>NC_057394.1:79888366-81088366 GCF_019320065.1 Cervus canadensis | reverse complement strand
TCTTAAAAAAAAATAGCAATCTGAACTTTGGTTGGAGGAGCTGTAAAAAGTAACAGCAAGAGTGAGAGAGAGAGGAAAAAATTGCGGAAGGGCTCCCTGGAGGGCTGCAGGCTGCTGTTCAGTTTCAGTTGCAGTTGTCAGAGGTAAAGAAAACAGTGGAGAAAATGTCTCATCGAGGGTCCCGGGCTGCTCTGCTCCAGGAAGGCAGCAGAGGGCTGGAGCGCAGCCAGAGGCCGGGCGGGGGCTCAGACACGGTGCCCCGCGCCAGCCCTGAGCTCACTGGCGGCTCTAAGTCATCTTACAGGCAGAGCTGTTTCCAGATCAGATGTTTGGGGGTTGGGAGAGCTAGGAAGACTTCAAGGAAGGGAGGAGCACTGGCTTATTTTCGAAGGTTTGCTTGGGGCTCTGGTGGCATGGATCATCTGTGAGTGCAGCTGATAGTGAGCTGGGTACCACAGGCCCTCGAAGGGAAGAGGTTCCATTGTCCTGGTCCTGGCCACTCAGGGGAAACTGAGGCAGGCAGAGGGCAGTGGCCCCATGCAGGTGTCACCGTCTAAAGCTTAGAGGCACAGCTCCCTCCTGGCTCTGTGTGAACCCGAAGACCTTGCTCCGTCCACCTGCTCAACTGCTGAGAAATCCCCCAGAACAGCAAGAGTTGGTAGCCCGAGGCTGCCACCCAGGGGCAAGGACTCTGCCCCCCCACCCCCAGCAAATGCTCTCGGTGACTCATGGAGGAGAAGAAGACGGTGGTCCTGTCCCCAAGGGGAATCCTTCTTGTCCCTTCTGTGTCCATTCTGGGATCTAGATTGAGAAGCACCCCCAAGAGATCCAGTGGGTTGGAAATATGGAAACCTTGATCCAGGTAGGATCCACCTGAAACCTGAATCAGCGAAACTGTAGTGTGATTGAAGCCTGGTGATCCACGGCCCCTCTGTTTCCCCCCCAACAATGCCCACTCCTGCCCCTCTAAGCTCCCACCTCAGGGATTGGTCATCTAATGTGTAGTCTCCACACCAGATATGTATTCTTGACTGTTAAGTCCACTTTTCTTAATTAATGAAACACCTCTGACAGTGGATGAGGGAGACACACATACCCTGGAAGTCCAGGGATGTATCCTGTAGCATTCGCTGCATCTCCAAGTTCATATGTATTTGAACACTCTGGTTTTACCAATATGAAATGATCCATTTTTCAAATCTTTGGGCAAGATTGAAGATCCAGGAAAATATGACCTTTTAATCAGGTGGTTTTTATTCTAATTTAGAATATACGTGTCTTTCAGGTCCCACTTGGAGTTTTAAAGATACTCTAATTGCCCCAAGGAGTGATTGCTGAGGCCTTTCTTGTGGGATGAAGGATGTCCCAGTTGGGATGTGTGTCTCAGCGCACACATCATATTAATTACCTGGTTCCTGTTGTCTGCCTCTTCATCCATGGGGAGGTGGTCCCTCACCAGGTCCCTCCCAAAGGAAGCCCCTCGCCCCTCACACATAGGGAGGGAGTTGGGTCCCTGGGGAGGTTGCAGTATTGATTTTCTTCTGTAGAAAAGGGACTGGGAAGAACAATTTATGGGAAGTCCTGGCCACTCGGTGATGCACCAGGCAATCTAGGTCTCCTCCTCCAGGTAGGGGAGCAACTGCCGTGGATGCCTCCTGCATGGCTATCACGGCGTCCAGAATCCACCCCACAACAGGAAACACAGACCGACCTTGCCCAACTCAGGCTCCTCCAGCCTCGTTTCTAGAACCTTCTCTCGTCTGTCACCACGTCCGTGGGTGGCTGGTCCTGCGCACCATGGACACTGTGTGTGTGTGATGAGGAGCCCGCAGAAGCTTCTGCATGCTCTAATCCCTGGCCACTTGTTTCACGGCACCCTGGTCTGTCCAGATACGGTGCTGTGCTGTTACATCCAGACCGTCTCTACCCTCTCTGGGCTCTCACCAGCTGTGGCAAGCCTCACCTTCCTCTGATTTACTGCAAGAGGTTCCTCTGCATCTGGCATGTGTGCTCAGTCGTGTCCAACTCTTTGTGACCCCATGGACTGTAGCCCGCCAGGCTCTTCTGTCCATAGGATTTTCCAGACAAGAATACTGGAGTGGGTTGCCATTTCCTTCTCCAAGGGCTCTTCCTGGCCCAGGGATCAAACTGGAGTCTCCTGCATTGGTGGGTGGATTCTTCACCACTGAGCTGCCAGGGAAGCCCATGCATTTGGCACCCAACCCAAGAGTCCTCACTAGCTAAAGATGGGTTAACTGAGGGTGCCTTCTTCCTAATGGGGATGTTAGCACATCAAAAGGATGCCTCACTCAGTAGTGTATGTGGGTGGGGAGAAGGGGATAAGTAATGCTGTTTGTCACCTAGTCCAGTTTAATAAACCTTTTTTTTTTTTAATGCTAAGAGAATAAGAACAATCTAACTAAATCTCAATTTCAATACCAATAGCTGTGGCCTTGGCAGAGATTTCAGTACCTCGAACTTAGTCAATATGTGACAATCAAGACACTAGAAAATCTTTCTGGAGACACACCCTCAAAATCAATTATTTCCACAATATGTTTTAACAGCTCCAAGTTTTAAAAACCAACGACAAAACCATACTTCCAAATTCCCACATAACCTTTGTCAACTGGGTTCAAAGATTATTTTCCTCATTTCCCTCAGCCATGAGATTCTTACTGATGTTTCATAACCCACTTTAAATAGCACATACATGATTGTTATCAAATATTATTTTTACTTTTCTCAAAAAGCATTTCCCAGCTTTATTGAGACACAGTTGACATCTAACATCGTATGTCAAGGGGTACATACAGCATGTCGATTTGATCTACGTACGTCTTGAAAAATGATTACCATCACAGCATTAGCTAACACCTCCAGTTTATCAGATAATTGTCATTTCTATAAGACTTTATTTTTAAGTGACTGTATTCTTTGATAAATATACCAGCCGGTAATGATCCAGGATGTAGTAGCCCCACAAATGTAGCTTTAACAAGCCCGCCTTCTGCTGCTCCATCAACCTGGGATAGGTTTGGAGGAGGAAGGCGGGACCTGCAGAAAGAACCTGGATAATTCAGCATCTCCCTGTGGTTTGCTTGGGCTGCTGTGGCTGGGCGGGTGAGTTAAATTTTCCTTCTGTGTTAATGCTTTCTGTATGAGAAATGGGAACTAGAGATAGCCAAAGAGCTATGAAAACTGCAGTGCACTCCCTCTGAGAGACCTCTGCATGCGTTTTTCCTGACATGTGATCTCACGGTGGGTCCAGTGGTCGGTGGTCTGCATAGTCTCAGTGGATCAAGACCTGGAGTGATACACTGTGTTTGAGGCCTGTGAATTGTTTTTTCTAAGCTGAGGAGATTCCAAAACAGAACACACAAAAGCCATCATATGCATCAATGTATATGGACATATACACAGCATGTAACACTTAAAGAGGCAGTGTAACTCTGGGTGGGCAGCATCGGGAGATTGCGTCTCAGGTTCAGTTCTGAGACTTGGGCTAATCCTGCTTCCTTTCCCATTCCCACTCCTGTTGCCGTGAAGGGGTTTGAAGTGCTTTATAAAAGAGGAGACAAAACTCATCAACCTATCAGGGTGGAGACAAGAGCTGATGGAGATCATGATGAGGGGCTCTCACCACCAGTTGGTCCCCTTGACATTCTTCCTGAGTGTGTATTTCAGCTTTCATTGAACTTAATAACCTTCTTTTGCTTAAGGGGTGTTTTATACTGATTGAATTACATTTCTGTCTCTCAGCAGTGTTAATGCATGTGTCACTTCTGGTTTTTGCAGGCAACCATGGTTCTGAGCTCTGCGCACTTTTGGCTGGGATTATTTCTGGTTCCCACCGCATGTCTGATCGAAGACGTGGCGTGGAGAGCGTAAGTGAGAGATTAAGTGATACCCCAGGTCTTGTCCTGTGTCCTCTATTAGTCTTTAGCAAGCCCCTCCGTAGGGTGTTAGATGCTGTGAGATTTCTGAAGTCACAGGTCTCCTGCCACCTGCCACAGCAGATATAAAGGATGTTGGCTTGTTTTGTTTTCTTTTAACCTGTGCTTCACCTTGATAGGAGAATATAGTAGAATAGGAGTCAGACTGTGTGAATGTCAAGAGAGGTGTTGCTTGTACAGGATTATAAGGGAGAATTTCTGAGTACAGATCCATTCCACCAGGGTTAAGAAGCGTAACTCAAAATTCATTGATTTTTTTAAAAAAATTTAGCTGTGTTGGGTCTTAGTTGCAGCACACAAGAGCTTCATCGCATCATGCAGGATCTTTCTTTGTGTTGCATGAAGTCTGCAGTTGTGATGTGAACTCCATAGTTGCAGTGTGAGGACTCAGCTCCTCCAGGCATATGGGATCTTAGTTCCCTGGCCAGGGATTGAACCAGCATCCCCTGTATTACAAGGCAGATCCGTAACCACTGGATCACTAGACAAGCCCCACAAAATTCATTGATTTTTATCAATGCTGAGTGATCACAAATATAGTCTGGCTTTAAACTCCATGCTTAAAGGGAAATTGTGTGTATATGTACGTCATTTCAAATCACCAGATGCTTACAATCAAGTAGTCTTTGTTTTTCCAAATTACTCCCAGTAAGAATCCTTCAAATATAATTTTCCTGAAGTGTCAGTTTACAAGTCTATGAGAAGATTAATCACAATGACAAAATTATTACATAGGTTCAATAGGAAATAACTTATGCTCCATTTTTATTTGTGTTTCAAAATATATTATTTTCTAACTATCTTATTTACAATGTGAAAAAAAGCTACAAGGTTTCAAGATAAAATTTATTTCATCTGCAAGGAAAAGAAGGAATACTGCAAAAGAGGTCAGGTTAATTTTTGAGGACAGGGTTAGACCTGATGACTTATACTGTTGCCAACTTCCCTGAAAATCGAGACTCCTGGATTCGTATTACTTTGGGCAAAGCATAATTATTTGGCGTCTCTAAGGTAGAGAATTGAGACTTAATTCCAAACCTTCCAGGAGAAGACATCAGATTTTATTTTTCGCTCTCCCTTCCTCCCACACTCAATGAGAACTGCTCCTACCTGATAGGTAGGAGTGTATTTTGAAAAAAATCTTCATCTTGGCATTATCTTGACAACCAATGATCTGCAGAGAGAGAAGGTGGGAGAGAGGATTTTATAGCACATATTTTGGGTGTTTTCTTTTTTTCCTTCTCTTCACTAAGCTTTATAACTGTTAGTGAAAATTAAATAACTGTGATTTCTCAAAAACTTTGATTTATCACTACTCCCATTTTATCTGCTAAAACTGTGTTCTATAAATAGCAGAATTTGAATCCTTGGAAATCAAACTATGATATCCAAGAAAGATGTTTTCTTAATCTAATAAATGAACTGAAAGAAAATCTGAGTTCTATGACTTGTGCTCATAACACAGCCCAATTATGGCACAATACATTGTCTTGCCAAATTTCTTCAGTTTTGCAAGATCATCAAGTTAGTTTTAGGTAAATAGAATGTGGTCTTAATTACATCAGATCACTTTTTAGTGTATAGTTTGAGACTAGTAACTTGATTGTAAATTAATCTTGGTCTCTTTTAATTCAACTATCAAATTAATGTCATGAAAAAATTTTATTAGTACACAATTTTAAATTTATTTTTAATTGAAGGATAATTGCTTTACAATATTGTATTGGTTTCTGCCATACATTTTTTGCTGAGACTGATATATTTGCTAAGTGAGATGCTGGCAGGAGTATCTTTCTACCATTTCAAAAGAGAGTATTTGCAGATTGTAATATCTCTGCCACCTCCTCTGTTTTCTGGATCTTTTCTAATACATTCCAAGGAAGAGTTCCCTGTCTGCGTGAAGCAAATTATCTGTCCTCTCCAACGGGATTTTTCTGGGGGGGGGAGGTTCCTGGCACTGTCAGATTAGCGCTATTTACATTTTAACAAGGACACCGCTTCCAGCTCCACCATATGGAAA
Organism: Cervus canadensis; assembly: GCF_019320065.1. NCBI lineage: Eukaryota > Metazoa > Chordata > Mammalia > Artiodactyla > Cervidae > Cervus > Cervus canadensis. The sequence continues at coordinate 81,082,390 of NC_057394.1, read as the reverse complement.
GGGAAGTCACTTCTTTCCAAGGCAGTTGCCAACCAGGTAGGCACAGGAAAGGCCCCTCTGAATTCCAAACCCATCTCCTGAAATGCATTTTTGTCTCATTTAATTTGGATTGTATGGCGTGTATAGCCTCTGACCCAGAGTGTTTGCCCAAAATATATGACCAATAATACATAGTTAATGTCTAAACTATAGTTATCCCTCTCCTCAAAAGCAAGAATTCGGCAAGTTTCTTTGGACATTTTGCTTCTGATCAAGGAGTCCATCTTTTATCTCCTATTATACTCCCAGCCTGAAATATTTATTGTTGAGTCAAGTAAATTCGGGGGCTTTCCTGATATCTCAGCTGGTAAAGAATCTGCCTGCAATGCGGGAGGCCTGGGTTCGATCCCTGGGTTGAGAAGATCCCCTGGAGAAGGGAAAGGCTACCCACTCCAGTATTCTGGCCTGGAGAATTCCACGGACTGTACAGTCCATGGGATCACAAAGAGTCAGACACGACTGAGTGATTTTCACTTCACTTCACTTCAAGTAAATTCAGAGGCTTCTCCCAGGGAAAGTGTATTATGAGTTGCTTACCTCTAATGAGGCCATGATAATTACCTGTCATTTCTCTTTCTTCAGCTTTACAAAGCTGTCCTGTTTTTCCTTCCTACACAATGAACAAAAATATTAATCCCAATTGTCCAGAAAATTGCCCGTCATTTGGTTCAGACTGTAGAATGTTTCTTGTCACGTTCTGTGCCAGGCTGCACCCTGGCCTCTGGAGAAGAGAGCGTGTGTGACATGATAGGGAGTCAGGGGCAGCTGGAGGGCTGGCTCTGATGAATCAGCTTGAGGCAGTGTCTGGAACCTTCTGTAAATTTGCTGTGATTCTTACATCTTGCCTTGGGCCAGTCTTAAGACCTTTTAGTTTTATTTTGAGATTTGGTGGTTAACTCTACTTTGAAAACACTTTTAAATTCCAGCGCAAAGCAGTCCTGCCTTTTCACATACAGGGAGTCCCTTACATACAAACGAGTTCCATTCCAAGAGTGTGTTTGCTAAATCCAATTTGTTCATATGTCCAACAAAGTTAGCCTAGGTACCCAACTATAAATAACATAATCAGCTATATAGTACTGTAGTGATCTATAGTACTCTTAACACAAGTAATATATAAAAAACAAAACAAAAAATAAAACATTTTTAATCTTACAGTACAGTACCTAGTAGTACAATAGCAGGCACACAGGGGCTGGCATCGAGTGAACAGACAAGAAGAGTTACTGAGCAGCAGAGGGAGAGGAGGTGGGAGATGGTAGAGGTGAAGGGTCGTCAGCAGTAGGAGGCGGGAGGCCAGCTGCAGTGGCCCTCACACCTGACGTGGATGGAGCAGGTGCTGGCTCCGTGCTGGAACCCAATACACATTCTCATCTTTGAAAGTTCGCAACTTGAAGGTTCGTATATAGGGGTCTTAACTGTGCATTTCTGTGCACGCAGGTTGCTCTGTCTTCCTGCATTTTCCCTCTTTCTTCACCCAGTCTCTCTCCCATTTTCAGGACCTGCACAGTTAAGCGTAAGGAAGAAAAAATAGCATGAGGCAATTTGGTGATTTTTTTCAGTGAAGTCTATCAAATTTCTGAATGAAAATCCATTATTAAACTATGTTAAGGCAGATTTGGACTTTGCAAAAAAAACTTCTTCTGTTACTCTGTTAACCAGAATTTTCATGAGCGACTAAACTAAAACATCTTTTATTAAAATAATTGATGATAGATGCTACCTGGCTAATGAATATTTTTATTAGATGCATGCAGTTTAAATTATCCAGAACTACTTTAATATCCTTTAGCTCACGTGCTTCCAAAGTGTTTACCCATGACAACATTCTTAGGTAAGCTCCCATGTATTTATGCTCATAAACCAACAATTCACTTACGTTGCTTTATAAAAATAATATAAAGCTCAAGGCCACAGAACTCAGGGACCCATCTCTTTTTATCTAACTGTATCTCCTATACCTTACCAGTCAGCACACAGTACATTCGGCAAGTCCAGAATGACTTCATTTCCTTATTATAATCCCCGATAGGCAGTTAAGTGGAAATAAAAGGTAATAAGAAATTTCTGTGTACAACGGGGCCTTGATTAAAAAAAAAAAAAAACCTTCCAACTAGACTAATTTCTTTTGAGGCACATTCTATTTACATTTTCATCCACATTTAGAATCTAATGTTTCCTTCTGACTTGTTCTCCTTCCATAAGGAAAAAAAAGAAAAGGAGTCCAGGAAAAAAATTTCAGAAACAAGAAGATGAAAAGTTCAGGGTTTTAGGCCAACTTACTTATTTCAAAAATCTCTGATAACCTGGAGAATACCTTTCACTCTCTCTGAAGGTTCAGTGTGGACTGCCACACACTCTTACAGGGTCTAAGCATCCCCACCTGCTCTTTTGTGCTCACCTGGCCTCTGGACATGGGGTTGGGGGAGGAGCCCTGGGAAACAGCTGTCCACAGGTAATTGGGCTCACTCTGCCCAAGCTGTGATTCAGAACAAACCCAACCCCAGCTCATGGTGAGACCTGATTTCCTTGCCAGTGGTTACTACTTACTGGCTGGCTTTTTGAAACTTAGAAGTATTAGATTTTAGTCGATGACAAATGTAGACTTTGGCAGGGGAGGTCTTGAATCATTTCTCTAAGTAAGGCCTTATTAGGTAAAGATTCTTGAAGAAAAATATTTTTAGCTATTTTTATTTATTTACTTGATTGCACTGGGTCTTAGTTGCGGCACGTGGGATCTTTAGTCTTCGTTGTGGCATGTGGAATTTTTAGTTGCAGTGGGCAGGATCTGGGATGCCCTGGTGGCTTCTCTGGTGGTAAAGAATCCGCCTGCCAATGCAGGAGACTCAGGTTTGATCCCTGGTTCAGGAAGATGCCCTGGAATGGCAACCCACTCCAGTATTCTTGCCTGGAGAATTCCATGGACAAAGGATCCTGGTGGGCCACAGTCCGTGGGGTCGCAAAAGAGTCAGACACAACTTGGGGACTAAACAGCAACCACAAATTCAGGATCTAGTTCCCTGACCAGAAATTGAACCCAGGGCCCCTGCATTGGGAGCTCAGAGTCTTAGCCTCTGGACCACCAGGACAGTCCCCAAAAACATGGTGTTAAATTGCTAGCATCAACTCTACGGCAGTGCTCCAGGCAGGAAGACTAGCCATGTTCTCATACTGGTTAACTTCCCAGGCTGACTCCCGGGAACTAGCCTTGTGGAAATACTACAAAATTGCTGAATAACTCTTGGGTATGAATGCATTCTCATCTACTGGGGACGTAAACAAGGCCTAGTAGAATCAACATGCTTACTTCCTTCTTGAGCAATTTTATGAATGAGTGAAAACTGGCAGCTTCAGTCCCGTGGGTCAAAGTCTCTTTTCTCTTGGCCCAAGGTGTAGGTTTCTGGTGCTCTGTGCCCTGTGGTCCAGCCTTCCTGTTTCAAGCCTACTTCTTCGTGTTTCCCTTCCCCTACCCCAACCCAGAGAATAACACTAGGGGCTGGTCTAGAGGTTGATGAGCACTGCTTGCTCTGTGGGCGAGAAAGGAAGAAGGAAGGGAGGATGCTGGAGTCAAGACATTACTGAAACAGTAAGGACAAGCCAGACACACTCCACAGGACCCGTGTATCTGGGGTGAATCCAAGTCGAGTGGGGCTGGCTGTTTACCCAGATGGCTCTTATCAATACAGCCCAGAAGCCCAGTTGAGATCAAAGGTAGACGTTGGGCCTGGCATATTCATTCATAGTGAACAGTGTCACGTTCTTTTTGTCTTCTTTCCAGCAGAAAGTTAAACATTTTCTCATTTCTTGTTTAAATGAAAATTCCCCTGTCTCCGCTTTGAACTGCAGTGTTTTAATCGCCCCTGAGTCTCAGAACACTGCTTGGTGTGGTTAAGGAATTATGTGTGAAAACTGTGTGGTTCAGTTCTTGTTTCCTGTGGGGAAATGAATGACCTACACTTACACAGAGCCTCCGCTCTGACTCTCCACCGGAAATGAACTTGGGGTGTCAGCAGACAACTGGGCGCTGTCTTCCCAGACTCCTTGAAGGTGGAAGGTGGATGGGAGCACGTGGTTCCGTGGAGCAGCTCAGGTCTCCAGAAGGTTCCATTGCGTTGTGCCATGTCTTTGCAGACACACTCAATTTGGTTCTGATTCTGTCTCTGAGTCTGGGTGCTTGATGGGCAGCCCACATGCACTTCTGCAGAAAAACTAGAAAAAGTTTTTCAGAAAAACACTGCCCTGTGCTGCTCTGCTAGAGTTGTTTGCTTTTTTACAGTTTCTCTTTTCTCATTTCTAACCTGTATCTCCATCAGTGCCCTTTCTTCGCCTGTATGGCTTCCAACCAGCCATTCTCTGTTTAATCTCAATTTTAGGAAGACCTTTGCAATCAGACACCTATTGAAACATTGTGAGGTGTTTCTTAGTTTAATCAGGAGAAGGTGCAGGTAACTCTTTCCTCAGGTCAGGGAGAGAGTTTGAGATTTACAGGCTGGAAAGGCCAGCCTGTTTTGCTACTGTGTTTGTTGTTTTACGCTGCTGAGGTCTGCAAGAGAAGGAAGGAAATCTGTGCCCGGATATTTGTGTTGACCCAAATTTCAGATCAAGGGTTTGGCGTGATGACAGTGACCTCTGGCATCATTAACCATTTTGCTGTGACTTTTTTTTACCCTAAAAGGAGAGAGAAGACTGTTTCCCCCGGGCTCTTGACCTTACAGTTGGGGCACAGTCCAAAGAACCTGCATGTGTCCACTTGGGTGAGGATTAGAACATCTTCTGGTCTTTAGGTCCTGCAGTAGACAGCTTTCGAGGTAGACCTGTGACCCTGCAGGAACCCTGGGCTTCTGTCTTGACTTGGAGGACATAAGCCAGCTCTGCAGCCACAAGCAATGCTCTTAGGGGATCATTTGCTGACACCCATGGCCTGGGCCCATTCCGCAGGACTTGGGGTGCTTCCCAGGTTGCAGAGGTGGAGCCCTTGCCAGGCACAGGGCTGGCGCATGTTCCACGGTGTCCCTGAGCCCCAGCCCGGGTCAGAGGACATCAGAGAGGGCCCATGGGGGAGCAGCCTGTTGTCACGGCTGAGTTCACATGTCATGTTCTTCTTGTCTTTTCCTTGGACACAGGGCCAAGCACACCTGCAAGAAAACACTGCTGGAGGAGGTGCAGGAGCTGGAGACGAAGTCCAGAGTGATGGGCAGAGCAATGCTCCGGGACAGTAACGGAAAGAGGTGGGCAGCACCAGGCCAGGGTCCCCAGGACCCCCTCTCCTTTTCCCTATCTCTCCTTCTGGGGTTTCCCTTCCTCTTCTTGGTTTTCAATGTGAGCACATGATGGATGAAATAGAAACCATGCCCTCTTAAGGGCAACATGAAATCTGACTTTCAGGTCCCTGGGCCTGCCCCCAGGTGAAACAGAGCCTTATATGGGGTCTGGACATGCAGAAAATAGAAATAGCATTGTGATCTTCAGGTGGAGAAGTGCTGTGTCAGCAATATTAGCAAAGCATGTTTAAAAGCCAGGCTTTTTGCTCTCAGCCCCAGTGATGTGCTAAATGGTATCTGCCCTGAAGTTCTGCTCATCGAAGAATGCATTTTGTGTAGATTCTGTTCATTCCAAGTATACCCAGGGTTTGTTTTGTTTTTGATGAATTATTTTTTGCTCCTGGTGTTGAGACAGCATCATGTGACCTACTGGTTGGTCCAGCAAAGCAGGGGCTGCCCCCTCCCCCACCCCCCTTATTTCTTACAGAGCCTCAGTGGCCCCTACTCCTCCCCTAACTGCTGGGCATGTGAGTAGGTTTGGTTTAATTGTGTGTGTTAAAATGTTATCAGATTTCATCTGGTTAAAATTTACTGAAGGAAACTGACCTGAGCCCAAGGACAATGTGGTAATAGGAGGTAATAGGTAATAGGAGGCCTTGGCCACCTTAGGGGCACGGAGGTCCAGGAGATTATGAGCACGGCTCCCCTCTAACTACTTGGAAGGGGTCCTAGAACTAGCTACTCAAGAAACAAAAATCTAGAGGTGGAGTACTTCCAGAGACTCTCTGATATTTATGTTCTGTTTTATTTAGGTTCTGTCTTCTTGTACCATCTTTCAAAGCAATGAAATCAAAGCATTTTTGTTTTGTGTTGCTTTTAGGAAAGGGAATGCAAATATTTTGAGAAGTATCAGGAATATCATCTCAAATGGCTAGATATTTTAGGAAAGGGGCTGAAGAGTATAGGATTGAAGGCTCTGTGGTTGAAGTTGTGATTTTTTTTGTGTATTTATGACATTTTTCCTGAGTCCATTAGCATAAGACTTTATCAGTCAGCTGGACAAAAATCTCTGTCTGAAGCCGTGACTGGTGGGGGCAGGATTGGGCTTTCAGGTGGTCTGTGTATAACTGATACACAGGCCACACAGCTAAGGGTGAGCAGGCCTCTTCTGCCCGTTGGACAGCAGACACAGGGCTTGTGTCTAGGTTGTCAAGGACCCACAAAATTCTTTAATCTCCAAAAATAACATGTCCATAGCTTCTAAAAATAGGGAGATGCCTCTGCAAATTGAAATTAATACACGGATGTCAGTCTTAATAACTGTCAAGCGAAATAAGCACACTGTTTTATCCTATTTGCAAAAAAATTTACAGGCTCTCCTGTTTCTCAAGAATTCTCCCATATATACACAGTGATTGCTAAGAGATCATGAGTCATTTCTGAGGACAATGAGACTTTCCAAGCAAAATTCTAAAACTCTTCTCAAACATTGGACAGGAAAACATTGCAAGGAAGGCAGTGTAAGACAACCCTTCACCAAGTCTGAGCTGACCTGGGCGGGATCTCCGGCCAGCGGGGTCCTCAGAACAGGCCTGGATGGGGGGTTAGCGGCACAGGGGACGTCTGGAAGACGCGGCGATCCCAGGCGGCCTCTGGCTTGAGAAGTCGAAAGAGGCTGCCCACTGGAGACAGGATGGAAGACAGAGCTGTGAGGATGGGGATGCACAGAAAGGATGAGAGCCTGTGTGGCGGAGGCTCGAGTCAGGGAGGATGTGTGCAGGGAGGATCACAGAGCTCTGAGCCTGTGTCCGAATCCTGGCTCAGCCATGGCGAGCCCTGCAGTCTTGGGCGAGAGATTTCCTATAAGGAGACTATCTTCATCTGTTAGAGATGGAGACTCATGGAGGGTGGGAGGTGTTAGAATTTATGAAACTGAGTTTATGACAAGTGACAGCACATTGACCAGTGCTGTGATCAGTTGCTGAGTCCTGTCCAACTCTTTGCGACCCCTGGACTGTAGCCCGCCAGGCTCCTCTGTCCATGGGATTCTCCAGGCAAGGATACTGGAGTGTGTTGCCATTTCCTTCTCCAGGGGATCTTCCTGACCCAGGGATCAAACCTGAGTCTCTGGCCAGCAAAAGGTCGGGGGCTGGGCTTTGGTTTGGCAGGAAGGTTGTGCTATTGAAGGGTGTCGTGGGCTCTCAGCTTGTGGTTGGTTAAAAAAAAAAAAGTAAATTAAAAAATACTTATTTTTTGTGGAAGTATAGTTGATTTACAATGTGTATTAGTTTCAGGTATATAGCAAAGTGATTCAGTTATACAGACATACACATACTTTTTCAGATTCAAAGAGAATGTAATGTCTAAAAGCAGTTAACTTGTTCAAAGTTCACTTTCATATGTTCAGGTGGATCAAGAGATAACCGGAGTTTAAACGTGGTCTCTGCCTCCTGCATTTTGGAATCTCTTCCCTGAGCACGCTGTAAACTCCTTAAGGGGACAGTCGATTAGGTGGGTGGAGGGAGGGTGTGAACATGGGTGTGCAGGAGGAAATGTGGGGTCACAGCTTCCTTTCTCCCAGATCTGGCCTCACACTGGGGCTCCTGGAGAGGTTAGTTCAGCGACTCCAGGCCTCCCAGCACCTCTCACTCCTGATCCGCCCCGCCCCCCCCCCGGTGGCTCCCAGATTTCCTGGGTGGTCCATGGGCAGCCTGGAGAGGCAGCTGCTCTGGAGAGAGGACTCTGCTCTCCCAGTTGTTCGTCTACCACCTGCCTGGCTCCTTTCACTCCTGCTTGGACTCCCTACTGCTGAGGAGCTGCTGGGGGAGGTGCAGCCCGGGCTGGGGTGGGGGCTGCCCTGTCCCCGCCTCTGAAGAGTCACAAACCGACTCCCTCTTTGAGAGACCCTGAGTATTTTGTCTCTCCCCTCACCTCCCCGTGCCTGCTTCCCCGCCCCATGTGATATTTGAGTTCGTCCACGCCTCTCTCTCCAGCTGTCAGTCTGGCACGTAAGGAAGCTCTGTAAATATTTGTTTTCTTTTAATTGAATTAATTTCTTTCTTTTTGGCTTCACTGGGACCTTGTTGCTGCTCAGGTTTCTCTAGTTGCGGCCAACGGGGACTACTCTTCTTTGCGCTGTGCAGGCTTCTCATCGCAGCGGCTTCTCTTGCAGAACATGGGCTCTAGAGCGCACGCTCCGTAGTTGTGGTGCACAGGCTTAGCTGCTCCACAGCATGTGGGATCTTTCCAGACCAGTGGATTTTTAACCACTGAGCCACTGGGGAAGACCCCGTAAATATTTGTTGACCGAGTGGAAATGCAGAAACCCAGTGAGGTGAGGAAGGTGAACCTGCCGCATTCTGGCATCTGGTGCCAGGGCGATCGCTCCTGTTGAAAGTGGCCACCGAGGGTGCAGGCCGTCACTCAACCTCTAGTGACAGGGCCCTTTTATCTGGTGGCTTGAGAGAAGCACAGACGGGGATTCTGGTCCTCCCCGGTGCCCCAGCACCCAGGTGTCCTGGCTCCATGGCCGAACCCTGCCCGTCACTGTCCCTCAGCTTAGCTCTGATGCCCAAAAGAGGGCCCCTTGAGCACAGCCTGCCAAATCCTAAAAGCAGGTCCAAGTCACTGGCAAAGTCTAACGAATAGCCACGTCTAGCCATTTTTCTCAGGAACGTGCTCATGAGAAACAGAACCAAAATCTTTATGCATCAATTCCAAAACCCCTTTTGTGCCAAATGACCATTTTGAAATGGTACCTGGAGATTCCAAGTACCCCTCTGTGCCCCTAATTCATCCAGTGAAAATACCCAAACATTTTATTGATCTTATCTAAGCCCCCAGACTTTTGCATGATTTTGGTAAACCTTAAAGTTTCATGAAACGGTTTCTGCCTTCTCTCATGAGTAGAATCAGCTTCCAAAATTAACCTGTGTGATTTGGACATAAATCAGCCTGTTCTCATGACTTAGAGAAAAGAAACTGAGAAAGAGAATTAGGTGTCTAGAAAGTATAATGAAGTAAGAAATGCCAAGGGGATGAGCAAAATGATTTCTCTTGATTTTCAGTTTGTTTTTTCTGGGTGGAGCATTTTTCTCACCAGGTAGTTTGTGTACAGTAGAGATGCTAAGAACTTACAGATATTTGGTTGTTCAGAACACCTGTTGCCAACCCATATTCCCAGTGTTCTTCACCAGAAGATAGCCCTACCGTTCTGCCTATGGAACAGTCTGTCATGCACACCGTTACTCTACATGGTCTTAAAAATGAGCTAAGTTGGAAGAATTCCTTGTTTCAATGTTTTGGTAATATCTTTCCCTCTTTATTACTTTTTTAAAAAATTGAACTAGAGTTAACTTGCAATGTTGTGTTACTTTCTGCTTATAGCAAAGTGACTCAGTTATGCATTTATACATTCTTTTTCATACTGGTTTCCATTATGGTTTCTCTCAGGATGTTGAATGTAGTTCCCTCGCTGTACAGTGGGACCTTGCTGTTTATCCCTCCCTCTTTATTCCTAATGCATAACTCATGCATTTTTTTTTTTTTCCTGCTGGAAGAAAATCTACCAGTGGCCACTTCCTTTACAAATACAGTTCAGACAAATGCCTAAAATATCATGTAACGGGACAAGCTATTGTTTTTTCCCCTTTACATTGTTTTTCTTCCTTGGTGTGTAGTAGGGGGTGTCCTGGTGTTTTAGGTGTTTCGTCAAAGCAAGAAGAAAGGCTGGGTGTGTCTGATGCAAACGCCTAGTTTCCCAGCTGTGCCTTAAGTCTGAAGGAGCAAGAAGGAGGCCCCAGTCTTGTCCCAGACCTTTCTGCTCATCAGAGTTGGCAGGAGGCGGGTGGGGTGGACCCTATGCTGATCTTCTCCAGGTTCAAGGTCAAGAGTTCTGGTCGCTGCCCCTGCTTTGGGCCAGCCAGGTGGTGGAATTCTTTCGTTTATGTGCTTTCCCCAAGCCCGCTGAGGCCTGGGTAGAGGAAGCCATGCGGATGGTCTCCTCAGGCCCTAAGCTGTCACCGCATCCCCCACGTGGTTTTCTGTCCTTTGAGAGCACTGATGCACAAGCTTCAATGTCCCCCACCCTCCCACCCTGCCCCGCCTGAGCCAGCGCTCAGGGGAAATCTAGACACACATCTGCCCCTCAGAAATTCCTCTCTGCTCCTCTGTCTGGGCCACAGCCTCCTCGTGTCCCCCAGCGTTCATCACATCAAGGCTGCTCCGCACAGCCAGGACACGGTCCTCGCTGGCCATCTGGGCCTCCTCGTGGAGTGTCATCTGCCCAGAACCAGAGGACAGAGCCTGAATCACATCAGCAGGGGTTGTTTTGTTCTTTTTTTTTTTTAATTGAAGGATAATTACTTTACACTATAGTGATGGCTTTTGCCATACATCAACATGAATCAGCCATAGGTATACATGTGTTTCCGACCGCACCCCCCACCCACGTCCTGAACTCCCTTTCCCACTTCCGTCCCCACCTCATCCCTCCAGATTGTCACAGAGCACTGTCAGCAGGGTTTTCAGACCAAAAAGCTCATCCACTCCACCCCAGGCCACACTCTCCCAGGCTCTTTTGAAACCAGTTACGTTAAAAACAAAACACAAAAACTGCCCAATACATTTTGAGTGTGTGCTCTTACCAAAAAAATATCCATTATGCTTTGATCTTCAAATGGAAATCCTTTGATTTTTAAAATGATGTTTAAAAAGCTATTTGGTTTCGTCATTCCTCCAAGGCAAATTGGGTACAACTGCTGAGTCATAGATGAGTAGAAACAAGGCCAAAAATAGGAAACGACCAGCTCGATTGTATATTATTCTCCAATATGGGTTTTATATCGTTTCAGGAAAAATACTTTCTTTCTCAAAGTATTGGCTGCAAACAACACATTCATTTTGTTTCCTTCTCCACCCCACTCCCCACACTTTCCCCCCTAAAATATCTATTAGTTGTTTTATTAGCTAAAAGGTTAGGAAATTATGCCATCATTTCAATGAACCTCTCCAGGCCAGGTGGCAAACTTCTGCCTCCGACACCTGGGTAAGATTTATTTCACTTCCAGCTGCATTTTTTCCATCGATGTGTCATAAAGCTGGGGAGGAAACACAGATTGTGGAGACAGACAGACCTGAGTTGGGCTCCAAGCCCGGCTGCTCACTGCGCTGTGTGACCTTGGCTGAGTTACAAACGTCTCTGAACTTTAGTTTGCTTATCATCACTTTGACTTGAGGTCTAAATGAAATAATCCATGTTAAATCTGTAGCACATGTAGATGTTCAGAAAGTGTTAATACTCCTGTGTCTGTAATTCAGAAGCAGAACCACAGTTCAATTCCACTGGATCTTTGGTTTTCTCGGAGGGCTTGGAGAAACATGGGAGTCGGATCCTCGTCCTGCAGGGACCCAGCCCTGAGGACAAATGCTTCCTCCCCCGGACACACTGACCTTGCTCCCTTGTTCCTGAGTCTTCCCACTATCCTGACATATGCCTGGGCTTCCCTGAGTATGTTCATTTCTACAGTTTTCTAGATTATTCAAACATTCAACAAACACAAGAGTAGAGAGACTAGTACAAGGAATTGCTGTGTACTCACTGCCTGGGTTCCACAGTCTCCAAGATGTTGCCACAGTTGTTTCATCTAGACCCTTTTGTTGTTGTTCAGTCACCAAGTCATGTCCGACTCCTTGCAGCCCCATGGACTGCAGCACGCCAGCCTCCCCTGTCCCTCACCGTCTCTCGGGGTTTGCCCAAGTTCATGTCGACTGAATTGGTGATGTCATCCAACCATCTCCTATCACCCCTTCTCTTCTGCCTTCAATCAGATACGCCTGTTGTTATAAATATTTTCTTTCTTGTTTTCAGCCACGCCTTACAGCTTGCAGGGTGATCTTAGTTCCCAGACCAGGGATTGAACCCAGGCGCTCAGCAGTGAAAGCGCCGGAGTCCTAACCACTGCAGTGCCAGGGAACTCCCCACTCCTGTTTTTTCTTTGCAAATCCTAGACATGACAGCATTTCACCCTGGCATACGTGAGCATTTGGCTCTAAATATCCTACATTATGGGCTTCCCTGGTGGCTTAGACAGTAAAGAATCCACCTGCAATGCAGGAGACCTGAGTTGGGAAGATCCCCTGGAGGAGGGCACGGCAACCCACTCCAGTATTCTTGCCTGGAGAATCCCCTTGGATAGAGCAGCCTGGTGGACTGTAGCCCATGGGTTGCAAAGAGTTGGACACTACTGAGGGACTGAACTGAACTGATGACTGATACATCTTATCCTTGTTTGTGTTGTGACATAGAAACATTGTAACTCCACTGCCTGTTATCACCTCTAATAATTAGCAATCATTTTTCAGTATCAGTTGATGCTCAGCCCATAAAGATTTTCTGGGTCATCTCAGCCCTGTCTTTTTAGGGTTTTATTAGGTGTGTTTTAGGATCTAGGCGAGGTCCACACATAACATGTGCTTGCTCTGTTTTTTAAGTCTCTGGATCTCAAGAAGCATCCCCCCTTGTTATTAATGCCATGGACTTGAAGACGTGATGCCCCATTTGATTTTCCTCATCACAATTGTCGCTGCAGGCAGCAATTGGCACTTTCCTTCTGTACAGAGTGGGGAGCTTGCCCTCTGGGAGGTGGACTCACGCCCCTGTCATCCAACTAATCAGGGGCTGGACCCCATCTTCCAAGTCCAGGGCTCTTTCTAGGAAGCCAAGATAGTGAGAGTCACTGAGTGCTTCAGTTTCTGAGTTGACCTTCCTCAGAGTTCCTGGAGAGCCTCGGAGCCCCAGAGACCAGGAGGGAGGCCGGTCCTAGAGCGGGAGCCCCATCGGAGGCTGCAGACCAGGGTCTGACATCATGAGCAGGGCTCTGCAGGAGCTGGGGAGCCAGGGGGTGGTGGCTTTAGGCCCCTAAACGCAGAAAGAACATGGGGCAAATAGAAAAACCATACCCTCGCTTAGAGGAACACAGAAGCCAAGCAGCTGACCACTGCAGAGGAGAGAAGGGCAGGGAGCTGATGAAGACTGCTCTGTTTCCATGGGCTCAGAGAGAAGCAGCCTTGTGAAGAAAGATGGCGTCCGGCCAGCATCACCTTCCAGGGGACTAGCGTGTGCCTAACAGACCCTGAGCATGGGGAAGAGCCTGGGGCAAGGCCGAGCACCGGCAGGTCTCTCAGTTTAGACACCAGGGAGCCTTCTCAGGGGAACAACCAGCAAGAGAGGCAGCAACACTCCCAGGTGAGACCAGGGAGATGTCAGAGCAGGCGAGGAAATGCATTTGGGGGACAGGGAGAGTAAATGACCCAGAAAACGACAGGAGGGCTGATGGGATGACCCAGACAGGGATTTCTGGGAACTGTTTTGCATCCTGGGCCCAGGGAGGAGGGGATGAGGGAATAAACTCTTAAGGAGGTGAGAGACCTGACTAGCATGTGGTTAATGAACACCTAAGCCGCCCGTGTCAACTAGAATTAATCGGCTCTGTTATTAATATTTTATGATGCTCCATCCTAAGGGCCCTGTTGTTGTTATGGCCTGGTGTTTGATAATTAGGAACAACTTTTTTGAACACCATTTGTCATTTGTTTTAAAGCAAGAAATAGACTTCTGGTCCACCTTGGGAGGCAGGCTAGCTATGCTGAGATGTGCCCAGAATCTAGCCACTGGCCACAGCTTGATGAATGATGATGACATCTTTACAGGACGCCTGGAGAGGGCTGGGCAGGAGTGCTGTTTCCTTGCGATGTAGGGAGACGAGGTAATGGGTGAAGGCAGATTCAGTGTTGATCAGTGGTTTGCTGGCAACAGTCCTCATTCTATTTGTCAAATGACTTAAATATGTTTAATTTTTTTTGGATTATGACTTAAGTTAGCTCAGTGTCAACTTTTATCTGCCAATAAGACCCCTTTTCAAAAACTTTTCACCCATGAAGTTAATGTCAGTAACGACCCAGGATTGACAGCTTATAGCATCCTTTTAAAACTAACATGAACTATTTTAATCCTCTTTTTTGAAAGTTGACTTTATTAATATTTAAGCCATCTGAGCAACAAGAGAAGCAATCAAGGGTGGACGTAAGACTTCTGTTTTGCTTGTACAGGTCATATCATTTGAATGGTGACGCTTCATTTTCCAGACAGAGATTAGTTCTTCTCCACCTTAGAAGATCTCTGCTAATTACTTTCCTTTGATTATCGGTGAGCTGTTTGCTTTCTGTTTGCCACCCCCCCAACCCGTCTCCCCTGCCTCCAGCTGATATGGGAGCAAAACATCCCAGCCAGAAACCAGATGACCTAGAATACCTGCTTTGAAACGGAGCCACAGTGAGATGTTGTCCAGGAAGGACCGAATGCTACCGCCTGTTTCACTCCTCAGTTCTTGGGGAGGCTGAGGAAAGAAGTGTGGACTTTCTGGTGCCCTGCCAGTGGGTTTTGTGGTGCAGTCACGAGATTATTGAATCCCCCAGTCATACTGGACTGTTGCAGGGGGAAAGTTGAGATGCGCTGCTGGACATTTTTCGCTGACATCCCATATCTGCTTCTGCACTGATATTGCTCTGAACATATCACCCAGGCCCCAGGCATGGGTGTTTGTGTCAGGTGAGGCGGCCCCATCTGTACCTGGCACCTGTAAGGCCAGTCGAGGCCCATTTGTTGTTGATTTTCAGTCGCTCAGTCATGTCCAACTCTTTGTGAGCCCATGGCCTGAAGCACCCCAGGCTTCCCTGTCTTTCACTGTTTCCCGGAGTTTGCTCGAAAGTGATGTCCATTGAGTTGGTGACGCCATCCAACCATCTCATCTTCTCTCACCCCCTTCTCTTCTTGCTTTCAATCTTTCCCAGCAGCAGGGTCTTTTTCAGTGAGTTGGCTCTTCACATCAGATGGCCAAAGGATTGAAGCTTCAGCTTCAGTCCTCCCAATGAATATTCAGGGTTGATTTACTTTAGAATTGACTGATTTGATCTCTTTGCAGTCCAAGGGACTCTCAAGAGTCTTCTCCAGCACCACAGTTCAGAAGCATCGATTCTTTAGCCCTCAGCTTTTTTTATGGTCCAACTCTCACATCCATACATGACTACTGGAAAAACCATAGCTTTGACTATACAGACTTTTGTCAGTAAAGTAATGTCTCTGCTTTTTAATACACTGTCTAGGTTTGTCATAGTTTTTCTACCAAGGAGCAAGTGTCTTTTAATTTCATGGCAGCAGTCACCATCCCCAGTGATTTTGGAGCCCAAGAAAATAAAGTCTGTCACTGTTTCCATTTTTCCCCATCTATTTGCCCAATTGGTCACAGGTAAATATTACATCATTGACCCTGAGATTGAGAAGAACTTGGAGAATAAATTTCCAAGACACAAGAACTAGGAGATGGTCACTGTCAGAGAATCACTGCATTTAGTGATGGACTGAGTAGTGTCTCTAGAGAATAAATCCTTCTCTGGGCCAGGACACAGGACACAGGCATGACTGCTTGCTAATCATGGTCCCTTGGTTTTCAGCTACTCAGGGACCTCAGCAAAGTCTCTGCTTCCTAACAAGACACTGATAACATGGATCTTCAGCATGTTTTCTCTCTCATGCAATTAGCATCTACTCAGGGCACCATGGGTGGTATAATTGGGATAATTGGGAGTTCACACACTTGCTAATGAGTCACCACATTGGCTTCCAAACAAATAGAACCAGTGATCGGCTTACTAGGAGACAAGTCTGAAGTGAGGACCCGCCAGACCAGGGTGTGGCGTAGGGCGAGACAGATTTCTGCTGTGCTGAGGTTCACGTTCCAGTGCAGGTGACAGAGAACAAACAGAAAAGTGAACAGGAGGAAAGGAGGAAAATGAGGCAGAGCTCTGTGCTGGGGTGAGACTGGCAGGGCTGGAGTGGCAGCAGAGCCTCTCCAGGTGACGCTCATCAGAGACCCGAATAAAATCAATACACACAGCCAACAAGACAGAGATCTGAGGAAAGAGCCCTGCTGGCTGCAGAGAGCCTGGTGGGAAAGCCAAGGGGGCTGTCTGGTTGAACCGGGGCCTCCTCAGTGCAGGCAGAGTCTTCTTGCAGGCAGAGTCTTCTCGCAGGCAGAGTCTTCTCGCAGGCAGAACCTTCTCGCAGGCAGAACCTTCTCGCAGGCAGAGTCTTCTCGCAGGCAGAACCTTCTCGCAGGCAGAACCTTCTCGCAGGCAGAACCTTCTTGCAGGCAGAACCTTCTTGCAGGCAGAGTCTTCTTGCAGGCAGAGTCTTCTTGCAGGCAGAACCTTCTTGCAGGCAGAACCTTCTTGCAGGCAGAGTCTTCTTGCAGGCAGAGTCTTCTTGCAGGCAGAACCTTCTTGCAGGCAGAGTCTTCTTGCAGGCAGCAGGGTCTCTTGGGGGATGGTGAGCCAGCTCAGGGGACCAGGGTTTCAGTCACAAGAGCCAGGGATGGGTCTCAGCAAGGGGACTGCAGGACCCGGTTTTCTTGAACATGTGATTAAATTAAAAAGTAAATTTTAGGCACTCATTTAATTTACTGACAAACATAACTTTTCATCACTAATGAAATTTTTAAAATTTAAATTCTACCATAGATTTCTTTTTGCCAGTTCATCCAAAATAATCACAATTGTTAGATATTCAAGATATCTGTAGAACAATAGTTTTGTTTATTAAAGCCTTGACATACCACCCAGAGGCCCTGTATCATCCTGACTCTGTGCTACTTCTTCAGAAAGCATTTGTCTTTTTTGAAAAGCACATAGGACAGGAACTCGGTGGAAGCACTTTGGTCCCGTGAACTTTGGGCTTCTTGTCTTGGTGGCATCTTTTCACTATCCTCACAAATATGTAGAAAGCGGGAGAACTGTCGAGGCTGGAGACCGAGGCCTCTGCCTGCTCCATCCAGGCAGCATCTTTCATTCAGCCTTTCTCAAAACGGATGAAAGATGCTAAGGCCCTCAACGGCAGTGGTGTCCGGCTGGGCTGTGTGCTGGCTCGATGGCCGTGGTGCTGAGTTCTTTGACCGGCATCAAAAATAATGTGTCCTGGAGCCTCTGAGATTCCCCAGTGGCTTTCCAAATTAAAATCCAAGGGAGCTGCTCACTTGATAACCCAGGGAAATACTGCACCTGCACGTCTGCTCCATCTGGTCCCTGCTTCTTGCATCTGGAAATCATGCCGCCCTGATCCAACGGCTGAGGACCATTCCTGCCATCCCTTGGAGGTTTTCGCTTGAGTTTCTTCAGTGCTGGGAAATGAGAACACCCTTTCATCCTCAGAAACAATCGATATGTGTCTGTGCTGTTTTGTAAGGAATGTCTATGGGCAGAGTGCACCGTCTGATTCCAGATAAAGGTTCGTCTTGAGCATCGTGAGGGAATTCGCCTCTCAGCCCAGCAGACATCCTTCTTCCTCCTTTGATCCTTACGATCAACTTCTTCTTCTTCCTTTTTGTGTGGTATTCTCAAAGGACATAACCACATCATTCCATCAGGGTTACTTCATAACTGTGTCACTTCTGTGTTCCCTGCCTTCGTTTCTTTCTCAAAGGCAGCAGCTCATACTCAGCAGAGGTTTCGTGGTTCTGACTTTTGTTCTTTTATAGCCCTGCTGGAGCGCGGCCAGCCCATGACATCAGTAGACATAGCGTGGAGGCCGGGAGACGCACCTGCTGGGGATCCACTTGGATTTTCCTTGTTGCTTTCATGTTCATGTCAGCAGCAAGTGTTTTCACATACCTAACCACTGATTGATGTTGTTAGGTATATACACACACATATACCCAGCCAACATTTCTCATCTACCTCTGCCATTTACAAGAACAACAAAAGAACATCTATTTCTGTTTTTTATTGAAATATAGTCAATTTGTAATGTTACTTTCAGGTGTAAAACTTAGTGATTCAGTATTATTATAAGTTGTATTCCATTTAAAGCTATTATAGATGATGGTTATAATTCCCTGTTGCTCATTTATTATATATATAGTAGTTTGTGTCTCTTAATCTCACATCCCTTCCTCTCCTCTCCGCTCTCCCCTCTGCCCACTGGTAACCAGTAGCTTGTTTTCTGTATCTGTGAGTCTGTTTTTGTTTTGCAATATACATTCATTTGTATTATGTTTTAGATTCCACATGTAAGTGATATCATACGGTAATTGTCTTTGTCTGTCTGACTCATTTCACTTAGCATAATATTCCCCCGGTCCATCCACATTGCTTCATATGGCAGAATTTCATTCTTCTTATGGCTGAGTAGCATGTCATTGTGTGTGTGTGTGTGTTAATCCAGTTGTCTATTGATGGGTACTAAGATTGTTCCCATATCTTAGCTATGATGAATAATGCATCCTTGAACATTGGGGTGCATTTACCTTTTCCAATTAGTCTTTTCATTTTCTTTGGATATATACCCAGAAGTGGAGTTGCTGGATCATATGGTAGTTCTTTAATTTTTTCAGGACCCTCCACACTGTTTTTCATAGAGACTGCACCAGTTTATTCCGTACATTCCCACCAACGGTGCACACTGGTTCCATCTTCTCTGTATCTTCGCCAGCGCTTGTTGTTTGTTGTCTTTGTGATAACAGCCATTCTAACAGGTGTGAGGTGATAGTTCACTGTGGTTTTGATTTGCATTTCCCTGATAAGTACCATGTTGAGCAGTTTTCTCTGTGTCTGTTGACCGTCTACATACCTCTTTGGAAAAACTGTCTATTCAGGTCTTCTGTCCATTTTTTAATGGGGTTCTGTGGGGTTTTTTTTTAATACTGAGTTCTATATGTTGTTTATATATTTTATATGTGATATCCCTTGTCATTCATATCATTTGCAAATATTTCCTCCCACTCAGGATGTTGTCCTTTCATTTTATCAATGGCTTTCTTTGCTGTGCAAAGAATATTTCTACTATTTATAGGAACAACAAAAGAAAAATGAAGTAACAACAACAAAAAAACAACTCTAGAGTTTTCAGCGATATTTTGTTCTCTCAAAACTCTGCTCAACCATCAGTGAGCAGTACAGGACATAATACTCCCTTGATTTTTTTTTCTTCCATAAACTATTACCATTTTCGTCCAAACTCTTACAAATGTTTTGCACAAAATACCTGATAAGCAAGTAGAATCCCACTATTTTTAAATGCCTGTGAATAGGCATATCCTGTTGTTGAAGGTCATGTTATGAAAAGAGATTTCTCTGACAGAACCTTGGTGTGATTTCCTCCTAATGGCTAGGGGTCAGCTTGGATAAAAGTGGAGCTCCCGAGAGTTTTCCACATGGGGCTGCTGGTATGTGTTTGCTCACCCAGAGATGCTGATGATGTTGTCCTTCGTGGTGATGCTAAACCAGGCAAGAGCCTATACTGAGTCCCTGTGTTTTGCCAGAGATCGTTGTGGGTGGTATAGAAATTCAGGGAGGGATGGCAGATAAGCATGGGAATACAGTGGGAAGGTGCTGTATCAGTGATGGAGAGACTGCCCAGAGAGCACCGTGCGAATTAGGATCTGCCCCTGGAGAGTGAAGCAGGGGAGGGATCTGGCTATAGGGCAGATGTGAAGAGTTATCCGGGCACAGTGAAAAATGCAGAACAAGGGCTGAGAAGTTAGGTCTCATAAGTAGGTGGAGGGCCAGATCATATGACCTGTGGGGCTTTATTCTGTAAACCACAGGGAGCTGTCGACAGCCTCACTTGGCCTCACTTACGAGAAACAGCCATAGAGTGAGATCCTCTGAGGAGAGAGTACTGGCCTTTCTTCACCCTGCTTTGTGCAGTGTGTCCACGCAGAAACAAAGTTCAGATGTCCCCAGGAGTCCTCTCCACCGGGGCTGTCCTGGGACGCGCATATTTCATCCAGGAGTATTCCAAGGTCACCCTCAACCCCACCCTAGAATAGCTTACAACATAGGAAGGTTTTCTCACCGTGGCCTCACACTGTTTTTGAGAAAAGAAAAAGTGCAGGTGAGTGACTGCCTTGCAGAGAAGCCCTGAGCACACATGCAGTGTGCTCAGAACGCTGTCTCCGGAGCTGACTGTGACCTGGCCTCCATCCTGAAATCACGGCACCAGTGGGCATGTTGTCACTCAGGCAGGACCTGATGGGTCTACTCAGCCAGGAGAAATAACATGTGCTGGTTGTTTACAGGAATGGAGAAGGTGTTAAAATCCAGACTACTACTACAAATCACATCCAAAAGCAGGTTTTAAAAAGTAAACACTAGGTGTAAGTTCCCTATGCTATACGGTAGCTCATTGTTGATTATTTTCTGTATAGTAGTGTGTATCTTGGGCTTCCCTGGTAACTCAGACAGTAAAGATCCACCTGCAGTGCAGAAGACCCGAGATCAATCCCTGGATGGGGAAGATCCCCTGGAGAAGGAAATGGCAACCCACTCCAGTATTCTTGCCTGGAGAATCCCATGGACAAAGGAGTCTGGTGGGCTTATAGTCCATGGGGTCACAAAGAGTCAGACACGGCTAAGCGACCAAGCATTCACTCTGCACTCGGTGTGTATCTGTTAACCTCAAACTCCTCGCCCCTCACCTTTCCTCTAGCAACCACAAGCTTGTTTTCTAAGTCTTTGAAGCTGTTTTTGTTTTGTGAATAAGTTCATTTGTATCTTTTTTCTTTTTTTTTTTAGATTCCACATATAAGTGATATCATTTGGTATTTGTCTTTCTCTGTCTCACTTCACTAAGTATGATAACCTCCAGGTCCTTTCATGTTCGTGCAAATGGCATCATTTCATTCTTTTTACGGCTGAGTAGTATTCCATTGTATCTATGTGCCACATCTTCCTTAGTCATTCCTCTCTCGATGGATGTTATTCTTTATCTTAGAAAAATAGCATCGCTTCCCAGAGGCACAGATGTGTCATACTCTGAAGTTTCAGCATTCTCCCTTGTGGTTTATGCACTCCTGAAGTACAGGGATCAAACACTGGAGATAGACTATGGTTTTTAGTTGCTATTTCATCATCTTTATGGATGACCCAGAGAGAGGCCAGGTAATAATATATGAAGAGTTAACTTTAAACATTTAATATACTCTTTAAAAAGTTCATAATCCAGAGGGTTTTTTTTTTCCATTGGAAGAGAAAAGGGAAACCTGTTTTCTCTCCTGCGCCCCTTATACTTCTCTTCTTCATCACGTCCTTCACACACTGTCCTAGTATCAGCTGCCAGGACTTTCCCACAGGCTGTTGGCACCCAGACCAAGGTGATCCGGTAGACCTGCCTGGGCAGCCTCACCCTGTTGGATATAGGTAAGTCCTCTCAACGAGGGCTCTTCTTCAGACTGCAAAGCGTGAGCCAGCAGTGATGCAGACAGTAATCTTATTTTGAAATTTTGAAAGCGATGGTCTGCCAGAAACACCAGCAAGTTTAGCAGCTCTCCTACCTGGAAGAAGACAGGGCCTCTTCCAAGAAGACTCTCTCTGGGTCATCCGTAAAGATTATGAAATAGCAACTAATAGCAACATCCAAGAAACATCACTGCTGTCTACATACTATGCTACAAAAAGAGAAAACTGAAAGCATATTTTTAAAAAGTAAGAGTTTATTTAAGCAAAGTCAGGGTTTAAGCAAAGTCAGGGGTTCAGCCAGGCCGGCGGCTTGGCCATGGGAAATAGAGTTGTTAGTCTCCAGAGAGGATTCTGGGAAATCTCCAAAAATCTGGGAAAGCTCCAAAGTGGCCGTGCCTGGTAGCAGAGACCTGTCCCCCGGGAGTGATGAAGGGGCCCCGCCAAGACACGGAGCGGGGCCGTCAGTCTCAGCCAATGTCCAGGCCTGTCCCTCGGGGTTACAGAGCTCAGACGCCACCTGTGCCCAAGCGTGGAGATGCTGGGCCCTGGCACGGGGCTGGGGACAGGCCTGGGCTCACCCTGCAGTTACCCCGCTCACCTTGTCCCCAGGCGCTGCAGCCCAGCACCGCATCCCACGTGGAACACAGTCATCCGAAAGGGAGGGCAGCTGGCGGCTTTTCCCGAGTCTCCCCAGGACTTGTTGTCACGGTCCCCTCCCCCACTGGGGATGCGGTGGGGGAGGATGGGGGGAGCTTCCCCCACGTGCTGGGAGTGGCCGGCTGGACTCTGGGGGCTCAGGACCATGAGTGCATCCCCCTTTGTAAAGTCTTGCTTACATTATAAACCCACCTGGTTCCCAAACGGGTTTTAGGCAGCTCAAGACCGTGACTCAAGTGCTCTGTTTAAAAACCAATTTCTTGAAGTCCTCCGGCTCTCCCCGTAGGCTGGGCTGAACGAGCAGTGACTCGTCTGTGGTCTGAGGTCTGTAAAGAAACAGAGAATGGTCTGAGGCTGCAGGGCCTCCCCGGTTGTTCTTACCGGGTGAGGTTATTGTCTTCCCCACCGATCGGCAGGAAGGCAGTGCCCACTCCACCCTCGCCTCCCTGGGGGCACCTGCCCGCAGACACCAGAGAACAGGGCAGGCTGCACCTCCATCCATCATTATCTTTAATTAGCATTTAGGAGGTTAATCGGTAGAGAAGCTCATCTTTCTTTAATTATTTCCACAATTGAGTCGGGGGACCCTGTGGCCCCTTCTGAATTTTTCTGTGTGTCTGCACGCTGATTTGAATCTGTGAAGTCAGGTGTTCATTGCCCAGACCCTGTGTGTATTGGAGGGAATGAAAGTGGGGTGATGGTGGAGGGGGGAGTTATTTTATTGTAATTAATTTGCAGCTTCATGGGCCTCCTGGGAAGTTGGCTACCTTAAAACAAAATCACCATCATGAGAGATATTGGTGGTTTCATACTTGATTCAACTCTGCTCAGGTTCTAATAGGCAAATTTTATTTTTCATTTAAGGGCAAGTTCACATTCAGGGACTTTAACTGATTTCAAAAAAATATGATGAAGGCCCTGTCCGCATGCCTTAACTTTCACAAACTGGCTCCTTTGTTCGGTCAGGTTAACTTTCCAGTATTTTACATGCTGGGGCTGCTAGCCTTACCCTCGGGAAATTAGACTGTAGCCCAACAGGCTTCATTGTTCAAACCCACCTTTATTACGTGGTTTATCCACGCCCCCGGCTTTTCTCCAGAACCCTGTGTTACGTCAGTCCCTCTTCCAGCTGTTACCTGTAACCATCAAAAATCACTCACTGCTGCCTTCTTACAAAAATTTTATTGGAGTACAGTTGCTTTACTTTGCTGTCAGTTTCTGCTGTACGGCAAAGTGAATCAGCTCCACGTGTACATCTATTCCCTCTTTTTGGATTTCCTTCCCATTAAGGTCACCAGAGAGCACTGAATCGAGTTCCCTGTGCTGTAGAGTAGGTTCTCTCATTATTTATTTTACACTTGGTGGGCTTCCCTGGTAGCTCAGTGGTAAAGAATCCGCCCGCAATGCAGGAGACCAGGTTCGATTCCTGGGTCATGAAGATCCGCTGGAGAAGGGATAGGCTACCCACACCAATGTTCTTGGGCTTCCCTTGTGGCTCAGCTGGTAAGAATCCTCCTGCAATGCGGGAGACCTGGGTTCAATCCCTGGGTTGGGAAGATGCCCTGGAGAAGGGAAAGGCTACCCACTCCAGTATTCTGGCCTGGAGGATTCGATGGACTGTATAGTCCATGGGGTCACAAAGAGTCAGACACTCCTGAGCGACTTTCACTTTCTTACATGTAGTATCAACGGTGTATGTGTGTCAACTCTATAATCTTCCAATTCATCCCGCCCCCGTCATAGCCATACATTTGTTCTCTATGTCTGTGTCTCTATTTCTGTTTTGCAAATAAGATCATCTATACCATTTTTATAGATTAAACATATATGCATTAATATACAGTATTTGTTTTTCTCCTTCTGACTTACTTTACCCATATGACAGTCTCTATATCCACATCTCTGAAAATGGCACAGTTTCATTCCTTTTCATGGCTGAGGAGTGTCCCATTGTCTATATGTACCACATCTTCTTTATCCTCTTCTTTATTCCTCTGTTGATGGACCTTTAGGCTGCTTCCACTGTTGCCTTTTTATAAATATTTTTCCAAAGTTCTTTTCCCTCCTTCATTACATACTGTTCCTACAAAAAGAGAAAACTGAGGCATCTTTTTAAAAATCAAGAGTTTAAGCAAAAAAATAAAAAATAAAAATCAGGCAGCAACAGAGCAGAGTGGAGCTGGGGAGAGGGGTGTACTCAGAGGAGGGGGAGAAAGGCAAGGTGGTTGTTGACTGGCCATCGCTTCAAGCCCTCTCGGCTGCTGGTGGATTACGTGTCCTGAGATTTTAATTCCTAACCTTGATTTGGGCCAGGGACCTCCTCATTTATTAATTTTGCAGCCTTCAATGAGTCTGTGCTTCTGGGCATCATCTGAAGGTGCACCTTGGACTGGGGCCATGATGCACGGTTTCCTGACTCTTCGCCAGACTATGGGTCTGCTGAGAAGTGCCTGCTCTTCTTTGGCCAAATTACAAAGTAGACTTGGGAGTCCTGTGGGCCTGGAAATTCCCTTTTATAGAAAGAAGCTCCTGTGACAAGATCTTGTGAGGTCGTGCCAGGTACCCCCTCACCCCTCTGCAAGAGGAAAGCTCATGGGGAAAGACGTAGGGCTCTGTGGCCTTGCCATGCCTGTCTTTGTCTCTGCTTGGTGCTCTGGCCCAGAGTCCAGACTCTCTTGACTCCTCCAATCCTGCAACAAATAGTTCCTAAGCATCTGCTATGGGCTAAAACACTGTTCTGGGTGCTGGGTGCAGAACTGTGAACAAACCCAAATTCTAGCCCTCCTGGAGCTGACACCCAGCACGGACCACAGACGTCAACACCAAGTCTGCAGTGAAAGTGGGATGAAGGTAAAGCAGGGGACACGGGGATAGAGAGAGGAGGGCATTCTCACGTGAGTGGTCCTGGGGCTGCTCTGAGGGAGCTGGGGGAAAGGAGCCACCTGGAAGGTGGAGACTCTGGCATGGGTAACTGTCTGGGGTGTCCCAGGAAAGGCCAGAAGGCCCTGTGGGGTGGAGCAGAGGGAGGGAGAGGTGGGCGGGTAGGATGCTGGGTTGGAGAGGAAGCCAGGGTCCTTTAGCCAATGCTTCTGAGCAGGTAAGAGGCAGGTC
Source organism: Cervus canadensis (assembly GCF_019320065.1). NCBI lineage: Eukaryota > Metazoa > Chordata > Mammalia > Artiodactyla > Cervidae > Cervus > Cervus canadensis. Next base: position 81,057,035 of record NC_057394.1, on the reverse strand, counting down.
CAGTGGGTGGAAACAGAGCTTTAACAAAACTTCCTGCCAGTAAAGCTGCCTCTTGCTGACCCACACGCTGCTGTATCATTGCAGTCCTGTTCAGGCTCGTCCTTTCCCCAGATGCCCGTCAGGAAACACGTGGAGCCTGGACCATTCCTGACTCGCTCCATTACATCTGGGGCTCCTCAACCCACTGAGCCGCTGTTCCCTGAGGCCCCTCCGGGTCAGCCAGGTGCCCCTGCTAATTTATCTGTTCCTCACAGCCCCAGGACTCTGACCTAACCTCACCGTGGGCTCTCCGACTGACCCACGGAGCTCAACTCTGTTCGAGGGGAGCCTCCCACCTCACTGCAAGTCCTGGGATGGGAATGGTTTCCATATGTGCGGGGCTGTCGATCCAACTCCACTTCGCCTGCTCTAATGAGGTCAGACGGCTCGGTGGAGGTGGACAGCTGCTCCCTGGGGCAGGGCTGGCGGGGGATGGAGGAGGGACCCCCCCGCACCCCGCATCCCGCTCTAACACAGCTCTGAGATGCAGCATTCGCCCGACTGCTTCAAAAGGGTAACTGCAGACAAACACAAAACAGGAGGGAATGCGTAAAACTGAGAGAGACTTTTATTAAAACTTTTTATTTGGAGAAAATTGCAGCTTCACCTGCAGTTGTAAGAAATAATTCAGAGAAATCCCACGTACTGTTAGTTCCCCTGATAGTGGTGGTGGTGGTGATGGTTTAGTTGCTAAGTCATGTCTGACTCTTGCGACCCCATGGACTGTGGCCCGCCAGGCTCTTCTGTCTATGGGATTCTCCAGGCAAGAATACTGGAGTGGGTTGCCATTTTCTTCACCAGGGAATCTTCCCGACCCAGGAACTGGACCCAGGAACTGAACCCAGGTCTCCTGCATTGCAGGCAGACTCTTTACCGACTGAGCCGCCAGGAAAGCCCTCCCCTGATAGTAACATCCTGCAAAAGTGAAGAAACAGTCTCACAACCAGGAATAGATTCAGTCATCTATACCTGATACGGACGTGGTCAGGATATAGAATGTTTCCATCACCACAAGTTTTCTCATGTCATCTTTTTATAATCGAATCTACTCTTTTCCTCTGCTTAGCTCCATCTCTCTGGTCTCTATTTCTATAATTTGGTCATTTCAAGAAAGTCATATAAGTGAACCTACAGTATGTAACCTTCTGGCAGTGAGCTTTGTTTATAGAGCATAGCTCTCTGGAGAGTCACGTGTGTCGTTTCGTGTACAGTACTTCCTTCCTCTTAATTGCTGAGTAGTATGTCATGGTATGGATACACCGAGCTTTGTTAAACCATTCACCTGTTGAAAGATACCTGGGTTTCTAGATTGGGGCTATTATGAATAAAGCTCTTATAGGCATGTGTGTACAGGTTTTTGCAAGAACATGAGTTCTTCATTTTTCTGGGATAAAAGTCCAGGAGTACAACTGCTGGGTTTATGGTACTTGCATGTTTAGGTATTCCCTCTTTGAAAAAATATCAACCATTTATTTAGCTCAAAGTTCTGTGGATTGGCAGCTTGGGCTGCATGTTAGTCCAGGCTTATCTGATCATTTTTTTGGAGATACAGTTTAAAGACATAAACTTCATCATTTTAAAGTGTAAATTCAGTGGTTTTGGTATATTCACAATGATGTGGTATGTTTGGTGTTTTTAAGGAACTAGTGGTCAGACCACATAACATCCCTACCAGTAATGTGTGAGGAATCCAGTTTTTCCAGATCCTTGCTGGCATTTGGTGTGGTCCCTATTTTTATAATGTTAACCATTGTGAAAGTTGTGTAACAATAACTCATTGTGGTTTTAATTTGTATCAACTGATACGATCATGTGATTTTTCCTTGCTTATTTTGTCTGTACTCTCAACTGTTGGGAGAGGCATATTGACAGATTCAACTATAACTGTGAGTTTGTCTGTTTTTCTTTTTGATGTATTAGTTTGGGCTTCACACACTTTGCATCTCTGTTGGCTGGTGCACAGACATTCATTTATGATCGCTGTGTGTTTTAGGTACACTGACTTTTTGTCATTACATAATGTCTTTCCTAAAAGATTTCAAATCCTGAAAGATAATGCTGTGAAAGTGCTGCACTCAATATGCCAGCAAATTTGGAAAACTCAGCAGTGGCCACAGGACTGGAAAAGGTCAGTTTTCATTACACTCCCTAAGAAAGGCAATCCCAAAGAATGCTCAAACTACCGCACAATTGCACTCATCTCACACGCTAGTAAGGTAATGCTCAAAATTCTCCAAGCCAGGCTTCAGCAATATGTAAACCAAGAACTTCCAGATGTTCAAGCTGGTTTTAGAAAAGGCAGAGGAACCAGAGATCAAATTGCCAATATCCACTGGATCATCGAAAAAGCAAGAGAGTTCCAGAAAAACATCTATTTCTACTTTATTGACTACGCCAAAGCCTTCGACTGTGTGGATCACAATAAACTGTGGAAAATTCTGAAGGACATGAGAATACCAGACCACCTGACCTGCCTCTTGAGAAACCTGTATGCAGGGTCAGGAAGCAACAGTGAGAACTGGACATGGAACAACAGACTGGTTCCAAATAGGAAAAGGAGTACGTCAAGGCTGCATATTGTCACCCTGCTTATTTAACTTATATGCAGAGTACATCATGAGAAACGCTGGGCTGGAAGAAGCACAAGCTAGGAATCAGATTTGCCGGAGAGAATATCAATAACCTCAGATATGGCAGATGACCACCACCCTTATGGCAGAGAGTGAAGAGGAACTAAACAGCCTCTTAATGAAAGTGAAAGAGGAGAGTGAAAAAAGTTGGCTTAAAGCTTAGCACTTAGAAAACTAAGATCATGGCATCTGGTCCCATCACCTCATGGGAAATAGATGGGGAGACAGTGGAAACAGTGTCAGACTTTATTTTTTTGGGCTCAAAATCACTGCAGATGGTGATTGCAGCCATGAAATTAAAAGATGCTTATGGCTGGAAGGGAAGTTTATGTGGACCCACCTTAGATAGCATAATTAAAAAAGCAGAGACATTACTTTGCCCAAGGTCCGTCTGGTTCAGGCTGTGTTTTCATGTGTCATGTAGTGATGTTGAGAGTTGGACGTAAGAAAGCTGAGTGGCCAAAGAATTGATGCTTTTACTTTGGGTTGGGAGAAGGCTCTTGAGAGTCCCTTTGGACCTGCAGGAGATCGCAACCAGTCCATCCTAACGGGTCATCCTGTGTTCATTGAAGGACTGATGCTGAAGACTGGAAGCTCCTTACTTTGCCACCTCATGAAAAGAGTTGACTCGTTTGAGAAAAGACCCTGATGCTGGGAGGGATTGGGGGCAGGAGGAGAAGGGGACGACAGAGGATGAGATGGCTGGATGGCATCACCGACTCGATGGGCATGATTTTGAGCAAACTCCAGGAGTTTGTGATGGACAGGGAGGCCCAGCGTGCTGCGATTCATGGAGTTGCAAAGAGTCGGACACAACTGAGCGACGGAACCGAACTGAACTAAAGTCTTTCACTGTCTGGTACTTTTTCTTTGTTCTCAAATCTACTTTATCTTATGTTAATATAGTTACTCCTATTTTCCTTTGATTAATATTCATGTGATGTATTTTTTCCATCCTTTTATTTTCTTTCTATAGCAATATATTTAAAGTGTAAGTTTCTTGTAGACAGCATATCATATCGTTGGGTCTGGTTTTGTAATCCATTCTGCTACCCTGTGTCTTTTAATTGGCATATTTAAAGCATTTATATTTTATGTATTATTAATATGTCTGGGCTTCGTTTACCATTTTATCTTTTGTTTTCTATTCTGTTTTTTATTTTTCTGTTTTTTCTTCTCATGTGTTATGTGAACATTTTCTAGTATTCCATTTTTATTTATCTGTTGTATTTTTTAGTATCTCTACAGTATAGTTTCTTTCTACTGGTTGTTCTATGCATTATACTATATATACGATACTAATCTCAGTCTACCGGTGGTGTCATTTTACCAGTTTGAATGAAGTACAGGAATCTTGCTTCCTTTTATCTGTTTACCCACCCATATTTATAATATTCTTAAATATTTTCTCTACATGCATTCAGAACCACATCAGACCGTACGTAATTTTTGCTTTAACTTGTCAGACATAGTTTGGAGAATTCAGGAGGGAAGAGAAGGCTCATTATTGTACCCATATATTTGCTTACCATGTTCTCCCCTGATGTGCTGAAATTCCTTCTTTTATTATTCCCTTTTTGTTTTTAGAACTTCCTTTAGCAATTCTTATGGGGTAGTTTTGGTGGTGACAGATTCTCTTAGTTTTCTTCCCATCTAAGAATGTTCCAGTTTCTTCCTCATTTCTGAAAGGTATTTTCACGGAGTTGACAGTTCTTTTCTTTCAACACTTGAAAAATATTATGCCGTGTCTGGCCTCAATCATTTCTGATGAGAAATTCTTTGTCATTCGAATTGGTTTTCCACTATAGGTAGAGTGTCATTTCTCTTTGGCTGCTTTTTAAGATCTTTTCTTTGTCTTTAATTTCCAGAAGTTTAATTATAATGTCTTGGCCTGGCTTTCTTTGGGTTTATCCCAATTAAGATTCATGGAGCTTCTTGAATCTCTAGGATGATGTCTTTCACCAAATTTGGGGAGTTTTCAGCCTTTATTTCTTGGAATGCTTTTTCAGCCCCATCCTCGTTCACCTCTCCTTCTAGAATTCTAAAGACATGAATGGTTATGTTGCCAGTTATAGTCCCACAGGTCCCCAAGACTCTGCTAATTTTTCCTTCAGACTGTTTGCCTCTCTTATTGAACTCAGATCATTGCTTACTGCCCTGCCTTCCAGTTTACAGGTTGGTTCCTCTGTCCCCTCTGCCCTGCCATCAAGACAGCCCATCCACCATGCTTTTTATTTCAGTGATTATGTTTTTGAGCTTCTAAAATTTCCAATTGGTTCTTCTTCTATTTCTTTGCTGAGGCTTTCTTCTTTTTTTCCATTTGCTTTTAGCGTGTTCATAGTTGCTCACTGAAGCATTTGTATCGTGGCTGCTTTAAAATCTTGGCCAGGTTATTCCACCGTCTCTGTCATCTTGATATCGGTATCTGTTGATCTCTTTACATTCAATTTCTCAGTATAGAACCTTTCAAATAAAACCTGGACATTTGGGTGTTGTGTTATGTGACTCTGGATTTATGGCAGGTTCCCCCCAGCCAGGCAGAGGTGATCCTGGACCCCAGCTTGGTCTGTGTTGATGCCAGCAGAGAGCAGGTGTGAGTTCCTGCTCTCTGCGTGGTCTCCAGTGATGCTGCAGGGCAGGTGGGGAGGGGTCACAGGTAGGTACATCCTTATCACTACTGGGTAAGGATGAAAGTCCTGATTCTCCATTAGGCCTTTTCTGATACCACCCGCCAGTGAGGAGAGGAAGGATAGAAGTCCATTCTCCCCTGTGCATCTCCCAACATCTTCTCTGACATCACAGGGGCCAGATGCTGGCAGGGATGAAAACCCCAGGTCCCTGCCTTGCCTCCTCCATCACGTACACAGTAGGGCTTCAGGACACCTTGTCACAGCCCCTTGAGGGTGGAGTCCAGGCCTCCCTTGGTTTTTTCTGGCACAGATGGGAGCAGAGTCACAGCTTCTTCCATGGTGTGTGATTAGAGTGGTTATAGTCTAAGAGTGTTCTGTCTTGTGAGGCTGCAGCCTTCCTGCTTCTTTGGCAGAAGACAAGAGGGCTTTCTTCCTAGGTGTTTCTGGCTGCACCCCTGGGCATTTCTGTGTTGCCAGGCTCTTCCACTCTAAGTCTGGAATCTACGAGCCAAAAGGAGAATCAGGTTTCTCATGCCCCAAGGTTCCTAGCTGGTCTTCCACCTTCTCTCCACCTTTTCAGTGTCTTCATATGTTTGCTTGACATGTGATGTCCAGGGTTTTCAGTTGTACTTTACAGGCAGAATAGAGAAAATGCATCTATTTTATCCTCTTGGAGGCAGAAGTTTCTCTGGGAATTTTGTTTTTAACAGCCTTTTAAACGTTTTAAAAGTAGACAGAATATGATAATGCCGATTTTCAGGAGAAGCATTTTTGCCAATTTTAGCTAACTTGCTATTTCAGGTAAAGGACAGTGTAGTTGCTGGCTGCCCATTTCTATCTCCTTTTGGCTTTCCTCCTAACCTCACTGGTTTACTTAGATTCCCACCCCATGAGCAGGCATGGTGGAAGAGGATTTACATGTATCTATCTTTGCTGTGGGATCTTTTCAATGTCCCCTGCCCCTCCTCTTGTTAAAAGTTTCCCAGGCAGCCCTATCCATCACCACCGTCACCTCATGCACACTACCTGTGTCCTGAGCCAGGCTGGTTGTCAACAGACAGACCTCACTTGTCTTGTTTGACTTCAAGGAGGTATTGTATAATAGCTTTTAAAATTTACTTTTAATTGGAGAATAATTGCCTTACCATGTTCTGTTGGTTTCTGCTATACAACGACGTGAATCAGCCATAGTATACATATGTACCCTCCCGCTTCAACTTCCCTCCCACCCCCACCCCCCAGTCCATTCCACCCCTCTAGGTCATCACAGAGCACCGAGCTGAGCCCTCTGTGCGATGCAGCAGCTTCCACTAGCTATTTTACACACCGTGATGTGTACATTTCAGTGCTATTCTCTCAATGCGCCCCACCCTCTCCCAGTGTCCACAAGTCTGTTCTCTACCAGACCCCCCCCACCTTTTTTTGAGGTTGCAGATCCACTGTTTCCCCTGTCAAGTTCTCCACCCAATTTGGGGCTACCACTCCTTGGTCACACTCTTCTTTTTGAAAAGAAATCACCCAATCCACACTATAGAAGGATGAGATGTCTTCTGATACCCAGAATGCGCCCCTTACCCACACTGTCCAAAGCCTTGTGCAGAAGAGAAGAAAACAGACACTGCTGAGACAAGCCTTCCTTCCCTCCACTCCCCAGTTTTGATGGTCAGAGGAGACTTGAGACCTGGGAGGACGAGAGCAATCTTTTTATTTGGGGAATGGAATTTGTATTAAGTTAGTTAACCTTGAACTCTATCCTGTCCTCAGCCCGACTGTCCTCCAGCTGTTGCTTGCGTCTGAATTCTTTTCTTGACAAAACACAGTGTCCTGTCTCTGTAAAGGCCACGGAACTGTTTTAATTCTCGCTCATGGTGTTGTCGAGGATCTAGAGGGGGGCTTTCCTCTTCTCAGAGAGAAGTGGGATGATGTCCCTATTCTGTCATTTCTTTACATTGTTGATGTATTTGGCCATGCTGGGTCTTGATTGCTGCATGGGCTGCTCTCTAGCTGTGGCACTCAGGCTTCTCCCTGTGGCTGCTTCTCTTGTCGTGGGGCACAGTCTCCAGGGTGTCAGGGCTGCAGTAATTGTGCCGGTGGACTCAGTAGCTCCGGGGCTCAAGAGCCCAGGCTCAGCAGTTGTGCATGGGTTTAGCTGTCCCGCAGCCTGTGGGATCTTCCCAGACCAGGGATCGAACCCGTGTCTCCTGCACTGCCAGGCGGATTCTTTACCCCCGATCCCCCAGTGAAGACTCTCCATTCTGTCATTTTAAAAGAAGAATTTACTAAAGAGGAATTTTCACAGCTAGTGTTGGGACACCCGCTGTCCTGAGGTCAGCGGCAGGCAGTGTGGACAGACAGCCTCAGGACGCAGGGCCCAGTGATGGAGTCATGGGGCAGACGCACAGGGCGGTGCCAAGCACAAGGGTGGGTTTGTGTGTGTAACTGTGTCCCCTGTTCTCAGCCAGGGTGGGCACTGTGGAAACGCAGAGAAGACAGAAGACCTGGTCCCTGTGTGAGGACGAGCCCTCCAGGGGAACACGCAGAGCTGCATTGGTGTTTCTGAGAGTCTCTGCTCACAAGGCCTCCTTTCTGCCTGCTCTCTGTGGTTCCTGTAGGATAAGGGGCCGGGAGAGCGTCTCTGATATGGCCCCCTGCCCCCAGTGCCTCAAAGGCAGCCCAGGAGGAGAATAATTCACCACCATCTAATAGAGTTTATGAGGGCTTCCGTGGTGGCTCAGTGGGTAAAGAATCCATCTGCCAGTGCAGAAGACCTGGGTTCGATCCCTGAGTCAGGAAGATGCCCTGGAGAAGGAAATGGCAACCCATTCCAGTATTAATTGCCTGGAGAATTCCATGGACAGAGGAACCTGGTGGGCTACAGTTCATGGTGTCACAAAGAGCTGGACACGACTGAGCGACTAAAAAAGCATCACCACCACCATAGAGTTTATGAAGGGCTCCTACATCCAGTATAGAACACCTGTCTTATTGGAATCTTGGGCTGGAAATACTGGGGGTTTTTTTGGTGGTTTTTTTGTGGGTTTTTTTTTTGGTTTTTTTTGTTCTTGTGATTTTTCCCTCATTACATAAGTGTATTTAACTATGGTGAGGGTTTTTTGTTGTTATTTTGTTAGGATTTTTACTTTTTAATCCTACAAAGGCCTGGGTAAGTCTGGAATATGATTGAGCCCCAAATTTCTCATTTCCTAATGTTAAGATTATAATGAGCCAAATAAGTTACCAATTGAGGCCATGAAGTTTCATTCCCTGGGGATCTTTAAAAGTGGGTTCTAATTTCAACAGTCAGCTAGCTGGGTAGATGCTTGGCCCTACCTGAAGGTAAGGGGACTTTGGATTAGCTTTTATCTTGAGGAACACATCAGATTTATGTTTTGAAGACAGTCCCGCAGTCATTTAAAAATAAGTTTCTAAAAATACCTGTTTTTTTGGCTGCTTTGTGGCGTCAGCTGTGATTCCTACCAGCTGTAACTTCTGTTGTTGTTCAGTCACTCGGTTGTGTTCAACTCTTTGCGACCCCATGGACTGCAGCATGCCAGGCTTCCCTGTCCATCACTAACTCCTGGAGCTTGCTCAAACTCATGTCCATTGAATCAGTGATGCCATCCAACCATCTCACCCTCTGTCATCCCCTTCTCCTCCTGCCTTCAATCTTTTCCAGCATCAGGGTCTTTTCCAGTGAATTGGCTGTTTGCATCAGGTGGCCAAGGTGTCAGAGCTTCAGCTTCAGCATCAGTCCTTCCAATGAATATTCAGGGTTGATTTCCTTTAGGATTGACTGGTTTGATCTCCTTGCTTCTCCAGCCTCACAGTTGGAAAGTGTCAACTTTTGACAAGATCTAAAGCAGATTCATGGTTCTTGCTGTACTCTCTATGGTCTGCTCTGCACCAGTGATGCGTGTGTGGTTCTAGCAGGAGCAGCTTCCCGGCAGACACGTGGGCATAGGTTTATTATCCCCCGAATAACACTTGCCAGCTCTCTGCTCCATCCTGCTGCTGCTCTTTGAGACTGGAGCACACCAACCACCTCCCCCGGGATGTGCCGGCTTCGCAGCAGTCTGCCTGAGGGGCTGCATGAGATGGGCTTTCGCCACCGTCACTGGTGTTTCCCTGCACCTTCCACAGTGGGGATAGAGCTCAGGCAGTATCTCTGCCTAAGCTGCAACGGACAAAGGTCAAACAAGCACTAGACTCCATTCCCCCTCCCAACTCCGGTGGGGAAGATAACCCATAAAGAGGACATCATTACCAACCCTTCAGGTGAGGAGAGGGAATTTTGCTCCATTCAGAAGCCAGCCCCCTTTTAAATTTAGTTTTATTTTTTAAAATGTTACTGAAGTAGAGTTGGTTTACAATGTTGCATTAATTTCTGCCGTACAGCAAAATGAGTCAGTTATACATATATATTTTTCCATATTCTTTTCCATTATGGTTTATCACAGGATACGAAATATAGTTCAATATAGGACCTTGTTTACTCTGTATATAAGAGTTACCGTTCTAAGTGTACATTTCAGTGGCATTTAGTACATTCACCCGCTGTGCAGCCCTCACCCCTGTCTAGTTACAGAACATTTTCATCTCCCCAAAAGGAAACCTCAGATGCTTTGAGCAGACCCTCCCCGCTCCCTTCCCCTTCCCCCTCCCCCCCTCCACTCCCCGCTGCAGTCCCCACCCACTCTTCTGTCTCTGTGTAGCTGCCTGTTCCAGACACTTCATATAAATGAAACCAGACAAGACGTAGCCTACTGGGTTGGTGCCTTTCACTCACCATAAGGTTTTCGAGGTTCTTCCATGTTGTGCATGTGTCAGTCCTTTGTTCCTTTTTGTGGCTGAATAATATTCTATTGTATGACTAGACCACACTTTGTTTATCCACACAGCAATTGATAGATATCTATCTGGACTGTTATTATGAATAACACTGCTACAGACATTGGTGTACAAGGGTATGAGTCCATTTTTGGTTCTTTTGGCTGTTATGTAACCTAGGAGTGGAACTGCCAGTTGAGATAGCAATTCCACATTGAAGTTCCTGAAGAACCATGGCCGCGTCATTTTACAGGCCCACCAGTAATGTGCTAGCGTTCTAATCTCTCCACGTGCTCTCCAAGACTTGTCATTATCTGTTCTCGTTTTTCTTATAGCTGCCCTAGTAGATGCTAGGTGCTATTTCTTTGTGGTTCTGATTAGCATTTCCCTTTGTGGTTCTGATTAGCATTTCCCTAATGACTAATGATGTTGAGTATCTTCTCAGGTGCTCATTGGTCATGGTGTTTCTTCTTCAGATAATGTATCCAAATCCTTTGCCTGTTTTTGGTTTGGTTTGTCTGTCTTTTTGCTGTGGTGTTGGGATTATTGATACATTCTGGGTACTAGGCCCTTACCAGATACTTGATTTGTAAATATTTTCATTCTGTGGTTGTCCTTTCACTTTCTTAAAAAAATTTCGATTGGAGTATAGTTGATTTACAATGTTGTATCAGTTTCAAGTGAACAGCAAAGTGATTCAGTTATATATATATGTATTTATATGTATGCTTTATATGTGTATTATTACAGAACTCTGAGTAGAGTTCTTTGTGCTGTACAGTGAGTCCTTGTTAGTTATCTATTTGATATATAATAGTGTGTACTTGTTAATCCGAATCTCCTAATTTATCACTTTTCCCCAAGTTTCCCTTTTGTTAATCTTACATTTGATTTTGATATCTGTGAGACTGTTCTGTAACTAAGCTCCTTTGTATCATTTTTATTAGGTTCCCCATCTAAGTGATATGGTATTTGTCTTTGTCTAACTTACCCCCGTTGATGTGATCATCTCTAGGTCTATCCATTTTGCTGCTAATGGCATTGTTTTGTTTTTATACCTGGGTGTGGCATAAGCCCTCTTCAAGGAGGGCGCCATTAACCCCACCATAGAGCCACCAGAACTTACACAGGACTCGGGAAACAGACTCTCGGAGGGCACAAACAAAACCTTGTGCACACCAAGACCCAGGAGAAAGGAGCAGTGACCCCACAAAAGACTGGCCCAGACTTGCCCATGAGTGTCCAGGAGTCTCTGGCAGAGGTGTGGGTCAGCAGTGACCTGCTGCAGGGTTGGGGGCACTGAGTGTAGCAGTGCACACGTGGGACCTTTTGAAGGAGGACGCCCTTATCTTCATTACCTCCACCATAGTTTGGCCTCAGATCAAACAACAGGGAGGGAACAGAGCTCCACCCATCAGTAGAAAATTGGATTAAAGGTTTACTGAGCATGGCCCCGCCCATCAGAACAAGACCCTGTTTACCCCCCTCAGTCAGTCTCTCCCATCAGGAAGCTTCCATAAGCCTCTTATCTTTCTCCATCAGAGGGCAGACAGACTGAAAACCACAACCACAGAAAACTAACCAATCTGATCACATGGACCACAGCCTTCTCTAACTCAGTGAAACCATGAGCTATGCCATATAGGGCCACCTAAGACGGATGGGTCATGGCGGAGAGTTCTGACAAAACGTGGTCCACTGGAGAAGGGAATGGCAAACCACTTCAATATTCTTGCCTTGAGAACCCCATGGACAGTATGAAAAGGCAAAAAGTTATGACACTGAAAGATGAACTCCCCAGGTCAGTAGGTGCCCAATATGCTACTGGAGATCATTGGAGAAATAACTCCAGAAAGAATGAAGAGATGGAACCAAAGCAAAAACAACACCCAGTTGTGGATGTGACTGGTGATAGAAGCAAGGTCTGATGCTGTAAAGAGCCATATTGCATAGGAACCTAGAATGTTAGGTCCATGAATCAAGGCAAATTGGACATGGCAAGAGTGAACAATGACATTTTAGGAATCAGTGAACTAAAATGGACAGGAATGGGTGAATTTAACTCAGATGACCATTACATCTACTATTGTGGGCAAGAATCCCTTAAAAGAAATGGAGTAACCATCATAGTCAACAAGAGTCTGAAATGCAGTATTTGGATGCAATCTCAAAAACTACAGAATGATCTCTGTTCGTTTCCAAGGCAAACCATTCAGTATCACAGTAATCCAAGTCTATGCCCCGACCAGCAGTGCTAAAGAAGCTGAAGTTGAACGGTTCTATGAAGACCTACAAGACCTTCTAGAACTAACACCAAAAAAAAAAAGATATCCTTTTCATTATAGGGGATTGGAACACAAAAGTAGGAAGTCAAGAAATACCTGGAGTAACAGGCAAATTTGGCCTTGGAGTACAGAATGAAGCAGGGCAAAGGATAATAGAGTTTTGACAAGAGAACACTCTCGTCATAACAAACACCCTCTTCTGACAACACAAGAGAAGACTCTACACCTGGACATCACCAGATGGTCAATACCGAAATCAGATTGATTATATTCTTTGCAGCCAAAGATGGAGAAGCTATATACAGTCAGCAAAAACAAGATCAGGAGCTGACTGTGGCTCAGATCATGAACACATTGCCAAATTCAGACTGAAATTGAAGAAAGTAGGGAAAACCACTAGACCATTCAGGTACGACTTAAATCAAATCCCTTATAATTATACAGTAGAAGTGACAAATAGATTCAAGGAATTAGATCTGATAGAGTGCCTGAAAAACTATGGACAGAGTTTCATGATATTGTACAGGAGGTAGTGATCAAGACCATCCCCAAGAGAAAGAAATGCAAAAAGGCAAAATGGTTGTCTGAGGAGGCCTTAAAAATAGCTGTGAGAAGAAGAGAAGCAAAAGGCAAAGGAGAAAAGGAAAGATATACCCATCTGAATGCAGAGTTCCAAAGAATAGCAAGGAGAGATAAGAAAGCCTTCCTCAATGATCAATGCAAAGAAATAGAGGAAAACAATACAATGGGAAAGACTAGAGATCTTTTCAAAAAAATTAGAGATACCAAGGGAACATTTCCTGCAAAGATGGGCACAATAAAGGAGAGAAATGGTATGAACCTAACAGAAGCAGAGGATATTAAGAAGAGGTGGCAAGAATACACAGAAGAACTGTACAAAAAAGATATTCATGACCCAGATAATCACGATGGTGTGATCACTCACCTAGAGCCAGACATCCTGGAATGTGAAGTCAAGTGGGCCTTAGGAAGCATCACTATGAATAAAGCTAGTGAAGGTGATGAAATTCCAGTTGAGCTATTTCAAATCCTAAAAGATGATGCTGTGAAAATGCTACACTCAATATGCCAGCAAATTTGGAAGACTCAGCAGTGGCCACAGGACTGGAAAAGGTCAGTTTTCATTCCAATCCCTAAGAAAGGCAATGCCAAAGAATGTTCAAACTACCCCACATTTGCACTCATCTCACATACTAGCAAAGTAATGCTCAAAATTCTCCAAGCCAGGCTTCAACAGTACATGAACCATGAACTTCCAGATGTTCCACCTGGTTTTAGAAAAGGCAGAGGAACCAGAGATCAAATTGCCAATATCCATTGGAGCAAGAGAGTTCCAGAAAAACATCTATTTCTACTTTATTGACTATGCCAAAGCCTTTGACTGTGTGGATCACAATAAACTGTGGAAAATTCTGAAAGAAATGGGAATACCAGACCACCTGACCTGCCTCTTGAGAAACGTGTATGCAGGTCAGGAAGCAACAGTGAGAACTGGACATGGAACAACAGACTGGTTCCAAATAGGAAAAGGAGTACGTCAAGGCTGCATATTGTCACCCTGCTTATTTAACTTATATGCAGAGTACATCATGAGAAATGCTGGGCTGGAAGAAGCACAAGCTGGAATCAAGATTGCTGGGAGAAATATCAATAACCTCAGATATGCAGATGATACCACCCTTATGGCAGAAAGTGAAGAGGAACTAAAAAGCCTCTTGATGAAAGTGAAAGAGGAGAGTGAAAAAGTTGGCTTAAAGCTTAACATTCAGAAAACTAAGATCATGGCATCTGGTCCCGTCACCTCATGGGAAATAGATGGGGAGACAGTGGAAACAGTGACAGACTTTATTTTTTGGGGCTCCAAAATCACTGCAGATGGTGATTGCAGCCATGAAATTAAAAGATGCTTACTCCTTGGAAGAAAAGTTATGACCAACATAGATAGCATATTAAAAAGCAGAGACATTACTTTGCCAACAAAGGTCCGTCTGGTCAAGGCTGTGGTTTTTCCAGTGGTCATGTATGGATGTGAGAGTTGGACTGTGAAGAAAGCTGAGCGCCTAAGAATTGATGCTTTTGAACTGTGGTGTTGGAGAAGACTCTTGACAGTCCCTTGGACTGCAAGGAGATCCAACCAGTCCATTGTAAAGGAAATCAATCTTGAATATTCACTGGAAGGACTGATGCTGAAGCTGAAGCTCCAATACTTTGGTCACCTCATGCCAAGAGTTGACTCATTGGAAAGACCCTGATGCTGGGAGGGATTGGGGGCAGGAGGAGAAGGGGACGACAGAGGATGAGATGGCTGGATGGCATCACCGACTCGATGGGCATGGGTTTGGGTAGACTCTGGGAGTTGTTGATGCACAGGGAGACCTGGCGTGCTGCAATTCATGGGGTCAGAAAGAGTCGGAAACAACTGAGTGACTGAACTGAACTGATATATATATATATAAATCTTTTAATTTTTATCCATATAAAGATTTATATAGTTTTAGCTCTTACAGTAACAGGGAGGCCTGGTGTGCTGAAGTCCATGGGGTCACAAAGAGTCAGACATGACTGGGTGACTGAATAACAACCACAGCTCTTACATTTAGGTCTTCGACCCATTTTGAGATACTTTTTGCATGTGATTGCAGGTAAGAGCTCAACCTCAGTTACTGCAGACCCATTTGCTGAAGAGACTTTTTTCTCCTCATGAATGGTCTTGGTACCTTGGCCAAAAGTCAGCCAACCATAGATGTACAAGATTACTACTGGGCTCTTAACTACACTACACTGATTTATATGTCTATAAATTTTAGGACTTCCTGGTAGTTCAGTTGTTAAAAAATCTGCCTGTAATGCAGGAGACCCCGGTTCAATTCCTGGGTCAGGAAGATCCACTGGAGAAGGGATAGGTTACCCACTCCAGTATTCTTGGACTTCCCTTGTGGTTCAGCTGGTAAAGAATCTGCCTGCAATGTGGGAGACCTTGGGTTCGTTCCCTGGGTTGGGAAGATTCCCTGGAGAAGGGAATGGCTACCCACTCCGGTGTTCTGACCTGGAGAATTCCATAGACTGTATAATCCCTGGGGTCACAAAGAGTTGGACACGACTGAGTGACTCACTTTCACTTATAGTTTTATAGTAAATCTTGAAATCAGGGGGGCAAGAGGGGAAGGGGACAACAGAGGATGAGATGGCTGGATGGCATCACCGACTTGATGGACATGGGTTTGGGTAGACTCCGCAAGTTGGTGATGGACAGGGAGGCCTGGCATGCTGCGATTCATGGGGTCGCAAAGAGTCGGACACAAGTGAGCAACTGAACTGAACTGAACTGAAATCAGGAAGTATGAGTTCAATAATTATGTTGTTCTTTTTTCAAGATCCTTTTTACTACTTGGGGCCCCTTATAATTCCATGTGAATCCTAGGATAAACTTTTCCATTTCTATTTAAAAAAAAAAGTTGTTGGAATCTTAGCTAACTGCTTTGGTTAGAATGTCCAGTAAATTTGTTGAATAGAAGTGGTAAAACAACACAGCTTTGTCTTGTTCCTGATCATGAGAGAGATGTCTTTCACCACAGAGTATGATGCTAATTGTGGGTTTTTCATAAATGCTCTGTTGAGGAATTTCCCTTCTTGTCTTAGTTTGCTGAGTATTTTTATTATGAAAGGGCATTGGACTTTGTCAAATGATTTTTCTGTGTTAATTTAGGTGATCATTGATACTGTTCTTTCATTCTATTGATGTGGTGTATTATATTGATTGATTTTTGTATGTTGTACCACCTTTGCATTCGGGGATAAATCCCATTTGGTGAGGTTGTTGGTGGTAAGTTTAGTCGCTAAGTTGTGTCCAACTCTTGCGACCCCATGGACAGAAGCCCACCAGGCTCCTCTGTCCATGGAATTTCCCAGGCAAGAATACTGGAGTGGGTTGCCATTTCCTTCTCCAGGGGATCTTCCTGACCCAGGGATTGAACCTGGGTCTCCTGCATTGCAGGCAGATTATTTACTGACTGAGCCACAAGGAAAGCCCTTGGTAAGGTTATATAATCCTTTCATTATACTGCTGAATTTGGTTTGTAATATTTTATCAAGAGTTCTCTTTTTTAGACCTAAATTATTCTTTCCTAAGTAAGCTGTACTCTTTTTTTTCTTATTATTAAGCAGAATTAACCAAAGCAAATATTTGATTGTGTTTTCTTCACCTTTCTTCCTGTCTTCTTGAGTAGGTGACTTTCAAACCATATATAGATAGCAGAATGCTGGAAGTGGTAAATATTATTCTTATACCCCTTTCTGTCTTGAGCTTTTCCAACACTTGTAGGGCTTGGTACAAGAGTGCAAGTGGAGACTGTGTCTGAGTGTGTGTGTGAAAGTAAGTCAAGCTGACGAATAACCAAGCACCATGATCAGCATACCTGCATGAAGACCGCAATGCCTGGTGATTTATTCATTTTCTGGACAACCAGCTATCACCCCAGAGAGTCTGGGAGCTGCGGATTGTGCATCTGCTCAGCCCTGTGGCTCAGGGTGGTGGTTCAGAGGGCCCAGGACAGTTCATTTCCCTGGAAGGAAAGACGATAGGGCGGGGAGAACCAGTGTGAGGGGAGAGGGAAGCGTGTGTCCTCATTAGATGTCTTCCTGAGGTGCGCAGGCTGAGGCTCGTCCTTCCAACCAAGATAATCAGACACTGAAGTCTTTAGTGCACAGTGAAATTCAGCTCGTAGGTCTATGGAGAGGAGCTGGGCCCTGCTCCCTCCGCATAGGCCCTTGGGGGAGCATGAAGTGGGCCCTGGGCTCAGGCCTGGACCACAGGCAACCTCGGCTTCTCCTACAACTTCCATCGTGGGAAGCGGGGCAGAGCAGATTGGGGGCTGGGGAGGGGGCTGTGTGCATTGCCATAGAAAGTACCACTCAGCAGATGGTTTAAACAACAGCAGTGTTTTCTCATGGTTCTGGAGGTCAGAAGTCCCAGAGCGAGGTGTCTACAAGGCTGGTTCCTCCAGAGGTGGTCTCCTCTGCTTGTAGGTGAAGGCAGTCTCCTCACTGTGTCCTCACTTGGTCGTCCCTCTGTGTATGTGTGTCTTGATTGCCTCTCCTCATAAGGACCCCGTCAGATTGGATTAGGGTCACCCCAACGACTCCATCTGAACTTAACACTAGTTGCTCAGTCGTGTCCAACTCTTTGCAACCCCGTGGACTATAGGCTGCTAGGCCCTTCTGTCCATGGGATTCCCTAGGCAAGAATACTCGAGTGGGTAGCTATTCTCTTCTTCTAGGGATCTTCCCAACCCGGGTAGTGAACCGAGATCTCCTGCGTTACAGATGGTTTCTTTACTGTCTGAGCCACCAGGGGACGCATTTGAACTTGATCAGCTCTTTAAAAGCCCCCTCTCCTAATCCAGGCCCATCCTGGCATCCTGGAGGGTTGGGGCTCCCACAGGTGCAGTCTGGAGGGGCCCAGTCTAGCCATCACAGACGGCGTGGGCAGCTCTGTACACCGTGATCTCTTGAGGAAAGCCTGGTGACGTCCCCCCAACAGGAGGAAGTCAGGGCACTGTACCACCCCGAGTACCCCCCACCTTGATCTGCAAGCATAAAACCCAGCTGTCCTCAGGGGGGCCTCTGTCTCCCCACAGCAGTGGCAGCGTTGGAGGGGATCATGTCTGGAGAAGCAGAACTCCTAATCCATATGTTTTCAAAGAAAATGCACCTTGGTGTTCACTGTGGTTCTAGAGAAGCATCAGGTTCTGCAGAAAGAATCCATTTCCTGCTGGGTCCCCAGGGTACTGGGGGAGGTTCCAGGCCTGGCGGGGATGGAGGGTTTTCATTCACCAGAGCCACAGCTCTGGTCCCCTCCGGGGTGAGGCTGGTGGGGCTCCAAGGTGTCCTGCACAGGGTGGGCCGGACACAGGGCCGCTTTCAGAGGACCCAGTTCACGGGGTCGAGCAGCAGCAGGCAGCATCTGTGTGGACGGGCGGCTGGTGAGATGGGGCATTCTTCTGGATGGGGGCAGCTTCTTCCTGGTCTGTTTCATCTTACAACCTGAAGTCGCCCTCCAAGCACCTCAAGGAGGTGTCCACGGGGCCGGAGACTGACCATGTGTGCTGTGCCCCCAGGATGAACGAGCGAGACCGGCTGCTAAAGAGGCTGAGCAGGAAGACGCCACCCACCCTCTTCCGGGGCAGCTCCCTCCAGCAGTCCATGCCACGTGAGTAGCCCCCCGGGACAGGGGGGATGGGAGGAGCCTACGGCCAGGCTGGAGCCCCACATAGGAAAGTAGAATTGGTGTACCTGGCCCCTGGCAGGGACAGCCAGATGGCAGGTAATTCCCCAGGACCTAGTCAAGTGTCTGAATGACATGGTCCATAAACTTAAAACTTGGATATGGTTAAGATCTGTGTGTCAGCCTCCCAGTCAGATTCTTTCTAAGATGGAAGTGATGTTGCCTTTGCCTGGTGCCCTCCAAGGATGGCCCCGTGCTCTTGGCAAACTAAGCAATGACAATCACTAGCCCCTGCCTCCCCTGGCCCTGCAAGTGGAGGCTTGGCCTGGTTTCTGCCAAGTGGGGTCCACGGGGATGTGCCAGAGGCCAGGGGAGCAGGAGACACGAGAGTTCAGAGGGAATGGAGCTCAGGGAGGTGGTGGGCTTACCTGCCTCAGGACACCTGGCCGAGCCTCAGATCAGCGCAGCAACTGATCCAGCACTGCCTGGGGCTCCAGAGCCCAGCCAGGGCCTCTGATCCTCGAGAGGGTGAGTCTGGAGGAGGCGGGATGGTGGGCTCCCAGGTTTGGGGTCGCAACTTGGAGCCGGGCTGCCTGCAGTCCTGTCCCATCTCTGCCCCTCTGTGACCTCAGGTGAGTTAACGCCTCTGTTTCTACACCTGTAAATCAGAGAGGACGTGAGAACATACTTGGGTTACTGGGATGATTCTCTGAGGTTGTACATACAGAGGGCCTGGCACAGAGCCTAACAGTAAGGAGTCTGATAAATGCTAGGTATTACTTTTCTGCCACTAATTGAATAAGTCTGAGCCACTTCCATATTTCTTTGAACGTCTATTTTCTCACCTGAGGGGAAAAATGGAATGATGTCCATCTTACACAGTCTGTGAGGCCGCATGATGGGCGGTGCACAGCCCACGAGGAACAGGAGCACTGGCTCCATAAACACAGGTCTTGTGCTGTGGAGCCTCCGACCAGAGAAAGGACAGACAGGAGAGCAAAGACCACTTAAAGACCTGTGCGGTTGTCTGGCAACAACCGGAAAGGCTCTTAAAATAACTAAGAATTGTTTTCTGAATTCTCCATATTTTGAAGGACAAAAAAAATTTTTTCTAATGAACAAGTACAAAACATAGGCAAACTGCTAAAATCACACCATGTTTTAAAGACAGTCAGCAACTAATAGTAAGACCCTGATGGACAAGGGGGTGTTCTCATCACCCACCCCCAGAGAAGACCATCTTGCATCGGGAGCAGCCTCCGGCCTCAGTGTTCCCAGGAAACCAGGAGCCCAGGTCCTGGAGCACTTGTTCCCGGGGACCGCACGTACATGGTGTCCGCAGCCCAAGCTCAGTGTTCCCTGGCCGGTCTGATCTCTTTACCGTCCCCCTGGTCTTCCCACATTCTACTGCTGTGAGGACTCTTCCAGACAGGAAACAGCTACTTTCCCTAAGATGTTATCAGAGCTCAGCGTTGAAGGAATGCTACTTAAGGGACATTTTATTCCAAAATAATGAAAAAATGACCTGATTTTATGGACTTCCCCAAATGTTCTACCAGAAGAAGACAAAACAACTAAGCAGTGTGTCTGCCCTCCCACCTACCTGAACGCTGTCCTCGGGTCCCGGCCGTGGCTGAGGTCAAGGAAGCCAATGCACCAGCCATTAAGTGTGTTCTCCAGGCCCCCAGCATTCCTTCCCGGCTCTCAGGACTTCCTGGAGATGAATGATGATGGGAAATGCTAAGAGCCAGGGCTCCCCCCTTCCCCGTTTGAATGCAGATGGCAGTTACCTGTTCATCTGGAAGGAGCTGTGAGCGATGGGGAATCTTGGTCATACTGGGCAGGCAGAGGCTGGCTGGGTGGTTACTGTCCTGGTGGTTCTGGTCTAACCCCTCCCAGGCCGGGTTTCCAAGAGGAAAATGCTTATTTGAGTCACAGAGCACCCTTGTTCCTAGGACCGCCATCCTTTCTTTCTGCAAGTCCACTTAGCCTCAGTTGAGGCTGAGAACATCCTGGTGGATGCCCCCGGGGAAGCTGGTGGAGGGGACTCCAGGAGAATAGCTTTGCTGTCTGACCAGAAGCTTCCCTGGAAACCCTTCCCACCCCCGAGGAGCCAAGCTACCCCACCAGATGGCCCTGTTCCCGTGAGCCCAGGAGGGCACTGCAACTGAGTCCCCCAGGCACAGGCAGGTCTGAACAGAAAACACGAAATAAAAGATAAGGCTGCAGCCCTTCCCCTGGAACAGGGAGTAGACCACTCCAGACGCTAAGGTCCTCTTCCCGACAGGACATTCCCAAGCAATGTTTACTTGTACCTCTCAGCAAGTCCCCTTCACTCCAGCCCATCCACCACTGGAGAAGATGCATTAAAACACAGTTACCAATTGTTTTGTCTGGGCTGATTGTCAAGTCAGGCTCCTAGGTTCCTGACCTGGAGTGGAGGCCTCCGCTGGGGACGCCAAGGGTAGAAGCAATTCTGCCTGCAGGAGAGGGCTCTGTGGCCTGGGCACTGCCAGCCAAGGGCCCGTGCTGGTGCCCGCATGGAAGACTCGAGGTGGAGGCCTCATCTGGTACAGGCCATTTATTTTACAGAAGAGTAAATCCAGGAGACCAAAACCTTAAAGAGCACCAGTTCTGTGGCCAAGCAAGGACTGGAACCAGCCCTTCTCACCTGGGGCCCCGGCTCTGGGCTCCAGATCCCTTGTAAAGGTGGGGCGGGGGGACAGCCAGCTTAGGATGGAGAGACCTGTGGCTGCCTGCCTCCCCCGGTGGGGGAGCGGCACTTACATACTAAGTGAAGTAGGTCAGGCAGAGAAAGACAAATATCATAGGATGTCACTTACATGCAGAATCTAAAAAAGCTACAAATGAACTTGTTTACAAAACAGGAACAGAATCACAGAAAACAAACTCATGGTATGGGGGTAGGGGGGAGCAATAGGACAGGAGACTGGGACGGGCGTGTACACACGACTGTATATAAAATAGACAAACAAGAGACCTTACTCTATAGCACAGGGAACTCTGCTCAATATTCCCTAATAACCTAAATGGGAGAAGAGCTTAAAGAATAGATACACGTGTATATTAAAAAGCAGAGTCATTTTACTTTGCCAACAAAGATCCATCTACTCAAGGCTATGGTTTTTCCAGTAGTCATGTATGGATGTGAGAGTTGGACTATAAAGATAGCTGAGAACCGAAGAATTGATGCTTTTGAACTGGGAGAAGACTCCTGAGAGCCCCTTGAACAGCAAGGAGATCCAACCAGTCCATCCTAAAGGAGATCAGTCCTGAGTGTTTATTGGAAAGACTGATGTTGAAGCTGAAATTCCAATACTATGGCCACCTGATGCTAAGAGCTTACTCATTTGAAAAGACCCTGATGCTGGGAAAGATTGAAGGCTGGAGCAGAAGGGGTTGACAGAGGACGAGGTGGTTGGATGGCATCACCGACTCAATGGGCATGAGTCTGAGTAAACTCCGGGAGTTGGTGATGGACAGGGAGGCCTGGCGTGCTGCAGTCCATGGGATCACAAAGAATCGGACACAACTGAGCAATTGAACTGAACTGAACTGAACACATGTATAACTAAGTGCTGTCCACCCAAAACACAACTCTGTGAATCAACTATACTTCAATATAAAATAAAAATTCAAACAAAAAAGAAACCCAGGATGATACACAGACAAAACTCCTGATTTCTTGTTCTCCTTTAAAGGATATGATGAGATAACAGCACCAGTGATAAGTCATAAACGTGTGGATGGGAGGCAGGCTCTGGCCTGGGTTGTCTTTTGCTCAGAACGTCTTATCTGGCTGTGGGGCGTTTCTGGACCCCTGACCCAGGAGGGTCGGTAAGCAGAGAGGCAGGCTTACAAATGTCCCTCCAGTGGGAAAGGCTGGTTAGGAGGAGTGTCCTGCCTCGGGCTGGGAATGCAAACTCCGTCCCAGGAACACAGGACAGAGCTGCAGGGGAATGTGGGCCCTGCCTGGGCTTGACTCCCAGCTCTGCCACCTTGGGAAAAATGACATCACCTGTGCCTCAGTTTCCCCACCTGTGACATGGGAAGAGCTCTCACCTGTCTCCTAGGGCTGTCAGGAGGAGGAAATAAGCCATGTGTGCTTAGCATAATACATACAACAGTGCCCGAGACACATAGCATTTAATAATTGTCTACTGTCATCATCATTGGAAGTGGGAACTCCCTGGGGATCCAGTGGTTAGGAACTCCAGGCTGTCAATGCCAAGGGCCCAGGTTCAATCCCTGAGTGAGGAACTAAAATCTCACAAGCTTTGTGGCCAAGAAAAAGAAAAAAATCGTTATTGGTACTGGTTGCAAAATCTAGTCTTTATGTAGCCACTGGGCCAATCATTAAACTCCTCAACTTTATCTAGTGATCTTTTTCTTTATTTACACGAACACACACTCGCTGTAATTTATTACCGGTCCAGATCCGTGCACGTCAGCCAGGCAGGCTCCCAGCACCATGTGCGCTCTGCCAGCCTTTCCTGTTAGTGTGTTTACGGCTTCATGAATTACCGACTGGCCTGCGGCTCGGGGCGCATTGGGATGTTTCCCGCACAGGACGACTTACCTTTCCCCTTGATGGGTGGTGGGAAAGTGCAGCCATGGCCCAGTGACCCACAGATGATGCCTCACAGGCTGCGCTAAATGAGCCCTGCCCAGCCGCGTCAGCACCCACCCCTTCACGGGGGTCACAGGGCCCTGGACCCCCATCCAAGGCTACAGAGCCGCAGTCTCTCCCCACAAATGCAGCTGCTCTGAACGCCCCTCCTCACCGGCCCCTGTGCTTCTCTTGCAGATGGGTACGCCTTCTCCCAGGAGGAACACGGAGCCGTGACTCAGGAGGAAATCGTTCGCGCCTATGACACCACGAAGCAGAAATCCAGGAAGAAGTAGGACGCTGCCTCCCGCCGGAGCGCAAGAAGAGACTCATGGCAGCAGCCAAAACACCGCAACACGTCCTGTGGCCTTAGCCCATTCCTTCGCTCCGTGCCCTGGCGAGCCTGGACCCGGGCCGCCGGGGCGCCCCACGCCCTCCCTGCTCGTCCGCCGTGCTCGCCAGACTCTTGTTCAAACGTTCAACTGTGCGCTGTGAGGTGTGAAATTAAAACCATTATGTTTCCCCAGTATTTACACATCCGTCCAGGTGGCTCTGGGAGAACAGGGAGAGGCTTTCATGCTGCGTGAGGAGCCCAGCTCGGGGGTCGGATACCCGCAGGTTTGTTCCGCAGGCTGCACGGAACCTTCCCTCAAGGTGGACAGCCCGCTGGCTTTGATGTCCCCTGTGTTTGTGTGAAGTTGGCATCATCATCTTGATTGCAATGAAGTCATAAACATAGGTATCTGGGTGGTAAACCTGAGAAGAACTTTTGGAATCTCAGTCACAGTCTCAGCAGGGCAGAACCGCCAGGGTCCGCACAGTCTCCTGACCCCTCCTGCCCGGCGGCCTCCTGGCCGGGCACCCCAAAAAGTCCTGCTGCATGGTTGGCCCTGCGCTTGGTGCATGGCAGCTGCGGGCACCCGCTCCGACCCTCACCCTCCCTCCTTCTCCCCCAGATTCAGAAACGGATGCAAGAAACCCCCCTTCTTCTCTATCTAAAGAAACAGCAATTTACATATATTCCAAGTGTTTATCTTCCTCTTTCTGGCAACAAGGAGGCCTGCGGGTCAGGGTGATGTGGACTTGATGGAGCCCTGCCTGCTCTGCTCAGGCTCGCAAACCTCATTTTCTGGCCTCCAGACCCCTGGACCTTGGCACCTGCTTAAATTAGAACCCACACTCGTTCTCCTGGGAGTTCAGAGCACATTTTGGATTTTGAGTAAATTTACAGCACGTCTCCCCAGCAAAGGAACACACCAGTCGCTCCAGACTCTGGGAGGATAAATAGCCTAGTGAGGGTCCCTGAAGGTGCAGAGGAAGACAGCAACTGCAGGGGAGTGGCGGCAGAGACACCGAAGGAGGACGCTTTTCCTGCAAATCGCAGTAGAATTCTGAAATCAAGCCCAAAGCCCAGATAGTCGTCATGATCAGCCTACAGTGTCCACAGGCCTGCAGTCTTAATTGAACAGAGCTCCAGGTGTTCCAAGCAAGCGGCCTTTCTTACCTGGACAGATTTTCCTTCCTATCCTGCCCGTGTTAGATGCAAGCAGCTGTCTGAATAGGAGGGTCCCTGATTCCAACACGGGGTGGGGGGGTGGGGGTTGGGGTGGCCACGTGTCCAAGTTCTGAATGGGACAAAACCCAGGTGCCTTCAGGCGGGAAGGCACCACCTGGAACCAGCCTGGAGGCATGTCCCCTGCTTGCAGCTTTGTTGCCAAACCAGCTATTTGGATGGTGTAACATCAATACTTCTGGGCAGCTGTTGCTGGTTAAAACGACACAGTTCCCCTGGGGAGGGCCGTGCTAAATTACAAAATAAAACAATGGGGCATTTTGCTTCCTCGGCTTCTTTTCAGAGCATCCGCATCTGATTGGGCATTGAGATCATTTAGGGTATAATCTGCCTGGCTTACAGAAAAGGAGAGGTGATGAGAGCCCAGAGAGGGCTCCAGGGCAAGCAGAACAGCACAGCAAACAGGCGAGGTTAGGAAAATTGCCCCTTCTCCCTTCCCAAGGTCTGAGACATTTTAAACACTAGGGCAACCAGAGAGAGGAGAGGTGGAGGACCCTTGAGCAGGAATCACAACAAAATACGTGCCTGTAATTAACACACAAAGTCAGGCAGATGTCCCACCTTCACACACAGGAGGAGGAAGTCCTAAATACAGAGGAGAATTGAACCTTTGGATTGAGCTGCGCTAGGCACCCAGGACAGTTTGGTGTCATCTGGGAACTAAGCCTGGTTGGAAAAGGGAATTCAAACTCAATTTTTTTGTCAAACATTTGGCTGGCTCTTGAAGCCTTCCGAATCAGATTTGCGAATTACTGCGTGCACTTTTTTAGGGCTTTATGGTTTTCATTTTTCACGTTGAAATACAGTTCCGAGTTTTCTGAGATTGAAGTATATTTTCCAGCTCTCTTGAGAAGTAGACTAAACAGCCTTTGCAGTCATGAAAGACGCACAGAGAAGGAAGCACTAGAGAGATGCCTTTCTATTTATTCTCTCCCACGATTAAGATATCTTGTAGCCAAATGACTAAACTGGGTGTCCGGGAGGAGCAGCTGTCACTGTGTGAGATGCATGACATTCAGCTGGGGCGACTCGGGCTGTGTTGTTTGTCCTATCTTTAAATTGAGGTCAGAGTGTCGCACACAAGCCCTTCCCTGGGAGCAGGGTGGGCCGACTGAGCTCCACGCTGTCAGCTCCGTGGAGATGCCACCTGGGACTTGTCACTCTGCCACACGGAACGTGACACAGGCCAGCAGGTCGGCACTGCAGGGCCTGACATTTGATTGGGCTAAAATGGCAGATCCCACTCGGACCCAGTGCTGGGTTAGCCTGGTACCCAGACTGCTGATGTGCGTTTGAACCTCTGTAGACAGAAGAGAGTAGCCTCCCCAGCTCTTAGCTCTGCACCGGCAAGCATGGGTGGGTGTCTGAGAGGAGAAGATGAGAAAGCAGAAGAAATCAGCCATTTCTGCTGGGCTGTTGGGATTAGCCTGTGATCACCAGTCTGGGGGCTTGGTCATAGTGTTTGGGTGTCACTGATGGCTCTAGTCTCTAGGCAGAATATTTCAGACTTCTTGACCAGTGTTACATTCTCCCATCTCCCAACACACATACACACAACAACAACAACAACAACAAAACCCTGTGCTTTGGAGAAAGGAGATGCTGTGCCTTTAACATTTGGAGTGAAACCCTAACATGGAAGCCTGGGCTTTGGTGGACCACAGCTGAGAGCTCTGCTGGTCTTTGCTTTCCCCTGACAAGGCTTTAGGTCTTGCTGTAGGGAGCTGGCAGTGAAAATCTATAATCACTTGTCCAGAAACTGTGAATCATGAAAAAGTGAGTATAAGTAACTAATATCTGAAAATGCATATGGACATAATATTATCAACTATATGGTTGAATTTTCTTTAAAGAAAGCTCTAGTCTATCATCTCATTGTTATAACAATGACCCTTTATCTTTTTGAACCATAAAGAAGAGAATTTTCTATCATAGTCCCACTCCTAGAGATTTACATTCTGGACCACAGGTTGAATAGAATGTTTTCAAAGCTCTGCTCTAAGATAAGGTGGTCTTTAGTTTTGAACATGTGAAAGAACTACACACATTTCAGCCAGGGTTTGAATTACTGCCCAGGGTCACTGTCCCCAAGTATCTCAAGGGTGATTCAGGCTCAGCATTTGAAATGTAGCCTTTATTTCCTGGGAGCCATAAAGAATTTTAACAGGGAAACTGGTTAAGCAGAGCCTGAAATAATGTAGCAAAGAAGAGAGTTTATCAGGTCAAGTTAAAGGATGCCACCCCCCACTCCATCATATTCATTAAACAATTTCTTCATGCAGATGCTTAAATTAGAAAATATACAAGTGATGGAGACAGTGAAAATAAAGCATCCCTTCCCAAAAAATAGAGCAATACAGCAGAGGCTCTATGGTTTTAAGTCTGTTCTTGGTCTCTGTAAGTCTTGGGGGAAAATTATTTTGCCTCATATTAGCCATCTTTCCATCTTGAAGAACTAAGAGGACAGTTAGAAGATTTTCCAATGGGTCTTAGAGGTCAGGACCTGAGATCCCATGTGATGACAAATTAACAAGTGTTCCCAAAAGGAAGGGACCCATGATACTCGACGTATCAGACTCTTCACTGAGTTTTTCTTGTATCCTCCAGTGCCCAGCAGCCCACGCCTCCACTCTTTTTTACAAGAGCTTCATTTAATGCCAGACCTCCAGCTCCGGCTGTTTAAAGGGCTTCTGGTTTTTTGGGTCTACACGGGAATCCTTTCGGCGAGAAGAAAGCCCTGGGAGCCCACAGCAGCTCCAAGCGGCTAGAGCTGTGAAACAAGCAGCAGTGGAGGAGGGGCGCGCGCCCCTCTGTCCCCACACCACATAGAGCCCATACCTGTCACCCAGCAGAGCCCCCTGCTCCCCTGATGGGGGGGGTGGACAGGAAGGAGACAAGAGAGCGATTCTTCTGACACCCAGGCCGGCTCATTTTCAAGTGACAATCTCTCGTCCGAGTTGCCTTAGCGATATCTACTCCCAGGCATCAGACCAAGAAAAACACGCTCCCGAGATTAGCCCATCAGCATTTCTCCTGACCTGGTCACAGAAAGGAGACCTGTGCATTTTAAAAGCCGGGAACAAAGTGTCAGGTGGCTTTGATTTATGACGGAAGAGGAAGAAGCAAGTGGAAAGACTGGCGCTATCCAAATAACCCTGCCCGGGGAAACCCGGGGTCAAGAGAGCCTTCTCAAGAGCCTCTCACAAGCCAGCCTGACAGTGTGGAGAAAGGGCCAGCAGGAGGGGGTCCGCCTGAGGGTCAGGATGTGAACCCACTTCCTTCCGAAGGACCGGAGCCAGCCGGGGTCCTGAGACGGCTGGGCGTGCAGCTACAGGCAGAGCAGGAGACACCAGGTACAGAACAGAAAGACAACCTGCCTTGTCTCAGGGCCTCCCTCCGCCCCACGAGGTCCCTGCACAGGGGAATGCGTTTGCGGTTTTCCATTAATAAAGTCAACCCAAGTCCAGTCGCTCTTACTCCACCTGCCCTCTCCCGGGTGGCTGAGCTGGGAGGTGTGTTGGGCTGCTACCCCCAGTCCCCCTGCCCCCAGGGCCTACAGCCCTGACAGGTCACCCTTCCGGTTGTGGTCTGAACGTGCCACCCTGCAGTGTCTCCTTCACTTGGGCAAAGCCACGTGTTCTCCTTTCCATTGTCACATCTGTGCTGCCACTGCTGAGATGGCATTTGGCTGGGAGATTTCATCTGGTTATGCAGAGGGAAGGGGGCACAGGGAGGGGGGAGCTAGCTTAATTGGCTCCCAGCAGAGTAGGCAGCTCTTCTCTGGAGTATAGGGGTCCTGTCCTCCCCCTCTAGAAGTCTTACTACCGTCCTCATGTCCTATTAACGTCCTCTGGTTGTTAAATTACAGCAGTCTTTAGCCAGAACAGGGGAGCCAGGGGTTACTCGTGGAGTGAATACAAATGAAGGGCATTTATTGGTATTTTGGGGAGGGGGGGTTGGAAAATGTAGTGATGTGTGGCTTTGATCAATCCTGTTGACTGGTGTATGTCTGCACAAACCTGTTTCAAATAAATCTTTTGTTAAAGTAAATGATTGGACTGGGCTGTATTTGTGAATTTCTTTCCCACTAATAAGCAGCTCCTGCCATAGGGACTTTGGCCTATTACACAGAGGTTTTGTCAGCCGCTACAGACTACACACACACCCCCGCATCCACACACACGCATGCTCTGCCTCCTGAGCTGACAGCCTGGAATCGCTGTAAACGGCGGGCGTGCAGAGCGATCTGAATTGCAGATGAGTGGGAGGCCAGGCCCCCTTTATGAGAAGCAGGTCCGAGAGGCCTCCCTGAGCCAGACTGACCAGGCAAAGGGGCAGACTGTGCACGGAAGCCCTTCTCTCTCAATCACTTCATTCCCTTTGGTCCATCCCAGTTCCCTTGCAAACTGAGATGTGGGAAGTTCAGATTCTGTTGTCAAGTGTGAAGTCATGACACTGTCCTGAAAGAGGGTCCAAACACGGCATCCGGAGAGCGACCGCTTTGGCATAATGAGGACTTTGAGCTGAAGGCGCCTGCGAAACAGCAGGTGCGGGAAGGGCTCCCCACCCCCGCTTTCCACCGACAGTCAGGCCCCAGTATCTCTGTGAGAAAGGGGCCCTCCCTCCCTGCATCATGAAGAGAAGGACGTTCTTGCCACCAGAAATGGGTGTGGAGACAGTCAGAGGCATGGACAGACCATCTTGTGAAATAACCCTGATCCTCCACAAGTTCCCCCCTTAAATTTCCTACTCACGTCCCACAATCTCTCTTTCCGTAAAACAGTAGATGAGCTGCTGGGGTCTTCATTTTCCTCCTGAAGGCTCCTATGTGCACGTAAGAATGTTAAATAAATGTGTGTGCTCTTCTTCTGTTTCATGTCAATGAACCCGACCAACCACAGAACTGACATTATTTTCAAGAGCGTCACGAGACCACTCATGTCCCTGCAGGCACAACATGTCGCTTTCGGGAAAGCATCCACAGCCCCAGAAGTCCCTCCCTGGGAGGCACAGTTCACATGGCCCAGGCCATGGGGAAGCTGGGTTAGGGGAGCTGAGGGCCCAGAAGTCAGCTTTGGAGCACAGGGGAGGGAGCATCCTTGCTGGAACCCCGGCCAGTGGCCTGCCTGCCTGGCTTTGTCTGGGCAGCTCCACACGTCCCAGGGGTGCAGGGCAGGGAGGAAGTAAAGCATGCTGGATACGGTTCCCTGCAGGACCTGAGGCCAGAACCCAAAAACCTCTTACCTGTCCACTTCACATGGGTTTCCCTGGTGGCTCAGACAGTAAAGAATCCACCTGCAGTGTGGGAGAAGCGGGTTCAATCCCTGGTTGGGAAGATCCCCTGGAGGAGGCAATGGCTACCCACTCCAGTATTCTTGCCTGGAGAATCCCATGGACAGAGGAGCCTGGCGGGCTACAGTCCATGGGGTCACAAAGAATCAGACACAACTGAGTGACTGACACATTTACTATGACTCTGAGACAGGCTCTGGGCCCCTTTGCTGCAGTGCCTGTCACCTGGACAAATGTCTCCTCCAGAAACAGGATACAAAGAAACAATAAGGGACTAAAAATAACTTAATGCATCTGCTTCACTGATTATGCTAAAACCTTTGACTGTGTGGATCACAACAAACTGGGGAAACTTCTGAAAGAGATGGGAATACCAGACGACCTGACCTGCCTCATGAGAAACCTGTATGCAGAATAAGAAGCAACAGTTAGAACTGGACATGGAACAACAGACTGGTTCAAAATTGGGAAAGGAGTACATCAAGGCTGTATTTTGTCACTCTGCTTATTTAACTTACATGCAGAGTACATCATGCGAAATGCCAGGTTGGATGAATCACAAGGTGGAATCAAGACTGCCAGGAGAAATATCAACAACCTCAGATATGCAGATGATACCACTCTAATGGCAGAAAGCAAAGAAGAACTAAAGAGCCTCTTGATGAGGGTGAAAAAAGAATGAAAAGCTGACTTAAAACTCAACATTCAAAAAACTAAGATCATGGCATCCAGTCTCATAACTTCATGGCAAATAGATGGGGAAAGTGGAAACAGTGAAAGATATTATTTTCTTGGGCTCCAAACTCACTGTGGATGGTGATTGCAGTCACAAAATCAAAAGACACTTGCACCTTGGAAGAAAGGCTATGACAAACCTAGACAGTGTATTAAAAAGCAGAGACATCACTTTGATGATAAAGGTTCATATAGTCAAAGTTATGGCTTTTCCAGTAGTTATGCATGGACAGGGGAGCCTTGGCAGTCCATGGGGTCATAAAGAGTCAGATACAACTGAGCAACAAACACATATCCGGACACACACATGTCTGGATGTGAGTTGGACCATAAAGAAGGCTGAGTACTAAAGAATTGATGCTTTTGAACTGGGTGCTGGAGAAGACTCTTGAGAATCCCTTGGACTGTAAGGAGATCAAAGCACTCAATCCTAAAGGGAATCAGTCCCGAATATTCATTGGAAGGACTGATGCTGAAGCTGAAGCTCCAGTACTTTGGCCACCTGATGCAAAGAGGCAACTCATTGGAAAAGACCCTGATGCTGGGAAAGACTGAGGGCAGAAGGGGAAGGGGTGACAGAGGATGAAGTGGTTGGATGGTATCACCGAGAAAACTGCAGGAGATAGTAAAGGACAGGAAAGCCTGGTGTGCTGCAGTTCATGGTGTCACAGAGTCAGACATGACTTAGACTGAACAACAGCAATGTGCAATTAGGGCAAGTTATGGACAATAAAATACCAAGAGACCAAAGAACCCCAACTGCTACTTCTGAGGACCCAAGAGCAAAAGCAGGGTACTGCGCATGTCCCCTGCACTCAACACCCTCAATGGGTTGGGCAAACCCCACCTAAGCCACCCTCCAGCCTGACCCCTGGACACACCCCTACCCTCACCCCATATAAGGGACCAGCTCACCACCTCCCCTTGGGGAACAAGTGAGTAAGGGAATCCCTTACTTGTTCTTGCTCCCCTCTGCTGCAGAGGGGCCCCAATAAAGCCCTGCCTGAATTTCTTGTCTGGCCCCTGATCAGTTTCTATTGCCTTGAGAAGGCCAAGAACCCTGGTCAGTATCAATTCCTCCTAGATAGGCCATGTGCTGTTAGAACTGGACTTGGACAGGGGTCACGACCTTGGTGGCCCCATCTCCTGGCACGGTGGGGAGAGGAGGCCAACCTCACTTCCAGGCAGAGTTCTGCAGCTTTTCCTCTGCTCTAAATAGTCCTTGCTTTCTCTTTTAAAAAAGTCATGCAAAACAAGATGATTTCATGCAATCAGCAGCAAAGTGTTAAATTCCACCCTTTGTCATCTCTTGATCATGTCTACAAAAATCTGCCTTTGCCAATGTGCTCACCAGAATGAACCTGAGCCACCAAGGCCAAGGGCAGCTGATGACAGTGCGCAGACCCTACCTTTCTGCCTAAAGCAGCGCTCTCTAGAATAGTTCTGTCTCTGAAAAAGACTCAGGATGCTCTGAAAAATCATTCAGGTTCCACTGTGTATTTTCAAAACCTTTACTTACAATATACACAACATGAGGGACTGAAGTATGGTCAGAGGAACACAGCACACGGCAGAAACCTGCTCCAGCCTCTAACATCTTCTGCCTACGCTCTCTTCCACATAGGAATCTTTCATGGGGACTTTCCAGCAGTTGTTGCAAAGCTAGGCAGTCGATGTACCTGGGTCTATAATTGGAGGTGTGGGACTTAATCTTTTCCCAAAGGAGGACTGAATAAAATCCTCCACTTACCAAAACCAGAAGCACCAAACCACATAGTCCAGCTCCCAGACACTGAGGTTTTCTTATTTAAAGGAGGCCACACTTGCTCCTCAGAAGAAAAGCTATGACCATCCTAGACAGTGCATTAAAAAGCAGAGACATCACTTTGCCGACAAAGATCCATACAGTCAAAGCTGTGTTTTTTCCAGTAATCATGTACAGTTGTGACAGTTGGACCATAAAGCTAAGTGCTGAAGAATTGATGCTTTTGAACTGTGGTGTTGGAGAAGACTCTAGAGAATCCCTTGGACTGCAAGGAGATCCAACCAGTCCATCCTAAAGGAAGTCAGTCCTGAATATTCATTGGAAGGACTGATGCTGAAGCTGAAACTCCAATACTTTGGTCACCTGATGCGAAGAACTGACTCATTGGAAAAGACCCTGATGCTAGAAGGTGGGAGAAGAAGGGGACAACAGAGGGTGAGATGGTTGGATGGTATCACCGACTCAATGGACATGAGTTTGAGCAAATTGCAGGGGATGGTGAAGGACAGGGAAGCCTGGTGTGCTGCAGTCCATGGGGTCTCGAAGAGTCAGACACAACTTAGCAATCGAACCACAACAACAACACACATAAATAAAATAACTTAAAATTCCTGACGCTGCCCTCAAAGCTCTGTCTTCATGCTCGTCTCTCTCTGCAGTGCACAGTCCTTGACCTCAGACTGCAGAGTGACGGGTGCTGACAGCAAGGATTCAGGGCTGTCCTAAGAGTCACAGCCTTGGCCTGAGCCCTGAACAGAGAGGGTCTGTTCTGTCCAGTATCTACAGAGTTTGTCTCAGTTGTTCACAGTTTAATGCTACCTGCACTGTCTCCTCTACTCTAAAGAATGTGTGTTTTGATTTGAAATACTCTAATTGCTGAGAAACTCTTCCTGATTCTCTTTCAACAAAACATCTGTGCATACGTTAAGTTTCATTTAATGTAAAGCCCTTCTGCTGACCAGACACCTTGCCCGTGGCCAGGCGAGATGGGGGGTTACATTGGGTTGTCCCCGATCCTTCCCAAATGGCCCTGAATGGGGGGCAAGAGTAGCTGCTGTGAGTGGAAATGGACCTTCAGCCAAGAACAAAGTCACCCTTCCTTCTCAGTGTTATTAAGAGAAGCCGCTGCCTGCAAATTACATGCAAAGGTGGCTGCAGGTAAAGCCCTTGAATTTGTTTCCATATTACATTTAAAATTGGATGGGGGCAGGGGAAACCCTCATGCATCAGTAAAAGAAACCTCCTCCCAGCAAATTTATTTAATACTTTTGCTGAAAACATTTTAATGGAATCCTGCTCTCCAATTTATTCGGTGATAAGCCCCGGGGGGTTTACTGCAGACCTGGGACCCGGGAGTGGTGGGGGGCAGGCGTTCCACCACCACCTGCCCCCCCACATGAGGGCCCCCAGGGCAGACACAAAGGACACTTCCGGAACCACGTGGGCACGGTGAAACAGGGGCTGGTTCCGAGGTGGGCAGTGAAGGAGACAGATGTCCGCGAACACAAATGAACAAAACTTCTTAACCTTGAGAATTTGGCAGAGCAGCTCTGACAATGCTGTGAAGGTATGCAAAGGCTGGCCCACAGCTTGTTTCTGAAGACAGGAGAAAACATAATTCTGGCAACTGCATGCAGGAGGGACGGCTCAGGGTCCCTTGGGTCCCAGCTGCCCAGACAGCTGTTTGAGAACCTGGGCCTCCCTGATGAGGTGGCTGAGGCCCAGTGCCTGGGGAGAAGCCAGGCTGGAGGCAAAGGTAGAAGACCTGGGCCCTGCCATCCACATGGGCGCCACAGCCAAGCTCGGAAGCAAGACCTGCCAATGACCCTGAGTTCTGCTGTCCAGGGATTTTTGGCCTGCAAAGTAGTCACATACCTGCATAGCTGCTCCTGAGCCATCTTCCCAACCCTGGAGAGGAGCCAGAGAAGCAAAGTCCCTGCCTCTCGGAGCTTATCTTCCAGGGGGAAGCAGAGACAGAAAGAGGGATCCAACAGCTCGGCCCACAGCACAGACACTGCCCCGACAAGACCACTCAGCCCTGAGGGCTTGTAAGAACCCCATTCCTTTCCCACGTAGCCGAGGTGGTAGGCTGAGATGTAGGACAGGGGTCTGGTCAGGTCACAGCATCCTTCCGCCCGGTCCTCCCACCACACCAGTGTCTGGGCAGCTCCTGGGTCCCTTCTACAAAAGCACTAACTCCACCACCCACCATGGCCCACCTCCTCACAGGGGCAGCACTTAAGGGGGACACAACAACCAGTCCCAGCAAAGGGTGACCACCCTCTGCACCAAACCCGGAGCCACATCCCACAGCCCTGAAGATGGTTTAGTCCCACTCAGCCAACAAGACTGTCCTTCTCTATTAACCTCCATAAACCCACCTAACACTGTCCACAAATACAGCAGCACCTGTCAAGGGCCACTGTTGAGTCTCTCAGTCCCCAGGACTAGAAAACTACTGAAGATAAGAACAAACAGAATCTCAGTAAAACCATATCTTACAGAGACATGGTGGCCCAGAGTCTGCTGGGGACAAGGATAGACATGCATGTACCCCCTCTTCCCTGCACCCTAAACTCAATAAAAGACTCAGACCCCCAATCTTCAGTGCCAGCACTGCTCCATGCATCTACCCCTTTCCTCTCGTGGAAAGTGAATACAAACACTCTTTTCTCCTCTTGCTAATATTCCTGTGAATTCTTTCACAACTTGCATCAGCTCACCTAACACTTTGGTGACTGGAGCGGGGAGAACCTCCACTAACTGAACTCCTTTCACCTTCACCTCTGGCTTGACCTTCCTCATCACCCACCGAGACATCCACCAAACTAAAAGTTATTCCCTTTGTTGGGGCTTCCTCTAGGGAGATCAGTGGCAGAATCTGGGTGGCAGAAAGCCCAAGGTCAGGTCTTCCAACCATCGAGGTCTAGGTTGGAACATGGCCTCTCAGATGCCCCCATCCATCTTCCTTATATCTCATTCAATGATCCGATTCATCTCTGACTCAGAGTGAATCCTAGGTTGTTCAAAGAGGGTGGAGGATGCTTCTTCTGAACCCCAGGATTCCCAGAATGGCCCCATCTCCCAAATTCTCTCTTTCCTCTTCTTCCTAGCTGTCATTATGGGCAACTGTCAATCTGCCCCAGGGAAAGACTCCCCCTTGGGATGTCTCCTCAAACACTGGAAAGCTCTCAGACTAGGCTTCCCTGGTAGCTCAGCTGGTAAAGAATCTCCCTATAATGCAAGAGACCCAGGTTCAATCCCTGAGTGGAGACGATCTCCTGGAGAAGGGAAGGGCAACCCACTCCAGTTTTCTTGCCTGGAGAATCCCATGGACAGAGGAACCTGGTGGGCTACAGTATATGGGGTCGCAAAGAGTCAGACACAACTGAGCAACTAACACTTTCACTTCAACCTGGACAACCTCAGACCCAAATGAAAGGTCTTCTGGCGCACGGCTTGGCCTCAATATACACTGGGCTACTGGGAGGTCCAGCCCCAGGACAGCTGTCTCACCTACAACACTATTCTCCACCTCCATCTGTACTGCCGCCACCTTGGCAAATGGTCTGAGGTTCCTGACGTCTAGGCCTTCTGTCAACTCACTCAAGACCCCAAACTGTGGTCCTCATGCCACATGTCAACATCAACACCACCTGACTTCCCCACCTCCAATCCTGAGCACCTCCCTCTTTCTGCTCCTTCCCCCCAGTCCCCTCAGCCACATCCTCCTCCAGCCCCTGGAAACCACTGAACCCTTTTCCCAGACCAGGACCCCCAGCACCCCCTCTTCCCTACCACCAACCGCTCCTCCACCAGCCCCCAGTTCTCCTTCTCTTCCCCAGCACACCCGGTCTGGATGTCCCCCCCAATTTCCTCTGGAGTCAGCCCCCAAGTTCCTTCACATGAAGTGTGTGGTTCCCAGGGAATCGTTCGTGTCTGTGTTCCTTTTTCTATGTCTGATCTCTCTCAAGCTAGGCAATTTCTTGGAAGACCCCACCAAATTTACTAAAGAATTTGAATATCTTACTTTAACTAAAGACCTTTCTTGGTGTGACATACATGTCATTTTCCCCACTTGTACTAACACAGCAGAGCAAGCTAGAATCTGGTCTAGAGCCAGGGAATATGGGGACGACCTTAACAGGGGCCAACTGATGCTCATGTGCCGGGACCCACGGTGGTCCCTGACAATGCCCCTGACTGAAACTACCAGGAAGTGTCAGGATAGACAGCGATGGGCCAATGTGCTTACCTGCCTCACCGAAGGCATTAAAAGGGCCACCATCAAGGCTGTAACTATGACAAAAGTAAAGAAATTACTTCAGGCCCAGATAAAAACTCTGCTCTTCTCCTGTCTCATCTTTCAGAGGCTCTATGCCTTTTCACCAACTCAGAATTAACCTCTGAGGAAGGCAAAGCAATGCTGGCAATGTGTTTCATCTCCCAACTGACCTCCAACACATGTGGAAAACTCCAAAAATTAGAGAAGGGTCCTCAGACTCCCAGTTTGAACTCAGAGACCAGTCTTTAAGGTCTCTAATAACCAAGATGAGGATGGCTGAGAGGGAGCGAGACCACAAGGGTCTCGAGAGCAGAAAAATCTCTCTAAACGCTCACCTCTGCAATAGATCAGAGGCACCCACCAGGCTAAGAATCGTCCGAGGCCCCCCAGCAGCGACAAGGAAAACAGTCACTGGGCCCTGACTCTGGCTCCTACTCCTGCTGCAGACCAGGGGGCCCTGGAGTCAAGATTACCAGGAAAGGTTGCCCACATGACCGTGCCCACTGTGTGAATGAACAAGGCATGAGGCGAGGGACTGCCCGCCCTCGCCATGAGGAGAAGGGACAAAATCCCCTTCTGAAACCGGGGACCCTCTTGCGAGGACCCCTCCACCCCCATGATCTTCAAGAACGTCTACCATCTTCAGATTGACGGCCACGACCCTGGACCTGGCTCCCTGACATGAGATCAACTAAGCCTGTGGGACTTTCCTCGTGGTCCAGTGGTTGAGAATCCACTTATAATTCAGGAGACATGGGTTCCGTCGCTGGTTGGGGAGCTAGGATCCCACATGCCTTGGGGCAACTAAGCCCATGACTACTGAGCCAGCATGCTGCACCCAAATATCCAGTGTGCTGTGACTAAGACTCGACACAGCCAAATAAATAAATAAATAGTGGGGTTGTTTAGTTGTTAAGTCACGTTCAACTCTTTGTGACCCCATGGCACGCCAGGCCCGCAGGTAGATTCTTTTCCACTGAGCCACTGGAGAAGCCCATATATATATAAAAATATATAAGAGTTTTCATGCCTCTACTAAGACCCAGCAGTCAAATAAAAAAATATGTGCGTGTGTGTGTATACACACACGCACATATATATGTATTTATTTTTAAAGAGTTCACATGCCTCGACTAAAGATCCTGCATGCTGCAACTAAGACCGGGCACAGTCAAATAAATATATTGTTTAATCGACTTGGCCAAGCCTCGGGTAACTCTAACCATAGAGGTAAGAAAGTCAATTTCTTAACTGCTACTGCAGCCACTTACTCTGCTCTTCCCAAGTTCTCAGGTCCCTTGATTCCCTCACCCATCATCATCATCACAGCAGAAGGCAAACCTCAACCTACACTCCAAACCTCTGACTCACCACGCTCACTGGGAGACCAGATCTTCACATTCCTTCCTCGTCCTTCCCAGCTGTCCCATCCCCTCCTAGGCACCCTCGTAAGCCTCCCCCCAACCCTGTTTTGGACCAAACTAAAGACTGAACTAATTCTACATCATGAGCCTCCTTCCCTGGAGTCTTTAAGAGATGCTCCCTCTGATGCTCAGCCCTCTTCTCCCACAAGAAATGCTTAAACAGGTTCCCTCAATTATACAGAGAAGACTCTTGAGAGTCTCTTGGACTTCAAGGAGATCCAGCCAGTCAATCCTAAAGGAAAGCAACCCTGAATATTCATTGGAAGGACTGATGCTGAAGCTGAGCTCCAATACTTTGGCTGCCTGATGTGAAGAGCCAACTCATTGGAAAAGACCCTGATGCTGGGAAAGATTGAGGGCAAGAGGAGAAGGGGGCAACAAAGGATGAGATGGTTGAATGTCATCACCAATTCAATGGACATGATCTTGGGCAAACTCTAGGTGATAGTGGGGGACAGAGGAACCTGGCGTGCTACAGTCCAAGAGGACACAAAGAGTCAGACATGACTGAACAACAATGGTATGGGACATTGACACCCCCAGGAGGACCTCTCACCAACTCCTGTCACTGTCACCAGGAGGGACCCCTCTTGCTGTCCCTGCTGCTCTCAATACCCTATAAAACTGGAAGATCTTAGGGGACACACACCCCTCATTCACACATTTCTAAACTCTGGACTCCTTAGACCTAGCAACTCCCCTTATTACACCCCTGTTCAACTCGTTAAAAGGTAGAAGGCACGTGTCGTCTAGTACAGGACCTAGCTATGATTTATGAGGCAGTGGTCCTTCTCCACCCTGCAGTCCCAAATTCCCACACTGCCTCAGTTCTCCTAACACTCAGGTCTTTACTGTCCTCCATCTAAAAGATGCTTTCTCCACCATCCCTCTCCCCCGAGATTCTCGAAATATATTTGCTTTTTTATGAATGGACCCTAACACTCTCCGCTCCCAACAACTCACCTTGCCCTCCCTTCTCCAGGGATTCAGAGATAGCTCCCACCTCTCTGGTCAAA
This sequence comes from Cervus canadensis, assembly GCF_019320065.1. Lineage (NCBI taxonomy): Eukaryota > Metazoa > Chordata > Mammalia > Artiodactyla > Cervidae > Cervus > Cervus canadensis. The sequence goes on along the minus strand of NC_057394.1, from coordinate 81,017,660 downwards.
CCCCCGGCTCTGATCTATCCACCCACGGCTCCTGAGCAGCACTTCTCCTCACCGTGTTGACGACCCCTCCTCTACAGCTGGACCACCGCGCCTCCCTCACCAGATCCACCGCCCTCCTCACCCGCCGAGCTCTGTGAGGCTACCAAGGTCTTCCTTCTAGAGCACACGTCAGTCCAGTCACAGTTGGATTCCCAGGAATTTCTCTCATCCCCAGGACATCACGCAGTCACTACTCAACACACAGAACTCACAGCCTCTCTCCTTCCACCTCGGAACTAAAAGGAAATCAGGGCCTTTCTGAGCCTCACTGGACACTTCCACATCTGGCCCCTCACTGTGGCCTTACAGCCAAACCTCCTCCTGAGGCCCTCTCCCCAGTCATTCCTCCCCACTGCTCCAGCCCTGGCCCCCCAAACTTGGAGAAGCCCTTCTGGCTATACCCCCCTGAATGAAGAGGAATCACCCCACAAGTCTTAGGACAAAAACACAGCCCTGATTTTAAAGCTGTAGTTTAATTCTCAAAGAACCAGGATACCACAGCTGAAGGCTGGCCTCCTCCGAGCAGAGGGCAACAAACTCACTTCTGGACAGACACTTCCTCTCCCCACACCTCACCAGGTGATGGACATTCCAAACAAGGCCCCTCAGTTTCTCACCAACAGCAGGATTACTCAATATCAAACTCTCTTACCCGACAGTCCGTCACTCATTGTCTCTCTATGCACTCAGTCCTCAACGTGCCACATTCCTGCCAGACTCCTCTGAACCCAAATCCCCAGAACACTCTGGTGTAGAAATCCTGGAACAGTCCACCACTGTCCAATCTGACTTAAGAGACACCCCCATGTCCTCCCTGGATAACACTTGGTTCACCAGTGGCAGCAGCTATATATATGATCAGTGAACAATGCAAAGCAGGATACACTCTCGTCACCACCACCCAAGTAAGAGAGAGCTCCCCACTGCCACCCAATACCTCTTCCCCAAAGGCTGAATTAATAGCCTTAATTAGAGCTTTACAGGCTTCCCTGGTGGCTCAGATGGTAAAGAATCTGCCTGTAATGCGGAAGACCCAGGTTCGATCCCTGGATTGGGAAGATCCCCTGGAGGAGGACATGGCAACCCACTCCAGTATTTTGCCTGGAGAATTCCATGGACAAAGGAGCCTGGCGGGCTACAGTCCATGGGGTTGCAAAGAGTCGGACACGACTGAGTGACTAGGCATGGCACAGAGCTTTGCAACTAGACCTTGAGGTCTAGAGACCTTGAGGTCAACAACACATAGATTCTAAATTTGCCTTCCATCTCCTTCACTCACATGCGCTATCTGGAAAGAAAGGGGCCTGCTCACCACCCAGGGGACCTCAAGTAAACATGCCCATCTTATCCTATAACTCAGGCAGGCAGCTCCATCATCCATTCAGGTGTCAGTCACGCACCGCAAAGGGCAACAAGAGACCCAGTGCTCAGAGACTAAGGCAACAGCACAGTCGACAAAGCAGCCACACTGGCCGCCGCAGGGCCTCACCCTTCCCGCCAGGCTCACTCCAGCCCTTCTCCCTCTCAAGATGCCCTGCATGTTCACCACTCTGAGGCTGAGGTGTGCTCAGAACCAGGAGCTCCTCAGGACAGGCCACAGTTTTTACTCTCAGGAAAATGTTGTTGGGTCAGCAAGAGGCTGACCCACATACCACTCTCCACATGGGCACAGAGCCCTGAAAGGTTCTCTCAGACCCTCTTCTCCATTCCGCTGACTTAGAAGTAGAACTAGAAGATGTCACCTCACCATATCCTATCTGCAAACGAGTGAACTCCTGGAGACATCTAAAGACTGTGCCGTCTCTCCCAATCCAGCAAATAAGAGGACGCCTGCCAGGTCAGGACTGGCAATTAGACTTCACCCATATGACCACCCATAAAAGGTGCAAGTACCTGTTAACACTCGTAGACACTTTACTAGGTGGACCAAGTCCTTCCCACTACACCCGGAAGGGCTTCTGTGCAACTCAGGCACTTCTGCAAGAAATTATCCCTAGATTGGGTCTCCCCGCTTCTCTCCAGAGTGACAGTGGCTCGGCTTTCACCTCTCAAATTGCCCAACAGGTGTTTCAAACTTTAGACATTAAATACAAACCACATACAGCCTGGCATCCCCAACCTTCAGGGGAAACCAGAAAAGGCTCCCTCTTCTCTTCAAACAGCAGTCCACATCCTTTTTGGCACCAGGGACCAGTTTCATGGAAGACAATTTTTCCACAGACTGGGGGGATGGTTTGATGGTTTCGGGATGATTCAAGAGCATTATATTTATTGTGCACTTGTTTCTATTATTATTACATCAGCTCCACCTCAGAAAAACAGGCATTAGGCCCCAGAAGTTGGGGACCCCTGCCTTAAAAAACATCTCACCAAGTTCACCTTGGAACTCCATCAGGGCTGGCTAGAACACATTCCCCATGCTTTCTGACTCCAGATGACTCTGAAGTCCCGCTTGCACCTCCATCCCTTTGAACTCATGTATGACACTCAGCTCTTCTTATTCTTTTTTACCATGAGGACTCCTCCTCCAAGCTCTTAACCTCTCAGTCTTAAAACTAAACTTAGAACCTTTCATGGACCCATGCTAATAGATACCTACTCCAACCTCAGGTGGTGCTGGTGGTAAAGAACCCACCTGCCAATGCAGGAGGCATAAGAGATCTGGGTTCCATCCCTGGATTGGGAAGATCCCCTGGAGGGGGCATGGCAACCCACTCCAGTATTCTTGCTTGGAGAATTCCATGGACAGAGGAGCCTGGCAGGCTCCTCTGTCCATGGGGTTGCACAGAGTTGGACATGACGACTGAGGTGGCTTGGCACGCAGCACGCACCCCGACCTCAGGACTTGCCCCCGCCCACAATCCTACAATCTGGGGACTAGGTCCTCTGAAAGAGCCTCCATGCACATACCAACCCCCCTGACCTCCTGCAGAGGGTCCATTTCAGGTACTGCTCACACCTCCGACAGCAGCCAAGCTCTCGGGACATCCAGCTAGACCCACCTGTCATGACTCAAGCCCACTGGACCCCCTGCTGTTTCCCCTACATCAGTCAGCAATCATCTGCCTCCAAACTATGGGTCCACCAGAACCCAGAGACCACCGAAACCCAGATACCCAGGGGGGCTTACGTGGGTCTTACTCTCTTATTTCCCCTTCTACTCTTTATAATCTTGCACAGCGGCAGACGTAACCCTTTTCCTGTCCCTGGAGGGAAGTTCCCAGCCCCTGCTGGACCAGGCCTGCAGATGGCTAAGACAGAATGCTTGTTCTCTTTCTCACCTTGTATTTGACCATGCTCTTTCATACCAGCCACCCGTCAGGGGCCTCTCATCCATCGCCCTTCCTTCTGCACAACAGAAGAAACCACGGCCCTCCTTCCAAAGGCCAAGGGCTCGCAGCATCACAGCTGCTGGCTGTGTGGTACCACTGGTGAGACAGGCTCCTCTGGGTTCCCAGGACCCCCTCAGGCAACTTTGTCCCTACTCAGGCCCCCCACCCTGGTCAGGGCCCTCCCACCACAGTGGCATTTCTGACATCAGGCTGTCTCATGGGTCCACTTCCTCTAATGCCCCTCCCCATCCACGGACCCCTCTTCCAGGAGGTCTCCTTACTGACTGAGTCACCCCGGGTACGTTATGGCCAGCACTACCTCAGGGGTGGTCCCCTGGCCTCACACCCAGACCACATCTTCACCCCCAACTCCTCCCAACTGCAATCAAACTCTCTACCTAAACCCCCTCTTGACATTGGGGCAGAACAAGAAACAGAGCTAAAATAAATAATTTTCCCAACCTAGGGGCCTTCCTAAATCGGGCATCTAAACAATTCCATCCTCCTTCAGTGACTAGTCACAGGACTTCTATTTGTCCTCCTATCAGTTCCACTGACTTTCATCTGACCTCCTCTCCAGGTAACTCCTGGCACCTGCCCTACACAGCTAGGTGAAACGAGGACCCATCACAAACACATCAGCTCCTTCCACAAAAAGCAGGGGCTTTGACTTTCAAGGCTAGCTTCTCACCTAGGAAAAGAACCTGCAGCCTCCCCAAGGCTTCTGCCACCTTAAGCCCTCTGGAGGGAGCCCTCTGTGTGTAACCCCCACACAGGCCCTGCCAGAAGTGTCAGACGTGAACGTCTGCTTTTCCACAGCTCCTGCAGCCCGATACCCCTTTCAGCTAGACTGCACTTCCTCTGTGGGACCTTGGGACCTCTGTACTCCTCCTAACTGGATCGAAAGCTGCACTGTTGCACCCCTATCACCCCAGAAGAGCAGCCACACCAGGACTATGCCTCCCCCCACCTTTTCAGATGTCAGATGAAAGGACAGCCTCTGTCAGTCCTAGTGACCGTGGCTGCAGCTCTGGCTTCAGGCACTAACCGTGGCTATCTTGTACTCTTCCGTAACTGCTCTGCTGTCTCCTCTGCTTCACTCCCTGTCTTGTCTGGTTTCTCCTCTCCTTCACCAAGAACTGTTTTCCTGCCCTTCCCCGCCCCCCACCCCCATCACAGGTCAATTCAATTCTGAGACAACCCTCCAGGGCCCCCAGGTGGGGACAGCTCTGCAGCCCAGCTCAGAAGACGAGCCTTCCGTCCTGATTCCCAACGGAGGGGCCATCTAGATTCTATGTAACTCTTAAGACTAAGTTAATATTCAGAAGCTTCTGCTGCTGTTTAGTCGCTCAGTCGTGTCTGACTCTGTGCGACCCCACAGACTGTAGCCCATCAGGCTCCACTGTCCATGGGATTTCCCAGGCAAGGATACTGGAGTGGGTTAACATTCTTCCTCCACGGTATCTTCCCGACCCAGGGATTGAACCCGTTGCCTGCATTGGCAGATGGATTCTTTACCTAGGAAGCCAGAATATTCAGAGGAGGGAAATATAAACCCATCTAACACTGTTCACAACAGAGTAGCACCTGTCAAGGGCCACTATCGAGTCTCTCTCAGACCCCAGGACTGGAAAACTACTGAAAACAAGAACGTACAGAATCGCAGTAAAACCACATCATACAGACACGGCAGCCCAGATTCTGCTGGGGACAAAGATAGACATGCACGCACCCCTTCTTCCCTGCACCTGGTCCCCTAAACTTGATAAAAGTCAGACCCCCATCTCTGTGCCAATGCCACTCTAAGCATCTGGCTCTTCCCTCTCTTGGAAAATGAATTTCTCCTCTTGCTAATATTTCTGTGGATTCCTTCTCACTGCACAACCTTCTCCATGAATGGACATTCACATCGGCCACACAGTAAGTGACCAGAGAGGGGACAAGTGTGTCTCTTCCCTTCCCCAGCAGACGGCCGTCTGTCTGCTCACCAGAGGATCGCCACTTCAGCCAGAGTTCAGGGCCTCTGGACATCCAGGCCCACTGCCCACTTGGGCTCCCTGCTTGCCCTCCCCCCGACCAAGACCCACATCCTCAGAGCCTGGTTCCCACAGCCTCCCCAGGGCATGGCTCAGACCGCAGGGCTCACAGGCCTGCACCCATAGCCCGGAGTCCCCAGGCCCCGCAGCCAGAGGGCTTACAACGAGAAGCCCGTCCTCCCAGGATGACCGTGAACTTCCCCTGCAGTACCCATTGTGTGATGGAAGGACTTCGACTAAGAATCAAAGCCCCCATTTCATGAGCCTGGACACCTGTCCACCTTGTGACCTCACAGAAGTCACTGACCCGCCCCCCTCCACACCTCAGTTTCCTCATCTGCAGGACGTGGTCCACGCCCCCAACAGCAATGGTGAACACTGTTGCTGCGAGTGACACCCTAGGACCACACGGCTGCCTGCAGAGATGCTGAAACATCCATACCAGGTGATAACTAGCTGCATCCCTGCCAGTAAAGCAGCAGGTGGGTCCACTCCACCACCACCTCTGGACCACCTCACCATCCAGCAACTAGAGGGGATACCTGCCAGGGGGCAGGGGGTGCTCCTGACCCTACAAGGCACTGGTCCTTTGTAATGAACCCATGCCTACTGCTCATCAGATTTGTAAATATTCTCAAAGTCACAGCTGGTTGTGAGACTCTCCATTCACTAGTGCCAGAACCAGGCTCCACGCTCGCTGCTACAAGCTAACAACGCAGACCAACAGGGCATCCGAGGAGCTCTGCCCAGTGGAGAAGACAGACATGCAAACACACAGTGCAGTCCAGGAGCGTTCGGGTTGCCTGTTACCGCGGAACAAACCACCTCCGAACTTAGGCTCAAAACAACAGGCTCCTCAAAAATTAAACAGATGTTAAGTACGATCCAGAAACTTCACTTCTGGGTGTGTATGTGTGTGCACTCAGTTGCATCCGACTCTTTGTGAGCCCTGTGGATTGTAGCCCGCCGTGGGATTTTCCAGGCAAGAATACTGGAGTGGGTTATCACTTCCTTCTCCAGGAGATCTTCCTCACCCAGGGATTGAACCATGTCTCTTGCATCTCCTGCCTTGGCAAACAGACTCTTTACCACTAGAGCCATCTGGGAAGTCCCATTTCTGGGTATATATCCAAGAGAATTGAAAGCTGGGACTCAGACCGATATTTACACACATTATTCTCAACAGCTCAAACTGAAAACGACACAAGTGTCCACTAACAGGCGAACAGATACATAAATTCATCTGTCCATACAGTGGAATATTATTTACTCTCCAAAGGAAATCCTGACATGTGCAACAACACGGATGAAGCTCAAAGACATGACGCTAAGTATAAAATACCAATAATATTTTCCCACAGAACTAGAACAAATAATCCTAAAATTCACGTGGAACCACAAAAGACCCTAAATTGCCAAAGCAATCTTGAGAAAAAAGAACAAAGCAGGTAGTATTAGTCTCTCAGATGTCACACTGTACAACAAAGCTACAGTAAACAAAGCAGCATGCTGGAATAAGCACAGACACACAGATCAGTGCAATAGTAGAGAGCGCCCAGAAATAAACCCACACACCGATGGTCAGTCTATGACAAGCAGCGGGAATACACAGTGGAGAAATGACAGTCTCTTCCACAAATGCTGCTGAGACACTGGAGAAATACCTGTAAAACAATGAGATTAGAACTTCCTGGCACCACATTAAAAAAAATAGACTCAAAATGGATGAAAGACCCAAATTTAATACCTGAAACCATAAAACTCTTAAAAGAGACCATAGGCGGAATACTCGTCATAGATCATACCAATAGTCTTTGGATCCTAAGGCAAAGGAAACCAAAACAAAAATAAATAAATAAGACCTAATTAAACTTATAAGCTTTGGTAAGGAAAGGAAAAAATAAGAAGACAACCTACAGAATGGGAGAAAATATTTGTAAATGATATGGTTGATGAGGAATTAGTATCTAAAATATACAAACAGCTCATACAACTCAATATCAAAAAAAAATTTTTTTTAAATGAACGTAAGATCTGAATAGACATTTTTCCAAAGAAGACATACAGATGGCCAAAAGGCACATGAAAAATGCCCAACACTGCTTATTATTAGAGACATGCAAATCAAGGTGATGAGATATCACCTCACACCAGTCAGAATGTTCATCATCTAAAAGTCCGCAAATAACAAACACTGCAGAAGCTCTGAAAAAAAAAAAAAAAAAGAACCCTCCTACACTATTGCTGGGAATGTAAATCAGCACAGCCACTATAGAAAATGGTATGGAGTTCCTCAAAAAATGAAAACTAGAGCTACCATATGATCCAGCAATTCCACTCCTGGGTATATATTTGGAAAAAAATGAAAACACTAATTTGAAAAGGTACATGCACCTCAGTGGTCACAGAAACACTACTGACAATGGCCAAGTCATGGAAACAGTCCAACTGCCCATGAACAGAGGATTGGATTAGGAAGATATAGCACACATGTGCACACACACACAGTGGAATATTATTCAGTCATAAAAAAGAATAAAATATTGTCATTTGCAGCAATGTAGACATACCTAGAGAATCTTGTGCTTAGTGAAATAAGTCAGAGAAGGACAAATACTGTATGATATCAATCATGTGAAATCCAAAATATAATACAAATGGATGTATATGCAAAACAGAAACAGATTCACAGAACTAGTGGTTCCCAGTAGGGAAGGCAGTAAGAGATACAACTACTCTATATAAAATAGCCAAGCAACAAGAATATATTGTACAGCACAGGGAATTATAACCATTATCTTGCAATAACTTTTAATGAAAATAAAATTATCATAATTCACATGAAACTAACATTGTAATCAATATTAGTCAACCAACTATACTTCACCTGAAATGAATATTATAATCAATACTAGTCAATCAACTCTACTTCAATAAAATATAAATAATAAAATCATCCCCCTCCCAAAAGTGGAATGGTGGTCGTCAGGGTCTGGGTAAAAGAGGTACAGGAAGTGAGTGTTTGGGGTAGAGTTTTTGAGTTTGGGAAGGTGAAAAAACAGTTCTAGAGATGGATGGTGGTGCATGTTTAACAATATGAATGTCCTCAATGCTACACTTAGAGAGAGTCAGAGTGGCAAATTTTGTGTATTTTACAATTTTTTTTTCAAAAAGAAGAAAAAGAACCACCGTTTCTTTGGCTTGAATCAGTGATTTGCACAGAGTTCAGCAGCAGTGACTGCTGACGATGCTAAGCCATCACCTGGGAAGGCCGCAGTGGCCGAGCCGCCCGCGCCTCTGAGCCTCACGGGCGGCCCCGCAACCTGGTCTCACCTTGTCACCAAAACAGGTCCGCTTGCCGGACATGCTGTCAGGAGCCACAGCCCAAGGGACGCTGGGGTTTGCAGCAAAGAGGGGTTTATCCAAAAGGTCCAAGAGGATGGCAGAACAAGCCTCAGACTAGCTCTCCAGAAGGTGAGGCCGGGGTATTCGTGGGATGAGGGATGGAGACGCAGGAGGCAGGCAGCACCTGCTCAAGGTGGGGTTGAGGTCCTCTGACGTCACGAGGTCAGGAGGACACGCGGGCCGGCCCAGCCGGAGGGCAGGTGCTCCTGTCAGGACCAGTCTTAACAGGCTCAGCTAGAACTAGACACAGCTGACTCCACGGTCACTAGGAAACCTCTTGTTGTTCAGGTTCTCTCCAGTGGAGGACATGCAAGTCCTTCCTAACAACAATTAAAATTACCTTGATTTCTGAAAGGTAGTCACAGGTGAAATGGATTTAACTCATGGTTACCCACAGTTTCAGTGACTCCAACTGTGAATCTGCCTGCAATGCAGCAGACACCGGTTCAATCCCTGAGTCGGGAAGATCCCCTGGAGAAGGGACTGGGAACCCACCCCAGTGTTCTTGCCTGGAGAATCCCAGGGACAGAGGAGCCTGGCAGTCTACAGTCCATGGAGTCTCAAAGAGTCAGACATGACTGAGCGGCTAACATTTTCACTGTCACACCCACAGTTTCACTCTCACCACAGTCAGAGGTCATTTGTGGCAGCTCTGGCGTCCAAGAGGAAGAAGTCGAAGCTAAGCTGAGGTCCGGCCTGGAGACACCACAGAATCACCTCCCCAAATGCCGTCAGTCAGAAGCCACAGAGCCCCTCGTCCCCCAGATCACAGGGGAGGGGACTGACAGCCCCGCCTCTCCGTGGAAGGAGTTCTAGAGAATTCGTGGCCCGTATTATCCCAGCTCAACATAGAAGTGAGGCGTGTACAAGGTACTGAAGCAGTGTGGGCACAAGATGCCTCCCTGAGGATACACGAGACTTTAGGAAAAGGAGATGGTCTCACCCAGGAAGAGGTAATGGATGTGAGAACAACTTATACACCATGAACTGTTCCACCAATGCATCGTCAGTGACAGAAAATGTTGAATTAAGACAAAGCTTTAAAAAAATCATACAAATGAGCTTGTTTTCAAAACAGAAATAGACTCACAGACTTAAGAGAACGAACTTATGGTTACTATGCTGGGAGGGATGGAGGAAGGGCTATATTGGGAGTCTGGAATTGACATGTATGTACACACTGCTATATTTAACATAGATATCCTCAGAATCAGCCTCCCTGTGACCCCTTGGACACCGGTCTGCAGGTACCCTCTCTCTGATCATGGTGGGTCCTCCAGCTCCTAGATTCCAACACCCCAGCTTCTTCCCTTCACTTTGACCCTGGGGAAGTAACTGCCTCGATTGGGTAACAATTCTGTCTCCCTCTGAGTTATCTCAGCATCCCCTTCTGCTGTTCCAGGCCTCTCACACCTGTTTAACCAATTCCTGTTAAAAATAACTGGTGTGTCAATGGCCATATCTATTATACGAAGGCAAATATATACAAACATATCTTACACCATAGCAACTCTACTTCTGGAATTCCACCCAAGAGAACCGAGTGTTTTTGTTCACCAAAAGACAAGTTTCAAAATGTTCCTAACTGCGTATTTCTAACAGCCCCAAACTGAAAATAAACCATGTCCACCCACAGTTTTTTCAGTTGCTAAGTTGTGTCCCACTCTTTGTGACCCCATGGACTGCAGCATGCCAGGCTCCTCTGTCCTCCACTAACTCCATTGACAGTAGAGTTGATAAATAATTACACTTACACTGCAGTCCATGGGTGGAATAGTACACAGCAGAGAAGAGGAATAAATAGTCCTATTCAACACTAGTCATAACATTGAGACACAGAAGAGTACATACTGTGTGATTCCATTTGTATGAAACTCAAAACCAGGCAATGCTAATCATTGGTGATGAGAGAGCACTTATTTTCTAAGGGTGCTATCAAGTGGATATTTTCTATTCTTGATCTGTGTGATGGTCCACTGTGATGTAGAATTCAGATGTGTGTGCTTGGTTGTAATTCAGTGGGAAATTTTAATGTTTCAGTCCAGATTGTGGACTGAACCGTAACTGCTTCAAAGAGATGCCAAGTGGCAGAGTAGGAAGGCTTGGTAGGAACCACCAAATCTAGTAGAGATACAAGGAACAGACAGAGCCTGGGAATTTACAAAGCAACAGCAAAGTAACGCAGGTATTCGGGGTGTTATGATGAATGGAAATGACTCCAGAGTCAGAGAAGGCCAGTTCTGCACAAGTCCGCTGTGCATGCGTGATGTCGCAGAGTCGTGTCTGACTCTTTGGGACCCCATGGACTGTAGCCAGGCTCCTCTGTCCATGGGATTCTCCAGGCAAGAATACTGCAGTGGGTTGCCATGCCCTCCTCCAGGGGATCTTCCTGACCCAGAGATCGAACCCAGGTCTCCTGCATTGCAGGTGGATTCTTTACCACGGAAGCCACCATGGAAGCCCATACAAGTATACTAGGCAACCCCAAAATACAAGAAATGTAGACTAACCCAGGTAAAACCCGTTAGTGGTTGAAACAAAAATAAGGGAAATATCGTAAGCTGGTTCTCTTATAAAGATGCACATATATATTTATGTGATATACTTTGTCAAATAAGGTATATATTTCTTTATATGGAGCAGGTTAAAAACACCTGAAAAGAAGTTAAGTTCTATGTGTATCACAGAAACCTACTGGATGCCACCAGAAGTGTATGATGCCAGGTCCTCCATCCACATGCCAACCATAGGAGGTGGGTGTTAATCGCCTTTTACAGAATTCACACCAAGGTTCAAAGACTGGCAACCCTCCTCGAAGGCCACACAGCAGGTGGCAGAAATGGGTTCAAACCTGGGCCCATCTACTTCCAGAGTGGGTGGACAGAACCAACTCTATCAAAACAGGAAAAGCTGAGCCCTGCAAACAAATTCCAGTTTCAAAATAACAGTCAAGGACCCCGAGCAGAGTCATGGATGAGACAGCTTCATATAGTAAGTCATTCCGGTTCCAATTTCCCCTCTGTGCATTCTGGACACTTATGTGCACACACATGTGGCAATTGTATATACATGATACAGACGGCAATCAGACTTCTACAGCTGTTATGGCTCCTGAGTAAATAATGTCTCGTGTAAACTATGGTTTTTCTAAATGGAAAGACCTGCATTTCAAGATGTGTGAAATTAAGATGCCAGTTTTATGTTTAAAATTGATCTTAAATCTGCCATCATTTTTACCCCTTTTTATCATCTCTCACCAAAAAATTTTTAAACATTAATTCTAAATTTCTTGTTCTTGATTTGAATCTATGTCCTTCAGTTTTGACTGTAAGTGTTGACAGCATTCTGAACATTTAACTATGAAAAGTAAAATGACCATTACAGCCAACCCCCTACATTTTATCTCAAAGTACTGTGGGTTATAGCTAATATTAAAAAATACCAAACATTTTAGACAGGAGGGACTATTTTTCCAGGGCTTTATCTTTTCATCTTTCACTGACAAATCTGCAGGACACACGTGTGCCCATGTAGTGCCATGATTTTCAGGAAAGGGGTTAATAATTTCTCTTTGTCATCTTTCACTTGCCCACCTGAAAGGTACTTAAATCATGTTTTCAATTAAGAAAAAATTCTCAGAAGTCCAAGAAATTTTCTATATAAGTATTTTGGAATGAATGGGCCGATGAAAATAGTTCATCTCTGGTTCTTAAAAAAGAGAGAGGGGGCAGAAGGACGGAGCTGTCCTCCTTGCTCTACTATCGAAGAAGGGGAGGAAAAGGAGGATCACGGCTGATGACAGGGAATGGGGTTCTCGCTCGTGTGCATGACTCATTCTTCCTTGCAATATATAGGCTGCTCAAAAAATGCAAGGGATCTACGAGCTCACGTGCATGTGCTCGCTCAGCCGTGTCCGACTCTGTGTGACCCCGTGGACTGTACCCGCCAGGCTCCTCTGGCCATGGGATTCTCCAGGCAAGAATACTGGAGTGGGTTGCCATTTCCTCCTCCAGGGGATCTTTCTGACCCAGGGGTCTCTTGCGTCTCTTGCGCTGGTGGGCGGATTCTTTTACCGCGGATCCACCTGGGGAGCCCTGTATGAGCACAAGACATGTGACTTCCCCAGCGGCCAGTTCCGACCCACTGCCGGGCTCCTAGGCCTTCCTCTGGTTTTTTTAAGTTCCTGCGGCCACCCACTCTGGGTCTGGGGATTCCTTCACAGCTTCCTCAGACACTGTGATTTGTTCCTGTTCAAGACGCGAAGGAAACAAACAAAATAGGGAAGCGATCACGATAAAAAGTGCCATCCGAGCACTAACCAGGACAGACCCTGCTTACCGTCCAAGGTCAGATGAGATCAGGCACCTTCACCTTGAGGGTAGCGTACAGACTTAGAGAACGAACTCAACGGTTACCGGGGGGAAGCGGGAGGAAGGGATAGTTAGGGAGTTTGAGATGGACATGTACACATGGCTACATTTAAAATGGAGAACCAACAGGACCTACTGAATAACACAGGGAACTCTGCTCAATATCACGTAACAATCTAAATGGGAAAAGAATTTGAAAAAGAATCCGTTCAGTTCAGTCACTCAGGCCTGTCCGACTCTTTGCGACCCCATGGACTGCAGCATGCCAGGCCTCCCTGTCTATCACCAACTCCTGGAGTTTACTCAAACTCATGTCCATTGAATCAGTGATGCCATCCAACCATCTCATCCTCTGTCATCCCCTTCTCCTCCCACCTTCAACCTTTCCCAGCACCAGGGTCTTTTCAAATGAGTCAGTTTTTCGCATCAGGTGGCCAAAGTATTGGAGTTTCAGCTTCAGCATCAGTCTGAAAAAGAACAGATATATGTATATAACTGACTCACTTTGATGTACAGCTGAAACTATCACATTATTAATCAGTTATACTCCAATATAAAATAAAAAGTTAAAAAATTGACAAAAAATTTAAATAGAATAAAAACAAAAGACTCCCAACAAATTCAGTCGGCCACAGCTGCTGACACCTGACTCACTCGGCAGCAACTCATCAAGTCAGGTGCCCGAGACACTGGCCTTCCCTCCTGATGACTGACACAGTCAGTCTCATTTCTGAGCCCGGGGAACCCCTCTCCCCAGATCCCACCAGCGCACCGCCCTCTCCGGAACAGGCTAGGTATAGATGGCGTCAAACACCCATGACTCATTTTAATCTGCACTTTGACAGACTAGAGGAGGACCAGGCCAAGTTCCTGGGAAGTCACAATGTTAAAGTCAATTGTAAATAAACGTATTCCTTTTATACACTTAGGAAGTTTAAGCAACGAAAAGCAAGCATCTGTGCATTAATTTAAACCACTTTAATGAATAGCTGGGCACGTGTGTGGTGGGAAGATGTTATGTAAGTGAAAGACTGCTTTGAATTTGCAGGGAGACACTGTCAAAGTCTCGAGAGAAAAAGGGACAAAGGGTGATCGCTGTTATTGCGCAGGGGCCACTTGAGGAGAGAAAACAGTATTCCAAACTGTCTGAGCCCCACTTGTAGCTCTATTTAAACCTTTCTCCAGGTGACTAGTGGTAAAGAATCCTGCCAATACAGGAGACATGGAGTTCGAACCCTGGGTTGGGAAGATCCCCTGGAGGAGGGCATAGCAACCCACTCCAGTATTCTCGCCTGGAGAATCCCATAGACTGAGGAGCCTAGCGGGCTACAGTCCATGGGTTCACAAAAAAGTCTGACGCAACTTAGTGACTAATCAACAACTTTTCTCTCGTGTGCCCAGAACTTCTGCCCTGCTTGCCTCGCCAACCCCATTCTCACCTTCGTGCATTCCTCAGGAGATGCTTTCGGAGGAAACTTAAATCCTAATTTGTAACAAAACACAGAGAAAATACAAGTCACAGAATTCATGGAGCATGACAGTACAATCTTGAAAAAATGAGCTCAAGGTAAATTTAATAAATGAAATATGTCCTTAGTCATGAGTCTAAGGACTTGATTAGAAGCGGAAGTCTGGCTTCAAGGTGAGCATTGCAGAGTAAACACACTGGAAAAACACATTTGTCTCAATGGTCTTCTCGCCACTTTGACTGTTGATATTCTTGTTAAAATTTAACTTTCCCAGCGGCAGCATTAGAGATAGGAGATGGGGAGTTTCCAGGTTCTCAGGTGGATGCCAAGACCTAGTTAATTTCTTCCCTGCTGTCAAAGGATCTAACTTTCTTACAAACGGGAACCCCAAATGCCCCCGAACCATCATGAACCAGCCAACGCTGAAGTTTTCCACACAGAGGATGTAGCACTGACTATTTCCTGTCTGTATGTGCTCTTTTTCTTTTCCCCACGGTTTACAATGTTTCTGTGGGGTGCCCGTTACACTTTACCAGTTCTGATTTCCTGGCAGTAAGGCAGGTATACCAAAACCAGGTGTTTGAACGTCTTTATGGATATTTTGTCAGCTACATTTCTCCGGTTTTGACCAAAACTGAAGAGACCTGAAGTTGCTTCTAGGGATGTTATATTGTTTTGAAAGACCAAGTAGCATTCATTAAGTGAAAAACTCATTTCCTTCATTAAAGTGCACTTTTGCTTGAATCATGATATTGAAAAGAAGACAAAGTCAGACAGTCTCGTATAGAGAAGCAGGCGCCCTCCATCTCTGTGTTTAGAAAAGGCTGCTGAGAACGCTGCATGGGGACTCCAGCGCCAAGTAACGATGGACTGGACTGTGTGTGTGTGAGTCACTCAGTCGTGTTCAACTCTGCAACCCCCCAGGCTCCTCTGTCCATGGTGATTCTCCAGGTAACAATAGTGGAGTGGGTTGCCATTTCCTTCTCCAGAGATCTTCCCAAGCCAAGGATTGAACCCTCATCTCCTGCCCTGGCAGGTGGATTCTTCACCACTGAGCCACCTGGGAAGCCCATGGACTAGATTAGGGGTTGGGAAAGTGGAAGTCGCTCAGTTGTGTCCAACTCTTTGTGATGCCATGGACTATATAGTCCATGGAATTCTCCAGGCCGGAATACTGGAGTGGGCAGCTTTCCCTTCTCCAGGGGATCTTCCCGACCCAGGGATCAAAGCCAGGTCTCCTGCATTGCACTCAAAGAACCCAGGCAGATTCTTCACCAGCTGAGCCACAAGAGGGTGGGAAACCATGGCCTCATGGCCTAATCTGGCACACTGGATTTGTTTAGCCCTAAGGCTAATAATCAGAGAAGGCAATGGCGACCCACTCCAGTACTCTTGCCTGGAAAATCCCATGGACGGAGGAGCCTGGTGGGCTGCAGTCCATGGGGTCCCTAGGAATCGGACACAACTGAGCGACTTCACTTTCACTTTTCACTTTCATGCACTGGAGAAGGAAATGGCAACCCACTCCAGTGTTCTTACCTGGAGAATCCCAGGGACTGCGGAACCTGGTGGGCTGCCGTCTATGGGGTCGCACAGAGGCGGACACGACTGAAGCGACTTAGCAGCCGCAGCAGGGCTAATAATAGCTTTAATATTTTGAAATGGCTAGGGAAAAAAAATCAAATCAAAAGTAGAGTATTTTGTAACATGTGAAAATTACATAAAATTCAGATTTCAGTGTCCATCTATCAGGTTTTATTGGAGCCCAGACACGCTCATTTATGTGCCTTCTATGGCTACTTTTGTGCTGTAATGGCAGAGCCGCATAGTTTTAGAGACAACAGGCAAAGGCTAAAATATTTACAATCTGGCTCTTTACAGAAAAAAAAAAAGTTTGCCAATCTTTCGTCTGGGCGATCTCTGAGGCTCCTTTCACCTCCAAATTCCTAGGAATTTTACTTCCTTAGATAAGCTAGAATCCTCCGTCAAAGACAAGGTACAGAACACACATTAGCCTGATAGTACAATGACCCCAGAAGGACTGCTTATTTAGTGCTGTCAACATTTCCCAAGATACATGTAAAATGACACCCACTGACTCAGAACACACCATCACTTTCCCAGATATTAATCACTTTTAAAGGCAGGCTCTTGGTTCTAGAAAGCAGTACTTATGATTTTTAGCAATTTTACTCTATTAACAGGTTTAATAGACCATCTGAAAAATTACCAAGTAGAATGAAAATTTAAAAAAAAAAAAACTCTCCTAGGAATTCATCCCATAAAATATTTATTAATAAGTAAAATGATTTTCCCCTGCCTTTGGTTATTAAGAGGTTTGATGGAGTATCTTGTTGACACCAATTGCCAACAATGGTTTTACATTATTCAGTCATGAGATAACAGGTAGAGATGCACATAAGCAATCAAACAGGTAGACAGATGATTAATGACAGATAACCACAGATACAGATATAAATATGTAAAAGACCATACCTTATGACCATTTAATTACAAATCTTGGTTTTGCTAGCATTTGGAAATTTACTGGCACACATTTTGACTTATTTCTTATAAGTGAACAATACACAAATAAAGTCGCTTGAGATTCATAATTCACCACGCTGGTAATGAATACAGTGCTTGCTGAGAACCGAGAGAGAGGAAAACAAGAACTAACTTTGTGGGGAAGAAAGACAATATCTACTTTGAAAAGCTCTTCTCAACTTAACAGTCCCTCTTGCTTGAAAAATAAGACATTTTGATAACGACAGTATAAAAAGCCTATGATTTGCACAGTAAATCGTATTTATGGTTTAAATTTCATCCCAAGACTGGGATTATGGCTGAGAAACGATACTAAGTATCTTTATAAAGCATGTGAGTTTTTATAGGGAAAACAAGAAAATGTTTTATCAGATCTAGGCAGAAAGGCTGATGTTATAACATTTATAACAACAGTAATGACCTGCACTCAGTACCACATAGACATGGAGATCTGAACATCAAAGAGAATGAAAGCCAAGCCATACCACACGGCAAAATTAAAAAGTAACCTGGAGAAGTAGCAGGTGATAGAGTTTATGATTTCAACACAAAAACAATTACTTCTTCTCAGATATCAATGTAAAGCCAGAAATTTAAAAGATACAATCAAGAAGGGGATGAATGGTTTTATTACTACACCATCCACTACTTCAAGATTAAAATAATCCCAGAGTTCTGAAATGTCATCAGTTAAGAACTATACAATTTCTTTCAGTCTTTTTTTTTAATGTAGAAAATCACTTTGTAATAAGATCTCTACACAAGGTAAAAAAGCACAAAACAGACCCCCAAAAAGCACAAAAATAGATAATATATATATCTTTTTACAACAAATTAAGATGTGCCTGGGAAATACTGAGATCAAGGACTAACGTCTGAGTCCAGGTTGGCTGCCTTTTATAAGAACTGTTGTTCTTGGCATCTCCCCTAAAACCTTAGATGCTTATTAGAAACCGGCCCAGGTAACAGGGAGGGAACAGCAATTCTGATCTTGTACAAAACAAAAGAAAAAAGAAGTAATAATAACAAAATAATAAAAACGCTCCATCTGTTTACAAAATTCTTTTGACAGCCATACCTCAAGGGCACTTAAAGGCTTACAGGTGTCACGGAGCCGTTGGTAACGACACAGGTATCTCCAGGGACTGCTCTTTCCCATCGTAAATCAATCATTAACCAGGATAAACAAATCTAGACAGGCTAATGTGGAGAAAGATGTTTTCATACAGTTTGGGGGCAAATGAAGCCATCCAACAGAACCGTGCCATAAGCAACACCGCCAGACACAGACTTCCAGGCTGGCATCCTTCCCAAGCCCACGCGCCAGCTCAGCCGTCTGGTCCAGGCCCCGGCCGCCCTCTGAGTTACACGGTCACCGCTGGGTACATCTTCTGTTCACTGTTAGTGTGAGGGAAGGGAGCCTGGAGCTGCCTGTAGCCCGTCTGCAGCCCATCCAGGAACGGGGGCACCGGGGTCAGGGGCACCGAGTCTGGCTGCACGGTGTACCCCACGAAGGGCGGGTGGAGGTACTGCCCCTGATGGGGCACAATCTGGGTGGCCTGCTGGCAGTTGAGCACAGAGAAGTTCGTGGGCATGTTCACATACACGTTGTTCATGGTGCCCTCGGGCAGGCAACAGTTGGTCTGGGACCTGGTCGGGGGTGCCCGGGCCCCCGAGTTGGCGCTGGAGCTCGAGCTGGCGGCCGTGCTGGACTGGCGGGAGGAGGAACCCCGCGAGGTGCTGGCACTCGGGATCATGGGGATGGTCTCCACCAGGCGGGGCCCTCCCGGGGCCCGGCTCAGCTGCGGTTCCTGCTTGGGCCGGAGGCATCTGCAGCAGCAGGCGGCCACGAGGGACCCCAAGACGATGAAGGCGACAAACACTGACCCGACGATGAGGAAGGGCACGTAGATGGGGACTGAAGAAAAGGAGAGAGATATACCATGATGACTTCCTGGAAGGAGGCAGTAAAAATCTGAGGACTTCCTGGAGGGATGCAGTAAAAATCGGTGATGGGCAGCAGAGGTGAATAAATGAGCCGCGCCAGTACCCAGAACCTCGGGACCGCGGCCGGGCTGGTGTGTGCGCTGATCGGCAGCGCACAGCATAGGAAGCACCGTCTTTATCAGGAGCTTAGGAAAAGGGGGTGAGGAATAGGACCTGCCTGCAGACTCGGGGGTCGGTTCCCAAAGCAAAGCTGTTAACGCTGACAGCTAGACTCACCAATCACAACACTCTTTGAGGCAGATATCCAATTTAGTAAAAATATGAGTTTTGCACATTGAGTTTATTCTAAAATTTCTACAGTAACTGCACTGCCCACATTTCAGTCTGCCCTAAAGTTTGTGTGGTCTGCACAGAAATGAGTCGATAGTATTTCAAAATCTTTTTTCTTTTCCCCAGAAAGTTATTTGCATTCCTTGCAAACTTCTTTGACCATTTTTTCGCAGGTTCTTGTTTCACAGGCAAATAAATCAAAAATTTAGGTCACATCCTAGTCACAACCATTTCCAAAAAGAGTTTGTAAGGCACAAAGGTCAAAGAAGGGTTTTAAGGGGAAAAAGCCCTCCCATACACATTTGCCAAGCTGAAGGCTGATAACTGGGAGGCGGTGGGGAGGGAGCAGGGGAGCTGTCCAGACAATGGGTCAGCATGAAACAAGGTACCCAGGAGGACAACTGTCTCCAGGGGCACCAAGAAGGGCCTAGGCAGGACCAGGTGGTGGAAGAGGAGTCACAGGCCTGGCTTAGGACACTGGATTCTGTGTGGAAAGCCCCAGGGAAAGCCATAGAACATATAGCAGTGGACATCGTACCTAGCCAGTAAGATTTATTCCAGAAAATAAAACCGTCAAGATAAAAATACACACTTTCCTAAAATCAGTAGTGAGCTCCATTTTTAAAATTATTTTACTTACAAAGATCTTGGGGGGTGTTGTGGGCCTAGCACTATGGGGTTTCAGAAGCTGGACACACTGGCTTGATGGGGTCTGTGGGCCCCACCCTACATGACCATGTCTTTTGAGGTATTCCTTCCCATCTCCCTGACTATCTGATTGGACATGAGGACAAGGACTGGTCCCACCGGTCTCGGTCAGTACACGGTCCAGGAAGATGCGCAGCTACCCGGCACCCGAGGGCAGAGACTCAAAACACTCTCTTATCCTAACTGTCCACTAAGGCAGCGGCTGTTCTAACCATGCTCCTCTGACAGCACTGATATTTCTGGAGTTGGTGTTTCTAGGACACAGAACCACACAGAGTCACAGAAAAAAGATGGCTTGTCAGTAAAACATACTTTATTAAGCATGTAACCAAAGGCTGATGATGGAAGATAACATTTTCTAAATTAAGATACCAGCCTTATATGTTATTGAGAAGTAAACGAATTAACAGTTAAGAAAAAGTACCCCAAACGTTATAGTATAACTAACTGAAAGCAGTTTAAGTCCACATAATGAGTTTTGGGGGGAAATAACTGTTCTCTTTCCAGGATTTTAATCAGAAGCCTAAATAACTATGCAAGGCAGAGAAGGCAGTGCTCCTAGAAGCCCTGGAGACTGCTTGATTAGACATGCTGTCCTTACTGAATGCAGAAGCGCAGGGCTTTTAGGAAAACAGATCCAAAAGTGCAACTCAGAAGGCATCTGCTCACACGACAGGATTGTGAGAAGCCGGCTGCCCACTGACTGGTCCGCAGTCACCGCGGCATCTGGGAGGCCATCTACAGCCAACTGGGCAGCCGGCGGGAGCCCAGTGCCTTGGCTCCTCCCTCCAGCTCCAGGTCTGCTCTGTGGCCACACACCCAGCTGCACTGGGCTCGCCTTCCAGGACAGCTCCTCGTCTGGAGTCACCCTCCCTTCTCCTGTTCAGAGTCAAGGCAGAGATCAGGAAGAGCGGCTAACAGAAATGTGTGACTGCAAGGGGAAGGACACCGAAAGGAGCTGCCACTCACAAGCCCAGCCAGTTCTGGGAAGAGTGACCAGCAGAGCAGGGCTCAGGCAGCTGGAACCCAGGAGGCTCGGGGTGCAAAGTCCTCTCCTTCTCAATACCTGCCAAAGAATCAGAGGAGATGCCCCTCCGGGCTACAGGTGCCCTGCCACCTCCATCGGACCATGTCCTCCCTCCCTGGACACATCCTGGGTGGACCCTCGAGGTAGGAAGGGGCCTTGGAGGCTGGTGACAAGCAGAGGAGGTGGAACCTACCAAAGGCTTTCAGGCGTATATTTTTCCAACTCTAACTTCGGCAATTTAAAAAACTATAATTAAAAAATCAAAGCCACAAAGTGCAAGACTGGCAGCGCTCTGATGTCACACGCACCAGGTCTGACGTGGTAAGGAGACCCGGCCAGAGGAGTGTGTCTTAGGGAAAGCTAAACTCTCCCGGGGTATGGGGGCGCCGCGTCACCATCACCCCGGGGAAGACCCCGGAGCTGTCTCCCCTCCGGGGAGCCCTCGAGTGCCCCCGCCAGGACAGGACCCTTTGCCGGGACTTATATTCATGGAGACAGGAGACACGGGGAGGGGCACAGAGACCCCCGGGGAGGAGGAACGTGGGGCTGTCTGTGGCCAACCCTGACTTGCATGTTACGATCTTGTTTGTTTCGGGAAAAATCCAAGCCAAGCCACCCTAAAGCTGACAGATGGGGCAACTGAGGCCCAGGGCACTACACCGGTGTCCGGTTCCGCACACATTAAAGGCTGGGCCACAGTGCAGACACCGTCCCCCGCCTACCGCCCCCCGCCCCCCCCCCGCCCAGTCCAGACCCCAGGCCCGCAATCGCAGCCTCCTAACACCGCCACCCCCCCTCCAGGCTCGCGGGGCCCGCCGGCGAGCCAGCGCCCTTCCGGCTCGCCCTGGCCGGCCGGGTCCGCCTACCTGCCGAGCCGTCGGGGCCGTCTTTGTCCGCGCGGCCGGGCTCGCCGGCTCCCTGCTGGCGGTCGTTGTCGCAGCCGCCCTGGTCCAGGCGCGCGTCGGCGCTGGAGCAGCAGTAGCGCAGCGCGCAGCTGCCGCAGCAGATGGTGGCGTCGCCGCCGTCGAAGCGCTCGGGGCACTGGAAGCCGAGGCGCCAGACGCCCTGCGCGTCCAGCCAGCCGTGGCAGTACTCGCCGCTGGCCAGCGCCCCGGCCGCCAGCAGCGCGGCCAGCAGCAGCCGCAGGAGTGAAGTGGCGTCCGGGGAGGCGGCGGCCGGGTGGCGGCCGGCCCACATGGCACCACCCTGGGCGCAGGCGGCGCGTCTTCCGAGGGCGCAGAACCGACTCCGGCGCCCTGGTCCCCGCGGTGCCGAGGCCGGGTCCTCTTCGCCGAGTGTCGGGTCCGCGGGTCACCGCCCCCGCCGCGACGTCCGGGACCTAAGCCATGCCCTCCCTCGGCCGGCGGCGCGGTCCGAGCAGAGGCAGCCTTGGACTCGTGGGCACTCGCCGACCGAGCTCTCCGGGTTACGAGTCAGAGGGTCCCCGGGGCTGCCGTGGCGCAGCCCCCGGAGGCTTCACCCGCGACGGGACCCTGCCCGTGCATCCCCGAGGGGACGCTCACTCTAGCCGGACCACCAGTGGGCGCGCCGCGGCGTACCCAGAGCCGGGGCGCTCCGCCGAGTTTAAGCCCAAGGGTCCAGAGTGCGTCTCTTTGCCTTTATACCCCGCGCGGGCGGTGAGAAGAGCCCAGGAAGCCGGGCAGCGGGCGCAGGGCTCCGGGCAGCAAGTGCAGCGGTCGGCCGCGCCCAGCCTTCTGCGCTCCGAGCTCGGTCCGCATGGCTCCGGCCGCGCCACCCGGGCAGCGCACCTCCCCACCACCCGGCCGCAGCCCCCACGATCCGCTCCGCGGCCGGACGGTCGGTCTCCAGACGCTCGCGGGCGTCCTGGACGTAGATGCGGGTCCGTCGCGCCCCGCCGCGGTCCCGGGAGCCGGCCGGGCTGGCGGTGGCCGCTGCTGCTGCTGGGCGCGGATCCAGGCGGGCGGCTCGCCCCGCTCCCCTCCTCTGCTCTCCGGCCGCGGCCAGCTCTGTCTGGCGCTCCTTCTCCGCCGGCTCTGCGCCCTTGCGGGGGGCGGGGGGCGGTGGGTAGGGAGCGCGCACAGCCGGGCGCCTCCCACTGAAGTCTTGGTCCCCCCGGGCTGCGGACGAAGCCGAGCGCAGGGACTCCGCGCGCGCGGCTCCGACTCTGGGGCCCGGCGGCTGCGCTGCGCTCTTAAGAGGGGCGGGCGCCGCGGACGCGCATGCGCGCTGGCCCACCGCCCCCCTGCTCCTGCCTCCCCGGCCGCCCGCCCTGCACCTTTGGACTCCTGCGGCCGCGGGCGGTGGGCTGCAGGCTGGAAGGCGGGCGGGAGACCCGGGCCGGAGCTGACACAGTAACAGCAGTCCTGGCAATAAGGACAAACTAAACGTGTTTCTGCAGGTCTTAGGCATTCACAGTTCAGTTTGATTCTCAAAACTCCCCAAAGAAGGATGATAACTGCGCTCCACTTGGCAGACACTGAAAGTTGTCGCTCAGAATCACTGTCCCACTTAGTTCCAGGCCCCTGCTGTCCAGGCCTCGGCCAGCCACGCACGGACCGGGGGCCGCGCGGTGGGCTCGGGCCTCTACTAGGTGGGACGGAGAATGCCCCAATGGGGCCTCCTTCCCATGATTTGTGTCGCTTCTTGTCTTTCTAAATTTGGGCCGAGCGATTTATTGGACCCAGGCAGAAAGGTGCCTGGGCCTCACATTTGGCCCCGGCGGTGTAGACAGCTGTGGGAGGAAGCAAACAAGGCTCCTGACAGACCCTCAGCGCGGCTTTGAGGAGGAGAAATTGATAGCTGCTGACCTGCGGAAGCAGCAGTGACAGGTGCTGACACTATTAAAGCCTCCAGATTATTTTTAAAAGATCTGGTGACCCAGCCAACAAGGTCTGCTAGTCAGCAACCTGAAATCTAGGCCTCATCTGACCAGAAGAAGAACCTTGCATTGTGCTGGCCTTAGTTTCCTCCTCTGTAAAGTGGAGCACAGAACCTGCAGGGGTTTCCGAGGTAGCACTTAGGGGTAAGGAACCTGTCTGCCAATACAGGAGACATAAGAGACACAGGTTCAATCCCTGGGTTGGGAAGATCCCTTGGAGGAGGGCATGGCAACCCACTCCAGTATTCCTGCCTGGAGAATCCCAGGGACAGAGGAACCTGGTGGGCTACAGTCCATGGAGTTGCAAAGAGTCAAAGACAACTGAGCAACTTAGCATACACACACACACACACACACACACGACCCACAGAGGTCCCTTCCAAGTCCATGACCGTGTAACACAAGGCAGTTTTATTCACAGCGCTTGTGTAGGCTGGGCCACCTGTCCGACTCAAGTAGGGTGGCTACCCTGCCAGCCACCACACAGAATCAAAGGAAAAAACCTACCTTACGCCCTGGAAACAAACATCTTACTCTTCAGTAAACCTCTCTCTAAGCACTGCACTTTACTTCATTTCATTGTGGGGAGGCGTGTATTTTTAGCTTCAGAAAATTGTGCATTTAAATGCACCAGCCAGGAACTTTTCTAAACCGAGTAAATTAACAAAATTTTAATATCAAATTATTTGTTCCACAACTACATGCTAAGCAGTCTCAGTGTACTCTGGGTTGGGTACTGGGGGTTCTCCAAAAAGCCAGACATCCTGGCCATTTCCTCCAAACAGAGCTGAAAGTCAACGGAAATTGGACAGAGACACAAAGAACTGACTAAGCAAAGATGGTACAAGTATTATAAAGCTGAGTGGTGATGTCCAGAGTCAGTTTAAGCACATAACCTGGGGGTGGGGAGGTGGGTGGGAGGGTCAGAAGAATCATCAGAGCAATGGCATTTGTCCAGATGAAGTGGAGGGAAGACTCAGGTGTTAAGATTGGGTCTTTTTCTTAGAAGATACTATGAGCAAATGTTTACTGAGTGCTTCCTCTATGCTGGACACAGGGCTGAGTTTTACCTGAGTAATCCTCACAGCAACCCCACAAAGAAGACATAATGACTTGCCCCACTTTACTGGTGAGGATAGCCCTCGAAATCCTTACAAACAGAAAGTGACAGTTTCCTGGACTCCAAAGCCTGCCCACTATGCTGCTGGTCACCAGGCTCCACTACAAAAAGCCTGGAATGAACTTCAGAGTCTATACCAATGACCAGATGGTTAGGCAGCATTATTTTCCTATGGCACCATAAAATAACTAGGGTGGTGTTCAAAGGTTTAATCCTTTACCTTGCTTTTTGTCTTGGGGCAGGGGGAAATGCAAGGGAACTGTCCATTTCTTCAGACAGCACCTATGTCATATCTTCCTTCCACTATACATTTATCCACTTCTCCGAAACACCCACCATTTGTCAGAGTTTACTAATAAAGAAAGCAATGTTGGTCATTTTCATATGGAAATTGATTTATGAGCTGGTGATACCTGAGCCTAAACACAAGTTTTTCCCAAACAGTTCACAACTTAGTCCACAACCAGCAGACTTGGAAGTGCAAAGCTTTGAGCAAATTCATCCTTTTTTTTTTTTGCATTGCTGTGTTCCTGTAATCCCTAAAAGTGAAGGAGTGGCCTCTCCTGTGATTGCTCAATGCGGTGGTTGACTGTCTTCAATGCTCATGGAGAGTTTATATCACTCTGTTCCTCAATCTGACTTGATTTTACTTTTTCTTTGTGTATCTAGTATGTTGTACTGAAGTTTTATAAAATAAGTTGTCAGGTACTTACTGGGCATCTCTGTGAGAGGTGCTACCTGAACATAGTAAGGTGGTGGAACTCCTTCCATAAAAAATTCCCTGACCATCCTCAACAGATAGCCTTAAACTATTTTACTAGTCTCTTCTGAGCAGCTGTAATTAGTTATCAAAATATATAGGTAGTAGTAATAATAATTTATTATAATCAAAACTAAATGTCAGGCAGTCTGCCAGAGTAGATTTAAACACCAATGAAGGTGTGCCCTTTTAAAAAGTTGAATTCTATAGACACTAACTACAGATTTTTCAGTTTGTTTTACCTTTCAGTCTGTGCCTATATACAGATATATGTGAATAAAATGCAATTATTTAAAAACAAATTTCTGACATATCTTCAAGAGTACAAGTACAAAGTCACAGAACTATAGAAATCATTACTTATAACTTTGCTAACTGGACTTGATGCAAATCATATGAGGGTAGTCATATTTCATTTGTCTGGCAGTTCTAAAACTTGCAAGATCTACAGTGATTTTCTATAAATTTCAGGAAGAGCAGAAGGTCACTACCATCTGCACACCAGTCAGCAGTCTGTTTAGGAAGAATGTCTTTCCCTGGGTTCATTCGCTTCTTTCCGTCCCCTTTTATAAATGGGAGCAGTAATGAAAACTCACATTTGGTTTACCAGGATTTCTTTCAAGTTAAAGTGTTTGTGTTAACGAATGAGACCACAAACCCAAACAAATATGCTAATTTACCTTTCTTTAATTTTGTCTTGTGGTTACCTAACCTCATCTGAAAATAAAAATGGTCATAAAACTCTGAAAAAAAAATTCCTGTTGTTTTAAAAGTTTTCATCTTTCATCCTCCTGTTTTTTCCTTGTAATTAATACACTGACTTTCAGGAAAGTAATTTCCATATTTAAAATTCTTTTCCTTCTCATCTACTATTCACTTTAAACATTTAGCATACTTCTCTTCCTGCCCCACCCTCATCCCTAACTCCACAGTTTAATGAACCATTTTTATGTTGATTTTTCTGTTTACTAGTGGTATATTTTCTTTTTGAAGATATGGAGTTAAACACCAGCCAGGACTTCCAGTAATGCCAGAGTACCTGAAAGGGTGACATAAATAAAATCAACACACCATCAAAAAGCCTGCAGCAAGTTTTTGCAAATTATATGAGAAGAGTCTAGTATCCAGAGTGTATATACAACTCAAAAGCAATCCAATCATAAAAGAAGCAGAGAAGTTGAATAGACATTTCTCTAAAGAAGACAGTCTGACAAACGCATGAAAAGACGTTCAACATCTTTAGGGATCTTCCCAACCCAGGGATCGAAATGGAGTCGCCCACATTGCAGGCAGATTCTTTACTGTCAAGAGCCACCAAGGAATCCCAGTCACTATCACAATAATACTTCGCACCTACTAGGATGGCAATAGTAGTAATACTAAAGATAATAATAAACAGAAAATAACAAGTGTTGGAGAGAAACTGGAAACCTTGCACTTTGCCAACTGGGAATACGAACCACTGTGCGAAGCAAGTTGACGGTTCCTCAAAAGTTACAGAATTGCCTATGACCCTGCAATTCCGCTCCTAGGTGCACACACCCAAAAGAGTTGGAAACTTGTGTCCATACAAAAAATTGTACACATAACAGCACTATTTATCATGGTCAAAAAAGTAGAAACAACTCAGTGTCCAGCCACTGATGATCAGATAAACAAAAGGTGGTCAATCCATACAACTGGAATATTATCAAGTACTGACACCTGCTACAGAACGGATGAACTTTGAAAAGACTATGGTAAACCAAGGAAGCTAGACACAGTCAGACACCTCTGAATGTAATTCCTACCCTCTAAAATGAATGCTGCAAGTTCTCCATTATGGACTTCAATTATGACCCTCCCCGCCCCCCGCCCCCCACCAAATGCACAGGCTGAAGCCCTAACCCCTCAATGTGACTCTAAGAGGACAGAGGACGCTGGGGATAAAAGCCTTGGAAGGCAGGCTCAGAGGGAGGGAACTCCTGATTGGAGCCTCCCAGGGCCCTGCCTAACTGAATCCTTTTGAGGCTGAAGGTGAGAGTGGCTTTGCAATGAAGGAAGCTGAGAAAAGAAACAAGCTGTTTCCTGGGTGTCACCAGGTGAAACGGGAAAGTTTGCCATCCACAGAACCAGTGCCAGAAACTTCCATCATTTGCAGTGTTGTGGGGGGTGGGACATCACCAGGCCTTCCCCAAGCAGAAGCCTGGGCACTGGGGCTCTGGGTACCACTGAGACCCAGGGCTGGCCCAGCAGGCTGCCAGCTTCAGTGGGTACCACAAAGGTGAGTCTGAGAAGCTCAGTCACCCAAGGATTCCCCCAGTGGAGAGGACTTTCCAGGTGGGGCAGGGCTGGCCCTTGCAGAGCAAGACAACCTGGAATCATGTCTAATGCTATGTAGTATGAAAGGATGTCATTTTTACACAGAATTCAAATTTCATATCTTTAACTTAATAATTCAGAGGTCACTTTGAGCCCATTGGTTCCTTGGGATTTCTCACTCTTAAGATCATTGTTTTTATATGCCCGGGTCATAGGGAAAAAATCCCATTCATCCTGGGTGTTTAGATTTGACATAAATGGGAATTTCCTTCATCAAAGCTGCCTTACTAGTCTCCTGGCGAAAACATAAAAAGATAAAAGAACCATTGTGCTGCTTTTTTGAGCAGAAACGGGATGATGGAATTTACAGTGCAGCCTCACAGCCCTCATAATTACCCCTGTCCAAACACTTTAACTTTTCCAAACTGAGCCCTCCCCCGTGTCACGGTGTCGACATTTTTTTGGGTACCTTTTGGATTAGTATGAGATTTTCCTTGGCTTTTGCAAGAAGTCAGCCTCTCAGGAAGCAACTGAATTAAACTTCACATTTGTTTAAAAGACCTTGGATAACACCCCACATTTGTGTTTCCTCAAAATGTCTTCACTAAAAGAATACAGGAAGAATGTTCTGTACTGTGTAGTATTCAGATGAGCGGAGAAAAGTTTGATGAGTCTGTGTCCCATGAATCTAATTTAGCAGCCCAATTATACTTCAGACTCAAGTATTTCAGACCATTTTGCAGCTTTGCAGCATTCAGGGCACTGCTTGCTTGATATTGTAAGTTCTCAGATAATGTAACTGTTCTCTGGACAGTTTCCAACTGGCTAGCCTTCATTACCTACTTAGAAGAAAGGGTTGTTTTATTTTTTTTAATGTTTTTACATTAGAACATATGCTTGAATAGCTCAAAGACTGAAGCTCCGTCAGCTAATAAGGACCACTGACTACTGAACATCTGGTATGTGCTGGGCATTGTGCTGAATTCTTTGATTATCATTACAGTGTCTCTCCTAATAAGTTTACTAAGAAAGCATTTTAAAAAGGTTTCTTCATCCACTTCTCTAAAATTTCCAAAGAAGTTAAAAAGGAATTTCCAGCCTACACAGAATGTCATCCAATTAATTTTAACACAAGTATCATTAGCATTCCTTTCGCAGTCTTTATGGTCAATGAACCAGTTACTAAGGTGACACAAATGAGATGTCTTAGAAGACGACAAACCGCTGGCATTCTTAATTTCGATCACCTTTTTGGTGCACAGCAGTTTGGAAGTAGGTTGACTGACTTTAGAGATAAGTCCAGAAGAAAATATTTAAAAAGTGGAAAGCAGGAGAGTATAGAAAGACTTCAGGTGATGAGCTACTGTGACGGAGGTAAAAAAAGATGCTGGATTTGCTTCAGAACACCCTTTAACGATGTGGGCTTTAGTCTCCAGTACAGAGAAAGCAGACTAGAGCAAGTGCAATCAATTCACGGAGAGTGATACTTAAAGCACATCATCTAACCAGTGTAGGTGCAGAAGCAGGAACATGGAGGATGAAAATAGGGGGTGAAATTGCCTAGCCCCTACCTTCCTTAAGAGCTTGGGCTTCCCTGATGGCTCAGAGGAAGGAATCTGCCTACAATGCTGGAGACGCAATTTCCATCCCTAGATTGGGAAGATCCCCTGGAGGAGGAAATGGCTATCCACTACGCTATTCTTGCTGGGCAAATTCCATGGATGGATGGAGGAGCCTGGCAGGCTACAGTCCATGGGGTTTCAAAGAGTCAGACACGACCGAAGTAACTGAGCACACATACTCCAGCCTCGGAAGAGGGAAGGATGTCTTAGAACAGCTGTGCCATAGACAGGGCCAAGACCGGTTACTCTCTCAAGATTCCTTACTAGTGTTTCCTGACTCTTACTATGCAATGTGTAGTGTCAGGCTTATAATAAAGAAAACAAATGCGGTTCATCTTTGTTCCTATGACATCAGTCAAGCTTCCTGACATCCTTCAACAAAGAAAACATTTTAAAACAAAACGTTGCCTCCAAAAATGTACCTGGTATCCCATCCCTGTAATAGTTTAAAGTTTTGGAATAATATGCATATTTAACACTTTTGCGGGGGGCGGGGGGAGAGACAGTAAGAAGGTGACCCCCTGCTTGAGGGCTATCTTCAGACCTGGTCTCTGTCTGTCTGCAGAAGTAACGAGACTCTAGTTCCTGTGCATTCAGAAGGCAACCAGAGTGGGTTTCAGATGTAGGCAATTTACATTTATAGACCAGGTCAAGCAAACTGGACAGTTTAAGTGAGCACTGAGTGAAGGGGAACATAAATGTGCTGGAGCCAATAAGTGGCGTATTTATAGAGTGCAGTAAAACCGGTATCTCTCACTCCACGTGGAGAAGTCCTGCCAAGTGAACACAGTGGTCCTGATACTGAGTGCTGAAGCCACAGGAGAGGAGAACTCCCAACGTCCACAGCTCTATTTCAGACGTACTTGCACATCCGATATCCTCTTGGTATGGAATGAACACTAAGTGCTCAGAAACAAAACAAAAAAACAAGCAAACAAGCGAAAAAAAAAAAAAAAGCCCACTTCCTTCTGAACTCATTCATACATTTCCAGAATCTGCACGGGGCTGCCAAACTCAGTCTGATTTTTGAGAAAATATAATCCATATGTTGCCTGATAGGAAGAGAAAGATTAAGACAGACTCCAAGTAATAAAAATATGAGGAACTGGCTCCCAGCACAGCTCTCGCTGCTGTTTTCTTCATCATGGTGGGTCCTGTTCTGGTCGTCCTGGAGGTAAAGCTGAAGATTGGGGCTGGTTTTACTTTACTTTACTTGGAATAGATCTCGACCCCCCGGCCCTGAGGCACAGCCACTTGTGGGTTTGGGTGTGAGGGGGAGATGTTCTAGCACAGGCAGGGATTATCCTGGCTGAGTCATGGATGAAGAGTGAGCAAGCACACTAAGTTGGAAGATTCTTTTTAAAAGACAAATAAAGAAAGCCAAAACCTAGCTCCTCGCCTTTTCCCGTGCCTCTCTGGAAGAATTCAGACACACTGCCACGTCTCTGGTCACTGGAGACTCTAAGATTCCTCAGACTGTGAACACTTGAGATTCAGATTGCTGACACATATCAAATCTTCAAACTCCCTTGATTAATGCTCATGACATCATTTCACAGTTGGCTGTAGGTTTCCGCCAACTCCAGTATTTGAGTGTCTTTTCCTACGAAGTAAGCTAAGGGCAGTGTCAGCGCTGCTGTTATCCAAATGATAAAATCATGTCATATCTGACTGACTCTGTAAACTAGGAAGCTTGCTTTTTGTTTTTATTATTTACTTGCAAATAACTTCAAACTTGGAGAAAGAGTTGCATGAATAAGAATGGCATACAGCACTGCTCTGTACCCCTTTACCGTGGTCAGCAATTTTTCACATTCAGGCAATCTGTCTTATGGCCAAACAGTGACTCACAGAATGGATTAACCCCGCTCCTTCTGATCTGGGGTGATCTGCCATACAGACACGAAGACCAACATCACAGCACCAACATCACCAATTGTACACTGCTTGTTAGAACAGACCCAAGTCCCATTTTCTCATGCTGGTGATTGATTTATACATTTCCTTATTGTCAACAAATTGTTAACTCTCAATCGTATGCTTGTTAAAACACATCATTGGAGGACCCATTCCTGTTAGCTTGGCTAACTTCACATGTATCTGGCTGCTGAACTTTGGGCTCAAGGGCTAAACTGAAGAGTATGACTCCAGGCCTTTCAAAACAGAGGAAAAGAATGAAAGCCGTAAATGTGCCAAGATTTCCCATCTTGGCTCTTGAGCACCATCTTCTGGCTAAAAGTTGTCCATAAGACAGTTGTTCTTGAATGGGAAATTCCAGTCATCTGGAAGGCTGCAGTTCATGGGGTCTCAACGAGTCCACACAACTGAGCAAGTAGCACACTTTCAAGACAGTTAAACTGAACACACCGACTGGTATAACCAATAACGTCAGTTCAGTTCAGGTGCTCAGTCGTGTCCAACTCTTTGTGACCCCACAGACTGCCAAACACCAGTCTTCCCTGTCCATCACCAACTCCCGGAGCCTACTCAAACTCATGTTCATCAAGTAGGTGATGCCATCCAACCATCTCATCCTCTGTCGTCCCCTTCTCCTCCCGCCTTCAGTCTTTCCCAGCATCAGAGTCTTCCCCAAGTAGTCAGTTCTTTGCATCAGGTGGCCAAAGTATTGGAGTTTCAGCTTCAGCATCAGTCCTTCCAGTAAATATTCAGGACTGATTCCCTTTAGGATGGACTGGTTGGATCTCCTTGCAGTCCAAAGGACTCTCAAAAGTCTTCTCCAACACCACATTTCAAAAGCATCAATTCTTCGGCATTCAGCTTTCTTTATTGTCCAACTCTCACATCCATACATGGCCACTGGAAAAACCATAGCTTTGACTAGATGGACCTTTGTTGGAAAAGTAATCTGCTTTTTAATATGCTGCCTAGATTGATCATAACTTTTCTTCCAAGGAGCAAGCGTCTTTTAATTTCATGGCTGCAGTCACCATCTGCAGTGATTTTGGAGCCCCCCAAAATAAAGCCTCTCACTGTTTCCATTGTTTCCCCATCTATCTGCCATGAAGTGAGGGGACCAGAGAGCATGATCTTAGTTTTCTGAATGCTGAGTTTTAAGCCAACTTTTTCACTCTCCTCTTTGCTTTCATCAAGAGGCTCTTTTAGTTCTTTGTTTTCTGCCATAAGGGTGGCGTCATCTGCATATCTGAGGTTATTGATATTTCTCCCCAGCTGTCAACTAAAAAGATGTACAACTTGAGAGTTGCGAGTTAAGTTTTATTTGGGGCAAAATGAGGACTGCAGCCCAGGAGGCAGCACCTCAGATAGCTCTGGAGACTGCTCCAAAGAGGTAGTAGGGGAAGGTCAATATATAGGATTTTGTTGAAGGGGGGGAGTTCAATACCATTAAGCATTCCTTTAACAACAAATTTTCTGCTAGACACGAGGATCTGATGTCACCACGAAGGGGCTTATTGCTTTTCTAGATATGAGGAGATGCAAGGATTGAGATCATAAAATCTGTTCTTAAAACGTCTGTCTAAAGACCTGTCTGACCAGATTGCCTGGAGCGCAGAGTGCCGTACTCCACCCTGCCACCCCCTCAGGAGGTGTTGACGGTCAGCAGCTGCAACAGTGCAGGGTTCGGTCTCCGCAGAGGCAGATGGCGAATGCCTTTGTTGTACAGTCATCGGCAACAATCTTGGCAAGCGCCAATTTGTAGTTGACATGGCCCCCTTGTGGTCATAAATCCAACCATACTTTGACCATTTTGGCCCGCACTGCTGGGGAGGCTTGTTTCCAGTTCTGAAGAAGGTTTTAGCTGATAAGCCACTCAATGTGCTATTACTGGACTAGGTCTTCATAGTTAAAGATCTCTGGACACCTGTCTTCTAGTTATGGCCCAGGAAAGTATTCCCTATCATTGCATCTTCCCATATCTAGGAACGCTTAATGGTGTTGAACTCCCCCCTTCACCAAAATCCTATATATTGACCTTCCCCTACTACTTCTTTGGAGCAGTCTCTCAGAGCTATCTGAGGTGCTGCCTCCTAGGCTACAATCATTGATCTAAAATGGAACTATACATTTGACCAACTGCTTCAAATCTAGTCATCATTAATCTGGTCGGAAGCTCGGTCATACACTTGGTAATACAAGAAACAATAATCTTGTAAAACAGGCAAAATAGTAAAGTTAATAACATTAGTGGAATTACAATATTTTATTCATGAGCATCCCACACCAAACCAGCATTTTAAAAGATCATCAAGACTAGGGAGTGGGTCACCTAAGGCAGAAATCTGATTTTTCATATGATTCATCAAATGTGTTATATTAGAGGATTCATCAGGTATAAAAACACAACGTTCAGTTTGAATTTTGGCACAGGTGCCTCCCTGAGATGCTGCAAGGATGCCAAGGGCCATGCGATTTTGTAGCACTTCCTTTGTCATCATAGAGACCTCAGAGTTCAACAGGCTAATAGCCTGGTTACTGTCATTTAAAACTTGTTGAGTGAAAGCTGTTAAGCCTTCGATATGGACAATTACATCCTCTAATCCTACTGGAGGCAAAAGAATAGCTGCTAAGTGGTCATACCAGTGGAATACAAACCGTTTGACCCATCGGGCTCACATCAATGGTAGATTGGCTAGAGTTACCTCTAATTTGTTATGTATAAGACCTTGCATCCATGAGAATCCCAGGGTACACTTTCTTATCCATCCTGATGGAAGCCAAGGCCATAAATTAGTACCACAAATCCACTGAGTTCCATTAGGTGCAACCCAGCAAATCTCTGGTCGTCTGAGCCAGTCAGTTCCATACTCTCTAAGGGTATGTAGGCATTGTTTGTAAGGCAACCAGCCTAGTTTCCTGATATTTCTAGGTTGGTCATCTTTAGTATGATTTAATTGTCCCCAACATAGGGGAGCTTTTAAACTTAAATGACCATAGCCTGGTGTTAACCACATGGATCCATCCCATAATTGTGGAAGTTTTCCTTTTAATAGACGAGACGTTACAGTTTTTGATTGCGATTTAGCTTGTTGCTCTGAATGAGCTTAAGTAATCCTAACAGAAAACTTAAACTTATGGCCAGGGTCAGAGCAGGTATTATTAATTGGCCAATTGAGAGGATCCCATCTAGTAATATCAGGAGTAGACAAAACAGAGTTGAAATCTCTCTTTTAAAATAAATTTCCTAAGAGCTATCCAATCAGAGCCTTGAAGGGGAGATCAAGGCAACTCAGAAGTACTAGATGCAGTTAACTGGCCACAAACCAACAATTGGACTGATTCTTAAAATGAGCACAGGATTGTACCCATGCCACGAAAACATTTGATTCATATGCAAAGGCCCAAAAGTCAGGAAAACATTATAAATGATCATACGGGTCAGGTCCAGCATCTTGGGCAAGCTGTCTACTTGATGTCGTCATCTTCTCATCCTGGAGTGAGTGCAGCTCCTCCTCTATTTGAGCATTGTTTTGATGTGAGTTTGAGATCAGTAGCCCTTTCTATAGTCCAGTCTGGAGCAGGGGCCCCTTTTTAGTGGGAAAAATGAAAGCAAGAGTCAATTCCCTTGGATTTCGCTGCATGTGAGTTAGTTAAGAGTACCTGATGAGGGCCTTTCCATCTGGGTTTCAGGGAGTCCTTTATATGATGTCTTTTCCAATACACATGATCTCCTGGTTGCAGATCATGCGATACCTTATCTTCATCCAAAGATAGATTACTATGATGAGCTTCAGAAACAAGTTTATTTTTTTTTTTTTTTTTTTTTTTTTTTTTTTTTTTTTTTTTTTATTTTTTTTTTTTTTTCAGAAACAAGTTTAGAATGTTCCTTTAGGAGTTTGATTAAGCCTTTTTGATAAGGTAACATATCTCCTTTGAATAATATAGGTTCATACAATCCTTCATCTAGTCTCACTGGTCTCCCAGCGACAATTTCAAAGGGAGACAAAGGATGCTTCCCAAAGGGAGTAGACCTTAGATTGAGAAGAACCAACAGAAGAGCCTTTGGCCAGGGTAGGGAATAAGCATCTAGATTTTTAGCCAACTGAATTTTAATTGTTCCATTTGTACTTTCCACCAGCCCAGAGGACTGGGGATGGTAAGCACAAGGGAAATACTGCATAATTGGCCAGATTTTGCAAATTTCCTTAACAGTTTGTCCGGTGAAATGGGTTCTCCTATCACTATGTATTTCTGCAGGGACTCCCCAAATGGGAGTCACTCTTTCTAAGATTAATTTGCCTACCAACTGCACAGTGGCCCTTCTGCATGGGAATGCCTCAATCCAATGTAAAAATATGCAAACCATGACAAGTACGGACTGGTAACCTTGACAGGGGGGCATCTGGATAAAATCGATCTGCCAAATTTCAAAAGGGCCAGCTAGTCATGGAAAGTTTCCCTGAGAACTATGTAATGGCTTTCCTGAGTTGTATTTCAGACATAAGTTACACCTAGAATAAACTTTCTGAGCTATAGTGAAAGATGGCTTCCAATAAAATTGTTTACCCCACAGTATCATCTTATCTGGGTTCCAGTGAGCCAACTCATGAATATATTGTAAAGTGGGGTATTGAGCTCCAAAGGGAAGGATAGGCTTTCCATTTGGGCCTATCCACAGCCCTTTATTGGAGTCAAACCTTCCTCCTTTTTGTTTCTAAGTATCTTTTTCTCCATTTGGAGCTGTTTTCTGAAAATTTAACAGGGTGTTAGTAAGATTACTAGGAAGCTGAAAAGGGAAATAAGTTGTTAATTGATTATTATCATTCTGCAGAGCTGCTGTTTTGGTGGTGTGATCTACTAAAGAGTTCCCTTTAGCTTCTGCAGTGTCAGCCCTTGAATGACCTGACACCTTAATGAAAGCTAATGTTGGCGGTGTGATCTACTAAAGAGTTCCCTTTAGCTTCTGCAGTGTCAGCCCTTGAATGACCTGACACCTTAATGAAAGCTAATGCACTTGGTAGCAGAATTGCATCCAACAATTCTGCAACTTGTCTCCCATTTTTATAGGTTTCCCTGCAGATGTTAAAAATCCTCTTTGTTTCCAAAGCATGCCAAAATCATGTGCCACCCCAAATGCGTAAGCAGCTCTTGGAGTAAATATTAGCAGATTTCCCTTTTGCCAGCTGGCAGGCACTGGTTAATACTATTAATTTGGCCTCTCGGGCCGAAGAGACATCAGGTAAGGGACCATTCTCAAGGACTGATACTGGAGAAATAACAGCATAACCAGCCTGGTATTTCCCCTGAGGTCCTCGCAAATATGACCCATCGGTGAATAATATAAAATCAGGATTATCCATAGGGCTTTCTGGGAGGTCAATCCTGGGGGATGAAAGATTGTCAGTTAAAAACAATACAATCATGTTTTTCATCTTCGATACCTGACTCCTCCAGCAGCAAGGTAGCTGGGTTAAGCTTCTGTGAATAGTCATATTTGGCAAGAGCAAGACAATCTCATGGGAAGTCAGTCTACTTGTTGAGTAATGTGTGTGATGAGAATTTAGTAAGGCTTCCACAGAATGAGGAGCAAAGATAGTGAGGGGGACTCATGACTGTCTCTTCTGTGATCTGACATAGCATACCCCGGAGGCAAGGGGGGAGGCCTCTGGCTACTGAATCTAGCTGTTGGCTATAATATCCTATGGGCCGGTAGTAACCACCATGTGGTTGAGTTAGTACTCCTAGTGCAGTTCCCTTATTTTCATGAACCAAGAGGAAGAAGGGCAGATCATAATTTGGATGCCCCAGGCCTGGGGCCTTGTTTTTTTAAGGTCTCCGTGTGGCCTCAGAATGTTCTGCATTCCAGCAAAGTGGTTCAGGTTGGTCCTGTTTGAGTAGGTTATATAATGGTTGAGCACTTAAGGAAAAACTTGGAATCCAATTTCTACAGTAGCCTGCAAGTCCTAAAAATCCCCTTAGTTGTCTTTTTTGTCTTTGGGGCAGGGAAGGCCAGAATGCCCTTCACTCCATCCAGATCAATCAGAAGCTCTTCCTTAGAGATCCTATGTGTCATGGTCCAGGCACAGGTTGGAAAAGAATTTCCAGACATGAGACAGAATGAGAGGGAAATAAAGTTTATTAGAGTGGGAGACACTGTTAGAACAGCGGGCCAGCTCAAGGGAGAACCAACGTTGAACAGGGAGTCCTTAGTCCACTTTTATACCCAGGGTACAAGGAGTGGGATAGGGGTCTTGCAGGTCATTTGCTGATTGGATGAGGCATGTATACTGGGTGGGGGAAGAGTAGGGCAAATACCTTCTCCCTATAGGGTAGGAGGGGAGATAGGTTATACTGTTCCATTAATAGTTACAACATGGGGGAGGGAAGGACGATAAGGGTCTGGTTTTTCTGTTCCTGCATTCCAAGACCCTCCTTGGTTTTATCTGCTCTTTTGTCCTTGGGTCATCACCCTACGTCCTAAATATTTTACACCAGTCTTACAGAACTGCAATTTTTCTCTCGACACTTTATGTCCCTTTAAGGTTTCTGGAGTAAATACAAGGTGTCTTGCTGGCTGTTTGTCAAAGACTTTGAACACAGCAGCAAATCATCTACATATTGTATCAACACGGACTTATGAGGGAAGTCCAGAGCATCTAGATCAGCTTTCAATATCTGGGAGAAGTGGGGCTTTCAGTATATCCTTGTGGCATTACAGTCCACGTATATTGCTACTCATTCCAAGTAAAGGCAAAAAGATACTAATCACCAGGGTCTACAGGGACACTAAAAGCTGCACTGCAGAGATCTATCACAGAAAAGAAATTACTGTCTTTAGGAATCCACGACACTAAAGTATGGGGGTCTGGCACTACAGAATGTCGAGGGATAATAATAGCATTGATAGATGTCAGATTCTGTACAAATCTCCAACCCTTGCCATTTGGTTTTCTAACTGGCAAAATGGGAGTGTTACAAAGGCTTGTGCAAGGCACAATGAGCCCTTTCTTGATGTAAGCTGATATTAAAGGTTTTATTCCTTCTATGGCCTCCTGCCTTAATGGATACTGGCGAATATTGGGCAGAGGCTTATCTTTATCTACAGTAATTTTGATGGGGGATGCAGAATGTATTCATCTGTTGTCAGCAGAATCAAGTGCCCATAATTCTTTAGGTACTAAAGGCTAGCAACCTATCTTGTTCAGCATCATCCTCATCATGAGTCACAAACATTATATGATGAAGGAAATCTGATTGTCCTTTAGATCTAGAAACACTTCTCCCTCAGAAATAAAGGAAACACGGGCTTCATAAACTTCTAATAGGTCTCTACCTATCAAGTGAACAGGAGCACTTTCTACTAGAAGAAAGGAATGTCTTCCCTTAAGTTTCCCTATGTAGAACTCTAAGGGTAATGATTTAGGAGCCTTAATAGGCGCATTAAAAGCCCCTACCATCTGTACTGAGGTATCACTCTGAGGGAGAGTGCCTTTAATTTTGGTAAGGCTTAAAACTGAAAAGGTGGCCCCTGTGTCTATTAGGGCTTTAATTGTTTCCCCTTTTATAATCATTTCTACTTCTCCCAGAGTATTAGAGAGGAAATGGGGGGAAAGCTCCCCACGTTCCCTAGGAGCAGCAGCCCTATTCCTGTTTAACTCGGAATTCTGGTCTAAAACCCAGTTCTCCCTCTTGCCTTTTTTTTTTTTTCCCCTCTTAGCTTACAGTTCATTTTCTGATGTCCTGGTTTTCCACAGTAAAAACAAACTCTTTGTTTTCCTCTCAGTTGAGAACTAAATGGGGGTTGGTTGACCTTCAACTGGCTTTGAGTACTTAACTGGCACAGCTGAAGGTTCATGATTTTGGTAGATAATCCTTTTTCTTTCTAATGGTTTTGAAAAGTTGGTCAGCCAGTGTAACGAGACCACTGGTATACAACACAGACCAACCTATATTGGTCTTTTGACCAAAGTAGCCAAATCCTCATCTAAACCTACTAAAAAGGTGGAGTTAAGCACGAGGTCATTTTGGGGGCTGGAGAATGATTCAGGCGTCAAACCCGAATATTGTTTAAAAGTTTTTTTCAAATCCCTCATAATAATCTGGATTGATTCATCTGGTCTCTGCTTGCACTGTTGAATTTTTGTCCAGTCCTCAGTCTTTGAAAAAAGCTCTGGGATAAGTTCGAATAATTTCTGAGCCAATTCCTTGCATTTAGTATGAGCCTGTGGACTGTGGGATTCAAAATTCATTAAGGGGTGTTTCCATCTGGCTTTCTCCATTCCCTTGCTTTACTTTCAGAAACTAATAGCTGTATTAGTTGATATAGATCTGAAAGCCCAGGTTTGTAGGCCTGGATGGTTAATTCAGATTCCTTAGAAAATCCCAATGGATCCTGACTGGGATCAGGAAATTCCTTAGCGATGGCTGTAAGTTCTGTACTGGTACAGGGTGTGAAGGTCAACACTGAGGATGGGTCACCTCTCCTTGTGATAGGTTTCTCCTTAAAGGGAGCCATAATCACTTCTGATTTTTTATTCTCCTTTGCTGGGGAAAGAGGAGCAACAGGAGGCTGAAGGACAAAGTGTCTGGCAGTTCACAGAGAAGAGGAGCAGAGGGAGAGACAGAGTTAGCAGCAGTGGCTTTTCCTAGTTCTGATATCATATCAAGCAATTTTTTGTTGGTTTCCTGCAAAGAAGTTACTCTATTATTTCCTCTTTTAGAAGCTTCTAGATACTACTCAAAGCAAGCATTCCATTCAGTCTGTTTGATCTTACAGCTGGCTTTTTCTAGTTGTGCATGCAAAAATATCAATTTTGGAATATCAAAAGAATGCCAGTTTGGTCATTTTAAGTTAGGGTCTCCTTTAGTATAAATTCCCCAATTAACTAGGTACTTGCAAGTATGAGCTCCGTACATATTGTACATGAATTTGGCTGGGGTGTGGGTCGGCGGTTGGCTTTCTGATGCCCCTGCTTTTTGATTCTGCAAGATTCTATTTCCCATTTTAAGCTGAATTTGTCGGGATAAAAATCACTAGTGAACTGGTGTAGTGGGCGCATGTGCTGCTTGTGAGCTTAACTCTTCTAGGAGTCACCCTAGAGTCATTTCGGCCCTCTTATGTGTCTCAGATTCTGCCTCCAGCAATCTAAGACCACCGTGGCTGCTCAGGTTGCTAAATGGCCAGTTCTTATGTGCAACCCCTGGACGAGCAAATATTTTAATTAATGAGTGGGTTTCCCTATGGGACCACTGCATGGTATGAGGACTAGGCCTCCACCACTCCAGTAAATTTCTCCATCACCTGAGAAAACCGTAACCGGCCAGGAGGAGTCTTGTCCCTTTTCTTCAGAGCAAAGCTCTCATGTATTTTCCATACTTTTATCCCAACAAATGCTATAAAGACAGCTGAATTGAGGGAAAGCGTCAGATCAGCCTCTTACCTGTGCTCTCAGCCAAGATCATTCAATCCTCTACAATGGAGTGACCTCAGGACCTTTCCAACCGAGCCCCGGGTATACCTCGATTTCTTTCAGTCGAGGCCCCCGACCAGTACCTTTCCACGGGCTGGGTGTTCTGCTGGGTTTTTTCACCCAGCCTCCCACCCAGTATCTCTTGACTGGGTGGGAATTTCTCAGTATCTTCCAACTGAGCCCCACTCAGTGTCTAGACCATGAGTGGTTATGCCCCGGATATTTCACCTGAGCTGCCCCCCTCCCCCCCACTGCATCTTTCCAACTGGGAGGGGGCAGCTAACCCGCTCCACCACCAAATAAAACTCAGAATCTCAACCAACACAGGAGATTCGAGAACCAGGAGAGATTTACCCAAATTCGTCTGGATTCCCCAAGAAGGCGAATGGGCACAAGGGGCCGCTGCTGGTACCAAAGCTCCGGTTCCTCATGGAGTTCAGGTGAAGGAAGGAAGTCCACTCTGGGTCCCTTCATGGTCACCAAAACTGTCAACTAAAAAAATGTACAACTTGAGAGTTGTGAGTTAAGTTTTGCGCCTGGATTCCCAGAGCATCCTGGGTCTCTGTATAGCCTCCAACATGCTCACCACCAAAACTTTTGTTTCTGTAGTCACCAGACAACTGACCCCCTGTACCGGTCACCACCTCTCCCAACAGGCACCTCTGGTAACCACTGCTCTGTTCTCTTCATCTGCTCTGCTCACCACATCCACGTTGTGTGTCTGGGGGAAACAAACTCTCTTGTGAGTAAATATTTGAGTGAAAGAAACTAAACTGATTGGACAGAAAAGAAGTTCTAACAGTGGTTTCCAGTCGCCTGGTAATGGGTCAGAAATGCAGATTCTTGGGCCTATGGAGACAGCAGTCTGGACTGAGGCCCAGTAATCCATGTTCCAAGGAACCCTCCAAGGTTCTGATGCCCCTGGAGGCTGAGCAACATCGGGTAGGAGGAGGTGTCTTTCAAGGAGGACTTTGCTTCTGCATACATTTTAAGTCTGGGGCTTGTGCTCAGTTCAGAGGGGAATCGAGAGCTCTGACCTTCCCAGCACTTCCAGAGACTCTGGGAGGACTTGGGGGGGGGGGTCCCCATGGCCCCAGCTCTATGCCCCCAGAGGCTCCTGGAGGACTTGGGATCCCCCTGGTGCCTGGCTTGGTTTCTGCACAGTGCAGGGGTCAGGGGAAGGAGCCGGGCCTCCGGTGGTCTCGTCACTCGGCCCTCGCTCCCCCCGCTCCTTAAGCTTAACCCTCTGGCTGCCCCGACAAGGTCAAAGCACCTGGTGTGTCATGCGAAAAATATTCCCCAGCAACGTGCTTGGCCTCCAGCTGTGAAACTGATTAGTGGCCTTAAAAATTCCCCCAAGAGTCTCTACTGGCAGCTGTAGTTGCTATTTTAAAACAGCAGAAGCATGTGTGAGAGAGGAAGGGAATTGTGTGTTATGTACAGGAAAGAGGTAAAAAAACTTTCCCTCCAAGTTAAAGAATGGCACATCCAGTAGAAGAAACGTGCTTTTTGTTGGAATAGCCTAACTTTTAGTTAATTGTGATAAAGCTATTTCTGAAATCAGTATCAGGAAATTCAGCTGGTTGGGATTCAAGAGATTGCGGGATTAGAAGACGAGAAGCAGCCGCTACAGATGCGAGGGAAGGTGGGCTCCTTGTTGAATGCTCGGCCAGGGCAAGCTGACTACATGCATTCAGGAACTTTGTCTGAAATATAGGATGGAAATCAAAAGTGCCTGATACAAAAAAGATAATGGTTCAAGTGATTACTCAGACCTGGATTTGTTTTTTTCCCTCTGCCTTCCATAAGAATGAATTTTAAAACTCCAGTTTATGGACCACTCATGGCCAGAGAACCCAAACTAAACCTGCAGAAAAGTTCAGCCCTGGACCTGGCCAGAAGTCTATTTATCCGGCAAGGGTTTACTGAGCATCTACCAAATGGACAACACGCATGCAGCCCTGGAAATGTGAGTGAAGAGACTCTTAGTCCACAAGATGGAGACAATGTACGTGATGTTAAAACAGGTCCAAGCAGAGCTCAGAGGAGACTGGAGGGAGGCATCTAGGTTGGGTGAAGGAAAGAGACGGTGCATTTCAGGTGGGACTGGAGCTTCTGCAAAGGCACATAGGTCTGAAAACGGACAGCAGGGCATCTTGACTGGATGAACCCGTGGAGAGGCGCTGGAGCCCCAGGCAGGGAGGAGAGATCAGGCAGGCGGATTCTGCAGGGGGTCGGCACGTGGGTGGGTTGGGGCAGGGGGATTCAACCATCTCTGGCAGAGTTGCCAAGGTTACGTCATTGTGATAACTCTACTGGGATCTGAAGATGGCCTAGACAGGTGAACTAAAGAGGGCAAGGAGCTTGATCAAAGACAAGAGACACAAACTAACATTTGTCTCCTGTTAGTCACAGGATACGTCCTAGTTGTGCCCACCATGAAGCTGATTCCTTCCCAACCGAAACAGGCAGACACCTCTGAATCTCTGAGGTGGGCAAGCATAAAATTCACTGTTTTCAGATCACTGACTACTTGGAAGAGGAAACTAACCATAAAGCAATTATACACCAATAAAAAAACTTTGATAAGAAAAACAGACAAACCACTTTTGAAATTTCTCATCATTCAAGAGGGTATAGGAAAATTATTTTAATCACTGGGTAACAGGGCTAAAAATGTTGAATACTACTGTTTCCAAAGCACCTTTTATAAATTCATTCAGGTAACTTGACAATGAGAAGGCAGCGACAGAGGATGAAAGGAGTTTTGAGTAAACTCCAGGAGACGGTGAAGGACAGGGAAGACTGGTGTGCTGCAGTTCATGGGACTGCAGTCACACACAACTTAGTGACTCAACAACTACGTAACAATTATTGAACACAATATAGTGCCTACCACCTGCAATTTGTTTGAATTACTGGCATCTGTTTTCCCAG
The DNA here is from genome assembly GCF_019320065.1 of Cervus canadensis. Lineage (NCBI taxonomy): Eukaryota > Metazoa > Chordata > Mammalia > Artiodactyla > Cervidae > Cervus > Cervus canadensis. The sequence goes on along the minus strand of NC_057394.1, from coordinate 80,973,463 downwards.
TCAGTACTTTCTAGGAAGTATTTCCTACTCTGTGCACAAAGGTACCATTTTTTCCCCCTAAAACCCTCTTTAAAGTGAAGTCGCTCAGTCGTGTCTGACTCTTTGTGACCCCATGGACGGTAGCCTACCAGTCTCCTCCGTCCATTGGATTTTCCAGGCAAGAATACTGGAGTGAGTTGCCATTTCCTTCTCCAGATCTTCCCGACCCAGGGACTGAACCCAGGTCTTCCTCACTGTAGGCAGATACTTTACCGTCTGAGCCCCCAGGCAAGTGGAAAACCCTCTCTGAACACATCCTAATACCTTGAAGTAGAAGGAAGCTGCATGACCAGGATGGAACGCTCTTCTAGGCCTCAATTGCTGCTCTGGGAGTAAATCATGTGAAACAAATATTCACTGTCAGCCCAGATGTTTGATTTGCTGTTAATACACAGCCAATTTGATTCTCACCCAGTGCTAGGGGGGAAAGAGGAATAGAAAAATATATAAACTGTGGACAAAACAAACGCAGATCTGGTAGGTGGAAAAGCTACAAACATCAACATTGGACATGTCTTCTTTCTTCCTATTCAGGGAAAGTGCTACTGACCAGAAGGAAAAAGATCTCTCCTGCCCCCTACTGTCTTTCCATCTGACTTGGCAGCATTCTAAAATTTTTGAATCATTATTTCAAGGGAAAGGATTTCTGTAGATTTTTTCCCTGACTCAGAACAATTTCTAGAACAGTGAATGAATTTTAATTCCCCATCCTTACTTATGAGATATTTTATGAATTAACATGCATGGATTTGAGTAACTACCAGGAGACACAGGAGGACAGAAGAGCCTGGTGTGCTGCAGTCCACGGGGTCATAGAGACACGACTTAGCAGCTGAACAACAACAACAAATGACGGGAGGTTGAGTGTTTGCTGACGGCTGTGTAGAGCTGGGAGTTTTGAATGTTGCTTTAACCTAGTTTAGATCTAAGGCGGTCAAATAAGCAACTATCAAAACAAACTAACAGAAAGGGGCCATTAAAAAAAATAAAGCCCCCTTCAGAGAAATAATCAAAATAATGTGATCAGAAGAGTGCTGAGAAAGGTCTGTATTTATTTGCTGTTACCACTTGCACTAGAAGCTTCAGGAATTTGATGTTTTAAAAGTTCAAATAGCTAAAGAACATGAACAAAACTAAAAGCCAGACAGCAGGCTTCTGGGAAAGTATTTTTCATGCATGTGATTTTGGTGAGAGGAGGAAACAGAACACAGGGCTCAAAGAATCAGTTTCCTTACTTACCACCTCAAGAGCCACATCTCCATCTCTTCAAGCCTGAGGTCTGAGCACCGCAGCAGGTGTGCACGTGACATCCCAGGAAGGGTTTGTTTTTGCACAATTTGGACTGACCGTGGCTGAATGACATAGCATCCAAGAGGTCCCACAGATACAAAACACTGGTCTCCCAGCGACAACACTAAATAATCAACACCACAATCAGCGGGAGGTCGGATCACTTTGAGAAGCTGGCTCCCCGGGTGCTGGGGTGGATTCTGCTGGGATGTACCCACCCAGTCCTCTGGGACATGCCTAGGGGATTACCTTACTGCCAGTCTCCACCTGTTCCACCCCTCCAGCTTCCCTCTGCCCAAAGTCACAAGGCACTGCTTTTCAGAGATGGATTTGTGCGGCTGCCCAAAACCTTCCTAAGACTTCACAGCCAACAAAACCATATCTTATCATGATGAGGTCACCCATCTGTTTTCAAACAGAATCTATTGAAAGGCAGAAGAAAACTAAGTGTGCCTTTACTGAATAATACTCCCCCTTTGACTTGGGTGAACCCAAACAATCAGAAGGATTTGCTTCCATTGAAGCTAGAAGTTTTAAGTCCTCAACCTTGCACTTGATGTTTTCCTGGTCCAGGGAGGACACCCTCACGACCCCAACACTTCTGCCCGCTCCATACGGGGCAGGTGAAAACAGTAGCCAATCCTTACTTTTTCCAAGTCAAAGGTGGAGGATGAGGACTAACACAACCTTCAGCTATGCACATTAACTGCACCACGGAGGAACTGCAGACAAATTGTTTTTGTATCACGAGGGGAGGGCAGCACGCTCCCCACGGTCTAAATCCCCACTGTCTAAATCCAAAGGCTTCTTGAGGCCCTCGTCTGCCCTGAAAAGCCCAGGGGTTCAGGGCTCCCCTCTGCGAATGCAACCCAGCGGCTTCCAACAGCAGGGCCACCCCAGAGACCCAAGGCACGTACAATGCTCTTTCCGAACTGGGCACCAAGCGTGCACCGCGGACACGGCTTTCTGGATCCTAGCCACTCTCATGAAGCTCAGCCAGACCTGGGCGCCTAAGGGGCCAGGAAACTAACGATCGGCTAGCAGGTGCGTCCGAGGCCCCGCGCGCTCCTCGCGTGCAAAAACCCATAGTTGGGCGCCCGGGCTAAGTCTCCCCTGCGGGCCAGAGCGCATCGTGCTCGTGGAGACCCCAGCTGAACTGGCTGGCTGACCCCCCGGCGAGTCGGGGAACAGCTGAATTTTCAAAGCCGCAATAGCCGGGTGCGCCGCGAATTTGAGTCTCTAACAAGCCCAGCTGTGCGTCCCCGCGCAGAACAGCCGCGAGCTTGGACCTCGGAAGAGACATGCCCGGCTCCGGCTGACCCACCCCTGGGTCCGAGGACATGCGATGCCCAACGGGGTGTCGGGGCGCTTCTCCCCTCTAGTGAACTCACAAGCACGTGCAGCGCACACACCTGTGCACACCCCTGCGCCCACCTCCGTCTCCGCTCCCCGTAGCCGCCCGCCGCAGACCTGCTCACCTGCGGCTGCAAGGGGGTGCACAGAGGGAGGGAAGGCCGGTCTCGCCCCTCCAGCGCCCGAGTCGCCCCCGCATCGGTTCGAGCCCCGACCCTTTCGAAGCCAGTCACCCCGTCCCCTCCTAGGTCCGGCTGGCCCGGCGTCCCGCACTCAACTGGTGGGGCTGGAGGGACCAGGGTTGGTAAAAAGAGTCCAGGAAGCCGCGAACTTAGGGGGCTTTTCAGGAGCTGGGAAGGGGTGTGGCTGCCGAGGGACGCCCCTTGCTTGAACTTTGGGAGCGCCTCGGGAAGCCTGCTTCCTGCCGTCGGGTGTGGCGTTCGCCTCGCGAACTGGAAGGATCCGCCGGCTCTGCGTGAACCACCGGGGACTGCACCCCGCGCGCACTCCCACGCCCTCCCAGCGCGCGCCGCTCCTCCCCGCTCGGCCCCGCCCCGCGCCGCGCCGGCGCACCTGCGCACGCTCCTTGCGCCTGGATTCCCGGAGCATCCCGGGTTTCTAGCCACCTGCGCAGAAAAAAGGCGGCCTAGAGGTGAACGTGCAGGGAATCCGTGCTCTGCCGAAACAAAATTCTTGAGCAGTGACTTGTCCAAGGGTATCTTACTCAACTTTTGTTTGTTTTTGGTTTTCAGAGTATTAAATGTGGCTGCTGTCTCTGTGCACAGTTCATAAATGTAAAAAACTTTAAGGTAACTAGACAAAAATACCAACGTGAGAGGTTCAAAACCCAAATTCAGAGCGTGGGTGTACAATCGTTTATTTGCCGGCGAATATTGTGTTTCATTCTATTAATACTAGGTTGTGGATCAGTAGTGGACCAGGTGCAGACATCCCCCGAAAGGATCAAATCCTCGCGGCCGCTTGAAGCTGAGGCTGGCCTATGTTTCCAGGCAATGGACAGACCACCTGGTGTCCTAGTTCTTAAGAAACCAATCAAACAGCAACAATAGACGGAAAGCTTGAGCAACTAGCCTTGGAAAACGCAGGCCAGCAAGAGACCGCACATGTCTTTAATATTAATAAGTTCCTTTCCACAAAGAAGCCTCCCAAAAAGGCTTCCTGCCCAGAAATGAAGTTTTAACAAGGAGCTTTGGAACAAGACATTTTCCCAAATAATTAACATAGGATGGTCCATCATTGGCTTGGTTTTTGGTCAGGAAATCTTTTCTCAGTAAGCCTCACTGGCTGGAGAAAGGATATTTTTCAGGAAACAAGTGAGATGCTGTCAAAGTAAAGTAGGCATGTAATACTTTTTACCTAAGCACACTGTAACCTGCATGGTGTCAGGCAACTTGTTTTTCCTGTTTCCTGCTGGTACCCCTAGCAAAGTGTGCAGCCTGTACTATCTGCATAATAAACTTTTGCTACAATCACATAAAAGCATGGACGTGGTAGCTTTGAAATGTCTGAATTTATCACTTTTGAAATAGGTGATTAAAAAACTTCATGGTTTTATTAAGATATAATTTGTATACCAGAAAATCCACCCTTAAGTGCATAGTTCAGTATTTTTAGACTATTACAGAATTGTGCAACTAGCACCACCATCCAAATGTACAACATTTTCATCACTCTCAGAAGACACATTGTGCCCCTGAGCAATCGCCCCACCTTCCATTCAGCCCCTCCACCCCCAGCCCTAGGCAACCACTAGTCTACTTTACATCTGTAGATTTGCTTATGACTTTCTTGTGAATGGAATCGTGTTGTATGTGGCCCCTTGATGTTGTTTAGTCGCTAAGTTGTGTCTGACTCTTTGTGATCCCACGGACCATAGCCCACATGGCTCCTCTGTCCATGGGATTTCACAGGCAAGGATACTGGAGAGGGCTGCCATGCCCTTCTCCAAAGGATCTTCCTGATCCAGGGATCGAATCCATGTCACCTGCATTAGCAGGTGGATTCCTCACCACTGAGCTACCAGGGAAGCCCGTGAGCCGCCTTAGGACTGGCTTTCTTTTTACTTAGCATAATGTTTTTAAGGTTTTCCATTTTGTGTGTGTTTCATTCTTATTACAGCTGAATAACATTCCATCTTATGGCTATACCACATTTTATATCTTTCTGGATAACTTTTTGAGGTATTTATGGGCTTTTCTCCCAGTGTTTTCCTAGTTGTCTTATTTCCATTCAAACAGGTCTCAGGATTTTCGGTTTGTTTCCTCAAGAAGGGTCTTTGGCAGCACAGAAAATCGACTTAGTTTACAAAAATTCTCGGTCTTCACTTCTAAAAACTCAAGAGGTAGAACAGGGCTTGAGGAAGGGTGCTCTCTACCTTGGACTACAGGAGAGATCTGAGAGACATCTCTTTGTCCCCTCAGAGTGCACTGGGTAGACAGTGTGCCCTAAGACAGGAATGTTAGACCATGGGCATGGGGGTCCCAGCTCCCCAAAGGCTCCGGTGCACTATCCCTGGCACAGACGCCTCATAAAATGGCCAGGCCAAAAGAAAGCACGTGTCTTTAATGGTGACCTGTGTGGGCAGATGACAAAAGAATGGAGGAGCCTAGTGCTTTGCAGCATCTGAAACCCTGGAGAGTTCATACACACCTGAGGCAGAATCACAAGAATGACTGAGAGTGAAAAAAAAAAAAAAAAAGAATGAGGTTGAATTTTCTACTGGCCCTGATGTGCGGGGGAATCAGGGGAGGATGAGACACAGTCATTCTCGTACGCCTGGTTTTGAGGCTCAAGGTCAGTCTACACTATACTCGTTACATGAGTTCATTGAAATCAAGAATATGGTGCACATCTCATACTTATCAGATAAAACTCCAACATAACAGGACAGGACATTCTACTTAGAAAAATGTTTTATATGCTGCCTGCACCCCTTAGTCTGTGACTTTCCTGCATGACCCCTTTCCAATGAAGCAAGACAAGTTTATTATGCGACATAACATCCTTGACATTTTTTCCCCAAAACAACCTGTACCAAAAGTTTAAATTTTGGTAAAACATAATACTTTGTAATTTTATACTTCAGACTCAACTGATAAATCATCTCACAGCTACAGGAAAAATAAATAAATTAGGTAAAACATTGAAGACAAATTAAGAAAAAGCACATAGGGTTCCCCATCATCTATACCCAAGGGTAATGATTTAATCAGTATAGAAATAACAAACTGGCCAGAGTCACAGGAGTGTTGAGGAGCATTGGCTCATTGCAGCTGTCCCCAGAACAGACACAAAAGGGTAGGACCCAGAGACCCAGCTCTTACTCAAAGGTGGCAGAAGGAAAAGTCCCCTGGAGGTTGCTTTTGGTGGTGTCGTAAGATCGGACTAGTTCTTCCTGAGAAATCACAGCTCGTTCTACCTGAGAAAACGCATACCCATCTGAAAGAGCAAAGCATGGGGGATGCTGTTAGAAGGCAAATACGTACAGTGAACATTCTGGTGACAGAAATCAAAACCCCTCCCTGACTGGGACACATTGGCCACCTCAGGCAGGGTGGCTGAGGCGGGGAGAGTGGCGAGGTCTGGGGAGGGCTTGGCGTTGGGGCAGTTTGCAAACCTAGCTGCGTCAGAACCACCGACAAAGACTTTTCTGCATCCATCTTTCTGGGGCCAATGGATCTGCATGGTTGGACATGGCTGGGTGCTTTTTAAAGTTCTCCCAAGGATTCTGATGTGGTGCCCGATGCTCCTTGAGAGCCATGTCCTGGAGGATGCAGCCTGGCCAAGGGGCTCAGGAGCTCGTGCCTGTCTCTATGGGGCTGTGGCCCAGCCTAGTCTGAGCAGCTCAAGAGGGGACCCACAGGCCCCTCACTACATTTTCCTACCACCATTCAAGAGAAGAGGCCCTGGAACAGTCTGAGTCTTGAAACTAAAATCTACAACTGAAACCCAGAAAGGTAAGTTTTGAAGCTGAAAACATGCTGGGGGACAACATGCAGTATTAATAGTAAACTTGGTTAAAAAAAAAAAAAGGTCCATCATGCTGGAAATGTCTCTGTTTTAAAATTTAGCTGATTTAACTAGGAATTCAAAGTGGTTTACTTGGGTTGACGTGAATAACAGGGTCATGGGTAGAAGTTCCCAGAGGGAATAACTCATTGACCAGCACTGTCTCTCTGGGAGAGTCAAGCCTAGAATCATTTCTGAAAGAGATATCGGCTCTCATGGGGCAATGAGGAGAGCTGACGATTATTTCCTCTCTTCTCTAACTTCTGACCTTGACAGGTCAGACCTAGAGCAGTCTCACATTTGAACAAAATTAATACATTTAGATTAAAACATGACCCAGAGCGAGCACATGCTGCTTCCACACACTCCCAAGGTTTACTACGGCTCACCGATGACAGTGGATTTACTTGTGAGTGGCCATGCTCTTTAGAAGCAGAAAAAGTAACTTGTGTCCACGTGTTGTGAACTGGCTTATGTGCTTGTGTGTGGAAGGAGAGAGGGATGTGGTGGTCCACAGCCTTCTCTGCATGGAGAGCCACCCCGGAACTGGTGAGAAGCCTAGTACCCCGCATAAAGGCAGGACCAGCGGTTCTCAAACTAGAGTGGGCGCCACCACCAGAGGGTTGATTCAGTGAGTCTGCAGTGGGGCCCAAGAGCCAACAGTTCTAGCAACTTCCCAGGTGACACTTCTGCTCCTGGGTTAAGGACAGTGCATGGAGCACCACTGTTTTAGGCCATTTTCACCACAGTCTTGGAGTGCATGCAGGTATCAGTGGCTTCCCACTGCCAGGGATGACCTTCCTCCCACTCGGGATGGCTCCACCCAGAATCTCAAGGTGGAATCTGGGTTGGCACTTCTCGGGTGTCACGGATTCTCTGCGCAGCTGTGGGGACAGGAGGGAGTGCCCTTGGCAGCAAGTCTCTGAGAAGATTTTCTGAGGACAGAGGCCTCCCCTGCCCAAGCAGAAGTCCAGGCTCTGTCGGCAATGCAAACTGCCAAAGGTGGAAAAACCACTGTCCTTCACTTTATCTCAAATGTTCTAGATGCAGAAACATGGAGGGCTGTAAAAAATAAAAATGTGAAAGCAGCCCCACCTTGTAAAATGAAGATGTGTTCGCATTTTAAATGGTCTCCTTGTTCTGCATTAATGGTTTAAAAAAATTCAGGCGGTTACCTACCTTTTTAAAAATGTGGTTAAATGCATGAGGCATAAAGTTTACCATCTTAAGGATAGGAAGCGTCCAGTCCAGTGGCACAGAGAACAGACACAAGGCTGTGCAGACACCCCCGCCCTCTGGCCCCGGAACTCTCTGCCTCTCCCACCTGAGACTCCCCTCGCCCCACCCCTGGAAAGCCTGCTTTCCCTCTGAGAATCTGACTGCTCCGGGACCTCATGTCTGTGGGGTCACACAGTACCTGTCCTTTCGTGTCTGGCTTATTTCACTCAGCATGCGCCTTCAAGGAGGAGGCCCTCACGTTTAACCGCCCCTCCTTCTGTGAGTCAATGGCATCTCCGTGTGGAGTGTGTGACTTACGTGGGGCACCTAGGTCCACAGAGTTGTTCCGGAAAACCACCTTACAGGACCTGGGACTCACGGACCTTTGGAGATCCACCTCCTCCACCTTGGGCCTAAATCAAACACAGACTGACTTTAGTTCGTTGCATACTAAGTTGTTTTAGTCATGTCTGATTCTTTGTGTCCCCATGCACTGTAGCCCACCAGGCTTCTCTGTCCATGGGATTCTCCAGGCCAGGATACTGGAGTGGGTTGCCATTTCCTACTCCAGGGGATCTTCCCAACCCAGACATCGAACCTGCATCTTTGTGTCTCCTGCATTGGCGGGCAAGTTATTTACCACTAGTGCCACCTGGGAAGCAGATTTAAAGGGATTTGTTGGAGGAAAAAAAGTTTCAAGGTAAAAGTAAAAAAAAATCTTCCTTACCACTTGGAGAATATTCTTACATTTAAAATAAACTGGATATTATCCAGACACTCTCGGTAAGATGCTTCTTCTAAAATAGCATTTTGCTGTGAGCATCTCTTATTTTATTGTTTAGTCATTAAGTCATGTCCAACTCTTTGTGACCCCATGGACTATAGCATACCAAGCTCCTCAGTCCTTCATTATAGCCCAGATATATATATATCCCACTATTACTCAAACTCATGTCCATTGAGTTGATGATGCTATCCAACCATCTCATCCTCTGTCACCCACTTCTCATCGTCTGTCACCTGCTTCTCCTCCTGCCCTCAATCTTTCCCAGCATCAGGGTCTTTTCCAATAAGTTGGCTCTCCACATCAGGTGGCCAAAGTATTGGAGCTTCAGCTTCACCATCAGTACTTCCAATGAATATTCAGGGTTGATTTCCTTTAGGATGGACTGGTTTGATCTCCTTGTTGTCCAAGGGACTCTCAAGAGTCTTCTCTAGCACCACAATTTGAAAGTGTCAATTCTTTGGCACTCAGCCTTGTTTATGGTCAAACTCTCACATCCGTACATAACTGCTTCATGTACAGCAGAAATCCTAACTGATTTCTCCAAAGAGCTGAACTGGACAATAAATGTCCTATTCCCCTCAGGCCTCAAAGAGTACCTTAGAGTTCTTATGGCATGTATTTTCAAAATCTTTGTCCCAGTTTCCTTTTCTTATGGCAAAGCCATCATCTATAGTGGTTCAAGACTCTTTTTAAAATTATTTTTTAATATGACATCACTGGGTCTTCATTGCTTTGCACAGGCTTTCTCTAGTCATGTGAGTGTGGGCTTCTCACTGCAGTGGCTTCTCTTTTTGTGGCACACAGGCTCTAGAGTGCACAGGCTTCAGTAGTTGCAGAGTGTGAGCTTAGTTGCCCTGCGACATGTGGAATCTTCCCAGACCAGGGGTCAGCATATGGGATCTTAGTTCCCAGACCAGAGATCAAACCCGTGTCCCCTGCATTGGCAGGCGGATTCTTAACCACTGGACTACCAGGGTAGTCCTGGTCTGAGACTCTTGACAATGTATGTCAAGACAGGTCAGTTCTGGGCATGAGAGCTTATCCAGATCCCAAGGCTGACTAGGGGACCACGCAGGAAAGCCAACAGCGAGAGAACTGAGAATCTTGAACTCCTACAACTTTTTAATTTCTTGCTCTCTTCCTTGGTGAGCTGATGATTTTCTATAGTGATAAGTGTGATTCCTCTTTCTTTACTTTTGTGTATTTAATATAAGTTTTTGCTTTGTGGCTACCATGAAGCTTACACAAAACAATTTATATTGGTAATAGTCTGTTTTAAGTTGATAAAAACCCAAGTTAGAGTGCATTTTAAAACTTCACACTTTTACCAACATGTGTTTGATCTCGGCACTGGGAAGATCCCCCAGAGAAGGAATTGGTAACCCACTCCAGTGTTCTTGTCTGGGAAATCCCATGGACAGAGGAGCCTGGTGGGCTATAGTCCATGGGGTCACAACGAGTTGGAGACAACCTAGCAACTAAAACAAACAACAACAACAGTGCTTTAGTATATTGATGTTGCAATTTACATATTTTTATCTTGTGTATCCATCAAGAAATGGTTGTGGTTTTAGTAATTTTTACTACTTTTGTCTTTTAACTTTCACATTAAGTGAAGGTTTATAAGTGATTAACCTCACCACCTTCACATCAGATTATTCTGAATCTGACTATTTACCTTTACCATTTAGATTTATACTTTCACATCTTTTCCTTTTCCTTCTTAGTGCCCTTTTGTTTTGGCCTACAGAAGCCCCTTTAACATTTCCTTCTCTCTTTTTGACTGTACTGGGTCCTCGTTGCTGCACGCGCACTTTTATCTAGTTGTGGAGAGTGGGCTCTCCTTTCTAGTTGCAGTGTGTGGGCTTCTCATTGCCGTGGCTTCTCCGGTTGTGGAGCATGGGCTCTAGGGCGCCTGGGCTTCAACAACTGTGGTGTGTGAGCTCAGTAGTTGTGGTGTACAGGCTGAGTTGCGCTATAACATGCGGTGTCTTCCCGAACCAGGGGTCAAACCCATGTCTCCTGCATTGGCAGATGGATTTTCAACCACGGCTGCCAGGGGAGTCCCCCTTTGAAGACCAGTCTAGTGGTAATAAATGCCTTCAGCTTTTGCTTGTCTGGAAAACTCTTTATCTCTTCTCCACTTCTGAAGTATACCTCTGCTGAGTGAAGTATTCTTGGTTGGTACTTTTTTTCTCCTTCAGCATGATACCCTACTCTCTCTCAGCCTGGAAGGTTTCTGCTGAGAAATTCTCTCATAGCCTCATGGACATCCCCTTCTGTGTCATGAACTTCTTTTCTTTTGCAGCTTTGAGGAGTCTCTCTTCATCTTTGATTTTTCACAGTTTTATACATATCAATATATATATACATATAAATACATATTTATATTTATATGTATATACTTATACATATCAATATATATATATATATTTCAGATGATAAAGAATCTGCCTGCAATGCAGGAGATCTGGGTTTAATCCCTGGGTCGGGAATATCCCCTGGAGAAGGAAATGGCAAGCCATCTCAGTATTCTCGCCTGGAGAATCCCATGGACAGAGAAGCCTGTTGGACTATAATTTGCTAATGAGTCTCAGTGAAATATTTTAGGGGTTGAATCTGATTGAGGCTTTCTTATGGCTTTATGTATCTGAATATGTAGATGTATTTTTTTTTAATTCTCTTGGGTAAATACCTAGAAATGAAGGTGCAGGGTCACAGGATAGGTGTTTGCTTAAACGGATTAGAATGACCAGTTATCCAAACTGATTGTGCGAGAGTCCTAGCCACTCTTCATTCTCATCACACTTGGTACTATCAATCATACATATTCAGTAGATGCCAAATACATGGATATTTGTTAATCACCCCATTCATTTGCTTTAGATTTGCCTGTACTACAATGTTGCTTCCCCCTAGAACTTTTAAATATGCTTTTGGGTCTCTTTACCCAAGCCACACCATCAGTTGTTTTCCATCCTTTCCTTTAAGCCTAACAAAGCACTTAAATGTAGTAGGTATTCAGCATATTCCAAAGATTGATTCTTTGCCTTAGAAACCCCGCAAAAACACTCCAGATTCAGAGAATGCTGACTGGAAACTCCAGGTTACTCCCAGGCCTCCAGTGAAAGCCCAGAACAAACATCTGACATGGTTACTGAGTAGACCCGTGGTCCTTTCACTCAGGACAGCTCCCAGGTTATGTCAAGCAGTTGGAACTGATCTCTCTCTGGAGCTGGTGTGCATGCAGAGGTTAAAGTCTTGATGAGAGGAATGAGATTTCCTGACAAGATTCCTGCCCTGGGCATGGGATGTGAGGAAGAGGAAGTGAGGAGGACCTCAGGATTTGGGGCCAGGAAGCCATTGATTGAAAGGAAGACTGTGGAGGGGTGCAGCAGAAGAAGGGCCTGCCCTGCTGGGGATTCGATGCTCAAGATTCCAAGAGGACCTGGGAAACCATGGAGGGTCAATCCCCATACCCCTGGGAGGGAAAGGGGAGGAGGGGGAAAGAAAAGGGAAACAGGTTTTTCACAAAAATCAGGATAAAGGGAACTGCCTCACCTCCGTGCAGAGTCTCTGCGAAGTACCTGAACTCCACTGCTTTCCATCTCCCGAACGTCCTCCAGCAAAGTTCTGTGGCAGGTGTTTCTAATCCTGTAAGAGACGGAAAGAGAAAAGGGACATAACACATGCGCTCTGCACACTGGGAGTGATGGTTTCTCCCCTCCTGGATGACAGCTGGACACCCCTTGGCTACAAGCAGTGTGGAGGGATGCAAGGCAGCATGTCCTGTCTGCGTGTGAGCAGCAGCCCCTACTTTTCTGGAAACTGAGAGCATTACTGCTGCTGCTGTTGCTAAGTCACTTCAGTCGTGCCTGACTCTTGGCAGCCCCAGGGACTATAGCCCGCCAGAATCCTCTGTCCATGGGATTCTCCAGGCACGAATACTGGAGTGGGTTGCCAAGCCCTCCTCCAGGGGATCGTCCCAACCCAGGGATCAAACTCTCATCTCTTATGTCCCCGGCATTGGCAGGTGTATTCTTTACCACTGTGCCACCTGGGAAGCCCCGAGAGCATTACAGATTTGGACAATGTGAATTAGCAACCAGCCACCTCAAACACTGCTGACTGACTGTGAGAGCCTGGATGTGTCTGGGTATGTGCTGAGCCTGCACACCACAAATACTGAGTCTGTGTGCCACAGCTACAGAATCGTCGTGCCGCAACGAGAGCGCTCACGTGACACACCTAAGATCCTGCGTGCCAGAACTAAGACCCAATGCAGCCAGATAAACAAATAAATATTTTTTTAAAATTTTTATTAATTTCATGAGTTCTTTAACATTTAAAGTGAAAGTGAAGTTGCTCAGTCATGTCCGACTCTTTGCGATCCCATGAACTACAAGCCTACCAGGCTCCTCCATCCATGGGATTTTCCAGGCAAGAACACTGGACTGGGTTGCCATTTCCTTCTCCATTTACATTTAAAATTACCTTCAATATTGGAGACAGGGATTTCTAACACCTTAGTCTTTTCCCCACCCCCTTTCTGTTAGATTTAGTAAAAAAAAAAAAAAAAAAAATTGAGATCTTCTAACAAGACCTTCTAGAACTAACACCAAAAAAAAAAAAAAAAAAGATGTCCTTTTCATCGTAGAGGACTAGAATGCAAAAGTAGGAAGTCAAGAGATACCTGGAGTAAAGGCAAGTTTCACCTTGGAGTACAAAATGAAGCAGGACAAAGGCTAACAGTGTTTTGCCAAGAGAATGCACTGGTCATAGTAAATACCCTCTTCCAACAACGCAAGAGATGACTCTACACATGGACATCACCAGATGGTCAGTACCGAAATCAGATTGATTATATTCTTCACAGCTGAAGATGGAAAGCTCTATACAGTCAGCAAAAACAAAACCAGGAGCTGACCATGACTCAGATCATGAACTCTTTATTGCAAAATTCAGACTTAAATTGAAGAAAGTAGGGAAAGCCACTAGGCTATTCACTTATGACCTAAATCAAATCCCTTACGATTATACAGTGGAAGTGGCAAATAGATTCAAGGGATTAGATCTGACAGACAGAGTGCCTGAAGAACTATGCACGGAGGTTTGTGACATTGTATAGGAGGCAGTGATCAAGACCATCCCCAAGAAAAAGAAATGCAAAAAGTCAAAATGGTTGTCTGAGGAGGCCTCACAAATAGCTGAGAAAAGAAGAGAAGCAAAAGGCAAAGGAGAAAAGGAAAGATATACCCATCTGAATGCAGAGTTACAAAAAATAGCAAGGAGAGATAAGAAAGTCTTCCTCAGTGAACAAAGCAAAGAAACAGAGGAAAACATTAGAATGGGAAAGATTAGAGATCTCGTCAAGAAAATCAGAGATACCAAGGAAACATTTCATGCAAAGATGGGCACAATGAAGGACAGAAATGGTATGGACCTAACAGAAGCAGAAGAAATTAAAAAAAGGTGGCAGGAATACACAGAACTATACAAAAAAGATCTTCATAACCCAGATAACCATGATGGTGTGATCACTCACCTAGAGACAGACACCTAGAGTGTGAAGTCAAGTGGGCCTTAGGGAGCATCACTACGAACAAAGCTAGTGGAGTGATGGAATTCGAACTGAGCTACTTCAAATCCTAAAAGATGATGCTGTTAAAGTGCTGCACTCAATATGCCAGCAAATAGGGAAAACTCAGCAATGGCCACAGGATGGGAAAAGGTCAGTGTTCATTCCAGTCCCAATAAAGGGCAATGCCAAAGAATGTTCAAACTACTGCACAATTGCACTCATTTCACAGTCTAGCAAAGTATGCTCAAAATTCTCCAATCTAGTCTTCAACAGTATGTGAAGTGAGAACTCCTAAATGTTAAGCTATGACAAACCTAGACAGCATATTAAAAAGCAGAGACATTACTTTACCAACAAAGGTCCATATAGTCAAAGCTATGGTTTTTCCAGTAGTCATGTATGAATTTGACAGTTGGACCATAAAGAAGGCTGAGTGCCAAAGAATTGATGCTTTTGAACTGTAGTGTTAGAGAAGACTCCTGAAAGTCCCTTGGACTGCAAGGAGATCAAACCAGTTAATCTTAAAGGACATCAGTCCTGAATATTCATTGGAAGGACTGATGCTGAAGGTGAAGTTCCAATACTTTGGGCACCTGATGTGAAGAACTGACTCATTGGAAAAGACCCTGATGCTGGGAAAGATTGAAGGCAGGACGAGAAGGTAACAACAGAGGATGAGGTGGTTGGATGGGATCACCGATTCGATGGACATGAGTTTGAGCAAGCTCCAGGAGTTGGTGATGGACAGAGAGGCCTGGTGTGCTGCAGTCCATGGGGTCACAAAGAGTCGGACACGACTGAGTGACTGAACTGAACTGAACTGACTGAGAGGAACCAGAGATCAAACTGCAACATCCATTGGATCATAGAAAAAGCAAGACAATTCCAGAAAAACATCTGAGTGACTGAGTGAGTGAAGTCACTCAGTCATGTCCGACTCTTAGCAACTCTATCAATTGTAGCCTTCCAGGCTCCTCCGTTCATGGGATTTTCCAGGCAAGGATACTGGAATGGGTTGTCATTTCTTTCCTTCTCTAGGGGATCTTCCCCACCCAGGGATCAAACCCGCATCTCCTGTGTCTCCTGCATTGCAAACTGATTCTTTACCCATTGAGCGATTGGGGAAGCCCAGAAAAACATCTACATCTGCTTTATTGACTACGCTAAAGCCTTTGACTGTGTGAATCACAGCAAACTGTGGAAAATTCTTCAAGAGATGGGAATACCAGACACCTTACCTGCCTCCTGTGAAACCTATGTGCAGGTCAAGAAGCAACCATTAGAACTAGACATGGGACAACAAACTGGTTCAAACTGGAAAAGGAGTATGTCAAGGCTATCTATTGTTACCCTGCTTTCTTAATTTATATGCCGAGTGCATCATGAGAAATGCCGGACTGGATGAAGCAAAGCTAGAATCGAGATTGCCAGGAGAAATATCAACAACCTCAGATATGCAGATGACACCACCTTTATGGCAGAGAGCAAAGAGGAACTAAAGAGCCTCTTGATGAAAGTGAAAGAGGAGAGTGAAAAAGCTGGCTTAAATCTCAACATTCAAAAACTAAGATCCTGGCATCTGGTCCCATCACTTCATGGCAAATAGATGGGGAAACAATGGAAACAGTGACAGACTTTATTTTCTTGGACTCCAAAATCACTGCAGATGGTGACTGCAGCCATGAAATTTAAAGACACTTGCTCCTTGGAAGGAAAGTTATGACCAACCTAGACAACATATTGAAAAGCAGAGACATTACTTTGCAGACAAAGGTCCATCTGGTCAAAGCTATGGTTTTCCCAGTAGTCATATATGTATGTGAGTTGGACTGTAAAGAAAGCTGAGTGCAGAAGAATTGGTGCTTTTGAACTGTGGTGTTAGAGAAGACCCTTAGAGAGTCCTTTGGACTGCAAGGAGATCCAACCAGTCCATCCTAAAGGAAATCAGTCCTGAATATATACTGGAAGGACTGATTTTGAAACTGAAGCTCCAACACTTTGACTACCTGATGTGAAGTGCCGACTCATTAGAAAAGACCCTGATGCTGGGAAAGATTGAAGCAGGAGGAGAAGGGAATGACAGAGGATGAGATTGTTGAATGGCATCACTAATACCATGGACATGAGTTTGAGGAAGCTCTGTGAGATGATGAAAGACAAAGATGCCTGGCGTGCTACAGTCCATGGGGTTGTAAAAAGTCAGACATGACTGAGCAACTGAACAACAACAAATCTAATAATATTGGCTCAGACAATGAAGGAATCTGCCTACCATGCTGGAGACCCAGGTTCAATTCCTGGCAGGAAGATCCCCTGGAGAAGGGAATGGCTAACCACTCCAGATTCTTGCCTAGAGAATCCCATGGGCAGAGAAACCTGGTGGGCTACAGCCATGGCGTTGCAAGAGAGTCAGACACGACTGAATGTCTAACACTTTTTCAATCTAATATTTAAATGTTCTGGGAGAATTGGATTTGAAAGACCCCTATGTCAAATTTTTTTAAAGTAAAGAATGACTTTCTAATTTCAATATTTCCCTTCTAGTTCTTATTTTATCATTAATTCTTAATCTGTGATCATCTGGTGTCACCTTTTGTTTCCTGTAAAGTAGATAAGAGTTCCACACTGAAGAGTGACGAAATGGACCTCTTTTCAGAAAAAAATTAGGAACTTTATAATATTTCTACCAAATTTCCCTCTCATACATTTGATTCCATCTTTTTTTCCTAAATTGATTGCTGTTAAATCTCCAGTGGCAAAAAGCAAAAGGCATTTTCTCCCTTTATAAGCTCCATGACATTTAATATTCACAGGGTGGCATTAAACTAAGTGTTTAATTTGAGAGCCATACAATTATAAAGGATAATTAACTATGATAATATATTCTCTGGTTACCACTTCATTTATCAACTTACGATTTCCACGCTACATTTTGAATCAGGCACACAATCGGGACTATGAAAAAACCCAGCCAAAAGTGTGGACACATCAGAGCCATATTGACCTGCGAATAAGCAGAGATAAGGGACATTTAAATAAGAATCTTTTAGTTTGGCGACAATGAGTACAAAGAGCAGCTTTTAGTTTCCTCCCCTCCACAAAAAAAAACAACTTGGAGATGTCAGGAAAGGTACGGATGTGAATCCATATGACTGCAGTCATATGAATCTAGAACTACTAAATCAATTAAATAAACAGGTATATAAAGCCTAAATATAGTATTAACTAACTTAATTTAATACTTTCATTGAAACGTTCAAAATACAAAAACAGAATCTTGAAAGCAGCAAGAGAGAAGTAAATCACCACATACAAGGATCCTCAGTGAGATCACTAGCAGATTTATCATCAGAAATACTAATCAGGCCAGAAGACATTGAGTCCATAAATTCAAAGTGCTAAAAGAAAAATACTATCAAACAGAAACCCAGTTTCTGGCAAGACTGTCTTTCGAAAGTGGGAGGGAGAGATTTAGAGCACACTCACCTGTCCTGTCATCTCAGGAGCAACAGCAACAGTGGGCCAGAGGGAGGAGTAAACCGCAAAAAACCCCAGCCAAATCATTATGCTGCCCCAAATGGCGAAATGGGTAAACTGCAGACGGAAGAGTAGCAGAAATATTTCAGCCTCCTCTATTTAAAAGGACATTTTTAAGAACTCTATTAATCAGCTCAAAATCCATTTGCCCAAATCATAAGTTCTCATATGAATAAGTTGATCATTTTTCAATTTGTTGGTATTTGAGACTTCCTAACATCTTTCTCAGAATACTTTGCTATGAACTCAAGGCACCATTGTATGGCAAGTATCAAAAACAACTATACCTTGTTCACCCAAGCCAAGTGGTGTTCAGAGTCTTCAGCATAAAGATCAACTCTCAGTAGATGTGGTTCATTACAATTGGTGGGTGATTTAATGAGACTTGGGCTTCTGTCTGTTTATTAATACAAAGTTTTTCACAGTAAAAAATAATTTAAATACAAATCATTGAGAGATAAAATTTGAATGTATCATACTTGCTCCATATAACTGTGGAACAATGGCAGAAGTTGTGATCATTAGACTGACTCGAACTGGTAGGTTTTGTGTACGTATCAACAGTATATGCCATTCTGGCTGAGACTACAGCTGAAGTACCACTGACCAGGCCTGAGTCTGGGAACTGGTACCAGATTCTCCAATGATAGGTGCTAAAACAGTAGACCCTTCTGTGGATCTGTAATCTGTTGCTTTGAGCAGTTGGTGTTAGCAGGAGAATAGTGAGGAAAACGACTTAGCGGACCTGTGTTCTACCCTTGGCCACAGTGGGTACACCACTTAAACTGAGCAGGCCTAAGATATATTATCTATAATAAGGCAACTGGCTAGACTAGATCAAGTGTTCTTATCCTAATTGTTTTTGTTTAGTTGCCAAGTCGTGTTCGACTCTTTGAGACCCTGTATACTGTAGCCCACCAGGTTCTTCTGTCCATGGGATTTCCCAGGCAAGAAGTGGATTGCAATTTTTTGCTCCAGGGGATCTTCCCGACTTGGGAATTGAACTTGTGTCTCCTGTGTCTCCTGAATTGGCAGGAGGATTCTTTACCACTGAGCCACCTGGGAAGCCCTCTTATCCTAATAGGATTTTGGTTCTTTTCCTTAATATTTTGTTCAGAGGTTACTAAGTAATGAGCAGTATACTGAACAAAAACTATAGAGAAAAAACCCCAAATCTGCTACTTCTCCAAGTATATTATTTGCTTAGGAGTCATTTTCAAAGGCACTTTTTCACACTCCTTAAAAATAGCCTCTAACCCAAACAATTCTTTCTCTGATTAGAGTAAACAGAACTGGTCTCTTGAGGACTCTGTCTCATGATAACACAGATGATGGAGAAGAGGATCAGTTTGAGCTATGAACTTCAAAGTCTCCAGAACTGCAGTGAGTTTTCCTGTAAGAGTTCCCTTAGAGTCAGCATCATGTATCATATGCAATGTGAGGTATTCTGTGTGGCTTCGAGAGTATTTTCGGATGGGTCTCTGTTGGGATCATCACCTTCTGGAGGCAGCCAGCCCCCACTGCTGCTTAGAGTTGTGTTCTGTGTCTCTCTGCCCTTGCTCGCTTTCTGCACCTGATCGGTGGCTTCCAGCATCACCCTCCTCCCCAGTGAAGACACTGCCTCCTCAGCCCTCCCCATAGGCAGGGCAGCATCAGCGCAAAGGTGAGAAACAAGCCCTTCTCTCTCCTGCCTCCATCACCACTCCTTCTTAGCCCCCAGGTGAGCTGGAAGGCAGGAGCCCAATCCATCTTGGGCCAGAAGAGACACCTCGTGTAGTTCTAAGTGTGCTTTGGCCTTAGACTATTGCCTTATTCACAAATGAGGTTCAGTATACGCAGATGACAGAAGTGGTCTATGCTCCATGAATATGGTATAATACAATTAGATTGCCTTATAATTTGTAATAAAATGTTTTTTCTCATAACTCCTTGGTTCCAACTTAGTGTTGGGGTCCAGTAGGGATGGTGACAGTCAGAAATCTGAATTGATTGCATCAGAAAAGGAATATATCATAGGCTGCATCAACTTAGTTCTTCAAAAGTGACAAACATAAAAATTCATTTTCTCTCAGAAACTTTTTGAGTACAACTTGAGGCACAACTTATTTATAAATGTAAATATGTATGTGCAGATACACATACAATTTATTTAAACTATTGATGTCATAAAAACTAAAATTCTGCTTAATTTATCAGAAATTACACTTCTAATAGTATCCTGAGGAAATCATTACTCATATCTGTAAGTACATCTGTATTGATAACAGTATTGATTATATATCATTTACAGTAACTAAAGTTAAAACAATTTTCTAAAAATAATGCAAAATTTTTTAATAAATACAGTAATGCAAATAACAAGCACCCATGTGCTGAAACATTATTCCATCAATTAATAAGGCATAAAAATTGAAAACTTGGAAAAACATTAAAGATCTGTCATTAAGTGAAAAAAAGCAACTTGTAAAATATTAGGTACATTATAATCTTGTTTTTATAGAGGGGTGGGGGGAGACTACATAGAACAAAGACAAAGAAGCCAAAATGTCAACATCATTGACACTGAAAGGAATAAGCGATATGTATTTTCCTTTTTTCTGTATTTGCTAAATTCTCTCTTATCATTCTGTACTTGGATAATAGTGAATTAAGGGTCTCAATTAATGTCATGATAAATTGAATCTGTTTCAAACGTAAGGCAGGAAAATGAATATTCGACAGCCATTAGATGACTAGTATGCCTTTCCTCTGGTTTAAATCATCATTCAAACATGTAACACAAGAAGTAAAATGTGGAAACCAGGAAAAAAAGGCTTATTACTTTTCTGAAGCTGAAGAAGGACATCAGCATGCCAACAACTATACTATATTGAGGAAATATCTTAACAAATACTCACTTTATTCCAAGACAGCGTCTCCAAACCAGCTTTCAGACAAACAGTGACAACAACATACTGTGCAAGGCGCCAGGTGCAATGCGAAGGGAAAGAGATTGGAGAAAAAGTATTAAAACTTTCCATCAGAATCTGCACCTCCGCACCTGCTTCCTGACCCCTCACCCCATGGCTCTCCACCACGTCTGCTGAGCTGTGATGTCATTAGGTTGCTAAGTGTTTTGCTGCATTTTAGTAATAGAGAAAATGCTACACTTTTCAATAAGTGTTCCTTATTTGGCAGCTCTGTACCATATGATGAAAATCCCATGCTTATGTTTTCAGCTCTTCTATTTATATTCTTTATGAGCAGTGTGGAAGATCTGACTCAGATTAGAAGTGGATTACAATCTCTTGTGACTGTGCTGACCTTCAAAGCAAAAACTGCAAAACTATCATTTTGCTGACTAGATCAGAAAGTGTGATATGATCACGTCCACTGGCCTTGAACTATGGTGGGGAAGCAAATATTTCTATCACTAAATTTCTGCCAACTCTACTAGGGATAAATAGCCAAGGTTTTTCAAGATTCACAATACCCTCTGATCCAGAAATTACACTTCTGGAAATTTATCCTAAGATATAGTTACTCATGGGCACAAAGAATCATCTTTGCAGCATTGTTCATAGTGGCAAAGGATCTCAAACAACCTTCACATCCACTAGCTGAAGACTAGTTGAATAAACAATGGTGAGTTATCTACACAAGCAGCCCTGAAAGGCAGACTGCAAGTTATGTAATGACAAGGCAAGTTATGTAATGACAAGACACAGAAGAGCACCGCCTGCATGAACAACAACAAATGTATATGCATTTCACGTTTCTAGAAACATAAATAATGCAACCATTATAACAGTGCCTTCTTGAAAATCACTACTGTCACTAATGCTTTGTTTCATTAAACACTAGGAAAAGTGACAATCTACATGGATGATCTTACCGTATATATAAAATTTCCAAGAAACAAATAGTCTGTAGTGTAACCACCTTGCGAGACCATATCTGAAAAGTGAAAAAGTTATTTTTTAATCTTTACAGAGTCTGAAACATAGATTTTTTTAAATTTATTTTTACTAAAGGTACCCACACTGGACACCAAAACTGTTTATCAATTATTGGTCACATTTCTCAAGTGCTCTGTCAGTGACAACAATGCTAACTTTGCCTACCACAATTGTGATATTTTTTTCCTTTTCTTACATCCTCCAAAGATAGATTTAGAAACAAATAAATAAATTGCAAGGATTACGTGAATGTGATTATTAAACCTAGTGTCACATGCCTCTAAACATCTAGCAGAATCTATAAATCAAAAGCCCAGGGACTTCCCTGGTTGTCCAGTGGCCAAGACTTTGTACTTCCAATGCACGGGGCCAGGTTCAAGTCCTGGTTGGGGAACTAGATCCTACATGCCAAAACCTAAGACCCAGTGAAGCCAAATAAATAAATAGATAAGAATAAATATTTTTTAAGAAAAAGAAAGTTTTTTAAAAGCAATCCAATTAGTGACACCAAGTAGCAAGACAGGGATTTTAAGGATTTTTGTCATCACATTTTTCACACTATTTCTTCTCCAGGATGACTAAAATAATAAATCTAACATATAACTTAAAGTTAAAATAGAATTTCATATACTTTTTAACTATTCTTAAATCTGCTGTAAACTTACAAATTTCATTCTAAAGGGTCAATATTATCTCAAGATTAGGATAATTTCTTAAGATCTTCTTTACACTTTTAAAAATTCTCAGTAAATATTGGTGGACCTGGTCCTGGTTGATATAGAAATTTTTAAGTGCAAATCCCTGACCCTTAACCCCAATTCAGGTAGCACACCCATATATTTAAGGCTCACTTATTTTCCTGATTTATGTTTTCTTCTGATTTAGAACTCACTAAAACATGCAATGTCTACTCAGTTGCTCAGTCATGTCCGACTCTTTGTGAGCCTTTGGACTGCAGCCTGGGCTCCCCTGGTAGTGCTAGTGGTAAGAACTTGCCTGCCAGTGCAGGTGACGCAGGAGAGGCCGGTTCCATCCCTGGGTCGGGAAGATCCCTTGGAGAAGGAAATGACAACCCACTCCAGTATTCTTGCCTGGAGAATGCCATGGACAGAGGAGCCTGGCCGGTTGCAGTCAATCAGTGCACAAAGAATCAGACATGCTAAGGACACATACAACGTGTATGAAGTTGTATATCAAGGTTTCAATTTTTTTTTGTTTAAATATTAATGATGTTGAGCACGTATTTATTAGTTATTTGTCTATGTTCTCTGGATAAATGTCTATTAAAATCCTATGTACATTTTTAAAAATTGGGTCATTTGTCATTTTATGTTGAGTTATAAATCTTCTCTATTTACTCTGGATACAAATCTTTTGTTATCTGTAACTTGTGTATCCTTTGCTCCATTCTGTAGATTGCATTTTCACTTTCAGCTAATTTGACACTTTCCAGCTATTATTTCCTTGAATAATTTTTTTTTTCTGCTTCATTGGTTTTTCTCCTCTTGTTCTGGTATACTCATTGTGCTTCTGTGGGTGTGCTGAAAGGCATCTCACATTCTCTAATGCTCTGTTCATTTTTCTTCACTCTTTTATCTCTGGTCTTCAAATTGTGCTGTGCTAAGTCACTTCAGTATTGTCCAACTCTTTGCGACCCTATGGACTGTAGTCCAGCAAGAATACTGGAGTGGATGGACATGCCCTCCTCCAGTGGATCTTCCCAATTCAGGGATTGAACCCACGTCTCATTACATTTCCTGCATGGACAGGTGGGTTCTTTACCACTAGCACTGCCTGACCCTTATTAGCTATTGGTCTAACTTCAAGTTTGCTAATCCTGTTTTCTTCCAGTTCAAATCTACTGTTGAGCCTCTCTAACACATTTTTCGAGTTTTTGGTCCTTTTCAACTCCAGGGTTTTCATTCAGTTCTGTATCTATCTCTTTCCCTGGTTCTCTCTGGCAAATCAGTTGGCCTATGATTTAGCTTGTTGCTAATGAAGAAGGGCTACTGTTTTTGAGAGAATCCTTAGACTTGAACTTTCCCCCACTTTGTTTTGAATAGTCATCTTATTTGGGAAAGAGTTTTGGAGCTCTTTTTTACCACTGGTAAAATCTTGGACCCAGTACTTTTGTGCTAGTGGTCTAGCACAAAGCCACCAGTCTTCTTGGGCTTGACTTTCCCAGAAATTCCCTGCCCTATGAGTGAGTTGTGATGAGAGTGACCAGGGCCCCAGTGTTCTTGGCCTGTCGTGCATGGGGTAGAAACTCTGTCCCGTGAATGTTAGTTGCCCGGGGGAAAGGGAGCTCTATCTCAGCCACACCCATCAGAAATCTGGCCTCTTCAGAGTTGGAGGGATGAGAATGCTGGTGGGCTGCCCTTCCTGTGAGATGGGAACCCTTGACTGAGAGCTGACAGGAGCAGTAGTCCCATATTCCTGTCCACACCTGCTCGGAGTGGACCTTTCATCCGGCCAGGCTACCGTGGGGAAGGGAGGGAGAGGGTCATGGCTCAAGTGATGCAGGCTCTTGATGCTCTTACTGAGTTACTTAGTAGACTGATAATCTTCCTTGCCTTTTGGATAATTTTCAGGGAATTTACAGAGTTGTGTTTTTATAGTTTTGCAGCTTTGGTTTTTTGAGGGTGAGGAGCACATCCAGGGAGCTCTTCACACTATCATTCTGAAAGTGGAACTAACTCTTCGTCAGCGTGTTACTTTGCTATATTATCATCACTTGAAAATTTTGCTCATTTTTTTTTTTTTGCTCATTTGTTTTATAAGGAATGCCCTTAGCAATATAATGGCAGATTTATTTTTTTAAATACAAATGGACATAAATACACACAACCAAGGCTCAATTAAACAAAATATATGCCTAAGATTAGGACATGTTGCTAGTACTATCCAATAAAAATTAGATCTGTTTAAAGGAAAATAATTATATTTCACACCTTAATTTGTGGCTATGAGCCCATTACACATCAGTAACACACTTCATAAATATATCTCCTACTTCTGGATCTACTTATACACAAACCAGTTTGGCAAAAAAGTTCACGCATAATGTTATTTGGAAAACTGTATGTCCGGAAAAGGAGACCTAGTCCAATAATAAAATATAAGGTTAAATTTCTATATGGCCTGCTGGACTTGTTACAGTTTAAATTGAAGCATAAAGTTTGAGAAATGAAAGCAATAAATATAGTAGACAAAAGTTTCAAACTCACTAACAGAGGGAACCTATGACTCAGTAGAACTGTTGTGCTTTCTACCAGACATCCTGACTCAAATATTTATTAAAAATTAACAATAAAAGCACTAAGTTACAATTTATACATATCAGAAGCAAGGAGAATGGGCTCTAAAGGCTATCTGTTAAATGTTCAAACTACAATCTGTTAACCAGATTGCACTATTAGTTTAGGTGAACATATATGAACCCATATTTTTAATCCTACTTTTGCTTTCTTCAGTTCTATCTGTGGACACACACACACAGAAAACAATGAAGTTACTACCATGCTCCAGCATTTTTGCAGGCAACCAGAAGAGAATGAATGAATGGACAATAGCATTTATACTTTGAATCCAAAGCACCTAAAAGAAAACAAAGCAAGAAAATCAAGATAGTATCCAGGTCTAACTCTAAAAATATGTTATAAAGTTATGCTATATGTTATAAAGTTTATTTGCTGTGTGAAACACAGTTACAAAGCTAAAATGTCTTTCTGGAGACTAAAAATTTCCATGTCTTTAGTCTCCTTTTAAAAGAAATGACTGTGAAATTATAGGGTAATATCATTTGAAAAACAAATTTAATAAATATAAATATGTAGAATTCAAAGATAATGTATTTATTATAAAAACATATAAAGGCTTTAATTATCTAGCAAAAAAGAACTAATCTAAAGAAATAATTAAAAATACTTTCAATCTTTAAATTATAGCATTTAAAATATAATTTAATATCATATTTTACATGATACACCCTGTATTTTTATATCTATACCCTGACTGTGGTCAAAATAATGTTTAATATACCATATACAGGCATACCTCAGAGATATTGCAGATTTGATTCCAGACCACCACCATAAAGCAAATATCATAATAAAGCAAGTCACGTGATTTTTTTAGTTTCCCAGTATATATAAAAATTATGTTTACACTATACATAGTCTATTAAGTATGCATTGTCTAAAAATCATGTATACACATCAATGAAAATGCTAGCCATCTTCTGACAATACAGGTTTGCCACTAAAGTTCAATTTGTAAAAGAAAAAAAAATAGTATCTGCAAAGCACAATAAAATAAGGTATGCCTGCACAGTTTTCTTAAAGGATATCTCAATAATATAATATCTCTGGACTCAATCAAAGAAGGGTGCACATGGTTAGGATATGACAGAAAAGTAACAAAAACAATTCTTTGTTCATTCAATTCTAAATACACCAATTTTTTTTTTTTTCATGCTTGTGGGAAGACTTACAGATGAGGGACTAGAGAAAAAAAAGAGTGTGGAAAAAACATCTTTGGCCTGCAACTAAAATTTCCTGGAGTAAGCACAGCACAGCACAAAGCAGTTTTTAGGGAAGAAGCTGGTTCAAACATAAAGCTAATGCCAGACTGGAAGACCTTAGGATTCACGGAACCTTGGGTAGAATACAAAGAAATATGGCATAGGGCTGCATTCCCTGTGTTTTTTAAATTATTTTTCCTAAAGCATGAGAAAGGAAAGAGACAAAAGTACCTTTTGGAGGGAAGTTGAAAGATCTGCAATAACCTTCTGCTTACCTTTATGTTGAAAATATCACCTGTCTGAGAAATTCTGTAGAGTTGTGGGTACCTGAGCAGGCTCTCCTGACTACAACACCGTTCAAAGATTCCGAGGGTAAAGGGTGGCAGTGACGTGAAAATCTACATAGGAAACAAGAACCTATTAAAAAGAGCTTTCAGTCTATATCTGAGTGAATACTGTGCCAATGTCATTTTCCTGGCTTTGATAATGTATTGCAATTACTAAGGTATCATTGTGCCGGAAGCTGGCTGAGACGCCTGGTGGTTGTTGTGTCCAACTCTTTAGAAACCCCATGGACTGTAGCCTGCCAGGCTTCTCTGTCCATGGAATTCTCCAGGCAGTAGTACTGGAATGGGTTGTCTTTCCCTTCAGGGGATCTTCCCAACCCAGGGATCGAACCCAAGTCTCATACCTCCTGCATTAGCAGGCAGGTTCTTTACCTCTAGCACCACCCGGGAAGCCCTTATTATGGGACTAATTCATCCTTATTGTTAAAAGTGTGACTTACGTAAGGAATTTCCCCAATATCTTGTGAAATAGGTCTTCCCCAACAGGCTAATGGGAATACAAACTGTTCCTAGCCCTGAGCAAGCTCCAGAAATCCAGCCCGTTGCTTTCCATTGGCTTCCCTGGTGGCTCAGACGGTAAAGACTCTGCCTGCAATGCGGGAGACCTGAGTTTCCCTTAGCTCTGAGTACACTTCTCTCATGCACATACGGATAAATCCTCAACCAGAGGCTCTAGGGAACAGCTGCCCACTTCCAGAAACACTGTGTCTCTGTATTTCTCTGTGTCTGCAACTCTTTCCCTCTCTCCATTTCTCAGTACAGTTTGCCCATCTCTGATCTTCTGTCTGGCAAATTCTAGCTTTCTTGGCCCACTGAACTCTACCCTCTGTGTATTCAGTTCAGTAAGACAGCTGGGCTCCCCTGTGGGCCCATCTTCCTTCACTTTGGCCTATAAACAGGCCTGCTCTTGTGATCACGCAATGAGCAGCCTGGCATCTAGTGCCTGAAAACTATTGTTTCATACATTTTTTCTGCTATTCTAGTTTTTTCTGTAGGAGGGTAATTCCTATAGCATTAGTCATGCATGAGCAGTAGCAGAAATAATATATAACCTCTAGAAGTATGAGCATGACAACTCATATAAATTTAGTTATCAAATAAGTAGACAGAGTCCATCTCTGGCATTGCCAGTAACTATTATTTGGAATGTCCTGGTCTTCATTTTTTTTCACCTATAAAATATACTTGTAATGGGATGAAAGTTAATAAGTCAATGGATATTCAATAGTGTGTCATCATATTTTATCCTCAGTTGTCCGTAATTATTTAAATTTTCCACTGGAGTTCCAGTTGGCAAGATTCCACTGGTCAATAGCTGTGGCTTATGTATTCATAGGGATTGTTCTCACCCAGAGGAGAGACTCTGCCACTCTCTATTCCTGTCTCTAATGAAACTTCAAAGAAAGTTTATCAGTTTTGTCCTGTGTGACCAAGAGCCTGGCAGAGACAACTCTACACAGGACCCAAGCTTCCCTGGTGTAGTGCTCTGACCATTGAGCACCCAATGACTTCTATTCAGTAACTTCAGTCTGTTCTGGAATTTCAGCTCCCAGAAGACAGACCTTTAGGAGTGAGTGCACAGAGCATGCAGAATATAATGTCACTGCAATAACACAGTGCACAAGAGAGGTCATGGGATACTTGCTTGGGAGCCTCATTTTTATGTTACGTTTCCTAACTTCTAACCCTTTGGTGGAATCATAATACAAGAAAAATAAAACAAAGCAAAAATTAAAAGGCCATGTGGGTAAAAAGCCACTTAGTCTTACTGTTTACTAAATATCTAGTTTTTTAATTCAAAATAATTCAAGTAATGGTATGTGACTATTTATTATTAGAAGATCCATTAAAATGGAAAACTGTATTTACTATAGGCTTGATATAAAAATTCAGCATTTAATACAAGCACAGCATGTTCTATTTCCATAAATACAAATTTTCTACCAAGAGGCTTAAGAGGACATGGAATTATACTATAAACACACATACATACACACAGACACAAAGAGAGATAAATCTAAATTACGTGTATTAAATGCAATGGGTTTAGGAAGAGTTCAGCAATTTTTACTTGACTTAAAAATATGAAAATGTTGTACAGGCAAAGTTAGAAAGATTCTGAAATATCAATATTATAAAAAATACA
The DNA here is from genome assembly GCF_019320065.1 of Cervus canadensis. Classification (NCBI taxonomy): domain Eukaryota; kingdom Metazoa; phylum Chordata; class Mammalia; order Artiodactyla; family Cervidae; genus Cervus; species Cervus canadensis. The sequence goes on along the minus strand of NC_057394.1, from coordinate 80,944,676 downwards.
TTGCATATAAATGTTGTGTGCATGCTTGCTAAGTCTCTAGTTGTGTCCAACTCTTTGCAACCCATGCACTGTGACCCACCAGGCTCCTCTGTCCATGGGGATTCTCCAGGCAAGAATACTGGAGTGGGTTGCTATGCCCTCCTCCAGGGGATCCTCCCGACCCAGGAATCAAACCCGTGTCTCTTACATCTCTTGCACTGGCAGGCTGAGTCTTTACTACTAGCACCACCTGGGAAATATCATGTAGTTACTACAAAATGATCTACCATGATTGAAACCATGTGTGGGGAGTTTGTGCTTCTGCAGATTGTGTGGCAGCAACAGAGGCCCTAAAGATGTATGTGAGCCATGGATGCAGATGAAGGACTTAGCTCTGCGTCCCAGGCACAAAGAGCGCAGCCCCACATGCCATCAGAGAGAGAGGGAGAGTGCTTACTTACCACGTTGTACAAGCTGATGCACCAACGTTCAAATATAATCTGCCCAGAAAATCCATTAACAATGGCGAACCAAAGCTGAAAGAGAAGGAAGCCAAGTGCACCGCTATGTCAGTGCTGACCTACATACACTCGTATAGTAAAGTCACTCTGGGAAACAGTTTGGTCGTCTCCTTTAAGACTAAACATACATTCACCATACAATTCAGCAAATGTACACTTGGACGCTCACCTTAAATAAGTGAAAACTTGTGTTTACACATAAACCTATGCACATGTCCACAGCAACTTTATTCATGATGGCTCCAAACTGGAACCAACCTAAATGTCCTTCGACAAGTGAACAGTAAACAAGCGATAGCCACCTGTGCCGTGGAGTACTACACAGCAATCAAGAGGGAAAATGACTGCCCATGCAGCAACTTGGATGGATCTGAAAGGAATTATATTGCGTGAAAAAAGTCCAGTCTCAAAAGTTACATGGTGTATGATTGCACTTTTAGAGAATTCTTGAAAGAACTCCCTTACAGGAAAAGAGAATAGATGAGCTACTGCCAGGGGTCAGGTGGGTGTGAATATAAAGGGTAGCATGAGGCAGATCCTGTGGTGATGAGGCATGTTTGTATCTTTTATTGGAACAGGCCTGTATCTTGATTACTCTGGTAGTTACATGAGTCTACACAGGGATAGAAGGTTACAGTGACACACATGCACACACACACACACAGACACACACGTGCATGTAAAGCTGATGAAATCTGAATAAGTTCTGAATGAGTTGTACCAATATCAGTTTCCTGGTTTCATATTATCCTGTGATTTTACATAAGGTGCTATCTTTGGGAGAAACTCAGTGAAGAGTTCACAAGAACTCTGGTAAATATTTTTTATAACTTCTTGTAAATCTATAATTATTTCAAAATAAAATGTTTAAAAATGTATTTCCACAGGCAAATTTAAAGCTTACACAGATATTTTTAAAGTTAGGTTGGTAGTTACAAGATTCACTCCCATATTTTGGCTATTGTAAATAACGTGCCCATGAACAGATGAGTAGATACAGAAGGTGTGGTATGTATATACAATGAGATATTACTCAGCCATAAAAAAGAAAGTAATTCAGTCATTTGCAACAACATGGATGGGCCTAGAAAGCATTATGCTAAGTGAAATGTCAGACAGAGAAAGACAAATACTCTATGTTATCACTTGTGCGTGGAATCTAAAAGACAACAAACTAGTGATTATAACCAAAAGGAAGCAGATTCACAGGTATAGAGAACAAACTATTGGTTACCAGTGGGGAGAGGCAAGTCGGGAGGGGTGAGGGAGGGGTATGGGAATAAGAGACACGAACTACCCTGTGTAAAATAAGCATGTACATTTGAAATGAACATAATATTGTAAATCAACCATTAAAATGAATTTTAATCCATTAAAAACTATTAAATAATCATTTTAAATTAAATAAGTAGCAAAGATATATTGTTCAGTACAAGGAAACATAGCCATTATTTTAAAATAACTTTAAATGGAATATAATCTGTAAAAATACTGAATCACTATGTTGTATACCTGAAACTGTAATATTGCAAATCAATGATACTTCAGTAATAAAAGAAAGATTCACCCCAAAACCCCATTACCCTTATACACTACACACTAGAGAAAACATGCTTTCTCAGAGGCAATAAAGGTATGACAAACTTTAAGATTCCATGAAAACTGCAGTTATGGAACTCTTCTTTGGTCCACTTTCAGTAAAAAAAGAGGCCCTGCTGCCAGGCGTTCTGCCAGTGCAGGGGACAGGAGCCGGGGTGGGCGGCGGGGCCGGCTGCAGCGTGGGAGCCACAGCTCCACAGCCCCCAGCACGGAAGGAGAGCAGGTACAGGTTCTTTCCATGGTATTTTCTTGACAAGGAAGTAACACTCGTGAAGTTTTCTTGCCCCTGAAAACTTGCTTTAACCACCAGTGCTAAGTACAGCCAAGACAAAAGGAAAGAGCTGGTGTTTGGAAGAACAAGGCCCATCCCGGCCCCTAGTGGGATGTTAGGAAGACAACAACAGCCTTGGGACCAGATTTCCAGCGTCAGGAGGAAAACAGTTCAAAAGCCCAGAGATTTCTGATGCCTCTGATAACTAGAAGGATCTGGAGCTGGCAGAGACACACTTTGGTTCCAAATAGGACTTTCTTTTTTTTTTTAAACAACAGATTATGTCAGTAAGTCGTCGTGATGTTGGACATATTTTGCATGCCGTTTTTTATTAAATTGATTTTATGTGAGCCACAACTTATATAACAGCATTATGTAACAGTACTTAGTGAGATAAATAAGGAAAACACTAAACTATCAAGCTCCACATTAGACAAGACCTCACACCTCAAGGAAAGAAAGCATTCCTTACCTCAATGATGTATAACACAACATTCTTATAGAAACAATACAGTATGCATTTGGTCACTCGAAAATAATTCCAAGCTCCATGAACCAACAGAAGCTTCTCCAAGTAGCTAAACTAGAAGACAGAAATAACAATCAATGAAGTTCAAAGGAACCTACCATTTAGTGACAAACCCCACAAAACGTCATTTTCCCAGGGTTTGCACCTCAGCAGTTCCCACTCCACAGGACAGAAGCAGAATGAAACCTACTCCCAGACAACCTGACAGGACTCTTCAGTATAAAGGAGTTTTTCAGATCTCTGTGAAATTAACTTTTCTTATTATTAGAATAAATAAATAAACATCACTTTTCTGCCCAGCAAATCCTGCTTATATTTTCACTTGTCACATACAAGGCTTAGAATTTGATCTGATCCACATCTAGGACCTTAATTGTGAGAAGGGACTCAGAATTACTTAATGAAATAAGATCCTGGAAGCAAGAACATCATTCAATGATTGTTCTGTCTGAGCAGGTGCATGTAACAAAGTCTTATAGGAATCAGTTCCCCCCATTTCCTATAGTAAATATATAAAGAGAAAAATTAAAGTTTAAAAGGAGGTAATGTGTGATTTCTGCAGCACCTCTCAGCTGTTTTCCCTCATCTGGATTTTCCTTTTCCGTAACACTTAACATCTTCAAACTAAGTGAGCAGGGCTCACAGTTCACCTGTTCACTGATGGATCCCAAATACCCAGGAACAGGCCTAGGGTGTGAGAGGCACTCAATAAACATTTTTTTTAGGATGAAAGAATATTCAGGAGCATTATTCCACAAAACAAGGCAATTCAGTAATTTAGTGACTATGAAAATTAAATACTGACTTTAGAGTGACATAAGTTTCTATATATGGGGGAAAAAAACCCAGCTTTTCAAAAAAGACTGCTCAAGAGTTTCAAACAGGATGGTCAGGATGGGGAGGGACATGACAAGTCATAAAATGCATAGCTACACTGAAACAAGTGAATTCAGGAGGGATGGCTTTTGTTTTCACCTAGAACGTGATATTACAAGTCATTATAGACAACATTCCTATTTTTGGCTTTCCAATGATTTATTTACAGGGAGAAAAAAGGACATTGTAAGTCAAAGTTGTATTTCTTGGGATGGTTTTAAAATATTAAGAAGTTTGGAGAGGGAGAAGGGAATAATTTACTCTTTTCTGAGAATAAAAAGATCTAGGCTGTGAGCAAAGTGTTACACTGGTCCTCTCTGAGGAAGGGAGAGTCATGCATTGCAAGAAGTGAAAAGGAAAGACAGCAGACCCTCGTCAGCAGTCCATCTAAGGGCGGGGGGATGGGACCAATATAGGAGAATGTCCGATATGGACAACATTCGAGGGAGTACGAAATGGCCCCCACCATGGCGGACAACCTCTCCCTCTCTCCAGTCAAAGTTACTCTCAAGGAAAAGCGAGACAGAAAAAAGCTGATGGGGCTCAAAGTGGTTTCCTTAACCTGAAATAGCATGTTAATAAAAAGGGGGGGCAGAGCATGAGTCAGACTAGTCTCTTGCATTAGTGCCTGGCTTCGTGAGGCGACTTAGGTGGGTGGAAGGGAGAAAAGAAAGCCCTGGGATCCTGCACTTTCTGTCTGATCATGATTGCAGCTGTGATTCTAAACCCCTGCAAGATATGGTATAAAAAGAGAAGTGGAAGAGGAACTAAAGCGCCTCTTCATGAAGGTGAAAGAGGAGAATGAAAAAGCTGGCTTAAAACTCAATGTTTAAAAAAACTAAGATCATGGCATCCAGTCCCATCACTTCATGGCAAGTAGAAGGGGAAAAAGTGGAAACGGTGACAAATTTTATTTTCTTGGGCTTCAAAATAACTGTGGATGGTTACTGCAGCCACAAAATTAAAAGATGCTTGCTCCTTGGAAGAAAGGCTATGACAAGCCTAGACAGTGTATACAAAAGCAGAGACATCATTTTGCCAACAAAGGCCCATATAGTCAAAGCTATGGTTTTTCCAGTAGTTATATACATATGTGAGAATCGGACCAAGGAGAAGGCTGAGCACCCAAGAAAGGATGCTTTCTAACTGTGGTGGTGGTGAAGACTCTTGAGAGTCCCTAGGACAGCAAGGAGATCAAACCAGTCAATCCTATAGGATATCAACCCTGGATATTCGTTGGAAGGACTGAGGCTGAAGCTTCAACACTTTGACCACCTGATGGGAAGAGCCAACTCATTGGAAAGACCCTGATACTTGGAAAGACTGAGGGCAAGAGGAGCAGGAGGCAACAGAGGACGAGATGGTTGAAGGGCATCACTGACCCAGTGGACATGAATTTGAGCAAACTCTGGGAGATAGTGAAGGACAGGGAAGCCTGGTGTGCTGCAGTCCAGGGAGTCACAAAGAGTCAGACATGACTTAGCAACTGAACAACAACTTAAAAAGAAAGGGTTTCCCAGGGGGTTCAATGGTAAAGAATCTGCCTGTAGTTCAGGAGAAGCCGGAGACACGGATTTGATCCCTTGGTCAGGAAGATTCCTTGGAGGAGGAAATGGCAATCCACTACAATATTCTTGCCTGGGAAATCCCATGTATAGAGGACCCTGGAGGGTTACAGTTATGGGGTCGCAAAGAGTCAGACACAACTGAGCACATATACAAGGTAAAATACAGTGTTTAGAGATGTACAATTGGATAAATTGTAAAGACAAAGAGGAACTTTAAGATGCATAAAACTACGTGAAAGGAGCCAGTGTGAAAAGACTACTGTGTGATTCTGACTATATGACTTTATGGAAAAGGCAAAACTACGGAAACAGTCAAAAGATCAGTAGTTTCCAAGAGTTATGGCGAAGGGTGGAGATGAAGAGGTGAGGGTTTTAGGGAAGTGAGGCTGCTCTGTGTGATACTATAATGGTGGATATGTGTCATTGTACATTTGTCCAGACCCACAGAATGTACAACACAAGGAGAAATCCTAGTGTAAACTGCGGGCCTTGGGTGATAATGACCTGTCCTGTAGGTTCATCAGTTATAACACATGAACTGCTCTGGTAAAGGATGTTGCTAACAGGGAAGGCTGAGGGTGTGGGGGCTGAGGGTGTACAGGAATTACCTGTACTTCCTGTTCCATTTTGCTGTGATGCCAAAACTGCTCTAAATAAACAAAGTTGAATTTTTTTAAATGCCTGCCAAAAGGTAGTAGTATCTCCTTAAGAAAAAGGGAGGGGCGGGGGTGGATAGGACTATTTTAAGTCTTTATCAAGAGATACCACAAAGCAAAGCACACACAGATTGGAGAGACTGGGGACCTGGAGGTTATACGAGCAGAACTACAGATTCTTAGTGGCAGCAGTTTTGAAAATTTCAAAGCTGGAAAAGGGAAACCTTTACTGCTGCAAGGGCTTCTCAGGTGGCATTAGTGGTAAAGAACCTGCCTGTCAATGCAGGAGACGTAAGAGATGTGGGTTCGATCCCTGGGTTGGGAAGAGCCCCTGGAGAAGAGCAAGGTAACCCATTCTAGTACTCTTGCCTGGAGAATCCCATGGACAGAGGAGCCCGGCAGGCTACAGTCTAGATGGTCCCAAAGAGTCAGACACAACTGAGGTGACTTAGCATGCATGCATGCATTACTGCTGCAAAATGCATCAGCACAAAACTAAGGAGATAGGGTAGAACCTCTGTATTCTTTACAAGCTATTCTATTACAACAAAAGATGTTGCCCAGAAGTTTAAATTACACATAATGGCCCATCTCCAGGAACCCTGCCTCCCAGGGGAAGCTAAAATACCTATTGGTTCAGCTCACAGCCCACCTGTGAATGGCTGCAGGGAGGAAGAAGTTAACACATCCCCCTCCAGAGGCTGACCAGAACCAGGACTTTATCCCCTCCCCTTTTAGTATAAAACAAGCCTGAATTCTGACTCAGGCAAGATGGTTCTCTGGGACACCAGCCCAGCATGTTCTCAGTCTGCTGACTTTCCCAGTAAAGCCACTACTTCTTGCCCTAACAACTCCTCTCTCCATTTATCAGCCTGTGAGCAGTATAGCCTTCAAACAAGGTGCTGACAGTTTCCAACTGAAAGCAGCTTAGAGATCAGGCTAAACCTTGGGGGTGGACCCGAGGTCTTCAACACTCCCCATGTCCAGCTGGCCACCCTCACCACTGACCTGAGCAATGGCATAATCAGAGTTGTTGGTGGCCAGCATGCCTTCATTCCCACTGATGCCCACACCCACATGGGCCGTCTGGATCATCCCCACGTCGTTGGCACCATCCCCGATGGCCAGGGTGATGGCCTTCACCTGCTTCTTCACCACATCCACTATCTCAGCCTTCTGGAGGGGAGATAACCTGAAAGAAAAGGAAAAAAAGAAACAACCATGTTTTCTTGTTTTATTTTGGTTCATCTTATTCATCCTGTTCTAAAAGGCTTTACAAAGGAGTCAGCAATAATCCACATACAGTCACATTTAAATGGCAGTTACCGGTAAATTTTCCAATTCATTAATTAATTTCTTTACAGATACAAGGAAGTCCCTACCCATCACTCATTTATTCAGTCAGCAAGTTAGACACACACTTCTATCAGAAGCAATAAGGGCACACAGGGTTTCATATTCCAGTAAGCAAATGACCTCACTTATTCTCTTCCCTCAAAACAACTCCTAATAACTAATTTAAATTTAACCTTTTCAAACGTCAGGTGAGATTATTATAAACTGAGCAGATAGAAGGTTTCTTTGCATGTTTCTAGTATGTTTCATAACATGCTCCAAAATGAGCATGTTTAAAGTAGAAACACAGTTGAAAAAAAAAAAAAACCTTCACTTCATAATGAAGAGAATACATTCAGTTAACATCACTACATTGTGGGTATAATATGAACATTTTCTGAAGTAGAGGTGGTCAGAAACCATTTGTAAGTCCAGTAAAAGAACACTGGTTCTTTTACTGGAATACTTGCACTGATAATCGCTTCACCATTTAGTCTGATGATCACTTTCATGTTTAGACTATGATATTTGTAGAGGGGAAAAAACTAATCACTTTAATTAATCTCAAGTTTGACTCTTCATGTGTGTGCATGCTAAGTCACTTCAGTTGTGTCCAACTCTTCGTAACCCTGTGGAGTGTAGCCCACCAGGCTCTTCTGTCCTTGTAATTCTCTAGGAAAGAATACTGGAGTGGGTTGCCGTGTCCTCCTCCAGGGGATCTTCCCAACTCAGGGATTGAACCCGCATCTCTTACATCTCCTGCATTAGCAGGTGAGTTCTTTACCACTAGCATCACCTAAGAGAGCCCCTGACTCTTCATATCTTAATTCAAATTTTAATTCCATCCTCTTGGCAGTCAAGTTCTCCACATATCCTCAAGTCCTTCACTCACTCCTTAATGCAGTTCTGTACCCTTTACCAAAGCTCCAAGTATGTTCTGACCAGTTAAGAAGAGAACTGGATGATCACTATTCTGATTTTGGATCTTCTCACTCATATATGAAAATATAGCCTAAAATAACATTAGTCTTGTAATAACCATCTGTTAACTGAGCAATAGTCAATTACTCAATAACCACTCACAAATTCATTTTCCTCTAGGTCTCAGTGGTTTCAAATTTGCTCCTCCCTGTAAATGACCAGGGCCTTTGTTGTACCTGGACTTCCCTGTGGCTCAGACAGTAAAATGTATATGCCTGCAATGTGGGAATCCAGGTTCGATCCCTGGGTTGGGAAGATCCCCTGGAGAAGGAAATGGCAACCCACTCCAATACCCTTGCCTGGAAAATCCCATGGACGGAGAAGCCTGGTAGGCAACAGTCCATGGTGTCACAAAGAGTCGGACATGACTGAACGACTTCGCTTTCCTTTCCTTTCCTTTTGTTGTACCTAAAAGATTTCTTTCATTTGGCCAATACATCAATAAATAACGTACCAAAATAATGTACCACTAAAAAATTATAAACTGCTTTTGAGTAAATCTTAAACCTGATAATTAGAATTAAATTCAGACCTTGCATTTCAGTTTGAGTGTATATTTTCCCAGTAAGGTAGTTTGTCTCTGAAAAAAACTTATATTTCGATGTCTATATTTTCTTTCCATAAAAAACTACGAAATATAGCAGGAAAAAAACCAACAGTGAATATATTCTTACCTACAACATAATACTGTTCTGCATGAGAGGGCCAAATTAAGGAAGCACTTCTTAACTTCAACATGGAGGGCATATTTCAATGTTTTACCATCTATGATTAGGGCCAGGTCATTTTCTTTACCTAACAGTGCTCCAAGATCTTGGCAGTTCTGATTAATCACCTGTTGTGTTGCCTTAAACAAAGAGGGGAAAATTATCTTTTACCATTTTTAATATAATTAAAAAGACCTTTTGAGTCAAGATAGTAGATTAAGGCATATGTCTACCTCCTTGTTCCCTTTGAAAATCTCACAGAAATTAAGTTTAAAAGTAGATAAATAACATGAAAGTATGCTTGAGATCATTAGTCATCAGGTAAATGCCAATCAAAACCACAATGAGATACTACTTCATACCCACTAGCATGACTAGAATTAAAAAGTCAGATAATAATGTGTTGATGAGGATGTGAAGAAATCACAGTTCTCATAGACTGAAGGTCAGAATGTAAAATGGTGCAGCAACTTGGGAAAATAGTCCAGGAATTCCTCCAAAAACTAAGCACAGAGTTAGTGAATGATCCAGCAATTCCACTTATCAGTGTATATACATTCAAGTGAAATGAAAACATGTCTGCACAAAAATTTGTACATGAATGTATAAGCAGCAGTATTATTCATAACTGCCTAGAAGTGGAAACAAGCTGATGAATGGATAAATACAATGCAATATTCCTTAGCTATTAAAAAAAGATATGAAGTACTATTGCCTGGTACAACATGGATGAACCTTGAAAGCATTATGGTAAGTTAAGGAAGCCAGTCACAAAAGACTGCCTGTTAAATGATTTGATTAACATAAAAGCCCAAAATAAGTAATTCATTGAAACAGAAAGTAGAGGAGTGTTGTTTAGGGGTGGAGCAAGGAGGGTCAGGGAGATGACAGTTAAAGGTACAGAGTTTCTTTTACAGATGATGAAAAGTTTCTAAAATGATTCTGCCATTGATTGCATGTATCTGTAAATACAGGAAAATCCCTTGAATTAAGCTGGTTAATTTTATGCCATGTGAATTACATCTCAATAAAGCTATTCTTGAAAAGGTGTGTAAGTAAGAGAATTTTTAGTTGGAAAACATGGAAAAGTGCTAATAGCAAAGAGGAAGTTCAGAGAAATTTTGGGAAAATTTTAAAAGATGGGAACAGAATAATGGGGTGAACTTCCATAAAACTGGGTATCAAGGTTCTAAGAGAGAAGGAAATATGCCCAGAGCATTCTCCATCGCAAAAGCCTAGCCTCCGAGGTTAAAAACTTTACCAGAGCCTTATCCCACCTGGAGGGAAAGTCATTTACCCAACTCCAGCCCCATGTGGTCTCCTTGTCTCACCTATGGGGAGAAAGAAAGCACTAAGAAACACTTAAGACAAAGGGGTACAGTTTCTCTTGAAGACTGAGATTTAACCTAAGATTATAGAGCTTCCCTGGTGGCTCAGATGGTAAAGTGTCTGCCTACAAGTCAGGAGACCAGGGTTCAATCCCTGGATCGGGAAGATCTCCTGGAGAAGGCAATGGCAACCCACTCCAGTATTCTTGCCTGGGAAATCCCATGGACAGAGGAACCCGGTAGGCTATAGTCCATGGGGTTGCAAAGAGTTGGACACGACCTCACTTCACTTCACTATAGAACACTTCCCTGCCCACATACCTTAACACCACCCCCCCATTGGGCTGTAAAAACACTGTGGAAAACACTGTAACAGAAATGAAAAATATCTTTTATGGACTCAACAGTAGACTGGACACAGGTGAGGAAAGAATTAATGAACTTGAAGAAATGTCAATAGAAACTTCCTAAACTGAAGCTCAAAGAGGAAAAGAAGAGAAAACAGAACAGAATATTCAAGAACTGTGGGGCCATTCTAAAGATCTAACATACAAACACTTGCAATACCAAAAGGAAAAGAAACAGAGGACAGAAGGAAAAGTTTGAGTGCTAATAACTGAGAATACTCCAAAATTAATTACAGACACAAAACATAGACCCAGGAAGTTCAGAAGACACCAAGCAAGATAAATGCCAAAAATCTACACCCAAGCATATCATAATAAAACTGCATAAAACCAAAGGCTAAGAGGAAATCTTAAGAATTCAGAGTGGAGGGAACACCTTACCGGTAGAGGAGTAAAGATAAATAACAGACTTCTCGGCAAAAAGCTTGCAGCCAAAAAGAAAGTAAAGTAAAACATTTGAAGTACTGAAAGAACAAGAAATCCCAACCTCAAATTCTATATCCAAGGAAATTATCTTTCGAAGTGAAAGAGAAATAAAGACCTTCTCAAACAAAAACTGAGAAAACTCCTCACCAGCAGATCTGCTTTGTAAGAAATATTTGTAAAGGTTTTTCACAGAGAAGAATAATGATCTATGTCGGAAACTCAGATCTACATTTTTTAAAAAAGGAAGTGTGTCAGAAAAGGAATAAATGAAATCTATTTAAAATTATTTTAAAATGAGTCTAAGAAAATTATACAGTAAAAAATACTTTATAAAACTAGCCTTTTAAGGGCAAGGATGTTCAATATTGGATTTCAAATTCCTTTCATTCTTGCAATGTAAATGCATTGATCTTTTCAAACTTTTCATAAAGACTGTTATATAGACAAAATTTTTTCTCTTTTTTCCATTATAAAAATGAAGGATCTGAGTCCTGGATTTGGTATGACACTGGGGTGGGTGGGTGGGGGGGTGGTGATTAAAGGACTAGACTCACACAGAGAGAGGAATAATGGGAGCCAGGGGTGACAAGGAATAGAAAACCAGTAAAAATTTCAGTCTTGGGAAAAGAATCTTGGGACAAACCTAGACTTTCCAATGGACTTGAGTGAGAGTTAAAGGCAACCTTATGTAGGTTTTAAGGAGTTGAGTAACCTTCAAGTAACAAGTTGGTTACATTCATATTAAATATATATTTAAAAATTACTTACCTCTAATGAATTTGCATTCAATTGGATACGAGGCATTTGACCTGATAACAGTTTACAGGAATAAGCTACAAAGAAAGAAATAAAGAAGTCATATATCTGAAGGCTCAGTGCCTTACGTGAGCTCATTTTAAAAAAAAATCTATTTATATTCTTCCTTTATCATACTTTCTGCCTTATGACTATTTCAAAGCCCAGTGGCTCAGCACAAAAACTCAGCAAGAAGCAGCAGATGGATAAATTTCTGATAATTTTGAAAATTAAATTTTTTTACATCAATAACTGATGATTCTTATGGGACAAATTTTCTAAAATGATTTAAATCTTCATACAAATCAGTTTCATGAGAGTTGGAATTTAAATATAAATTTATACAATATCATTTTAATGTTTTCTTTGAAATTTCCTGAAACTTGTGTAGGTTTCAAAAACAAAAGTAACTCCCTGATTTGCATATAATTCAAAATGCCTATATGTATGTTTTCTACTGTAGTCAGTACAATTACAAGGAGAAAATAATTTTTCAAGGCTCTTCATTAATTTTTGGTTTATCTGACACTTCCTATGTGACACTTCCTATGTAACACTTCCTGTGTTCTTTTCCACAGAATATGATTATCATTAAATTCCTATTTTGAAACTTGTAGGTATTCACTTTGTCTTGTTATATTTCGCAAAACTAGAGATACTAAGATTTTCAAAGAATTCTAGTGACTTCCTGACATGTGTTACTGTAATTTCCACTTACATTTTGTCACAAGTTACTGGGGAAGTTAACTGCCTGAATGCTGGCAGCTCCTGTCCTAGCAGTCAGGTTAGAAAGTTAATATTTGTGCAGGTGCTCAGAGACACAAACCAGACATAGATGGGAAAGCCAGCTTCCCACCAAGGATCCCGGTGCTGCCCCCATGAGGAGCCCTCTTCCCTGAAGCCACTGCTGCCCGCACTGGCTGAATCCTAACAAAGGCTAAAAAGTTTCCATGTATTATGACCAAAATGCAAATCAAATCAGCATGCAAGTTCTGAGTGCTTACTGGTACCCAGCTTTATGCTGGCTGCTAAGGAAGATTTACAACAGAATATGTGATAAGCCTCTTAAAACCCAAGGAAGCAAAGCTAACACAAAAGAAAACAAACCACACATACATTCCAATGAATGTAACCAAATGTAATTGTACATTTGCTGCTGAAGTCAAGAGGCCGCGGATTCATGTGGAATCATGTTATCAGAAAACTTTCAGAAGCTAATAGAACTAGAAGCTGGTCTAGGAAATATGTTAAAAATGTGTGACAGTAGTTTTTATTTCTTGCTGTTGACAAAAAACAATCCTAACATATTTGTTCCTGAAAGTAAGCCTCCTGCCAAATTCTTAGCCAAATTTTGTTTGAAACCAGTGTCAAGACTATGTGGAGCCTTTTAACTGTACCATGTTAGCCAACTTTAGCCCCTGGAGAGATGATGGTAGTTAAAACTGCCACAGTATTCATAAAGGCAGGAGCTAACATCTATGAAGCCCTCACTCTATCTAATACACCAGCTTAGAAAAACCTTCACAGACTCCCTTCCACAGCAGAGGTGTATTGCGACCGTTTTAATAATGAGAAAACTGAGGGTTAGAAAAGCCCACAAAGGCACGGGCTCATAAATATAGAGACAGAAGATTCAGGTTCAGACCTTGGTCTTTATAACTCTGAAGCCTGACTTTTCAACCATTATGCTTGCTATGCATTTCTCTTCAATGATGTTGGCTCTCAGAACCAGCTCTCAATCTTTTTTCTCTTTGAATTATTCCTCAGCCGTTCAAACTCATGAAAGGAACACGAAAGCTCTCTAACTAAAGCCTATTGCTTTTCTGGGGGAAAAAGCAAGAGCTCAGAAAGCCTCTAAGAAAACAAATTATATCAGCATACACCAGGCAGAGTTGACTGACTCTATCTTTCAACTGGTCTCCTCTGCATAAGTAGCCTCGAAGGGGAGCAATAAAGTCCAATCTGAGAAGGAAATGGCAATCTACTCCAGGATTCTTGCCTGGAGAATCCTGTGGACAAAGGAGCCTGGTGGGCTGCTGTCCATAGGGTCGCACAGAGTTGGATACGACTGAAGCTACTTAGCATGCATGCAAACATTGGAGAAGGAAATGGCAACCCACTCCAGTGTTCTTGCCTGGAGAATCCCAGGGACAGAGGAGCCTGGTGGGCTGCTGTCTATGGGGTCGCACAGAGTTGGACACGACTGAAGTGACTTAGCAGCAGCAGCAGCAAAGTCCAACCTAGGACCCAGAACTTAAGGTCGGAGGATAGCAACCTGCACTCAGTCAACAGACATATATTGTTTTGCCCTTACAACATGTTACACATTAAGCAACGGTTATAAATCAGGATATTTCATATCAAAGCACAGAATTGCGATTATCTTCTAAGAGCTAAAAACCTGTGCCAACAGTGGGTACTCATTTCCAGAAGGCATGGCTGCTCTGGCTGCCCCTCCAGGGGGGCCAGTGCTCCCCCATGGACTCCCCCTCCAACGTGTGTGTTGCCTTTTCCCTACACATGTATGATTGTCCTCTGCCCACTACATGTGTGTTCTGCCCTTCACTCTAGTTCTGCCGGTTCTTCCCTGTGTTTTCAATCCCTGCTCTAAGAAACTGGAGAGAGTTTCCCTTCTTTTTTCAAAAGCACCATGGTTACTAAACAGTCATTTGAAAATATGTACAATTCAATAAAGCAGTTATTGAATCAATCCAGTTATTGAACGCAACTGGATTGAACGCAATCCAGTTATTCTGAGTAAGGGGTCCTTCATGTGAATTGTAGATTTCTGGTAACAAAAATAAGTCTCTTTCGATAAGTATAAAAACTCTGCTCTTAACAGTAACTGCTGGGTCTCATCTAGGTTGAGTTTCAGTCCTGAGCCAAAGAGACTATTGAAGTCTCAGGTAAAGCCAATGGTTTCAGGTAGTGGACCTGGCAAAGATGTAATTGAGGAAGGTGGTAAGAAAGCAATTGTCCCTTTTTATGGTGCGGGGCCAGCTGAGCCTCTTCACAAGATATGCACTAAGTTACTGTGGTCATTGACTGCATGGTTCTCAAGGAACATGGCAAGGCACATTAAAGCAGAAATGTGAAAGAGCTGGAAAAAGGAGAGCATGTGGATGGTACGTTTCCAAATGTTTGCCAGATGGATAAGTGACTGCATGGTGGTCGGACCTGCTTTGTGAGTCTTTCATAATTACATTAATATCTGACATTCCCAGAGGACTTGCTAAGTGTTTTGCAACAACTTCACGGGAGTTACCTCAGGGCATTTTCACAACTCTATCAAGTAAAAACTATCATCCCCAATTTGCAGGCAGGAAACTGATGTTTAGAGATGAAATAGCTCCTTCAAAGACAATCAACACTTCATCAATTCTGTTCTCTTCCGGCTACCACCCCAGGTCTCTGCTCCCTTCACAGCAAAATTCTTTGAAACAGTCATCTACTCTTACTGCACCCATATCAATGAGGGCTGACAGATTAACCCACCAAATGTGCCCCAAATTTATACTGGCCCTTGAAAAATGCTGGAGGTAGGGTGTTAACCCACATACAGTCAGAAATCCACATGTATCTTTATAATTGACCCTCCATATCTGTGATTCTTGGGCTACAAGGAGTCCCTTAGACAGCAAGGAGACCAAACCAGTCAATCCTAAAGGATCAACCCTGAATATTCATTGGAAGGACTGATGCTGAAGATGAAGCTGCAATATTTTGGCCACGTGGTGCAAAGAGGCAACTCGTCAGAAAAGACCCTAATGCTGGGAAAGATTGAGGGCAGGAGGAGAAGGAGACAAAAGAGGGTGAGGTGGTTGAATAGCATCACTGACTCAATCACCAATAGTCAGGTATGGATGTGAGAGTTGGACTATGAGGAAAGCTGAGCACCGAAGAATTGATGCTTTTGAACTGTGGTGTTGGAGAAGACTCTTGAGAGTCCCTTGGACTGCAAGGAGATTCAGTCAGTCCATCCTAAAGGAAATCAGTCCTGAATATTCATTGTAAAGTCTGATACTGAAGCTAAACTCCAATACTTTGGCCACCTGATATGAAGAACTGACTCATTGGAAAAGACTATGATGCTAGGAAAGATTGAAGGCAGGAGGAGAAGGGGAAGAGAGAGGATGGATGAGATGGTTGGATGACATCACTGACTCGATGGACATGAGTTTGAGCAAGCTCCAGGAGTTGGTGATGGACAGGGAAGCCTGGCGTGCTGCAGTCCATGGGGCTGCAAAGAGTCAGACACAACTGAGCAACTTAACAACAACAATCTGTGGTTCTGCGTGGTGCAATACTATCATATGTGCCATTGGGGGGAAAAAAATCCGAGTACAGGTAGTCCTATCAAGTCCAAATCATGTGATTAAAGGATCCAATGGAGTCCCTCCCCAATATTTCCCATTACAGCCCAGTACAAATGACTGCCATCTCTTGTATAGACTTATACAAAAGTGTCCTAAATGATCTCCTGCCTTCCATTTACTCCAGTTTCCACACAACAGCAAGAAGATATTTTTAAAACACAAATTAAATCATATCACTCTCCTGCTCAAAACCCTACACATTTCTTCCTGTGGCCTGACAAGCTCTCACCTCTGCTTTGCTCCCCATACTCCACCCATGTTGGCCTTTCCACTGTTGCTCAGATAAGACACCAGAGCCATGTGCTCACCATATGTTTGCCTGGGACTTTCCCAGTGATTGCTCCTTCTTCCAATCTGGGTCTCTGCCTCAAATGTCACCTCCCTAATGTGTTTTCTGTCTCATTACCCCTCTATCCATGACTATTCCATGCTTTGTTTTCAGTCTTAACACTTACTGCAATAACATTACAACAGTTGCTGATTTGCTTGTTAATTTTTTGTCTTGTAGATGTAAGTTCCTTGAGGACAGAGACTTTCCTACTCAATTTTTCATTCCCAGATCCTGGAATTTTCTGGCACATAGCAAGGGTTCAATATTTGTTAAATGAATGAATATAGAGTTGACAAATTAGCAGAAACATAGTTTAAAGGGTGTCCAACGAATACAGGGTCATTTCATAATATGTGTTAGTCTAACCAGAGCTGGATACCATGATGATCATGAAAAAAATAATAATTTCAATCCCTTCTTATGATCAACACTTACATATTCATGGCTAAAAGTTGATTTTTAAATTCCTTTTCCTTTTTTAAATATTTATTTATTTGGATGCAGTGGATCTTAGTTGTGACATACAAACTCTTTAGTTATGGCAGGTGGGATCTAATTCCCTGACCACAGATTGAACCCAAGCCCCCTGCATTGGGAGTGCAGAGTCTTGACCACTGGACCACCAGGGAAGTTGCTCAACTCCTTTTCCACACATCTGAACCCTAAATACCATCAAACAGTGAAATAATAATAATAATCATAATAAAAACTATAAAGTCAAACAAGTGACATCAGAGCTTAGAAAAAAAGAAACACTAACCCAATATTCTGATAATGATTACAATGTTTATGAATAAACATACAATTCAAACACAGATATTTGGATTCATTCAGGTTTTTCTGTAAGATTTTATGGAAAAACCAAGACCAACTTTTGGCCAAGCCAATATATACTTCATTAGAGAAAAAATATCATAACTTCAAGTATCAAAGGAAAAGAACAAGAAATTACATATGACTCATGGGCATTCTGCATTCTATTGTTTCAAGACGGTGAAGGAAAGATAAGAGTTTGCTTTGTTTGTTTGAATTCTGTGACATGTGATGGCAAGATTTCACTGCACTATACTTTCCTGAAGAAATAAAAAACTAGTAACTATTAACAACCATACATTCTTAACTGTATATTTAGGATACATATACAACCAGGCTTTTAAAAAACATTCTTTGTGTCTGTTACCTATGTTAATTGCAGTTTCTTGTTTATCTCCTGTCAAGACCCATATTTTTATGTTCGCTTTCAATAGACTTGTTATCGTTTCTGGAACACGTGCTTGAAGGCGATCCTCAATAGCCGTGGCTCCAAGTAGTAGGAACTTCTAGATGTTTTTGGGAAGAGATAGTCATTATTGCTAATTAAAGATAAAAATATATCGTTTCTTGGCCTTTTGGCTAAGATCAAGTGTAAAGATAAAAATATTTTATGATGGAATAAATAGAGCAAATTTTGATAAAAAAACATGTCGTCTAATAATTTATTATGCAAAGTCCCATAAGTGCATACACTCACACATTTTGTTCTAGTTTCTACCACTGATCTGTTTGTCCCTATTTCACTATAGGGCTTCCCTCATGGCTCAGGGGTAAAGAACCCACATCCCAATGCAGGAGACACAGGTTCGATCCCTGGGTTGGGAATTTCCATTGGAGGAGGAAATGGCAATCTACTCCAGTATTCTTGCCTGGAAAATCCCATGGACAGAGGAACCTGGTGGGCTACAGTCCATGGGGTCACAAGAGTTGGACATGACTTAGCAACTAAACCACCACCACCATATAATGTATAAACCCTTCCACATGTATAGGCCCTTATTTTTGTCTGTAAGGAAAATTTAATAATTTTCTCCATAAATCTCTTATCACCAGATGGTTTATAGTTTCTCTTCCTATTGTGAAGTATTGGTCTACCACTGGAGAGAAGTGGTTACAGTGTTATTTGAAAGTAGACTTTTCAAACTCTTTGACAATCACTAAAAACATTTTTAAAGGAAGTATGATTGATATACTAAAAAAGAGAGCAAGAAAGCAGATTATATATAATCCTCAATTAGAACCAAAGAAAGCAGAAAAAAAAGTGGAAAAAAATAAAAAGAAAAAAGTTGGAACAAATAAAAATAGTTACAAATATAGTATATATTAAACTAATCCTCACTATAAACATGGCCTAAATGTTTATAGTGGTCTAAATACACCAATTAAATGAGGGTTAGGTTAGGTTAGGGGCTTCTCAGGTGGCTCAGTGGTAAAGAATCCACCTGCCAATGCAGGAGACGTGGGTTCAATCCCTAGGTTGGGAAGATCCCCTGGAGGAGGGTATAGCAACTCACTCCAGTATTCTTGCATTCCAAGGACAGAGGAGTCTGGTGGGCTACAGTCGATGGGGTCATAAAGAGTCGGACAGGACTGAGCAACTGAGCACACACACACACACACACACACACACACACAAATACATACAACAGGATACTACATATATAATACACAGAAAAGAACAAAGGGAAGAGACTGGAACTCAGCCATTAGCCCAACATTTCAGATGATTGTTATATGTTAATCTAGCTTATTTTTCTATAATAAACATGTATTTCTTTTCAAGTGGGAAAAGCCATACAGAGGATAACAAGATTGAAGCGACTAGGATACGATTCAAAACAGGGAGAAATATTTTGAATAGTTTAAAAGACATTTTATGAATTCTCAATACAATAAGACAGATGTATACTTCAGAAAAAAATTTACCTGAGCTTTTAACATGACACCAAGATATGACTACATTGATAAGCTCATTTTCTTCAATTGTGTTGGCATGGACAACACATATGGGGTACATTACCTGTTCAATTCTATCATAACAGTCTTCCAGACTTTGTATTCTGTCTTGTACCACTGTGCTGGCTTTCTTATACATGACCAGCCACCGCTCATACTCTATTTCAGTTAAGTCTATGTAGGCAACACAGAGAGTTCTCAGACCTGCAAGAGAGAGATCACCTGGTGAGGCTTCCAGTGATTGGATAGAAGTAGAGAACTTGAAAACAAAATCCAAAAGTGTTTCAGAGCCCATGGAACAATACAGGCCTTCGTGTGGCCCTTCCTGACCCACCTGGTCTCCTTACTCATCTTCCCTCCTCCCCTCCTCCTTGCTCACTGTAGTACCCTCGCTGGTCCTCATATTCCCCAACATTTGGACCTGCACATCCTATACCCAGAATGCTTTCTCCTGAGGGCCTGTCATTCTCTCTCCCTCCCCGCAGTCTCTACCTAACTCACCCTACACAGAGAGCACCTCGTCGCTCTGTCCCTTTACCCTGTTTATTTTCTATCCACAGCACTCCTCGCCCCATGACATCATCTATCACTGGCATATTCTCGCAGGACATTAGCTGTCTATGTTTTGTTCACTTCTGCCCTGGAAGCTGAAAACACTGCAGGGCACTATATAGATGCTCAATAACTATTTGTCGAATGAAGGAAAGAATAAGAGGCTTCAGTTTCCAGCATTAAAGTAAGCCCAACAAATGCTGAGATAACAGAAAATTAACTTGAATCCCAAGAAGTTCAAGCTGGGTTTAGAAAAGGCAGAGGAACCAGAGATCAAATTGCCAACCTCCTCTCAATCATAGAAAAAGCAAGCGAATTCCAGAAAAACATCTATCTCTGCTTCATCGACTATGCTAAAGCTTTTGACTGTGTGGATCACAACAAACTGTGGAAAATTATTCAAGAGGTGGGAATACCAAACCACCTTACCTGTCTCCTGAGAAATCTGTATGCAGGGCAAGAAGCAACAGTTAGAACCAAACATGGAACAATGGACTTGTTCCAAATTGGGAAGGGAGTACATCAAGGCTGCATATAGTCACCCTGCTTATTTAACTTATATGCAGGGTACATCATATGAAATGCCAGACTGGATGAAGCACAAGCTGGAATCAAGATTGCCGGGAGAAATATCAATAACCTCAGATATGCAGATGACACCACCCTTATGGCAGAAGGCGAAGAGGAATTGAAGAGCCTCTTGAAGAAAGTGAAAGAGGAGAGTGAAAAAGTTGGCTTAAAACTCAACATTCAGAAAACTAAGATCATGGCATCTGGTCCCATCACTTCATGGCAAATAGACAGGGGAACAATGGAAACAGGGAGAGACTTTATTTTCTTGGGCTCCAAAATCACTGCAGAGGGTGACTGCAGCCATGAAATTAAAAGATGCTTGTTCCTTGGAAGAAAAACTATGACCATTCTAGACAGCATATTAAAAAGCAGAGACATTATTTTGCTGACAAAGGTCTGTCTAGTCAAAGCTATGGTTTTTCCAGGAGTCGTGTATGAATGTGAGAGTTGGACCATAAAGAAAGCTGAATGCCAAAGAACTGATGCTTTTGAACTGTGGTGTTGGAGAAGACTCTTGAGAGTCCTTGGACTTCAGGAGATCAAACCAGTCAATCCTAAAGGAAATCAGTCCTGAGTTGGAAGGACTGATGTTAAAGCTGAAACTCTAATACTTTGGGTACTGATGCAAAGCACTAACCCACTGGAAAAGACCCTGATGCTGGGAAAGACTGAAGGCAGGAGGAAAAGGGGTCAACAGAGGATGAGATGGTTGGACAGTATCACCAACTTGATGGACATAAGTTTGAGCAAGCTCCAGGAGTTGGTGATGGACAGGGAAGCCTGGCAGACTGCAGTCCATGGGGTCGCAAAAAGTCGGACACAGCTGAGTGACTGAACTGAACTGCAAAGACATGCTTGAAAAAATTTTTTAATCGGATTGTAATATTTTAGGTTAATTGTGGCAAAACATTCAAACACTTGAGAATTTCCTGTTTCTCTGCAGAACAGTCTTCTCAGGTGGCTCAGCGGTAAAGAAGCTGCCTGCCAAGCAGTAGACAAGGATTCGATCCCTGGGTCCAGAAGATCCCCTGGAGGAGGAAATGGCAACCCACTCCAGTATTCATGCCTGGGAAATTCCATGGACAGAGGGGCCTGGAGGGCTACAGTCCATGGGGTCCCAAGAGTTGGACATGACAGAGCCACTGAGCACACACACACAACTCTCTGCAGAAGACCTATCGAAGTTGTCGTCAATATAGTCCCCATATGCTTCTACCTATTGCAACCAACCTACAGCACAGTTATATTTTCAGAGACCACTAAAAGATCCAAAATGTAAACTTGCAAAATATCCATACTCTCACACAAGACACACATGTGTCTATAGGAAGCAGCAGTTTGTAAACTAAAAGGAGAAAGTGGACTATAGTTTTCAAGGTACTCTTAGTCAGT
The DNA here is from genome assembly GCF_019320065.1 of Cervus canadensis. NCBI lineage: Eukaryota > Metazoa > Chordata > Mammalia > Artiodactyla > Cervidae > Cervus > Cervus canadensis. The sequence continues at coordinate 80,922,705 of NC_057394.1, read as the reverse complement.
ATTACTCCTTGCTTTTAAAAGCACCTATAAACCTTCCAATGGATGTTGTTCTTATTCAAAACTCACTCAAGGAATGTATTTCATAAAGAGATGGATGATAAGTCAAAATCAGAAGGATAAAAGAATGCAGGAAAATATCAACTATGTCAGCATTCTGAGTTATACACAAAATTATTAACTTCAAAACACACAACACAAACCAAAAAAAAAAACCAAAAAACCTCTATTTCCAGTTCAGTTCAGTCACTCAGTCGTGTCCGACTCTTTGAGACCCCCATGGACTGCAGCACACCAGGCTTCCCTGTCCATCACCAACTCCTGGAGCATGCTCAAACTCATGTCCATCAAGTCGGTGATGCCATCCAACCATCTCATCCTCTGTCTAGAAATAGATAATAGACTGAAGACACTGCTTTAGGAATAAAGGAAGAGCCTACAAATGTAAAAACATACATTTTAGTGTTTGCAACTAAGCACAAAATACCGTTGGAGTGGAAGAAAGAGAAAATAATAAGACTGCCTGGACAGGGCCTGTTTGGGAAACCATTTATTTTTAACCAAACAGAAGGCATACAAGGTCTCACATACCAACAAACTACCCCAAGCACGCACTGAGGCTATAATTTCAACAGTTAAGGACAACATTACAAAAGGGAACTCAATTCTAAATAAGTTTCACTTACCTTCTTTAGCAAAATTTTCCAGATGGACTAATGTCTCCTGCACAAAGAGAGAATTTTCTGAAAGTCTCTCATAAATCACTGAATCCTATAGGAAAAAAGCCACACAAACACACACTGTGATTAACATCTTATCTAAGCCTGATAATCTGAATTACAAAAACTTTTATCATTTTTTTTTGTTATAGCTCATAGAAGTGAAGGAGCTCAAGAAGCCCCAGTGAAGGCACAATTCCAGGAAAAAAGATGTTACATACAGAGGAACAAAGACAAGGAACAGAGCAAATATCTCATGGGGACAATGCACGTGAGAAGCCAGTAAAGCAAAATCTTTACAGCACTGAAAGAAGAAAATGGTCAGCCTAGAAGTCTATACTCAGCAAAAATTTACTTCAAAAGGTTAGAAAAAATAAAGATGAAATACATATTTTCTTTCTGACTTAGACTGAAAAAATGTATCACCAATAGATCTATGTTATAAGCTATAGTAAAGGAACTTCTTCAGACAAAAGATTATTATACCAGATGGAAATATGAGTCTGAAGAGCGCTGGACATGGTATTGGCATGTGCATACATATATATATATGTGTGTGTGTATATATATATATATATATTATTTCTCTCATTATCTAATTCTTTTTATTCGAAGAAGTTGGACAAAGTTAATAGCTGTAAAGTGTGAAGCTTGTAACATTTGTAAAATTAAAATGTATGACCAGCATACCAGAACGATTAGGAGAGAGAAATGGAAATATAGAATTATAAGGTTCTTGTACTATATGTGAAGTAATATAATATCACTTGAAGGAGAAATGTAATAAAGATACCTATTATAAGCCACAAAGTAGCTACTAAAATAAAAACTTTAAGTTTTAAAACAAGGAAATTGGAAAAACAAGTTCAAGAAATCCAAAAGAAAGTATAAAATAAAAAAGAACAACTGGAGCAAATAGAAAATAAATGGCAAGATGATATATTTACACCTAGTCATATAGATAACCATACTATATAAATGGTCTAAACATCAGTTAAAAGGCAGAGATTTCCAGAACAAATTTAAAACACTAGACCCAATAGCATGCTCCCTGGAAGAAACACACTTTAAAGACACACATACACACACACAAACAAAAACAAAGATTGAAAAAAAAAATAAAGAAGACTTCCCTGGTCTTAAGACTTTCTTAACCAGTTGTTAAGAATCTGCGTGCCAATGCAGGGGATATGGGTTCCATCCCTGGTCCTGGAGGATTCCACCTACCGTGAAGCAACTAAGCCCCATGCACCACAACAAGAGAAATCATGGCAATGAGAAACCCACACACCACAGCTGGAGAGTAATCCACAACAATGAAGACCCAGCACAGCCAAAAATAAATAAATAAAATTTAAAATAGTAAAGAGACTATGACAAACGATTTTTCCACAACTAGGAAAAATTCCACAACTTGGATGAAATAGAAAAGTTCTATAAAAGCCACAAATCAAAGCTAACTAGCTAATTAGAAAAAAATGTTCTGAAGAGCTCTATATTATTAAAGAAATGGAATTTGAAGTTATGAATATTTCCACCTCAGGTCCATGACTATGTGCTAAGTCCCATGAATCCTTTTAGAGACTCCCTGAAAGCATAGTGGTAGTCTTGGGAACCCTCATCACAGATGAAAAACACATGGAAGAAAGTTTGCTATCATCAGTCATCATGGAAATGTAAATTAAATTCACAGTGAGATACACACCTATCAGAATGGCAAAATTAAAAAGACTAACCAGGCCTGATGTTGGTAACAACTGCTGGTAAGAATGTAACTTCAACTTGGTGGTTTCTTAAGAAGTTGATAGATAGCTCCCACGTGATCCAATAATTTTACTCCTCAATATTTACCAGTGAGAGATAAAACTATGTGTCCACAGAAAGAGTTGCAAACAAATGGTCACAGGAGCATTACTTGTAGCAGCCAAAACTGCAGATCATTGGTTCTCAAAAAAATAGCTGAGTGACAGCGCGTTTTCACTGACATCAAAGTTTAATAAAATTCTGGTAGCATTTCAGTGGGTTTGGCGGCCTTGAGAGGGACTTTTCAACCTAATGCTATCAACCAACAGTGGTAACAGCACATACAAAGTAACGACATTTTAAAATTCATTACATGAATGTTGAATCCCAGTACTTACGGCTCCTTTGCAGTAGAGCCGTAGCTGTCCTTCAGGAGTTCGGACAATTATAGACATCCTCTTTCTGTTACTAAAACAATATCGAAAGTATTGTTAGTTTCTGTTTTCCTCAGTATGTGGAGCTACCACCCAAGCAAAAACTCAAAGTCAAAAGGATTCTAATTGTCAGAATCCTCAGCTGCCTATGGCTAAAAAGGCTGGCACGTTTATTACCACCCTCCTCTTCCTTCTTTACTGACTTCCTTTAACTGAAATTCTGATTATAAATCTCCACCTTCTTCTACTACTATTCTTTTCTTTCATGGGAATTTACTTACACAAGTATATACAATAGATCATATTAGGATATATTAGATTAATATGTACTATTATAATATAATATAGTGCATGATGCATATATAATGTAACATCTTTATGTATTATTATACATACACATGTATTATACAACATGTATATTACTTAAAATACATACATTTTATATACATGTAATGCGCTTAATATAATGATGAGAGAAGGGGAAAGCAGGCCTGGTCCTGTATGATTTTCAGTCCTCACACCATCTTCATCAACTAGACCTTTCTGGCCCCATTTTCCTGCACAAGATGTTAAATTGCTGGCTCAGTAGATGCCAGAATCTTTTGAATGTATAGTTCTGTCTCAAAGCCCTCCAGATTTTGTGTGTGTGTGTGTGTGTGTGTGTGTGTGTGTGTGTGTGTGTGTGTATTATAGCTATCATAGAACCTAAACTCACTGCTTTTGTTCCTGATTTAGGAGCCCAAATCGGCTTGAAGATCTCCTCTCACCTCTGTCCTCCACACACAGCCACAGTAAACTGGCCGAGACAGTCCTTCCTCCTCACCAGGTCATTCGCCCACTCTTAACTCTCCTTCCACCATTCAGTCACCAGCCCAAACCCCACCTCCTCGCACAGGCTCCCAGGCCCCTCAGAGGTAAACCTCCATCTCCCGGGGCACCACAGTCTCTATCAAGTCATACTGTTCAACATTTTTTATCGCCCTCAACATGAATGGAGCAGAGGCCGCACAAACAGGCGGTCACCAAGGCCACCTTACTCCTCGAACAGTTCTAGAAAAATATTTTTAGCTTTATAGACTGCAATGCACACCACGGAGATGAAAATACATTTTTTTAAGTTCTTTAGCTTTTCTTTGAATTTGAGCAAACTCCAGGAGATAGTGAAGGACAGGGAAACCTGGTGTGCTGCAGTCCATGGGGTCATAAGTTGGAAACGACTTAACAACTAAACAGCAACTTCTCTTTTACCTCCAGAGGCACAGATTGGTTGACAATACCAAGGACTTTGGAACCAGTATACCTGGATTTCAACCCTGATTCTCCCACATATTTGCTTAGAGACATTGAGAAGGTCATTTAAATGGAGCCCCAACTACAGGTCTTCCAAGTGGTATGGCCATCATGGGCCTCAGAGGACAGTTCTGAACATGTCCTACAGACCAGATGGGCTCGCAGTCATTACTTCCTCCAGGTTTTCAAGCTCTTTCAAAAAAATAACTTTATTTTCCCTCAGGAATAAGACTGATCAAGAAAAAGATGTTCAAGATTGGAAGAGAAGTAAGAGGTTCATAGAAATGATGGCCAAAATGAGAGGAGGAGGATCTCCTTCGGGGAGAAGAAAATCTTGGTAAAATTGAAACACTTAAGCCTCAGAGAAGAGTGTTCCAATTAAAATAATTATCATAATGAGGCCTAGAGAAGCAAGAACTGAACTGAGATGCAAGGGTGTGTAGAAGCTAACTAGAATTTCAGGATTCTGTTTTTAGGTTTTCATTTACAGCCAAATCTCAGTTGAATAATCAAAGAAGAGCCCTGGAAAATGCACACACAGAACAAAAAGGCAGCTTACCTAGAAAATTCCAGTACATTAAGTATTTCAAATGTGAGTTCTTCTCCCATCTACAGGAAAATAAGACAACATATTCTTACCTTAGGAAAAAAGTATTTGTCTCACAAAGTAACTCACTCTCCCAATCATGAACAAGTTTCACCCTCCAAATACATATCTTTTTCAAAATAAAGCCTTCCTGCAAGTCTGATGAGATGATGGTGCCCTCCTCTGGTAAGGATATTGTTTGCAACCTGGACAATATTAACAAAAGTGCTTCCTATTGCGACAGATTAAGACTGAAACACCTCTCCAATCTAAAATCAGCATGATTAGAAAAATTGTACACGTGTGTCTCTGGATGAGCAGGTGCATGTAAACTGCTAGAAAGTACATCAAGTATTACTCACAGCTTCTATGGTGACAGAGTTCGGCATCCTTGCGGTGAAAACAAAGCCAAGTTTCTTGGCTCCTTTCACTAAAGCTGCTTCATCTGTCAATAAAAGGCCTGAATTAATGGAGATTGAGCAAGTGTATTAACACTATACTTAATTTAATACAGATTTCTCCAGCAGTAAAATATCATGTCATTCTTTAGAACTTGGGGTTTTCTACCCAAATGTGTTTATCAGTGATTCTAAGTAAGCAGAGAGTGTTGACAGAAAAAGAAACCCGGTTAAGTGGGGTCAGAGGGGCTAATCCACCAGCCTGGAATTAAAACACTCTCCTCCCGCTCACTGAGGTCCTCTCTGTTCTCCACAACACTAGTAGTACTTCCAGAAAATGTGCATGGCCATACCCGGCCCCGTGCCTGGGTACTGACGGTAACCTGCTTCTAGGCCACTGCTCTAAGACCACCCCCTGCCAGCCTTCTGGGCACTTTGGGGGTGTGTGGGGTATGTGGAGAGTGGGAGCCCCAGAGCTTCAGAGTGGCTCAGAGCTGTATACGAATGCCCCAAACTGGTAAGAATTTCAGGCAAGGAGAAAGGCAGGCACGACTGGGGATCTGTGATGGCCTCCCTTCCTCTGCGGGCTCATCACCTGCCAGGTGTTCACAGGCACACGGCACCTACCTGGAGAGGAGGCCTGGTAGCTTATGTTGTTTCCCTCTCTCTCTGGAAAAACAGTGTGGCACACACACAACAGAGTAAGAAATTCCTTTATATACTCTTTCGTGGGCTGTAAGAAAGGGACACAGCTGATGACTCTCTTCCAACCTACCCCTTGAACTCAAAAGTCCTATATAATCTGCATATATATATATATATACACGAAGTAAGATTTCACTTCAGATCCATACAGAGTAAGGCACTGGCTAGAAACCATACCACACATTCAGAATGTGTTTGTGGAGTGGAGGCTGAGTCAGGGGCAGAGGTGGGGGCTGGGGCGACCACAGGGAACAGGAAGACCCTGCTCTCTAGGGATGTTTGTTCTCCCTGGGGACGCAGGTGTTCGCAAAGCTGGAGGAAACAAGAAGGAGGTGTGATAGGGAAGTCAGGGGCATATTTTAAGGAGGTGATGCAGAGTACACCATGCGAAATGCTGGGCTGGATGAAGCACAAGCTGGAATCAAGATTGCCAGAAGAAATATCAATAACAGATATGCAGATGATACCACCCTTATGGCAGAAAGCAAAGAAGAACTAAAGAACTCCTGGATGAAAGTGAAAGAAGAAAGTGAAAAGCTGGCTTAAAACTCAACATTCAGAAAACTAAGATCATGGCATCCGGTCCCATCACTTCATGGCAAATAGATGAGAAAACAATGGAAACAGTGAGAGACTTTATTCTTGAGGCGGGGGGGGGGGCTCCAAAATCACTGCACATGGTGACTGCAGCCATAAAATTAAAAGACACTTGCTCTGGGAAGAAAAGCTATGACCAACCTAGACAGCATATTAAAAAGCAGAGACATTACTTTGCCAAGTTTGTCCATATAGTCAAAGGTATGGTTTTTCCAGTAGTCATGTATGGATGTGACAGTTGGACTATAAAGAAAGCTGAGCACCAAAATATTGATGCTTTTGAACTGTGGTGTTGGAGAAGACTCTTGAGAGTCTCTTGGACTGCAAGGAGATCAAACCAGTCAATCCTAAAGGAAATCAGTCCTGAATATTCACCAGAAGGACTGATGCTGAAGCTGACACTCCAATACTTTGGCCACCAGATGCAAAGAACTAACTCATTGGAAAGGACCCTGATGCTGGAAAAGATTGAAGGCGGGAGGAGAAGGGGAAGAGAGAGGATGAGATGGCTGGATGGCATCACCAACTCAATGTACATGAGTTTGAGTAAGTTCTGGGAGTTGGTGATGGTCAGGGAAGCCTGGCGTGCTGCTGTCCATGGGGTTGCAAAGAGTCGGACACAACTGAATGACTGAACTGAACTGAACTGAACTGACAAGGGAAAAAAAGCATATTTAGATGTTTAACTTAAGACCTAAATGGAAAGGTTAATTGTGGGTCTGTGTTCAAGTGTGTGGTGGCACACACCAAAGGTTGTAGCACTTTCCCAGGACCCAAAATCAGGACACAGATTCATTGTTTGTGGAGCTTCAAGATAAATGTGGCTCCAACATCTTGAGTGTAGGGATCAGAGACACAGAATGAGGTTGGAGACAGAGAGGACCAAAGTAGTGAGTCAGGATTCTATCTTAAATGTGGTGCCAGTCCTCGGAAGGGTCTTAAGCAAAGGAAGAACATGTACAGGTTTTATATTTTAAAGATCACTTTTATTTATTTTAATTTTTGGCTGCTCCCCAAGGCATTTGGGATCTTAATTCCCTGACCAGGGATTGAACCCATGCTCCCTGTGTTGGAAGACAGAGTCTTAACCACTAGTTTACTGGGGAAGTCCCAAAGATCACTTTTATTTTTAGAAGATCAAGATTTCCCATCAGCTAGATCAATATCTTAAAATAGATAAGTGAAGATATTGATTGCATGCTATAGAACCAAAGAGTTTAAAAGCAGATAGAGATAGGATTTCACAGATTGCTACATAGTAGAATATTCCTATATAAGGTCTGAATTCATTCACACTCAAGTCAAGGCATAGCTCATACTTTTCATGTTAAATCCCTTGCTTACTATTTAATACCAAAAACTTTTCAAGACTCTCTCTCTTTTCCTTTTAGGAAAATACATGTATGTTTGAAAGTTATATAACAATACCCTGTCAACATAGAGGGAAAATAGCAGACTTACATGATCATTCTCAAAGTTCTGCAACAATGCTGGGTCATTGAATTCATAGGAGTCTGAGATGGAACAAGGAGACTGACTGAAGAAGAACAGATAACATTCATTTTAACTAAAAGTTCCTGGTAGTACCAGTCAGCAATCACACAGACCTAAGTGAAATATAGCCCCATATTCTGTTTTCACTAAATCACACTTACAACTAGTAAATATTCAGTGTTCTGTCAGATTATAATTCCCTGGTGGCTCGATGGTACAAGAAACGGCCTGCTAATGCAGGAAATTCAGGAGACACGGGTAGATCCTTGGGTTGGGAAGATTCCATGGAGAAGGGAATGGCAACCCACTCCAGTAATTTTTGCCTGGAAAACTCCCACGGACAGAGGAAACTGGCGCGGCTACAGTCCATGGGGTCACACAGAGTCAGACATGACTGAACACACAGGGCCCCCCACCATGTCAAATTATACAACTTTCCAGACCTCAAGCTGCATTAGAAAATGCTTAAAGTTGTGTTGAAAATGGTATAGGTATATAGATTCTGAGGCAGAGGAAATTGCCACCAACACAGTAAACTGAAGAATAGATTCTGGGTTCTTCAAAACATGGGAAAGATCTGTACCAGGGAGCTTCCTGAGAACTGCCACTAGGGGTCTGAACAATGCGGGCTGTGTGATTGTATGTCAGTGCTCCAGTATGATAAAACATCCAGGGAAAAGGAACACCGGCAAAGGAGAGAATGTTATCTAGTCACCTTAAGTCTTTTGCACCATCACTTTTGCTTGACAGATCTCTAAGAGAAAGTGAGGGAGGAAATATGATGATTACAGGTTATAAATATAAAACTCTTTAGGAATTCTAATCATGTTTAAAAGTAGACGTAAACCATATTTTAGAAAATAAAGACACTGCAAGTTTTCATTTAAGGTATGTTAAGTTGCAATCTCATTCAGACATAGCTATAGTACTAGAAGTTCAGATAAGTTCTAGAGTAAATGAAGTCTACTTAATTTTGTTAAGAAAAAAAAAAAAAATGGGAACTTCCAACAGAGTATGGCAATAAAAACACTTACCCATACATTATACCAGCAACACTGCACTTCTTAAATGTCATAATATTGCAAGTGAGGGTTCCTGTTTTATCAGAGAATAAGTATTCCACCTACACAAAGAAGAAATACATTTTAAATTTAACTAAATGAAGAAAAACTTAACATGATAAATGACATAATTTAAAATGCATTTTAGAGAGCAAAGATGGCATTCTTTCTCTTTAAGCCCTCAAATTATGTGAATTTTTAGAAAACAAGGATTTCAATCTATAAGAATTCTATCTTTAATATCTACTTCTTTCAGAAGCCATAGTCTTCTCTTTGTTTTACACTGGAGATGAAATTCTACGGTAATATGCAAAGTAAACTTCAAGCCATCAAACCTAAGAAATTCAGAAGTCCAAGTTCATTTTCCTGACATAAGAAATCTCATGAAAAGTACCTAGAAAACATTAAGTAGCTAGATTGGTATTGATATACCAATATATATGTATACCTCAGATGAAAAAGAAAAACAGACTCAAAGCCATTTTAATCATGATCATGAATATAATGATCATTTTAAAGACAAATGGAAATTTTGTAGGTGATCATTTCTGTCCAATGAACACTGCAAAGCAATGTGGATTTAAAGTTTCAAGATCTTTGCATTATTTGGATAGACAAGATGGATGCTAACTATTTGTTATGTAAAGTCACCAAAAATGATAATAAAAGGCAGAAATTTTCACGTATGCTTTCAGAAACATTTGTTTTTATTTTTAGAAACAACTTATTTCTGTATATTGGTTTTTTATCATGCAACTTTCCTGGGTTCTTTTTTTATTATTGCTTACAGGTTTTTGGTGCAGACTTTAGGGTTTTTCTATACATAACATGTCACATGTCAAAAGAGACAGCTTTAATTCTTCCTTTCTGATTTGGATGCCTTTTATTTATTTTTCTTACCTAACTGCCATGGCTAGGATTTACAATACTAAGTTGAATAAAAGTAGCATTTTTTTAATGCTACCCTAACAAGTGGAGGCATCCTTGTTTTATTTTTTTATCTTAGAGGAAAAACTTTTCATTTTTCACTGAGTATAATTTTAACTGTGAGCTTGTTGTACACACCCTTATTATGTTGAAATATGTTCCCTCTGTAGTCATTTTATTGAGATGTTTATGAAACATGGATATTGAATTTTGTCAAATGCTTTTTCTACATCTATTGCATATATTTCTTATCCTTCATTTTGTTTAAAGGGTGTATCACATTGGTTGATTTGTGCATATTGAGCGAGTCTTGTATTCCTAGAATAAATAATCATGATGTATGATCCTTTATTAATGTTGAATTTGATCTGCTAATATTTTATTGAGGATTTTTGCATCTGAGTTTATAAGGGATATTGACCTGTAATTTTCTTTTCTTGTGGTGCCTGTGCATCCATGCATGCTCAGTTGTGTCCAACTCTTCGCAACCCCATGGATTTTTGTAGCCCACCAGGCTCTTCTGTCCATGGGATTTCCCAGGCAAGAATACTGAAGTAGCTTGCTATTTCCTTCTCCAGTGGAATCTTTGTCTATGCTGGTAAATGATGAAACCAGGATTCACACTCAGGATGTTTGACTTCAAAATTCTGCCTTTTACCATAATTTATATGTGGCCTCTAATTAATTGAAAGATAGAAAATCATAGTCTGGTAAATACATATATAGAGACAGAACATAAAGTAGATAGAAAAAAGTAACAACTCCAGGTCTTTCTTCCTTCAAGTTCTGTACAGCTCTGAGAGTTGTTGCTGCTTTTTTTTCAGCCTTATTATATTAATAGTATAATTGACAAATAATCTTGGGAGTTTTTAAAACTGAATTTAAACTTATAAAGATGCCATTGTCATTTAAAAGGCAACCAACAACTGTCTGTTGGTAACTGGGCATCATTCCCGCCTTTCTATTGTAAGGCAGGAATAGAGGCCGGAGGCTACTACGTTTCTCTGGTCTGCAGATTAGATTCCACCATTGAGAGGCATTTTCAGTGAAGATCCAGAAGCTCTTCTGCTTCCCTTCTGGCAGCTGTGGGCAGATGGATTTGGCCGGTATGAAATTTCACAACAGCCTGTGGATGCTCCCCTATAAGTCACCTGCCTTAAAGAGGCAGAAACCCAGCCATCCCCCAGATTCCAGGGTCCCTGTGGCTCCCTGGAAGCTACCTGAAGCCCTGGGAGCCCCCAGCAGCTTTTCCCACTTGTCCCACAGCTCTTTCATTCTTCTACCTCCCTCCCAGCTCTTTCACTCTCTCGTAAGCACATAATAACCTATATCAGATATGTTCTACTTGTAATCCATTATGCAATATTATTAATAATTGGAACAAGTTATATTTCTAAAGCTTCACAAGGGTGTCACATTATCTATGGGCATGCTCAGTCACTTCAGTCATGTCCGACTCTCTGCGACCCCATGGACTATAGCCTGCCAGGCTCCTCTATCCATGGGATTTCCCAGGCAAGAATACTGGAGTGGGTTGCCATGCCCTCCTGCAGGGGGTCTTCCCAACCCAGAGATTGAACCTGGATCTCTTACATTGCAGGCAGATTCTTTACCATCGAGCCACTGGGGAAGCCCCATATTACCTCTAGCCCACGGCTAAATCTGGCCATTCAGCTCTGCACACGCTTTCCCTAGACCCACCTCCTGTGGCACTCCTGTCACACTGCCCAGCCCTGGAGGGGTCCTCACCTGCCCAAGCTCTTCATTAAGATTGGATGTTCTGGCCATGGCATAGACATTACTTCCCTTAAAATGCATATCTTCATCCTGCAGGAAACAAACAAAATAGCCAAGCCACACAGACAGAGCTAGGCTCAAAACGTCTTCAGGAAGTCCATACGGCCACTAATCTGATGTGCTTGACACTTATAAAGAATTCACAGTGGAGAGTCCAGAATACTTGGGTTGGGACGCATATATGCTAGTTTTTCACATGGGTTGGCAGAGTCGATTCAGGAGAAGCAGAGCCATGTAGAAACAAAGGTCAAGGTGATTTGGAAGATGCGGTTTTCAATCCTGGCTGTGCCTCAGGCATGCTGTGTGGCCTTAAGCATGTCTCAGTTCCTACGTCTATCAGATAGGGTAGTAGCAGGGACCTCCCTCCTGGCACTACTCAGAGCTACTGCAAAGATCAGATGAGAACATGTTTGAGGGCACTTTGTCTAATTTTGTGGTTGCTAAAATAATACTCCCTTTCAAATGATGATAGTTCATCAATATATTGGGAGGATCCTGTTAAGGTGACATCCAGAAAGAATTTTATTTCAAAGAAGAAACCAACACAACATTGTAAAGCAATTGTTCTCCAGTTAAAAAAATAATAATAATACAGATCAGTAAATGCAAACTACTATGAATTACTGTGTGCCATATGCCTGAAACTAACACAACATTGTAAATCAACTGTACTCCAATAAAAAAAGAACAATATGAAGACAAAAAAAAACTTAAAGTGACAACCCTACACAGAGATTTGAAAATCTGTTCAGTCACAACTGACAAAGTATTAACTTCCATCAATACATGGTTCTAACCTAAGAAATATTTTTCTTAATTTGAAGGAATGCTGAAATGCCATTGTTTCTGTCATTCTTGCCAAGCTCTGTAAATCTATTGTGAGTCTATTGGACTCTCCTTTGTGAGTATCTTAAGTTTTAATGGTTGACTGTTTCTCTACACTTGCTACTAAGCCTCTATCTCTTAAATATTTCTGATCATCTGGAAAATAGATATATAGGGAAACTGTTGTGTCCTCAACAGTGAGTCAAAGGCGTCCAGGCACTGCTGAGTCAGCCTTGGCTTTTGGCCTGTCAGCTGCACCGGCCCCACCACAAGGACTCGGTCACACTGATTTTTGAACCCAAAGCCATAACCCAAGAGAGAACTGTCTTAATTTCCTGAATTTACTACTCACCCAGTTTATAAACAGGGCCTGGATGTATTTCACAATTTCCAGAGTGACCAGCAGACTAATGGGGATGAGATTGTGGTACAAGATGATGAATACCAAAAGATCAAACCCAAAGCTGTGATAGTCATAATCTGTGGAAGAAAAATCAGAGGAACCACGTTGCAGCTTCAGGCGATATCTTTATTCATCTGTGTTCTCATTATTACTTTTTTAAATTGTGGAATTTTTCTCCATGGAAATTATTATTAAGAGTATAATTAAGTGGACACAGATATAAGATAGTTTTTAAAATATTAGCTAAGTACCAATCAATCATGTAATAGGGTGCATAGAAGCATGGGGATACAAATTCTAATAAGACTTAGATCCTGTCCTCAGAGAACTTCAGATAGCTTGAGAAAGTGGGATGAGTCAGGAAAGACAGCGGGACGAACTCTGTGAGGTGTGTAGCAAAAAAAAACACAAAGCTGGAGGCACAGAAACGGGTCTTGGATAAGGTGGTGAGCAAAGCATTGAAGAAAGGAAGTTGCTAAACACAGCAGATGAGGAGGGGGTGATGAGGCGGACTTTTTAAACTGTATATAACAGTAGGTTTGAGGGCTTCGCTGGTAGCTCAGTGGTAAAAGACCTGCCTGCCAATATAAGAGACCCAGGTTTGATCCCTGGGGCAGGAAGATTCCCCTGGAGAAGTAAATGACAACCCTTTCCAGTATTCTTGCCTGGGGAGTCCCATGGACAGAGGAGCCTGGTGGGCTACAGTCCATGGAGTTGCAAAAGAGTCAGACATGACTTAGGGACTAAAGTAACAGTAACCGTAGATTTGAAGCTAAAGAGATAATTATTATAATGATTTTTTAAAACCCAGGGAAAGAAGTAAAAGATATTTTACTTAAAAATATCTAGAAATTGTTCAGAGGATCTATATGCACTGCCTTATATATGTCTTCCTGACAACTTGCATCTCAGACTTACATATTAAATTTATATAGTTGAATTATGGGAGGAAGAAGTTCTAACTAAATACAAAGGAAGCTGTAAAAATGCTGGAGGTTGGTGCTTAAGAAGGAAATGTTCTATTTCTAAAACTCATTAACCTTCAGTTTCTGAAAACAAACAAGTAAGGCAAAAGCGCCAGCCTCCAGTTAGAACGAGAGCCTTCCCTTTTACATGAAAACATGGGAAGTAGCTTACAAAAGCGGCGTCTTCCTCCCATGCTCTGACACTTACCTTTCTTCCCGATGTACCAGGGCTCTGCTCTGTACCTGTCTCTCCAGAATATGGCTCCCACACAGCTCACCAAGGACATGACCAACAGCAGCAGGAACAACACCAGGATCTGCACGTTGGTCACCTTCTCCACCTTGGATCTCTTGAGGGGTGACTTGACGGCATTCTGCATGGTAGCAGGCAACCACACACCAAAAAGGACCACAAACAAGCAAGACAAGTGAATTACAGTTTGATGGTGAAGGAGGCTAAAAACTGCAATGGTCAAAAAGTACAACATCTTTTGCCAAATCACAGATGGACTGAAAGTGTGCCCATGGCTTTCCACCTTGCTTCTTGGAGCATCACTCTCTAGTTCACAGGAAACAGATCCACATAGCAGATCTATCATCTCAAAGTCCAAAGTCCTAGGGTTCCTAAAAACACAAAATGTTGTGATTTGGGGCAATGCTATTTGTCACCATAGATTATTTACCTGCATGAATTTAGTTTCAAATCCAGTGTAAACAACTATGCCCAGGATCCACTCAGTATTTTTAAGCTGTGTACCTCTCAGCAAGACCTGGTCAGGCCCAATTGAAATAGGGCTAAAAAAATAAAAAGAGTATTAGTAAATTACCACAGAACTTTTTATTTTCACAATGTAAAACAAACCTAGACTTTCACCATATATATATATATATATATATATTTCCTTTGTCAAGTTTAACTTTCTGGAAAAATAGCAATAAAAACAAATGTGTCTTCAAAGAAAGTATCTATTTCTAAAACAGCACAGAAAAAAATTGCTTTGTTATCCATTTCTCACCATTCCAAATATATGTAGGTTAAAATTTTTAGAGAGTAAACAATCTTTATACTTAGAGTGACTATAAAAGTTATTGTCAGGGAAGATTAAGTGGACAAAAAAATGTTTGAGAAGGAAAAAAATGATACCTTTTACTATTTAGGTACAAGGTCCCCACAAAACTGTTGAAATGAAAATTAGGCCCTTCACATTTTATTTTTCCAGATAGGCTTGACAATTGCTTTTCTGTTTTCATGGCAGCTGTTTCTGACAAAGCCTACAAAATAAAATCAAAGGAGAAAATGAAAACAGAATTTTCAAGACAAAGTTCAATGTCTCTTGTTGTTCTGTCGCTCAATTATGTCCAACTCTTTGCGACCCCATGGACTGTAGCCCGCCAGGCTACTCTGTCCATAGGATTTCCCAGGCAAGAATACTGGAGAGGGTTGCCATAATGGCTAATAAAAGAATATTATGAAAGTCAGTGTCTGAAAGTCACTGTAAGTGACTTTGGTAAGTCAGTGTACTTACCAAACAAAAAAAAATTTATATCAAATGCTAACATAAACTTTGCTAGAAGGCTTTGCCATACCAACATTTTGCAAATAATTCTAATGAGGTCAAAAGAGGTATGAAAGTTAAGTTTCCATTGCCTTGAAGTGAAATTATAATTATCACAATCAAACACCATGTAGTATTTGATAGATTTATGCCTGCAACTGATGATGTTCAACTGTGGATCACACTCTGACTAGCAAGGATCTAGAACAATGATTCCAAACTTCTGTGTGCATCAGACTAACCTGCAGTCATGGTAAAGTACAGATTACAGGGCTGTGCCCCCAGAGTTTTTTTATTCAGTGGGTCTGGGGTAAGGCACCAAAACTTGCATTTCTAACAACTCTAACAGGATAGTGACGCTGCTGGTCCAAGGATCACACTTTGAGAATCACTCATCGAGAAAATGCCTCATCCCAATGAGATGATCTCAGCCTTCCAGAGAGAAAGGGCAGATCACCTCCAAGAGAATTCAGAATCAAATTGTCATTAGTCTAACAATAGGAAATACTTAAAGACAGAGGATTTTATTTTTAAGTACTTAATTAAGAGACCTTTAAATCTAGAATGTTACAACTTTCTAATTTCAAATAAATGAAAGTTTAGCACAAATATTCTCAGGCATGCATACAAAGTCTTAAAAGTTTTGACACTCAGGGACCTACATTGAAACAGTTTGGGATGAACTTCCATTCAACAGAAGATACCTTAAATAAAGTCTGAAAGCAAGTTACCAACTTGAAGAAGACATTTGCAACACATACAACTGATATACCTATTATGTGCTGAAAGTGCATGAAGAGATTCTATAAATCAGAAAGAGAATGAATGAATGAAAAGTGTATTGAAAATGTTAGTCACTCAGTCGTGTTCAACTCTTTGTGACCCCATGGACTGTAGCCCACCAGGTTCCTCTGTCTATGGAATTCTACAGGCAAGAATACTGGAGTGGGTAGCCATTCCCTTCTCCAGGGGATCTTTCCCAACCAGGGGCTGAGTCAGGTCTCCTGCATTGCAGTAGATTCTTCACTGTATGAGCCCCTAGGGAAGCCCCCAACAAGAACAAATACATCTCTTCATTTTTTTCTCGTCTACTTTCTTTGTTGTTTAAATTGGGTAGTTTCTATTGTGCTATCTTTCAATTCACAGATTCTTTTCCCCAGCCCTTACATTCTGCTGTTGAGCCCAACCCCTGAGCTTTTTTCATTTGGTTGGTTGGTTGCTTTGGCGGTTGATTTGTGTGTGTCTGAGGGGGGAGAGGGGCTAGTTATTGTATTTTTAAGTTTTTAAATTTCCAAATTTCCTTGCTGAGACTGTTTCTTTGCTGAGACTTTTGTTTCAAGCATTTTTGTCATTGCTCATGAAAGCCTTTTTTCTAATGTCCCCTGAAGTGTCTCTGTCAGATAATGCTTACATTTTTTGTTATTTTGGTGTTAGCATCATGGGTTGTCATTTTTCATTGAGTTTGAGATCCTTCTGGTTTGGGGTATGGTGAATAAATTTTGACTGAAAACGGACAGCTTGCCTATTACACATATTATGTTACGAGATACTAGATAGATATCATTTAAACCTTAGCTGGCTTCCTCTGGCACCTCTCTGACAGGGGATGAAAGTGCTATCTCATTACTGCATGATGGGGGATAAGAATACAAGTTGCAAACTTGACCTTTTTTGATGGCCAAGTTGGGGGGGTGGTCAGTTATAGCTGAGCAAGGGTGAGAGCCCTTGATCTCCCTGTAGACCTTCAACAACACCTCCCTGGCGTGAATGGGTTGCAATGCCTTGTTACTACTGTCCACATGGTCTCCTGATCCTAAAGGAAATGAACCCTGAATATTCATTGGAAGGAATATCTTTCCTATCTCCTGGAGTTTGCTCAAATTCATGTCTATTGAGTTGGTGATGCTATCTAACCACCTCATCCTCTGCCACTCCCTTCTCCTTTTGCCTTCAATATTTCCCAGCATCAGGGTCTTTTCCAATGAGTTGGCTCTTTGCATCAGGTGGCCAAAGTATTGAAGCTTCAGCATCAGTCCTTCCAATGAATATCCAGGGTTCATTTCCTTTAGGATTGACTGGTTTGATCTCCTTGCTGTCCAAGGGACTCTCAACAGTCTTCTCCAACACCATAGTTCAAAAGCATCAATTCTTCAGTGCTCAACCTTCATTATAATCCAACTGTCACATCCATGTGTGACTACTGGGAAAACCACAGCTTTGACTATGTGGACCCTGAGATAAATGAGGCCAAAGAAAGAACAGGGAACTCGCCATCACACTGTTCACAGGGTCGCAAGGTCCTGCCATCTGGCTTCTCCTCTCAGTTTTTCAGAGTCTTGTTTGTTTTTTATATAAAAGCCAAAGTCTTTAGTTGTACTTAGCAGGAAAAAATAGGTAAAACAATGTCTACTCCATCTTCACAGAAACAGAAGTCTGTAATTGAATTTTTAAAAAATCAGGTAGGTACCAAACTATTACTATGATTAGCACTGGGGACAAAGGTGGGATTTGGAAAGTGCCAGAGGTAAAATAAACTCATTTTCTCAATTACTTTTACAAAGATGATAGATTTAACAAATTCTAAACCTGTTTTCTATTTTCAAATCAAATTAAAGTTTGCAGTAAAGGTAGCAACAGACATGCAAATAATCAAATATAAAATCAGGTACTTCCTTACTTAAGCAAACTAACAGAGCAAAGATCAATGTCCTTTTCTCCATTAATGAAAAGATAATTGAACACTGCCTCTGCCCACTCATAATCACATGCTAATCTAAAGTTCAGATGGTAGTTTTAAAAGCAATGGTATATAAGATCATCCAGTGTTCATTTATATCCCCTTTTAATCTGGTTATGGACAACTTCCCTGGTGGCTTAGCCAGTAAAGAATCTGCCTGCAATGCAGGAGACCTGGGTTCAGTCCCTGGGTTGGGAAAATCCCCTGGAGAAGGGAACTGCTTACCCACTCCAGTATTCTTGCCTGGAGAATTCCATGGACAGAGGACCCTAGTGGACTACAGTCCACAGGATGCCAAATATTTGGACATGACTGAGCGAGTAACACACTTTGATCTAGTTATATTTAGTCAGGACAGTTTTATCATCAATCATCAGCAGAAATATCAAACTCAAAACAAAATGCATAAAGGTGTGTCATCCTTTATGACCTGAATTTTATACAATACGATTTTTCTTGCAGTAGTGAGTGACACATTCATGTAGTTGTTGCTTATTCTTTTGAAAGTACCTTCTAAATATCTCATGAGGATAAATTACATCTATTTAAATAAATTATATCTATGTAAATAAATTATATTTATTAGTGGTGAGACCATTTGCATCATGAAAAAAAAGTAAATTTGGTACATGACAAAACTTGACACTGTGGACTCAAGTATAAAGTTAGGAATTAGAAAGACATCTCAGGACTTCCCTGGTGGTCCAGTGTCTGAGACTCTGGGCTCCCAATGCAGGGGGCCCAGGTTCTATCCCTGGTTAGGGAACTAGATCCCATGTGCCACAACTAGGAGTTCAGGTGCCGCAATTTGGACCAGGTGCAGCCAAATAAGTAAATAAAGGTATCTTTACCTGTCGTATTTTTAGATTCGTCTCTCCATCCAGATTAGATGTTGCAACAAAACACGTTGCCTGAGGTTCACTAAAGAAAATAAAACGAGTAATATTGAATCAATATCTCTCCAACAAATTAATTTCCCAATAACTGTAACCATGAAATATGATCTACATCAGTAAGGATTCTTCAGAACTAAAAGGACCACAACAACTACCTTGCCAGTGGATTTCAGCAGTGTGATCCTACAAGCCCAAGAGTCCTAATCACTGGGCCATCAGGGAATTCCCTAAAGTTGGTTTCTGTGTAGAAAGGAATTTCACTTTTTGCTGTGTGGGTAACCAGTTCCAAAACATTACTATTTAACAGCCCGTCCTGTTACCACTGGCTTCCCTGGTGGCTCAGATGGTAAATAATCTGCCTGCAACACTAGAGACCTGGGTTCAATCCCTGAGTTGGGAAGATCCCCTGGAGAAGGGAATGACAACCCACTCCAGTACTACTGCCTGGAGAATTCCATGGACAGAGGAGCCTGGCAGGCTACAGTCCATGGGGTCACAAAAGAGTCAGACACGACTGAGCAAATAACTCTAACTCTAACTCCTGTTACCACTGAAGCAGAGTGCCACCACTGTCACACATCAAAGCTCCAACATGTACAGATGTGTTTCTGGATTCTCTATTACCTCCCATGATCCTAGTTTTTCTGTTCCTGTGCTAATATTAACCCGTCTAAACTGCTACAAATTGAAACCCATCTCTTTAAATGAAGTCAGACAGCTACCCTCAAATAATTCTTTTCTAAATTTATTTTTAATTGGAGGAGAATTGCTTTACAATGTTGTATTGATTTCTGCCATACATCAACATGCATCAGCCACAGGCATACACACGTCCCCTCCCTCTTGAAGCTGCCTCCCACCACCCCATCTCACCCCCTTTAGGTTGTCACAGAGCACCAAGCTGAGCTCCCTGTGTTACACAGCAACTTCCCATTACCTATCTATTTTACACATGCGCACTGTTGCTTCAGCCATGTCTGACTCTTTGTAACCCTAGAGACTGTAGCCCGCCAGGTTCCTCTATCTATGGCATTCTCCAGGCAAGAACAGTGGAGTGGGTTGCCATTTCCTTCTCCACGGGCTCTTCCTGACGCAGGGAACAAACCCACATCTCTTACGTCTCCTGCATTGGCAGGTGGGTTCTTTACTGCTAACGCCACCTGGGAAGCCCCATGGTAAAGTATATATTTCAATGCTCCTCTCTCAATTCATCCTACCCTCTTCTTCCCCTGCTTTGAGTTTGCTCTCTATGTCTGAGTCTTTATTCCTATTCACAAGTGCCTTGACTGTTCTCAGCCCTTTGCTCTTCCAAATACATTTCTATTAACATTGTCTTTGACTTTCTGTATCTCATGATGTCTTGACATCTTACAAATAGTGTTGGCTGGAGAGAGACTGCAATTCTCAAGGGCAATTGATCCTTAGAGACAGAGTAGGGCTCTACCAGGAGTGTGCCTTCACATGCAAACCAACCAATCCTGAGTCTATGCTCCCTAAACATCTACTTTATCTAACTTTCACACACTTGTGCCCTAAATCATCCCAGGGCCTGGTACTCGGCAACAGGAGACCTATAGCCCAGAGCCCAGCAGAATTAGCCAAGACTGTTGTTGCTGCTCAGTCACTAAGTCCAGTCCAACTTTTCATAACTCCATGGACTGCAGCAGGCCCAGCTTCCCTGTCCTTCACTATTTCCTGGAGTTTGCTCAAACTCATGTCCATTGAGTCAATGATGCTATCAAACCAGCTCATCCTCTGTTGACCCCTTCTCATCCTGCCCTCAATTTTTCCCAGCATCAGGGTCTTTTCCAATGAGTTGGCTCTTAGCATCAGGTGGTCAAAGTATTAGAGCTTAAGCAATCCTAAATGGTTCACTCTGCCCTGCCCTGACTTTCCTCCAGAAATCTCACTAAAGGCTCTGACCTCGGCTTCCTCTCTCTCTCGTTTCTACCTCCTGACCAAATGCAATGCCTCCCCTTTGAACCCTGCATGGCAGGGCATCTTGCCCTCTCTTGGGAAGTATAATGACTCTTCTCTCAATGGCATTGAATAT
This sequence comes from Cervus canadensis, assembly GCF_019320065.1. NCBI lineage: Eukaryota > Metazoa > Chordata > Mammalia > Artiodactyla > Cervidae > Cervus > Cervus canadensis. The sequence goes on along the minus strand of NC_057394.1, from coordinate 80,901,522 downwards.
CATCATTCAATCACCTCCACAAGGTCAAATCCCACAGGTACAAATTAGATATTTATAATCAGCTCATCGATTCCCATTAAAATATGTTTGCTATTTTGGTTTGAATGGCAGTAAGCTTTTAGATCAGTCTGGCGGGAATTGACATCTTTATAATATTGAATCTTCCTATCCAAGAACATGATATATTTCTCCATACATTTAAGTCCTCCATTAAGCACTTGCATATGTTTTGTCAGATCTGTTCTTAAGTACCCTATCATTTTTGTTTCTATTGTAAAATATATCTTTTTATTACATGACAATAAAACAAGATAATAAGTGTAAAATATTTTAGATTTGTTGAATGTCTATAGAAATTGTAGAAGAGATAGAATTAACCTAAGAATCAGAATAGAAGAAAATATGTCCAGGGAAATTAAAGATCATAGAAGTATAGAATAGCAATCATCAATCTATGACCCAAATGCTAAATCTGGCCCCTGCTTATTTTCATAAATAAAGTTTTACTGGGACACAATCATTCTATTTGTTTACATTTTGCCTTTGGTTGTTTCTGATAGTACAGAAAAAGACCTGAGTAACTACAACAGAGATTGCATGGCCCACAAAGCTGAAAATACTTACTATGTGTCCTTTTACAGAAAATGTTTGCAATCACTGGTGTCCAGTATAAAGGGATGGTGAAAGGAGTGAAAGAAGAAAAGGCCTTTGGTTTTTTTGTTTAATTTCTATTTCATAACAAAAGTTCCTTAAATGCCCACTAACATAACTAACCTGGAAGAAATCAGGACCATGTCTGCAGGAAGGAACTGCCCATTGGTGGCCTTCACAATGTCACCCACATTAACCTTTCAAACCAGGAGAGAAAACACAGAAGCATGAACTTTTAAAAGCACAATTAAAAGCAAAATCTGTCAAATATTCTCAAGCATAAGATGAAAATCCTGGGGCCATCCTAATAAATTCAGCTACATTAGAACAACTGAATCTCCTGATGCTTTCACTCCTCCATGATATCTTCCATATAAATGCTGTCTTGTACCCACAGCAACAGGCTGTGAACCGTTGACTTTAAGTCAACATCAAAGCCTTTGACAGTGTGGATCACAACAGACTGAAAAATTCTTAAAGAGATGGGAATACCAGACCATCTGACCTGCCTCCTGAGAAATCTGTATGCAGGTCAAGAAGCAACAGTTAGAATTGGACATGGAACAATAGACTGGTTCCAAATTGGGAAAGGAGTACATCAAGGCTGTATATTGTCACTCTGCTTATTTAACTTACAGGCAGAGTACATCATGCGAAATGCTGGCCTGGATGAAGCACAAGCTGGAATCAAGATTGCTGGAGAAATATCAATAACCTCAGATATGCAGATGACACCACTTTTATGGAAGGAAGCGAAGAGGAACTAAAGAGCCTCTTGATGAAAGTGAAAGAGGAGAGTGAAAAAGCTGGCTTAAAACTCAACATTCAAAAAACGAAGATCATGACATCCAGTCCCGTCACTTCATGGCAAATAGATGGGAAAACAATGGAAACAGTGAGAGACTTTATTTGGGGGGGGGCTCCAAAATCACTGCAGATGGTGACTGCAGCCATGAAATTAAAAGATGCTTGTTCCTTGGAAGAAAAGCTATGACCAACCTAGACAGCATATTAAAAAGCAGAGATATTACTTTGCCAGCAAAGGTCCGTCTAGTCAAAGCTATGGTTTTTCCAGTAGTCATGTATGGATGTGAGAGCTGGACCATAAAGAAGGCTGAGCACCAAATAATTGATGCATTTGAACTGTGGTGTTGGAGAAGACTCGTGACAGTCTCTTGGACAGCAAGGAGATCCAACCAGTCCATCCTAAAAGAAATCAGTCCTGAATATTCATTTGGAAGGACTGATGCTGAAAATGAAACTCCAATACTTTTGCCACCTGATGCGAAGAACTGACTCATTGGAAAAGACCCTAATACTGGGAAAGATTGAAGACACGAGGAGGTGACAACGGAAGATGAGATGATTGGATGGCATCACTGACTTGATGGACATGAGTTTGAGCAAGCTCTAGGAGTTGGTGATGGACAGGAGGCCTGGTGTGCTGCAGTCAATGGGGTCACAAAGAGTAGGACTAGACTGGGTGACTGAACTGAACTGAACTGACTTTAAATGTTCCATGCAGTGACATGGGGGTAACACCCAGGCACAGTGGAGGTGTGTAGACCTCTAGCCAGGCCAACTTAAGTTCAGATCCATTTCACTCCTTCTTGGCCACATAACTTTGAGCAAGAGGCTCGTTTTCTTCGATTCTATACTTCCTCATAAACAACAGCAACAAATGGACAATATGATGGTTTCGAAAGACATGCTTCACAGATAAAAATCTGTTAGCTTTAAATATGGTAGGTGCTTATGACTAAGTTAAGCATTAAATTACATTCTTACCTCTTTCCACAGAATCATTTGCCATGCATTCTGTCTTAACACTGAAGAAGAAACAGCTATGTATTCAGTGTAATAAAGATAACTTTCCCAAAAACTACAGGCATTTCTTTATATTCTCTTTGTTAATTTAACTTTTATATAAACTGAAAGAGTAATATGCACTTTAGCAAAAAGAGCAATATATATAACATAACACTATAGGATAATATATATTATAATATAATATAAATAGACAGGCAGATAGAGGCTGTATTAAGTCACTTCCAATCCCAAGAGAAAACAGTTTGCTGTTATATGCTAAAATACTGGCTGTAGCCTGAAGAGTAACATTTTTCCAATCAAATACAGAGATAGCACATATCAAAACCAGGACTGAGAGAATATGTAACACCCAGATCTTTTTTACGGGCATAAGAATTGTTAAAAAACAAAAAAGAATTGTTCATATCCTGAATACTCTACCCTTCCCCACCTTTTATCTTTCCTTTTATTCTAGTTAATGTATTTACATGATTCTAACATATGGAAATTGAGTTTCCTTCTGGTTTTTGCTATTTATTTCTATATTTCTTTAAATACCAAAATGTTATAAAACATATTACAAGTATCTACTTGATGAATTTGGATATTTTCTTAGAGTGAAATAGGGTAAAAGCTAAATCTAATATCTTACCTATTGTGTTCTTTGAGTTAACTAATTTGTCTGCCATATGTCGTTTCTGTTACAGGAAAAAAAAAAAAAAACCATGCTATCAAAAGTTTGAAATGAATCATTCAAATCACAATACAAGACACAGTGGGCTTAAAAAGAATCGAGGTAGTAAACCTAACTATAAAGCAGGTTTTTGGCTATAACTGATTTCACTTTCCTTTCTCCTTTACATGACTTCCTAAACTGAGGTGTGCCCTAGGGGAGGCCAACGACCAACGTGGTCAAGTGTGGGACATCTAGAACCAGCTTGCCCTGGTTGACGTCCCAACTCTGCCCCTGACTGTGACAGCCTCATCAGGTCATTGACTTGTCTGTGCCTCAGTTTAAATGAATTCACACATACACACACACACACACACACACACATACACACACACAGATATATTGACACATAGCACAGTGCCTGCTGCATAGTAAAGTGCTTACTTGAAATGTTAGCATTTCATGTGATGTTTGTAATGACTATTTGGCGAAACACATAATTGGCTATGTCGAATATTGCCCCAATATAACCAAAAGCTTTTAAGTTTGAAAAATTCTTTCACACTATCAACCAATTGAAAGGTCTAACAGATTTAACTGATGACATAACAAGCTGGTAGGAGCGAGGCAGAAACACATGGATGACACCACTAGTTATTTTAGAAACGAGCATTAGGACTGTAGGTGAGGAGGGGGAGACAACTCTAGAGAGACCCCAGCTGCAGCAAAAGAAAACACTGTTAGCTATCTGTCTTCTTTTATTTTTCTACTGAAATCTGCAGGTGCCTGTAAAATCACTCCTCTGCCAAGGTTATAGGAAAAACAAAGTAAGACGACAAAGTTGTGTGTACATCCTTCTCTGCCATCTAGGGTTCTCTCCTCTGGCTGGATTATGTCCCCAAAGATACTATCATAGTTCTCAGAATAGATATGAAGTCCTGCTGGTCTGTCAAATACACATACAATTAAAAACGTGAAACCTCAAAACTTTAATTCACTCTTCATATCAACTACAGATTTAAAGAACTATACAGTTCCAACCAGTAGCCTGAAAAAAAAAAAAAAGAGCAAGAAATACACCTCTTACATTCAAAGCAGTGGTTTTGAGAGCATTTACTAACAGTAAACTTACATAATCTTCTACAATCTCTTTAATGCCTGAAATTACAAGAATAACTAGCAGAGGCACCAGAGTTGTGTATTTTCCCGTCGGAGATACGTCTGGAATTTGCTGCAAAATAGAGTTACACTATTAATTTCTTAAGTCCTTATTATATTTTGCATATATTGAAAGTTACACTGCTAATGGCATGATCCAGGATGTGACAACAACAGACACATTAAATATAAAGGCAAAGGATTCAGGATACCAAAATCAACCCTGGAGTGTGACACTAAATACTCAAAGTCAAAAAGTCCAAGTGTTAGTCGCTCAGCTGTGTCCAGCTCTGTGCGACCCCATAGACTATGCAGCCTGCTAGGCTCCTCTGTCCATGCAATTCTCCAGGCAAGAATACTGGAGTGGGTTGCCATTCCCTTCTCCAGGGAATCTTCCAAACACAGGGATTGAACACTGGTCTCCCATGTTGCGGGCAGATTCTTTACTACCTGAGCCACAAGGGAAGCCCAGACACTAAATGTTATACACTACAGAAAAGTCCCCAGAGCAATTGCTTAATGACATTTCAGTTATTGTGTCACCTTTCTAATATTATGTTTTGGTTGAGACAGCGCAAAACCTCAATGTTTAAAATAGCATCTTTGGGGGAAATTCCTTGGCAGTCCAGAGGTTAGGACTCCACACTTTCATTGCCAAAAGCTTGGGTTCAATCCCTGGTCAGGGAACTAAGATTCCACAAGCCCCACAGCCAAAAAAATAAAGTAAATTTTAAAATAATAAATAAAAGAGCATCTTTTCAAAATTGCTAAATCCAAATGATCAGCTATCTTAATCTTACTTCTTTTTGAGAAAGGGGAGAAATTTTTTGGAGGCCCAGAAGAATAATGTTTCCTGGGTACAAGTTACCTATAGACAGTGCTCTAGGGCTACCCGCTACTGTCTAAATTGTGAAAAATAACGTGATTGAAACTGAGGTTGTAGTTGCTTTCTGATGGATGCAAGCCTAAGTGAGGTCTGGGGTCTGACCCTTTAGTTTTCCAGATTTAGACAAGTTCTTGTTCAGTCACTCAGTTGGGTCTGACTCTTTGCAACTCCATGGACTGCAGCACACTAGGCTCCACTATCCTCCACTATCTCTGGGCATTTGCTCAAATTCATGTCCATTGAGTCGGTGTTGCTATCCAACCATCTCATCCTCTGCCATCCACTTCTTTTACCTTCGATTCTTCCCAGCTTCAGATCTTTTCCAGTGAGTCAACTCTTTGCATCAGGCGGCCAGAGTATTGGCGCATCAGCTTCAGCACCAATCCTGCCAGTGAATGCTCAGGGTTGATTTCCTTTACGATTGACTGGTTTGACCTCCTCGCAGTCCAAGGGACTCTCAAGAGTCTTCTCCAGCACCACAGTTCAAAAGCATCAGTTCTTCAGCACTGGGACTTCTTTATGCTCCAGTTCTCACGTAATTACTGGAAATACCATAGCTTTGAATATATGGACCTTTGTCAGCAAAGTGATGTCTCTGCTTTTTAATATGCTGTGTAGGTTTGTCACAGCCTTACTTCCAGAGAGCAAGCGTCTTTTAATTTCACGGCTGCAGTCACCATCTGCAGTGATTTTGGAGCCCAAGAAAATAAAATCTGCCACTGCTTCCGTGTTTTCTTCTGTTTTCCAGGAAGTGATGGGACTAGATGCCAAGATCTTTGTTTTTTTAATGTTGAGTTTTAAGCCAGTATTTAGACTATATTTCCAGATGTGGGCCTAGGTACACTCTCTATGCTGCCTTAGTTTTTTTGCTTGCTTATTATTTCTTTGTATAATAGTACATATACATACACATAGTTCAGCCTTAAAAGAAGGAAATTCCATTATATGTGACAACATGGATGACCCTTGAGAAAATTATGGAAGTGAAAAAAGCCAATCACAGAAGGACAATACTATATGACTCCACTGATATGAGGTATCTAAAATAGTCAAACTAACAGAATTATCAAGGGGAACAGTGGGTGCCAGAGCCTGGTGATGGGGGCGGGGCAGTGGCCAGGGAAGCAGGAACAGCAAAGGCCCTACAGGTAATAGCACTTTATTGGAGATTGGAGACTTAAAAGTTTAAGGTGCTAGACCTCATGTTAAGTGTTCTTATCATTACTGGGGGGGGGCGGGGGTGGGGAGATGTTATTTTAAACTAATATGAGGCGGTGAATTGTATCTTTCAAAATGCAGTAAAATTATCTTATTATAGAGGTGGCACAAATGACAAAAGTCACTTCAAAATACATCTCATTAATTCATCTACTGTTCACCAACATGTCTTTCAGCTGAGTAATGGAGTTTAGTGTCTCACTGAGTAAGTTAAATATTTTAAGTAGAGAGTTCTCTTTACAGTGCTTAAACTTATTCTCTGATCACACTCATGAGATTGTTATACCTTTTTTACTTCTTAGAAATCTGAATCTAACAACATGTTCAAAACATCACCTGCAATATAGTGATGAACAGGAAGAAGGCGTTGGCAGTTTTGCTAAACTGCAGATACAAATATCGAGGGAGAAACGACCACATGCTGTACTTGGCTGTGCTGTGGGTAGAAGGGTAGAAAGTTAGAAAGTTAACCTTCTGAACTCAGTAAACACCAATGGAAAACACAAAATCTGGTTATAACTCAGAAGTGGATAAAACATTGTTTTAAAATGCTGAGCCTTTTCTAAAGATATTTTGTCTTTTTTGACAGCATTCATTGTTATTTTTAAAAAAACCCAAGGTAAAAGAAGAATTTCCCCATTTCATGAAGTACTGTGAATACACAGGCAGATGTGGAGAACCAAGGATCTGAAAGCAGAGAGCCACATGCTATCTAGACACATGGATGACTGAGTCCCTTTGCTGTTCAACTGAAACTATCACAAAATTGTTAATCAGCTATACTCCAATACATAATAAAAAATTCAAAAGAAAAAAAATAAACACATGGAAAGGAGAAGGTAATAAGGAACACAACCTGGTAATGAGCAAAATTTTGATATATAAAAATATAAGTTCTGTTCAGAAAGAAAGCACTATAAGACTGAAAAATGATAACCAACTAGGAAAAATATATTTGTAGCACATAGGAAAAAGAGGCTAATATCTCTAGTATACAGTGAGTCTTTAAAAACCATTAAGCAAACAACATTCACCATAATATAAAAATGGATCTAAAGCATAAACAAGTAATTATCAAAAGAATAAATACAAGTGGCCAGTAAACATAAAGCAAGCAAATAAACCTCTAATAATCAAAGGAATAAAAACAAATAGAGGCTTTTGCTTCTTACACCGACAACTGAGTGACTGAGCAGTCCCGGCATTATTAGCAAGGACATGAGGAAACATGAGCTCTCAAACTGATGATGTAGGTGTAAACTGGCATCATCTCTGGTGAAGGTTATTTAACATGTATAAAAGTATAGACAGTATGTCTTTTGGTCTAGGATAATGTCTCAGTCTATTTGAACTGCTGTAACAAACATACATAAACTGGGTGCTTTATAAACAACCAACATTTATTTCTCACAGTTCCGGAGACTGGGGGTCTGAGATCATGGCACCAGTAAATTCAGTGTCTGGTGAGTATCCACTTCACCACTGACATTCTCAGTGTAACCTCACATTGTGGAAGGGGCAAGGCAGCTCTCTGGGGCCCTTTTATAAGGTCACAAGTCCACTAATGAGGACTCTGCCCAAATGACCCCATCATTTCCCAAGGGCTCCACCTACTAAAACATCACATTGGAGGGCTAGGATTTCAACATATAAACTTCGGGGGAATTCAGACCATGACAGAGAGATGATAGGTAGATATGAATGGTTTAAAAATTTTAGCTCTATAAATCCAAAAATATAAAGGATCAAATTCTTCAAATATTTTTGTAAAATCTATTGAAGTATGGTTAATTTTTAAAAATGTGTTCTGGGTACCTCGCTTATCTTTCATACTTTCTTTTCATATACTCCTTATATTCTTTATTATGTTTGGATTTGCTGGATATTATGCATGTTATTTTACCAAACTTTTGGAGTTTTGAGATAGGAAATTTAATATTTCTTCTTTTAATTCATCCTCATTGAATTTGAAGAATTCCTTAGGTAGGATGTTTTTGAAAGACTCATGGACTAAATAGAATTAATAATTAGCAATCCAAAATTGTTCTTCAAGTTCATTACATTTAATAACTTTTAAGACTATTGATACACAAAATAATTTTATAAATATTAAAGCCAGAGCCAAATTTAAAAGAGGTTAAGTTTCTTCATCACATGCCTTTTAAAAAGCAGATGTTTTATTCTCCCTTCATTTAGGACGTAGTCCTCCAAAGACCCAGTATTACGGTAGTGGGTATACAATTCTGTTTTCCACCAGGTGTGGCCTTAGGTTTGAGTTCCCTTCTCCCCCTGAGCACGAAATCTGAAGCCCTAAGTCACCAGAACTGGGCAGGTGTCCTCCAAAACCAGCCACATCTGCAACCTTGACCTCTTTGGGTTCCTGCTTTGCCTTCATTTTTGGCTTCAGTGATATCCTCTTTCTCTTGCCGAGTCAATGATGCACATTTTTAAGCTCTTTGGTTAGTTAGTTAATAGTGAAAAAGCTTACTGACTACTGACCTCATGTATCCAACCTCTGGCCTTAGAGCATGGTTTTAAAAAAATAAAGAATATATATGTGTGTGTGTATATACGTATGTACACATATATATGTGTGTGTGTGCATATGTGTGTTAGTTGCTCAGTCATGTCCAACTCTTTGCAACCCCATGGACTATAGACCACCAGGTTCCTCTGTCCAGGAAGCCTCCAGAATACTGGAGTGGGTAGCCATTTCCTTCTCCAGTGGATCTTCCTGACCCAGGGATAGAACACAGGTCTCCCGCATTGCAGGTGGATTCTTTACCATCTGAACCACCAGGGAAGTTATAAACATATATATGAAAAAAGTCCCTTTTAGGCTTTCATCTAAACTGCCTCTGCAGAGTTTCAGTACTCAGCTCAGTGAATTCCTCAGGAAGCAGAACTCTTCCTAGCTAATACTCATTCCCCAGTGGGTGATGGTGGGTGGCTCCCCTGGCGAGGGCTTTGCCCCGCTCCCTTGCAGGTGGTTTTGCTAGAGCACTCTCAGACTGTGAATGGGGACAAGTCAGAGCAGAGAGCGACTTCAAGAAGCCTCGAAGAGGAGGTGAAGACAAATCCTGTTCTCTGCAGTGAGTTCCTCCAGGTTCAAGAACACTGCTCTAGCCTGGAGCATCCATACAAAGTGTTGTTTATTGGGAAGACCACAGCCTCCTCGTTCCTCCTTCCTCTCCTACCTCCACAGTCTTCTCACCTGATGGAGTTTTTGCAGAAAGTGTTCCTAAGGGGTTCATTGAGGTAAATGGTGCGGGCCTGTGGCACATCTGCTCCTTGCAGAGATTGCCTCAAGCCCATCTTTTCCTCCACGTCCAACAGCCCCCAGAGATGCGAACAGGTCCTGTGGCAAGAAGGCACCAAGACGTTACATGGAAACTCAGGTGAAGGCAGGCTCCAGGGAGGACAGCGGGTACTCTGTGTATGTGTATCTGTGTGTGTGTGGAGGGGTTACACACAGCTTCTCTTGAGTCCCCTGGGGAGGACAGCGTTCTTTGCTCCCAGGGATCATGACCTGGGCCAAGAGAGGTAGAGCAGCCTTCCCCTGCTGCCCTGCATAGAGGGGACAGCCGGACTGCTTCACAACTCACATACCCCACCTCTCCCCAGCCCCAGAGGCTCTGGGTGGGCACAGGGCCCAAGAAACGGGTGAGGAACCATGAATTAGGACCCAAAGGCTGGACCCAGAATGAGGAGGAGGAAAGAGACTGAAGAAAGGGAAGCAGAGGGGAGGATGGGATGGGGACCCCCCCTGAAGAGTGTCTTAGCTAAGGAGCAATGGCTCCCAGATCAGAAACCTGAACCCTGACCAAGATGACCTTCATCTAAACTAAAGTCCAAACAGTTGTCTTTCTGCCTGCAGGTCCTTGAAGTAACTTTTCTTTTTTCTAAAGTATTCTCTTTAGATAACCTGTAATTGTAACTAAACTTACTCTATGCCCTTTGAAATGTATGTAAATCTCAAAAGCCCTTTATCAGCTTTAAGATTCAGGGAATCTTTCTCAAGGACCTGGGATATCTCTGAAATGCAATCATCCAGGACCATAGACTCCTGACTTCGGCTGAGGCACTGCTCAAAGCTGGAAAACTCCCTCCTGTTATGAAAGGGGAGAAGCTGTACTTTTCCTTTGGGTAAAATGAATGTTCAAACCCTGGATTGTCCACGATCCCCCTCTTCCCCACCTCAGCTCTTAAAAATCCCTCTCCAGTCCTTTGTGTCAGCTGAGTTGAGCTCTGTCTCCCTTCTTTCTGCAAGAGTCTTGAATAGTCTTCCTTGTCTATGTAGCTTTCCTACTCGGACATCTAACTCAAGAAGGAAGAAGGTTTTTGACCAAAGGGCCAAAGGTAGCTTTGTTTGTGGTGAGGAGAGGCCAGCCTGGGGAGGGGCTCTGCCCTGCAGGCCATCCACACTGAGAAAATAACTCTGTATGTGTCCAAACACCCACATTGCCCAGATTTGTCAAAATTCTTTCAGCTCAGGGTTAAAGTAGATGTTCAGATTCTCTGGGTCAGGGATTCGACCATCATAATTATAGCTTAGTCCAGGTATTTCTCTTCCCATATTTCACTAACAAAGTATCCATGAGTGAGGGGAAGATACAAAAGAAACACAATAAAAGAGGTGAATGACAGCTAAGCTGCTGCTGATGAATGTAAACAAAGCTCTGGGTCTTCACCCAACCAGAGACCTGTGTCATCAGGGCTACCTCGTAAAGCCTGCTGACCTGCAACCTAAGGGAAGGTTGCCAGTGGCCGACTGTTCCCACTGGGAAGGGCCAAGCCTAAGACAAAGCCCCTGTGCACCCATAAGGTGCCTCCTTCCTCAGCAGGTACCTGGTCAGGAGAGTGGGCCAGGAAACTGAGCAGTGGTAGAAAGTGATCCAGCACAGGATCCATGCAAAGTTATGCAGCCTTTTGCCCAAAATATGACAAAGTAGGAGGAACAAAAGACAAAGGGAATTGTTGTTTGCATATCAAAAGAATTAAGTAACAAAACACATAGAAAATGCATTTACTTTAAAAGAAGTTAAATTAGCCATGATGAAACAAGAGCTCAAAAAAAATCACTTTTTAAAGTGATAATAGAGACTTTCCTGGTGGTACAGTGGTTAAGACTTCACCTACCAATGCAAGGGGTGAGGGTTCGATTCCTGGTATGGGAGCTAAGATCCCACAGTGCCTTCTGGCCAAAAAACCAAACCATAAAACGGAAGAAATATTGTAATAAATTCAACACAGACTTTAATAATGGTTCACATTAAAAAAAAATCTTTAAAAAGTAAAGTGATAATAAAACTTCAGAAGAATTTTAAACTGACCTGAAAGAGCTCAGGGAAGAAATGAAAGAGAAAAATACCTTAAGAAAATGAAAAGCTACATTGAAGCAACTCAAATAATAGCTGAAAAGAGGGGGTATGCTGCACATACTACAGAAAACTAAGCAAGATGAAATTTGAAAGAGCACAGAGGATAAAGAACTGGAGAAAAATTATAAATTTAAGACAAAGTATATCGAATGTGTGTATATTTGTTGTCCTTGAGAAAGAAAACAAAAAACAAAAAAATTAGCTAAGCAGTTGCTGATGCAAATAAAAAATTACAAATAAAAATATCCAAAGCCATGGTAGAATAAGCTTGTCATTAAAGACTTTTCTTTAAGGGGCATGACATGATTAAGGAAAATCTGATACAAAACAACCAATGCCCAATGCCAAGACACTTCCTGACAAAGTTTGTTGGACTTTAAGAATAATGAAAAACAGATCATTATTCTTTTTTTAAAAAAATCATTATTTCATTTCAATCAAAAGCTAGATTATTCAATGCACTTATTTGGCTGCATGGGGTCTTGGTTGCAGTACTGGGGAACCTCCTTGTGTCTTGTGTTGTGCAGGCTCCAGACCACCAGGGCTCAGTTGTTATAGCAGACAGGTTTAGTTGCCTTGGCATGCGGGATCTTAGTTCTAAGAATAGGGATCAAACCCATATCCTTGCATTGCAAGGTGGATTCTTAACCACTGGACCACCAGGGAAGTCCCCTAAAACCAATTTAATCACCTACAAAATTTGGAAGGAAAGGGAATACTGGAGCCACACTTATACTCTACCACTGAAACATTCAAGCCAGAGACAGAAGATTGAATATCCCACCAAGAAATGAATGAAAAACTTTGGTAATCAAGACTAGTAGGAAGCAGTGATTTATTTAGACACAAAAGTAAGGCTTTAGATAATGGTGGGCAATCTTATTGTGACCAAACTCTCTACGGAAACATTTTAAAATGCTTAAAAAAAAAAAAAAAAAGCCAAAATTTTAAAGTTTTTTTTAATGCATTGAATAGTCAAGATAAAAGCTATTATTGGGCAAAAAATCAGTCAAAAGCAAAAAATCCAGAGAAATAGATGAAAAAAATCAAAAAGCACTTTTTCCCAGAAGAAATTTGCAAAGTCCTACTAAAGTTAATTATAGAGAAATAGAGGGTATATAAGTCAAGGCTCAGGTCCTGAAAGGCTTAGGGAATTTGAAAGAACCCTATGGTCACACAGATTCATCTCCTGAGGAAGGAGAGAGAAAAAGGGAAGAGGGAAAGAGGAGGAAGGGAGGGAGCGAGGGAGGGAGGAAGGAAGGAAAGAGACAGAGAACACATCCTGGAAGGCTACAACTTCTGGTGGGCTGGCTGTCTAGCAAAATAATCCAAAATGGAATCACCAGAGTTGAAAGAAACGTCAAGCTTTATCTAAAAGGGTTCAACACTGGTAGTGCTAGAGGTGACTGAAACAAATAGTCCACTCCAAAGAAAAATACCTTCATCCTAAGCCTCATAAAATCCCCACAAATTACTCATTGAGGATAAGGAGTAATATACAGCCAAAAAAGAAAGCAAAGCATCATAAATAATCAGCATTATGAATAAAAGATGGCAGAAATTGCCCACTAAAGATTTCAAATGCTTGAGTTAGAAGGTACAGATTTCTTTAGAAAGAAAATAACCATATAAAAAAAAGCACAAGCTTTAACATACCTATATGGAGAGAAACTATGAGAAGTAACCCGACAAGTGTGAAAAAGAATCAGACAAAACCTCTATAAATGAGGGAAGTCATAGTCAAACTTAAAAATTTAGTGGACAAATTTGGCAGCAGATAGGCTGCTGCTGAAAGTGAAAATAACAAGATGAAATAGAGATCTGAGAAATTATGAAAAATACAGCTTGGGGAAGGGAATAGATGGAATATACATAAAGAAATTCAAGTAAATAAAGTAAAATGATCTAACAAAAATTTAATTGGAGTCTCACAGGGAAAAGAGAGGAGAAAAAAAAATGGAGCGGAGGCAATATGTGAAGAACCAATGGCTATGACTCTTCCATAAAAGCAAGAAAACCAACAAGTCTTTATAAGATAAATAAAAACAAAATCATACTTACACATGTAGTAAATACAGAAAACAAAAGTCAAAGAAAAAATCTTAAAGTTAGCCACAGAAAAATAAGAGGGGAAGCAGGAACTCTTCCCAAAATATTCTATGAAGCCACATTATAGTCATATCAAAACCAAAGTCATTATAAGAAAAAAATGGTACAAAATACTTTATAAACATGGACACAAAAATCTTTAGCAAAGTATTTAAAATCTACCACTATGCAAAATGATTACACATCATAACTTTTGTAGGTGGAATTGTGTTTCCCCACCAAAGGAAACATTAATATATTGACATCCTGACCTTGGAGTAGTACCTCAATGTGATCATATTTGGAAATAAATTGTCTAGATCTGTTTGGGCCACTATAACAGAATACCACAGATAGGGTAGCTTATAAACAACAGAAATCTGTTTCTCACAATTTTGGAAGCTGAGAAGTTCAAGATCAAGACACCAGTGTGATCACGTTCTGGTAAGGACCATCCACCTGATTCATCCACACAGCGCATTCTGTGTTCTCACCTGGAAGAGGGTCTATGGTGCCTCTGGACCCTCCTTTATGAGGCAATAATCCCACTGATGAGAACTCCACTTTCATGCCTAAGCTCCTTCGGAAGGCCCCACCTACAAATACCATCACCTTTGGGGGTTAGGATTTCAACATATGAATGGTGGGGAGGCAGGACACAAACTTGAAAACCATAGCATAAGTTGTTCGCAGATTTAACTAAGTTAAGATGATGTCATTAGGATGAACCCGAATCCAATGTAACTAGTGTCCTTATAAAAGAGAGACATTTGGGCTCAGAGACAGACATACAAATAAGGGGAAGATGGGCAGAGACGGCGAATGTCACGTGAAGATGGAAGTAAAGAATGGAATTCTGTTGACACAGGCCAGAAACGGAAAGAACAAAGAATGATCCTTCCCTACAGGCTTCACATCGAGCATGGGCTGATGACACCGTGATTTCAGACTTCTATCCTCAAGAAACATGAGACAGTAAATCTCTGCTGTCCTAAATCAGCCATTTTGTGGTACTTTCCTGTGTCAGGAAACTAATGATGACCATGTGGGGACTGGTTCAAAATTGGGAAAGGAGTACATCAAGGCTCTATATTGTTACCCTGCTTACTTAACTTACATGCAGAGTACATCATGCGAAATGCTGGGGTGGATGAAGCACAAGCTGGAATCAAGATTGCTGGAGAAATATCAATAACCTCAGATATGCAGATGACACCACCCTTATGGCAGGAAAGCAAAGAGGAGCTAAAGAGCCTCTTAATGGTGAAAGAGTCAAGTGAAAAAGCTGGCTTAAAACCCAACATTCAAAAAACTAAGATCATGGCATCTGGTCACATCACTTTATGGCAAATAGATGGGGAAACAACAAAAACAGTGAAAGACATTATTTTCTTGGATTCCAAAATCACTGCAGATGGTGACTACAGCCATGAAATTAAAAGATGCTTGCTCCTTGGAAGAAAACCTATGACATACCTAGACAGCATATTAAAAAGCAGAGACATTACTTTGCCAACAAAGGTCCAAATAGTCAAAGCTTTGGTTTTTCCAGTAGTTATGTATAGATGTGAGAGTTGGACCATAAAGAAGGCTGAGCACTGAAGAACTGATGCTTTTGAACTGTGGTGTTGGAGAAGACTCTTTCGTCCAAGAGTATACCTTTCATCCCTTGGACTGCAAGGAGATCAAACCAGTCAATCCTAAAGGAAATCAGTCCTGAATTGGAAGGGCTCATGTTGAAGCTGAAACTCCAATACTTTGGGTACTGATGAGAAGAACTGACTCATTGGAAAAGACCCTGATGCTGGGAAAGACTGAAGACAGGAGGAGAAGGGGATGACAGAGGATGAGATGGTTGGATGTCATCACTGACTCAATGGACATGAGTTTGAGCAAGCTCCAGAAGATGGTGATGGACAGGCAAGCCTGGCATGCTGCAGTCCGTGGGGTCGCAAAGCATCGGGCATGCCTGAGTGACTGAACAACATGTGGGGTTAGGGTTAGGTTGAATGAAGCAAGGTTGAATCATTTGAAACCAAAATAATGAAACTTGTCGAAAGACTGAAAAGCATGGTAATGATGTCAGTAGATATAGAAGAACTATTTGACAAAATTAACATTAATCAATAAAATCTCTCAGCAAACCAAGAAAAGAAGGAAATTTCCTCAACCTGACAAAGGATTTCTATGAAAAACCTGCAGCAAATATCATACTTAATTGCCAAAGACTGAATGCTTTCTCTGTAAGACTGGAAACAATACGAGGCTGTCCTTTCTCACAGTGTCTATGCAGTGTTGTAGTGGAGGCTTTAGTCCGTCCTGCCTGGCCGCAGGTGCCCCTGGATGAGGCCGCCCCGCGTGCCCCGACCGGTCTTATAATCAATGGATAAAGTGGGGAAAATGTGGAATAACTTCAAGTACAGGTGTCAGAATCTCTTCGGTCACGAGGGAGGAAGCCGTAGTGAAAATGTGGATATGAACTCCAACAGATGTTTGTCAAAGAGAAAAACATCAGTTTAGGAGACTCAGCTCCCCAGCAGCAAAGCAGTCCCTTGAGAGAAAATGTTGCCTTACAACTAGGGTTAAGCCCTTCAAAGAATTCTTCAAGGAGAAACCAAAACTGTGCCACTGAAAAGAGGACTTTCCCTTTTAGCCTGCAGTACATCTGCCATGCAGTCATCTGTAGATGCACGACATATGATGGAATTGATGGGCTCCCTTTACCATCGATGTTACAGGATTTTTTAAAAGAGTATCATTATAAACAGAAGGTCAGAGTTCGCTGGCTAGAACGAGAACCAGTCAAAGCAAAGTAAACCCTCCTGTCCCCCAAGGGCATTAACTAGATCTGCTTTTATGTGCACCAGGCAGTATACCTATAGCAAGCACACATATCAGTGTTAGGTCTTTCAGTCAGTATGTAAGCTTAGTGTTAGTATCTGTCAGGGGCAATCTGCTGTTACTTTTACTCAGTAAATTGGTGCCTATTGAGACAAGAAGGGGTAGAGCTACAGGTATTCAGGAAGGCTGCAAAGACATTCTGCCGATTTAGCTGGCAGTTTGGTTTTTAATGGCTGTAGTAACTGAGTGAAGCAACTCTGGGGCATTTGCTATGAAGAATTCTATTTCTTACTGAAGAACAAATTATTAATATTGAATGAGTATTTCAACGGTATGACTAATGTTTGAAATTATTATTTTTTCTAAGAATTTTTCTATAACCTTCCAAAAGTAGTGATGTTTATAGTTACTATAAGTCAAGTTTGGAAGTCCAAAAAAATAAAGATTGCCTTCCTTTTAGAAAAAAGAAAATGCAATTTTCTGGCCACAAGGGCATAGTGCAGTTCATGTAAGTGTTGATATAGTTTATAGTCAGTCTCCTTTTCTCTTCTGCAAAAGGTACTGGTAAGTAAACCAGGTTTTCTAAGTAGTAGTTCTTAAAATTTCAGACATATAAAAAGTTGTAATAGAATTTTATTTAAGGCCTTACGTATTCATTTTTTTATGAGTGCTTTAACTTAAAACGCATTGGAAATAGCTGCTGCAAGGTAGGCCTGCGTGTGATTTTTTTAAGTTGACATGTGCAGTCGAGTTGCTGGTTGGTTAAAGTTGGGTCTTTTTCTATGCCCATGATGAGTTTGTGAACCATGAAGAAAGTGAGACGAGACCATACCCAGACAAGTCAGATGATACTAACTACAGTGGTTGCTGGTCATTGAGATTATTGTTAAACTGTAACTCATAATTTGGATGGCAGTATTTATCTCTTTGTTGTAAACTCTTATAGCTGAATTGCTTAAGTACAAGTTATAGAATTTCAGTGCACTTAATTTTTAATGGAAAATCTGAAACCTAAATTGCTGATTTAAAAGGTACTGTACAACCATTGTATCTGTAAATAACTTTACTTAGCTCCTTTTTGTCACTTAGAATAGTATGCAGTACTACTTGAGTGAACTATTTTGGACGTAATATCAAGTTCTAGTGTTTGCTTCTTAGTATTGAACCGAATTTACAGTCTGTCTTAGACATTTTGCACTAAAGTAGTCAAATCCGTTCTCGTGTCTTTCTGTTAATGTGCTCTGTACCACTGGTGAGTGCTTCCTAGTTTCCTTACCTGCTGCTACAGAAAGTTATTTTACATCCCAATGGCTATCGCCAAGGCCAAAAAAAGGAAAGCTATATTTGTATGTAACACTAACCCTTGGACTGCTAATGTATGTTTCTGCTTGTTGTGCCTTGTTACAGCTGCTTTTTTGTGCTAATAAAGTATGTTTGGTGTTCTCCTTGTAAAAAAAAAAAAGACTCACTGGGACTTCCCTGGAGGTCCAGTGATTACAGCCCTATGCTTCCACTGCAGCGGGCAAGGGTTCAATCCCTGATCATGGAACTAAGATCCCACATGCCACTCAGCGCAGTTTAAAAAAAAAAAGACTTGCCAAGACTATGTAAACACTTCTTTACATGTGACAACTACTCATGGGACATGATACAGTAAGTGCCCCCACAGGATTCATGAGTTAGCTGACCAGTTTATTCTCCCAAGTAAAATGAGATTTTTAAAAACTGTATAATATGAAAGGGCACTTCAAGACAATGCTGAAGACATAAAATTTCTTGTGTTGAACTAATACCCTGTTTTTCTAAGTTACCTTGTATCAGCAAAATAATTTTAATATACATTTTCGGCAGAGGAACAAGTAAACAAATTTTCATTTCTAATTAGGTATGTGTGAGTCTGATAGTTTTTACAGGATGTAAGAAGCTAGAGAATACATGGAAAAAATTATAAAACATATAACTGCCATATCATCTTACTTTTGATTATTCTTGACATTACAGAGATGATATTCCATCCATACAGATTTATATTATATATTAGGTAACCTCCTCTGCTCTGTTAAACTACCCTATGTCCTAGGGGAGAACTGGAGAGAGAGAAACCAGAGCACAAGGGTACCTGAAAGTTCTCACTCAGTCAACAGATACTTATTGAGCACCTGGAACGTGAGAGCCACTGGCTTAGACTTGACCACAGGTGATAAACATGACCGCTTCAGTGGAGCTTCCGGCCTGAGGTGGGAGGAGAGCTTCTCAGGACACTTCCAGGAGCCTCTTAGCCGAGCAGCTCCCTGCGACTCACCAGCAGACAGTCTGGACTTTGCCAATCTTTCATTCTTGTCCCTGCTGGCTTCCAGCGCCAATCACATGTCTGGATAGTAACCCCTGAGCATAGGTTACAAGGGATGAGAAACCTATCTGATGGATAGGTTACAATCCATGAGAAAGGATGAGAAAGAAAGGGTCCTGAACTCTATGGTCCCCCCACCACCACGGTTCTAGAGCACTGCCCACAAAAAGACCCAAAATCTTGAAATAAATACATTAAAATGCATCCACCTTACATTTCATTAAGGAAATATATCATAATAAGTAGTAAAAAATCATAGGTATATTCATCAAGCTGTTAATATTTTATAAAGTGCCAAAAAAAAGACACCTTCACACTTTAACTATAGGTGCATTGACTACTAGAAACAGTCAAAATCAGTGATTGTATAGAAGTAATAGCACAGGTTTTCTGACGCATATAAAATTGTATGACTGAAATAACTAAAGAAACAGAAGCACATCCTAAGTGCTGAGTGTCCAGAGTGCTATCAAGTCCCCCAAGCTTTGGTGGGTGAACAAGTGCTGAGGGGCTGTCGAGCCTTCTGCACCAAGCTGGCAGCTCACAGCACCTCCCAAAGCAGGACAGACACCTTCCTCCTCTCCACAATAATGGTGATACAAGGTTATCTTGTGGGATAGGCTTTGCCAAGGGCTCAGGACTAATAAGGGCATCCCTGGTGGCTCAGATGGTAAAGAATCTGCCTGCAATGCAGGTAGACCCAGGGTCGATCCCCGGGTTGGGAAGACCTGCCCCTCCCCGCCCCCTGCAGAGGAGAGAATGGCTACCTACTCGTCTTCTTTCCTGGAGAATTCCAGTCCACAGGGTCGCAAAGTCAGATACAACAGAGCAAATAGCACTTTCACTCATAAAGGGAAATTAGAGCAGAGCGAGGAACAACTTGAAACTCATTTGTAGAAATGTGGACCGACCTAGAGACTCAGACAGTGTGAAGTAAGTCAGGAAGAGAAAAACAAGCATCGTATATTAACATATGTATATATAAAATCTAGAAAATGGTACTGATGAACCTATTGCAGGGCAGGAAGAGAGGTGCAGATGTAGAGAAGAGACTTGCGGACAGAGAGGGGAAAGAAGAGGATGGGACAAGCTGAGAGAGTAGCACTGACATAGACACACTACCGTGTAAAACAGCTCGTGGGAAGCTGCTGTCTAGCCCAGGGAGCTCAGCTCGGGGCTACGTGATGACCCAGAGGAATGGGATGGTGGGCAGGAAGGAGGCTCGAGAGGAAGGGCATGTGTGTAAACATACAGCTGATTCACATTGCCGTAGAGCAGAAACTAACACAACATTGCAAAGCAATCACTCACCAATTTAAAACACACACACCCAGATGCTTGAATGGTGCTCTATCCACAGCTTCGCCCCAGGTCTGCCTTGAATGTCTCTCTTCTTAGCCCTGACCTGGAGCACCACTATTGAGAAGCCTTATCTCCCCAAGAGGGGGTGGGGGGGGTCATTGAGTCCTGTCCTTTATCCTCAAGTTCTGGACCCTGGACCCTTTTCTGGACCTGCTAGGGAGAAAAAAAAAAAAAGAAAGAAACACAAATAAACAAGAGTAAGTTACTAGTTCAGCAGAGTTCAGCCCAAGGCATAGGAGACAGCAGCAGCCAACTGTCTATTCTCACACTATTTTGTCTCCCCCAGATTCTATGGAAATAACTGAAAACCAGCTTCCCTCATAGCTCAGTTGATAAACAGTCTGCCTGCAATGCAGGAGACCCCAGTTCAATTCCTGGTCGGGAAGATCCCCTGGAGAAAGGATAGGCTACCCACTCCAGTATTCTGGCCTGGAGAATTCCATGGGGTTGCAAAGAGTTGTATACGACTAAGCAACTTTCACAACCAGATGAGAACAAACAAAGGCCACTTATTCTGAACTTGCTTCTAGAGAGGAGTAAGCCAGCATCATTGGCATTTTTGCTGAGACTGAAAGGCAGGCAGAGGAGTGGAAAAGCTTCATAGTAGAAAAATGAGAAGGCTTCAGGGGCACCCTGACTGGAGGCTACTGGCACTGAGAAGCTGCAGATGTGTGTGAGAAGCAGGGCTTCATACGTGGTTGGTTATGCATGTATGTTTGACTTTCTCTAGTTGGTCCTAAATTGGGAGTGGAGATGAAAATTAGAAAAGCTGTCAGGAATCAAGTCCTGGTTGTGTGGGGGCAATTGTTATAGAGGTTATTGTTTGTTTTCCTGGAAGATTACTAGAGATGAAGGTCTGACTTCCTCAAAGTCTGATTTGTAGCTAGCAGACTGACTTCCTGGGCTGGTTACTGTGCATAATACGTTGATTTCTGGGCTTGTTGCTGCAGACTATGGTGGGAGTTCTGTCTTTACATATGGGTCTGGCCATGTCTGTTTGCATATCTAATCTCTCAGTTCAAAACTTCACCCTGGCTCCTAGGGGCCTGTGGTGTCAAGGACAGAATCTTTAACAATATATATGACCCTTCACCAACTGGCCCCTTATCTGGTTTTCTCTCCTGTCACTTCATCTTTTCACATGAGTATTGTCGACTAAAAAAATGTACAACGTGAGAGCTGGTTTTATCCAGGGCAATATGAGAACTGCAGCCTGGGAAACAGCACCTCAGATAACTCTGAGAAACTGTTCCAAAGACATAGGGGGAAAAGACAGTATATATGTGATTTTGGTAAAAGGGGGAGTACATGCAACCAAGCACATATTTTTTCTGTAGAAAGTCTCTGCAGGTCTCGTGAAGCTTCTGATAGTCACGAGAAACAGTCGTCATCGTGAAGGATTTTAGTGCTTTCCTAGATATGAGATGATACAAAGAATTGGACTCACAAAATGAGCTCCTGAGAATATCTAACTATCTAAAGACATTTCCTGCCAGCTTCCTGGAACACAGAGCTCCTCATTCCTGCTCTCCACCCTGAGCTCCTTCAGAGGGTGTTGGAGGTCAGCAACTGCCATGGCACATGAGTTAATCCTTGCAGAGGCAGAAGAGAAGCACCCATGGCAGATGCCAGTCTGTGGTGGACAGAATTCAAAAGCTGGACCCATCAGCATCCCTGGGGCACGCAGAGCCCCTCCACACCCCACGCCCCTCCAAGCACATGCCGCCTTGTCTAATGCTGGCCCCCCTCGGCGAACTCCTGCTCAGACGTCCCCTCCGCCCTGTGGCCCTCCCTCCCCTCTGGCCATCCTGTATGGCCCTCTCCTATGTGGCACCTTACCTCGACATACTAGTGTTCCCAGTGGGGGATTTTTCTCCAGGCCAGACCTTGGCTTCCTCAAGGGCAGGAATCGTGCCTTACGATTTGTTTCTGCATCTAGCAAGCATCAGAAGGAGCTCAATAAATCCCTGTGGAATTAATGAACAAACAAGCACAACTAGTACTGATATGGACCTTGTACTGCTCACAAGAGGGAGCGATCACATCAGTGCTGGGAATCTCTGTAAAGCTGTCTGCTGCAGAGGGACAGAAGACTTTGATAGCTCTTTTGCCCCCTCCCCCAAAAAAGTTATTTATTTCTGTCCTACCCTTCCTGTCCCTCTTGACTCCTAGGCAAACTGGGAGTGCACATACACTTTTAGTTTCTTCCTGTAGTCACAAAAGAGTTTTCCCACTGCCAGGCACCAGGCTCTTCGAGAATTAGAATATCGGTTGGAGTGACGTCAGTGCTCCAAGTGCTAGGACAAGGCTGGCTTCCGATTCCCTGTAATCACCTCAACCGAGGAAGTTTTGTGTCCCTGGATGAGTCTTAAAAGGGAATGTTTCATGTGCATGCATGATAAGTTGCTTCAGTTATGTCTGACTCTTTGCAACCCCATGATCAATAGCCCACCAGGTTCTTCTGTCCATGGGATTCTACAAGCAAGAATAATGGAGTGGGTTGCCATGCCCCACTCCAGGGCATCTTCCCAATCTATGGGTTGAATCTGCATCTCTTATTCTCCCACTTTGGCAGGAGGGTTCTTTACTACTAAGCTCTACCTGGGAACCCCCAATGTTTCATGGGTTTGTTGCAAATAGGAAATCAGCACTTCCTGGAATGAAGAGTCAGCCTTCCCTCCCCGAAATTTGTAAAGTCGTACATCACAGGCAGCACATGTGCTAAGTGGACCCAGTGCAACAGAAGCTCAGGGGTCAGAAGGCAACCTCTAGAGTCTGGGTGGAGAGGACACGAGGCCGTGCCTTCACCCCATGCCCAGCCTGCACCCCCAGCCGGCCCTCCAGGATGTTCTGCCACCTGGTGGGAACAGTGCAGGATGATCCTAGGGCCGGCCAGCTTCCAGACAGTCCCCCAGGAGACTTACGGATACCCTTCCTTGGAAGGGCTGCCATAATAAAATGCCATAGACTGCATGACCTGAGTGATTAAAGTGTACTTCTCACAGCTCTGGAAGCTCAAAGTCCACAATCAAGGTGCTAGCAGATGAGGATTCTTCGGAAGCCTCTCTCCTTGGCACACAGACAGCCACCTTCTCACTGTGTCCTCACGTGGTCCTTCCTCTTGGACATGCATTCCTGGGGTCTAGGGTTCTAACCTTTTCTTTTTATAAGGATACCAGTTATAGTGGATTAAGGCCCACCCTAGAGGCCTCATTTTAACTTAATTACCTCTTTAAAGGTATCTCCAAATATAGCTGAATTCTAGGGTACTGGGGAGTGGGACTTTGGGGCAGACAATCTAGCCCATACAATTTCCAAAGATTCTTGCTAGCAGCCAAGGAGTTCGCTACCAACCAAGGTACTTATTCTCTGAGTCAGGTGCTTTTTTTGTTGTTTGTTTGGGGGGTTTTGCTTGTTTGTTTCACTTTTTGGTCTCATGGAGTGGCATGTGGGAATCTCAGTTTCCTGGCTGGGGATAGAACCCGTGGCCCCTGCAGTGGAAGCGGGGAGTTCCAACCAATGGACCACCAGGTAAGTCCATCAAGTGTGTTTTAAGAGAACACTCTGACCCAAAGAATAGTGACTTCCCTCTCCAACCCCCATGTACCCAGGCACACTCAGCCGTCCTCCCTGAGGGCCTATCACATGGCCCTCTCTAAGATGAAGCTTGGCTTACTTGTCTTTGGTTCCCTGGTTACTACCACAGCTAGAGGCATCCTAAGGAATTGATTCCAGACACACCTTGTTGCAGACCAAGAGCCGCCTGAAAGCAAGGAAAACTGGGCAGTGAGGAAGCAGCAGAGGGTACCAAAAGGGAGTCAGAGACGGTGGACAATTTCCTCACTCTCCTAGTGACCCCTGGGGCAGCAGCATATGCCTCTGGGTTATACCAGGATGCAGGGCAATTTCCACCTGGAAGATGTGTAAGGAAAACAATGAAAATGCCTGCTTTTTTACAATTTTCTCAGACTCATATAAAATTCAAGATTCTCGAGGCAGTGTGTGTGTGTGTGTGTGCATGCGCACGTGTGCATGTATGTGTGTTTGACAAGAAAAGGGTAGGAACACGCTTTCACATTTCATGGAAAGCCAGCAGTGGTCATGCTCTGGATGTACCTAACTGTCAGCCTTGGGACATAAAGTTGTCCACATCAATGCCTTAGAAGTGAATCTTAAAGACATGGCCAAGAGGAGGCGAAACCTGCTAAATAGGCAGTGGTGGTTGTCTGAGGTGTGAGGTCCAGTGGAACTAATGAAGAGGATTGAAGATGGGAAGAGGGGTTGGCTGGTCACTCTCTGAACTGAAACTCCACCTTCTAGTCAAGATCAGACATTTTCATGTGGGGAAGCTTGTCTTCAGGGTTCTCTAGTCTCTACTTTTCCTTTCACTTTAAGCATGCTCTCCCAGTCTCCCCTTGACTGTTACAGATTCAATTGTGTCCCCCAAATACACGCTGATGTCCTAACCCCTGGTACCTGAGGATGTGACAGTATTAGGAAACAAGGTCTTTGCAGATGTAACCAAGTTAAGATGAGATCATTAGGGTAGAACATAATCCAACATAACTCGTGTCCTTACAAGAGGAAAATGTCATGTACAGACAGAATCACACAGAGTCAGTACCATGTGATGATGGAGAGAAGAACTGGATGTGTCTACAAGCCAATGCACACCAAGGATTGGTGGTTACCACCAGAAACTAACAAGAGGCAAAACAGGATTCTACCCAGAACCTCAGGTGGAGCAGAGTCCTGCTGACTCTTTGATCTCAGACTTCTGGCCTCCAGAACTGTAAAAGAATACATTCCTGTAGTTTGGAGCTACCTAGTTTGTTGTAGGGTGTGGATAACTTTGGGGGAGCACTTTTCAGCCTATCATCATGGACTCACAGTTTCTAAAGCATAACTCAATACTCCATCCAAAGATCTTATTTCTAACGTGTAAAATAGGCCCCTCTGATGCACGAACGTGCATTCTTTACCATGATTTAGCAGGAAATGCCTGAAAACCCAACCATGACCCCTAAAAAGTCTAATATTTGCTCCCACAGCTCTTCATGCAACAATGCTAGCTGTCTGGCAAATTGCCCTCTAACCATTTTACATTTCCCTGAGGAGTCTTCTCACATACACCCAACTGATTAACTTCATTTCCTCTAGCATAGAAATTAGTGAAAGGAATACGTTATAGGAATATATTGAGCTTTGTGCCGGGAGAGAGAGCTTCCCAGGTGGCTCAGGGGTAAAGAATCTGCCTGCCAATACACGAGACCAGGGTTCAATCCCTGGGTCGAGAAGATCCCCTGGAGGAAGAAATGGCAGCCCACTCCAGTATTCTTGCCTGGGGAAATCCCAAGAACAGAGGAGTATGGCGGGCTACAGTCCACAGGGTCACAAAGATTCAACTATGACTGAGTACACATGCTCAGTGCTGCTGGGAAAGTGATACTAGGAAAGACATATGGTCTTAAGAAGAAATGTTTTTGAAATATGTAGCTTCAAAGAACAGAGCAAATCTCATAAACGACTGACCTCTGGAAGTAAAGCTTCTATGAGATGCCCAACCATCCTCCTAGGGGAGATAACATCTGGGTCCCTTTAGTTTCACCAGCAACTACAGTTACAGTTTCCTTTAGATGAACGGTGACCCAGTGGACCATAGAAAGTTTGAGTCCTGTGAGTTTTGTGGTTGCCTTCTGTTGATCATGTGTATTTTGACTTCAGATGTCATTTATATTTAAGAAATTCAGGCAGCCGGATTCTGCCATAGGTCAACTTGAAAAACATGCACAAGAACGTCAATATCCTGTAAGCCACTGCACGTTTACTATCCATGTAGGACGGAAAGGTCATAGATGTCCTCTGAAGTGATTTATTTCCTAAATTAAAAGAACAAAAAAAAAATAGAAAAGACATCTAAAGTGTGCTTCTTGGTGCCGGCTAACTGTTGTGACTAAGAAGAGCACAGAGACGAGGTCAAATACCTTGCTTCACATTTCAGCCAGCACTTTGCACAGGGAACCACAGTCAATATCCTGTGATAAATCAGAATGGAAAAGAATTTTTAAAAATAATATATACATATACACACATATACATATGAACAGAATCACTTTGCTGTTTAGCAGAAATTAACACGACTGTAAATTAACTGTACTTCAATTTTTAAAAATTTAAAAAAAAAAAATCGCAGCCAGCAGTGCAGCTCCCTGGCCTGTGATCTTGGCCAAAGGAGTCACTCTCACAGATGAAGAGCAAGGGCCTTGCGAAGTTAAGATGTTAAACCAGGAATGTGACGCTTTTAGATGCCAGGCGCTCTCCTCAGCACTCTTAAAATAATTCCTGAACATTCATTCGACCCACACGTGGGCTAGACCATCCTTCACTCGATTCCAACGTGGACACTGAAGACTGAGATGGAGCGTCACGTGAGCGGTGAGCTGTCTCCACAGGAAGCAAGGCCGTCCCTAGGGTCCCCAGTCCAACTCCCAGCATCAGCGGCCGCGGGGACCGGGAACGCGGGCGGCATTCCCACGGGAGGGGACGCGGGGACACAGGGACACAGCCTGCAGCCCGCGCCTTTTTCCTGTCACCGTTTTCTTCAGGCGCACCGGCCACGTGTCCGACGCTGTTCCTTCACGGCCCACTCGAGGCAGGGTCACTAAGGAGGAAACTAAGGCAGGGAGCGGCCCAGCTCGGCTTCGCCCGTGCGTCCTGCACGCTCCTCCGCGGGTCCGCGGCTGTTGCTCCGGCAGCCTCCCGCACCCCGGGCTCCTCAGGATGAGCTGTCACGCGAGAGGAGTAGCCCCAGAAGCTTGACAGAGCGCCGCGCGACCGCCCGGCTCTGCGCCTGCGCAGTCAGCACCCAGGGACCTCGGCGGCGCGCCCTCTGCTGGCGCCTAGGGGCACCGCCTAGCTGCCAGGAGCTCCAGGAGCAGGTCCCAGCATCATCACCCAGCACCTAGTGTGGTTCCGTCCTTTCCCCCAGACCGGGCCGCAACCCCAGGAGGGAAGAGCCACTTCGCGGTGCCCGCCTGGGGCTAGAGGAAGCCCAGCCAGGGCTCAGAGCTGTTGCTGATGATCAACTGATCATCTAGTTAAAATAGTGTCCTCTAAGTCTCTCCATCGTAATGGCACCTTCTTTCCATATATAACTAATCAGTAAATAACACGCAACTCGGTATGCCACAGGACCCGAGTATAGTTCCAAAAAAGAATTCCTTTGGTGACCTCGAATAAGGAAAGTGATGGGAGCGTTGGGTGGGGTTGTAATCTTTGACAAAGGAATTCTGAGAGATGTGTTCCCTTAGGAGACTGTGGTTGGACTGTGGGCTGCCCACATAATATTCCTGCTTGACATGTGGCCTGGAAGTGAAGTAGAGAGATACAAGGGACAGTGAAGGAAGCTTCTATCAGGCATGAGAAGCTCACAGTCAGTGGAATATCTAAAGCAATTCTACCTTGTCTTTCTCCCCTCCTTTCCCTACCCTACCTAGGCATTTTGGGGCAGTTGTGTATATTTGCTAGTGCTTGTTATTTGGGAATCAGGGTGAGGGATCAGGACTCTTACCTGCTTATGATCATTTATTTCTTTGCCTATAACCCCAACAGACTGCAATTTGAAGACACGGGCAGCTTAGATTCTAAAACATATTAGTTTTTGCAGAAGCAGAAATAGAAAGTAAAATTGAATATGTTGAACAAGTAGTTTAAAAAAACTTGGAGAAATAAAAAAATGGTGACTGAATTATTTATCTACAGAACTGGAAACTGTAAACAATTAGTGAACAATTGCTCTTTTGATTTACATTACATGTTTCAGCCCTGTATCTCACAGTCCTATATCTGACTTTGCTGGAAACGCATACACAGGTCTTTAATGTATTCCTCAGACTATATGATTAGTCTCCCCCATTTCATCTGCTCCATAAAGGTATTTACAAATTTGTTCAAATACTGAACTATTTAAGTCCAAAAGACATTTTATAGAAATCTGTTACACTTTTACTCTAGAAGTCCTCAAGGCTTAAAATACATAAGCCTATTCAGTTCAGTTCAGTTCAGTCGTTCAGTCGTGTCCAACTCTTTGCGACCCCATGAATCGCAGCACACCAGGCCTCCCTGTCCATCACCAACTCCTGGAGTCCACCCAAACCCATGTCCATTGAGTCGGTGATGCCATCCAACCGTCTCATCCTCTGTCATCCCCTTCTCCTCCTGCCCTCAATCTTTCTCAGCATCAGGGTCTTTTCAAATGAGACAGCTCTTCACATCAGTGGCCAAAGTATTGGAGCTTCAGCTTCAACATCAGTCCTTCCAATGAACACCCAGGACTGAGCTCCTTTAGGATGGACTGGTTGGATCTCCTGGCAGTCCAAGGGACTCTCAAGAGTCTTCTCCAACACCACAGTTCAAAAGCATCGATTCTTCAGCTCTCAGCTTTCTTTATAGTCCAACTCTCACATCCATACATGACCACTGGAAAAACCATAGCCTTGACTAGACGGACCTTTGTTGGCAAAGTAATGTCTCTGCTTTTTAATATGATATCTAGGTTGGTCATAACTTTCCTTCCAAGGAGTAAGCATCTTTTAATTTCATGGCTGCAATCACCATCTGCAGTGATTTTGGAGCCCCAAAAAATAAAGTCTGACACTGTTTCTCCATCTATTTCCCATGAAGTGATGGGACCAGATGCCATGATCTTAGTTTTCTGAATGTTAAGCTTTAAGCCAACTTTTTCACTCTCCTCTTTCACTTTCATCAAGAGGCTTTTTAGTTCATCTTCACTTTCTGCCATAAGTGTGGTGTCATCTGCATATCTGAGGTTTTATAAATTTATCATATAATATACATGCATATATGTAAACGTAGAGAATATCTCACCAAAAAAACTACGAATAATATAGGAATTAAATTATTTTTTAAATGATATACTGGGATAAGTGCCAAGGAGAATAAAGTTTCGAAAGATCAGCGAAAGTCCTTCCAAGGAAGTGGCCTTTAATCTGAAGGATGTGCAGAAAGGAGGAGAAGTCTTTGTCTGGGGAAACAAAGCAGAAGTGGGAAGTGTCATCTGGGCAGAGATTTCTCTCCCTAAAGAACTGCACATGGTCCATGTACCTGGAGCCTGCGGGGAGGAAGTGAGGCCGGGTGGACTTGGACAGGTCCACTGCGGACAGGTCACGCAGAGGCTGCAACCTGTGTAAGGATTTTAGATTGTATCCAAAAATGCAATGGAGGGGGGGGGGGGGGCAGTCACAGCTTTTAATCAAGGGCAGAAATTCAAGTTGATTTAGGGAAGCTTCCATTTCCCTTTTTCATGCCCTAGGTTGCCTACAGCAGGTCCAAGAGTCAGGCCATTACACGCTGCAGAATGAGATTTCAAAACAAATAAGCGGGGCGCGGAGGGTGGGGGTTGGGGAGCAAGCCCTCAAGACAGTTCTGGAAATCTGACGGCCAGAACCTGGGCAGCTTTGAACCGCTAAAGCTCCAGCAGTTTGTTCAGAGCGCCTTTTGGACCCGCCTATCTTGACGAGGCCGCGCCTAGGGCAGCTGCTCCTCCGCCGCCTTCCCGCGAGGCCCTCAGGCGGGTTGCGGTGACATGTGGGTTTTACGGTCGACCCGCGACCCTCGCGCAGGGGCTTCCCGGGGACCTCGCCAAGTCCGAAGTTCGCGGGCGAACAGTGATCGGACCACAAGCCCGAGAACGGCTGGTCCCGCCGCCTTGGCCCCGCCCCCCGGCCAGGCTGCGTTGTGTCCAGTCTTCGGACTGGGAGCCCGCCGGAGACGCACGGGATGGGGAAAGGCCTGGAAAACCGAGCCGGCCCCAGGAGCGGTGAACGTTTGGTGGTCAGGCGGATAGCCTTGGGGATCGCAGGAGAGGAGAGTTCCCAGGGTGCCTGGGGTGTTGGTGTGAATGTCAGCTCTGGTGTGCAAGAAATACCGCACCTCTTAATTTTCTGCATCTCACTTTATGACTCCTCTGAGCCACGTGCAACCCACCCTTCCCTGTCCCCTTCTGATGGACTGGGTACAAAATTAAAATTACACTGTGTTTTTTGCTTGTTTTTTTTTTTCTGGGGGGGGGGGGGTCCCCTTCCCAGGAATTAAGCCAAGTTCTGGAAGCAGTGATTTTTGTGGGTAAACGCATGGTTAAGTAACTTACCCGAGGTCCCATTGCCAAAAGTGGCCCTCAGAATTCAAACCCAGACCGCTCAGATTCCAGAGGCTATGCTCTCAACCAACATGCTAGATCCGTCTCTAAAATGTTTAGTTTCAGCCATATCTGATGCCAGCTTGGGACCACAGCGCCCTGAACTACAAGCCCACTGGACTGGGAGTCAAAAAATAGGACTGGCAGTCAGCAGGTAGCCTAAAGCAAGACTTCAGTTTCCCCCTGGAAGAAACGGGTTTAGTATAGATGATTCACTTGGCTATACAGTAGAAACTAACCCAACGATTGTGAAGCAACTATATGCCAGTGAAAATTAAGAAACAGGGTTAATGTCCAAGGTCTACAAATTCTAGGGCGTGTAACTAGTCATTGGCAGGCCAGCATGTAACCTATTCTAAGGGTGATGCAGCGGCTCCAAGGTGAAGTGGCCTCATCACCACTAATGGGAAACTGGATTCTGTAAGAATAAATGGTTGGTGGACAAGGTGAGAATGGTGAGAGATGGTGAGAAATGCTGATGGTACAAGGGAGACGATTAGGGCATTTGCCACCTTCACCACCAACAGCCAACCCCCCACCCTACCTCCCTTCATACAGACTCCACACTTCCTAGTTGAAGAACTAAGGTCCCGCATGCTGCATGGGGTGGCAAATTTAAACAAAAAAAAAAAAAAAAGAAGGAGAAGATAAATAAATTAAAAACCCCTCACTTTTGGAATAGTTTTCCTGGTTCTAATCCAATCCCTCCTCCACCAGGGTAGCATTATGGAAACTTAGATCTGGAAAAAAGCCTTAAAGGTCATTGTATTAGTTTTCCACCAAATTTGATGGATTGAAACACAATACTTTATTATCTTACAGTTCTATGCATTTAGAATTCCAACAGAAGTAAAAAAAAAATCAATGCAAGTTAAGAAAAAATCAGAT
This sequence comes from Cervus canadensis, assembly GCF_019320065.1. Classification (NCBI taxonomy): domain Eukaryota; kingdom Metazoa; phylum Chordata; class Mammalia; order Artiodactyla; family Cervidae; genus Cervus; species Cervus canadensis. Next base: position 80,870,001 of record NC_057394.1, on the reverse strand, counting down.
AGCCGGGCTGTGATTGTTTCTGGGGGCTCTTGCTGGGTTGGTGGTGTCTTTCTTGCCTTTCTTACTTCTTTAGAGGCTAACTTTATTACTTGGTTTGTGACCCCCATTCTCCTTCAAAACTAGCAATATTGCCTCTTCTGACCCTTCTTTACATCTTCCTCTGATTCTGACCTCAGTGGGGAAAGCTTTTCTGATTTTAAGGACATGGGGTTAGACTGAACACTCCCAACCCCCTGCCAATAATCCAGGATCATCTCCCCACTTTAAAGTCCTTATCTTAATCACATCTATGAAGTCCCTTTTGCCACGTAAGGTAGCATCCACAGGTTCTAGGGATTCAGTTCAGTTCAGTTTAGTCGCTCAGTCATGTCCAACTCTTTGCGATCCCATGGACTGCAGCACACCAGGCCTCCCTCTCCATCACCAATTCCCAGAGCCTACTCAAACTCACCAATTGCGTTGGTGATGCCATCCAACCGTCTCATCCTCTCTCATCCCCTTCTCCTCCCGCCTTCAATCTTTTCCAGCATCAGGGTCTTTTCCAATGAGTCAGTTCTTTGCATCAGATGGCCAAAGTATTGGAGTTTCAGCTTCAGCATCCGTCCTTCCAATGAATATTCAGGACTTATTTCCTTCAGGATTGACTGGCTGGATCTCCTTGCAGTCCAAGAGACTCTCAAGAGTCCTCTCCAACACCACAGTTCAAAAACATTGCTTCTTCCACACTCAGCTTTCTTTATAGTCCGACTCTCACATCCGTATATGACTACTGCAAAAACCATAGCTTTGACTGGACTGACCTTTGTTGGCAAAGTAACGTCTCTGCTTTTTAATAAACTGTTTAGGTTGGTCATAGCTTTTCTTCCGAGAAGCAAGCATCTTTTAATTCCATGGCTGCAGTCACCATCTGCAGTGATTTTGGAACCCCAAAAAATAAAGTCTGTCACTGTTTCCATTGTTTTCTCATCTATTTGCCATAAAGTGATGGGACCAGATGCCATGATCTTAGTTTTCTGAATGTTGAGCTTTAAGCCAACTTTTTCACTCTCCTCTTTCACTTTCATCAAGAGGCTCTTTAGTTCTTTCTGCTGCAAGGGTGCTGTCGTCTGCATATCTGAGGTTATTGATATTTCTCCCAGAAATCTTGATTCCACCTTGTGTTTCATCCAGCCCGGCATTTCTCATAATGTACTCTGCAGGTAAGTTAAATAAGCAGGGTGACAATATACAGCCTTGACATACTCCTTTCCCAATTTGGAACCAGTCTGTTCCATGCTAAGTTCTAAATGTTGCTTCTTGACCTGCATACAGATTTCTCAGGATGCAGGTTAGGTGGTCTGGTATTCCCTTCTCTTTAAGAATTTTCCACAGTTTGTTGTGATCCACACAGTCAAAGGCTTTGGCGTAGTCAATAAAGCAGAAGTAGATGTTTTTCTGGAATTGTCTTGCTTTTTCAATGATCCAGCGAATGTTGGCAATTTGATCTCTGGTTCCTCAGCCTTTTCTAAATCCAGCTTGAACACCTGGAAGTTCATGGTTCACACACTGTTGAAGCCTCGCTTGGAGAAGTTTGAGCATTACTTTGCTAGTGTGTGAGATGAGTGCAATTGTGTGGTAGTTTGAACATTCTTTGGCACTGCCTTTCTAGGGATTAGGACATGAGTATCTGTTGGGGAGGGTTGTTATTCTGCCTACTTTCTGCAAGAAGGAATCCCCTGACACATGCTGTTTTGAGTACTTCCACTGACAGCGGGGAGGTTAGTACTTTATGAGGCTGCCGAGGGTCATGTTCAACTCTAATCACCTCTAATCTACAGGTGATGACCAACTCTAAATGTCAGAAGATGAGTATGTTCAGTGCCAGTGTTCCCATGCACAGGTCTTTGCCTTCGGAAATGCAGAAGAAAACCCAGTCTGGTATCCCCACTTACATACGTCCACGTGGTATTCTTGAAATATTTGAAGACAGCTAGATGATTTTGCTGTCATTCCTCAGTTGAACGAACTGGTAGAACCTATTATATGTGGGTTCTATTCTAGGCTTCAGAGATGGGGGAATTTATCAGCCAAGGTCTTTAACCTCATAACACATTACTTCTGGTGAAGAAAACAGGTGGATGATCCAACAAACAGTATTAGCATTGCCTTGAATACACCAGATCAAGGGTACCAAAAAATTCTTGAAAGAATGGATTTTTAAATTGCATTTATTTTTGGCTGTGCTGCCTGCTGCACACGGGCTTCCTCTAGTTGTGTTTAACCGGGGCTACTGTCTAGTTGTGCGGGCTTCTCGTTGCAGTGGCTTCTCTTGCTTCAGAGTATGGGCTCTAGGGAGAGTGGGCTCAATAGCTGTGGTGCACCGGCTTAGTTGCCCCTCAGCATGTGGGATCCTCCCTGACCAGGAATCGAACCAGTGTCCCCAGCATTGGCAGGCAGATTCCTAAAATCTGGACCACCGGGAAGTCTGAAAGAATGTTGTTGTTTTGTTTTGTTTTTAAATCATGTAAATAATGATTATAGGAAGAAGTTAGAAACTTTGTACATATGTTTCATATTTCAGGGTTGTTTTTGCTTTGGATTATAATGGGGGGAACATCAGACCGTTCTCATACCCACAGTCCTCTGAAAATCTTACTCTAGCCCTGAGGGAGAGAAGATTTTAGTAAGATAGAATAGTTTCAATCAGAGTAAGCCAAGATGATTTCTTGGAAAAAGTTGAGACTTCCAAGATGAGTGGATTTAGATAAATAAAGCCTAGAGGAGAAGCCATGCTGTAAATTTCTGCTGACGCCATGGCAGCCAGAGAAGACGGGACTTGTGCAGATAATCCTTTCAGTTTGGGCTGTGGGTCGAGTATATTCAGACTGTTTTACTGCTTGTTTTTAAATAGAAGTCTTCTCAAAGGCACTGAGAAGACTAGGAATTCTGTGGCGATGGGGTAGCACAACACCTCCCTCTCTGCAAAGAGCCTGTGAAACAAGAAATAACCATCTCTACAGGCTACAAACCCGGCAGCTAACACCCTTTGTGTGTTAGTCGCCCAATCATGTCCAATTCCTTGCAATCTTATGAACTGCAGCCCGCCAGGCTCCTCTTTCCATGGGATTTTCCAAGCAAGAATACTGGAGTGGCTTGCCATTCCCTTCTCCAGGGGATCTTCCCGACCCAGGTCTCCTGCATTGCAGGGGGATTCCTTACCTTCTGAGCCACCAGGGAAGCTCAAAACACCCTTTAGCTTCCTGTGATTGAGTTTATCTGAGTCTCCAGCAGAGCTCCAGGCACTGGCAACCTGTACAATCTGGGAGGTGCTCTGGAGGGTGAAGTTTATCAAGTCGTTTGTTCTTAGCCACTTAACTTCTACCCTCTTCCCCTTGGTCGAAAAATATCCTCTCCATGTGCATTCTGGAAAGTGTAATTTGCATTCACCTTGTGTACTGCTCCTTCTGAAATATAGATGAACTGAAATACTGTAAATAAACATAACTAATTTTCACTCCAATTTCCTGACAGAAAATGAAAATCTGGTGGTTGTTTTTTCTTTTCAACTCAATTTTCTAGAGACTCTGCAGCTGACACCATAACATTGAATGTTCCCTGGTAGACTGAATTATCTGTTGACTTCATCTCTTCATTGTTTAGAAATTGGTGCATTTTATAATTAACATTTGAGGTCTCCCCTTCAGCTTTCTTATTTGAATGCTTTGTTGCAAAATAATCATTTATGTATTTTTTTTTTTTTAGGCATGTTTGCCTTTAAGACTCAGAATAATTCTGACTTCTTTGACTCCAGGTCAACTTCAGCCATATTTCCAAAGACCTTCTTAATGATTGCTGGAAGTGTTTCTGGCATTGTTTTGGTTGGAACCAAGTTTGTATCCTGTGAGGATAATTTCATTCTCAGTGATTCTTATTTTTAAATTTTGTTTGGTCCCTAAGAGGGTATACTGAGTTGAAACTTGAAATTGCATTATAAGTGAAGACAGGGTCTAAAATGAGAACTAAAAGATGGTGCAATGCTGTCTGAGTAAACAGTGAAACAATAGTGGTATCATTCTTTTTCAGTTCTCTATGAGGTGCTGGAGAACTCTGCTCGCCCTCTTCTTTTACTACCTGTATCAACTCAGAGAACTTGGGCCTGATAGTAGCAAAGATCAAGTGGTTCCCCTTCCCTTAGGGCAAAATGGAATCTTTCTGGGGCAGGTGACCATGTGTTGGTTTCTTTCCTTATTTATGCATAGGTTTGGATGTTTAAAAATGTAACATGATTAAGACAATTTAAGCAAACCAAGCTCTACCCATTTAATGTTCACACATATTGTAAAAAATAATCAATAACCTAACCCTCAAAGCATGCCCTTAGAGGAATTTTTTTTCTTGGGTGCAGTAGGAGAGTTGACAGGCTTAAGTTATGACCACCACAATATCACATCATTACTGATATTGTAGCCACAGACAATGGGCAGGACCTCAGAGAACACAGGAGACTCCTCCAAGGAGATTTGCAGGAAATGGCAAGGAGACTTTGAGAACTGGAGATCACCTATGAGGAAGAACTGTAAAAAATGGTTTACTACTGTTAATTTTACCCGATTTGTCACTGTTCACCATACCTCTTCCCCACAGGATGGCATGGCTGGGGGGTTCCTGGGCTCGGCACCGGTGTCAACAACAACATTCACATTCTTTGGTCACTTAGCATGAAACAAAATTCCAGAAATCCAAGATCTGTTTCTGGTACTGCTACTGGGCCTTTTGATTGATATGGGCATATTATTCATTTCTCTGTACTTGAGTTTCTTCCAAAATAAACATAAATAATCCTTACCTAACCTATTCTCAAGTTGGTTTGAATATCAAATGAGACATGAAGCATGAAACCTCTTTGGGCAGATGAAATGTCAGAAAATTAGGATGATGTGCTGATGAGTAGTATCATCAGCATTCCAGAGTGGGGCTGGCACCCTCTCCTTCCTTTCCAGACTATTGACAGTAAGAGAGAATCATATCATAATCAGACTGGGGGAGTCCCATTAGCTTTCAATATACTGCTATTCATGAAACAAGGATCAAAGAGTTTTGTGGCTGTGCCAGCTTCCTGAAAACCTGGGAAGCACTGTGAGTCCAAAAGAGGCATTCATTGTTAGAGCTCAGAGGTGGAGTGCTTTAACAATGATACAAGGCAGTTTCTTATCTCTGCCTCAGAGCATCACTAAACACCCGCCCCAAACAAAAAAGGAAAACCTTTAACTGATTCTCAGAAGCACAGACTTTGCAGAAAAGCTGGAAGAGAAAGGGTCAGTGAGCAAGAATAAAAATAGTAGAGTACATTTAGGAAGGAAAAACAGAGATGTCAGTATCACCCTGGCAGATACAGAACAAATAATGAACAAAAGTACCCCAAGGCTAAGCCAAATGGCTCATAAATTGGATATGAGTCAGCAACAGAAGTCCTTTCATTAATTAAGCTCAGGACTGGGGATGATGTTAACAATATTTATGGAGGACCATGTGCGGGGGGGGGGGGTCGGATTTTAGTGTATACATGCGTTATCTTCTTTAACCCCACTAGGTGGGTATCATTGTATCCATATTTCACAAACCAGGAAAATGTTGCCCAGAGCATTACAATACTTGCCCAAGGCCTCCAAGCCATCATGTGGCAAATTTGGGACTTGAGCTGACATCTGTCACCCAAGTCTGTGTTCCTAATCAAGACTGTCAGTTGCCTCTCTGAGAGCATCCTGTTCATGGAGGGCAATGGGCACAATTCTGGGCTTTGGCAGAGGGACTTGGCAAACCTTAAGAGGATCCTGTGGGTAGAAGTGAGAGGAATAAAATTATTTAAACATGGGAAACTGCTCAGTAGGTTAGTACTTAGGAGTCATTGGTATGAATTACCTCTGGGTTTACTGCTTTCTGGGCTATCCAGGTGACTTAGTGGCAAAGAGTTCGCCTGCCAATGAGACCTAAGAGACAATGGTTTGATCTCTGTGTCAGGAAGATCCCCTGGAGGAAGAAATGGCAACCCACTTAGTATTCTTGACTGGAGAATCCCATGGACAAAGGAGCCAGGCAGGCTGCAGTCTATGGAGTCTCAAAGAGTCGGATACAACTGAGCAACTGAGCACACACACAAAACTGGGAAAGAGAGCTAAGCTGAAATCCATAGGAAAGTTAACTTACCTCATGATAGTTGAGGTTAAGCAATAGAAAATGGTTACTGGTGGTTTGGGAGAGAAGCAGGATTCCGACTAAACGAGGATCCAGTTGTGACTGTTTCTGGAAACAAAGGATGCTGTGTGTCTGTGGCGACCATGCAGGTATACCATGCAAGAGAGCCTGCAGTGGGGACACAATCGACCGACAGCCTCCAGGTGTCACCCTTTGGGCTTGCCGAGGCTTCCAGGTCCAGGCTGCTGTTCTTTCAGCTGCCCCAGGTAATGACTGACCTGAGCAGGGACAAGAGCTGGGCCATCCTTGCCCAGTGGGGGCCTCCCCTGCTGGCCCTGATGATGCCCCCTGAGGTTCCTCTCCCAGAACCACCCAGTGGTCTGAAGCTTCTCGTCCCCCAAGCCGGCTCCTTCCCTCTTGTCTGAGGTGTGAGACATGCAAAGTAGCCTGGAGGTTACCCTCACCTGCTCCTGCTCTGACCCTTTTATCCTTAACACGTGCTTCCCCAGTAAATCTCTTGTATGTATAATCTTTGGAGGAGGAAATGACAACCACTCCACTATTCTTGCCGGGGAAATCCTGTGGACAGAGGAGCCTAGTGGGCTCCAGTCCATGGGGTCGCAAAAGAGTTGAGTACAACTCAGCGACAAAACAAAACAACCACGATGTGTAAAGCTGTCAAATGTGTCTGCTTCTCAGAGACCCAGTCTAACAGCATGCTGTGTTGGGAGAGGAAAGTAATCTTTTGTCTTTAAAAGTAGGCTCTGCAATTAACTGAGACATTTGAAGGGCAGGCTCCCGGGGGTTAAAAGAGGATGTGCTTAGATAGTCCACCTTCTCCTAGGACTGAGATTCTATGAGTCTGTTTCTGGCACTGAAATATAACAGAGGTTGAATGATCCTAGTTTATTTCATTTTTTATAAGTTATATGACCCAAGAAATATGACCTTAAAATGTTTACCTGAACGATAATGAAAAATGCCTGAATGACATCTTTACTGTCCCTGTCACCATCTCTGATCTGAAACCTGCACGGCTCTAGCAGATGCTGTTAAAGTTACTGCAGAAGTAAATGCAGCCTCATCTTCATTTGTATTAGAAGGCCACAGATCTGAGGACCAGCTTTGGAACTGAATTGAATCCCAAAAGCAATGTGATGAACCAGCTCAAACTTCCCCCACTCGAGAGTCTTCAGAGATGTAGTGCTCAAAATAAAACATATCAAAAAAATATATATATATACTTGCTGAAAGTATTTGTGGATCTACAATTATCACAAGGGCAGAAACATCAGGGCCTAATACACTCAGAGTCACTGAAAAGTACCCTCAACCTGTCTAAAGACATCAAGGCAACCACCACTGCTGGCACACACAGCCACATTCTCTGAAACAAGAACATTTGGCCTTCTCAACAAAAGGCAGCTCTGGTTTCCCAGGAAATCACCTCCCACGTCTGTGTTGACAGATATCTAAGGTCTCTGATTTCCAATGTTATACAAGGTTGAGGGGGAGACCCTGCTGACTCTGCAATGGAAGCAAAACCACCTGCTTCATTTGGAGCACCATTCCTACACGATGTCTTCTTCCTCTGGCTGGAGATTATTCAAATGGAGAGATGCAGGAAGATGAAAAGTTCCTTGTAAGTTCTTGCGTGAGAGGATTGATAATATTCATGAAAAGCCTTCAGATGAAGCCTTTTAACTCTGATCTTAACGCAGCATCTTCAGATGTCTCCTATTTAATGGACTAGATCTGATAGACAGAGTGCCTGATGAACTATGGACGGAGGTTCATGACACTGTACAGGAGACAGGAATCAAGACCATTCCCAAGAAAAAGAAGTGCATAAAAGCAAAATGGCTGAGGAGGCCTTACAAATAGCTGTGAAAAGAAGAGAAGCAAAAAGCAAAGGAGAAAAGGAAAGATATGCCCATTTGAATGCAGAGTTCCAAAGAATAGCAAGGAGAGATAAGAAAGCCTTCCTCAGTGATCAGTGCAAAGAAATAGAGGGAAACAATAGAATGGGAAAGACTAGAGATTTCTTCAAGAAAATTAGAGATACCAAGGGAACATTTCATGCCAAGATGGGCACAAAAAAGGACAGAAATAGTATGGATCTAACAGAAGCAGAAGATATTAAGAAGAGGTGGCAAGAATACACAGAAGAACTGTACAAAAAAGATCTTCACGATCCAGATAATCACGATGGTGTGATCACTCACCTAGAGCCAGACATCCTGGAATGTGAAGTCAAGTGGGCCTTAGGAAGCATCGCTATGAACAAAGCTAGTGGAGGTGATGGAATTCCAGTTGAGCTTTTTCAAATCCTGAAAGATGATGCTGTGAAAGTGCTGCACTCAATATGCCAGCAAATTTGGAAAACTCAGCAGTGGCCACAGGACTGGAAAAGGTCCGTTTTCATTCCAATCCCTGAGTAAGGCAATGCCAAAAAATGCTCAAACTACCGCACAATTGCACTCATCTCACATGCTAGTAAAGTAATGCTCAAAATTCTCCAAGCCAGATTTCAGCAATACGTGAACCATGAACTTCCAGATGTTCAAGCTGGTTTTAGAAAAGGCAGAGGAACCAGAGATCAAATTGCCAACATCTGTTGGATCATCAAAAAAGCAAGAGAGTTCCAGAAAACATCTATTTCTGCTTTATTGACTATGCCAAAACCTTTGACTGTGTGGATCACAACAAACTGTAGAAAATTCTTCAAGAGATGGGAATACCAGACCACCTGACCTGCCTCATGAGAAACCTGTATGCAGTTCAGGAAGCAACAGTTAGAACTGGACATAGAACAACAGACTGGTTCCAAATAGGAAAAGGAGTACGTCAAGGCTGTATATTGTCACCCTGCTTATTTAACTTACATGCAGAGTGCGTCATGAGAAACGCTGGGCTGGAAGAAGCACAAGCTGGAATCAAGATTGCCAGGGGAAATATCAATAACCTCAGACATGCAGATGACACCACCCTTATGGCAGAAGGTGAAGAAGAATTAAAGAGACTCTTGATGAAGGTGAAAGAGGAGAGTGAAAAAGTTGGCCTAAAGCTCAACATTCAGAAAACTAAGATCATGGCATCTGGTCCCATCACTTCATGGGAAATAGATGGGGAAACACAGCGGCTGGGCTCCAAAATCACTGCAGATGGTGATTGCAGCCATGAAATTAAAAGTCGCTTACTCCTTGGGAGGAAAGTTATGACCAACCTAGACAGCATATTAAAAAGCAGAGACATTACTTTGTCAACAAAGGTCCGTCTAGTCAAGGCTATGGTTTTTCCAGTGGTCATGTATGGATGTGAGAGTTGGACTATAAAGAAAGCTGAGAGCTGAAGAATCGATGCTTTTGAACTGTGGTGTTGGAGAAGACTCTTGAGAGTCCCTTGGACTGCAAGGAGATCCAACCAGTTCATCCTAAAGGAGATCAGTCCTGGGTGTTCATTGGAAGGACTAATGTTAAAGCTGAAACTCCAATACTTTGGCCACCTGATGCGAAGAGCTGACTCATTTGAAAAGACCCTGATGCTGGGAAAGATTGTGGGCAGAAGGAGAAGGGGATGAAAGATGATGAGATGATGAGATGGTTGGATGGCATCACCGACTCAATGGACATGGGTTTGGGTGGACTCCAGGAGTTGGTGATGGACAGGGAGGCCTGGTGTGCTGCGATTCATGGGGTCGCAAAGAGTTGGACATGACTGAGCAACTGAACTGAACTGATTCATCTCTTTTCTGGATTCATCCTTGTAATATAGATTATGCTTGATATCTTTCTGGAGCAGTCCTTCTCTATTCATCCTTGAGACAGAAAAGATGTATTTGCACATGGAAACATGACATAACAGTTACAAAATTAGAAAAATATCTTTTCAGGGACCTCCCTGGTGGTCCAGTGGTTCAGACTCTGAGCTTCCAGTTCAGGGAGCACGTGTTCGACCCCTGGTTGAGGAAATAAGAGCCCACGTGTTGCACATGGGGTGTGCCCCCCAACACACACAAAAAAGAAAGAAAAATATCTTTAGGAAGGAGTTAGATTGAAAATGTCTCAAGGCATTTCTGCTTCTGTGAATGCAGGGTGTGGGAAGAGCACAGGTTTGGAGGCAAATAGTCCTGTGACTGACTCTCTAAACTCTGCCATCTACTGTGTTAAATCAGAGGTCCCCATCCTTTTTGGCATGGAGGACTGCTTTCATAGATTTTTCCACAGACCAGGGTGGGGGAGGGCAATGCTTTCAGGATGATTCAAGAACATTACATGTATTGTGCACTTTATATCTATTATTATTATCATCAGCTCCACCTCAGATCATCAGGCATAAGATCCCAGAGACTGCGAATTACTGCCAATTAATTGGCAATAATACTTCAAGGAGCTCACGGGAGATCTAAATTATGAAGTCACATTAAAGATTTAAAGAAAAATGACCTAAGAGTGGATGAAAGATGATCAAGTCACAACAATGCTAGTTGAAATTATAAAACTCTGCGATACAAGATGGGGAAAGGATGTAATATGTAAGAAAGTGAAAGTCACTCAGTAATGTCCAACTCTATGATCCCATGGACTGTAGTCTGCCAGTCTTCTGTGTCATTGTAATTCTCCAGGCAAGAATACTGGAGTGGGTTGCCATTTCCTCCTCCAGGGGATCTTCCCGACCCAGGGATTGATCTCGGGTCTTCTGCATTGCAGGCAGATTCTTTACCGTCTGAGCCACCAGGATAGCTGGCTGGAAAGCTGACAGAAGTTTGCAAGACAGCCACACTTTACAGAAGAGGCTCTAAGGACATGTCAGGGAACCTAATATTCAAATGGAGGATTTTAAATGATCTGTTCCTTTCTATATTGGAAGCACAAAGGGTACAATCCTTTCTGAGTAGATGCTATAAATAGATAGAGCCTTTGTATTTGTCATGGGACTTGTTTACTGGAAGATTAATGAAATTATTAAACACTTCTTTGTTCCCAACTAGGATACCAATTTACCACTCATTAGGCATTCCTGCTGCTTTCATGGAATTTTCCATACTACCCACCATCGAATTTCACATCCAGTGCCTACCTGGGATCTCTCTGCATGCAGGTCCTCCCACAACTTGCAAAGCACCGAGGATCTACGCGCTCTCATTTCTCCCTGACCCCTGCTTTGTTCATTTCCCCATTTCTTTGTTTTCTTGATTTTCCGAATTCGTCAGAACAGGGAGCTAGAACTTCCTAAGGAAAATTTCATCTGAGCAGTAACTGCTGGATTTAGTCTCTTGTTATGTGTGTGTGTGTGCTCAGTTGTGTCTCTTTGTGGCCCCATGGACTGTAGCCCACCAGGCTCCTCTGTCCATGGGATTCTCCAGCAAGAACACTGGAGTGGGTTGCCATTTTCTTCTCCATGGGATCTTCCTGACCCAGGGATCGAACCTGAGACTCTTGAGTCTCCTGTATTGGCAGGCAGATTCTTTACCCCTATCACCACCTAGGAAGCCCATAGTCTCTTGTCATACTGGGGTCAAATGTTCACACTCAAATGAGTGGGACAGATACGTGAACACAGTTTTGTTTCAGGTAAATGTCTACACTGGCCAAGCTTATAACGTGTCCTCCCTCCTGCCTTCAGAGATGCTTTACCGATGACCTTCCACCTCTTCACAGTGAACAAGAAACAATGAAATAATGTCTTTTTTTCCCCAGTATTTTTCTGCCCTTTCTTTCCAGTTTCATTGCCATTACCCTGGGTTAGATAATAACTGGTGATGATGATGATAATTGGTAGTAAAAATTTACAGCAATTGTTCCTTTATTGACTTTTTGCTTCCAATCTTTTTCGACTCCACTGGACTCGGCACCACACCAATCTTCCCAAAACATGAAAAATGATCCCACCCTTCGCCAATGTAAGTTAGCAAGAGACACCTCAAGTCTGTAAAGTAAAAAGTCCTTAAGTCTGGTATTTAAAGTCTTCAGATCCAATTTCTGAGTCCCATGTCCCATGTGTGCATGCCCTACATAAACCATTTACTCCAAAGTTACCACCTTTACATAAACTTTTCACTCCAGCTGTGAAATACTCTTCCTAACGTCTGTTCATGTATCTTACTGAACAAAATGCATTTAATCGCTAACTGGAAAGGAAAACAAAGTCTTGAGATATACCTCAATCTCACAGAATTGGCCTTGAGGTACTTGTTCTTGTGATTTTGTCCAAGCAGTGTCACCACAGGAAACTGTCATTTATTAATGATATGAACAAACATGAAAGTCAGAACAGTAACTCATTTTATTAACCAAGTTTCCATTTCTAAGAGCAAATATGTCTTTCGCGTGAGAGGGACTCTGTCTCTCCTCTATGGAATCCTTGACACCTGTAACAGTGCCTGGCATCCAGCTGATGCGAAATATCTACTTCTTTCAGTGAATAAACCACAGTGGACCAACAGAGAATAGTTGACATGTTTTAATATTTATTGATAGAAACAGATCTTCAATGCATACTTTGTGTTTGTATAAATTCTACATTCTCTTAACTTTTGTTGTCATTGTTTTATTTAGAGTTTTTTTGGCCTCCAAGTAAACTTAACATAGTATCTATGCATTTGATTCTTTACAGTTTTTTTTTTTAAGATTTTAAACTAAATTTGAGAAACCATGCATGTTGTACATTTTACTTAATTTAATCCAAAAAATGGTTTGCACTTTCAAAAAAGTCATGAAAAGGCAGAACTCAAATAACCTCTATGCTCTAAAATGTCCATGTTCCATTTCTGAAAAAAAATACTTGTTCAGTGTTATATATTGCTTGCTGTCTAGTAAGTCAGATTGTCAGAAACGCTTCATAAATTATCTCTATTTTTAAATATCTTAATCCACTTCCTCCCAGAGATGATCTGGCAAATATTAAATATTGTGCCATATGCAGTAATAGCCCAACAGCTTAAAATAAGAAACAAACCAGTAGTTTTCAGACTGAATATTTTAACCTTAAAATTATATACCTATATATACACATATTAAATTTAAGTGCTGCATAATAAATTTAACATTTCAAGTAACTTAAGTGCATTGAGCAAACATTCAGCCAGGGACTCTTTCATGAAGACACTGTCCTTAAAATGAAAAGTTAAAGGAAGGCTTATTTAGACACCAACGTCTGGACACAGTATGAAGCCTATGGGACCTGAAAGTCCAAGCAAAACCCTGCAGGACTTTTCGGACAAATACTGACTTGTAACCTACCGAACTGTGCAGATACAAAAGTGCTTAGCATGAACAAAATTACCAAAATAAAAATATTTGGTTCTAGCAATATTAACTATTCTGTACTTTAGGATAATTTAACATTTGCATTTTAAACTTTCTATAAATTTACTCTTTTTAACAAGTTAAAAAAGCACACAAAAGAAATAGTTCAAACTATAATTATCTGCTATTTTTCATCCTGGTAAGCGCATCACAAATGATTCAAGAAAACAATGCCTGAACACAGCTCCACGGCGGTGTGCTTCTGAGGGACTTAGGGCGTCACCCACTGTTGGCTAGGCCGGACCCTAAGACAGGTTGCCGGCAGACGGGGCAGGTGCAGTTCTCGGAGAGCCACCGGTCGATGCAGTGGATGTGGAACTCGTGCATGCAGGGTAACTGCCTGAGCTTGTTTCCGGCCACGTAGTCGCTGATGCACACACTGCAGGCCTTGCCCGGCTCGCCGTCCGCACCGCTGTGCTCGTAGTTCCGGGTGGAGAGATTGTCGATCTGCTCTTTGGTTAAACCACGCGTAGGGTCGTCATCGTCCCCCTCGTTAAGCAGGAAGAAGTGAGCGAGGCGAAGAATGGGTAGTGTTCCCGTCTCCACTAAGTTACCTGAACTCCGCGCAGCCCGGCCCGCCATGGGGTCGCTGGCTAGTGTATGAGGCGGGGTGAGCTCCACGCGGGCCAGTCGGCCCCAGGGGGCTCCTCCCAAGAGAGGGCCGGTGGCCCCACCGGGGGAACCGGCGTCTGAGCGCAGCGCCGGCCCGTACGGCCCATCACTCTGCGCCTCTGACTCTGACTCGGCCTCCATGAGAGAACTCAGCTCACCAAAGCCAGTCATAATCTGCCTTAGGATTGATCGCAGCGCCGCGGAGGACGGCTCGACGAGCTCGTGCTCAGCCACTCTGCGCAGCGGCACGGTGATGGTGCTCACGTAGGTGCGCATCCCCGAGCGCTCCTGGCGTGAGATGCTGCGGTGGAAGCCCCCGCTGTTTCTCTCCAAGGAGATCCGGTTCTCCGCCAGCCCTACCCGAGACCGAGTCCTGTTGGCGATGCTGTCGCGGTCGCTGCTCTCTCCGGGACGAATCCTCCTCACCTGCAGGTCCAGGGTGATGGTCGGGTGTCGCCGCACAGCCGCGGGCAGCCTGCTGAGCTCCTCCTCCTCTTCCTCTTCCACCGTGATTCTGGACACGAGCCTGGAGTTGGAGAAGAACGAGGACGCGGCCCCTCTGCCTTCTGGGTCCTGCTCCAGGAAGACCCGGGTTACCCCTCTCCTCCTGACAGACCGCCTGGTGCTCTGCTGGGAAGGCCGGCTCTCTCTTTGTGAATTATGGTAAACTGTGCCACTGGGCCGCTGAATCGGCGACCGGCTCCGACTCCTGAAAGTAGACCTTAGTCTTATGGGCTCTAGTCTTTGGTTTGTATTCCTTACTGTGACGTTGGTTCTGGTCCCATTTTCCCAGACATGGGCCGCTCCAAACCGCTGCCCTTCCCTCTGCCTGAGTTCACTCCCACCTGATGGGGTGCTGAGATGAGTGAGGGGAACACCAGGTCCAGGACTGACAGATGCACCCCCAATTCCATTTCTTAGTCTTCCCAATGGAGACAGAGAGCCTTCAGCTGAGCTCTGCCCCCCGGAGCCAAGGCGCATCCTGGGAATGCGGGCACCGCGGCTTAGATTCCCTGCAGCCTGGCTCCTGGTTCGCCTGGCCACAGGACTGCTTGGTCTCTGGGGCCCATCTGCAGCCTGATCTTGGCTGACATCTGAGAAGGGCATGCCCGCAGAGTCTTCGCCATCCATTTCAAATCCTCTGTTCTCGTGGTTGATGTGGATTTCCAGACTAAACCGAAACTCTCCACTGTGCGGGTTGGTTCGACTCACAGCTCTCCAGGTCTGGTTCCCATTCTGCCCACTTCGAGTTGCATTTCCTGTGCGAAGAAAGGTGTTCAGCCACTCCAGCAGAGAATCTTCATTCGAATTCTCTCGAGGGATTCCTGAGCCTGGAAAGCAAACCAAATCAACTTAACATCAATTCCTGAAATCTATCTTTAGATTTTCATTGAAAGCTTGTAAGATAGTTTTTATTAAATTATATTTAAGAACATCTGTGCATTTGAATGAATGAAAAACAGCCAAAAAGAAAATGAACTTTCTAAAAGAAAGGTGTATACTACAAACATACTAGAATACACAGTGTGAATTAACATTATAAAATTTTAAATACTATTTGTGCAGAGGGGTGAAGAAATCTTAACTCTTGCTTTCTATAGGCCTATTATTGGCAAAATATTAAGGCAAATGAAAACTATAACCATTACCAAAACTGTACATTTAAACTGCTTTATTCATATGGCAATATTAATAAAACATAGCAACAAAACATAGATAATTCACTTGAATTTGTAGAATCCTTTTGGGAAAGGTAACTGTTTTTTACAACTAGGTATTTTGGTAACCTTAAGAATCTTGTTTCTTAGAAACTGCCAAAAACATATAGCTCAAGAACTGTGGCTTTATGAGTAAAATATTAGAACCATATGTCTTTATGTAAAGAAAGGAAATTTTAAGCATTTAATTCAGTTCTCTATGGCTATATCCTTATCTGCAAATTTGAGATAATAATAGAATAGATGTCAGGGAATCATCATGAGGATAAAAGAAGACATGGTATATGATTAATATAACATCTGGTATGATATAATATCTGAGAAAGCACTCAATAAATGTTAGCCATTATATATAATACAATAAAATACATTTTCTGTTCATTTAGAATGTGAGCTGCATGAAAACAAACAAGTTTTGTCTTATTTTGTTCACTGTTAAATCCCCAACCTCTATTCTATTTGGTAGAAATCAGACTCTCAGTTAGTACTGCTGAATGAATCAATTTAGAAATAACTGTGCCCCTGATAAACTTCTTTGACTATGACAGTGCTACTGTGGGAAGCTTACATTTTCTGTTTTTAACCAGTGGGTTATTAAAGTACAAAACTCATTGAAAGGCATTGTGATGCATATTAACTACACAGACTTTACCCTTAAAGTCTCTTCTACTCAAAAACAGCTATTAAATGGGACTGCTTTTATTTCATTACTGCAATCTCTCATAAAAAATGTTCTTTATTAAAGTTAAACCTGTTAATCAGCTGCTGATTATCAGTAAAATAAGCAACTTTAGCCATAGTCTAAAAATATAAGCTATTTCATTTGTGATGAGTACATTTTCCATTAAAACATATCTCAAAGGACCAGTCTTACCAGCTATACTCATACAGTACAATCTGCCTATACCAATGTAAAGAAAATAAGAGTTAATATCCACTTCCCATTTTAATTTGCAAAGAGATATGAGTAAAGAGCAGGTAAACATTAACTCATTCTAAATGCCACTTCTTAAATTACTAGGATGTAGTGATGATGATGCATGAAAGCGGTCACTTGTATCTCACAAAATCTGTGGTCCCTTCTTCCACTGTAAATGCACTGACGGTCCTGGGAGCAGCCTGGCAAGCAGGGTGTTCACAGGACTGAGTTCTCATCAACAGAACTGGAGTTGGAAGAGAGAGAGCTCATTTTCAGGCAGGTGCCTGCGCCTCCCTCTGGACCTAGAACTGCCAGTTGGAACCTAGATGTGGTGGTGACTTAGCTTGATCATGAAGGGCGCACCCCAGAGCAGCAGCAGTTGATGTCCAGTAAACCTTTCTGCAATAGTAGAGGTGCTCTGTCTCTGTGCTGTCAGATACAGAAGCCGTTGGCCACATGGGACTATTAAACGCCTAAATGTGGCTAATATGACTTGAGGAACTGAGTTTTCAGTTTTATTAAATTGAAATAGGCCCATGTGGCCAGTAGCTACTGCACTGTGTGGACAGCACAGTTGTAGAACCACTCTGCTGGCTGGGTGGGTCCCAGGAGGCTTTATGGAGTAAAGCGTGTCTGCCCTGGACTGTTAACATGAAAGAGGAGTAAACTTGTATCTTCCTGAGCCAATGCCCTTGGGGTTTTTAATAGTCTTCACCCTAATTTATACCATGATCTTGATATAATATGTGAAACTACTACTAACAAATACTTGTGGGGAAGGAAGTGGTAGGGTGGACCTTAATGCTGGCTTTACTTTTAATTCTATACACTTCTGTTTAGTTTGAATTTTTTTTTTACAAGCAATTTGTTTCTAAGAACTTCTATCATGACTTAGTGTCTTTTCAGTAAAATGATATAACAAACACAAAAACACAGCAAAGCAACAAACAGGTTTCCCTGACTCAGTCTTTCTGTGTTGTTCTGTATAACTTTTTAAAAGCTAAGCTTAGTTATATTAATTTAAACATAAAAACTAGTCCGTGCATTCTAAAATTAAAAAGAATTCTGCTGGCAATTAATATACTACTTCATACACAGGAGCTCCTGAAGGCAACGGGTGTATAAGACATCTTTATATGCAACCTCTGTCCTGTACTGTCAAACTGTACTGCATAGCATATAATTTATAAATATTCCCTGAATGAGTATCACGTTAAATCTGAAAAACACTAAAAACCAACGTCAGACAAGGTCCTGGAAGCTCATGTCTGCAATTACTCCATTCAAACCTGTTCCTTATGGAAAGGAGTCCATAGTACCTCTGGCATTTGTCCCATTTCTCAAGTCAGGCTGAGATGCTATTTGTTCCTTGACACCATCTAACCGCTGTTGTAATTCTTCTGATGTTATTTCTCCTAAAAAACAGAAAAATGCTCACTGAAATCCAAATTTTTAAATTACTAAGTTTTATGAAAACTTATGGTCAGACTAATCTTTAGCAATCTGTGAAAGACATTCTACTGTTTTCATTTCTGTAAACTGAAAACAGTAAAAACTGTTTACCTGATGCAAATACACATCATTTTGGTTGTTTCATTTATTAATGTTTTATTTAAATTAAAATAAGATTTAATTTGAATCATTAATAAAGTGCTCCCAGCTGATATACTTAGGAACCCATAGGCTATAATTCTGTAGGTTTCTGTCAGAGGTAAAAAGAAATTAAGAGGGGCATATTTCTAGAGAAAACTTCAGATCTTTACTTGAATTCTACCTAGTTCATTATATGGGTAATCCTATATATAGTATGCAAATATGCAACATACAAATATATTACATACAAACCTGCAAGTTTCAACCAGTTCATTGTGAAATTAATTTGTAAAAAAATCATGGAGCACGTCTGACTCTGGGGGAGTTATTAGTTCAACTAAATAAATAAACAGTAACACCTCAAATGAGTTAGAATCAGGTTTGAAATGAATAGTATTTGTACAAATATGACTTAAGAGAAACAGGACCACATAGGTAAATACTGAACACTATCATGTACATGAACCAGTTGGTTTGTTTGACACTTGTATAACAGTGCTATATATTCAATATTCTTGTTTAGTCGCTAAGTCATGTCTGACTCTTGTAAGCCCATGGACTGTAGCCCACTAGGCTCCTCTGGCCTTGGGATTTCCCAGGCAAGAACACTGGATTGGGCTGCCATTTCCTCCTCCAGGGATCTTCCTGACCAAGGATCAAAGTGAATCTCCTGCATTGGCAGGTGGAGTCTTTACTGCTGAGCCACCAGGGAAGCCCCAATATTAACCTACTTATGACATACAGAAGTATGCCAGTGATTTTTCTATGTTGTTATGTTACAAAGCTCTTGAAGTCACCAAAACAGTACAGTGTATTTTGGAACAGGGAAGATGGGGATAAAAACCCCTCCTAACGCTGAAACTTTTAATAATGCTGAAAAAGGTATTTTCTCTTTTACCTATCCCTTACCAGGAGTGCCTAAAAGATTATGGTCTCTCATCAGCCGGTAATCTTCATCATTGAGATTGTTGATAAACTGGTAATAGGCTTCTTCTCTGTGAAGACGCTCTTGCTGCCACCTTCTCTCATTTTCTTGGTGATGCTGGTCTTGGGATGAGGTTTCTTCACCACCATCATCTGATTGAGATCTAGATCGATTCATGCTGAGACTCCTGGCTTTCTGTTCAAACAATAAACACAAATTCAAGGTATTAGTCATGGACTGACTAAACACATGGCTTCATGTTTAACTTGGTTTTTTCATTTTCATTTTAAAAATCTGCCCAGTACTCAAATACTTTCATATGCCAAGTCTTGCAGTGAAAATCTTACATGTAAAATAAGTATCAATACCAACTGCTCCTAGGCAGTACAACACAACTGGGCCTACTGCTTTGCCAAAAGCTGTCCTTGAAGTTAGAATGGATTTGGTTTCACCACACATTTCTCAAACTTGAAAACCAAAGTGATCATCTCACTTTTTAACCTCTTTGACTCTCTTGTAAAGTTGGTCTAATATATTCCAAATATCCGAATACTTCATGTTGGCATACAGATTTTAACCTTGAATTATGCAGTCTTTACTTAATAAGCAAAGGACTACTGGGTATTGGGAGGGTATCATTTACATTTATTTCCAGTAGGGGTTTTCTTTCCAAAATAAAGTTCATAAATGTAACATTACCCTCTTTGCATTTTGTTGAAGTAAAAATAAGTTAGCTGAACAGACCTGGAGTTGACCTCTCTTACACCTCACAGGAGACAATACTACATGCACAGCTCTGGGGATCCTGCAAGCACATCAGAGCTTTTGTGCCTCTCCATAAGAACCTTGTTCCTAAGATTGGAGTGGTTAGTCCAGAGGCTGCTGAGTGCCAGTCAAACTCCCTGACCTTGCTGAGGCAAACACTGCTTTTGGATTATCCTGAAATGTCATTCCTGAGAAATTTACTTTTAAACCATAAGGAAATCAAGGGAGGAATTATTTATTTCATAAATATCTTAAAATTTCTTAAACATATCTAAGTCGTTAAAGCTTCAGTTCTCAACTGGGAATGCATATCAAACTCACTTGAGGAAATTTATCAGAATACAGATATCCAGAGTTCATCCCCAATCCAGGTCAGAATTTTCCAGGGTAGGGCCCAGGTCTAACTTCAAGAGCTAATTTGGGTGTTCTGTGGCTGAAATGGGGATTCCTGAGTGATGCCAGTGGTAAAGAATCTGCCTGCCAATGCAGGAGATGTAGGAGACACAGGTTCAATCTCTGGGTCAGGAAGGTTCCTGGAGGAGGGCATGGCAACCCACTCCAGTATTCCTGAGTGTGGGTTCTGGAGAATCCCATGGACAGAGGAGCCTGGTGGGCTACAGTCCATAGGGTCACACAGAGTCAGACATCACTGAAGCAACTTAGCATGCATACATGTGGCTGAAATAAACCATTCCTTGGTACATATACACCATGGAATATTACTCAGCCATTAAAAAGGATTCATTTGAATCAGTTCTAATGAGATGGGTGAAACTGGAGCCCATTATACAGAGTGAAGTAAGCCAGAGAGATAAAGACCAATACAGCATACTAACACATACATATGGAATTTAGAAAGATGGTAACGATAACCCTATATGCAAAACAGAAAAAGAGACACAGATGTACAGAACAGACTTTTGGACTCTGTGGGAGAAGGCGAGGGTGGGATGTTTCGAGAGAACAGCACCGAAACATGTATACTATCTAGGGTGAAACAGATCACCAGCCCAGGTTGGATGCATGAGACAAGTGCCCGGGCCTGGTGCACTGGGAAGACCCACGGGGATGGGGTGGAGAGGGAGGTGGGAGGGGGGATCGGGATTGGGAATACATGTAACTCCATGGCTGATTCATGTCAATGTATGACAAAAACCACTACAATAATGTGAAGTAATTAGCCTCCAACTAATAAAAATAAATAGAAAAAAAATAATAAATAAATAAATAAACCATTCCTTGACAATTTCCAGTATGTCACTAACAGATATGTATAAGACAGCATATAACTTAATAGAAGCTAGAGGGTCAAATGACTAGGGGGGTAGTGAAGCAACTGTTATAACAATGACTCAGTGTCTAGCAAGCAAACTATTGATATTTTGGGTTTCCCCGGTGGCTCAGTGGTAAAGAACTGCCTACCACTGCAGGAGACTCCAATGCGATCGCTGGGTGGGGAAAGGCAACCCACTCCAGTATTCTAGCCTGGGAAACCTCATGGACAGAGGAACCTGGTGGGCTACAGTCCACGGGGTCACAGAAGAGTCCGACATGACTGAGCAACTGAGCAACAAACAACGAATTTGTACTTTAAAAACAAAGTGAAATTAGCCTACGAGTGTAACTTATTTTAAGAATTAGCTACTATCCAATCTCACACACAGTCTAACATTAAATTACAAGTTTTTTTTTTAACAGTGATAACGTCATTTTTAAAAGGTCTGTAGCACCATGTAATCATATGCAAATGAACATTATCAAAAGTTCCCTATTTCTTTTCATGTTCAGCATGGTCAGGACTAGCCCATCATTAGCAAAGAGCGTATTTGGTAGGTACGGCAGTAATGTGACTTTTGTATATTAAACGATTAAAAAAATTTGAAACCTGTCACAAGACCAAACTAAATTAGTATTGTTTAAAACTTTTGAGCTTCTCCTCAAAAAGGTAATTCTCTCGTACAATTAAACACAATTAAATCCAAGTGAATACCTTATTTTCCTTTCAACATGCTTTTAACATACGCAGTGGTATCCGTCTTTCCATTGTTTGTGCTTTTTTTGACGGCTGCTCATCTGAAGCGGTAAAAGAGAGTGAATGAATTTAGTCTAAGGCCTCTGGGAAGGCGAGGAAACGGGCTGGCCGTCTCCAAACTCGGCTGCAAAGCCGAGGCAAAAATCTCCAGTAAATTCTGTGGAGAAACTCACCTAGAAAATGAGATGCCCGACAACTAGGTCATGAACCCCCGCCGCCCTCCCCCGCAGCAGAAACTAGGCCTCTCCCAGAGTGATAGCTCCTCTCAGGCCCTTCCTTCCCACACGGCTCCTTCTCGGAGGCGGCCGGGCTTGGGGGCCTCGGACTCACTTCTCAACCTTCACTTTCTCGCCACCCCTGCCCTCCGCCTCCGATACCGGCTCCTGTCCTGGCCGTTGCGACGGAAGCGCGCGCCGGGGATAGGGTCCCCAGAACAATAAACAAACCAGCTCAAAGGGCCCCACCAACCTCTTCCCAAGCCGTCCCCGAGTAACGAACGCTTCCCCTGGCGACCCAGATTCCCGAGGGAGGCGGCTGACAGACTGCGCCTCAGAGCCAATCACCGGCCAGGGCGGTGCAGCGGGCACGCGGGTAGCCAATCAGAGCAGAGGCGGGGCTCCAGGCGGTGGGGTGGGGGCGGTGTCTCCCGGAAGTTCGCGGGAGGCCTGGAGAGTTCCTAGGAGCTCACCTCGCCGGCGTTCGGTCCGCTTCCCTTCAGCTGACGGGAGAGAAGCGTGCGTCCCGGAGGCTGTGACCCGACGGCGGGCGGGGCTCGCATCCGCGCCTCTGGAGGCCGCTGCCCTCTGTGGGCGTCTGCTGAGGAGAGGCCTCCTGCTGTGCCGCGGGACTGTCCAGCCTCCTCTGGAGGCGGGACGGCCGGGCCACGCCCTGCGCGACTGGAGATGCTCGCTCCACCGCTGCGGGGCGCACGCCGGTGCGACCGGAAACCGCGTCCGGCGGGGCCCGGGAGGCGGTGTCCAGCGTTCCGGCCCTCGGCGCCGGCGGTCTCTGGGCCGCTCTCCCCGGTTGGCACGAAGCCCAGCTGTCGGCTCCTATCCCTGGATCGCCTGGGTACCGCGTAGCTCAACACCCAGCCGCTTTCCCGTATCGCTTGTCGGAAATTGCCAGCCCCCGTCAACTCTCGAGCGCTTTTACTCCTGTTGCTTCACCTTCCCGCTAGGAAGGCGCGTTGAAACTCTGCCCACAGTCGTGCCTCTGGTTTTATTTCTGAGATGTGACGCTTTCCAGACTCGCCTCACACCACTCGTTAAACTCTTGAGTCCCTGCTCAGCCTGGCAGGGGCTCCCCGACTTCCCTACGGTCCAGAAGACTCAGTCACTGCGCGGGTGCTCACACTGCTGTGATTCTTCAGCTCATTCATTCATTCATGGCCTTAACTGGGGAGCCGCTCGTCGATCCCCGCCATCACGCTGAGCTCCTGGGTAACAAGCCGGTGTGAGCTTAGGAGTCCATGAGCTACCAGTGTCGTAGGGGTCGACGGACGTTTGTTGGTTTGCTTTTTAATTGGCATAGTTATAGAGACTAAAAATGGAAATATATAAATGATGCCGCCTGCAAGCCCCTTCAGTCATCTCTGCCGCTTACTGCTACAGACTGGACTCTTCTTGGTGTCTGGGAACTACTTGAAATTCAATCTTGGGAACTCCTAGGCAACCCCAACCCTACTTTTACCTAATTTCCTTTATCTCCCAGGACTCATTTCATATCTCATGGTCAAAGGTTTTTTTCTCTGATACTTCTGACTTGACACTAACACCAACCTCCAGACACACATAAAACTAGGCCCATGTCCCTTGTATGGGCGCACCCATAGCTCCCTCTGTGTAAATGTTTTATCATTTACTCATATTGCTGCTCAATCCCTAAGTCTAGTCGGACTCTTTGTCACCCAATGGACTATAGCCCACCAGTCTCCTCTGTCCATGGGGATTTTCAAGCAAGAATACTGAAGTGGGTTGCCATTTCCTTATCCAAGGATAACAAATATTTACTGGGTGCCACTAGGAATTAGGTGCTAGTGATAACAGAAGATGAGACCAACCAGGCCTCTTGCCCTCCTTTTCAATTGAACAAGACAGCCACTGAGCAAGTTCCTACAATGATTTGATTTTCTGTTCATTTATAGGTCTCTCCCATCTAAGGTCCAAACTCCTTCCATTAGAACAAATGGTTTCCTTCATTTTTATAGTCCCAGAACTCAGCACAGGGCATGGCACAACAAGCCCCCCAGACAATTGCATGGATGAGCAGAGAAAAATGCACTTTTGAGACTTGGCTGGGAGACCAGTGGTTAGATCTCCACGCTTCCACTGCAGGGTGCACAAATTCCATCCCTGCTTGGGGAACTACGATTCTGCATGCTGTGCAGCATGACTAAAAAAAGAATGCAAACTTTTTACAAACAGGATTAATGCATGTTAGTGCAACGACCTCAAGAACTGTGAGTACAAGTTTGAGAAAATCACACGTGAGACATCTAAAATTCAAGCAGAAATCATTTCAAGTATCTAGATGAGTTTTAATGAGCATAATACTCCCTACCCTAGGAGTAAAAAAATATAAAGTCTAATCATGTGATTTACCATGTGGAAATTTCTACAAATTTCTGTGGATAGACAGTCAGGTCATGTACTGAACCTGAATCCAGTATCTTGCTTCAGTTTTGTAGCCTAAGATAAAGTGACTCTACAAGGGTTCTAGATATGATAACTGGGACAGAGAGACAGATCACTCTGGATATCTGTATTTCTAGGTCTTATAACCTGCCAAAACCCTAACCCTAACCCTAATTAATCTTGTTTACTATAGTAGTACCTGGCCTTTTTTGTGTGTCTTTTTTTTTTAATTTATTTTTTTATTGAAGGATAATTGCTTTACGGAATTTTGTTGTTTTCTGTCAAACCTCAACATGAATCAGCCATAGGTATACATACATCCTCTCCCTTTTGAACCTCCCTCCCATCCCCCTCCCCATCCCACCCCTCTAGGTTGACACAGAGCCCCTGTTTGAGTTTCCTGAGCCATACAGCAAATTCCCGTTGGCTGTCTATTTTACATATGGTAATATAAGTTTCCATGTTACTCTTTCCATACATCTCACCCGCTCCTCCCCTCTCCCCACGTCCGTAAGTCTATTCTCCATGTCTGTTTCTCCATTGCTGCCCTGTAAATAAATTCTTCAGAACCATTTTTCTAGATTCCGTATATGTGTGTTAGAATACGATATTTATCTTTTTGTTTCTGGCTCACTTCACTCTGTATAATAGGTTCTAGGTTCATCCACCTCATCAGAACTGACTCAAATGTGTTCCTTTTTATGGCTGAGTAATATTCCATTGTGTATATGTACCACAACTTCTTTATCCATTCGTCTGTCGATGGGCATGTAGGTTATGTGTGTCTTTTAGCTCCAAGACTTTTTACAATTAGGAATAAAAAGGTATAAAAGAATTAAAACCGTATCATTAAAAGGATCTTCTGTATGTTTTCTGTTTTATGTACTGAAAATGTTTAAATTATTTTGGCTTCTTACAATGACAACCTTAATTGAAATTTAAAATCCAGTTCATGGGGTCGAAAAGAGTCAGACATGACTGAGCAACTGAACAACAATAAAAGGGCATTGCTTTGGGAAGGTATTGGCTTTGGGTGATGAGTTAAGATCCCAGCAATACCTGAGTTGAATCTCAAAGAGGTGACAGGATTTAGAGAAGTAAAGAAGGAAGGGGAATGTGGATGAGGGAGGGAGGGGAATGGTGATTGTTTTAGAGAGAATCAATAAACGTGTCCTACGTAGCCATTCTCAACCTTGAATGCCCATTAGGATCACCAGGGAGCTTTAAAAATCCCAGTGCTCAGTTTCAGCCCAGATCAATTACACCAGAATTGCTTGAGTGATTCACCAGGTATTTTCAATGGACACCCAAGGTCGCAAGCCACTGTTTAATTGGATGGAAAGCAGCATAGGAGAAACTGGTTAGGAACCATAGTGGAGACTCAGAAGAGCTCGGACTGTGGGAAATGTAGCTATGTGGAGCTAATGAATCTAATTCTAACGTTTCCACTGCAAGCTGCCTTGAGGTGTTTTCATCATGGCAGGTTAAAGTAAATAAAGACTGAAATATTAGATAAAGGAGCTAGGCTGTAGGCGGTGAAAGGTCACACAGGATCCTTGAAGATTTCTGAGTGGAGTAATGATGTAAATAAAAGAGCGTTTTAAAATTTAAAAAGGATGTAGGGTTTCACAGCAAGAAGGACAATCATCTGATGGAACTTGACCTTGGGCTAGTAAGGGGAAGGGCTATGAAGGGTGAAAAAGCCCCAGAATTTCTGAGCATGGAAACAAATAACCTTACATATCAAGTATCAGGTGGTTGCAGAGGTGACCTAATCGTGTTTGTGTTCGATAGAAAGAGCTCTGTGCCTCATAGGAGACTCATGATTGGACAGGAACCAGCCAGAAATGACTCGGCTTTTCTGAGTAGCATGGTCCAGCTATTGGGAGGGTGAAACATATTGGAATGAAAAGCCAGAGTAAGATATTAAACCTCGAAAAACTGACATGAAACTAAATGGTGTTCCTATAGATTACTTGCTACACTGTGGTGTAGCAAAATATACTTTGAAATGAAAATTAAAGTCATATGCTTATTCAAGAAAAAAGGTGTCCAGTAGAGGGATAAAAGGACAATATTATATTCCTGAACATCAATTTAAAGAGGTAAATTTTCTTTAATAGTTACAGAACACGAGAGCAGAATTCATCATCAACAAATGGGAGAAAATTTCAGCTTGCGACATTCTTACCGGTCACTGTAATGGGAATCTCTTAGCTAAGAAAAGTAATTTTTTAACCTGTTATATGTGTTTTTCAGCTGTCTGTTTTACTTAGTAGGTATTTGATGGAAGGGTCTTGGCACCATACATAGACATTAATGAAGCAACGGATGAGTGTAGGCATTTTTTAAATTATTTTGCAAAACATTAAATTAAAAACATCAAGCTAGTGTTATAAAGAGGGGAAATCCTGTCTTCATTTCCCTTCTGACCCAGCTTAAATGTCATGGTCTGTCCTTTTCACTCACTGCTGCCAATAATCCTCACTTGCCAGCCCTCATCTTGTCATCCTAACCAGCTGGCAGGGCCCTAATCCAGGATGAATCCAACATCTGTCTTTGCCTGGTCTCCACCTGGGCTGTTGAGTGCTGGTGTCAAAAACCTCACAGCAGGGCAGACAGATACTGATACACTGCGTGGCTGCACCTGCAGATGGGCCCCTGACATTGGCTGGAAGTCCTAGGACGGTCTGCCAGCCATCTCTCTGATTCCGCCCAAAGGTTGTTTCAACCTGCAGTCTTTTCAGGTATGAAATCATTGCTTTCTCTCCTTCCACACCTGTCTGCTCATTCACAGCAGGCAAACTTTTACCATATAGAGAAAACCAGCGCCATCTGAAAAGGAACTACTTTCACCAAATCTACAGAGTCATATATATCCATGCCTGGGTAGTCAGAAAAGCATGGATGATATGTTGCACTTCCTACTCCCAAGAGGTGAGGTCTACTTGCCCAGTCTTTGAAACCGGGCTGATCTTGAGTCTTGCTTTCACCAACAGAATGTGGTAGAAGTGATGCCATGTAAGTTCCAGAGCCCCAGCCTCAAGAGACCTTAACCCTTTAACCTTTGCCATTTAAGAGCTTTCCCAGGTGATGTAGGAAAGTGTGAGACTGGACCGCTGAACCCCGCCAACCCCCAGAAAAGCAAGGAACAATCAGTTTCTGTTTCACACCACTGTGTTCTGGGGTTGACTGTAGGGCAGCAGGAGATCTGTGAAAATATTTTGTGTCATTTTCTCCTCCTACCTTTTAACCACAGAGGAGATGTTCAAGCACAAGCTTCCCCTCTCTGGTCCAGTCTCTCTTGCTAGTTTAGGGGTCCACAACTATTCATCAACCTCACTAATCCCTTATAACCGGTTCCACTGAATTAAGGAAATACCTCCAGTCTCTTGTGACTAACAGAGCTTCCTTCAATCTTATGTTCACTCCCAGTTTTAGCCCTGATGCTGTAGGCTCTACTCATCTCCCTTTCACAGCTAATGTCCTGAACGAGACTTGTAATAGCTATCATACATGAACACTTACCATAGCTAGGCACCATTCTACATACATACATTATTAAGTGCCTTAACTATGACAATTACCTCAAGAGGTAGTTACTACTATAATTCCAATTTTGCAGCTGAGAAAACAGAGGCACAAGGAAGTGAAAAACAAGGTGCCCTGTTGCAGGTCTGGGTATGAAAGCCGGATTTTGTGGCTACAGTCAGTTCTCCTAACCATTCTGCTATAAAAGCATCTACACTCTGTTCCATTTCCTTACTTCAAACTTAACTCTTCCACTCAATGTAGACTGGCTTTGCCCCCATCTTACCACCAAAACTGCACTTATTATCCAAAACAACCTATGTAGATAAGTCACAGGCTCTTAGTGCCCCCCCCCAAAGAAACTGGCTCTTAAGAGGCCCCAAAATTCTTAGCTATTACAATGGCTTGTGGTCCTCAAAGTGCCATGGTAAACAGATACACAGTGTATCTGTGGTATTAACATTTCATAGGGGTGGACAGTTAGGAAGCAAAATGTCTAAAAATATTCCTTGGGGGGGGGGGCGATAATTTTAAAAGAGGTTGAGAAACACTGTGTAAATT
The DNA here is from genome assembly GCF_019320065.1 of Cervus canadensis. Taxonomy (NCBI): domain Eukaryota; kingdom Metazoa; phylum Chordata; class Mammalia; order Artiodactyla; family Cervidae; genus Cervus; species Cervus canadensis. The sequence continues at coordinate 80,841,231 of NC_057394.1, read as the reverse complement.
AAACACTATACTCCTTATCTTGCTTTACTTCTTGACAACACCCAACACTCTTGACCATTCCCTTGTTCTTCCTTTGTCTTTTGTGACATCACTCCCCTTGATTCCCCCAAATAACCCTCTGGCTGCCTCCTCTCAGTCTCCCTTTCTGGCTCCTCCTCTCCCCAGCCCTGGATGTTGGAAGTGCCCTGGGATCTGCTCTGTTCTCAGTGTAACACTTTGCAGGTGATCGAGCCAATTTGTACAGCTGATGATTTCCGAATTTTTATCTCCAGCTATGATCTCTCTTTTTAGCTTTAGTCTCCCATATCCCCCTTCCCACTAGGAATGTTCACTTATATTTCTGCAACATCTCCTATTTGACATGTCCAAAATGGAGTTTTTAACTTCTCTTCTAAACTTGTCTCTTTCAAAGGCTTCCCCATCTCAGTAAGTGGCAACATCTTCAGGGGTCATCTTGATTCCTTTTTCTTTACATCCCTTCCAACAATCAGCAAGTCCCCTATCTATCTATCTACTTGCCTATCCATCCATATATCTGTCTCTCAATCTTGCCTTCTACAATCCATTCTTAACATAGCAGCCAAGTTGTTCTTTTCAAAGTAAAGACACCTGGTCACTAACCTGCTTGCAACCTTCCAGTCACTGAAGTTGCTCAATCGTGTCCGACTCTGCAATCTCATGGACTGTAGCCTACCAGGCTCCTCCATCCATGGAATTTTCCAGGCAAGAGTACTGGAGTGGGTTGCTATTTCCTCCAAAATAAAGCCTGTGGCCTAAAAGGCTTCCCTGGTGGCTCAGTCGGCAAAGAAGCTGCCTGCAATACAGGTAGACCCCGGTTCGATCCCTGGGTCAGGAAGGTCCCAAGGAGAAGGAAATGGCAACCCACTCCAGGATTCCTGCCTGGGGAATCCCATGGACGGAGAAGCCTGGGTCAGGAAGGTCCCATGGAGAAGGAAATGGCAACCCACTCCAGGATTCCTGCCTGGGGAATCCCATGGATGGAGAAGCCTGGTGAGCTACAGATCATGGGGTTGCAAAGAGTTGAGTCGGACACAACTGAGCAACTAACAAATGGTTCTGTATGAGCTTGCCCCTGCCTGCCTCACTGTCCTCATCTCACACAACCTCTCTCCTCATGACACTCCTATCACACAGCCTTGTTTCTATTCCTTGGCTCCTGGCTCAAGGTCTTTGTACTTGCTGTCCCTCAGATCCATCCATCTGGACCACTCTGCCTCCCTCCCCTTGGCAGCTTTTGCCCCTCGTCACTCAGGTCTCCCCTTAAGCATCACCTCAGAGAGTCTCTGGCCATTGACCTAAGTAATCTCCTCCTGGGCCCACTTTCCATCTCACTGCCCTCTTTCATTTCTTCATGGTACTTACTTAGAGCATTCCCCTTTCTCCTGTGAGCTCTTTACCCTCATCTTCCTCATCCCTCTGAATGAAGGAGCACTGTATTCTTATATAACCCTGCCTCCATGGCCACACTTCACTGGTCCAAGATGGGCCCCTGACCCAGCTGGTCCAGCATCTTTCCTGGGATTTTTAGAACTGGAATTGAGAAGCAAAGCTGATTCTTCTCTAATGACAGGCATCTTACATCAAATTCAGGGACTGTTAGTGGTCATGTGTCCAGTCATGTGGAGGAAATGACTCTGTAAGAGCAAATGACACTCACATGATGAAGGGAAGAAAGTTATTTTTGAAAGTGTTCTTTTTCTTTTTTTTTGGTTCTGGTGTTTTCTAGGGTCTAAATTAAATTCAAGATGCTTATAGAGTTGAGAAACTTTTTGCATCAGTATTTTCTTTGAAAAATTATAAAAGACTAGACAGATTGAGCCTGCTATTTCTCGTGTCTAACATTACACTCAAATATAGATGCTTAATTTGTGCATTTTGATGATAAAGGTAACGAACACTCAACCTGTAGAATGGGAGAGTAGATATTTTCCATTTAAATCACTTAGGACTAGAATTGAGATACTGACTGAGAAAATGGAATTAAAAGTTACAGAGACAAGTGATCAATGCTGAGAAGACTCAGTAAGACTTTTAACGTTCATATGTCATAAAGCACCAAAACCTTTTGCTGCAAAAAGCACATGCTCAGAGGAGGGGCTGAGGAAAATGTCAAATGTTTTAAAATGACTTGCTCCCCTTCATATTATTATTAAGTTTCATTTAAATCTTTATAGAAACCAAGCCAATGCAGCACATTCTAATTCTTTATAATTATGCAAACTATGTCCTGGGCCCTGTGTGGAGGCCTAAGATAAGTTAGAGACTTGGTCATTAAGGTGTTCATTAAAGGAAAGATTTTTTTTTAAAGTACATAAAATAAATGGCTGGGCTTCCCTGGTGGCTCAGTGATAAAGAATGCGCCTGTCAAGCAGGAGAGTAGAGTTTAATCCCTGGGTCAGGAAGATCCCCAGAGAAGAAAATGGCAACCCACTCCTGTATTCTTGGCTTGGAAATTCTATGAACAGAGGAGTCTGGTGGGCTACAATCTGTGGGGTTGCACGAGTCAGACACAACTGAGGGACTAAACAACAGCAGCAAAATAAATTACTATCATGTAACATGGAACAACAGACTGGTTCCAAATAGGAAAAGGAGTACGCCAAGCCTGTATATTGTCACCCTGCTTATTTAACTTATATGCAGAGTACATCATGAGAAACACTGGGCTGGAAGAAGCACAAGCTGGAATCAAGATTGCCGGGAGAAATATCAATAACCTCAGATATGCAGATGACACCACCCTTATGGCAGAGAGTGAAGAGGAACTAAAAAGCCTCTTGATGAAAGTGAAGGAGGAGAGTGAAAAAGTTGGCTTAAAGCTTAACATTCAGAAAACTAAGATCATGGCATCTGGTCCCATCACTTCATGGGAAATAGATGGGGAGACAGTGGAAACAGTGTCAGACTTTATTTTTTTGGGCTCCCAAACCACTGCAGATGGTGATTGCAGCCATGAAATTAAAAGACGCTTACTCCTTGGAAGGAAAGTTATGACCAACTTAGATAGCATATTAAACAGCAGAATCATTACATTGCCAACAAAGGTCCATCTGGTCAAGGCTATGGTTTTTCCAGTGGTCATGCATGGATGTGAGAGTTGGACTGTGAAGAAAGCTGAGTGCCAAAAAATTGATGCTTTTGAACCATGATGTTGGAGAAAACTCTTGAGAGTCCCTTGGACTGCAAGGAGATTCAACCAGTCCATCCTAAAGGAGATCAGTCCTGGTGTCTATTGGAAGGACTGATGTTGAAGATGAAACTCCAGTACTTTGGCCACCTCATGCGAAGAGTTGACTCATTGGAAAAGACCCTGATGCTGGGAGGGATTGGGGGCAGGAGGAGAAGGGGACGACAGAGGATGAGATGGTTGGATGGCATCATTGACTCGATGGACATAGGTTTGAGTAAACTCCGGGAGTTTGTGATGGACAGGGAGGCCTGGCGTGCTGCGATTCATGGGGTCGCAAAGAGTTGGACACGACTGAGCGACTGAACTGACTGAAGGTAGCCAGGCTTCCCTCATGGTTCAGGCAGTAAAGAGTCTGCCTGCAATGCAGGAAACCCAGGTTCAATCCTTGGGTCTGTAAGATCTTCTTACAGAGCAGAACAACCCACTCTAGTATTCTTGCCTGGAGAATTCCATGGACAGAGGAGCCTAGCAGGCTACAGTCCATGGGGTCGCAAAGAATCGGACATGACTGATGCGACTTAGCATGCACACATATGAGGGAACCATGATGTTTCTATGTGAGTTATAAAGCAAGTGCAATGGTACCAGGGCTGGGGTAGGAGTTCATGGGAGAGAAAGGTCATATTCAGTTGCCAGAACCAGGAAAGGCTGCATGACTGACTTAGGCATTTGAGCTGTACCTTGGAGGATGGGTAGGCCTGCAAAGGTCAGAGATGGTATGAGGAAGCATCCAGCCTTTGAGAATGGGACAAAGGCATACTTGGCATGGGCACGAAGAACAGTGAACAGCAAATGAAGGCCTGAGCTTGGAGGGTTGGCAGGAAAACAGCAGAACGTCTGTCTATCGGCATCGCTGTGCTGGGGAATTGGGAAGTTCAGGGCACCGTATGGTATGTTCCGTTTCAGAAATTTTAAGTTTGAGATGACAGCACATTATCCCCTGAGGCTGAACAGGAGGCAGTGGAAATGTGGGGCTGGTGTTTGAGAGGCATGTTTAGACTGGAGATGTTAAATTTAGAATGTAAAGAACCACATTTTAAGAAAAGAAGCACAAGCATGACTTGTGCGTTGTCTGGAACACGGACCAACGAGGGCCAGAGGTGCTCCAGGGTCACTGGAAGTCGTCGTGGTGCCATGAGATGTGACATCAGGATGACCCGAGGCTGAAATCAAACCGAAACGGGAGCCCTTGGGTCCCTGATATGTTCGATTCAGTCAAACAACAGTTAAGTCTGAAGCTGATTTCTCTGATCCTTCCCTCAAGTCTTGGGAATACAAGCATGAGCCCCAAGGGCTTCCCAGCGCGCACTGCTTTGGCTCTGTGGGCCACTTTTTCACTCCTGTAATTGAGGTTCCATCTGCTGCCTCTTCCTTTCCTTTAAGCCTGGACACAGGCTCCAAAGGTAAAACCAGCTTATGTCTTAGGGATGATAGACGGGAATTACCACACAGAAAAGAAAAACCTCAAGCTGGATATTAGCTATTACTGCTCCTGACACATTAGCCAAGCTCCCCTCAGGGACCCTAGTGGCTCTCTCTTCCTTTGCTCCCTATCCTGATGCTCTGCTAAGGGGCCAGCTCACTTCACACCCCTGTGTGCCCCCAACCTAGAGTCCAGACCTCTAACTCACACCATAGTTGCAAAGAGAAAAGTAAGCCTTTCTCTTCCCTGGTCCAAGGTGGCCTTCCTTTCCTGTCCTGGGATTACTCACAGTAGAAACATGGCTAGCTTGACTACAGGAGTCATTTCACCATGTACATGTATATCAAAACATCATGTTGTGCCTCTTAAATCCATCTTTAAGAAAAAAAACAACAACTCAGGAGCTTCCCTGGTGGCTCAGTGATAAAGAATCCACCTACCAATGCAGGTTCAATCCCTGAGCTGGTAAGATCCCAGGGGATTGAAGGAGCAACTAAGCCTGTGCATAGAAACTACTGAAGCTCCAACTCGACAGCCCGTGCTCCACATCAAGAGAAGCCACTGCAATGAGAAGCCCGTGGACCGCAACTAGAGAGTAACCCCTGTTCACCACAACCAGAGAAAAGACAGCACAGCAATGGAGAACCAGCACAGCCAGAAGTAAAATATATAAAGAAAATTATTTAAAAAACAAACAAACTCAGTTTCTGCACAAGGATGTCTGTCTTATCTTCATCCATAAAATGGATGAAGTCATAAGAGTAGTCAAAAGTCATTTGAAGAAGTTGGGGACCTTCAGGATTTAGGAATATCGTGTGCAGGGGATGTGGGAAGTGGGTACAGGGCCAGGGTGGGGGCAAGCCCAGTCCCAAGCTTCTTCACAACCTTTTCTCTAGCATCGTGGTTTGGTTTCTCAGGATCTATGAGTAAATGATTGCACAAAAAAACACATCATTCGAGAAATACAAAATGTATAAGCTTCAGGAAGAGTCTATTCTAAATTCGTATTTAGGAAAAAAATTAAATTCTTTATGCAAAGGAAAAGTCCTGCTAGAAATCCTCCAATTTACATCAGTGAATAGAAACATCTAACATCCTAATCATGAACGCTTACCTTTCTGGAGCACTTACCCTAAGCTGAGGTTTTTTTTATTTTTAATTTTTTGGTCACGCTGTGAGTCATGTGGGATCTTAATTCCCCATTCAAGGATCGAACCTGAGCCCCCTGCATTGGAAGCTCGAATCTTAACCACTGGACCACCAGGGAAGTCACTGAGGTTTCGTATATCTCCATTTTGCAAAGAAAGGAATTCAGGGACCAAGGACACACTGCTAATAAATGGTACTGCTGCTGCTGCTAAGTCACTTCAGTTGTGTCCGACTCTGTGCGACCCCACAGATTGCAGTCCACCAGGCTCCCCCGTCCCTGGGATTCTCCAGACAAGAACACTGGAGTGGGTTGCCATTTCCTTCTCCAATGTATGAAAGTGAAAAGTGAAAGTGAAGTTGCTCAGTCATGTCCAACTTGTAGTAACCCCATGGACTGCAGCCCACCAGGCTCCTCCATCCATGGGATTTTCTAGGCAAGAGTACTGCAGTGGGGTGCCATTGCCTTCTCCAATTACTGGTACATCAAGATTCAAATCCGGGTCTCCCTGACCAGTCAGTATACTTAAACACTAAATAGTATTTGACACACTAGGAAAAACAACTTTGTTTAAACCAGTGGTGAAGTCACTCTTTTCTCCTGGGAAATTTATTTAAGAGCCCTTCTGAGGATTTTTCATAAAATGGTATCATGGTCATCATTTGTACATAGATATTTTTGACACAAATGTCCTTACTCATTAATTCAACACATGTTTCCAGTTTCTCTGATAGCACAGTTGGTGAAGAATCTGCCTGCAATGCAGGAGACCCCTGTTTGATTCCTGGGTCGGGAAGATCTCCTGGAGAAGGGACAAGCTACCCACTCCAGTATTCTTGGGCTTCCCTGGTGGCTCAGCTGGTAAAGAATCTGCCTGCAATGTGGAAGACTTGGGTTCAATCTCTGGGTTGGGAAGATTCGCTGGAGAAGGGAAAGGCTACCCACTCCAATATTCTGGCCTGGAGAATCCCATGGATATAGACGTTTTTGACACAAATGTCCTTACTTACTAACTCAACACATGTTTACTGCACACCAAAATCAAGCCATGATACTAGGCATCAGGAAATATGCAAATACTACTTCCTATAGGAATTAATAATCTAGCAAGGAACAGGAAGTAAAAGAACACAATCTGATGAATACCATGGGAGAGGTGAAAAAATTGGTTGGAGGTTCAAAGTGGAGAGACAACGTGGGGAGCTTTCGTGAAAATGGTAGCAGTTTGGAAAAATAAATATAAACATAAAATTAACATAAAATCAAAAAATGAAAAATAGACATCTAAATAAGGGGGATAAAACAAAATGAGGTATTATTATCAATATATCAGCACTGGGACTTTCTTGTTGGTCCAGTGGCTAAGACTCCACACTCCCAAATGCAGGAGTCCAACGTTCCATCCCTGGTCAGGGAATTAGACCCCACATGTTGCAACTAAAGATCCTGAGTGCCACAACTAAGACCTGGTGCAGCCAAATGAACAAATATTTTTTTAAAAAACGATAAAGATACCAAGATTCCTCCAGCAGACACCTTTCCTCCCTTAAAATTATGAACAGTTTTTATGGATTTAGATCCATTGCTGTAATCATAGCTAAAAATGGCTATTCTTAGGAGTAGTGGTGCAGAAGGCCGTACTCAAAGTAACATCACCTCTGAAAGGACAGTCGTCTGTCCCAAGAGTGCCACTTTCTAGGGGCAGCGTGGCCACTCCCAACTGACTCCCTTTTACTGATCTTTGCAATGCGTGTCAGCACATTGCTATCACTGTGCAGCCCTTATTAGACCGTGAACGACAAGATTTCCCGAGTGATAGTCTGTGAGCCGTTGATCAATAATTAGACTTATTTTTCTTCGATAACGATAGTGCCCTTTAAACTCTGAAGTTCGGAAGCGGCACAAAATGTGATTCTAACACAGACTAGACTCCCTCACGCTTAAATTTCTCTAGTTAAGTTTCTGGCCCAAATCTGACTCTAGCGACAACGCTGTTAAAAAAAAAAAAAATTTTCCAAGTGGTCATCGAAACGACTCCCCTCCTTCTGGACTACGAATCCCATCGTGCATCGCTCCCACCTCCCCCCCTCGCGGGGGGGCGGAGCCGAAGGCGGGGCGGCCACGGCGACGGCCGGTGCATTCTGGGTGCTGTAGTCTGGAGCCCCGGCTGCCGCCGGGACAGCCCACGTGGTGCTGGTGGCGGCTGCTCTGGGCAGCGGCTACCGCGCTAGGTTCACGCGCCCCCTCGGGGAGCGAGGCTCGGCTGGAGCGGTGCGCGGCGCGGGCGGCGGGGAAGGCCGAACGGCCCGGGTCTTCGCGACGTTTTTGCGACAGCGCGGCCGCGTTCCGCGAGTCCCCGCCCTCCGCTCTCTGAGGAGGTGCCGGCTGTTGTGCGGCGCTGCCTTTCTGTCTGAGTGGACGGGAGAGCGAGCGAGGGAGCGAGCGACTTAGGGAGCGAGCGTGAGCGTGTGTGAGCGCGGCTAGGCGCGAGCCTCCGAGGGAGAGCCCGCCGCGCCGCCGCCCGCCGCGGGGGCCGAGCGCGCGGCCGGAGCGCAGGAGCCGGAGCCCGCGGGGACAAGGGCAGCGACCGCACTCCCCACCCCCAGCCCCGGTCCTTTGCCCTCCTGCGCCCCCGGGTTCCTCGGCGTGTGTCCCCCCCACCCCACCCCGGCCGGCCCCCGCCCCGCCGCCCCGCTGCCCCGCTGGATGTCCCCGGCGCCCTCGCGGGGCCTCCTTTTGCTCCTGCCGCCGCGGCCGGGCCGGCGCTGCGGCCGCCGGGCGTAGAGCGGGCGGCTTCCCGGGGGCCGCGGCTGCCGGAGCCTCCCGGAGGGCCCCCGCCCCCGCGCCGCGGCGCCGCGACCCCAGCTCCCCGGCCCCGCCGGCCGTGACAATGGACTATGACTTTAAAGTGAAGCTGAGCAGCGAGCGGGAGCGGGTCGAGGACCTGTTTGAATACGAGGGCTGCAAAGTTGGCCGAGGCACTTACGGTCACGTCTACAAAGCCAAGCGGAAGGATGGGTGAGTGTCGGCGGGGCAGGTGGGCAGCCTCCCGCGGGCCGGGCTCCTGGAGGACATGGTGCCCGAAGGGGGCCGAGCCTGCGCGAGACCCCCACCCCCACCCCGCGAGCCGCTCCAGTGGTCTCCGGGCGCCGCTCGTCGGGAGGAGGAGCGTCTGATCCACGGGCTCTGTACTTTTCAAGGGCTTTGGTGCCAGATTTCTTTAAATGTTGCTTTAAAATGTCAGCTTAAATGATCTTGGAGGGAGGGGTCGATTTATTAGGGGACCCTTTACCCGCCTGCGGACTGACATGCATCAGCCCGGAAGGGAACCTGGGATCCTTTCCCTCGCACAGGTTGGTGATGCATTTAAGACCCCATTTGGGTTTTATTTGTGGGGAAGAAAGCAGCAAGTCCGTGTGGTTCTGAAGAGTTCCTCCCGGTGATCGATCACCTGCGGCAGAAACGTAGCAGTTGCTGTTTCGCTATCATTAGCTGCGAGTTTTCCTAGAACAATGAGGATTTGGTGCAGGGTGGGTGGTGGGGAAAAAGGCGAGTGACTAATAGGGGTGTCTTATTCAGAGCCCCCCACCCCCAGTTTAGCAGTTGGCAAGGAACTTTAAATAGTCTTTTTGCTTTAAATGTTCTTACCTAGAAATAATTAAGTCTGTGGCTGGTAATGGTCCCAGTTTAGTTTCCTAAACCGGCAAGTGAACTGTTCATTTTTCCTTTGTCAGTAGATGAATGTCTTGTAATGTTGACAAAAGAGAAGACATTTCTTAGTTGAGAAATATAATCTGTTAACTCCTAGTTTTCCTCTTGTAAAAACGGATGTTGTCTTTCCCACCTTTGACACTATAGGAAAAGGCTGGAAAGGACGTCAAAGCTTATATAATCTTTAGATTTTATTATAAACAAAGTAGGTTTACTTGAACATCACTCTTAGTTTGGTTAAGCTGCAGTTTAACGTTTAAAATAATTGCTTTTTTCAACAGATTAGATGGGAGGATATGTTCAGAACGGTATTAGTGCTTAAAAAAATGAAACCATTCGTAAAGCTGAAGTTACCTGGGTTGGGGGGAAGCCATATTTATAAATACTTCAGTATTCTCAATATTGGAAAAGGAAGGAGCTATGTATTCAATATTTTTCTTAGATTTACTGGGGTATCTTTCTAAAATACCTTAAAATGGACTCTAAGGAAGAAGATAGTAATTCTAATTAGTTTGGAATATAAGTTTCAGTGCTTGTATGCAGCAATAAAGCAGTACTGGTATCTGCAAAGATAGGGAGTTGAAAACTTGATCCTGTAGGTGCTGCATGTATTCAAAAGTACTTTTTAGTGGAATGGATAGTTGGGTGACATTTGAGAAATCACTGTCTGGAGATACTGCTGACTCTTGTTTAATTATGTTTCTCATTGAAGTATTACTCTGTAATAAAGTACATATTTAAAAAATTATCCTTGTTAACTTCCTGTACAATGTTTTTAAGAGCCTTATACTCTCTCCCTGTCCCCCAGTATTATGTAATTTGGGGCATGTTCATAAAATGCCCGATCCCATGAGGTTAGACATTGTAGTACATTTGACCAGTCTGTCATCTGTTCTATAAAATTCTGGTGACCTTAAATTCTTTTTGATCTCTCTGAAAAAAAGTTCTATTTTCATAAATTACTATTTTAATAAAACATCTAAATTAACTTTGAACATTTTATTAAAAACTGTAATGTTGTTTACTGGCAGGAGGTACTTTTGACCACATTTTATGTCTTCTGGTCAAGTTTTCATTTAGGATAACTTTAGGAGATTTAAATTTAATATGTACAATTTAAAAATAGTTGGATGTAGGTATATGAACATTTCTTTATTAATGATAGCCAGGTAGCATTGCATTTGTAAACATTAACTTTTTGTTTATAATTCCTTGGGCTTGTTTTTCAGTGGCCATTAATGATTTTGTTCATAGGAAAAACTTTTTTAAAAAATGGATCAAATGTCAAGAGAGTTTTAAAATTACTTTCAACAGTTTCTGTGTTCCAAAGGGAATATTTTTCGGTTTGGCTTCTTATAACCTCACTCTGGTAAAATGCAGTATTATATTTATGAAGCTTTTTTGATCTTATGTCAGTGAAATGTAATTTAATGCATTTTAGTCCAGGTAAAATAAAATTTGTGGCTATTTAATCTTTTATAAAAAGATGATCAGATAGTTTGGTTCTAGTATTGATTTATTTTCAAATGAAATTATATATTCTGCAGCTGAGATTTCAGAGAACTCTAGGATCCTAGACAGTAACACCTTCAAAGAGAGTACTCAGATTTAAATAAAATGAAATAAATTTTGTTTTGATGTCAGTTCATTTCAGTCACTCAGTTGTGTCCGACTTTTAGACGCCATGGACTGCAGCACCCCAGGCTTTCCTGTCTTTCAGTATCTCCCAGAGTTTGCTCAAACTCATGTGTTTTTTCAGTTTTACAGTTGAGGAAACGGAGATTTAAAAGGTGAAACAAATTTGTCCATGATTACATAACTAATTAAATATCAGAGCTGGAATTGGGGGGTTACAAGCAATCTCTTACTCCAGACCCATGCTTTTATCCATCATGCTTTGTATTAACATAAATATAAGCATAGTCATGGGGATTTGGTGTTTTAGGGAGTCATTCAGAAAACATGAGTGCCTTATTCCTGGGCTAGTCTTTTTAGTTAACTTACACTTTCTTAGTATGTTTCTGAACAATCTTAGTTTTTTCTAATGCTGCAAAAGTAAGTATATAACTATGTGGGTGTTTCTGCTTATTGTGTGTGTGTGTGTGTTAGGATGAACTGTTAAGTTGGGGAGACTGGAGAATTGAGTATGAGTTCAGACTCTGCCTCTGATCACCAGTGTGACCCTGGGCAAGTCATTTGTCCTTGTAGACCTTTGTTTCTTTATTTCTAAGATTACAGGGTTTCAGTTGATAACTTTTTGGGACTTCCTAGTATTGTAATTTGAAGAAGTAAAAATCATGACTAGAAAATACTTTTGCAAGATCAGGTAAACAACTACTAAGACAAAAATTTTACCTTAGGCAGTAATATACTTCCATGTTTCTTAGTCTCATGCTTTAATGTGGATTCTCATCAACCGCCAATGAGAAGACAGGTAACTTCCAAAGACTTGTCAGCTCCCACACCTAGCATGTCTTTTATCCCACTGTAGCATCCCCTCCGTTTACCTGTGAAGGTACCAGGTTCATGTGGCTCCCCCACTATTGTGCACCACTCATTTGGTGGCTAGCATGAGAGACTTCTCTGATCTGCACTGATGCTGTGAGTCGGCTTTAATTCCTTAACTGTGATCAGAACTTGGTTGGAACCCTATCTTCCCCTGAAGGATTCTGATAGTTTTGTTCTGAATATCGCTGAACCCAGTATCTAGCTTGAATTTGATATAAGTATTTCTTTAGATGTCAGATGTGGCAAATCCAGCATGTAATAATCCCTGCTACTGGGGATTTTGCATGTCCGGTAAGGAATATTCCTTGTAACATTTAAAACCTGTGATGGGAAGGGACAGGCAGAACATTCATTGTGCGTTTCTTACCTGCTGGCCGTTGAACTTACCTGTTTTAGATACTCAGTGAATTCAGATCCACAGGTTAGGCCTCTCTGAGGTGTCATTCTTAAATCCGATTTTCTTAGTAGCAAGACTGGCAAATTAATTCATTTGGATTTGTTTTACAGTTTCTTCTAACATCAGTTTCTTCTAACATTGAAAGAAGTCCATCCCCTCATTCATTCAGCAAATATTTACTGGATCCTTCTATCTGCCAAGCACTGTCCAAGGTATTGACAGTGCAAAGATGAATAAAATACTCCATTATTTGAGAAGATACCTGCTGAGGAAACAAACATGTAAATAAGCTGTAGTAATTGAACAAGCACTATGATAATCAATACCAGGTGCTCTTGGGACACAGACGTGGAGCTTCCAGCTTCTCTGCTTTCAGGGAAGCCCCTCACAGAGGGCAGCACTCTGTTGACCATGAGAGGAAAGGGAAGGTCTCCTCAGAAAGGACATTTCAGGAGGACAAAAGAGTGCTTTCTGTTGTGCTCTTAGACCCCAGCACAGGCTGTGGGTTTGGATTCTTTCTTCCCATGCCTTCCCTCCCTGTACCTGTCTGTTGCCAGCGTCTTCAAGCTCCTGCTGCGTGCGTAGTGCTCCACACATGCGCTGCAGATGTTCCCTTGTCTGCACTGAACCTGATGAGGCCCCCAATTCAGCACAGGGATAACTTTATCAGCACGGAGGTGGCGCGGTGGTGAATAACCCCGCCTGGCTTGGGAAGATCCCCTGGAGCAGGAAATGGCCACCCATGCCAGTATTCATGCATGAAAAAACCCCATGGACAGAGGGGCCTGGCGGGCTACAGTCCACGCGGTTGCAAAGAGTCAGACATGACTGAGCACCTAAGCGCACATGCACACAGAGCACATTCATTGTCTCTGGGGCAGTTTGCCACCTTTAGAACATTGGTGCATCAGAGCACAAGCTGCCTCTGAAGTCCAGGTGTCTGGTTTAGGAGTAGCGCTCACGTGTGAACTGCCACGGCAGGACAGCCTTTGGCTTATGACTCCCAATGGTAGATGATCTTCCTCTGGCCTCACTTCTGTTAGGAGTAGGGAGCCAGAATTTTCTCGCTGCTGAGATGGTGGTGGCAGCAGTTCAGAGGGGGACTTCCTCTTGCTGGGACTCTCGGTGGTGTGAAGAGGTGGTAGGGAGGGGGCTTCCAGCATACTGAATATCAGCCAGGAAAACAGAAATAATGATATATTATTATAAGTTATTGTTGGTCATTTGCAAACTTACCTGCTTTTTCAAAAATTTGTCCTCTTGGCAACTGTGTCCAGAATTATGATTTACAAACACTTGAAATAACCATATGTAAGGGAACTGTATATGCCAAATCAGTGTTGATAAATATATATTTTTTCCCCTGTGGCTAGTGTCATTTTTCTTGTCATGTCTTACATTGTTGAATGAATCCTCGTCGTCTGGGTTTTTTTTTTTTTTTTAATGCTTTTTCTGTTCTTAGCTGCTGCTAGAGAATGGAAATCCTACTGTCCTTAGCTCCTTCAGAGCAGTTTGTATATCCTTTCCTTCACAGCAGCTTAAGTAGGCCTTGGCCATCTTTTTGAAACTACTGTGATGTTTTTTGTCTTTAAATATCTCTTGTCACCCCAAGGCAGTTCTTGAAGTTGTCACTGAAAAGTGACTTTCACTCGTTATTTTGATCTTAATACTTAAAGACCCTTTAGTATAATTTCCTCAAGATTCTTTAGTGTAGTGATTGTCAAAGTCACAAATCCAGCCCCTGCTGTAGTAAGCTACTTTTACTGATAGAGTTATGTCATGTCGTTCAGGTGTGTCATCGCAGAACAAATGCCCCTTTTAAAAACAGATATATCACATACCATAAAATTCACCCTTTCAAAGTGTGCAGCCCACTGGCTTTTAGTCTGTTCACAAAGCTGTGCCATTATCACTGCTATCTATGCCGGAACATTTTTCTCCTGTCAGAAGGAACTCCACATCGGTTAGTAGTCGCTCCACAGTTCCCCTTATTCCCAGGCCCTGGCAACCACTCACCTACTTCCTTTCTCCATGGATTTGCCTATTCTGAACATTCCATGTAAATGAAAGCACACAGTATGTGGCCATTTGTGTCTTTTACTTAGCATAGTGTTTTCAGTATTCATCTGTGTTGTGCATGCATCAGTATTTCATTCCTTTTTATGGTTGAAAACTATTGCCTTGTATGGATAGTCCATGTTTTGTGTATCCGTTTATTACTTGGTGGACACCTGGATTGTCTCTGCTTCTTGGCTGTTTTGAATAATGCTGCTGTGAAACTTCATGTGCGAATTATTGTGTAGATACCTGTTGTGGGTTCTCTTAGGCATATACCCAGAGTCATATGGTAACTGTTTAGCTTTTTGAGAAACTGCCAAATGTTTGAAAGCAGCTGAGAATCACTTTGAGTCTCTCTACCTTGACTTTGGTTTAGAACCAGGATTTGTCCTTTGTCCGCAAGCCCTGGACACCTTAATTTCCAGGACACCTTGTTCCCAGGACATTGTTGACACACTAGTCTATATCATAGTGATTCTGAAATTCAGATTAATGCAACTGCTCCTCGTCCATTAAATCAGACTGCCCTTCTGAACTTATTCTCAGGCAGCACCTGTTGCTGGGCATTTTTTTCCCTCAGCTGAAATCGGTTCTGACATCGGTTCAGAAATCCTAACTACTTTTTCTTAAAGTACAACTCCAATAATCCTCTCTTCACTCATCACCACACAACACATAGTTAGCTTTTCATAGATTATTCTGTAACTACTTCAGTGTGTATGTGATTACTGTTTATATGTCCTTTGGGTCTTTTCTGGTGAATGTTCATGGGTTAGATAGTATAAATTTCCTCTAGGGCAGTAATTGTGTTCCCCTTACTTCCTGGCATATTGCCAAATGTTGACAGGTATTTTAATATTTTTTTATTTTTGGTGTACCTAAAATTGATATCTGAAAATTTTCCTTTTAAAATTGCTAAACTTAAAAACTTGAGCATATTTTGAAATAAAAAAGTAGTGTCTTGTGAAAATACCCACAGAAGCTAAGTTTGATGGGCTGGCTAAATTAATACCAGGAACAGACTTGAACAAAACCAAAGGCCAGATGCAAGCTTTGTTAATTGAAAAAAGGTATTTGAAAAATTGAGCCACTACAAAAAAAAAAGTATTTTCTAAAGTATACCTTGCCAATGCATCAGTTTAAATGGGGATCAAACCTTTATTTTTAAACTTAAGGAAAATATAATTAATCTCAACCAAAGTTGGCATTTAATTTTATTTAAGCTCTGTGATTGTTTCATATTTGAAATTTTCTTTTGTCATGTGAATAAATTATGCAGTTTAACAGCTGCTCAAGGTAACTCAAGTTACTCATCTTTCCAGACAAGCTCTTTAAAATGTATAACTTTATTATAACCCATGAGTTCTAGTAAACAGTCATCCTAAGGAGAGGAATTCCTCACATCAGGATGCCTGCTGTGAGTGTTTCGATACACCTGAATTTTATAGGTTGTCTAGAGAACTAAGGGATTTAAAAAAAACCCAAACTTGTCAAACAGTGGTATCATAGTTTATATTAAACAAGTCAGTATTTTGGGGAAAAGAGGAGGTAGGTATTGAAAAATTATTTTTATGTGGCTTGTTTTAAGGAAAGCCAATAAATCTCATGAAAATTTTAAGCTCATATAGGATAAACACATTTGTTTGGAGCTTTTTCACTTTATGAAAGAAGTCCTTTAAGTAAGGGATCTATCCTAACAAACTTATCCTGGGACTCAGTTTGCAAAAAATTTCAATTTATACACAGTTCCCAAGAAAGTGTTAAGCACACAGTAAGGAGTACTTAACATTTGTTTTCTACTGCTGACTTAACATTGAAGGTTCTTTTAAATGTAAAATTAAATCATTTAAATATTTGACATTCCATTATAGTTTCTCTTTAGCTGTAATGGGGGGAAGGCAAATTTGTGTATTTATAGTTTATTTGGTAGCTATTCACTGAATGCCTGTAATATGCCAGGTTCCAGGTTCTGTGCCAGGTATGGGTGATTCAGCAGTGGACAGGCCACAGTTGTAAGTCTTTAGGGAACTTAAAGACTTTGAGGGGCACAAGCAAGTAAACAGTTACTTGTAGTAAGTGGGATAGGGCTGTGGTGGAGAAAACAATGAATGAAATCTCCTATGACCTTACATTTTTTCATTCGAGAGTATTATGCATCTTTCCATGTCTGTGAGTATAGCTCCAAATCCTTAGTTTTAATCATTGTGGGCATCACATTATTTTGATATACACACAGATTTATATGTAAATATGTATCCAGTTAACCAGTTCTCTAGTGATAGATGAAATTTAAGTAGTCTCTAAATTTTGGCCATTGCAGTGAGCAAAGAAGCTCCTAGAAAATATGACTACAGTTCTTCAATATAATATCAAGTTCTTGCAGTGGAATTTTAGGGTCAAAGATTGTATTCTTTCAACAAGTATATTTCTGTTATAAGATTAGATTATAAAATTAATAAGCTCTCAGGATAAATAATCAAGCAGAATGTAAGGCTATGCGGGAAGACAGCAGTCCCCCTCTTTAGGGACAGTCGTTGTCAGCCTCCTGTGTGTGTGCAAGTGGAAGCAGGTGTATGTCTGGGTCGACTTTAAAATTTAATACTTCATTCATTTTAAGCAGATAATACATGCGTATGTAAAAAATGTAAGTATACTGAGGAAGTGAAAACTTAAGTCCTCTCATCTCTTTCTCCTCCAGTCACCCATTTCTTCTTGCAGAGCTGTCCACTTAGATGTGTTTCTTGTGTATGCAGTCCAGCTTTGTGGACACAAACATCTTTGGACTTAGTTTATGGTATTATTTTTTATGTGTAACTCTTATTTTTATGAAGTCACATTTATCAGTGGCTGCTGGGTTACATGTAGAAATTAGAAAGGTCTGTATGTCGTCATCTCTAAACACAAATTCTTTGATGGCGTATATGTATGTTTTGTTCCTTGCTTTTCTCAGTTTTTGTGTTCTGAAGATGGCTACAGTCCATGGGGTCGCACAGAGTTGGTCGTGACTGAGCGATTGAGCATGCACACAACAGCCATAATCAGTTCACTTCAGCAGCTTGTCATTCTGTTTTATGAACATACTGTATTAGTGATACACAGATCCAATTGAAGACGTTTAGATTGTTTTCTTTTCTTTGCTTTTTAATGCTCTTAAACAGTACTGCAGTAAATGTCCTTTATATCAGTCTTTGCATACAGCATTCTCTCAGGTGGAGATAGAACTGCCCAGGTCCCCAGAGCCTTCCCCATAGGGAGGTTTGCTGTGGAGGATACCACTGGCAAGGAGCGAAGTGTGCATGAAGCAAGGGAAGCTCCCTCCTGGCTTCTCTCAACTGTTTTACAGACTGATCAGCGTGCCAAGCACAAGTGATACATGACCCCAGCACATCACTGGTAGACTGCTGCAGTGCAGGTCAGTTTCCCAGGAGTGTCTCTTTAACAGGCCTGGGCTTCAGGCTCTTCTGAGATCCAGTCTTATGTCCTCAAGAAAGTTTGCACCAATTACACTGTCATCCAAACTCCCAAAACAAAACTTAATGTGGAAGGAAGAAATGGGAATAAATACAATAATAACATGTTTGAATCATGGGGGTGAAATGCATTGTAGAGTCAGAATTGTTTCGATTGTTCTTTTGGAAACTTTGCTGTAGGTTTTCTTTGCCTGCATAGTCCTGGGTATTTTAGATTGCTGGTTGTCATAAAGAAATTAAGACTTGTGGACATTTAAAATTACAGTCACTATGAAGTTCACATGTTATTTTATGTTCACATTCATGAGATTTCTCTGTTCCGGCTGAACACTGCTGCTGACCTCTGTTCCTGTCCCATGTGCCTGGAGCTCTTGATGCAGTGTCTCCTCCAGCCACCTGTTCAGCCCTGACTGCGTGTACTCCTCTGTTGCTCAAATGATCTTTCTCTCTGTTTCCTGTTGCTTGACTTTGGTCATCTTTTCATTCCCTGACCAGCAGTGACCCAGTCTTTTCCTTTTCACCCCTTTTGGCTTGCTTTTTTTCTGTTTTGTACTGATTTTGACTTTGACCTTGTTCTTTGTTCCCTGTCCCCTGTCTCAGTCGTATTCCCCTCTGGGCTTGCCTCTGTGGACAGAAAGCTTGACCCTCTTCTGTTGCCAGTGGAATTGCTTAACTTTGTGTATTCAGCAGTGGTAATTGTTTATGTTGGTAGGCAGGCAGCTGATTATAAGATAGTTCTGATGTGTTTTACGAATTTGGAAGAGATTTTTTTTTAAAAGTCTTAAGCTCAGCTAAACGTGTTCTTCATGTACATAATATCTGCTCAACAGAAGTCGGAAAGTACTTACTTCTTATAGGCAGATAAGAAGCTGAAAAAGTATGCAAACATTTCATCTTTTTATCTGAAAATCTATTTTAGTACAGATGCGTCCCGCACTTCTTGAGAGTTTAAACCAGATAAGATACCCTGGAACCGAAAGTTACTATTGTCCTGTTTTTAGCCAAGACTAGCTAACCTCCTCAGAGCCTTGACTTGTGCTTGGACGTGCATACGTGAAAAACATAAAGAAGCCTGTCAGAGTAGCATACACATCTCCTACTTCACCTGTTGCTCTTCTGCACTTTTTTTTTTTTTTGAAGGGATGGAACCATTAGGTTCTGAAAGGTGATTCAACCTGATGTTAACTTTAAATGCTTGAAGTTTTCAATGCAAGCCAGAAATACTAATCAACCTTACCACCCTTTAACCTTTATTTGACTTGGATCATGTAGCATTTGCTCTATTTCCATTGCACTTTGTAAAACTGAACTCACCCAATTTAAGTATGCTTGCTGATTTTCAAATCAGAATGCAGCACAATTACGTTTTTCCTTGGTGAAATTCTGTACTATGATTATCCCTGAAATGTTTTGGAATGTAAGATAACATTTGTTAAAATAGTGACTCATTTTTAAGTGTTTTAAAAAGTACTTTTGAGTTAGTTGCAGTGTATTAAGTAGAGAAATTCAATACTAGTTGTCTTCATGCAGAAAATATTAGTGAAAGCTATCAAGAAGTTATACATTTTTATACATTAATAAAGCTTTCTAATAGCTTTATTGAGGTATAATTCGCATACCGTCCAGCTCACCTGTTTTAAGTGTACAGTTCACTGTTCTTAGTATATTTACAGAGTTGTGTGGTTGTCACCACAATCTAATTTAGAATATTTTCATCCCCCCAAAAGAAACCCTGCACCCATTAGCAGTCGTTCCACTTACCCTCCAACCCTCCAGCCTTAGGCAACCGCTAATCTGCTTTCTGTCTGGATTTGCCTGTTCTGGACATTTCATTGAAATGAAATCATACAATATGTGGTTTTTTGTGACTGGCTTCTTTCACTTAATGTAATGTTTTTAAGGCCCATCCATGATTTAGCATGTATCACATTTTGTCTGTCATTCATCAGTTGTTGGATAGTTGGGTTGTTTCCACTTTTTTGGTTATTATGAGTAAGGCAGCTATGAACATTGGTGTGCATCTGAGTCCCTTCTTTCAGTTCCTTGGATATACATGTGCCTAGGATATACATACAAATGTGGAATTTGGATATACACTTAGGAGTGGAATTTCTGGATCATATGGTATGTGTATGTGTCCTCAGTGGCCACACCATTTTACATTCCCACTAGCAACCCACAAGGGTTCCAGTTTCTCTACATCTTTGTTAACACTTTCTTCCCACCCCAACCTTTTTTTTTAATATAGCTATCCTTATGGGTGAGAACACTTAACTAATTTTTATTCTCATAGCAGTATTAGATATGAGATTGACATGCAGTATACCAGCTGGATCAATTCATTTAATCTTTCTGAGCACTGTGGATTTCTTGTCTATAAAAACAGATTCATCCCACAGAGATCCTTTGTATAGTATATGATAAAGCATGTAAAGAAAGTTTTCAGGCTCTCATAGGGCCATGTAAATTATACATATTTTAATGTATTTATTAAATTAATCTCACTGGTTCTATTGTTTGTGGTTCCACTATTTCTCCAGTGCCCAGTTATGCTAATTTATATTTTTCAGGAAGAATTTGTGATGTTTATTAGTAGGCAGTTTTCCTAAATATGTCTTTTTGCAGATAGTAACTTACAGTGCGTCTGCCTATGATGTCATGGTTGTGTTTCTGAGAAATCTCTTACAAAAAATCTCTAATGAAAACAGCTCTTTCACTGGGGTATGGGTGCTAGAGGGCTTTTGTTGGACTTGGCTGTGATATAACTATTTTTGTAGTTGTATTCTAAGAGGAATGCATCTGTTGACTAAACAGGACAGAAATAAACTTTGCTTCCTTACCATTTAGTCTACTCAGAAGGTTGCGGTTCCCCAACCTTTGTCCCTGATTGAGCAGTCTTGCTACCATTGCCAGTGGTAAAAGAATAAAAGAATGCTTGGGTAAACAAAACAATTTCATTCCAGAAGAACACCCAGACAGTCAAACAATGCATCTGTGTGTGCATATTCTTTGCATGCAACTATTATTTTTCCTGTTTACTCTGTGCTGATTCCAGTTTGCATCGTAATAATGCCTTTGTGTAGAGACTTTTCCCCCCTAATTAATTGGTGATGTTATAAGCATGTTGTGTTGTAAAAACTCATGCTATAAGAGACTTGCCTGTATTTGCCAGTACAGGGTAGATAGTAAGTACTGTAAATATTTGTTGATTTCAGGTGACCAGACGACCCATTCTATAGATTGAGACATTTGTCATTGCTCTAACTCAGTGCAGTGTTGATGCCCAGCTCAGTAAACGGTGCTTATTGATAGGATCTGGTTGTACCAATACATTTGTTGTTGTTAAAAGTGTGTGAGTGGGTTCCAGAGAATTCCAGGGGTAGTTATCTCTAGAAAAACACATGTGTCGAGGGGTTGAGCAGATGAAACAGTAGTCCCCTCCTTATCCAGATGGGATACGCTCCAAGCTTCCTGGCAGATGCCCGAAACCTTGGATAGTAGCATATTTCCTGTGTTCTCTCATATACTAAATGTATACAGCATGGTACACTGGACAGAGAAGTGATCCTCATCCTTGGCGAGATGCAAGATTTCATCATGCTGCTCAGGACGGCATGCAGTTTAAAACTTACGAATTGTTTATTTTCCGTTTAATATTTTCAGACTGTGGTTGACCACGAGTAACTGAAAGTGCTGGTAAGGGGGGACTACTCTGTTCACTGTATCATTAGACCGTGTGTTGACAACAAAGTGGAAAATGTAATCCTACCATTGTACAAAATCATGAGACCTTTTTGCTTTTGACAAGCATCGTCATGTGGTAGGAAGACAAGAACTAGAGTAGCTCTGGAGAAAGGCAAATATGATAAAATGATTGGAGAAGAGTACCATAGTATAAACTGAAAGGATTTGGGTCTTTCAACTTGGAAATTGAAGGGGTAGATTTGAAGTATAGTCAGCCCTGGGCACAGAGTGGAAGGTCAGGGGTATTGTTTCTAGGACCCTTTGGATGTAAAAAATTGAGGATACTTGTTTCCTTTTTGGGACTTCCATGATGGGAAGTGGTTAAAACTCCATGCTTCTGCTGTGGAGGCTGAGGGTTTAATCTCTGATTGGGGAACTGAGATCAATCACATGCCACTTGGTGTGGTGAAGATTTTAAATAAATAAATAGAATGATGTAGTGTTCACACATACATGAACTATGCATATCATCCCATATACTTTATTTTTTAAGTGGAATATAATTGCTTTACAATGTTGTATTCATTTTTACTGTACAACAGGGTAAATCAGCTATGTGTATACACATATCCCCTCCCTCTCGGGCCTCCCTCCCGCCCCCCTTCCCACCCTCTAGGTCATCACAGAGCGTTGAGCTGAGCTCCCTGTGGTATGAAGCTGCTTCCCTCCACCTGTTTTACACATTATAGTATATATATGTTAATGCTACTTCCAATCCACCCCACCCCCTCCTTTCTGATTTGTGTCCACAAGTCTGTTCTCTACATCTGCACCTCTATTCCTGCCCTATAGGTTGATGAGAACCGTTTTTCTAGATTCCGTATATATGCATTAATATACAATATTTGTTTTTCTCTTTTGACTTACTTCACTCCGTGTGACAGAATATAGGTTCATCCATATCACTATAAATGATCCAGGTTTGTTCCTTTTCATGGCTGAGTAATATTCCATTGTATATATATACCGTATCTTCTTTATCCATTTATCTGTTGATGAACATTTAGGTTGCTTCTATGTCCTGGTTAAACAGTGCCACAGTGAACATT
The DNA here is from genome assembly GCF_019320065.1 of Cervus canadensis. Taxonomy (NCBI): domain Eukaryota; kingdom Metazoa; phylum Chordata; class Mammalia; order Artiodactyla; family Cervidae; genus Cervus; species Cervus canadensis. The sequence goes on along the minus strand of NC_057394.1, from coordinate 80,818,513 downwards.
GGGGTGCATGTATCTTTTTGAATTATTATTTTCTCCAGGTATATGCCCAGGATTAAGATTGCTAACTCATATGGTAGCTCTGTTGTTAATTTTGGGGGAACTTCCTTGCTCTTCTCCATTGTGGCTATACCAACTTACATTCCCACCAGCAGTGCAGAGGGCTCCCTTTTCTCCACACCCTGTCCAGCATTTTTTGTTTGTGGATTTTTTGATGATAGCCCTTCTTTCCTGAAGTTGATTGTGCCTTTTCTCTTGATTTCCAACCACTCAGAATGTTAACTTGTTAAATCATAGTTTTTACACACAGTTAAATTTTTTTTACCTCTTCACTATATTTTAGTTTTGCATAATTAAAAGGTTGTAGATCTGTGAATGCTACAAATCTTGAAAGTTCAAGTAGTCTTTTGTTTTTAAGGTATCATCTATTTTCTTGGTTGTTCATAGAATATGTAACAACAGCTTGAGTCATTATTGAACAACACTTGCCATATAAAGGATAATCTGTCATAGCTATGTAAACCATAGCTATGTAAAATAACCACGGTGCATTTTTTCTTCATGAAGCACCTGTATAATTGCTCTCATAGCTGTTTAAGTTAAAACAGTACTATGGCCAGTCAGTAACTTAACAACACTAAAAAATTATTTTCTTCTTCCTCTTCCTCTGCATATATGTAGACACATGTATTTTGGGATGTGTATATGTCTATCTCATGTATGTGAAAGTTTTTATCTGTGTAGGTGTACATGTATATATATGTGCATGTATTTACATATGCATTTTAAATATATTTACAGTAATGTGATCAGATATTACTAAATGTGGGGCTTTCCATCAAAGTAAACAACCAACCCATGTTTCTTAAATCGTCTTCCCAGTGTCATTTTTTTGAACACAGCTCTGTGAAGAATAAAGTTATAATCATGGCATCTTGACTTCAAGAACTATATTTTGGCACTGGTAATTTATAATCATTCTTTTTCTCCTTAATATTCGAGCTAGAAGAAATGAGCAACACTGAAAAGAGAAATTAATGTGTAATCCTTTCCTCCCTAATGACTGGTCTTTCCTGCTATTTTGCATATCTGCCCATTTATTTCTGCTTGGCCCCAAAGATTTTCTTCTTAAAAGTAGCATCACATCAGGCATGTGAATATACCTGAACATTTAAAAATATTCACACACACACACAAAATTCATGTGTTGTACTCCAAGTATACATTTAGTGGTATCTGATCCTTTTACTGTAATCTTGTAACTAAACAGACAGAAAGGACCAGGAGTTTCTTTCTAGTCTCCAAGCTTAGAAATACTTTTTAAACTTTACGTATTTTTTTTTCCAAACAAGATAAAGATGCATTTGAAGTATGAGAGCTAACAAACTGAGCTTGAATCTCTCATGATAATGCAGAGGAGAGAGATTCATAGCTAAGTTTACAAGAATCTTTGTAACTTCCCGGAGCTTGGCATCTGGAGCTGTCGAGAAACCTGGAAGTAACTCCTGTTGGGTCTGTCTTGCTCACTGGTATATCTTAGGAACCGTAACAGTGCCAAGCACAGGAACGACCCCCCAAATCAAGAGTTAGTAGTTCTAATAATCTTTTAAATAAACTAATGTAATTAACCAAAAAGTTGCAGATTTCATTTGTCAGAATGACTGAAAGAGCCAACATGTTAACCTGAAAAGGAATTTTAAGCAAAATGTAGCATGGCTAGCTAGAATGTGTTCTCTGAGAGCTGACCTGATTTAAATGAAAGGGACTGTTGTTTCAGTTTGCTTTAATGCATTGTAACTTCATGTAAGATAATTGGGTATCCTGTATGATACAGGCCGCAGGAATGCACCAGTACTAGAGTTTATTGGTCTGCTGCAGCAAGGGCGGGCGCACACCTGGCTCCCAGAGCAGGGGGGTCTTCCTAGGTGAGTGTGGGTGGAATGATTCTAAGGAAGAACTGAGGAGGAGACCACCTATGGGCTGGATCCTGTCGTGGGGTGGGTCGTTTGGTAATTGGGTGCTTCAGTATTCTGCTCAAAGCAGGAGGAGTGAAGCAGAGCTGGGTCCTCATCAGTCAGAGCAGTCATTGCTCAGAAAAGGGCCGTTTTAGTCCTTTTGCCATTCTGCTGTAGCCTTGGGCGAAACTCCATTTCCTGCTTGCCTTTTCTACTGGCCTTGCCACTAATTTCTGAGGGATATCAGAATTTGATTATCAGTGGGGTTTATTTTCACTTTCTCAGGCCTTATTTTTGGCCAGATTTAGCCCTGGAGGACATTGTTCTATGAAATCCAGCTCTCTGTGCTGGGATTCTGCTGACCAGGAGACTGTTCGGAGAGCCTTAGCTACTGTTAACTGAAGTCAGTATTTCATGAATACTTCTTGTTGTAAGGTTAGTTATTGAGCCCTCTGAAGTAAAGGTGGCTGTGTACTAGATGACTCTGGAGATGACATCTGAGCTCTAGCACACTGGCAAATGCTGAGAGATTATTAACCACTTGTAATCCAAGCACCAAGGTCCCAAGTGTGGTTTTGGCGCAGACAAACTATCCTAGGTTTGACATCACAGGGGCTGTTTGTCTTGTTTACTGTTTTTAGTTGGCTCTTTGAGAGAATTGCTTAGTACTTGAGTGCCCAAGAACTAGAGTGAGCTGACTTGCACCCAAAAGAATGGCTACAATTTCAACAGTTGGCCTGTTTGCAAATTTTAGTGAACTTCTGAGCAAATTGTAGCCAGGAATAAGACTCATGCAAGGAGTGACTTGGGGTGCAAAGAGCAATATTATGGGTATCATTGTTAGAAACAAGTGTCTGTTAACAATTCAGAAGTTTAAAGCAGCAGAGAGGATGGGAAAGAACTGAAAAAGAGCATGCAGATTAAAGCCTGACAATCTTTGGTTCTAACTATTTAGATTTTGTTCTGAAATTCCTGAGTGTGGAAGCTGTCTCTCTCAGGCCGCTTGATCCAAAGGTCTCAGGTAGAAGTTTCTCATTCTGAGATTGTCTTCTGGATGATTCTTAGGAATCCTCAATTTGGGTCTCTAGCTTGACAGTCTTCCAGTAATATGAGGAAGTGGTCTGTCATTGTTATTGAGAGCTGTGGATCCACGGAGTTTTACTGCAGAACATGGCAAGGCCATTTCCATGGGAGCACAAGTGCAGTCTTTCCCTAATGTTGCTTCAGAAATAGCCAAATACCTAATCTGAGAGCATGTAGAGCTGGTTAAGTATCTGGCAAGGGAAGATCGTTGTTTACATCAGTGATAAGGTTGAACAGCTCTGGAAAATTATTACATTAACTAGAATTATTACATCACACAATTTCTTTTTTTGTGATGGAGATAATTAAGATATAGTCTCTTAGCAACTTTGAAGTTTATAGTACACTGTGCTGTGCATAGATCTCCAGGATTTTTTTTATCTTCGGGTTGCAAGTTTTATCCTTAAACAATACCTGCCCAGTCCCTGAGCCCCTGGTAACCAGTCTTCTGCTTTCTCTATTTACAGGAGACTGCACATGTAAGTGATATTATCTGTCTGATTTATCTCACCTAGCATAGGGTCTTCAAAATCCACACATGATCCGAGTTATCACAAGTGGCAGGATTTCTTTCTTTCTCATGGCTGAATAACATTGATCCTTTTTAGGTGGCCCCATTACCCATCTTCACTGGATACTTGTAAAATCTGCCACTTGTCTCCACTTTTCTGAAATACCTAAATATTGTGTCTTGATGTGGGTGGGCTTTCATTCATTTGTGATGGGAACTCATTGAACCCTTGTAGTGTTACAAATCCTGTCCTTCAGTTGCTGGAGTTTTCTTGAATTACTTTGTAAGTTTTCTGCCTCTCTTTTGTGTTCTTTTTTTTCTGAAACTCCTAATTATTTGGATTCCCTGGACTGGTTCTCTGATTTCTCTTGTTTTTCTTTCACATTTCTCTGTGTTTGACTGCTGCTTCTTAGGCTCTCTCCTCAATTTATCTTTTGCCTAGCCAGCTCTGCTTCCAGAGGGATCTTGTCCTCTCAGGTCTCAGCTTTGAGGATTTGACTCCGAAAATCCAGTTGGTGCTCAGCTTTCTATCAGCTTCTTCAGTTTTTTTGGATCCTTGTTATCTGTTACTGTTTGTCCACTTTTGTTCTAGTTTCCATATTTCTATGCCATCTTCTCTCCCATTTTTCTTCTTTACAAGTTTGTGCCTTTTCCATATTCTTAGTAGGCTGTAGGAGGGGAGTCAAGTTTGATATGTGTTCAGTACTCTGTTTTACCAAAACACTGCTCATTTTTGTAAGCACTCCTTTGCAGCCATTAACTTACCCGCCCCCCATCTGTTAAAGGCAAGTGTTCATCATGGCTGTACCCTCTTCTTTATGGTCATGTCACATGACACACTTTCTCTAGCTTTGTTTGCATATCTTTAAATGTAATAATGTTCTCTTGTCATCCTCATTTGTTTTGTACACTCCTTGAGGTGAGGCACACATACTCTGCATCCTTTGGAGGCAGCTGACGTGAAAGTCCTGCTCCCACCCCTCCTCTGCAAGCAGGTGGACCTCAGGGCTGGCCGCGTGTTTCCATGACTTTACACAGCTGCTGCTCATCTTTGCTCTTCTCCGAGCAGCCAGACCCTGCCTGTACTCAGTATTTTTGTTCATGCTGTTCCCCCTTCCTGGGGTGTCTCATGTAACTACTCATTTCTTTCCCCAACCCCTCTTTCCTTTCCTGACAAGCTTCTTTAGTCTTAAGACCTTCTGCTTAAGTATACTCTTGTAGAAGCTTTCCTTCAACCCTTCTAGGTATAGCTGAACATCCCCTGTGTTTATAGTACTTTATATAGAACCCTGTACTGCAGTTATTATTGATAGTCTGACTACTATGACTAGATTGTGACTCTTTCCTCTCTAGTGTGCCTTTGTGGTTAAAGAAGTGTGCTCCACACATCACCAAGTACTGTTATATTATGACGGTAATTAGGTGAGTTTTAAGAGATGGTTGCCTTTTTGATAATTACACATCTTTTAAGGTTTTTTTTTTTTAAGTATTCTCCCATTTACCTTTCTTTTTGATAACTTTTTAAAAAGATAAAACATGTAACTACTTGGGGTGAGGGAGAGAACTGATTGCAGATTCAAATTTTTTTAGTTCAGTTTGAAGAAATTTTCACAAGGCGGTTTTTAAAGAAGATAAAGTCCAGAGGTGGTTGTTAAGGGGGTGAATGAGTTAGTCTTTGGTTTTTTTCCTTCCCCACTGCTCATTCTCTCCACAGAGGGCTCTAGTTTAGGAAGTCATCCTCAGCAGTAGATATAACAACCTGTTACACTCCTGGGTTGACCATCTGTTTAAATTAGTGCCTTGCACATGAACTATCTAATCCCTGGTGGATTTATTCTGATCCCAATTTCATTTTGGTTTTGTGTCACTCTCTTTAATGTCCCCTTTAAGTTTTCAGACATCATTCCGACTTGGTGAACATTGAGTACAGATATTCTTAATGTATATTTAATATAATGTGTGCTTTGCTGGAAAGTACTTGTAGATCTGATTGTCATAAAACAAATCTCTTCAGAAAAATAATGTCATTGAGATTTGTTTTTGCAACTAAAAATAAGGTGTAAATGTTATATAAGCAAAGATAAAGTCAAGCAAACTTAATAACTTAAAATAATAAAGTGCTAAATAAAATTAATTGATTTTCTAAGGAGTTACCCTTTTGTTCAGTCAAATCTTCAGTCTTTTCAGAGCTCCAGCTCTATCACCCTGCCCTTGCTTTTAGTATTTGACCTAATTTCCAACATCAGAAAAATATGAAAGCCATCAGAATGAGAACTCCCTGGCTTTTGCCTCTGAACCCACCCCTCTGCACCTGTATCCTCCTTGGTCTTCTTGTTAGTGATACGATGGAGGAGCATTTGATCTTGCTTGCAATCTAGTCCCCCCCCAACCCCGCCCTCACTCCCAGCATTTCAGTCTCTGCTTTTCTCGTTTTCCCCTCTCGTTTCCTTTTCTCTGGGCTCTTCCTCTCGGTACTTAACATACTCGAGTCTCTTACATCTTAAAAAATGTTTAATCTTGTGTACTACTCCAGCTGCTGCTTTATTTTATCACCTTCAAAGAATCACCTACGTCTTAGTTGACTTAATGCCCAAGTCATTGCTCAGCCTTCTGCAGTGTAGACTCTGCTGCTGCGTCACTGCAGCTATTTTTGCCTAGTCCAGCATCCCTCGGTGACTTCATCATTGCTAAATTCAGTGGACGCTGCTCAGTCCTCACCTTACTAGGCTTCTCTGCAGCTTTGGGTACTGTTTACTATTCTGCCCTTTTCTGAAATTCTTTTTCTTGCCATTCCTAGTCTCTGATCTCCCCTCATGTGCTGTCCTGACTTGGATGATGGTATGTATACTCTAATATCTTCAGCTTTCTCTTTGGACGGGTCTGTTCAGCTTGCCACTCCCACGTAGGTGTCTCACAGGCATCAGACTCAGCCTGCACACAGCGGAGCGCTCATCTTCCTGTTTCCTCTGACCTCCTGTGAATGATGCTGTTAGCCTGTTCCCTGAGGCAGGAGTCATCATCTGTGACGACTCCTCCTTTCTCACCCCCAGGATTCTATCCTGTGGGCTGCGGTGCTGCCTCAGGTGGCTCCAGCCGTCTCTTCTGCAGCAGCCAGCATCACCTCTCACCTGAGTCATTCTGACACTGTTGACTTAACTGATCTCTCAGCCTCCTGTCCTTACCACCCCCACCCCCACCACACACACCTCCCTAGCATTCAAAAAAGGTAGGCAAAGATGTTTTCCCCAAAGGAGGATTGCTATTCTCCTGTTTAAAAATCTTGAATGGAGTGTCTCCTATTGTTCTTGGAATAAAAAGACTTGTATGATCTGGTTCCTAATTATATCCCCAGCTTCATCTTCAGTTATTGAATGTGACTATTTTTCAAGTGCTTTTCCCTCCCTTCAGGTGGTACGGCACACTGTGTTTCCCTCTTAACACACACACACAGCACAGTTCTCAGAGTGTGGTCTGGGAAGCCCTAGGTGTCCCCAGAATCCTTTCAGAGGATCGGCAGAGTCAACACTATTTTCATAATAGTGCTGTATTCTTTGCTTTTCTTCACTCTGATTCTCATGAGTGTACAGTGGCTTTTTCTCAAAGGTGACATATCAGGTGATTGATGCCGTTGCTCTCTGGTGGCTAGTGGATATGTGCTTTTGTAGGCTGTGTTTTTAACAGTTCCCATTTTTAAATTCTAAGAGGGTTAATACTGATAGAACCTCTTCAGGGTCTTCAGTGACACCCAAGAGAGAAAAAGGGTCCCAAGTCCAGAAGGTCTGAGGACTGTCTTTCAGGCCTTGGTTAGTTGGGATTTCCTCTGAGGAGACTTGGCTTGGGTCTCGACAGCGTGACTTGGGTCACCTCTGCGGGTTGTGCCTTAGCACATGTCCTGTGGTGGGTCGGTTAGTTACCTCTCACTGCCGGTACACACAGAGAGCTCCACCATGGAGGTGGAGCCCCAGTCAGTCCCCAGTTCTGGAGACAGGGAGTGCTCAGCAAACATAAGCTGAGTGAATCTGAAGGTATTTGGGGATATGAACTATAACATGTTTTAAATCATAATCATTTTGTACTTTATGAGAGATGCATTCATTTCTTAACTATTTTGACCCCTTAATATCTGAGCGGGTTTTAAGAAAGCAAGTTTTACTTTATATGCGTTGTGTACATGTGCACACATGTACACACACAGACAGGGAAGCGTATACATATTAGAGCAGAAAGAACCTTACTTGTTGGCAGTCAGGAGCTTCATTTTGGAATCTTCTTTCTCTTCTGTGCAAATAAGCATAGAGCCTTGGACAGGTCTTTTTATTCGGTTGAATATAACTTTCTTCATCAAGTAATGTGATTGTGCTGGATTATCTAAAACGTTTTTCCCATGTGAAATTATGTGATTATATATGAAGAGTGTCAAAGTGTATGTGATTCGTATTTCTTTATATAAATTAAAATGCATGTATATTTAGATTTATTTATATATTAAAATCACTTTGTTTTCACAGGAAAGATGATAAAGACTATGCTTTAAAACAGATAGAAGGAACCGGGATCTCTATGTCGGCATGTAGAGAAATAGCAGTAAGTGAAGCTCTTTTTTATCATCATTATTATCAACTGACTTATGCGTGTCAATTATATAGGTCTCTGAATTGTATTTGTCACAAACACATTAACTGAAAGTTGAGAAGTATTTTTCGTGTCGTCCTTGCGCAGGGGCCATGCTAATCTTCTCTGTATTGTTCCAATTTTAGTATATGTGCTGCCGAAGCGAGCACGAGAAGTATTTTTCATATCAACTATTTAAATTTATGTTTTCCAAAAAATGTCACTAAATAGATAAAGGTCCAGTTATTCTTATTTCATTGTGTGTAATAAAAGTATTTATTATATGTTAATTCATATAGAATTCGTGTTTCTATTTTAATAAGATGAAATTATTGCCATTACTTATGAACTTAAAATGAGATTATTTGATTTTCATTGTTTCTGTCCATTTGCATATGTAAAATTATATACCCCCCTTTTTGGAAGCATATCCTTGCCATATGGTAATTGAAATCTCATTTTGATTCCGAAGGAAAATATTCTTCATGTTAATGCATTACCAAATAATTATTCATACATTTAAAGTGAGATTTTACTTCAGTTTTTACTATTGGGAAACTATGGGTCCAGACTTATCTTTTCAGTCTCTAGTCAGAATATTCTAAAATATGTATTATAATAGTCTTTACTTTTATTGCTTTCAGCCCTCTTTCTACAGATATAGGCTGTTACAGCCTGGAGGTATTAATTTAAATAATTTTACTCAATTTAACAGCTTCTATACCATTGGGTTTTCAACTAATAGTCAATTATTTTGTATCATATTGACAACAACTAGACCAAGTAAAAGTATAGAAACTTAGAAAAGTCAAGAACCCTGGCCTTAAGTGTTTACACACTGATGAGGAAGGAGACTCATAACTTATAGGAACAATGTAACAGACACTATGATAGAAGTGACGGAAAATGGTATATGTACATAAGTAGAGAATCGAGGAAGTGTTCTTGCCTTGAGAATCCCAGGGATGGGGGAGCCTGGTGGGCTGCCGTCTATGGGGTCACACAGGGTCAGACACGACTGAAGTGACTTAGCAGCAGCAGCAGAGAATCGAGGAGGGTTTCAGATTTTGGAGGCCATGTAAGTATTACCCCCACAAGGGAGGAATAGGAGTGAGATGGAGGGCGTTCTTAACCAAAGGTATGCTGTAATGAAAACTATGTTTCATTTCATTAATAAAATTCTCATACCCTTGAATCTTGAGGTAAGATATCTGTTCATTAACTGTCAGTTCTGCAACTTCTACTATTCTCTGTGTTCCAGTCAGTTGTAAAGGATTAAAATCCATTGCAGTATGGTGAGTGATGTTGGGCATCGGGATAGTGATGACCTTCGGAGGGGCAGAGAGGGAGCAGAAGGACAGACAAGCGGGCTTTCAGGATGCTAGTGATGTTCCGTTTCTTGATTTTGCCCTGGGTCTGGTCATGTGGGTTTCATGTGTGAAAACTCACTGAGCTGTGCACTTACCATTCACGTGCTTTCCTCTGTCTTTATTATTCGTCAACAAAAAGTTTTTAAAACAACTCTCCATTCATTTCAGAAACATTCTTAGCTTTTTATCTGTGTTGATAATTGTAAATGCAGTTAAGCACAATAAGGAATACTCCTTATTTTTATTGTACTTGATCTTGGTTCTTATAGCTAAGGTGAGCAGAAATTTTTAATTTTGATGACGTCTCATTTGCTAGTTTTTTCCTTTTATGACTTGTTTTCTGTGTCTGGCTGAAGAAATCTTCATCTGTTTGCTGATTGTGAAGATATTTCCCTTTGTTTTCTTCTAAAGCCTTGCAATTTCAGCTTTTATTGTAAGTCTGTGATCTGTTCACTTTATTTCTATTTGTAGTCTGATGTAATGCTTGAATGTCTCCTCCCCTCTCTCCATGTAAATGTACAATTGTAGCATCATTTTTTGAAAAGACTCTTTTCCATTGAATTCCTTTGGCATATTTGTAAAAAATGAAATGACTGTAAGTGTTGGGCTATTTCTGGGCTCTATTCTGTTCCATTGATCTCTTTGTCTCTCCATGGCTGATTCCAGATCACTCTGCATCACACACATCAAGACTTGAAGCGAGGTGGTATAATGCCACCAGCTTTATTCTTTGGATTCAGGATTGTTTGGGCTATTTTAGGTTCTCTGAATTAGCATATACATTGTTGAACTGGCTAGTCATTTTTATTTCTAAAAAATGCCTGCTGAGATTATGGTTTACATCAGTTCAGGGCGAACTGATATCTTAATAATACTGAAACTTCCAAGCCATGAATCTTAAGAAGGTATATTTTCCATTTTTAAGGTTTTTACAAAATTTCTGTCAATAATGTTTTATAGTTTTTTAGTGTGGAGGTTTTACATAGTTGTTAAATTCATTCCTAAGGATTTTATGTTTTCTGTACTATATATGTATTATTTTAAAATATTTTCTTCTACTTTGCTTCTGTACTTAGAATATATTTTTTTAATGTTATAAGTTTTTTTAAATCAAATTTATTTAGATTTACCTGATTTACCCACTTACTTACCTATATTTTTTCTGAGTATTTCCTTCATCCTTTTTTTTTCATATAACTTTATTTATTTATTTTTGGTTGTGCTGGGTCTTCGTTGCCACGTGGACTTTTCTCTGGTTGCGGTGTGTGGGCTTCTTATTTCAGTGGCTTCTGTTGTTGTGGAGCACAGGCTCTAGGGCACACAGGCTTCAGTAGTTGTGGTGCACAAGTTTAATTACTCTGTGATATATGGGGTCTTCCCAGACCAGGGATCAAACCCATGTCTCCTGCATTGGCAGGCGGGTTCTTTACCACCGAGCCACAAAGAAAGCCCTAAAATGCTATATATTATATAAATTTTATTTCTAAATTCACTGGTAGGTTTGGTGATACCTTGGAATTTCCTACATACATAATTATGTCATCTATAAATAGGAATAGTTTTACTTCTTTCTGTCTGTATGCGTTTATTTTTTTCCTTTCCTATTGCATTGGCTAGAACCTCTCAGAAGATGTTGAATAGTGGTGAGAGCCAGCATCTTACTACTTGTTCCCAGTCTTGGGGGAAAGTGTTTTCAGTGTTTCACCATCAAGTTAAATGCTAGCTATAGGCTTTTTATGGATATCATTAGTCAAGCTTTAGGAAGTTCACTTCTTTTTTTTTTTGTGTGTGTGTGTAAATGGTAGTGAATTTTGTCAGATGCTTTTTTCTGAATGTCCTGAAATGACTGTATAGTTCTTACTGTTATATTGGTTGACTACATTGATTACTTTCCTAATACTTATCCAATTTTGCAGTTTTGAAATAATCCCTGCTTGATTATATATATCACTTGCTTTGATTTACTAGTGTGCTGTTAAGGAGTCTTAGGTCTTCTGAAGAATGTTAGTCTATGATTATCATTCTTGTAATGCCTTTGTCTTCAGTATTGAAGTTGTGCTGTCCTCACGGAACAGGTCAGGCAGCCTTTCTTCATCCTCTGTATTCTGATAGTTTCCGTGCAGTTGGCAGTTATTTTTCCTCAGATGCTTGACAGAATTCACAAACCATGTATCTTCACATTTAGTATTTTGTGTTTAAGTTGTGTTTTTTATGTAATTTTTTCATTTTAAGTTATTGAATTTACTGGCACAAAGTTAAGAATATTCTCTTACTATCTTTCATAAATGTAGCTTCTAGAGTCGTGTCCCTGTTTCATTGTGGACTTGGTAATCTGTGTTCTCTGTGTCATTGATTTTTGCTCTTAAACTTTTATTATTTCTTCTACTTACTTTTGGCCTGCTTTTCTTATCTTCTTAAGGTGGACCATTAGGTCATTGATTTTTTTTTTAAACTATTCTTTTCTAATATAGGCAATTAAGACTATAAATTTGCCCCTAAGTTATGTTTTTCTTGCAGTTTTCTCTTGACAAATGTATTATTATCATCACTTAGTACAATCTCCATTTTCTTTGAGTTTTTTCTTTTATTCATGGGTTATTTAGAAATATATGGTTTAATTTTTAAATATGTGAGGCTTTGTGGATAGTTTATTGTTGATTACTAGTTTTTTCCCCCACTACTGTCCTCCTTGTTCCTCTCTTAGCTCACCGCCTCACAGGGTTGCAAAGAGTGGTTAAGACCCTACCCAGATTACCCAGGCTCTTATCTTGGCTTTGGACTTCCCTGATAGCTCCATTGGTAAAGAATCCGTGTGCAACGCAGGAGACCTGGGTTCAATCCCTGGCTTGGGAAGATCCCCTAGAGAAGGGAACGGCTACCCACTCCAGTATTCTGGCTTGGAGAATTCTGTGAACTGTATGGGGTCATGGCAAAGAGTCGGACATGACTGAGAGACTTTCACTTCACTCGTTACCCTGGCTTTACCACGTACTTGGCTTGTAGGACCCAAAGCAGGTTACCTGATATCCCTGTTTTAGTTTCCTCTTTGTAAAATGAGAGCAGTGGTATCTCATAGGGTTTCTGTGCATGAGGAGTGTTGGTCACTTCTTGGGGCACGGTGAACTCGGGGTACCTATTGGCTTCTCAGTAGATGCCAGTCATCACTGCGGCAGCCACAGTGCGTAGACAGCCTGCCCACTTGAATTAATCTGCTGCCGGAGGACTTCTGTGGAAGGTCTCGGCACATTTTATATCCTGGGACCTTGTGTAGCACCTACCACAGGGCCTGGAGTGTGGCAGGTGTTGGGTAAACGAGCCCTGCCAGAGCTCCCTGGCCCTTTGGAAGTGAGTGAGTGTAAATATTTACTTAGAGGCAGCTCCTCACAGAGACTCGGCTCCAGCTCCAATCCCTCAGTGACCCAGCTCCCAGGAGAGCGTGTTGTACGAACTCAGTAGTAATAGCTATTTACTGTACTATTTGCCCGGGCTGCCACAACAGAATGCTACAGACTGGGGGACTTCAACAACAGAACCTTATTTTCTTAGTGGTGGAGGGTGCCTGCACAGTTGGCTTCCTGTGAGACCTCTCCTTGGTTTGCAGACGGCCACCCTGCTATGGCCTCTTCACGAGGTCATCTCTCTCTGCGTTCTAATCTCCTTTTCTGTAAGGTCACCATTCTGATTGGATTAGGGCCCATCCTACTGACCTCATTTTACCTTAATTACCTCTTTAAGGGTCTTATCTCCAAATAGAATCATTCTGAGGGGCCGGGGATTAGGGCTTCAACACAAGAATTTGCAAACACAAACTCAGTTAAGTCTGTAACACTTTTATTACTACTATAATAATCACAGTTACTTACTAGTAAAATCATTGCCCTCAAAGACTTAATATTTGACCAATCAGATGGATTTTCTTTAAAATAGAAGTGAATTGATTTTTTTGATGAAAGCATTGATGTTAGTCCACAGTTCAGAAGACAGAGGGTTTGTTGATGATGCCCTTTAGCTGATATATTTTGTTTATTCATAAATTCAGTTATTCATATATTCACCAGGTGTTTAATGAGTACCTTTCAAGTACCAGGCAGTGTGCTTGAAACTAGCAGTCCCGTGATAATCAAAACACAGTGCCTGCCACTGTCCAGTTCACAGCCTAGTATGTATTTAAAATCTCTGTGTCTCTGGATGAAGGAGAATTACCGCCCCTGGGGGTAGGTCTTAGGAGGTGTTGATATGAGACCACAGAGTGTTAGATTTGTATCTTAGAAATTAATTAGTTAACTTCAAAAGCATTTAAATCCTGATTCTAACCACTACTTATGAATGTGACCTTGAGCAAATTATTTAATCTCCTTACACCACTGTTTCCTCTTTGTAAAACAGGAGCAGTATAAATATTTCATAGGGTAATTCCTGATGGAGTGAGAGAGCGCATGTCACCTACTTAGTCCCGTTCTTGGCACCTGGGAAGAGCTTGGTAAAATGGTTGCTGCTGTTTTCTTTTTAGTACAGGAACTCAGCCTCCTCTCAGAGGTGAGATTCAGGTGACACCTAAGAATAACCTACTTGTATGTAGGTTTCTAATAATTTGAGAGAGCTTTTGCCAAAGCTTTGGAGTTTGTTTGTTATAATTTCCACCCTGCTGGTTTCCAGAGAGGATTTGAAATAGCTGCCCAGCTGAGAAGTGTGTTCCAGTTGTGAGGTAATGGAGAAAACACTGACCCAGAACTGAGATGAACTTAGCGCTAGGTCCACTCTTCCAGCCAGCTGACTGGTCCCCAGTGACCCCAAAGCCCCGGCTTTCCTGTATCAGATTCTTGGCCTTGTTTGTTAATTAGCAAATAGTTTTAGATATTGGCCTTAAGTTTCAGAGAACTTGTATTTAATCTCTAGAGTTTCATAAGTTTGAAGTTTTGTTCTAAAAGTAGAAATATATAACTTGAATTTAATCTTGTTCCTAAATAGAATAATCATCACTTTCCAAAGAATAATTGTTCATATAAATGACTTCATATATAGTCCATTCATAGTCTGTCTTTTGTGAATTCATTTCAGAGCCCCTAATACATTATTAACATTACATTTACTTGATAGCTATTTTGGTGACAGTATTCTTATAAAAGATACTGAAGTCCTAAGTTCTTAAGACCTTGACTTTCTCACAGGTCTGTCATGTCTTTGGAACACGTTTGCAGGGCACGGTGTAAATCATTTCTAACTGATAAAGACAGAATATCAGGCTTCATGTGAAGTTTTTTCTTATTGTTGCTGTTTTATTTGTTTTTGCTTAGTGGAGGGGGAATGCTGATGGATTATTAGGGCCACTTGGGTTGCTAAATGGAGATAAAATATGGAGATACAAGGTGTTAATAGAAGAATGTCCTTCTCGGAGATGACAAGGGTTAGTAAGCCCTTAAAGTGTGTTCTACTTGGTTGTTTCTATCTGTATAAGCTCTTTATTATTTTATGAAACATTTATAAAATTTTAATCAACTTTACTTTGTAATGTAAATACCTGAGAAAATAGGTACTGTATCTCACAGAGTTACAGATCTTAATTCTCATCTGGTATTCAGTGGTGATGAGTGTTATTTTGTTGTATTTTCTAATGTTGCTGTTACAGTTGTCCCTTTGTATCCATAGATTCAACCAACTGCAAATAGGAAATATTCGGGGGAAGAACTTTCCAGAAAGTTCCAAAAAGCAAAATTTGAATCTACCTGCTCCAGCAACTATTTGTGTAGTGTTTACATTGTATTAGATATTTTAAGTAATCCAAAGATGATTTTAAGTATATGGGAGGATGTGCATAGGTTATATGCAGGTATTGTACCATTCTACATAAGGAACTTGAGCACTGGGGGATTTGGGTACCCATGTGGGGTGGGGTATTGGGGTATCCTGGAATCAGACCCCCTCTGATATTGAGGGACAACTATAGTTAGTTTTTCAAAGAATTACAAACTACAGATTTGTTTTAAGTGTATTGTTGTGTGATGTCAAAACATAGGCAACTAGTGTAATGAGAGAAAATATTTGTAAATCATATACTGCTAAAGGATTAATGTCTACACTATATAAAGAAATACAACTCAATAACAACATCAAAAAACCCAGTTCAGAAATAGGCAGAGGACTTGAATAGACATTATGAAAAAGACTTGAATAGACATTTCTCCAAAGAAGATATACCAATAAGCACATGAAAAGATGCTTAACACCATGAGTCATTCGGGAGCGCAAATCAAAGCCACAGCAGATACCGCATCATACCTATTAGGACGTGGCTATTATAAAAAAAATTTAGAAGGTAAATAGACGTTGGTGAGGGTGTGGAGATATTGGAACTCTCAACACATTGCTGATGGGAATGTAAACGGTGAAACTACTGTCAAAACCAGTTTGGTGGTTCCTGGAAAAGTTAAACATAGAGTCATCATATGATCTCGCTGTTCCCCTCCTAGGTATTTACTCAAAGAACTGAAAGGAGGAATTTGAGTACCTATACACCAATGTTCATAGCAACATTATTCACAGTAGCCAAAATGTGGAAATAACCGGTGACTGTTAGCTGATGAATGAATAAGCAAGATGTGTATATATGGAATGGAATGTACTCAGCCATAAAAAGCAATGAAATTTTGAAATATGTTACACCATGGATAAACCTTAAAGACTAAGTTATGCTTAGTGAAATAAGCCACACAAAAGGACAAATACTGAATAATTCTACTTACGTGAGGCACCTAGAATAGACAAATTCATAGAGACAGAAAGTAGATTAGGGGTTACCAGGGGCTCACAGGGAGAGAAAAGTGGGGAGTTATCATTTAACGGGTACAGAATTTCTGTTTAGGATGATAAAACGGTTCTAAAATGGATGGTGGGGATGGCTGCATAGCATTGTGAGTGTGCTTATGCTACTACTGAATTGTACCCTTAAAAATGGTTAAAATGGTAGTTTCTTAAAAATTTATTTATTTAAAAATTTTTTACAACATAATATTTTAACATTATATTTATTTTTAATTGAAGGATAGTTGCTTTACACTATTATGTTGGTTTCTGCCATACATCAACATGAATCAACCATAGGTATCCATATGTTCCCTCCCTCTTGAACCCACCTCCTACCCCATCCCACCCCGCTAGGTTATCAGGGAGCACCAGGTCGAACTCCCTGTGTTATATAGCAGCTTTCATTAGCTATCTATATTACATATGGTAACGTATATATTTCAGTCCTGCTGTTTCAATTCGCCCACCCTCTCCTGCTCCTAGTGTGTCCATAAATCTGTTCTCTATGTCTGAGTCTCTACTCCTGCCCTGCAGATAGGTTCATCAGTAGCATAAAATGGTAATTTTTACATTACATGTATTTTACCATAATAAAAACATTAAAGAAGGAAGCCGGCTGAACAATAACAACAAAACTGACAGATTTACACAATTATATCTTTTCAGTATCTTTTGCCCACAGATTTGTATTCATTTGTATGGGCATCTCAAAATTGTATTTTGAGAAAATACGTTTAAGAAAATGGGTATTTATTAGATTTTTAGGATTGAGTACCATTAGGTTTGTATTGCCTTTGAGTTACAAACGGTGTAGGGTTTTTCATGTTACTTTTATGACAAAGATTTTTAATGACTCCCCTTTGTTTTGCAGCTACTTCGAGAACTTAAGCACCCAAATGTCATCTCTCTTCAAAAGGTGTTTCTGTCTCACGCAGACAGGAAAGTGTGGCTTCTGTTTGACTATGCCGAACATGACCTCTGGGTAAGGCGCACCACGGTGGATGTGGGGCCATGGTTTCAGTCGGGGATCAACAGGACTAACTGGAGACAATTTGGGGAGCTCATCGTAGTATTAGATATTATTTTAAGATAAAAGGGATCTCAGAATGCAGTTGAGAAAGTATGAAGGCTAGAGTGTTGCTTTGTATTTTTACTTTTGTTCTTATCAGTTTGACATACTGCAGAGAACAAAAGAATCTGAAGAGTATAAACAGCTCTTCAATATTGTTTCCTAGCTGTGGATTTTGACAACATAAAAAAAAGTAACAGTAATAACTGTTTTGTTGTAAAATTTAAAAACAGCCTATTTCCTTTTATTCTGTAGCGAAGTGAAGTCGCTCAGTCGTGTCTGACTCTTTGCAACCCCATGGACTGTAGCCTACCAGGCTCCTCCATCCATGGGATTTTCCAGGCAAGAGTAGAGGAGTGGGTTTCCATTTCCATGGGAAGGTGATAATACCTTGTGTAGGGACCTGAGTATGTTGTATTTATTTGGAGAACTAGATTGAGATTTGGGCTTCCCCTGTGGCTCAGCTGGTAAAGAATCTGCCTGCTATGCAGGAGACCTGGGTTTGATCCCTGGGTTGGGAAGATCCCCTGGAGAAGGGGAAGGCTACCCACTCCAGTATACTGGCCTGGAAAATTCCATGGACTATATATATATAGATATATAGTCCTTGGGGTCTCAAAGAGTCTCACACAATTGAGCGACTTAGATTCACTCACTCAGATTGGGATTTAGTGGGCCTGTCTATTTGTCATATGACATAGGGCAAATCTCTTAATGACTCTGAAGGGGTAGCTTCCCCCATCTGTAAAATATAATACTTTTACTGCTCTTTTTTACAAGTAAATAATATCCAGTATTGTGTCAATAGTTAATAAGTATTTATTACTTATTATTTACTTATTTACTTATTTATTACTTATTTATAATAGTAATAATAGTAGTTAATTAACTACTTCACTATTGTGAAATACATTTTTCTGCTATTTAATATGTAATATGTTCTTTAAATATTTTGCTATATTTTGCATCCTGTCTATACTTACTGAATTAGCATGGCTGTGCATTTATTGAGCTAAATAAAAAGAGAAAACATATGCAAGGGATTACAGTATCCTGGCTCAATTTCAGAATCTTCAAAATAATTTATCTTTTCATTCAGCTGTAGTTCGTAAATGGAAGTACAAACTTTTGAAATAAAGCTAGCACAAATCCTGGTAAAACTGTAACAGGAAATTCGCCTTCTGAAAGTAGTGAAAGTTTCAAACTCTTTTGCTAATTTCCAGGTGAACCCTCATTTTCGTCATTTTAACTTTAACAGACTCCAGAAATTGAAACTTACTTTGGTTTCATATGCTTTCAGATTTTTTTTTTTAAGTTTTTTTGTATTGTTTGTAGATTGCTATTTTACATGACTAAATGTGATTTGATTCCATTTATTTTTATATAAGTTACCTGGAAAGAACTATTTTCGAACAGAAAATAGACACATGAAATTTTCCCTGTTTTATGAGACTATTGCCCAAGGTGCATGATAGTTTTTGTTGGCTTCTGTTATTGTAAAAGAAATCAAATCAAATTCAGATTCTGTTAATAAAAGTTCATTAAATTGGAGTGGCCAGTATTGAACACTCATCATATTCAAATGTAATATAAAATCAAATTATATAATCCAAGTTTATGAGAAAATTTCCAGGCTAGTTGATAAGCAAGATATGTAATAAGACATAGTTGAGCATAGGAGATAGTATTGTATTCAACATGGTTTCTAGCAAAGCTGGTATGTAATATTTAATTTTATGTGTAGATATAATAATTATACTTTCATAAAATAAGCTGCATGTAATGTGTGTAGATGGAGAAGGAAATGGCAACCCACTCCAGTATTCTTGCCTGGGAAATCCCAGGGTCAGAGGCACCTGGTGGGCTGCCATCTGTGGGGTCACACAGAGTCGGACACGACTGAAGTGACTTAGCAGCCAGCAGAATGTGTGCATAGAGTCACCATTGGCTTTATCAACTCATTTAAGCCAAATAAGCACTTTTAGTGCTCATTTTAATAAAAACCAAATGATGATTCAGTTTACTAAAACTACTCTTTATCCATTTTATTTTCTTATTTTAATTGGAATATTGAAATGAATTAGCTGGGGTAAGGCAGCAAAGGGCAGAAAGAATAAAAAGTCATTTTAAAAAATTACTTAGGTGTTGGTGAAATCTTATGGTATATGTATTGCATATTTGTTATATAGCCCAGGAATGAAAATGAAGGTAAGAGATTTCCCCACTGTAGTTTTTGTAGCTATAAAATATTGGTAAAAAAGTAATTTGTAAATACCCTAATGAAAATACTACCTAAAGAAATGTATATAGCATCAATTGATTATCTTACCTCCTGCACATATTTATTCCTTTCATTCTTACTCTGGCAGGTTTTAATTTTCTTTTTTTAATGTATCTTAATTTTTTTTTTTAAAGCTCTGAGAGCTACTGGTTCTTCTTAAGGTGATGTGACTTGATTGTCATTTCTTTGGATAGGTGACAAAACAGTCTAGATTATTAAGACTTACTATAGCTCTGTTTTGTTTGCCTGTTCTTAAGTACTTCGAAAAAATGACCGAGAAGAAAATTAAAATAATATCATGCTGCTACTAAAGGATAGATTAATCATACTAAATTGATTAATCATACTACATACTACATTAATCATACTACATACTACTAAAGACACTAACTGATACCCTTTACCTTCCCAAATATAGGCCTTTGCTCTATATTTTTTCTTTGGAAAATAAAACTCCTTCACTCATTAGTCATTAGTTACTTCTTACCCATTTTCTACTTCTATATATGGCTTAAGAAAAGAGAAATGGAAAGGTAAGTTCAAGAATACACCTAATATGCAGTCAGATACTGGCCAGGAGTCTGCTCTTGTGCATGTTAGATGTAGGCCTGTCAGTGGTACACACAGTAGAGTTGGCTGCAGCCGATTTCTAGATTTTCTTGCAGTTTGAGAGTGCTTTCATTACAATGGAGAAATCTGTCGAGAGTTTGAAACAGTGGATCTTGTTTCTGTTGAGGTACATTTATTTGTAAAATGATTTTTCTGTTTATAAACTGGCATCATGTTTACTGGATGTCCACTAACATTATACCTAGAAAGCTTTGCTGGATGTTTCAAGGCCATTTTTCCCCCCTTGTCTAAAGCATTGATATTTCTAAATATTATATATGACCAAAGATATGAGCTGGTCATTTACATATTATTCCTTTGTGCGTCTGTGTACTTAATTGAAATATTTTTCCATTTGCTTTCTTTATAACCCAGTTGTGGTAAATAGGTACCACACCTATGCTATGTCAGCCAGCCAAAACTCTGTTCTTTTTTTTCTTTCTTTCATTTAATACACATTTTATTCACTGCAGAATAACAGGTATTTGTTTCTTGAAAATTTTCACTAGATAAACAGGTCAAGTAACTCTGAAAGTAATTTTTAATTATACTTTAAAAATAAAATCACATTACTTTCTACTTCTTTGTTGTCATTTATTTTCTGAGGCCCTATCCCATGCTCAGGAAATGACATTTTAGCTGTAGTTATTTAAGGTTATTTATGCTATCCAGCAGAATGTGAAATGATATTTTCAGTATCTTTGGAAATCGCTGAGTGTTTCCTTTTCAGTTAGGAAAATATTATTTATCAAACTATCTTTCCTTCTTTTCTTTTTTAAGCTTCTGGTGATATTTTTCTTTCTTTCAGCATATAATCAAGTTTCACAGAGCTTCTAAAGCAAACAAGAAGCCAGTTCAGTTACCTCGGGGGATGGTGAAGTCACTATTGTATCAGATTCTAGATGGGATCCACTACCTGCATGCTAACTGGGTGTTGCACAGGGATTTGGTAAGTTGAAACGTAGTTAGGTGTAAGCTAGAAAGATGCACTTCAGAGTTGGGTGATGTCTCTAGATGTTAGCGCTGTACAGGCCTGCAGACCTCACAGGGGAAGCAAGAATGCTGCGGTCTCAAAACGAGCCCAGCCTTGTGCTTTTGTGTGATGTCTCCTGCTTCGGGACATATATTAGCTGATGCTTAAGAGGTGAAAGAGGCCACACTGGTTCCGCTAAGCATTTAAGTCTGTAAATAAAGCATTGGCTTGCTTTATATTGATTATTAGATGCCAGATAAACTCTGGAAGTTGGTGTATTTATGAATAACTTGAAAATACAACCTTTGGAGCCTACTGCATATGAAGTTGAATATTAGAAGAGGAGTGTTCAACTGCTCATTTTTTGAACCCCACTATATTAGTAGCAGTCTCTCAGCCAGTAGCCTTTATTAATCATAATTGAATACATTATTAAGAAGCCTTGCCATGTTAAGGTACACTAAATTCTTAAAAATTCATAAACTTCAGAAATTGACTTTATTTTTATTTTACATGGCAGAATAGTGTATGCCCTTTAAAAAATGTATATTATTAAATTGTTGATTACATTGTGCTTGTTCATGAAAGCTTTATATATTTAAATCATTTAAATTTCAGATTCCTGTTTACCCCTTTCATATTGCATAATTACATTGTGCTTTTGTTGTTCTTTTCTTTGTAAATGTAGTGACTCTAGTGAGGTTTGTAGCAGTGCCTTCCTTTCAAGCAGTTATAGACACAGCGCTGGAAGCTGTGGCGTGGTCTGTGATCACATGTGTACGTAGGAGGCTTCTCCATCCTGATGAGGTGGAGCCGCTCTGCCCTCACGTGCGTGCTCTTTGCCAGGTGCTCTGTGTTTAATGCATTCGTCTCGCCTTCAGTCAGGTGTTTTAGTTTCTGGTTCTTTCATCTGTCTTCAGTAAATCTCCTTGAAATACATTTGGTGGCAGTTATTTTATCTCTAGTTCTCAAGCCTAGAAAAAGCATTTACAGTAGGACCAAGTAACACATCAGAAATTCGGTTAAAATAACTTTTTCTCTTATGCAAACTTTATTTTTAATAAAATTAGGATATTTATAAGCAGTGAATTTATAGAACATAAATATGAAAAATCCTTTGTCTCTTTATGAAAATGAAAATAAATTTCAGCTTTTAGAAGAGTCAGCTTAGGGAAAAACTGTTAGTACTTTTGAGCTCCTGACATTTTTCATTATTTTAAAAGAATATGGTTAAAGGGCATTTTTCTCCCTTAGAGTTAAATATGCTAAAATAATGTTATATTTTTAATTTAAATGTTTTCTCATCACTGAAATATGTATGTTCATTAGATAAACACAAACTGATTTTTAAACCAGTATTTAATTTTTATATTAATATGTAATATACCTCCTCTGTTCATGGGATTTTCCAGGCAAGAACACTGGAGTGGGTTGCCATTCCCTTCTCCAGGGCATTTTCCCAATCCAGGGATCAAACCTGGGTCTCCTGCTTTGGCAGGCAGATTCTTTACCATCTGAGCCACCAGGGAAGCCCCATAATATACCTGAACTGCTTATATTAGTGTTAACTACACTATGAAATAATGAAAGTAATGAAAATAATGAAAGTAATGAAAATCATTTTGAAGTCTGGTTTCTTTTGGGAGAGTTCTTTCTATTGACACAGCCTGAACAGTTGTCTTTGGCATAGAGACAGTGTCAAGCAGGTCATTTCAGAAGTCTGTGTTGGTGGTGCCCCGGGAGACAGGGGGCGTGGAGCAGTGCATCCAGGTGCAGGTGACAAAGGAATGCACTGTCTGCAGCTGATTTAAAAATAATAATGGAACACTTTATTATTACCAGATACTGGCAATTCTGAACAGTATCGGGGTAAAATACTCCTATTCACTGAAGTCAAATCCCTCTTGCTACTGTGCCCCTCTTGCTAGGCCACTGCCATCTGTTTAGAAGTGTGTTCATCTACAGTCTTCTCTAAACTGTAATCAATTATTTGTCTGCTGCTGCCTCCTTTGACTTTCCCGTCTGAAGCATGGTTTCCTGTAATGTCAATGCTTGGCTTCTTAGTGCTCTTTCTAAACACCTGACCCTTCTGTGCATTGCAGGCCCACTGAACCATTCTCTCATTGAAGTGATAACCTCTGCCCCTAGGCTGGATCTTACAGGTTCAGGTCCCTGCCTCTTCGGTTCTTGAAGGAAAGATTCATAATCATAGTTTTTATTAAAATTGTGCCTACCTTCCTGCCAACTGAAAATCAAATTTTGGAGTTTGATAGTATATGATTTTTCAACTTTAGCTACATAAGATGTTCATATATGTAGTATTAAAGTATTTACTCTGAAGAATATTCTTTAGAAGCTGTATGACATGACCTTTTTTAAAATCTTTCCTCAAGCAGTTATTATTTGCAGCATAATTACTAGTTAATTATGTTCATTGCTCCTTTTCAGTCAGGTTTAGATGAAATGAGGTGATACCAACCTTAGCAGGTCTACGTAGATTTCTAATGTTAAGAATTGGACCAGTTGGTTAAGGTGCTGACTTGCCACATGAAGCTTCATGTTAAGATAGAAAGTTAACATAGACCCCCTAAAAACACCATTTGAAAATAGTCCAGAGTGTTACTGAAACTTCTGCTTAATAAAATTGGCTTTATTGTTAATAGAAATACTGATTTGAGATGATAGAGTTATGGAGTTCTTTGATTGATATGTATAGTTAACTTTACCATTTAATAAAGGTTAATTTTATCACTGCTGATCATTATGTAGTAGCAAATCAGTAACTGAGGTCTGTCATCCTCCACAGGAAATAGAGACTTAATAATTCTGAAACTCTTGTTGGGCTGAATGTAGTAATAAGTACACATGTGCAGATCTTCTAAGAAATGGGCTGGAAAGGAAGTCTATGCAGTATTTGTGAGATAATTTATGACTTCAGAGTAAACTGGAGAAAGAAATAAAAACAGTGGTGTGTGTAAGGTAACTTTACTCCTTCTTTGGGACTACGCCCTTCCACTCTCTTCTTAGTCTCCTCTCCTTGGAAATGAAAGTTGTTTGACTAGCAGTCTCTAGTCCTGATTCTGGCATTACTACCTGTATTAATCATTGTTCTCCAGAGAGAAACAGGTCTGTGTAGAGAGAGTGGGTTTGTGTGGAGGGAGTGAGGTTTCTCCTAAGCACTTCCTTCAGGCAGTTGTGGAGGCAGGGTCAGTCCAGAAGCTGCAGGTCAGGCTGGCAGGTTTGGCAGACCCAAGGCAAGAGTTGCAGTTGAGTCCAGAGTCAGTCCCCTGGCAGAATTCCTTCTTGTTTTGGGGTGAAGCTCACCCACATTATGGAGGGTGATCCCACTTAAATCAGAGTCCATAAATTAAGTGTCAGTCTCATCCAAAAACACCTTGATAGAAACATCCAGAATAGTCTTTGACCAGATGTGTAGGCGCCTAACTATGGTCCAGCCAAGGTGACACCCAAATAGCCATCCTATTCAAATGCATCAACTGAGACACACGCAACTTGGGAAAAGGTATTTCAGGGTTGTGTTGTCTATATTCTCCCCCGCCCCAGCCCCCCAATTATCTGCCTACATAAAATAGTAGTGTTTTGTTGTGTTAAGGAATAGTAAGGTTTTTTGGGTTTCTTTGGCATATGTACCATAAAGAGAAACTAAGTGTGAAATATTAGGAAAGTTTCAAGTAAAGATAGGTTTTAGTGACTCAAAATAAGGACAAGTTTGAAGTCCATTAGCCTGATTGGTTGGTGGTTTTTTTTCTGAGCCCAGTCTAGTAAAAAGCTTGAAGCACCAGAGTCATATTCGATCCTTTTTGTGTAGAAGCCAGGCTTGATCCAGCAGTGGTGACTGAACTCCCCTTTGAGAGGTAGTCCTCTGGGATTGAGTTAGAGCACATGGGCAAGGGTGTGACCATCAGTGATGCCATTGGGACCTATTTGAGGATGTCCAGCCAGTTCACTGTCTAGGCTCTATCAATGGAAATGATTTTTTTTTTTTTTTATAAAACTTTCTAAATTTTGTCATTGTTTTCTTGTGCAATTGTGAAATTTCAAACTCAGTAATTTTTCTCTTCCTAGGAAAAATTCTGTGATAGATTAAGAATTTGAAAAACACTTCTCACCAGTATGCATGCTGCCAAATTGAAGATTAAAAACACCACTATGGTCTGGCTCCATCTCCTGTTTTTCTTTTATCTCATTCTTTATATTTATTTTCCAGTCAACCCAGAGGTTGTCCTGCCTGTCTGAATGCCCTCCTCCCTTCATCTCCAGCATTTGAAATTCTATTCATCCTTTAAAGCTCTGCTCCTGCTACCTCATCAGAAAAGCCCCCAGCACCCACCACCCCAGTCACACTAGCTAAGAATGAGAATGTTTACTTCTAAACCCTGTAGCATAATTTTTAACTACCCCTGGGGTGCTTACTAGCTGGGTAATTGTACTCCTCTGTCTGATGGTAAGTTCCTGAGGGCAAAACCTGGGACTTCTTATGTCTTTGTAGACTTCCCAGTGCCTGTGGAATACACAGTAATGTATACAGTATTGCTTACACGGGGTGAATGAACGAACTAGCCCGTCTATAACAGAAGCAAAGCGGTCTCCAAGGTTATTCCCCATAGCTTATCGCTGATGTTACCTGACACTTCTCCGTATCTAGGGATGCACACAGACTCTGCTGCACTTCTTCCTTTCACTCCCTCTTATCTCTGCTATGATTTAGTGCAGTGAAACAGTGCAGAAAAAATTATTTTCTATTCATACCACATTTTAAGTCCTTTCAGCAGCCTTCTTCTTTCCACTGAAAAGAACTCAGCTCTTATCAGTCAGTTCAGAGACCATTCAGCTAATGACAGTGATCTGTTGATCTCATCCATCGCTCCCTTCCTCTCCTCCAGATATTTGTTCCGCCCAGGGAGACCTATTTCTTGGCCCTTTGTCTGTTTGTTCTGATGTTCACTTTATGTCATTTATTTTTTCCAATTTTTCTCCTTTAATCTTAAGGGTGGGACATTTTCATCATTGTTGATATACATCCGTCACTTTTTTCTTTCCAGAACTTCTGGAAGTCCCTTCTTTGTGAATTATTATTTAATTGTTAATGGGGTTGGGGTGGGCATGCCTCTTTTCTGTACGTTCCAACTATTCTGAACTTGCATCGCTGATGTTTCACTTTAATCCTACATTTAGCAGACCAGGTCATTTCTAATCACAGTGTCAGTATTTTAATTTCTAGCTGATAGTTCTTTTAAAATTTTCTAGTGAATTCATTGTTGGCTGAATTTTGTGCTTTTTGTTGAAAATATTCATTCAGGTATATCAGACTTAACATAGAAATGATTTACAGTCAAATCAGACTTGTATTTAAGTAAATATTAAAGACTTGTGCTTTTGACTTGTTTCCTAAGGCATTTAATAGAGAGTAAAGAAGTAGTTATTATGACTTACCTGTTTGCCATTAACTTTCATTAAGTATATATCAGTTCTCATATGGTCATTAATGTGTTCCACTTTTAAAAAAATCTAGTATCCCCCCCAAATTTCATTTTAATTACTACTTTAATGATTTTTTCATAGTGGTAATTAACTTGGCGCTCCCAGGCACATAGGCTATATTTTCATCCTCTTGCACCAAATGGATAATGTAAGATATACTAAACTTTCATAATTTTTTTCCTTTTTTTTACTTTAAGCTGAATTACAAGGCTGTATGTGAAATTTGGAGTGTTTTGGAGTATCACAGCTATCTAAAGTTGATCACTTCTGCCCTAAAACAATTCAGAATATTTTCTTTTGGAGGGGAGAGGGGTGGGTATAGCTCAGTGACAGAGCATTCACTGCAAAATAGGTTCTTTGTTTTTTTGCGCAGTTTTTTGACATAGTAAAATTTCCTAGAAAATAAATGTCTGCAGAGATTTCCTTTGGAAGTATCCCAGGGGGATGTCTTGTCATGTGTAGTATGTGAGGTGAAATAGCCCAGTGGGCCATTGCATAAACATGTTTATAAAATGCTCGAGCTATTTCAGAGCTTTAATCTGGCTTATTAAAAAAAAATCTGATAGTGCTGCTACCTTGCAGTTTATTTTAATTATATTGGATAACTTGGAATGACTTGGTGGTGGGGGCAGAGGTTTAACTGTGTTTGGTGAAGGATGAGTTGGTTTCCTAGCAACTGTTCAATATGCTCAAAATCTCGGAGTGAGCCATTGACTCAGACTCAGCATCATAGGGCCTACTTCATGACAGCACCTAATTACTGATTATAACGTGATGAATTATTGGGGTGTTTTTGATCTGATTCTTCTTATTTGAGTAAAAGATCACCTGGTTTGTTAGATTTGCTTACTAATACTGAAGTTTGCAAACAGTAATATAATTAGTTGGTTTGCTTGGGATTTTTAGATTCATTTTCTTATTGACTGCTGAGCTCTGTAAAGGAAGTGGAAAACTCAGAAGAGAAGAGATTAAATGACCTGATTCTGGTTACTTAGCTAATTATTTTCAAAGCTGGATCTCTGAATTTAGGGATTTTCCCCTCTAGGTCAGTGATTTTTAAATTGCAGGTTGTAAGCTGTGAGTTGGGAAATCACACAACACAACCAGCCTTTTTAAATTTTTTTAATGGAATAGAGTAGGACAGAGCAAATATCAGAGTACATCATATGTCTTGAGGGAGGTTGTTGATTCATGAAACTTTTGTTTCAGTTGTATGTGTGTGTGTGTGTGTATATAATTTTAAATTTTTTTAATGGACTAGAGCAGGACAGAGCAAATATCAGAGTACATCATATGTCTTGAGGGAGGTTGTTGATCATGAAACTTTTGTTTCAGTTGTATATGTGTGTGTGTGTGTATGTGTGTAATTATGGCCATAATAAGTGATTCTCTTCCTGTGGGTTGTGTTCAAGAAGGTTTGAAAGCCTCTGGTCTTACACTGTTGCCAAAAAGGTACTTGATATGTTTAGGAAAAGGGAAGATCAAGTCTGTAGAAAATACTTTGTTCTAATTATAAGTACTTTAATATTTTATGCAAATTTCTTGATATTGATAATAAAATCATGTTGAATAGCTGTAGCCCTGTAGGGAATATGTTTTTCTAAGTAGGGTTTATTTATAGGTGGGAGAATTTCAGGCAAGTTTCACCTTCCTCCTTTAACACCTTTCTGAATTTTCTAATAGTTTGCAGTTAACATGTTATAATCATATAGAAGGAAACAGAAGAAAATACCTATTTAGTCTTTTGTTAAAGTTCACACATAATATTCAGTGTTGTTTAGTGTATTTGTTTTATGTCAGTAGAGGATGGTTGCTATTAAGGGGAAAAAAGCCATGCATGCACTTTTTTGTCTGCCTAAAAGGAGGGGCCAGTACATTCTTTAGGGGACAGGGGAAGCAGAAAGGACCTTGACACTGTCCAAATGCTGAAAGAAGCAAAGAAACAAATTGATTGGCCAGCTGGGAAGAAAGGAGACTGTGTTCAAGGCCTCTGTTCTCACTGCTATTGTTGCTCCTTTTCTGTGCTTAGCTTCCTAGAAATGAGTGTTGGGAATATATTAAGCATGTTTCTTTAAAACAGATTTTTTGAAGAAAAATGCTTTGTGATTGTCAGGATCAATCACTGCTTATTACTTGAGATTTGCTTCATTTACTGGGAATAAATGGAATCTCCAAGGATTTACTCTAATTTTCTTATTTGTCTAATTATATAACTAGGAAAACATACAAAATTGTATCCATAAAATTTAGGCTTGAAGATGAAACATAGGTTTTATTGATAAGAATGAGTTAAGGCAAACTAAAATGAGGTTTGCATTACTTTTGGTTAACATAACAAATATTGTGTTTATTCTCTAGTAAGTTGACTTAAATGACAGTTGGACAGTTTTCTTTCTTGGAAGTATTTGATTATAAACAGTCCCTTTAGTTTCTTAACATATGCCACATTTGTGTAATTTAGATATTGAGCATGCATAATGAACTGTGTTCTATTGTTTGTAAATAATGAAAAAGTGGCCCATTTTTACTAAATAGTGCAGCTCCAGACATTGTACCTGCTTATGTGGGCAGACTAGAAGTTGATTATAAAAACACTATGTTGCTTAGTTTGCGTGTGTCTTCTCATCTACCTTCAGATTCTTGATGAATCTTTTCAGACACTTGATCAGCAAGATGCTAGAATCTTTTTTAAGTCCCATTTTTCACCAGACAAGACAGATATTCTAAATAATTTAATTGAGCTTTAAAAAAAAAAGTGAAGATGATATTTTTGAGTAATCCTGAAAATTGGCTAGAAATAGAAGATTATCCGAGTTTTAAGTCACATATATCTTTTCTCTCTTTTTTTTAAAACATAAAATGAAGCCAGACCCATATTTTTGTCTCTTTGATAGAGAGTGAAATATCAGGTTGTTTGGTGCATAATAAATGTTCAGTCAGTGCATTTTAGTTCCAGTCCATCATTAGGTTGCCTTAGGACTGTGAATAAGTACCTTAGGTTCGCGAACTTTATCCATTTCACTTACTGGTGTATCTTTAGCACCCAGGATAGCACATACTAGCTGCATGATAAATATTTATTGATTGAATAACTGGATTCTTATCAGTGCTATCTTCAGAACATATTTCAGATTGAAGTACAGTAAGACTCTCCTGTAACTCTGATTTGAAGTAACACAACTGGCCATTGGTCCCAGTCATCTGACCAGCATCTTTTCTCAAAGAAGAGTCAACTGTAGTGCTTGTTTTCAGGGAGAAGATGCTGTGGGAAGAGTTAGCCAGGAGGAAAGGGCAGATGAGCAGGGATGATGCAGTCCCCCTAGCTAAGTCTCTCTGGGTCTGCCCAGTGGACAGGTGCAAACTTAACAGGAAGATTTCAGACCCCCTTGATTTCAGGGTGTGGGTTTGGACTTCTCAAGTGAACTTCCAGGTCTGCTCATAGATTTCGCTCTTTCCTGTTCATTGATCCTACAGTAGCCTGACCTCCCACTGCACAGTTGAGTTTTTTGCAGTCCATTTCCTGCCTCTTGACTTTGCTTCTTATCGTTTCTATCGCTGCTATTCTAATCCAGGGTACTTGGATTACTGAAAAAACAAGCACGTGATCGTCCCTCCTTGCAGTCTTTCGTTTCTGTGGTCCAGTATCTACGTAGCAATCAGAATGACCTCTAGAAAGCAAAGCACACCATGTCATTCCCCTTCCTGCAATTCCTCAACAGCCTTCTAACTTGTGAGACAGGTAACTCAGAATCTATCCTAAACACAAACCTAATAAATACAGTCGGTCAGTGTCACATATAAACATTTTTGCTTATATCTTAGATAAAATATTAGTGAATAGGATCCAGAGGAACATTAAAAGATTACTATACTCCAAGTAAAATGAAGTTCATTTCAAGAATGTGAAGATGACTCAGTATTTGGAAACCTGTTGACAGAATTCATATTAATAATGCTAGGAGAATAACGCTATGGTTATCTCAGTAGTTGTAAATGTAAAACTTTTGCAAAATTCAGTGTTTGACAAAATTTAATATTCATTTCTGGTTGAAGTTCTTTATAAAAATGAGGAAGGAAGGAAACCTGTAAGTGTGTAAGCAAGTCAGCAGCTGTTATCCATCTGACTTCTCTGTTACCACTGTTACCTGACAATGTCCTAGAGCTCTTCTGGTCTAAAAGCAGCCTAAGGAGCTATGGTAGGGGAGGCTAAATAAAGTAGGATCAATATAGTAGTGCTATGCATTTATTTATTATTTGTTCACTGTTAAGTGAAGTAATCAAAAGGGCTTTTCTAAGGTATTTATATACATGTAATAATATAGATTTAGAGAGATCTGGAATTATGTCCACCGAAATGTTTGTAATGACCTAACTATGTAAGGTGAAGTTTCAGGTAAATTTTACTTTTGTTGTACTTTTCTATATTTTAATCTCCTACAGGAATCTATATTTTTATTGGTTTAATTCTTAAGAAGCTATTACTAATAATAAACAGTTTTTTGATTTGTAAAAGGCATAAGTGACTGAAATCTAGATAAATGATTAAAAACAAATTAGGGGCATCTCTTAATTTGTGGTATTAAGAATACCACAAATAGGGTGATAGAGAAAAATCATCTTGGTGGTATTATCCAGTCGTACATGGGTACCCTGCGCCCAGGAGTTTCTACTTAAGTCACTTCAGTTGTTAGTCACTGTTAACAGATTATAGTGTTAGCCATCATTATGTTTTGGACTTTTAATATATCAAGCATTGTATTCTTTTATGTACATTAGCAAAATTTATCTTTGCAACACTAACTTGTCATTATTTTTGTCCATATTTTATAAATGAGAAAATGGAGGTGAAGGTCATGGAACTAATAGTTGATGGGATCCTTGATTTTTTTTTTTTTAGCCTATTCTAAAGCATTTAATCATACTTCCTCATCTTCAGAAGTCTGTTGTATTCCTCAAATGTTTAGGGGAAGAAAAAAAGTTGAGAACTCTGGGTCTAGAGTCTGTGTCTGTTCAAATATAGAAAAAAATCAGAGTATTAGATAAAATATATTTTATTTCAAGGGACTTCCCTGGTGGTCCAGAGATTAAGACCCTGCCTTCTAGCACAGGGGATACAGGTTTGATCCCTGATCAGGGAACTAAGATCCCACATGCCACGGGGTGTGGCAAAAAAAGTATGTTTTATTTCAAAAGATTGAAACACATTTTATAATAGCAGGATGCTTGAAATAATGAATATACACCAAAAAACTTATGATTTGTTCAATTTGGCAGTTGTGTAGAAGGAATTAGGAATATATAATTATGTACCTTGGTATACTATAAATCAGATTGTGACAAATTTGTTTAAATAAAGAATAAGCAAAAACTATAGAATGAAGCTATGTGATACAGTAGAATTGCTTGGCATTTAGGGACATTTAAAAGAATATATTTTAAAATATGCATTACCTAGGAATCCCTGGTGATCCAGCGCTTAGAACTCTGCACTTCCACTGCCTAGGGCCCAGATTCAACGTCTCTTTGGGGAACTAAGATCCCGCAGTGTGCACAGCACAGCCTAGAAATAAAAATATATATATAAATAAACATTCAATAAAAATGTATGTCTAGAAAAATTCAGTGTGTAGTGCAAGATAAAGATATACATAATAAGTATTCATAAAGATACAGATTCTGCATTCATCTCTCAGAACACAAAACTAGGAGTAAAAGCAGAATTGTATTTTCTTAACAGGTAGACATCATCAATTGAAAAGTGTCATTTGAAATACAGATCAGTGTGTATTGTGGCACACAGTAATTAACAACCAAGCTGAAAGTTACCAGGTGTCCAGAAAGTGCGCCACCAGGTTGTGTGAGTTCCAAACAAATCTTGGTGAGCAGCACTTGACAGGTTACTTGTGCATCGCTGTCTTCTTTTCATAGATCCATTAAAAATCAGCTTTTCTTACTGACTCAGAGTCTCCATTTTGCCTTGATAAGGTCAGTGAACATATGAAGACCCTGGCTTCATCCCTAGAATAAAAAGTTTTTGCAGTTAGCTTGACAGAGATGCCAGCGTTGTGCAGTTCTGTATCTGTGTGAGATACCTCTAATTGATAATGGCAGTTTCCTGACTAGCCCAGGTCCTGTCTTTCTCAAGATGCAGTTCCCGGCAGCCCTTAGTTTTCTTCCAGAGTTGGGCCCTTAAATGAAACCAGTTTACCATCTCTGCTGTTTGCCAGAGTCATCAGTGTGATGTTGCCCAGTGTGACAGAGTCTGGAGAGCAGAAAGTCTCACCAGGAATGGTTATCTCTGTAACAGACATTTTTTTTTAGGAAATGGCAGTGGGGACTTTTTTGGAGCACAACAGCATAAAACAAGAAGAAAAGCCGTGAGACTGTAAAACGGGCATGCTCTTTTAATTTCAGGTTGGCCAAAAAGTTCATTTAAGTTTTTTCATACCAACCTAATACAAAATTAGTTTTTTTTCTGGGAGAAAGAAAACAAGAGAAAGGCTTGTTTCAAGGCATAGTTTCAAATAATCAAATAAGTAGATTTCGAAAAGTATTTCATCCATCTGTTTCATTGTTCAGCAGGCAATACAAGTATCCTGTAGTCACTTCTGTGAGTAAGATAACTATTCTTGAAGATGTTGTCATGATGCTATAATACTTTTAAGTCACATTGGACCTTTGCTGTATGTAGCAGCAAATAGTTTAATGGGGGATGTGCCTCATCAAAATGTGATCAGCAAAGTTCTATATGTTCTTTTAAGATGATTATGTTTGGTTGCAGTTTACTAAAGTCATGACTGTTATTGTGTTTTATCATCAGTGACTTGGATGGTTTGGCCCTAGGGCTACCAGGTTCTCTCACTGATAGACAAAGATGAAAGAAATTAGCCTTTTGGAGGATATAATATTGTCTCGGTGTGGCATTAAATACTAAAACAAAAATCAAGTCTTTCGAAGTCTTCCTTAATGCTGATTAAAAATACAAGAGTATTCATATCTCTGTGGCTTTTCTGCCATTTTCTCTTGAACTTTCCATTAGGTTACATTCTCAAAAGAAATGTAGTGTGGAATTTGTCTCCTAAATCAGACTGTCACTCTCTAGGGCCTGTGGAATGGCAGCATGGGCGATCCCATGGGGAGCGACTCACTGCTTATAAATAGTGTTATTAAAACAGCACTTAACACTGTTCTCTTTTGTTTCTGATTATATAGCATGCCACAGCTGAACTTAAATCCACTGATTTAAGTCTGCTTAGCGCCTCAGCCCTGAGATCTACTTCAGGTCATGCAATAGGCAATGAGTTGTCTCTTAGAAAAAGTTCTAATTATTAGCTGGAGCTTTGGCCCCAAATCCTAATACCAGGCAAGACTTTGACGGAGAAACTGTTCCCAACCAAGGCTCAGAACCAAGCTGCTTGGGACATGGCCAGTCCATTGAGTGTATAATACAATGAAGACCAAGAGAGGGTTTTTCTCCCCCCTCTTTGCCTAGTAGCAGGCTAACCAGTACCACCCACCCCAGCGCTTCTCAGATCTGAGCCCAGCTGCTGAATGAGTAAGAAATCAAAAGAGGGAGTTTTTCCACTCTATCTAGGATAGAAGGAAGAAAGAAATGCCCCTTTGTGCTTGTGCTTTTATCAGAAACGGAAGTAATCTTTTAGGAGCACTTGAGTGCTAGCAGAATTCTTCACAGCAAGCCAGATAATCAGCTGGTAACTCTGGAGGAAGGAGTGGTGTTCGGGATGCGGTGGAGGAGTGATGGGTGGTGGCAAGAGTCTGACTCTTTAGAATCTTTTAACTGTATGTGGCCTGTGTATAATCAGGGTGTATTCGCATATTATATCTTTAAAAGGCGAGTTGAGAACCAGATGTTGCCAAGTAACACAGAGGAAAGGAAAGTTGTTGTGGCAGAAATACAGGGCCAGCACTGACGTAGTTGTGAACAAGGTCTGACTAGTCACAGAACAGGACTGTCATGCAGCACATTTGTGGCAGAGCCGTGCCCTGGGGTGGGGGAGTGGTCCTGGAGCCGAGCTTGCAGGTGCCTGGCGTCCCACCATGAAGACTTCTACCTATTCACAGCACAGGATGGGGGGGAGCCGTGAAAGGTGAAGCATTTAAGTAATAATAAAGCACAAGAAAAGGGCTCAAAGAAACTTGTGAAAAAGTTCATCCCTACCTGTCACTAACCTTTTTTGTTCTTCTAGTCCTTACTCATCTCACTTTTTTTTTTTAACCCAGTTGTAATCACAGTGTGTCTATCATTTTCTGTTCCACTGTTTTCCTAATAATTTTCCCCTGTTACTGTGGAAGATTTTAAGCAAGGGGGAGACGTGATCAGCTTTGTCTCTTAGGAAGTGAGCCCTGGCGATGGTAGAGAAGGCAGAGTTGGTGAGAGGAGAATCAAAATGGGGTTCACGAGGTGGCCCATGAGGAGAGAGTTCTAGCCCAGACGTCAGGTCCCCTCCTGAGCCCCACCCCCGGTCAGGTGCCAGGCTGCCTATGCCTCTGGGAGGGCCCACCGCTGCCGTCACATTTCACAAGCCTCCCTGAGCCCTGGTTTGCCCTGGAGCAGAGCCTCATCTGGTCTCACCGATGGGCAGTGCTGTTTGTGGTTGGCAGCTCCACGCGGCTCATGGGGAGTGTTATCGGCCCTGCACTTCCTTGTGCTTTGCCCTGCTGTCTCGAGGCAGGAGCGGGTGTGATGAGAGAGGTTCTGGAAACGTTTTCTTGAGCAGAACATAATGATCATGACTATGGTGATACACATCCATTTAAAGCTGGCTGTATAAATCACTCTCAGCAGGGCATGTTGGGAAGGGGGCGGCTCTGCTCAGGGGCAGGCTGGATTCTTGCTGCCGCCCCAGCTCATCCATCGCACTCAGGGCAGGCCAGTCACTCTCTCTGGTGCCGTGTTTCCTCACCTGAAAAGCTGCAGAATTTTCAACCTTTGAAATGTGTACACTGCCTTTTTAGCAGTGTCTTTTCGCTGAGGATAAAGAAATGATTTTGATCTTCGGTGGTTGGTAGAGTAGTATCCTGGAAGTCACATTTTCTCAGTAATAGCATAGAGGCTGTTGTTAAATATGGTCAGGGGAGCCTGTGACCTGGTTCCCACTGTACACAGCCTTCATTAAGAGCTTTAATTTGATCTTCACGATTGCTTTGATCCACGTTTGAAAGGCATTGAGCTCGGGTTTCGCTCTTATTTGGCAGACTGGTAAAACTGCAGTCAGGTCAGGCGGACAGCAGGATGGCGGCCTGAGAGAGGTTGTGGCTGCCGCCTTCCCTCCTCCTCTGCTTCCTTCCCTTCTCCCTTTTCCTCAAGAGGGGCAGCCCTTACATTGCATGTTAGTGTGGTAGATACCACCATAACGGATTTTAGATGACAGTTAATCTTGCTGTTTTTAGACATTTTAAAACTGTTTGAAGTATTACTTTTGTAAAATCTCATTTTAATATGCTAGTTTCCTTTTTTATTTAAAAATGGGAACTGTCCAGGTCATGGAAAATTTCTACTACTCTGCTAACTCATTTAGAAAAGGCTCTTACATTGATTTCTCTATAATTTGTTTGAAACATAGATGTATACTATGTGGTTTCCAAAAAAAAAAAAAAAAGCTATCAGGTGGCCCCGTCCCTGTAATTAACTTGCTATTTTAATAATACAGTATTATATTTGAAGATACATTTCCCCTTAAAGTTGCAGGGCATTTTATATAATTGAAAGAGTTAGAAGGAAGCAGAGCATTGTAACTTTCTGCCAGAGGTTCCACAGTAGTGAAAGCAGACTGATAACAGCGCCAAGAAAAGCCCTCGCTCTGCCTGGAGAAAGCACTACCATATTTGGCCTTCATGAAGTTGCATATTACTTGGCATACACACATACACACACACACATACATAAAGCTTCTTTGGTGACTTCCTGTGTTTGATTTTAATTTTTGAGTAAATGTGGTTTTTTTAAAGGTGGATTTATGTTATATTGGCATATTGTCTATATTTAAAAGAAACCACTACTGTCTACTGAAAAAAAACACTATTTTGTTTCCACAGAAACCTGCTAATATTTTAGTTATGGGTGAAGGTCCTGAGCGAGGAAGAGTAAAAATTGGTATGTTATATCTTTGATAAGTCACAGCGTAGCACTCTTTTAAAACTTTTGCAGGCAGCTTTATCACTTCTAATTTTTGCTGTAATAATATGCATTTATTCATATAGTTCCATGTGATCGAAGCCATTTCTAAAGAGTATACATTAAAAGTGAAAAATGTTTCACACTCTCGAAAGGTGTCAGACAATCTTTAGAGACTGAAGTGTTCTAATTATAAAATAAGCCATGTGAGTTTCTTAGAAATTTTTTGCCTTCATTAAAAATAGCCTGTAGAGGTGAGTGGCTTCTATCCCTGTTAGAAGCCAACCTCGCCTTTAGTCCTAAGGGCGTACAGCAAACTACTAATCATACCATCCCTTCTGTTTCCCTGAGCCGGTCGATCCGAACATATCCTTCTGTTAGCCTCATTTAGGTCAGGGATTACAAACTAAGAATACCACTGAGGCTGGGTAGGTTCTAACGAGCCTTTGCCTGAAGGGAAAAGAATTAACGAGCTTTCTGTACCTCTGCATGTTTTCTAATAGCTCTGTTTTCTTGTGTATCAGTGCAAAATTTTACCCATTTCTGGTCTGATAACTTATAAGGGTAGAGCTAGATTTATTCATCCTAACTATTTTTTCATTGTCATTTGCAAGTTGTGTTTGTGACATTTATTTAGTTTGTGTGTGGATAGAAGAAATGTAGTAACCAAATTATCTTAATTTTAAAGCAGCAGGGTTATGGGAGTATATAACAAAATAAATAGGAATTTCTGATTGCCACATTTAGTATAAATTGGGATTGTCAGCTGATTTGTACCACTTCACCAGCAAAGAAAAGCCCAGGTGTTCCCAACCCTTCTTTCTACCCTCCCCTTTAAATCCTCCAATCCCATTTTCTCCTTCTAATTAGACTCTGAAAATACCCTTGATACAGACTGCAAAATTCTTGACAAACATTTGATGCATCTCAGAATGCTCCTAGTCAATTGGCTTGCTTTAAGAACCAGGCCCTGTTGGTCCTTACGTAGTGTCAGACACCTGTTAGGTTCTTAGGTGTGCATTTAGCAGATTTCATCCAACCAGCGTGGTGGCATCAAATTCAAATGTAAGTTCAAAGCACGCACAGTCTAAAAGACCCAGCCAGACAGTATTTACAGATGTGTTCGCTACTGTAAGACTTTGGGAAAATTTATATATTAAAAATAATCTCGTTTGGAATTATTTCTGTGTCACATATATGATGTTGACATATATGTGGGATATGGGGGATATCAATAGCCTAAAGTAATCACACTTAAGATACATTGTTCTGTAAATCAGTATTTAGTAATCTGACTCATGGTTTTAGTTCTTTGCCACATTTCTGTGTTGGTTTTTTTAACCTCTATAAGTAGATCGATTAAGGCCTGCTTCATTAAAAATGTGTATTAGAGCAAAATCAAACAAACAGTGGATGAATCTTGAAATTTTTGAATAGGTGGTATGACTAGTGATTGTTCATTCAGTGTGTATTTGGCAGCTCTGTGTAATGACACTGTACTTGATGTTCCAAGGGATAGCGAGACAAAAACGTTTTTATCTGTAAGATCATGGTTCGTTAGGACAAACAGCTTTGCCTGAATAACTGCACTACATAGTAAACTGTTCGAAATGCTGTGAACTGTATCTCAACACAGCTCCAGCTCTGAGATACGAGTTGTTGACATTTGTCAAATCAGTTTCTTCTGCCCTCAGTTTCCTCATTTGAAAAAGGAGGTGATTGAATTATATGATCTTTAAAGTCTTTTCCAACTTAAAAAAAACAAACACAATTCTTTAAAATTAAAGAAAAAACTCAGCCCAAATAAATGGGGGGAAATAGTGGTATTGTCATACTGTACATCAGCTTACGCCAGTGAGCATGCTTACTGATGCAGATAATGGGAAGCCTCATCCTAACTGATCTAGTTCCCTGGTACTTGTGACCAGTAAAAAGAATGAACATGCGGCTGGCTGCACAGCCCTGTCCCCCTGGTGGTAAGACAGATGGGAGAAATCTGCCCAGAGGAGTAGGGTCACCCTGGACCTCAGGCAGCAGAGTGTGTCTGTAACCCAGTGGCAGTAGTTTGCAATGAATGAAGATGTCAACCTTGGCTTATATTTAGACTTCTGAAAGGGGTGAGATGTTTTGTTGGTTTTTCTCCCCGCAGAATTCACGTTTTTCATAGCTTACTAAGTAATAATAGTAAAATTAGAGTCATCAATTATATTTGTAAAAATCAATTTACTTAGCATTGTTGTTGTTGTTATTATTTTTTTTTTTTTTTTGCAGCTGATATGGGCTTTGCCCGATTATTTAATTCACCTTTGAAGCCTTTAGCAGATTTGGATCCAGTAGTAGTTACATTCTGGTACCGAGCCCCAGAATTACTTCTTGGAGCAAGACATTATACCAAAGCTATTGGTGAGTAGAACTAATAAAAGTTCCATGACATTTTTAAAGTGGCCTTGTTGTTGTGAAATATACGTATGTCTGTATGTTTTTTAGGTCAAGTGATACAGAAAATTATAAAAGTAAGAGCAAAAACTAACATAAAATTCTACTGTCTAGAAATACCATCATTGGCATTAGGGGTATACCATTCCAGACATCTATTTCTGTTAAATAAACAGATGCTAAAAAGATTTTTAAATATATGGGCCCATACTATGAGTAAAAACTATTTTAAGTTTAGGTGAAAAAGAAAAATAAACACAATGAAATTTCTGAATCATTGAACTTCAGACAAATATTTCTTTTGCCTAAAGAAATACTAGCTTCTAAAAGATTTCCCTTAAAATTAGGGAAAGGAAGATTATGAAAATAAGTAGGAGCTGAGAACATGGTCATTCACTTTGCAGTTTTTATTAGTATTGATTATCTCCCTGTATGAAGAATTAGGAAATGAGTGCTCTTTTAACTTGTTCCCCCACCAGCCTCTCAATTTATAAGCTCTCTTAATAATATCAGTCATTATCATCATCATTATTGTTATCACTTTGTTGATGTTTACAGCATTTATTTTCTGTTTGCGAGCCAAAATGCCCACTGTTGTTTATACTTAACTACATATTGTAATGGACTTGATAGTCAGCTACAACAGTCCTTTTATCACAGCTATATCACAATCCTTTTATGACATCTTTATTCTGCTTCATTTTATTTGGTAGAATTTTATCAAGTAGTTTTTTCTTACATATTTTGTCTTTACTTTTTTCCTGTTTTTGTATGCCTTTATTGCTTGCTTGTTCTGCATTCTCCAGAATGGTGTTAAACCCATTTTTATTTTATTGGATAACTCATCCCCAACTCTTTTATACTTTGCTCTATTCTGGATTGATTTTCAGCTTGCTTTTTCCTTTTTGTGTTCATCTGGGTTGGATCTGTTTCTTTCTGGATTCATTATTTCATCCCTTACTTTGCTGCAGAATATTCTCAAGTAACCTGTCTTAGAGGTAAATTTTCTAGTTCTGTATTTCTGAAAAAAAGCATTTGTCATACTTTACAGTTTGGCAGGGACTAAAGTTACAGATTCAAAGTGATCTTCCCTTAGAGTTTGGTGAGGCTGCTCAACTGTGCTCTGGCATCAGTATTGCTAATGGAAGGTCTCATGTGGTGGTGGATTCTGTGGGGTTTTGTGTTTCCTGAAAACAGAGGATTTCTCATCCTTGTGTTTCACACTGATTTGCTGACCACCTACAGGCCCATTCAGTTCAAAGTTTATATCCCGTGTCGGTGGAAAATTCTCTTGAAGTAGACTTGATTTTCTCTTTTGTGTTTTACTTCTCTCTTTCCAAAGCTGAGTGTAGGCAAATGTCGGATTTCTTGGACTGGATCCTTTATACCACTTTTCTGCTCGTATTTTTCTACCTTTCTTGTTCTCTGTGTTTTCTTTGTAGTCACTCTCTTCATTGATTTGTCTTAGTCTCCCTTTCATGTGGTTAATATTCTTCAACGGTTAGTTGACCCTTGATAGCTCTTGCATTTAAGGCTCAGGTTGCAGAGCGCTGCCTGGGGACCTAGTGTGCGTGGATCAGAGAGCGCCGAGGCTGGTGGCTTTACTCAGAGTGATCCAGCCGAGAGCGGCCATTGGTGGGGAACCCTGAATGCCAGCATGTGCGAGTCTTTGCTCTGAGGACTTTCAGATTCTCTATAAGGGAAAAATCCTCCAACCTTCAGCCCAGTCTAGCCTGGTAGTCTCACTGCATTTGGGAAGTGGGGTGGGTGGTGGTCCACAGTTCCAAATACAGTCTTTGTATTTGATATTTCCAAGTACAGAATCTTCCCTGAGTTGTGCAGGACACATCTGCTTCCCATCCAACAATAATACTGTGGACTGGGGCCTTGTCTGAACTGTTTCCAGAAATGTTTTTATCTGTATGTCTGCTCAGTCAGGTCTGCACACGTGTCTTCATCCAGGTCTTAGTCACAATTCTCCCTCTTGAGGGAGAACTTCCTTGGTCACATCATCCGCCTTCCCCATCCTGGTAGCTGTATGCAATGTCTGAAATCCGCTAACTGGGTGGGCCGTGCCCAGCTGTCACTGCTGGAGGCCGTTGCCTGCATGGCCCCGGGTGAGAAGTGGCTCCTTGCCAAGGAATCCCTGATGGTCTCTTTGCACGCTCTGTGTTACTGGGCTTTGCTGTCACTTCAGTGTGTATTCAGAGGGGAAAGGAGCGGTGGTTGTGCTCTTTCCCTCATAGCAATCTTGAAGTCAATGTGTCTTTCTTCTTAAGACCTTTTATGTTCACTAATCTTTACATCTGCTTTGAGATCACATTTTACTGTATAGAAAAATAAAGATAGATTATTAGATATGGGACTTTTCTGTGCTATTATTGCAGTCTTTCTACAAATCTAAAATTATTCCAAAATAAAATATTTTATTTTTTAAAGAAGTCAATTAGAAGGAAAAGGAAAGATTACTGAAGCTAGTCCTGTTTTTCAATGTATATTACTACCTAAAGCATACATTTAGTTATCTTTTTTACAAGTGTATTCTAAATGCTTAAGCATGTAAACTAATATCAAAATAGCTTTTTTTTTCCATCTAGAAAATGAATATTTAAAAACAGTGCTACTTTTGGTAAGACATATTTAAAGACTATACAAATAAGAAAGTAATTATCAACTTGTAGCTGCTATTAATGGAAAACTTGAGACTGATTTTTTTTTTTTTTTTTGAGACTGAATTGATAGAAATTGAGGAAAAAATAAACTGTCACATAGGTTTGTGACTCTGGCTCATCATTTATCTTTTTCTATTTTCTTAAGAAGCCCATTTTTCATTGTGAACATTGAGATCTGAACAAGCTGTTGCCATCCAGAGCAGTTTAGTAGTTCTATGTCAGGGCTGTTCATCACAAAGCTGGGCTCACCAGCTATTAGATAGATTCCCTTGTTCAGATGGGTGCATAATTTGGGTAGTAAAAGGCCTTCCTCCTCATTAACATCAAAAGTTATTGGATAACTATTAAGCTTTTTAAAACTTAAGAGAAACCAAAATGAATGGAAATTATGTCATTTACTCTTAAGGGATCTCCATCCATTTGAGAAACAGAATGAATATGTGTGGAAAATATGTTGCCATCTTTGAACAGCGGAAGCTTAGCCCTCTGACTTGTTGCCTTAGCTCTGCCACTCTGGGGGTTGGGGGACGATGTGTCCTTCACAACCTCATTTTCTGAAGACAAGGATTTAGCCTAAATCACCTCTTAGGTCCCTTTAACTCTAAACATTCTGTGCCCTTGGATAGACTCCACTGCCTTCTGGGGTAGGAAGAGCACAGCGGACTAACGTGGGGGCAGGTAACTGAGACCAAGGTCCGTGCCTGTCCCCACGAGAGTGCCTGGCCTGGCCCAGAGTAGTTCTGGAGAATGCTTTCTTCCAGTGAGGTTTGACAGAAAACAATAAAATTCTGTAAAGCAATTATCCTTTAATAAAAAAAA
This sequence comes from Cervus canadensis, assembly GCF_019320065.1. Lineage (NCBI taxonomy): Eukaryota > Metazoa > Chordata > Mammalia > Artiodactyla > Cervidae > Cervus > Cervus canadensis. The sequence continues at coordinate 80,775,689 of NC_057394.1, read as the reverse complement.
AATAAATTTTAGTAATAATAAAAAAAAACTAAAGTGATAACTGCATTTAAAAAAAAACATTGGATCAAAAAAGTAATGATATAGGATCTTACAGATTGCTTTTTCATTTGAGAGAGAAAAATCATACATAAATCACTTTTATATACATTTTTAAGAATAAAATCCACAGTGAATCCACTGTGAATCTAGTGATCCACTAGAATCTACAAGTGAAAAATGAAACTTCTACCTTGCTTCCAGTCTCTCCTGCACCATTACATTCCTCCTGCTCCCCAGGTGGGTAGCCTAGGGGTGCAGTGAGGTTCTCAGCTAGGCCTCCAGACCACTGTCAATGCACTTCCCTAGCACATGGACTTCCTGAAGCAGATAGAGGAACCTTTGTGGTTGAACTTACATATTACTAGCTGAATATGTTCATTTTAGTCACATCACTGAGAAGGCATAAACCTGCCAGTGGAGTTGGGTGGGTCGTGTTAAGACTAAGGTACTAACAGGCATCAGGAGAGCATGGGGGAAATGTGAGCACATGAGCCCACCTGTTCCCAGCCTTGCTGCACATAGGTCTTAGTGCTGTGATCATTCACTTCCTTGTAGGAGACTGCAAGCTGAGTCATTCAACCCGAGAGAAAATGATAGACTAGTCAACGGAGATAGGCTCATTACTCATGGGGACAAAGTTTAATTCAGTTTTGAGTGTTGAGGGTTTTGTTTGATTGACTTTGTGGAGAAGGGTGCAGGAGGGGAATCAGCTCTTTAATTAATTGTCACTAGGGCAGTCTTAAAAGTTTTTCTAAAGTATAAACTTGAGTGAAACGGGGAGAATGAGAATTTACTCTTGCATTAAGGTAGAGGCTTATAATTACTGATTAAAACAAATTTAATATATCCCCCCCTCCCCCCATTTGGGTCTGCGTAGCCTGCCAGTTGGTGTCTACTTTGCCTGGTTAGCTCCGTAGCTACACATGAGCATTACAGAATTTGAGAAGTAGATGGGGTTTGTGTGTTTTTAATTTGAAAAGTTTTTCTAGAAGAAATTTGACAGGTGAGCAAGAAGGGACTTTCTTATGAATTCAGCACAATCTGAAAAAATAGGCAAGGTAGGAGAGACTTGTTGACAAAGATTCACAAATTTATCTGAAGTAACAGCCTGATCAGCGAAGTCAAATTCGTAATTATTGTTTGGGTCAGGATTTGAAGGAGGGAAGGATGGTGAAATTAATAACAGGTGAAAGATAATAGAAAAGACATGAAGAGAGAAGTTATATAGGGTAAAGTTAAGCAAGTTTCAGTATTTTTCCTACTTTCTTGACTTTTCTTTTAAAGCAATGTCGAGTGAGGGTAGTTAAACTATTTACTTACTATTCATCTTCCTTTGCATGTTTTATTTTCTTTGTTGGGGTTTTTCATTACCAGGCTGAGTTGGTAACAGTGTCTCTTGGGTGCCATGAGTAGGGTTTTAAAGATGCACACTGCCCCACAGGCCATCTCGGTGACCCCACTTAGTAGCTTGCCTACCTTCTTCCTTTGGATTGAGACGATCAAAGGTCACTTTTCTGTGGGGTTCCCACATAAAAAGAATAATCACAAAATAATTAACTTTCCCGTTTACTTTCTGACAAAGAAGATATCCTGGCTTATATTTCTTGAGGAGACTTTTTCATAAGGTGGTGTTGGCCTGATTTGGTTCTCTGATGGGGGAGAAAACTGATGAGCAGACAGTGTCATTTTTGAAATCACTTGCTTATAGTCTTGCTTGTAATCTTAAAGTAAATAGAGGTTTAACTAGTTATTTTGAAATACAAGTGTGGTAATTTTAGATGAAATATGTATATTCCAGTTTTAGATTTTAGAAATTCCCAGTTATTTATTAACATTTTTTTCCCTCACTTTCTATTTAAGTGACCATTATTAACAGGTCTGAATAATCAGCTTTAATAGTGGTTTTAACTGTCCTCCTATAGTTATTTAGGGCTTCCTTTGTGGTTCAGCTGGTAAAGAATCCGCCTGCAATGTGGGAGACCTGGGTTCAATCCCTGGGTTGGGAACATCCCCTGGAGAAGGGAAAGGCTATCCACTCCAGGATTCTGGCCTGGAGAAGTCCATGGACTGTAAAGTCCATGGAGTCACAAAGAGTCGGACACAGCTGAGCGACTTTCACTTCACATAGTTTTTATGTTTGCCACAGGTATTGGTTAGATCAGTGAGACACTGTTTACTGTCTGCTGTGTGCACGGCACTGTCCTGAGTGTAGGGAAGTTGCCATTGCTGGTTTAGGGATTTGTTAAGGGTAGAAATGGAGTATCTGCAGCTTCAGATTATAAATTGGCATATTTATCTTTCCTCTACTAATAGTCCTATTAGTAGGAATTTAATATGAATGAAAGTTAGCCTGTATCTTAAAGTAAGTGAAGGAAATTTGTTGTATACAGAGAAATCCCTTTGCCTGGCTTTTAAATAATTCTTATGAAGTTATAGCCTCTGCCTATTGAAATGTAGTATTTTGCCCCATATTTTCTTGTCTTTTAAACACTTAAACTTGCAAAGTCTGACACTGCTATAGCATGAAGAAACCCTTTGAACAGAAAGTCCTTCCAGGAGAAATGCTATTTTGTTAGAATATTTGAGGCCAGGCGTTGTCTTTTTCCTGTTGGAACAGCACCTTGCTAACTAGTTCTAACACAGGAGGATAATTATTAAACTTTATAAGCTAATAAGTCCATAAACTAGATAAAAAATAATATTTTTTACCTCAAAAAATGGTGCTGATTGTTTTCAGCAAGTATGCCCAATTTCCAAGGCTGTTTGGGTTTTCTGTTTGTTTTTTTTGTTTGTTTGTTTAGTTTTGTTTATTTATGGTTCCTATGCTCCGTGTGCAGCTTTGTATGTATTTCACAGATAAGGTAACGTTTGAAGCACTTAAAACTCACCAAAAATTTTAGGTAATAAGTTTGATTGAACCTGGACTGAAACCACTGGGTGGGATGGAGGTATAACAAGGAATGAAAAATGGGTGGATGGGGTGGGAATATATATTTACAAACAATATTTTTTATATTTATAATTGCTTAGGATTTAATATGACTTATTAGGGGAGAAAAAGAATGAAAAAACACTCCCTGCCAAGATAAAGATGCATTTTCTTTTGGAAAGAACCACTTTATTTTCCTCCTTTCTTTTTCTTTTTTCCTTTCTTGTTTTTTTTTTTTCCTTTTCTTTTTCTTTTTTTTGTTTTAAAGATATTTGGGCTATAGGGTGTATATTTGCAGAACTACTAACGTCAGAACCAATATTTCACTGTCGACAAGAGGACATCAAAACTAGTAATCCTTATCACCATGACCAGCTGGACAGAATATTCAATGTAATGGGATTTCCTGCAGGTACACATTATACTTTTGTTTTTATTTTTAAACCACTGTTGTTTGAACTTAGATGTCTACATTGAAAGAATATGTATTTTTAGCTGATGAAAGCTACTCTTACTCAATTCTCTATATTTATGACTTGCATTAATCCAAGACCCATAGAAATAGCAAAATTTGTAGAGTTCACATATTAGCATAAAAATATTTATGGGTTTCTTGAATTTGAGGAGTGTATTTTTGTTTCATTTCGGTTTTTGGTTTTGTTTTGTTTAATATTTAAAATGATAAAATATTTGCAATATCTGCGTTTAAAAAGTGCCTTTAGTTCTCACCATTGGCAACTGAATAGAACTCAGGAGCATGTCTTTTTGTCTGACAGCACTTAATAGCAATGTCATTGTTTGGTATTTGAATGAAGATTTTGAAGACTTTCTACTTGAAACACGTTGTATTGAATCATAGCATTTTTTGCTCTTTAACCCTTGTCAGTAAGAACATTCTTTCCAGTTAGAACAGGCAGGATGTGAGTGAAGGCCCAGCCCTGCACAGCGAGCGGGCCTGCTCTGACTGCCACTGGGAGGCAGTTGTTGGGGCGTCTCGTCACGTGCTTTAGAGCTCCAGCCCCAGCCCAGTCCTTGTGCCACAGAACAGAAGTCCATCACTCTCCTTTTGAAATGCCTGCATAGTTTTGGCTAGTCAAGTACTTATTGTTGAAATAATAATAAGTTTATTATTAATAAATATATTAATTTAAATATCAATAACTTATTATTGAAATAACAGTGAGAAACAATAAGCTGTTTCTTATTAGGAATTTTTCTCAGGTCAGTGGCTCAAAACTAATACAGAAATATCTGGGAATTATAATTCCACATTCCCTTTAATTATCAGTAAGTGTAAAGTACCCACCTTTGTCCAAAATTGACCAACATTTCTACAAAGATTGCTATGTTGAGATGGGAGTTTCATTTATTCACTAGATATTTATTGAGCACCTGCCATGTTTCAGGCACTGTGTTAAGTGTAAAATATTGTTGATATAACAGACGTGATTCTTGCCCTCTCGGAGTTGACATTGAGCTGCTCTAAGTAGAATGTTGAAAGAATAGGAGTGGTTTGAGTAGATGGAGAAGAATGGCCTATTCTTCCCACTTCTGAATGCACTCATCATTTCAGGGGTCCCCTGGGGAAGGAGCCTGACTTACAGGGGCTTGGAGGAGGGGCGGCCTCCACAGGAGATGGTTCTGAAATGGTTCTTAGGGTGTGGTTCCACAGTTGGGATCCGCTTATAGGGAATCTGAGAACCAGGCAATAAAATTTAGATTTGATGTGCTAAAGAAGGAAAATCTATGATAAGTTTTTGAGAACTAGTGCTGTGGTTTGTGTTCTATTTTAGAAAGGTTTTTACGGAGGGGTATGTAAAAATTTAAGAGGGGTAACTGAAGTCAGGAAACCAGCTCTTATCTGCAGCAGTACTCCATGTGTAAAGTGTTTTGGATGGAGAAGAAAGGATAATGGCATAATTTTTTAGAGTAAGCCTGTAATTGGAAGAAAAAAATAAAGGATTATCTCAGGATTTCTACTTGAGAAATTGACAGAAATAAAGAAATTGGAACAAGAAAGTAGTCAAGGAGAAAATTCCATTTAGAAGTATATATTTAGTTTACAATATGTGGTATCTGGAGGCTAGATAGCAGATATTTTTATAAGCCACTTGAGAGAGAAGCTAACCTCTGGAGGTCATTTAAAAGCTGAGGTGCTGTGAAGCTACCTAGTAGAATGTGGGCACCTGTGGACTCTTAGTGACGCCCCCTAATGGGGACAGCAGGCTTCTCAAACTGCGTGTGGTGGTTGAATAATTCTAATGCCAGCAAAAGTGACCAAGACGTTTCCACCTGATGGGTCCGGTAGCTGAGGTTGCTTTTGTTAGTATTATTGAAACTAGCCCAGGTACTAGCTGACTTGTTTACATGCTCGTACATCCTACTCTGTGTTTCAGACAGCTGTAACTGCTTACCTTGATTACCACATAAGGCAGTGTTATTTAATAAGGGGAGTGTAAGGAGGGCCATATAAAAAGGACAGCTTACAGCTGCTGAGGGGGAAGATAGTGCATTTATTGTTGAAAAGATCAGTTGCTGGATTAACCAAGACATGGTGGGACGAAAGTGGTTTTACAGATAAAAATATAACTATTTAATAATGGAAATATTTGTTTATAACTTGTTGGTATCTTAGTATAGAAACTGAGATAACTTATAGTAAAACATAGAGAAAATAGACATTTTAAAAGTTTAAAAAAAACAAGAGAACACAACGTATGGAGAATGCATTTACAGTTAAAGATGTTTACTGCAGCTCACCATTCATTCGAAGTCTGTGCTTTCAGGGAGGTTAAAATGTAGGACATGTAATGAGAAGTGAAGTCACCTTTATTAAAGTTCTTGATAATAGGAACGTAGACAATATAAAATTGTATCAATGTGTTTCACAGATAAAGATTGGGAAGACATAAAAAAGATGCCTGAACATTCAACATTAATGAAAGATTTCAGAAGAAATACGTAAGTTGGCAAGAAAATAGACTGTTGGTTTTTGCTTTTCTAGAATACTCAGGATAAGATTGAATACTCAGCATGACAGACTACTCTGTTAAATTTTTTAACAGACTAGAAGACTAGTCTGTTAAATTTTACTTATTTACCGTAATAAATGTTTTTGCATTGTGGTAGTCTTCATTTCTTAAGATGCTTGAATGGTGATACAAGAAGGTAAATATCTAATAGCAGCAACTGATTTGGATATGAAGAAAGAAGTCAGTTCATTTCTTTCCATATTTATTACTTTCGGGAAGCTCTGCATCTGTGAAAGGTATCACAACTGAAGCAGTAAGAGACTCAAACAAACCAACCTTTGCTGGTAGCCACCTGCCTGCTCCTCCTGGCTTGGGTTGTAAATTTAAGCAATTTTTTTAATAGAGAAGAAGGAATGGCTCATCTGTTTTCACAGCAGGAACAGGGAATTGGGACATGCAGTTTATAGACCTATATGACATATGACTGTTTTAAAAATTTGTATTAAGCTTACTAGTAAGGCTGAGTTCAACTCTTGACCCATATGTTATTTAAGATCATTGTTGCGATAGCATTCATGTGAACAAAAGCTAAGCAGTCTGAATGTTATTCATGAAATGTTCTTGCATTTAATCAGTGGTATCCACTTAAAAGTGACTCGTGGGAGTCCTGAATGAAGTGTAAAATTGATTTAATACCATTTTCAGTGTATGTTCTGTGTTGGTTATGATTAAAATAATTCTGTTCAGAAAATTTTACCCAATGTAGAATTAATCTCAAATCTAATAGAGATATTTCATAGTGTTTCTCTTTCAGGTATACCAACTGCAGCCTTATCAAGTATATGGAAAAACATAAAGTTAAACCAGATAGTAAAGCATTCCACTTGGTAAGTTTTAGAGAACAGTACTAATGAACTATATTTTTCCCACCTGTTTAACCCAACCTGACCTTTTTGACTCAATTTCTGTGGTTACTCAGTATTCTTAGAGTTCTTTAATAGTAATACTAATGGAGAGTTCTTGTTGGTGTGTACTAGTAATGATATCAAAACCCAGGTTTTTCCAAAGCCAGGTTTGACAGCCTTAATGTTTGATTACATTTAATTTTCTAAAGACAGTCATTGAACCAAGTCTGTCACTTTTTTTTAATTCTGTTTATTGGTTTTCACCAGTTATTTTAAAATTTCAAAGAATCAAAATGAAAACAGTCTTACTGTTCAGAAATAAGGTTTAGAGATTATTTTTTAATTTCAGTCCTTTGAAAGGTTGTTTACAGAATTTTAATTCCCAAGGTGCCGCTTATAAACTTAGCTGTTAAAGGTCCATCAGGGATGCTGTGCGTAGTGTGCTTCTTCTGGAAGAGTATGAGAGACGCAGTGTGTAGATACTGCACAGTGGGAAGATGATTTGACCTAGGGTCCAACTGTGCACTATCAAGGTGACTTGTGACACTATAGTCAACTGTTGTCAAATTTGTTTACAATGAAATCTCCACTTTTATATTATAACAATTAAAAATGTTTTTCAGTTTTATGTTTTTCAAAAGAAAGTAATATAAAGGAGGATTGGGGGAAGCATGTTGTATTTTGCTTGGCTTAAAATTCTTTTAAATCCTTTTTTCCCAGTATTTTTTAAGTAAGTTCATTAAACGGGAATTTTTCTACTTTGAAAGGATTAAAATTTCCTTTAGTACCAGGCCACTTGGCAAATATTTCTTCCATTTCTGCTTTTTCTTCTTCTACTCTTCTGCTCCTGCAGTAATGTTTTATCATGTCCTGTATCATACATTTCATGTCTAATCAGCAACTTAAAAGACTGTGCTCAACTGACCATATTACCACACAGTTGTATTATTATCCAAATCATGGCTTCCTGTAATATACTTAAGATAGTACCCAAATTGGAAGGTAAGTTAGACCCTTCAAAGTTACGGCCTTATTTATTCTAACAAAATGCTGGGGACAGTGGTAGAGCAGGAGTCCCGCCATAGGGGGATTGCCTTACCCCCCGCCCTGCTCACTGCTGCTCAGGCTGGTCTGAGGTCTCTCACCACCCCCACCACTGACACTCCAGAGACCAACTTTCTTTTCCACTCACCTGCTTGTTTTTACTAGGGTAACTGTCTTGCGTAGTCCCATCCGAAAGCTCTAATGTAATTTCGTTAAACCTGTTGATGAGTGTTTTAAGTGGCAAATCCATGCTTTTCCTTTCAGTCTCAAAATAGAATTGTGCTTCTACTGAAATATCAGCTCATTGAAATTAAACTCTCACCATCTCAGCATTTCATCTGCATTTAAACATATCTTCTGTCCTTTTGTTCTTGATTGTATCATCTCCCACCGTCGCCACATGTTCCATGGTTTTCAGAGCGTGTCCTAGTCCAGCAGCACCAGAGTCATCTGGGGCTGTTAGGAAGTGCTCCCAGGCTGATGCTGGAGTGCTCTGAAGCCTGGAAATCATGGCGTTAGGTCAGAGATATAAGCCAAGAGACCATCATTTAGATACTATCTTAAATAACATGTTACCTCAAATGTTCTACTTCATAGAGCCTTCAGTAAATTATATTTCAACCAGAAGATACTGAATTTTCACACATTAGTGTGACATTTCTGTAAGTAATATTAGTTATGATGATGATGATAGTAATGGCTAAGACTTATATAGTGCTTTCTTTGTGCCCAACACCATTATAATTGCTTTCTACATATTAACTCCTTTAATTCTGAAAATAAACTTAACGATAAAAGGTACTGTTTTTAACCCCTGTTTGACAAGCAGGGTTACAAAGTGGTTAAGTAACTTGTTTCAAAGTCACTCAGCTAATAAATGTAAAGTCAGGATTTGAAGCCATGCAGTCTCCTTGGCGTCTCCACTCATAAGCACGCCCGTGTACTCTGGTTCTGTGCCAGGCCCCACATCTGTCTGTAGCCTGGTGCGCACTGTCAGGAGAGCGCTGTCCAGCAGGGCAGTCCTGAGCCATGCGCGGCTGCCATGCTCTAGAAATGGACCTGATATGACTGAGAAATTGACTTTTAAAGTTTAATTTAGTTTCGATTCATTTGGATTTAAATCTAAATAGCCACATGTGGCTAGTATATTTATATTATAAGTTTTCCCTTTAATAGAAAAATAATAACTCAAAGAATTTTAGTCCTGTTCTAAATTGGATATAGCAATTTACATAATGTAGGGAAAAGATCGTTGGTTTAGAGTAAGAAGACATGAGTTTACTTCCTACAGGAGAACCAACTGAGATAATGAATATTAGAATGACTAAAATGTGAATTATTACATTACGTGGAATAATTGGGGAACTTGGAGGGGGGAGTTAATTTGGGGTAATAAATGCTCTCCCTAGAGGTATTATTAATTTAAAAAAATGCCTCCCACAAATGTGCCACAGGTATGACTATGAGAAGTAAAAGAGTGATATGTTTATGATTTGTGGTTTCAGCTTCAGAAGTTGCTTACCATGGACCCAATAAAGCGAATTACCTCAGAGCAGGCTATGCAGGACCCCTATTTCCTAGAAGACCCGCTTCCTACATCAGAGTAAGTGATCAGTTTGTTCACTCACCAGCCCCATAGACGGTTTTGGTGCCTGCTTTCCTCTAGTTGTCAGCTCCAAGTCACCATCGCTCTTGTATGGGGACCCAGAGGAATCCTTATGAGAGGCGGAAAGTGAGCTCTGATGACTGAAGTGTCCTCGGGTTTTACAGCTGGTGCAGTGCTGGCATCATTTGCCTCTGTCATTTGATTAGTGATGGGTTGGTTCCACACACTGTCTGCCTCACTGCTTGCAGTTACAGTTGCAGACTCCATCCCCAAGTACATTTGTGTTTCCATTCTTTCTTTCCTTTTAAATGTAGCATGGAGAGTAAAAGAGAAAGTTTTGTTTGACTAATCACATTCCTGCCAGAATCTGTCTCTTGTTTGTGATGATAAAAAATGACCACTGGGATCAAAGAAGAAAGCAGAGTCCTATCGGAGTAGTATTGATTATTTATACAGTGAGCAGCCCTCCCGTGGCCTGCTGTCACGGCAGTGGTTAGAAGAAGGGACATGCTGTGTCACAGTTGCATGGAAGATGCTTATTACATCACAGATAGAGGGATAGAGTCCAGACTAAAAGATGAAAGCAAGAAACCACTTACATACAGCATTTGAAATACTGGTTAGTATACCGGAAATCCTTTTTCTTTTTCTTTTTTCTTATGATCAGTGTTTTTGCCGGTTGTCAGATCCCTTACCCAAAACGAGAATTTTTAACAGAAGAAGAACCTGATGACAAAGGAGACAAAGTAAGTATTAAAGTATAGTTGGCATCTGGCTTTGTTCGGTGCCCCCGTGACTTCTGGCATGGACATCTTTGGTTCTCCCTCTGAGTTGAGCTGTGTCTCTCTGTTTAACCAATTGAGAAGAACCAGCAGCAGCAGCCGGGCAATAACCACACGAATGGGACCGGCCACCCAGGGAACCAAGACAGCAGTCACACCCAGGGACCCCCGTTGAAGAAAGTGAGAGTCGTCCCTCCTACCACTACCTCAGGTGGACTGATCATGACCTCAGACTATCAGGTACTCAGGCTGTCTCGCAGTGATCTGCGTGTCAGTACTGTCTGTCGGCTTGTAAGCACTGGGAAATGCGACGTAGCTAAGAAAAGACCCACCCGTGTGTGCCAACACATTGACAGGAAGAGCTGTGGGCGTGGAAGGTGCCCGGTGGTACAGTAGAGGGGGCTTAGCCAGACTTGGGGTGATTGGACCTCAATTGTGCCGTTGGTTGGCTCTTTGACCCTGGACACGGCTTTAGTTTCTCGTCTGTATCATGAGCCGGGCGCACCTATCCTGCCGCTGCTGCGGGGGCGGCTGTGGTGACCCTCAGCATCTGGTTCATGGGGGTGCTCAGGAAGTGGTGGGTCTCATTTCTGCAACCCCATCCAGCCTCAGGGGGGTGGTTCAGATCTTCTCGGTGTCTTCATTTGTTGGGTGTGGGTGGTGGTTAGTGTGAGGCTGTAGTCAGGATGAGATGAGACAGTGTGAGCTAATGGTAGTGGCCGGCCGGACCAACAGTCGTTTGATAGATGACACCAGTCACTGTGTTCATTATTATTATCATCCTTAAAACTCTTAGTAGTGTTCACAGTGCACAGTGAGTACTTGCTAAGTGTCGGTGGTGGTGCTGAGGAGGTGACGCGGTCATAGGAAGGGCTTGTCGAGACAGGTGTGCAGCTTTTCTGTCCGTGTGGGACAGACCTTCCTTCCTCCAAGCAGTATGGTAGCTGTGAGGTAAGCGTTACTGGCAGGAAACTGGGGCTCGTGGAGGTTGAGCCCGTTCCCTCGCTTACCCCTTGGGCCGGGGTGCACTCAGGACGCAGACTCAGACCTGCTAGGCGGTTCTCTGCGTCCTCTGCAGTGACAACAGCAGACAGACCCATTTTTGAAAACTGTATTCCTTGTTCTGATCCTGTTCCCATCTGGTCTGGATTCAGGGTGGAAGTGTACTGAAAACTTGACCCATGAGAATTATTTACCTACTGAAAGAGAGAGATTGTAATAAATGGATAAGGCTCCCAGAGCCTGCGGCTACACGTCAGGAATTAGATCGGAGCTCTTCACGTGGTTCATGGGGGGTGCAGCCTAGCAAGCCCTGGGGATCCCTGTTTGCTGAGCGGTGACTTTCCTGCAGTGAGCTCAGTGAGCAGGGGTCTCCAAGGCAGGCATCTTGTGAGCTCATGGTTGCTGCTCCCCTCCCCACCTGGGAGACGAGCGCATCTCCGGCACACAGGTGTGTTTGCACACAAGGTGTGCATCCTGAGTAGGAAGCGGGGGGTGGGGGGGGTCTCTAACCTTTGCCACTGAAACCAAGGAAATGCTCCTGTGTGTCTGTCTGTTGACATAATTGTGGTGGTTTTTATGAGTGATTTCAAAACTAGTATTTCTGACTAGTTTTACCTGTCCACTCTCTTTAAAATGTTATTTTTGCTAGGGTTGGCAGAATTTCGAGTTATATGATTTATTAGATATCTCTGAAAGAGGAAAGTATTAAATTATTGTTAATCTTCCATAGTGTGTGTTTTGGGGAGCCAATAGCATGAGAGAGACGTGCAGGGCTGAGAATATACCTATTGGAACTAGAGGTGTTTGAACTCTGCCTCTTCTGCTGCCTCTAGAATTGAGAATACCACTCTTCCTGTATTTCAGTAACTGTAGCTTTGCCTTCGTATATTGCTTGTAGCTGAAAAACAAGGTTCACTAATTTATAGGGCATAAAGATATCTAATGCTGAAGAAGTAATTCTCTAGTTTCCTTTCTTGTCATGTTCATTTTTTATTCTTCAGTCATGCATGGGTGTTGAGAGTTTTCTATTGAAAACACAAGTATGTAGATTAGCTTTGAATTTCTTCTATGTATACATCATTGAGTTCAAGAGTAAGTGTCCCAGACAAATTATTTATCAGGTAGATACGAGAGAGCATGAAAGGGCGTTCCTGTTAATAGAATGAACCACGCAGCACAGGAGTAAGACTCACTTTAGTGTTATTTATCAGCAGTACTTCTGACCTTCATAAAGAAAGGCTAACCCTAAAAGATTTTAAGGGTTTTGTTGTTTTAATTCTAAAGCCAGTACCTAGCACAGGACCTTTAAAGTTCTTACTGCCATAAAATAAGTGACATTTCAAACACACAGAAGCCTTGCTGGCCTGGGATGCAGCCAGCCCACAGCAACACCGAGTCATGTCTCCTCTTCTGCTTTTCCAGCGTTCCAATCCGCATGCTGCCTATCCCAACCCCGGACCAAGCACATCACAGCCGCAGAGCAGCATGGGGTACTCAACTACCTCCCAGCAGCCTCCACAGTACTCCCACCAGACACATCGGTACTGAGCTGCGTCGGACACTGCCCATGCACTGCCGCTGTGCCGCAGGCCGCCTGCCGCTCTCAGCGGGAGCCTGGGATGGGCGATGAGAATGTACTGTGCAGCCACGTAGTCAGATGTCCGGTAGCCGAGTTCCACCGCTTTTCACAGATTGGGGTAGTGGCTTCCACGTTGTTGCTGTCTGGAGTTAGGCTTGAGAAGAAAGTGCTAGCACAGTTTGTGTTGTGGGTTTGCTACTTCCATAGTTTACTTGACATGGTTCAGACTGACCAATGCATTTTTTTCAGTGACAGTCTGTAGCAGTTGAAGCTGTGAAACGTGCTAGGGGCAAGCATTTGTCGTCGTATGTGGTGAATTCTTCCAGTGTAACAACATTATCTGACCAATAGTACACACACACACAGAAGTTTAACTGGTACTTGAAACACGCAGTATACATTAACTCAACGAAGTAACCAAGACTCAACGTGAGATTATTTCGGTACACCTTTCATTTCAATGTCTTATCAGTGGGTTGATTATTTTCTACATTAATCAGTGTTCTTTGACCAAGAATATTGCTTGGATTGTTTTGGAAAGTACAAGAAGCCACATAGTTTTTCCAGGAAGGTTTCAAAAAGTCCCAAAGATTAATTTCCAACTTCTGAGTTTGTTTTTATTTTCAATCTATGACTTGACTGGTATTAAAGCTGCTATTGATAGTAATTAAATATGTTGTCATTGATATAAACCTGTTTGGTTCAGCAAACAAACTAAAATGATTGTCATAGACAGTGTTTTATTTTTCCTGTTGGTGTTGCTGATTTGTGAGCATGCTTTAAGATGAAAAAAGCATGAATGATAACTTCCTTAAAAAGGTGCGGCATCCGATTCAGATATTTTGTCCTGATTTTAAAGCTGGTTGGTGTAGTGCTACTAAAATTTTGTTCAGTTCATTTACTTTTTTTAAAACTTGTTCGCACGTTGTTTAGGGTGCCCTTACTTCAGCAAAGGAGAAGGAGTAGGAGAGCCTTAGAATTTTTGAGGAAAAAAGAAAACCTATAACATACAATGTACTGTATCAAACTATTTTACATGAATGACACAAGTATTCTGAATTTAAAAAATTGAACATTGTTAAAAACAAGGTGTTATGTAATAAATTTATTTTTCATAAATCAAAATATGGAGTCAACTGTATTTTTATGTACACACAGGTGTTTTATTTTAAAAATGTACCCTAACAAGTGGCCTCTGAGGAAACCTTTTCAGGTGTTTTCATTGATAGTATCTGTATCTTCTGCCTCCACAATGAAGTGGTGGCCTAAGGTTTAGATACAAATTCATTTCTCTGTTACACTTAGTGCAATAATATAAGATGAGAAAGACACTTTTCTAACTGAAAGACATTATCATGAGCCTTCCCTTTCTAGAATAATGCCAAAATCTGTGTTATGCTGAGCCCATTTTGTTTTATCCCAAATAATTATTTGAGAGGGAGTACCTCCTTCACAAAATACAGAAGATTAAAAAACTAACATATTCTTTTCTTTAAAACTCAATGCATTGAAATACATTCTAGAACATTTTAAGAACTGAGGGATCCTGAGTGGCCTTGACCCTCACGGGAAGGATAATTTTTGGAAGCTGAGTTTGTGTTTCCGTGTTAGTTCTTCACTCACACAAGGGACAGATCTGAGAGCAGGGCCCCCACCTCTGGGTCAGCTCCATAGACCTTTTACCAGAATTTCCCTTCCTCTCTGATTGTCTTCTGTTTTTTTCTCCCTGCCCTCAGTGCCATGCTTTTCAAACTCATGCACGCGAGAATCGTCTAGAGCTTTCTGTCTTAGGGCTGGTACCTGAGGTTGATTGGGTAGGCTTGGGTGGAACATGGAGTCTTTGATTTTAACCGGGTCCGCGGTTGGCTCTGATGCCCTTGTTGAGGGTTGCCCAGGAAGAAGAATGCCCCCAGACTGCTGTAAAGCCTGAGCGAATGTAGCGGCTCAGTGACTCGGAGAGAAGGCTGCACCACTGTCTTTTCCTTCTGCATGAACTTCAAAAAGCCAAACCCACGGCAACAAGTTCCTTTCTGGGTGCTGGAAACTCCGTGGACACGGGTCTCGGATGCCTTTATTCCTTTATCAGCCTCGGTTCTCCGGGTGGTGCTGCCCAGGCTTGCCGGTGTCCTCCCCAGGCTGCAGGTTTTTGTACTTGGTTGCGTCTGTGACAGGTGACACACATGCCCGCCGCAGTTCTCTGGCTGGCCCCCTGGCCCCATGTCTCTGTACAGCACCTCTGACACATAGCTGTTTTCTGTCCCTTACCCCTCCATCCCAGGCCTCCCCTCTTCACACTTGCTCCCTGGCTGCGATGCCCAGATTTCCACCCTGGACCTCACTGGCACATCTGAGCTGTTACTAGGTTCCCTCTGGACTGAGCACATCCAAGTGCAGACTCCCACCTCCACTGACCCGCCTGTACCTCCGCCTGACCGGGATCCTCCCGCCCAGTTGTCTGGGCCACACGGCAGCCTTGGCACATCTTCATACACACGCGCACCCGCTTCTTAGCCCTGTCCACCCCACATGCGACTTTTCCTGCAGGGACTCCCAGCCAACACCTCCTCCCCTTCCCTGCACCCCCAGTCTTCTCTGCTCACCCCCTCCAGACGGCCAGACCCCTAACTGTCCCCACCAGGCCCCGCACGTCCTCCCGCGTGTCCCCTGCCCCATCACCCACCTCCTCCAGCTCCAGTGTGATCCTCCAGCTCCAGTGTGGTCCAGGTCCAGCTGTCCCTGGAGCCTGCCTCACGGGTGTCGTCTCGAGACTTTGACACTTTCTGTTCCACTGCATCTGTCTTCCCCCAGCTTTTTGGCTTTCTCCCTCACCTCTCTGAGGTCAGCTCGAATTGTACCTTATCAGAGGCTCCCCTCTCCCCTCACCGCCCACTTGCTCTCTGTATAAAACAGCCTGTCCCTGCCTTCCCCACCAGCCAGCATCCCGACCCCTTGGCGTGGCTTTGTTTTCCTGCATCACACTTACCATCACCAACACATACTTGTGTCGTGCTTATTCTACTCCTCAAACATAAACTCTACAAAGACAGCTTTTGCTTTTCAATAGAAGTATAATGAACACACACACTGTAAAATTGAAGTGTACAGTCTTTTGATTGGATGCCCATGAGCCCGCCTGTATGACATACTGGAAGAGGCAGAAGCACGAGGTCAGAAAACAAAACCGTGGTTGCCAGGGGCAAGAGAGAAAGGGGTTTGTTTTGGGGGGTTTTTTTCTTCCAACTTTTGGCTGCCACCTGTGGGATCTCAGTTCCCCAACCAGGGATTGAACCCACGGTCCCTGCCTTGGAAGCGCGAGTCTTAACCCCTGGACCACCAGGCGAGATCGGGGTTGACCACAAAAGGACATGTGGGGGTTGCTTTGGGTGATGAAACTCTTCTGTGTCCTGATTTCTGCAGCACAAGTGAACGTGAAAACCTGCAGAACTGAGCAGGTGAATCTTAGTAGTTATAAATTTTTCCTTAAAAAAAAAATAAATAGAAGGGAAAAAAAAAAAAGACCAACAAATCTAGTGTTGGCAAGGATAAGAAACAACTGGAATTCTCATACATTACTGGTGGGAATATAAACTAGAACAGTCACTTTGGAAAACAATTCGATGGTTCCTTATAAAGTTAATCGTATACTTACCATATGATCTTGGAGTTGCACTTTAGTTATTTAACCAACAGAAATCAAAGCATGTCCACACAGTAGCCTGTAGATACATGTTCAAAACACCTTTATATTATAGCCCACAAATGGATGTCTGTTTATAGAGAAATAGATAAATAAATGGGGGAAAAGTGTAAACAGTGACAAATTTTATTTTCTTGGGCTCCAAAATCACTGCAGACAGTGACTGCAGCCATGAAATTAAAAGACACTTCCTCCTTGGAAGGAAAACTATGAATGACCTAGACAGTGTTTTCAGAAACAAAGAGATCACTTTGCTGGCAAAGATCCACAATGAAAGCTGTGGTTTTGCCAGTAGTTGTGTACGGATGTGAGTGGTGGACCATAAAGAAGGCTGAGTACAGAAGAATTGATGCTTTTGAATTGTAGTGCTGGAGAACCCTTGAGAGTCCCTTGGACACCAAGGAGAAAAAAACAGCCAATCCTAAAGAAAATCAACCCTGAATATTCATTGGAAGGACTGATGCTGAAGCTCTAATACTTTGGCCACCTCATGCAAAGAACTGACTCATTGGAAAAGACCCTGATGCTGGGAAAGATTGAAGGCAAGAGAACAGGATGACAGAGGATAAAATGGTTAGGTAACATCACCAACTCAATAGACATGAATTTGAGTAAACTCCAGGAGATAGTGAAGGATGGGAAGCCTGGTGTGCTGCAGTCCATGAGGTCACAAAGAGTCAGACACGACTTAGTGACTAAACAAGCAAAACAAGATAAATTCAGTGAAGTAAAATATTCAGCAATAAAAGTGAGCATTTGGTAGAATCTTGATTGTATGGTGATTCTGTGTACACATTATACATTTTTCAAAACGCATCAAAATACAGTTTAAATTGGTGATTTGTATATCAATTGCACCTTAAACTTAAAACCCAGTATTTGTAAACCTTTTAACACGTACCAAATTTATAAGCATACATTAAATGTTAATTATTGTTAGTGTCCTCTCCATATGGAAATAAGATTTTTTTCTTAAGACATAATATGACCTAGTTCTCACAGGTAAGTTAAACTTGAAGTCCTTTCATGACCAGTCATTTCCTCACCTCATGAAGCAGAGTAGAGTGTTTAAATGAGCAGACGTGGCATTAGTGCATCAACGATTCCAGGGCCAAAATTATATAAAGATCCCCCTGAATTCAATTTTCATTATAAAAGTTTTCTTTTTTAAGTCTGCAAAGACTAGGGCTCCAACTTTTCTGAAATATTACTGAACAGGACTTCCCTGGAGGTCCAGTGGTTAAGACTCTACACTTGCAATGCAGGGGCGCAGGTTCCATCCCTGGTCAGGGAACCAAGATCCCACATGCCGCACAGCGCGGCCAAAACACTAAAAAATGTTACTGAACAGTTAATAGTCTTCCTCTCATGTGGGGAGAGCTGTGTGCTTTCTCATAACCCAGATGTTCTTTGAGGGATCAGAAGTACGGAACTCATTAGACATTTACTGAACATTTGGTAGCCTGGGAGGACTTGGAGCCAAACGAATGAAACAGGCCATGGTTGCCATTGTCAAATCCTCAGGGAACTTACCTTAGTCGAGGAGTCAGAATACACAGCAGCGGGAGCCATTAGTGGCTGCATGGAGGGTCGAGAACTGGAACTGTCTTAAGGAGAGGAAGCAGCATGTGGGTGGGGTGTCCTGGGGGGCGAGGGTTGGTGTGACGCAGCAGAACACAGGGCTTGCAGTCAGAAGACCTAGGTCTTGGCTCTGCTGGTTCCTTCATGTCAGCTTTGGTTGTCATTCAGCTTTCCCGAGCCCCTGTCAGTAATAAGAATTGTAATAGTAACAGCGATGCTTTCACTGTCATAGAAATGCTGGAAGGCAGCGTGTAAAGCAAACTATATCACTCTTCAAAGTGGCACGATTATTATCTCAGCTGGACCCTAAAGTAACACTGAACACCCACCGTGTACCAGGTGCTACGTGAAGCCTGTTACACACTCACAAAAGTTTTGTGAGTTAAGGGTCATTTTCCCCATTTTACAAACGGGAAAAATGAAGTTTGGAGAGACCATGCCCTGCTCATAGTCAACTGTGTGACAAAGTCAGATTTGCTTTATCTCAGCTTCCAGTCCTCAGAGAAAGGAATGAGCCCAGGATGGTCGTGGCTGATGAAGTGTCTACTCCGTCCAGAGCATACAACATGTCCTGTGGCATGGAACCAGAGATGAAATTAATGAACTTTCTCCAATAAAGTCATTTCTTGGTGTGCTTTCCCATTTAAATTACGAAGTACAGAAAGAATTTGTATTTTACTAGTTACTGATGTCTGTTGAAAGCATACTCAACAATATAATGGATTTTAAAAACTGATGCAGGTTTAATTAATAGGCCCTAAAATCAGCTTGATTAATAAGCGGTAATTGCTTTTCCAGTTGAGTTTCTCCATTGGCAGAAAGAGAGCTCTACATAGGCAAAAACAGACAAGTACAGTTTGTCTCTGAAGCAGTCAGAAGCTCTCACTATACCAAGTTATACTGGACGCCCTGTGCCCCTGTGGGCTGCTGCTTCCTCCGGCCACTGGGACAGTGGGCTGCAGCCATGTTTTGGACAGGTGCTCTGTTGGGACCCCCTCCAGACTCAGGATGGGAGGGGCAGCTGGCGCTTATAGGGTTTGTTGTTTAGTCACTCAGTTGTGTCTGACTCTGCGACCCCCATGGACTACAACATACCAGGCTTCCCTGTCCTTTACTGTCTCCCGGAGTTTGCTCAAACTCATGTCCATTGAGTTGGTGATGCCATCCAACCATTTCATCCTCTGCTGTCCCCTTCTCTTCCTGCCCTCAATCTTCCCCAGCATCAGGGTCTTTTCCAATGAATCGGCTCCTCACATCAGGTGGCCAGAATATCAGGGCTTCAGCTTTCTAGTGTGCTATACTTCCACTTTCATTTTCTTTTGTTGTCTTTGCTTTCGGTGGGTGTCAAATCCAAAAAATGATCACCAGGATCACTTGTTTGTGTCTGGTGGACAGTAGGGATCCAGTTTCATTCTTTTGCATGTGGCTGTCCAGCTTTCCTGACCCCATTTGTTGAAGAGACAGTCCTTCCCGCGTTCATTCTATATTCTGGTCTCCTACGTGGTAGATCGGTTGATGGTGCACGGGTTTATTTCTGGGCTCTATTACATTGATCTCTATGTCTGTTTTCATGACGGCACCATATTGCTGTGATTACTGTAGCTTTGCAATGTATTTCAAAATCAGAATGTGTGATGCCTTTAGCTTTGCTCTTCTTTCTCAAGATTGCTTTGGCAATTTGGGATCTTTTATGGTTCCATACAAATTTGGGGATTATTTTTTTCTGTTTCTGTGGAAAAAATGCCTTTGGTATTTTGACAGGGATTGCAGATTCCTCAGGTAGTATGACCATTTTAACAATATTAATCCTTTCAAACAATGAGCACGGAGTATCTTTCCATTTATTTTGTTTCTTAACTTTCTTTCATCAAATTGTATATAGTTTTCAGTATACAGATCCTTCACTACCTTGGTTAACTTTATTCCTAGGTATTTTATTCTTTTTGGTGCACTGTAATGGAATTTTCTTCTTAATTTCTCAACCGAGTAGTTTTTTACATTGGATGCTGGATATTTTGAATTTTGCTCTGTTGGTTGCTAGGGTTATATTTGCTTAGGGTTAAATTTTGTTTTGGCACACTGTTAAATTAACTGTATCTTTTTGATACTTGTTTCTAAGCTTGTATATCAAGTCTAGCATGCCTTTCAGTCTAGAGCAAATTAGGCCCCACAGCTAAAGAAATGTCCTTCTGAGAATTCTGCCAGAAGGCCCAGCTGCCGCTCTGACTGGTGGGAATACAGACGATTTCCAGCCTGTGCGAGTCTCAGCTGGTTGAGGCCTCTCAGGCCCGCGCTGGCTCGAGCGGACCCCCATGCAGATCTCCAAAGCAGCCTCTCCTTGCCCCTCCCACTCTGCAGTCCGTTGCTCTTAAATTCCCTCCTCCTCCGCTCCCATGCACTGTAGCTGTTATCTGCTCAGAACCCCAAGACCCCTGGACTTCACATGGATTCTTTCCTGCACTGGGAGCTTCTCACACACCAGCTAAACTCCCGTTTCTCAGGGAAACAGTACCGTGCTGTCCACTGATGTCTGAAAACCAGCTTTTAAATGTATTTTACCCAGTTTTTGGAGTGTGTAAAGAAGGGTAAATCTGGTCCCATTACTCCATCTTGGCTGGAAGCACGGTCCGCACGTGGAGACAGTTGGGCAGGTAGAACATTAGGCAGATTGACTGGATTTATTGGTATTGTGATATAAGTGAGTTTGACCTTGATAAGACAGTCCATACATTTTCCTAGAGCTTCCCTGGTGACTCAGTGGTGAAGAATCCGCCTGCCAGTGCCGGAGACATGGATTCGATCCCTGATCTGGGAAGATCCCCTGGAGAAAGAAATGGCAACCCACTGCAGTAATCTTGCCTGGGCAATCCCATGGACAGAGAAGCCTGATGGGCTGCAGTCCACGGGGTCATAAGTGATTTATGTAAGGCTTGTTTACAATATGTATACCTGACAACTGTAATCAAGTATGTCACAACCCCAAGAATAATAACTAAGTACTAAACCTGTTCAATTTCTTTGTCTCTGTTTTTAGAAATCATTCCATCAAATGACCTCTATAACCATCCGAAACTATCATTTTAAGGTCATTTTATACTCGACTTGCAAGATAAATTATAGGGTGTCCACTTAAACTTGAATTTCAGATAACCAATAAATTTTAATGTAATAATGCCCCAAATATTGTTTAAAACATACTAAAAAAAATATTGTGTATCTGAAATTTAGATTTATCTGAGCATACAAAATGCCCAGTTAAAATAAGAATACAGATTTTTCTTTGTTAAGTCTGACAACCCTATTTGAGAACAGTGCCTGCCTCAACTAATCTTGTCAGATGATTCCTTCTATTTTGAGGGATAAGACTGAGAGACAATCTCACTTTATACTTCAGCTTTAATTTCCTCCATGATTTTCTTCCTAAGTATATAACACCATAAACCCTCTTAAATGTATTTCCAAGCATTTTCCTTCATTGGAAGGTGGAAATTAATTCAGAGAATAAAATATGAGAAGACTCAATTCACCAATTCTCTGAATATGCTACCAGAACCCATAAAAACATTATGTGCTTAACGTGGGTTTGGACTGGGTGAGTATGTTCATTTTTCTTCTCATATTTTCAGCTTCATTTTCCCTGAGTCTTTGGCACACCTGCATTTTTCAGAGGCAAATGTCATTTTTCTCACCAGCATCCTGACCCCAGAGTACAGGTCCTTCCTAAGCCACACCTGCTTGTGAGACAATTTAAATGGCAGTCATAGGATCCAGGAAGAAATGTAGGATTAAAGAATCTGTTTAATGAAATTGATGGGGGTTTTGTTTTGTTTTATTTATTTATTTACAAAAACAGAAGTCTTGAGGGCTGAATCTCTTCATAAAACTTAACTTGTTTCCTTCACTGGTTCTTGGGTATGGTAACAATGATGCCTTCATTTCCCCTCGCTATATTATTTAGAAAGAGTAATTCAATTCACCTCAGCACTGTGGAATCCTGGCAGGGTGTCAGATCTTTAATAACTTAACTCATTCTGTCACTTTATTGAATTAGCGGGGGGAAGAATAATGTTTGCCACTTTGAATCCTGTTTTAGAATCCGCGAAAAAGTGCCAAGTTCATCTGTGGCTCCTGGATACCCTCGGTTAATATCAAATTGTACCCAGCTGGAATCATTTCCTGTGATTCAGAAAATCTTTTTTGTTCCATTCCCCAAGGATACAAATTGGAAATAAAGGGATGAAACTTGGAAGTAATGCAATAAGACATCCCTAGGAAGCATGAGAATCTTAGATTAACCAGTCTGTGAGTTTAAGATCTTGCCCAGATGTGCTGGAAATACCCTGTCTACACTATGAAAATATCCACCGCCTTCTGTAATTCAGTGTTTCTTCTCTTGCTCCCCTGTTTGCTCTCTTCTTCTCCTTCCCTTCCTCCTCCTCCTTTTAATGTAGAAAAGCAGCTGCTGGTCTTGTTGGCAGAGGACACCTCTGGTCCTGAGGAAAAGTTGAGAGAGCTCCCTGCTTGGAGGCTAGTGCAAGGTGGGGGCAGTCAAGTGCTTGGTCCAGGAATGTCTTCATGCCCTGGCTTAAAAAGTTATTTCTGCCAACGCATTCCTGTCCCTAAAGCACATCCTCGCTCTCCTCTCCAGCACAATTCTTTCCCTACTGGCCAGAAAACTGACGTTAACCAGAGCTCAACCAGCCCCGTCACCCTCTCCCACACCAGTTACTCATTTTTATACGGAAGGAGATTTCATGTGTGCTGAGCCAAGCGTTCTTAAAGAAATAATTTTTTGAAACATTAACAAATGGCATTTTCTCGGGCTCTGGTTTCTCCATCCTTAAGGGCAAGTGCACCCAGGGCCCATGTGTTCATAGCATCCCCTCTCATCCAGTAACTGTCAAGCCAACTTGAAACGATGCCCAGAGCTCTCTCCTTTGTTACTTGATTTCTTTCACAGTGTTTTATACTGAGGGATGACCCATGGTCCAGAGTCAGGCTGAAAATGGGCCATCAGCTCTGTGCCTGAGGGGATGGCACATTCTGGAGGAAGAAACATGGAACTGTGTTCTGACCCGTGTCGGGCTCTTGGGGCAGTGTTGGGGGGTGGGTGGCGAGGGGCTCAGGTTTCCCCATGTGAAGCAGGGAGCGTGGGGAGTGACAGACATGCACGGCAACTCCAGGGCTGCCGGGCGAATCCCAGGCTGCGGCTGGCACCTCCCCAGAGCCCTGGTACCATCTGCGTGGGTGAACCGAGCCTCCAGAGGGTCTGGAACGGGGCTCCCTCCTGAGCTCACAGCACCCCTCTGTCCACATCACCAGCCTACCTTCTGTGAGCTTCACTGGAGCGGGAATCCAGCCTGGTGTGCCTCGCCGAGGGGTGGGACCCGCATGGCAGCAGGCAAAGAGGGGCACTGGATGATTACCTGTCAGTGAATCGAGTTCATCTGTGACGGCAGTGTTGACATCTAGTTTCTGGTTGACTTTTCCCCCCACAGTGAGCAGAACTCAGGAGCAGCAAGTAGCAGGGAGCAGCAGACACAACTAAAAATTCTGAGAGGTCAAGTGTCTTCACTTCTACAGTCATTTGAGATAGATTCTGAGTGCTTTTTCTCTTCCTGGGGGATGTTGCTTCGATATCAAAAATCTTTCTATTGTTGCTAGCTACTAAAAGCATTGGACATTTCCAAGCACAGTTAAGAATTTGCCCTCACGCCATCCAAAATAGATAACTAGGGACACAATTCCCCCTGCTCCTGTCGCCCCGAGAGGCCCCACAGCACACAGGTTCTCAGGGCTTGATCTGGGTGTGGTCGCTTTGGTCTCTGATCCTAGAAAAATGTTATGTTCCTTCATGTTGGAAAAAAAAGTATTCTGCTGCCTTTGAGTCAAGGAAATTCTTTCTTGTTTTCCTGCTTTTTAAAAAAGAATTATATTTTAATTGAAGTATAGTTGATTTTCAATGTGTTAATTTCTGCTGTACGGCAACGTGATTCAGTTATGCATACATATACACTCACTTCTTAAAGTACTCTCTTCCATTATATTTACCACAGGATACTGAATATAGTTCCCTGTCCTATGCAGTAGGACCTTGTTTTTTATCCATCCTGTAGATAAAAGCTTACATCTGCTAACCCCAGCCTCCCAGTCCGTCCCTCCTCCATCCCCCTCCCCTTGGGCAACCACAAGCCTGTTCTCTATGTTCATGCGTCTGTTTCTGTTTCGTAAAGAGGTTCACGTGTAAACAGTAAGCAGATGTACTCCTAAAGCCATTTCTGAGTTGGTTTTTGGCTATTTGCAGTGGAAAGGACTCTGGATACACCAGCAAGCCACATGTGCGGTCCTCCAGCAAGCTGGGTGTGGGACCCTCCTACCATCCTACCTCTTCCATTTACTAATTATTTACACATGTGCTTCATTTCTGCAGGGTTATATACATGAAGTGTTCACTGATATTTATCACGTACGAATTGGAAATCTAAATGTGTCAGTAGATGATTAAATGTTCACTCGCTTTTGTTCTCATGAATATATTTTTCCCCCCTCTTTTAACTTCTGTGTTTCTCTCTTGCCCCTGGGCATTTATGAGACTGTCCTGCTCTATGTGGAGAGAGAGGTAGCATTTTATTTATTGGTGGTGCGTCACAAGCGTGCTCTCTGGTCACAAAGCCCTCTCACGCTCCCTTCCAAGTGATTTATTTCTTCTCAAGCTGTACAATCGCAGCCTTGTGGGGAGAGCCCGCCACTCCAGACAGCAGCGGTGGGTTAGAAAGGTCTGTCTTTCTCCCAGGCGAAGCCTCCCCTGCATCCCTGATTACGTCTCAATGATGCTCTTATCCTCACACACAACCCGCGCTTTCTCAGCCTACCGGGAAGCACTTGATTTGTGTCCCTGCCCGGAGGACGGGAGGCAGCCGCCCTCGGAGGGTGGTCATACAGCCAGGTGAGCTGTGGCTGGGGAGAGGGTGAGCCTGAATGCTGAAAAGCTTTGGTATCCAGCCAGCCTGTTCACTGAGGAGGCTGCTCAACCCTGCCTGGGAAACTGCATGTGCAGGCAGAAAAGGGCTCGGACACTTGCAAATGGGGACACTCGGGGTGGCTCTAATTGTCCACCCCAACAATTAGAGGGTGGGTGAGGGGGGACAGTCGTGAGGGGGTAGTGCCCAGGGTAAGGGCAGCCTGGAGAAGACAGACCTACAGACAAGGGTGGACGAAGGTTCTCACAGCATCATCGGGTCTTGCGGGTAGAGTGCCTCAGGCCCCAGGGCCCACAGAGGACCAAGTTCCCTCAAGCTGTAGCTTAGATTTTGTCAAGAGATAAGGACAGCCAGTGAGCTGGACAGTAGAACCAGGTGTGCCCAGGGGGACAGACGTCCTGATGGAGTCTTGACCAGGAGAGATGACTCTGTCCATGGCCCCGACATGCCCGCACCCTCTGAGGATTTCGGAGGGTCCAGTTCCCACACAGTCACCAGGGTGAAGATGGAAGATGGCCAATAACCATGGTGTTCGAGTCTCCTTTGTCTGCTCTTGAAACCCCATTCTCTCCTTGAGACCACCTGGACATCGAGTTAGGTTCCCGGGATGAAGGTGAACACCTTTGTGTATCTGGAGGTGGAGGAGGGGAAATGGTCTGTGTTGCAAGTTGAATAATATTTTAAGTTTTTCTCAACCAACTTCTTATTCATAGAAATGTCATCATAACTCGTTTTCCTAAAATGAGAAAATTTGTAATGCAAACTCATCCTGTGTTTAAACACTGGGGACTCGAGAAGCAGGCCCACGGAAGGGCTGGGAAACCCTAGAGCGGCTGGATTCGACTCCTGAGGTCGTCCTCCAGGTGTGGGCCAGACCCGCACGGACCCCCGGCCCTCCGGTGGCTTCCGTGTGAATCCTGCTCGCTGTGCCAAGTCCTGCCACATCCAGTGGAGGCCAGAGTCAGCCCACACCCCTGTGGATGAAAGAGGGCCAGGACCTCCTGGAGGAAGTGGCCTTGACATGTGGTGATCACAATGGCCTCCAGACACTTCCAGATGGGGACCCTCGTATGTGAACCTGCTGGAAAGCCAGGCCTCTGGTCTCCTGGCCTCACTCACCAGGGGTGTGCCCGGGCGCCTGCAGCACCCCCCAGGCTCCCTGGTGCCTGAGGAGCGTCCGGTGCAGACCCTTCCACGCTGTCTCCCGGTGAAAGTCACAAGTTCAGCCCCAGAGGAAACTGATGGAGGGTAGAAACTGCTCATCCTGCAATCTTAAAATTGCATCTATCCCCACTCCTCACACCCACCAGGCCCCAGGAATTAATCTGTTTTGTTTTGTTTTTTTCTTTTTAATGCAGTAGTTATTTCGTGTCTGGCACAGTTAAATGCATTGTATGTGTGCAGGCGTGACAAACTCGTTAATTTGTTAAACTGTGAAATGCTAAAATATGCCAATATTTTTGTCACTGCTTTGACATTCCTCATTTTTAAAAACTATATCAGGTGATTTAATTAAAAAGAAAAAAAAAGGAACCCGCTTGGCCTTTTTGAACTGCAAAGAGATCCTGTCTGACCTCAGTGGAACTCCCTTTGACTGCTCGCCCTTTGGGGTGAAGGGGTGAGCGCCCCCCCACCAGAGAAAGGCGAAGGCCGTGGAGAGCTGGGCTCCCAGATCCAGTCACTTCTGCCTCATTCACTGAGAAATTATACTCAGTATATTGGGTATACATACCCAGGTTACCCTGGGACGTTGTAAATTTTGTCAATAAAAACCTTTCGGAAATTTGCTTTCTTTCTTGTGCTATAAGTCAAATGTAGAGACAGACAGTAGGGTGGGGTCACCAGGGGCTGGAGATGGGGGAGGGAGTTACAGTTTGGCAAGAGTCCTGGGGATGGAGGGGGTGATGGTTACCCAAGGAAAGCATCCCGAGTGGTTAAGATGGTAACTTTTCTGTTATGTATGTTTTACCACAATGAAAAGGCGCAGGAAGGAGGTGCAGTCTGTGGGAAGGAGAGAGGGGAAGGCAGCTCCCTCCAGCTGGCCTGACTCACCGCTGCTCCCCCTTCACTTTCTCTTCCCGAAGCCCAGCGCACTCAGGGTCACCAGCAAAGCACCCGCAGAGGCGCCGCCTGGGACGTGACAGTGAGGACTCTGCCGGAAGGGCCAGACTCTGCGGCCGCACACAGGTCTCTCCCCGCCGTAGATGAGGCTCTGCTCTAGGCTAGGAACCTCGCAGAATCAAGCAAAGAACCCGAGGTTTTTCACCATCACATCCCAGGCAGCACCTCTTTGCGGGTGCTTTGCTGGTGACCCTGAGAAAGTGTGGAGGGTGAGAAGCGGTGAGTCAGGCCGGCCAGAGGGAGCTGTCTTCCCCTCTGTCCTGCCCAGGAACCAGCCTCCGCCTCCCTCGGACTGCACCTCCTTCCTGCGCCTTTTCATTGTGGTAAAACATACGTAACAGAAGAGTTACCATCTTAACCACTTGGGATGCTTTCCTTGTGTAGGTGGCCTTCCCTTAGGTTAACCTGGTTATCAAGAGCACCCTTTCTTGTAATTCTGGGGGTCACAGGGCAAGATCCACATCCCTGAACCAACAGGTCCCAGTCAGAGCTCCTGTGATGTTTCAACCCTGGTTAACCTCCTAGTTCCCAGCATCTCTCACCCCATTCCCGCCAGCACCCCCACACCCCCACCACTAAACCGTTTGTCTGCTTGGTTTTCTGGGGATGACAGCACCGCCTGCCGGGTACACACACTCTCCAGCCGCCCTTGTTGGGTCCGGCAGAGCCTGCCGGGACCCTGAGCCCCAGGACTGCACCTCCTCAACCCCCACGCCCTCAGGATCACACGTAGCCCCCCTGCCCAGCATGCCCATCCCTCATGCGTCGATCTTCGAACCTGTTAGTTCGGCACCAGGTCACTGGATGATAATGGATCGTATTCCCGCCTGTCTCCCCCCAGACTGTGGGCAGAACGTGGGTTCAGACCTACCGCCGTCAGGCTTGGTGTGGGGAGGGAGGCATGCGTTGCTTCTGTGACCCTGGGGCCTTCAGCCGGGTGGCTTCAAGAGCAGGCTCCAAGGACACTGTGATGGCTGAGCCTGACAGCTCAGCTATAGTTTGACACCTCTCTTACAGGTGAGGCCCCCCTTTTACAGATGGGGACCTGAGAGGTGCCACTGACCAGCTGCAGTGTGGGGACTTGAACCCAGGGTGAGCACCCACAGGCCCCAGTTGGGAGTCCTGCACGGGGGCTGGAAGGGGGTTGGTGGTCCCAGAAGTTGCAGGGTGGGAGGCAGGGGGTGCCCACCATCTGGGCAGTGCCTGCCCAACTTGCAAAACATACACAGCGCTGGGCAGGGCCTGCCCTTTCTGTGGCTGCCCAAAGCTCTGGTCAGTTTCTCTGTGGCCTTAAAATGATTGCCATGTTCAGTTTGTATTTTAGCTCTTGTGAAAATGAGGGGAAAATCTTGGTTGAATCAGGCTGTAAATCTAGTGTTGTTCACTCCTAATGGCAATGGCCTCTTGATGAAAATGAAAGAGGAGAGTGAAAAAGTTGGCTTAAAACTCAACATTCAGAAAACTAAAATCATGGCATCTGGTCCCATCACTTCATGGCAAATAGATGGGGAAACAATGAAAACAGTGACAGACTTTATTTTTTTGGGCTCCAAGATCCCTGCAGATGGTGACTCGACTATCACCGACTAGATAGACATGAGTTTGAGTAAGCTCAGCGATGGACAGGGAAGCCTGGCGTGCTGCCGTCCTTGGGGTCGCAGAGTCGGACATGACTGAGCGACTGAGCCGACGGAATGGCAGTGGGGGCAGTGCTGTGTGCTTAGTCGCTCAATCATGTCTGACTCTTTGCGACCCCATGGACTGTAGCCTGCCAGGCTTCTCTGCCCATGGGGATTCTCCAGGTAAGAATACTGGAGTGGGTTGCCATGCCCTTCTCCAAGATATCTTCCCATCCCAGGGATCGAACCCAGGTCTTCCGCATTGCAGGTGGACTCTTTACTGTCTGAGCCACCAGGGAAGCCCTGGTGGCAGAGATATTTCCACAAGTGAATTCACAGGTAATCACTAAACCCAGGGCTTGCCAAGGACTGCAGTGTCAGACCTTGGAATTCATGAACACTTAAAACAGACCCAGAGAGAGCCAAAGAAGAGTGGGGAACAGTGTGACTCAGATTCCTAGTCTCGCCTCCCACCACAAAGAGCTGGCTTCTAGGCTACGATCAGGAATCTCTATTTTCACTTCCCCAGTGATTAGATGCACCAAGGTTGGGAGCCAGTGGCCCTTTGCTGTTGCTGTTCAGTCACTCAGTCAGATCTGACTTTCTGCAACCACATGGACTGCAGCTCGCCGGGCTTCCCTGTCCTTCACCATCTCCCGGAGTTTGCCCAAACTCATGTCCATTGAATCGGTGATGCCATCCAACCATCTCACGCTCTATCCCCTTCTCCTCCTGCCCTCAATCTTTCCCAGCATCAGGTTCTTTTCCAGTGAGTCAACTCTTCCCAGCCAGTGGTCCTAACACCCCAGAAATCAGCCCCTCACCCCAGTAGGCCCCATAAACAAGTGAGTGAATGGCTCAGGCTGCACAGAGCAGTGGAAAGAGGCTTGAGGGGAGTCCAATCCTGGCTCTGCCCCGTCTGGGGGTGGAGGGCGGGGAACAGTGTTGACGCAGTCATCGGCCTCAGAGGACTTCAGTTTTCCGATCTAGAGATAAGAAATTGGACAAAATAATCCCAAACTGTTTCCTGTTATGAATTTATCTGATTCCCATGAGATCTGAATTTCTTATTATTCACCGAGAGTGAAGGATATTTTTAAAGGAATGGCGGGGGGTGGTCAGTCCCTGAGGGGAGTTGTCATGCGTTTAGTATCTCGTTCTGATTCTGCTCAGGAATTTGGCAAGACCTCTGTCCGGCTCTCTCATTTCCCTTCCCTTCTGAGTGGAGGGGCGGTTATGTCGGTGACCCCTGACCCTCAGGCTTTGCTCAAGTCTCAGAAATCTTCTGACTTTCCTGCTCTCTCTTTCCCTGGAAACACCAGAATTGCCGTTTTCAAACCTGGCTGTATATGAGGGTCACCTGGGAAGCTTTTGTACGCTTGGGCCCTAGACCCCACAATTGAATTAAGACCTTGAAGAGAGGCCGAGGCATGTGTTTTTAAAGCTCCCTGAGTGTTTGAGATTCACAGGGTGGAGCCAGCTCCCCAGGGCTGGTCTGAAAGCAGGGGTGACTGGGTGTCCAGCTTCCTCTTTACCCAAGTAAGGGGGAGTGAAAGTGTATGAGGCTGAATTGGCAGTGTTGCCAGGGCTTCTTGCCTTGGCCGACGTGCCAACGTTTTTAGATATACCGGATCAATATTTACAAGATCAAGTATTAAATAGACTGTAGACATGAAATGAAACACCAGGCCAACTGGCGCCACCACTATCCACCAGTTGACCAAGTCAAGTCTCCTGGGGTTCATTTTTCTCATTTGCAAAGTGAGGCCCACATTTCCCTCTGGTTATTTGGTAGATCAAATGGGATAATGTGTGTGAACTGGCTTTGGAAACTATCAAGGGCTGTAAAAATCAAATTGGTTTAAGCACCTTGTATGTAGAAGGAGTTCACATATTCAACTAAAGTTTTGTCATTTCTTCCCATATTGACTTACATATGTATTCAATGCAATAGCGAAACCAAAATCCCAGCAAGTTTTTTTTTTGTTTTTTTTTTTTAATAGATCAATAAGCAAATTCTAGAATTTGGATGGAAATGCAAAAGACCTTGAATAGTCAAAACAGTTCTGAAAAAGAAGAACAAACTTAGAGAGCTCACATTCCCAGGTTGTAAGTAATAGTAATCAAAACAGTATTGGTGTAGAACAGGCAAGTAGTTCATTGAAATAGAGTAGTGAATCCCCAAACAGATCCACAGTATCTGGCCAGTGGGTTTTTGATACAATTGCCAATGCAGTTTAATGGATAAAGGATAATCTTTCAACAAATGATGCTAGAACAAGCAGACAACAATATATATATATATGTATGTTTATGTGTGTGTGTGCATGCGTTTATGTGCTAAGGCACTTTAGTCGTGTTCAACCGTTTGTGACCCTATAGATTGTAGCCTGGCGGTCTCCTCTGTCCATGGGATTCTCCAGGCAAGAGTCCTGGAGTGGGTGGCCATGCCCTCCTCTAGGGGATCTTCCCGACCCAGGGATCGAACCCGAGCCTCCTGTGCTGTGCTTGGTCGCTCAGTCATGTCCAATATTTTGTCTCCTGTATTGGTAGGAAGGTTCTTTACCACTAATACCACCTGGGAAGCCCATGTATATATATATATATACATATATATATATATACACCTTTACCTCATACCATTTACAGAGATTTGCTTGAAATGGAACATAGACATAAATAAAAGCTGAAACTATAAACTGACTAGAACACAAAGGAGAAAAACCTTAGTGACTTAAGGCAAGCAATGATCTATTAAATAGCACACAGAAAGCAGAAATGAATAAATTAGATTTTGTTAACATTTAAAACATTTGCTCCTTCAAAGAAGAGTGCTAAAAGACTTAAAAGCAAGCCACAAGCTGGAAGAAAGTATTTCCAAAGCATGTATATACAAAGGACTCAACATCCACAATAGATAACACATACAACTAAAGGAAAGGAAAAGAAATAACCCAATGTTTTAATAAAACAGATGAAAGATTTAAAATATATGTAGTGGTAAAGCTATGTGTATGTCAAATGAACATGTGAAAAGATGCTATAACCTTGTTAATCAATGAGATACCCACTAGAAGAGCTAAGAGTAAAGTCTGTGGCAAAGTTCTAGAGTGAGTGGAACTCTTGTGAATTAATGGTCAGAATGAAAAACATTTTAGTTACTTGGGAAAACAGTTTGGCTGTTTCTTATAAAGTTAAACATACACTTTCCATGGGATCCAGCATCTCCACTCCCACCATATCTCCACAGCAAATTGCATTCAAATGTGATCAGCTTTGTTCATAACTGCCCCAATACCTCCAACGTTCATTAACCTGTGAATGAATGAACAGATAGTGGTATATCCATACAATGGAATATTACTCAGAAAGGAAAAAGGATGGGTTAGATTCATATGCACTAACGTGAATGAATCCTTAAAATATATTAAGTGAAAGAAGTTGGACACAAAGGCTATGGACTATTTTATTTCATTTACATGAACTTCTACAAAAGGCAAAACTATAGTGTTAGCAGTTTAAAGGTTGCCAAGGGCCAGGCGGTTAAAAGGAAGGAAATGAATAGAGGGGTCTGAGGGCACTTTAGGAGAGATGGAAATATTCTCATGATTGTGTTGCTGGTATACAACTGTGTATTTGTCAGTACCCACTGAATTGTTTCAATAAAAATGGTGAACTTCATTGTCTGTAAGTTATATTTCAAGGAAGCTGACCAAAGGAAATGAAGTCTTTTCCCTTGTGCAGCAGATAAAGATCTGTATAAGGATGGAGAGACTGGTTCTAACCAGAGAAGGGAGAGCAGGTTAGAGAGTATTTGAGCGAAGTCTTGAAAGATGGATACATAGCTATTTGCCAAGTAATAAAGGGCTTCCTTGGTGACTCAGATGGTAAAGAATCTGCCTGCAATGCAGGGGACCTGGGTTTGATCCCTAGATCAGCAAGATTCTTTGGAGAAGGGAATTGCTATCCACTCCAGTATTCTTCCCTGGAGAATTCCATGGACAGAGGAGCCTGGTGGGCTGCAGTCCATGGAGTCACAAAGAGTCAGACATGAGTGAGCAACTAACACTAAAAAAACTCTAAAGGAGGGAAAACAATGCCAGCCAGCAAGGGCAGAAGAACAACACCTCGCAAGCTGGAAATAGCCAGACAGATTCTAGGAAATGCAAGTGGTTAGTTAAAACCCAAGTTTCCAGGAAGAGCATGTCCGGAGGTGAAAATGTGGTTGGCAGTTAAGCTTGTAGGGTCTCATACCTCGTACTAAGGCACATAGGCTTTATCCTGTAAACAAAGAGAACTCACTGAATACTTTGAAGCTGCAATAGACACATTCTGCTTTGGGTTTTGTAAATATTACTCTGGAGGCAGGGAGGAAAACAGATTGGAAGGGACAACAAGATAAAAAAAGCTGAGAAACTGATTAGAAGACTAATAAGACAGAAGAAGAAAAAGAAGAAGCCTCACAGATACTGAGAACAGACTAGGGTTATGGTGGGGAGGGGAGGGAGGGGTAACAGAGTGGGGGAGGGGGAGGTGCAAACTGTTGGATGTAAGATGGGCTCAAGGATGTCTGGGGAATATTTTGTAATTCCAGTATTTTGTAATAGCTGTCAATGGAAAGTAACCTTTAAAATAATTTGTATTTAACAAAGACTACTGTCGTCATCCAGATAAGATAAACCAGGAATTTTGTTCTGTGGAGCAGCATGATGCAGAAGGGAGATTTATGAGAGGCCCTGAGGGAGTGAAACTGTACAGAAGGTGTCCGAAGGCGCTGCAGGAGAGAAGGATGGAAGGCAAAAAACTCGGACAAAGATTTTACCTGCAGGCTCTTTAAAGAGCAAAGTGATGCTTTCGGGTGCCTCGATAGATGTTTGCTTTGCTGATGCAAACAGAGCTCGTCTGTTCCTTGAGGAATAGTGGACCCTCAGGGCCACCCTCAGGTGTACGCCTGTGGTCCCTGCTCCAGACCCTTCTCCCCCGAGCTGGCCCCCTCCACTGCCCCGTGGCCCTTCAGCTGTCTCTGACCCTCATGCCTCTGCAGAGGCAGACCACAAACAACTCGTATTTTGGTTTTCATCTATTTTGGTCTTCATCTATTCCTGGTTCACAGCTCTGACAGCCTTGGAATTTCCTGATCGATATGAGCCATGGGAGGATCTTTTGTTATAATAATATTTGGTCTTTTGTCCTCAGTTCCTGAAATTGCTTCAGAGCCATCAAGGTGTAATGGGTATCTTGTTATACATAGTGAGACCCTTTCTACCACTGCTGGGTTTATGTTGATGAGGTGACTCTTGGAAGTGGGGGTGCAGGTTGCCAGGGGAACAAACCAGGAAAGGG
This sequence comes from Cervus canadensis, assembly GCF_019320065.1. NCBI lineage: Eukaryota > Metazoa > Chordata > Mammalia > Artiodactyla > Cervidae > Cervus > Cervus canadensis. The sequence continues at coordinate 80,741,490 of NC_057394.1, read as the reverse complement.
GTGGAACTTTCAGCCCCACCCCCTGATCTCCAGGGAGAGGAAGGGCTGGAGATTGACTCAGTTGCAGATGATTTAATCATGATTTGATCAGTCGTGCCTGTGTAACAAAGATTCCACATAAACCCCAAATGATGAGGTTCAGAGACCTTCTCGGTTGGGGAACCCAAACCCTTCCATGTGCCACCTTGTTCAAGGGGCTTGCCCTCCTGCAGCCCTTCGTCTCGCTGTTGGTTTGCATCCTTTAATATCCTTTGAAATAAACCAGTAATCTCACTAGTAAACAGGTTTCCTGAGTTCTATGCGCCACTCTAGCAAATGAAGGAGGGGGTCGTGGGAAGCTTTGATTTATAGCCAGTGAAATCTCCCATCCACACCTAGGCAATCCCATGGACAGAGGGGCCTGCAGGCACAGTCCATGGGGTCACAAAGAGTCGGCGCGACGAAACACCAACACCAATAAGAATGCCAAGGAGATCAGACACCGTGTCACCCTCCCCGCCTCCTCCCTGGGGACAGTGCCACTCTCGTCACCCACCTCGAGTTTTTTGTCAGATTCTGTTATGACTGTTATTTCCCTCTTTGCAATATCATCCTGACTTCTTTTCACAGTGTCACATGTCAAGTTCATTCACACTGAGCTGGTGGCGCGAGTTCTCCCTAATGTAAACCTTCAGTCGAAGAGGATGACCCGTCCTTGAGTTCTGAGCCCAGGATCTCGGGCTCTGTCTTACTATGGGAACTGAAGTCCTTCCCCCGCCCGCTGATAACACTGTTTATCCTCAAAGGAGAGAAAAGCAGGTTTTCCCTCATGGGCCAGATGATGTGTCATGTAGAGTTGTGAAGACTCCCTGATGGAGATCTCAGCGTTGGAGGGCCAGGCATGCTGGTCACAGACACCACTGACGTGGGGAGAGCAGAGCCCAGTGTCCTCAGCCGCCCTGAGGACGTCTTTCAGCAGATATTTGTCTCCGAGTTGGTCTGACATTTCTGCCGTTTGCAACGGAGCCAGTGGGACTCTGTGTTAAGTGAGGAAGCAGCTGGTCGCCCTCTCCTCCACTCAGCCCTGAAATGTTGTGAAATTCCTTTGTTTTCAACAGCCCACGCGAGGACCTGAGAGACTCGATATTCTTACAAAAAGAAAGCTCCTTTTTTCTTGGCCGCATCATGCAGCCTGCAGAATCTTAATCCCCTGACTAGGAATAGAACCCATGATCCTGTGTAGGGAGTGTGCAGTCTTAACCACTGAACCACGAGGGAAACCCCACAGGCAGCTCTTAAATCACAACTGGGTCCTGGCCTGAGAGCTGCCAAGAGCGTTCTGTTTTGTGCTTCTCTCTGCCTCTGTTTCTTTCTCTGAACCCCTTTTCACATGTGCGTGTGTATCTGTGTGTGTGTGTGTATGACTGATGTTTTAATAACGCCCACCATGTTTAGGATAAAATGTATTTTTATCATAGCTCCTTTTAAAATTAAATAAAAATTCTGAAAGGTCAAGGAATGTGTCATAGGCGCATGAGGAAAGAGCAAACCTCATCCAATTAACAATAAAAAAGAAGAGCAAAACTCAAACAGCGTATCTGAGAAAAGCTGCTTCCAGTCTGGCTTTAGGGTTCCTGTCTCCACAGAACCTCCCATTCTGGTGATTGATGGACGGCTCCTTTTCCCGAGTAAGAAACTGTGGAGCGCGTTACAAGTGGGGTCACGTTCACTCAAACCGTAAGGAGCCTTCCTGTCCAGTTCTTCTGAGTTCGGATGCTTGAGCTTCTCCCCTGGGGATGGGACCAAGGGCTCCTATAAGCTCAGAGAATCCACCACGAGCCTTCATACTGGCAATGACGACATTTCTAAGCAATAGATACAACAACCCAATGATACACCACTCCGTAGAGAAGGCATGATTTTCCAGCTTCAGTAAAGGTATTTTTTTTCTTCAAGCATAATTTGTTTTTCCTGTTTGACCTCATCTCATTCTTCGCTGAGCTATGGAGTCGAAGCTTATTAGCTCATTAGCTAAGTCAGGCGGGTTAGGGGACGTATTCACTCCTTTATCCCATCTAAGACCTTGAGATCATGCTTCCAGCCTCTTGTCCTCAACAGTCTCCCTTCCAGTTGACAAGAAACAGCTATAACAGTCATAATTATAAAGCAGAGCTCTGACCAAGCTCAGCTCCCTGCTCAAATTCTTCTGGTTACCCCTGAGGTTTAACCTTGCATCAAGACCCTCAATGGCATGACCCTGGTAAGCTTCCAACTTTATCTCCCAGGCAGTGGTCACCTGCTCCTGGTCTTTGTCCCTGGATGCCAGTCGCTCTACCTGGAATTCCTCCTCCCCTGTTCCTCCATCTCTAAATCTACTCATCTTCAAAACCAAGTACATGAACTCTGTTCTGAGCTTCCCCAGCTATAAGTAATTGCACCTCTATTCTCTGAATCCTCAGAATACATTTCTTTTGCGACACATCACATTCTGCCGTGTATTAGACGCATTTGTGGAAAGAAGGAGGAAAGCTAACATTTATTAGATCAATCATTGCATTAAGACTTTTTATTAGCTCCTTCAAGGTTTACGCAACCCTGGGAGGTATATATTATTACTCTTTGTTACAGAAAATGAAACAGTTGCTCTGAGTGGGGCTGTGAAATTGAATTCTGATGGCAGCCTTCACATCGGTGCTCTTTCTACTCCATAGCGTGTATTCCTTAACCTCCTCTGGATGGTGACCTTCCTGAGAAGGACCAGATCTTCATCTTCACACACATCAAGACTCCGGGTGCGGGGCTTGCCACCCGGCCGGTGCTCTGAAGGCACCAGGACTGAGGGCAGGCTGGGCTGACGGCCCGCACTGCTCCTTCCCAGCTCCCAGCTGCGAAGCGCAGCTGTGCATTCCAGAGTTACACGTGCTGCCATGACCTCCCCGCCCGTGTTCTGCCTGCTCTCCGTGTCCTACTTAGACGTCTGTGATTGGCAAGCTGTTAAGTACTCTTTTGTCCAGATCCTGAGCATAACAATCAACCGATGATTTCTGGGGATGAAAACAAGTTGTTTTTCAGGGTGATTTTGTGCTGCTTTTTGGATCAATTCTGCTTGCATTTCTTCCACCCCATTTTAACAGCCAGAAATTGCGTATAGAGGGTGACATCACCGTTGTATGAAAATTATGTGTGTGCAAGACCCTAAGCCTAGAAGGGCCTATTTCACTCCTCCTGTCCTGCTCCCACCAGCTCTCCCCCGTGCTAAGTCACTCAATTGTGTCCCACTCTTTGTGACCCTATGGACTGTAGCCCGCCAGGCTCCTCTGTCCATGGGATAGTCCAGGCAGGAATACTGGAGTGGGTTGCCATTTCCTTCTCCAGGGGATCTTCCCCACCCAGGGAATGAACCCGTGTCTCTTAAGTCTGCTGCATTGGCAGGCGAGTTCTTTACCACTCATGCCACATGGGAAGTTCCAGCTCTCCCCCCCCCCACCGCCCCCGCCACAACTCTGTTCCCTGCCTCCTCTGCCCCCTCCCATCCAGTTGCCCAGAGCATTCTCTGCCCACCTAGTTGCCTCATTCTCTCATTGTCCTTCCAGCCACACCCGCGGTCCTGACTCTCTCCGCCCAAGCTCACTTGCTCTGCTGTTTAGCTCATCCTGAGACCAAACAGCCGTTCACCGAATTGCTACATCAACTCCTTACTCCTTGTTAAGCTGTACTTTATGGAGTAACTTAATTGAATAAGTAACTCTCCTGGCAGGAACTCAGACACCATGGTTTCCTAATGAGAAAGGTATGTTAGGGCAAGGGGGCTTTTCTCAGAGTCCTCCTGGGGCACCAGCAGCCTGTCTGGCTGATCCTGTCCACACACCGTCCCCGCCTCCAACACTCAGCACGAGGTTTGCAGCAGGAAGTAGCAACAAGGAAGGCCCCATTGCTGCCCTCTTACCCATCTGATAACGTGATGTGCGGTGACTCACACACCAGGCTTGTAACACCGGTGACAAGAGCAGCAGTGACCGCAGCCCTGTGGGGCTGGGAATTCGCCCAGCCTCAGGGTGTCGGCCAAGGAGCCTCAGTGACCAGGAGGCAGGAATCCCGCCTGGCTGACTCCTCAGCTGGTGACGCCTCTGACAGAATGACGCATGCCCCATCCTGTCCCTACACCTCCCCACTGCTCTCTGAGACCAAAGACTGGGCCCCACAGAGACTCCAGGGCTCCTGGGCAGGGCCATTGCCAGGGGGTGGGGGGCGGAATCCACACTTCAGGGCCCTTGCACGTGCTGGGCGAGCAGGACCCTACACATGCCTTTGATTTTTCAAGCGTGCCAAGGAGTCTCTGACTCTCTGGGTGTGTTGCTTTGATATTGGAAAATCCTCATTTTGCCTCCAAATTCATGCATTCAGCTCCCCCCTCCGCCGCCCGCCCAGGCCCTGGATTTACGGCGGTTGGATTTCATGGGCATCAGTGGCCCCGAGCAGCTGTCGTGGGATTTCTGACTTTTGGACACTGGTTCATTTCCCACAGAGAGCTCCAGGGACATCTAAGCCCTGGGATGTTCCCCCTCTGGCCTCCCTCTCTCTGCCCCCAGCACGTAGGTTGCCCAGCTCTAGCTCCAGTTGTTATGCGCTCCTTCAGAATAATGCTGTCCATGTTTATTTGTAGCTGTTTCTCTGAGTCACAGTGTATCATGGGATGAAATGAAACGCTAAGAAGTAAAACTGGTCTGTGTGCCTCTGGGTGATGCTGTTGCTACTAGCCTCTTCATGGATATGAAAATTATTTTTATTTGTATCAGGTGATAGGTTGAAAAAAAGTGGAAGTTCTTGATGGGTTAGGAATTGGCCAGATAAATGTCAGACATAGATAGACAGATAGATAGAACTACCTTACACTCACATTTTATATGTCTATCATCTATCCATCTATATATGTAATTATGAGTGCGTGTATGTCCTCAGTAGTGTCTGACTCTTTGTGACCCTATGGACCATAGCCTTCCAGGCTCCTCTGTCCATGGGAGTCTCCAGGCAAGAATAGTGGAGTGGGTTGTCATGACCTCCTCCAGGGGAATCTTCCCAACGCAGGGATCGAACCCACGTCTCTGTGTCTCCTACATTGCAGGCGGGTTCTTTACCGATGAACTACCTGGCAAGCCCATATGTAATTATAGAGAGGTGCTGTTTTCAAGTACTAAATGACAGGAGGTCAAAACTCCTTTTTCTTTAAGGAGAAGGCAAACCCAGGCTGTGAGGCAGAGGAGGCTATGCCATTCTCCCAGTGGAGGTGGGGTCTGAGCTCCTTCACAATTAGGAACAGTTGTCATGCGCCGGCCCATGGCACCAGCACTGAGGAGGCACCCAGAGCCTCATCAGTTCAAGAGTGAAGCAGATGTTCAGGGCTGTCCCCAGGACTGGCAGAGGCAGGCCCTGGCCAGGGCTGTGCTCACAAGGTGAGTCCATGCCAGGCCCCCCTGAACTGAACAGGGACTCCCCCCAAACTCCGGCAGTGCAGGCTTTGCCAGGGTCCAGCACTTGTGCACTTGACCTTTCAGGAGCAAGAGCAGGAAATAACCCCCAGCAGCAGCAGCATTCTTGAACATGAGGCCCAGCAGGGCTGACTCTGCTGGCTGTACTGAGGGGCGAGCAGCCCTGAAAGGTAGTCTCTGAAGCTCTGACGTTTTGAACAGAGTCTTGATCTCTCAGAGGCATTGTTATGAAAAAGCACAAGTGTGGTCCTCCCTTCAGAGGCGAGATCCTCTCATTCAGATGCCAGTCTGCAGCATATAATCTGGTAAACTTGCTGAGAATACAGATTCCTACCTCCCACACCGAATTCTGACATGGTAGATCTGGAGCAACTGATGCTGAAGCGGAAGCTCCAATCCTTTGGCCACCAGATGCGAAGAGCTGACTCATTAGAAAAGACTCTGATGCTAGGTAAGATTGAAGGCAGGAGGAGAAGGGGACGACAAAGGATGAGATGGTTGGATGGCATCACCGACTCAATGGACATGAATCTGAGCAAACTCCAGGAGATAGCAGAGGACAGGGAAGCCTGGCGTGCTGCAGTCCATGGGGTCTCAAAGACTTAGCAACTAACACCACCAAAGGTCTAGAGTGGGTCCTGGAATCTGCATTTCAACAAGCAGCTGTCCAGCCAGATTTGGGGACACTTGCTTGGACAGTCTCTTCCAAGCTCTCATTTCTAGCTCTCAGGAGATAGCAGAAAAGGAGCAGGGCTGGGCGGTGGGGACTGTGAAGGGTGCGGTTTCGACTGGGAGCCCTGAAGCTGGACTGCATCTGGTAGCTTGCACCTGGACGCAAAGCAGCCAGCCTTGGCACTACTCTGCCAGTCAGTCACTGGCTGCAGGCTGCCCGGGGGTGGGGACAGCAGATGCTTCTAACCATCCCCAGGATGAGTCAGATCTGGTTTGACCAAAGACAAGTCTCCAAAGAAGGGGACACCTGTGAGTCCATAGCAGCCAATATTCCTGGAGGCTAGGGGCAGGGTGTAGCCCAATAAGAGGGGCCTGGGAGGGGCTCCACTTTGCCCCCTGGCTTTTGTGTTGGCCAGGAAACCAGATAACCAAACTGGCTTGGGGGATGTCATGCACAAATTCTTGTGTCCCCCCAAATCTATATGTTCACATCCTGACCTCCAAGGTAATGGTCTGAGGTGGTGGGACCTTTGAGAGGTTATTAGGTCAGGAGAGTGGAGCCCTTGTGAATGGGAGGAGTGGTCTCATTAAAGGGACCCCAGGATGAAAACCACAATCACAGAAAACTAACCAAACTTATCACACGGACTACAGCCTTGTCTAACTCAATGAAATCATGAGCCATGCCATGTAGGGCCACCTAAGACCGATAGGTCATGGTGGAGAGTTCTGACAAAATGTGGTCCACTGGAGAAGGGACTGGCAAACCACTTCAGTATTCTCGCCATGAGAACCCCATGAACAGTATGAAAAGGCAAAAAGACATGACACTGTAAGATGAACTCCCCAGGTCGATAACTCCCCAATATGCTGAGATGGCTGGATGGCATCACCGACTGGATGGACATGAGTTTGAGTAAGCTCCGGGAGTTGGTGATGGACAGGGAGGCCTGGCGTGCTGCAGCCTGTGGGGTTGTAGAGTCGGACACCACTGAGCCACTGAACTGAACTGAGAGAGCCCTCTACTCGTGTGAGGACACAAGGAGTCTGTGGTCTGCAACCCAGAAGAGGGCCTCATGAGAACCTGCCCAGCTGCACGCGGATCCCAGACGTCCAGCGTTCCCAGCCGGCAGAAGTCAATATCTGCTGTCGAGAAGCTGTGGGTCTCAGCAAACAGGGGACATCGGGGAGCAGCGGGGGTGGTCCTCCCCAAGGGCCCGGCTCCCTGGCTCACCACCGCTTTTCACGGCTGGCTTTAGAAATCACTGTTCCCACGGCAGGTTTTTCTGCTTCCCAACCAGTTCTTGGTTGTGTTCGGTTTGGTGGAGTTTGCTGAAAAGGTGAGTTCTGGGTAACCGAGCTGCAGTTCGGGTCCCCAGCCGGCCGTCCCTGTTTTAGGGTGCGGGATCGTCACGGGGGAGCGGGGGCCGCCGTGGCGCGAGTCCCGCCTTGGTCAGCGCGGACCGCGCGCCCCGGGGAGGCGGGTGGCCGTCCCCACGTGGCCTCCGCGGGGCCGGGAGGGTCCGGACTCGCCCACGTGCCCGCGCCCGCGCCCCTCCCCGGGGCGGGGGCTGGGGGAGCGGCCGCTGGGCTGGGCCGGCTGCTGGCCCCTCCCCTCCTCCCGGCGCCGAGCGTGACCGTGACCGTGACCTTGTCCCCAGCGGGGCTGCGGCTCCAGCGGCGCGTCGCGGGGCGGTGTCCAGGTTGCCATGGGAACCAAGCCCGCCTGTGGGCGGGAGGGAGGGCAGGGTTGGGGTGCTGCGCCCGTGGCAGGGGCCCCACCCCCAGGTGTCACGCGCGGGGTGGGGACGCGCGCAGGGGCGGCCTCGGGGCGGGCGAGGCTGGGGCACCCCGCGCACGCGGGGCAGCGTCCCCGGGGGCCCAGGTCCCCACCTGGACCCGTGGGCGCTGCGCGTCCGGAGATGCGCGCGGGTGGGGCGGGGGGGGCAGGAGGCGGGCTGCCTCTCCCCGCAGCATCCCGCGTTTGTGGTTCCTGGGATCCCCGTGGCGTTCGGTGGCCGCCAACTACTCTGCGTCTCCCCTGAATGCCCCATCCCTTAAGGTTCAGCCTAATTACCGCTTTTCCGTTCGCCCACAGTGACACCCCCGCCCCCCATGATACACGAGAACTCAGTCTGGTAAACACCTTTCATCTTTGCAACTGGTTTCTTTTGTGGGCTCCTCTTCATGTGCCAAAATGGGAGATTAAAAAAAACCAACAAACTCTTGTAATACATAAGCATTGTAGAAAAATTAGATATTACAGATAAGCAACAGCCAGAGATTTGACTAAAATAATCTAAATCTTTCCACCCAGGGACAAGCACAGTAACCTGGATTCCTGACCTTAAATGTAAATATGAATGTCCTTTAGAAACAAATTTCATTCTCATTATACATGTAGCTCTCTAAACTGCTTTTCCATCACATGTATGCTGAACATCCTTCCCAGTAGGAGAGAACTAGAATCCCTGGTATCTTTTAGGATGGCTGTGGAGTACCCCTTTACAACCATAGATAGATCACTGTATTTTGTCACTTATTTAGGAGGTGTGCATTATTTTTGCTATGCTAAACACTGCAGTGAATCACCTTGTGTGTATATCTTGGTGCACAGGTTTGCTTGCTTCCCCAAAAAAACTCCCAGAAAGAGAATACTACAAAGACTGTGTTCCTTACAGGGACTTTTGCTGCATCTCGCCAGATTGTTCCTTCAATGTACCTGTTTATGGTCCCTTCGATCTGAAAAAGCGGTCGTTTTCCTCATACCCATGCCAATACTGGTTATTATTCTTTTAATTTTTTTTCCAAACCAGTATTTGAAAAATGCATTCTTGTAATGTTTCCTTCCATTTGTTTGATTACCCATGAGATTTATCACTTTTGACACGTACTGGCCATCTGTATTTCTTATTAATACTTTATCAAATGCCTCTTTAAGACTACCCTTGGCCTTTTTCCCGTGAGGGTGTTCCTCACTTTTTGTTGATTTGTGCAAGCTTTCTACAATCAGTTCTCACACACCTCTACCCAGAGAACACTCCCCTTGACACATGTGAGAAGTTCCTGCGTGAATGCTTTCGTGAAAATGCTATTGAAGTCAGGTTCCTTCCCGATGGTCTTTAAAGGAGAGAGGCCCCTCCCTGAAGGCAGGGTGGGGAGCTAGGGGGTGTTCCTTGTGTGAACTGTTGAAACTGGTACTAACTGAGAGGACTGAGCCTGCGTGTAGCAAACAGGACGTTGGTCCCTGGTTGGACACTGGACCCAGAAACTGTGACGCGGGGAATTCAGTGGTGCTGAATTCACTTGTGTTGGCTTCACTGGAGGTTCCCCCAGGCTGGTAACATCAGCTCAGAGGCCTCCTTAGGAATACAGATTCTCAGGCCCCAGTCCAAGAGACTTGTAGGCACTTGTGAAAGTGAAAATGTTATTTGCTCAATCATGTCCAACTCTTTGTGACCCCATGGACAGTAGCCCTCCAGGCTCTTCTGTCCGTAGGATTCTCCAGGCAAGAATACTGAAGTGGGTTGCCATTCCCTTCTCCAGGGCATCTTCCTGACTTAGGGATCATACGTGGGTCTCCTGCATTGCAGGCAAATTCTTTACTCTCTGAGCCACCAGGGAAGCCCATAAGCTCTTGTAAGATTTGGTAAAATATACAGACATAAAATTTCCCATCTTAACTGTTTTTAATACAGCGCAGTGGCATTAAATACATTCATACTTGTGCAACCGTCACCACCATCCATGCATGAAACTTCATCTTCCCAAATGGAGACTCTGTCCCCATTAAACACCAAGTCCCCGTTCTCCCCGCCCCCAACCCCTGGCAGCCACCCTTCTGCTTTCTGTCTCCGTGAATTTGCCTGCTCTAGTCCCTCAGGTAAGTGGAATCGTACCGTGTTTGTCCTTCTGTGTCCGGTTTCTCTCACCGAGTGAAGTCTTCAGAGTTCATCCCTGTTGTAGCAGATGTCAGACTTTCCTGCCTTTCCAAGGCTGAATAATATTCCATTGTATGGATGGACCACATTTTTTCTGTTCATTCATTCACTGATGGAGCTGAATGCATTCTGAGGTGCTATATGAACAGGGTTTCCTGGGGACGGGATGCAACACAAATTGTAATCAGCATTTCTGAAGTGGGCTTTGCAGCAAGTTCTGGGCCACTTGCCCTACAAGCCAGGCCATTCTTCTTCCACTGTGTTCCATCACACCACAAAGACAAGCCAAAGCCCCAAGGGCTGGTCTCAGTGAGTGAGCCCCACAGATCTTATAGAAGGTTTTCGAAAAATACAAATTCTTCATTTCCCCCTTTCTACCCAGCTCTGCCCTCCACCCACCCCCACCACCATCAGACAGCAGGACTGAGTGGGTATGAGAATGTCTTGGCTGGGGCCAGGCCTCCTCAGCTGGCCCAGTTCTCACCCCTGCCCCACACCTGTGGTCTCTTCTTTCCTCCCCCACTCCCTGCACCATGGTACCATCTTTAATCTGTTATATATACTCGCCTTCTCGCCTTTGGAGTGAGAACTCTGAGGCTAAAAGCCTGCATTCTGTAGTCTCTCCTTCAATAAATAGTTATTGCATGTTACTCTGTTCAAAGCACTGTTCTCCTTTCTGGGTACAGACTGTACAGCTGGGAACAAAAGAGACAAAAGCCCCACCTGTATCAGCTTTCTTGTTGATGGGGACACAGATCATAAACAAGATAGGTGAGCACGACTTTGGCTAGAGATACATATTAAGTATGAACAGTAAAGCAGGGGAGAGAGGTAGGAATTTGGGAGGTGATGGTGACTTTTTAGAGAGGGCAGCCAGAGCAATCACCACTGTTATGCAGTTGACCATGGAGTAGAAATGGGAGGAAAGGGAACAGACATGCGCATGGGTATGTAATAGAGGAGCACATGCAAAGGTCCTGGGGCAGGAACCTGCTGGATGCCTTGAAGAAGCATCAAGGAGCCCAGTATGGTGGGGACAAGCAGGTGAGGCAGAGGAGGAGAAGATGAAGCCAGGAGAGCCAACAGGGTCAGACCATGCAGGGCCCCGCAGACCAGTGCTGCCCAATAGAAACATTCCAGTCATGTGGACTTCTCTATATTCCAGTAGTGGTACTAGAAAAACAAACAAACAAACAAAAAAGGTGAAATTAACTTTAATATATTTTATTTAACCCAGTATATCTGAAATATTATTTTTTCAATATATGTTCAAATTACTGATGAGACATTTTCCATTTTTTTTGTACCACAAGGATGGAGCCTCCAGGGCTGGGGGAAGCATTGTAAACAGAGACAGACAGACAGACAGATCCCTAAGATGATTCCTCACGTAAGCACTTGGTTGTTCAGTCACGTCGCTAAGTCGTGTCCAACTCTTTGTGATCCCATGGACTGCAGCACGCCAGACTCTTCTGTCCATGGGGTTCTCCAGGCAAGGATGCTGGAGTGGGTTGCCATTTCCTTCTGACTGAACTAAATGAAACAAGGCTCTTACAGTGTCCTTTTGAGGAAGAGAGGGTAACACATTTGTTGAAGTACTTACGTATTCAAGAAAATTCCGGGGGAGTTTAGACAGTGAAGTAATAGTGAAAGAGAGACAGAGTTATTCTCGGTCGGCTGCTCAGCATATCGGAACGGTCCCTCTGCCAGGTCTGGTTGGGTGGTTATATTTCCCAGGTCAGAGCTGGGGGTCAGAAGGAGGGGCTGTCACCAGAAAAGGCTAGAACTCAGAGAGGGGACTCCCTCCGGGTGAGCGGAGCCCCTCTTACTCCCTTTGGTGGTCCCAGGCGTTTGCTGCAGGAAAGACTGTTGTCAAAGGGGCCATTTGTCACTTAATGCTTCCCGATGCTTGACCCAGGGTTGACGTCTCAGGACTCAGTGGGGCTCATTCTGGTCAACAGCTCCCCCATCCCCATCAGATTCATCCGGCATCCAGCCCAGAGACGCAGAGTTACTTGTTCATATTTTCTTGATAATCTAAACGGAATGCTTTTTAAAATTTGTTGGAATTTTATTTTTAATTTTTTAAGTATTGTTGATTTACAGCGTTTCAGGTGTGTGTGTGCTCAGTCGTATCTGACTCTTTGTGACCCCATGGACTGTAGCCTGCCAGGCTCCTCTGTCCATGGGATTCTCCAGGCAACGATACTGGAGTGGGTAACCACTCCCTTCTCCAGGGAACCTTCTCTACCCAGGGATCAAACCCACATTTCCTGCCCCTTCTGCTACTTTGCAGGTGGGTTCTTTAATGCTGAGCCACTTGGGAAGCAAAGTGATTCAGAATGGACATCAATTTCCTAAAGTTGAAAAAGGGTCAAATTCAATTCTGCGATTGTATTTACACACGGTTAACATGCATCCCCAGCCTCCCAGGCCAGGGTGTCTTGGATCCTGGGCAGAGCCCGACCCCAGGAGCGAGCAGGGCCTGCCCAGGGAAGTGGGTTCAGCACGTGTGTTTGGAGGGAGGGTGAGGTGTTGGTCGATGAGAGTTCACAGGTGGATGCTGAGGCTGGAAAGGAGATGCTGAGAGGGGTGACCGCAGAGAGGAGCCGGGACCAGGGACAAGTGAATCGACTGCTGGCCCAGGTGGCTTGAAAAGTCCCCTTGGAATGTGCTCCGTGTATGTGGGACCCACTTTATCATCACTTGTGTCGGCTTCACCCACAGGGTCATGGCTCGTTTCTGATATGGGAAGCATCACCCTTCTGAAAGGAAGACAGTTCATGAAAATAGCACTTCCCTGACAAGGTGGCAGGTGAGGAAATGGCCTGAACATGCATCCCTTACAGATCATGTTAGATTCCCCAATGAAAGTGCACCCAGAGGTATAAAACAGAATATTCACATTTACGTAGGTTTTACTTTGGAAAGCACTGGACGCATTTTCTTCCCTTCATGGATCTGCCTCTTTTTCATGTTCTGCCTGTCAAGTGTTACACATGTTTGTCACCCACCCATGTATGGGGTGTGTGGACATCAACGAGGAAGCCAGCTGGGGTGAGAGCAGGTGGTACCATGTAGCTCCACGAGGGGCCGGCCCTCCTCACGGGACACCTGGCGGGGCTTTCACGGAAGTCAGACGGCCGTCAGCCCTGTGGGAGGCAGGACGCTCTCTTAGAGAACAGATACTCGGTGGTACCCAGACGTTTAACCTCCTTGTCAGTGGGGATGCTTGTTCCCAAGTGCTGGTTGTGTGAGTCAGCGAGGGCTGCTGTAACAAATACCACAGGCTGGGTGGCTGAAACGGCAGCCTTTTTTTTTTTTTTTTTTTTAGGTTGGAATTGATTATACTGGGGCAAGCGCAGCAAGCCTGCCATGGTTGGGTTAGTGTTCTGCCCTTGGAGGCAGCTGAAACCAGGTGCCTCCACCCACCACCTACATGCAAAGAGTAGCAGGCATTTAAACACAGATCTGGAGGTTGGACGTCCAAGATCAAGGTGTGGGCAGGGTGGGTTTCCCCTGAGGCCTCTCTCCTGCTTGCAGACGGCCGCCTCCTCCCTGGGTCCTCAGCTGGTCATTCTGTGCGCGGTGGTCCTGGGGTCTCTCTGTGTTTTAAGAACACCAGGCAGATTGCATTAGGACCCCTGAAGGCTTCATTGTAACTGAATCCCCCCTTTACAGACCCATATCCACACTCAGTCTCATTCTGAGGTGTGAGTGTGCTAGGGCCACAACAGGTATCCCCAGCAGCCACTCTGTACTTTCTATGTCAGTAAGACTTACTGATGCCAGTAAGGCATCCGTTTTTCTCAAGGTTATATGCATTTCTACCTCTGTCCACTAGAGGGCAAACTTTAAAAGTGCTTATTTTCAAAACGTTAGTCTTTATTTTTAACCCTTTCTTGCCTACATGGTTTCTTTTTAAAGGGCTTCCCAGGTGGCTCAGTGATAAAGAATCTATCAAAGCAGGAGACACAGGTTCGAGCCTTGGATCAGGAGGATCCCTGGAGGAAGAAATGACTACCCACTTCAGCGTTCTTGCTTCGGAAATCCCGTGGACAGAGGAGCCTTGGCAGGCTACAGTCCATGGGGTTGCAAAGAGTCAGACACGACAGAGAACTTACCCACTTTCTTTTTTAAATAAAAAAATTGTCAGAAACAGATAAGAATATGCTGTTTATTGACATCAATTATTAACAGTTCAAGTCTCAAAAGGCTCTTCTTCCCTTTCTTTGAAAGTTCAGCATCATAGACTGAGATGATTTCCATTCCTGATTGGGGGTGTCTTGACAATCTAAAAATCAATGCAAAAAGGAAATTGAGGAGCTTGGTTTTTAGGGGTTCCTGGGAGGCTTTTTCATGTTTAGTAGGCAAAATTGGGGTGGCATGAAGTCTGACGCCAGAGGTTCCATCTTTTGATACTAGGGTACAGAATGTCTGCGTAAGACATGTGTATCCGGAGAGAAGCTGAGCACATGTCAGAATTGACTGTGGCCAGAATGGCAGTAGTGGTAAAGATCCCGCCTGCCAGTGCAGGAGACATAAGAGACACAGGTTCGATCCCTGGGTCGGGAAGATCCCCTGGGGAAGAAAATGGCAACCCACTCCAGTATTCTTGCCTGGAGAATCCCATGGACAGAGGAGCCTGGTGGGCTACTGCCCATGGGATCACAAAGAGTTAGGCACAACTGAAGTGACTTAACACAGAATGAACAGGCAGAAAAGAGCACAAATACAATGCCAAGTGCGGCCAGGAGCTGAGGGTCAATGGAGAAAGCTCTGAAGACAGCACAGAGCACCAGAGCTGCAGAGGCTAGAGAGGGGATAGGCAGAGGGTCCCGGGCCTCTGGGTTCACATCTGTGCAATGGGCACAGAGCCGCAATTCACATGGTGGCTGGCCAGGAGGGTCCCCAAGAGAAGCAGCATCCGTGTAGCACCAAGAACACAGTACGGACCATCGCCATTCCTCTTCCCTCTCTCGCCCACCTTCTCACGCTAGGCTTTCCCTTCAGCCCCCCTCCGTGGCATTTGTGCCCTGGAAGGAGTGTGTGCATCAGGCATCCCGTTGCAGTCGTCGGAGAGGGCGGAGGGTGTGGTGGGGACAGACTGCCTCCCAGAGTGGGAGCTCCTGGGTGCTGGGGCTTGAGGCAGACTCAGGCTGACTGGCGGCGGCAGCTCTTTCAGAAGGCACATCCAGGCTCGCGCCAGCCCTGCAGGAGAAGCAGAAACGACAGACGGGCTGGCCTGAGGCCCGCGGAGCCTCCTGGGCCCCAGGGTCCATGGCACCAGCCAACCCCTTCACTGCAGGCACCGTGGTCAGAGGACGGTCCTGGTCTCACCCCTGGCTTCCAGCTGCTGCCTCGTCCTTTCAATCACCTTCCCCTGAAGATCCTTCCTTTTGGGTACTTTTCAAAAATATTCTCCGTTAGCACATAAACTACTGCTTATTTTCCTTTTCTAGTCTTTATGTTTCCCTCTGGTCTTTGGTTTATATCGTTATCCATCTTTAACTGCCTTCATTTCCTTCCAGCCACTGTTTAAAATTGTTCTGTTTATCTTTGCCTCAACTTTTATCTTTTAAAAATTCCTTTTATTGTGACTTATAAATCATTTTAATTTCTTAATGCTGACATGCTTTTATTATCCACATTTTAGTTTTCACCTATCTTAATCATTTTCTCCCTAAAAACAAAACATCCTTTTGAATTTACATCTTAACATTTTGTCCCTCTTAATCTCTTTGCTGTCATTGTTGCTGTTCCTTTGAATGTCTTAGTTTGGGGTCGTTTCTGCTTTACTCTTTAACTCTGGTTTATACACAGCGGGCAAGATATGTCTGTCTCCTGACTTGTCTCACCTCCTCTGAAAGAGCATCGCCTTTGCCACGTGGCACCATACTGGTCATTTTGCAATTGAGCCCCGCCCTGTAGGCATTTAGCTCAAGTGAATTCAACTGTAGGGACTCGAGGAAAACCATGCCTACAAAGCGTGGGTTCTGTCGGCCCTCCCCACCGTACACATATGCCCTGGAGTGTGGATCTGGGCACGTGTGCACCCATTCTGATTCTCGTGCTGGAAGCATCGCATGCTGGGGGCATCTCACACCCACGTTTCGAGCAACAACCGTATTTTCTGTACAGCCTGACCTCGGAATGCAAGCCACGCTGAGTGCTTTCTCGGTGATGAGCAGCCATCTGTGCGCTGCTGCGGGGGGCTGGCTGCGCTGTTGCTACTAAGTAGTTGGTGCGTGGTTTCAGACGCCAAGGTACCTACCACTCCCCGAGGGACTGTTTCCCCTACAGGTAGTGTTGATCATGCTTGATTTTCTCCTTGACGTTGACTTGAGAGGCTACCTACCTACTGCCTGAGACGTGAGTCTGGCTGACTCTCCTCCTGCTCAGCAGGAGCTCCTGGAAGAACAGACCACATCTAAACGTGCTTGTAGCCCAGGGGCGCTCCTGGTGCGCTGTAAGCCATGAGTGAGCGGGATGTGAGAGTTGGACCAGAAAGAAGGCTGAGCACCGAAGAATTGATGCTTTTGAACAGTGGTGCTGGAGAAGACTCTTCAGAGTCTCTTGGACTGCGAGGAGATCAAACCAGCCCATCCTAAAGGAAATCAGTCCTGAATATTCATTGGAAGGACTAATGCTGAAGCTGAAACTCCAATACCTTGGCCGCCTAATGTGAAGAACTGACTCATTGGAAAAGACCCTGATGCTGGGAAAGGTTGAAGGCAGGAGGAGAAGGGGATGGCAGAGGATGAGATGGTTGGATGGCATCACCCACTCAGTGAACATGAGTTTCAGTAAACTCCAGGAGTTGGTGAGGGACAGGGAAGTCTGGTGTGCTGCAGTCCATGGGGTTTCAAAGAGTCGGACACGACTGAGCGACTGAACAACAACAAAGGAAAACCACAGGGTTATAGTGAAGGTGTCAGGGTTCCTTAGCTGACCTGCTCTATAAGGGCAGGAGTGGGGAGCAGATTCCAGCCCTGGAGAGGGTGCTGTGGGCAACCTGAGCCCACTCCTGCAGGAGGGTCAGCAGAGGGGGAGGGCGGCCTGGGGGGTCATTCCATTTCGCGTCCTTCCCCTGAACCCCGCCAGTGTCACCTGACGACACCCGCAAGTGTTCCCAGGATGCAGGGTGAGGTGGGGGAAGATGGAAGTGGATTTGTGTGGGTCTAACAGAAGACAGCCAACACAATCCTCTACTTTAAAGAAAAAAAAAATGAGATTAAGATAATTAAAACCAGAGCAAAAAGAAGAAAAAGGATACTTTTTTTTTTTTTTAAAGATCAAAACAAAAACCACAGATTGGGAGGTTACAAACAGGCCCTTGAGCAGAAAAGATCCCCAAGATGATTTGGTTGAACCTGGCAGATGCCTTATCCGCATCTTGATTTACTGCCAATAATTAAACATTGGGAGATCTTACACAGAAATCTGGATTTCCTGTTTTTCTCGAACAATTCCAAAATCTGACGTCATGGCCCCATAGCTGGAGCTGGGGAGCTGCTGCCCCCTGCTGGGTCGACGGAGATGTGCAAGGTCCCTGCCACCCACCTGCTGTCTCACTCACCTGGGGTCACTCAGATTCGCCCAGAGAGGCTGATGGAGCTAAAATGCAAAAATGATTCTGAGCTTTCAGAAACTGTTCAGGGCTCTTGCGTCAAAAAGATAGTGTACTGATTCATCAGAAGAGGAGGCTGTTTCTACTTTCAGTTTCTGAGGAGAGACGCAGCAAGTCCTTCTTCTCCTGCAGTGTTCCATGCTCACAAGAAGCTCGCCCAGCAGAGGGAAGGGAGATGGGAGTGACGGCTGTAAACCCACACCGTTCACATTCCTGCTCTCGGGACCTGGCTGCTGCTGAAGATCCTTCCACGGCGCCCCACGGCCCCTGGAACAAGGGTTCTCAACAGGGGGGGATTTCTCCACCCCCACCAACCGGGGGCTAGGGGGCCATCTGGCAATGCCTGGAGACACTTTTGATGGTCATGACTGGCAAGCTCCCGCTGGCCTCTTGTGGGTGTGAGCTAGAGACGCTGCTGAGCACCCCCCAGGGAGTACAGGACGACCCTCCACCCCACCCCACCCTCGACACAGACCCATCCGGTCCTTGATGTCAGCCATACCAGGGCCGAGAAACCCCGCTCGAGAATAAAGTCCAGGTTCACCCAGTGCCCTGGCGAGACCCCCAGTGCTGGCCTGGCTTGTGGCAGCCACTGCCGCCCTCTCCTCTGCTCCCCCCACACCGGGTGCACACTCGGTTCTGTTGCCCACAAGCTCCCTCAGACACTGGGGCCTCTGCATATTACAGTTCCTGCTCCCTGGAGCACCTTCATCTGCCCAGGGACAGCCCACAGCCCTGGGCGTCAACTTAGATGACACCACACATCTTTTGAGGCGCTCCTGCCCCAGCCCCAGGCTACTAATGATCACCCTCCATCGTCCGCTCTGGTCTAAATCTTACCTACTGTGTCTGCGGAACCGATGGCCACTCAACGCTGTTGGGTGAACACGGGGCCACACCCTCATCTCTAGTCGCCTCAAAGAAATCAAGTTCAAGTCCTCCAGAGCTGGCCTCTCATCTCCAGCATCACCCGCGGGAAACACACGGCTCCTGGGAGGAAGTGAATGAGCCTGAAGGCTTCACTAGCTCACTTCCCAGCAGGAGCGGCTCTGGCAAGCGCCTGTGGTTCCCCACTCATTCGTTTTGTAAGTTGTTCCCGCTTGGCTTTGAAAACCCAAGAATGCAGGCAAGTTAATTACCATTTGGCATCAGTCAGCTCAGACTCACAGAAGTCCTCGTTCTACATATTTATTAAGAAATCCATCGACCCGCATTTTTCTAGACAGAGCAATTTCAGACACTTCCTGTCTCCAAGAAGTCATTGCTAATATCGAATTCCAGTAGTATGTGAAACTGTGGCTGGCAGCCAGTAAAAGATGCTCTAAACCCCAGTCCTCCCTTGATAGCTGAGCAATTTGTGAGCAGCCTAAAAGGCAGCGGATTCATTGAGCCCAGGGGGCTAAGTGTTCCTCTTCTCGTGAGGATGGATGGCCCCAGAGGAGCCACTTCTGGATGCGGAGTCACTCACGTTCATTTGCCCGGTGTTCGCAACGGAACATCATTCTTCCAGAAGACCATAAGCACACCTGAAGTGACAAGGGGAAATGCTGGATGGCAGATGGTGTTTCTAGACCGGAGCCCAGCAGGTTGAGGGGGCTGAGAGGCTGGGGGCACCCCTGCCTGGTGCTGGCCGGACCTCAGGTCCTCGGAGCTGAGAGCCCGTCTACCGCCCGGCGTGGCCTCGCCATAATGTGGAGCCAGGCATCTTGTCCTTCCTCTCTGTGCAGATTTAACGCCATGTCTCTCGAATGCAACCAGAACCGCCAAAGCAGGGAGCCTTGGGGATAGAAAGTGGCTCGAGCTGTAAATAGCAACAGAATGCAACCCTGGGCTTTCTGTTGACGGGCCCTTCCCGTCTGGGGAAGGAGCCCTCCCGGCAGGAACTACATTGCCAGTCTTTCAGCAGCCCCCGACGGTGGTCCATGAAGAGGTGTGGACATGACAGTGCTGTTATTATGACGGACTGACTGTGGGGATCAGGAAGCCCGCTTTAAGAACAGCCTGAGAGGCTGGGTGGTGATGGCCCCTGGAATGAAGGCCCCTGTGCAAGTAACAGTGGGTGTCCCAGCTCCAAGACAACAGCACCAGCACATTGTGTCCCATCGATGACCACCCCAACCCCGAGGGCCTGAGTGATGATGTCCCCAGGGCAACACGGGGTGTGAGAGGAGGGTGGGGCCCGGTCCGGCCCGTTACCGTCTGCACCGCGGCATTTCCCAGCCTTGCCCTGAACGCCCAGCCCTGCCCTCTCGGAGCTCAGGCAACCAGCACTGGTTTTAAGTGTCTGTCCTAGTCTATTTGGGCGACTGTAACAGAAACACTGGGTGACTTAAAAACACAGATATTGATTTCTCACAGTCTGGAGGCCGGGAAGCCCACAATCTAGGCGCCAGAGGATCTGGTGTCTTGCGAACCTCTCTATTCCTCAGGTCACAGGTGATCACTTCCCCCCGACCCCCGGGACCCCACCTCCCTGGGGCCTCTTTTGTAAGGACACTAATCCCGTCTGTGAGTGCTCCCCCATCCTGACCTCACTGCCTCCCAAGTTGGGACCTGGCATAAGAATTTTTGGTACCTTGGCCTCTCCGATGCTCTGCAGGAGACAATTAGGCACCACCCCACCCCCCGCCCCCCTGCCTCCATCCCCCACCCCAGGCTGGCTCCTTCTCCTTTCTGCTTCCCACCCAGCCTTCTTTTCTCCTGAATCAAAGACAGAAAAGCAGAAGGCAGGGAGGCTTCCAGCGTCGTAGAGGCACTGTCATGGTCTGTAAGTCAGCAGGAGGACTGAAGTTTCTGGCTCCTGAGGGTCCCACGTCCAGCCCACCCTGCCTGTCTCTTTCAAACTGGGTGACCCATGCCATTTCCTCTTGCCAAAGTAAATAACCTGCCAAAGGAAGCATGTCAAGGGCCCTAAGGGGGGTATTTTTGGAGGAGGGGGTGTCAGACACCCCTAGATGAAGGGCCAGACAGGCAGGAAGAACAGAGCCCATTTGTTGGAAACACTGCGTTTCCACCCTTAGAGGCACAGACGGTGTGACAGCTGGTCCCCAGCCTCCCTGACCCTGTTTTATTTCCACAGCCGGTAAGGGAAGGAGCTCCCAGGTAATTAAAACCATCCCTGGTGTTGGGACTGGAGGAATCAGCTTTCCTGCAGCCCAGCTTTTCTCCCCAGTGCTGGGGGGGTGGGGAGGGGCTGAACTCTGGGAAGAAGGTGTGATTCAGGGCAAGGGTGGCGAGGTCCCCAGGCCAGCGTGGGTCTGGAGGCAACCCTGGCTTTCATCGGTGATGCTGACACTCATGAAAATGGGCTTTTGATAATGAAGAGGAGGGAGGGCAAAATAGACCCTCCCCCTCTTCCTCTGCAACTTGATGGGAAATACAGATGATGGGCTTCTGGGATAAGAGAGAAAGGACCACATTCACCTTGTTCCATTTACTAGTCAGACAGGAGGGCAGACGGGCTTCCCCTGTGGCTCAGTGGTAAAGAATCCGCCTCCAAGTCAGGACACAGGTTTGATCCCTGGGAGGAGGAGATCCTTGGAGGAGGGCATGGCAACCCACTCCAGTATTCTTGCCTGGGAAAATTCCATGGACAGAGGAGCCTTGTGGGCTGCAGTCTATGGGGCCTCAAAGAGTTAGACATGGCTTAGCAACTAAGCAACAACAAGAGGGTGGGCAGGAATCTGCTCTGACTCGGGGCCAAGAAGCATGGCTCCCGGGTTCATTGAATTCTGCTTCATCATTAGCCTCCCTAAGAATATATGCTTTAAAACTTTTAAAAAATAGTAATAGTTGTGTTAGGACTTTCTTAGAAACGGGTAACTTGATTTTCTGGCAAAACAGCTTAGCCAGTTTGGTCCCTGATGAAAATGTCAACATCTTCCCCACACCAGTGTGCAAGCTAGTCTGTCTCTGGGAATTTGCCAAAGTCAGTAATCCCAAATCCTGAAAAATCTACATTCAGGACTGTGCTTATGACAGCACTGCTTATTAGCGTGAAAAAACAGTTCAGTTCAGTCACTCAGTCATGTCCGACTCTTTGCGACCCCATGGACTGCAGCATGCCAGGCCTCCCTGTCCATCACCAACTCCCGGAGTTTACCCAAACTCATGTCCATTTAGTTGGTGATGCCATCCAACCATCTCGTCCTCTGTCGTCCCCTTCTCCCACCTTCAATCTTTCCTAGCATCAGGGTCTTTTCAAATGAGTCAGCTCTTCGCATCAGGTGGCCAAAGTATTGGAGTTTTAGCTTCAACATCAGTCCTTCCAATAAATATTCAGGGTTGATTTCCTTTAGGATGGACTGGTTGGATCTCCTTGCAGTCCAAGGGACTCTCAAGAGTCTTCTCCAACACCACAGTTCATAAGCATCAATTCTTCAGTGCTCAGTTTTCTTTATAGTCCAACTCTCACATCCATACATGACTACTGAAAAAACCATAGCCTTGACTAGACGGACCTTTTTGGCAAAGTAATGTCTCTGCTTTTTAATATGTTGACTAGACGGACCTTTTTGGCAAAGTAGTGTCTCTGCTTTTTAATATGTTTAATATAAACAGTAAACACTTTAAATAAGGACAGGGGAATGGTTATGCCAACCCTATAAACCCCCTGTTGGGAATATTATTCAACCATTACAAATGACAAGAAGATGCTGACTTCACAGAGAAAAACTCAGGATGTAAAACTGACAGTGTTTGTGTACTAGCTGGAGATAGGGAACACACCCACCATCAACTTTGCTACATGAACAGTGATGGGGCCTTCCCTGGTGGCCCAGTGGTAGAATCCAGCTGCCAATACAGGGCACATGGGTTCAATCTCTGGTCTGGGAAGATCCCACATGCCACAGAGCAGCTAAGCCCGTGTGCCATAACTACTGAGCCCACTCACCCTGGAGCCCGTGCTCCTCAACAGGAAGCCATGGAATGAGAAGCCCGTGCACTGCAAAGAAGAGTTGCCCTTGCCCACAACTAGAGAAAAGCCCTCAGGCACCAACAAAGACCTAGCACAGCCAGAAATAGAAAAATAAATACATTAAATTTAACTAAAAAAAAAAGACCTTAGAAAATATCAGTATGTACTTAAAAAAACAAACAGTGATGGCAGGAGACTGGCAGAATGATGGATAATTTCTACATTTGTGGTTCCATAATTAAATTTTTATAGCAGAAAATACAAATGTGACTTTCCAAAGAAAAAATATTCCACTGACTCCCTGAGACAGTTTGTTCCTCCAGACCTGGGAGGCGGTCGCTGCTGCTGCTGCTAAGTCGCTCAGTCGTGTCCGACTCTGTGCGACCCCATAGACGGCAGCCCACCAGGCTCCCCCATCCCTGGGATTCTCCAGGCAAGAACACTGGAGTGGGTTGCCATTTCCTTCTCCAATGCATGAAAGTGAAAAGTCAAAGTGAAAAGTGAAAGTGAAGTCGCTCAGTCGTGTCCGACTCTTAGTGACCCCATGGACCGCAGCCTACCAGGCTCCTCGGTCCATGGGCTTTTCCAGGCAAGAGTACTGGAGTGGGGTGCCATTGCCTTCCCCATGGGAGGCGGCTACCTGACTTCAAAGAGAGCCACAAGTGGAGGACGCGGTACTGCAGAGACTCGCGAGTCTCCCAGGAGTCCGCCCAGAGTGAAGTAGCTGCTGCCACGGCTGCTTCTTGTTAGGTGGTGCTAATCAAAGTGTGGTTTCAAGAACTCCTGCTGTTCTCTGAGCTGGTTGGTAGCATCAGAGTCCTCAACCAGAACTGCATGTTAAGACAACCAGGAGGTATCCAGGAGTCAGGAGTCAGGGCAGTGAGGGGTGGGACAATCATGGGATGGGGCAGCTGAAGCTGGAGCTGGGGGAAGAGATGGCACGGCTGGCTGGTAGTCCTCCAGTGTTTGGGAAACTGGAACCTTGTTTTGTTCTTAACATTGAATCTCTCCTCCCTGGGGAATTGATATCTTTATTCAGGAGTGACCAAGGAAAGGTCACTGTTATTTTATTTATTTATTTTTTTGGCTGTGCTGTGCCTTTGTGGCAGTGTGTGGGGTAGGAGTTGTGGTGTGTGGGCTTAGCTACCCCTCATGTGGGATCCTAGTTCCCCAACTAGGGAATCGAACCTGCTTCCCCCACACTGGAAGGCTGATCCTTAACCACTAGAGTACCAGAGAAGTCCCCAAAGTCTCTGTTCTTATCTGCTGCCCTGGCTCTGATGCTCTGCCTTCCATGTGCTGTTTCATATCCAGTGCCATCCTGGGGAGGGTGAGGCAGGGGGTGGGGGGCTAACTCCCTTCTATCAGATGGGAACTGGCCAATCATAGAAAGGATTCTTCCTTTGTGATTGTTTAAATTCAGATATTAACTATGAAGTCCTCGTCGTTGTTTCAAGAGATACAGTTGATACCCTTTCTACTGTGCTACTGCACAGATCCATGCTATGCTAGAATTTGTTATTCATTCTCTTATTCATTCGTCCCACAAATATTCTCGTGAGTGCTCACCACATGTCAGTCTTGAGTAGGCACTGGAGCCCTACAGTCCTCCAAACAGACCACATCTTTGCCCTCAGTAAGCTTAAGTTCTAGTGAGACAGGAAGAGTTAACGATTACCAGGTATGTGCATGTATTAACTTGTTCAACCCCCATTCCGCCCCTATTGGGTAAGTGCCACGAGTATCCCCAGTTGAGAGTTGAGGAAATGGAGGCACAAAAATGTTGAGCAACCCATCCCAATAGACAGAATGAGGGTCCTTGCTCTTACCCACGAGCTAGATTTGTCTCTGAGGGGTGAGCTTCCGGGGGCCCATGCTTCTCCTTCTCCTGCTTGGGAATGATTTTTCTCAGCCCACAGTGAGGGGAGAGTGTCAGAAGGATTGGGGTGTGGAAAGAATGACTTCAAAGTTGAGTACTATTAACGCTTGGAAACTGATTACACCTAAATGCCCATCTGTGTCAAGTTATCACAGGGACTCAGCACCACAGCCCCAGGCTCCCTTGGGCCAACTCTGACAATATCAGTTATCTTTTTTCTTTTTAAAATTTTTTAAAGTTTTTTTTTTTAAGTGTGGCCCATTTTTAAAGTCTTTATTGAATCTGTTACAATATTGCTTCTGTTTTACATTTTGCATTTTTGGCTATTAGGCATTGTAGGATCTTAGCTTCCCAACCAGGGATCGCGCCCACACACCCTGCATTGGGAGGAGAAGTCTTAACCACTGGACCACAAGGGATGTCCTATTACCTTTTTCGAGTTCACGAAAATAAAGGATTTCTTTTTGAGGAAAATATTTTCCTCCATGGACCACAGTTAGGGGAATATTGTCTTAATTAACTGGTCTACATGCTTGGGTCAAGGGGTCAGCATGTGCTGAAAGTGCCCCTGCTGTAGACAAACCTAGACAACATGGGCAGCTGCCTACAGAGGTTGGAAGGGATTCGAACACACCAACCAGGAACGCTGAATTTTCAGTGACGGTGTACATTTCATCATAGCCATTGGTACACTTACAAATTCAACTATTAAATTTTTAAGGTCATGAAGCTGGTAGGAAATGCTAGATGCCCTGTTAATATTATGTTGCCTACAAGCATTTTGATGGTTTTCTGATACACATCCAGTCTAAGGTTTCAGGAAAAATCCATATGAGGGAGAATGACTTTTCCCTGGCTTCTGGTATCAAGCCAAGTGAGAAGGCATCCTATTTGGGGCACTCGTATAGAGCTATTTTTCTCTTAAGGATGATACACATTCCTTTGTTTTAAAAATTGATTATTTTTCATTAACCTCATATTTCTTGCAAGCCTACTATGTGTCAGGCATTTTCATGGGCACTGGGGATCAGAGATCAATTGTTGTTGTTCAGTCTCTCAGTTGTGTCTGACTCTGCGACCCCATGAACTGCAGCACACCAGGCTTACCTGTCCTTCACTGTCTCCCCGACTTTGCTCAAACTCACGTCCATTGAGTCGGTGATGCCATCCAACCATCTCATGCTCTGTCACCTCCTTCTCCTCCTGCCTTCAACCTTTCCCAGCATCAGGATATTTTCCAATGAATTGGCTCTTCGCATCAGTTGGCCAAAGTATTGGAGCTTCAGCATCAATAAGATCAATAAGGCAGACAAAACCCTTCATGGGGTCTACAAACTGGGGGTAAGGGGAAGAAGATGGCTGATAAGAAGACCATGAGTGAGTGCTTAATAGAGTGTTGGTGATAATAACCACTTTGGAGGAAAATAACAGGCTAGGACGGGAGAACGTGAAGGTGTAAAGGTGGTTTAGATGGGTCACCAGTGAGTGTCTCTGGGGAAGTGACACCCTGTAAGACCAGACTGCACAGGAACCAAGGCGGCATCCATGCAAGCAGTGTGACCCTGGGCATCTTAGAGCACCTCTCTTTTCTTGTCACTAAAATGGAGATACGAATAGTGTCCACAGAGTTTGAATTCTCTTCCTTCCCTAGTCTGCCAGTTTTTCTTACAAACGTACCATGTCCATATTTTCTGAACAGCTAGCAAATGGTGGACATGTGCCTTTCCAAGTAATTTTTCTGGTGTGTGACTGTGATTGTCACAAAAAGTATAGAAATTGGTTCACATTTTGATGCACATGTAATTCATCATATCTATGAATATATACAGGCTTCTTTTGAGATGATTATATATTTACATGACATTGCAGGAAGGGGACAGAGGCCCACGTACCCTTCAGCCAGCTTCCCCTGGTGATGGTCATTAACCTACAATGCACTCACGGGGGCTGGGGCTGGGGAGGGTCAGGAATGTGGGGTGGGGGAATCTGTGAGCTGGTCATGATCTGTATTTGGGCCTGGCCATGGTTCAGTAAGTGTCAGCCTTTTAAGTGGCAAACTGTACACATCAGCGTTGCCTCTTTTCCAGTTAAGTTCTATTTGACCATTTGTTCAGGGTTAAAAGAGAGCATGAGAGTTCAGGCAGGAATGAAATCTTCTGCTGACTTTTTCTTCATTCCTTCATGAGGTCACTAAAATGACAATAAAGAAAAGTTTTGAAGTATAAATGCACAAGGAGAAGAAAATGGGAGAGTAGATAACAACATTTCAGGAAATATTTGAAAGATGAAATAAGAAGAAACCAGCTTAGCAGAGTGGGGAAGCATAAACACATCACTATGAACCTCCCTCCCTGGGAAGGAACTAAGAGAGGCAGGTGAGACGTGAAAGACCCATAAAACAGTTACCTGTGGGGGGGACGGGGTGGGTGGGAGTGGAAGGAGCCACAGGTAAGACGTCTCCAAATATACAGCTTTTTACAAGTGTTAGGAGTTTTTGATAACTGATTTTTTCTTTTTATAAACTGACTTACAAAATTGTATTAACTTCAGGTGTACAACATAGTGATTCAGCATTCTGATAAATTATGCTCCGTCTAAAGTTATCACTTCCCCGTGCTGTACAGTCTATCACTGTCACCTACTTATTTTACACACAGTAGTTTGGACCGCTTCATCCCCAGCCCCTATTTGTTCCTCCCCACTTCCCTCTCCCCACTGGTAACCACTAGTTTGCTCTCTACCTCTGAGTCCAGTTTCTGCTTCCTTATAATTCCTTCCTTTCATCTTTTAGATTCCGGATATTAATGATAATAGAGTATTTGTCTTTCTCTGACTTATGTCACTAAACATAATACTCTGGAAAGAAAGAAGGTGAAGTCGCTGAGTCGTGTCTGACTCTTTGCGACCCCATGGACTATGGCCCACCAGGCTCCTCCGTCCATGGAATGTGCCAGGCAAGAATACTGGAGTGGGTTGCCATTTCTTTCTCCAAAATATTTGACTGTCCCAGGTCTTAGTTGCAGCATATGGGATCTAGTTCCCTGTCCAGGGATCAAACCTGGGCCCCCTGCATTGGGAGTGCAGCGTCTTAGCCACTGGACCAGCAAGGAAGTCTCTTAATACTCTAGACGACCATCCAAACAAGTGTGTGGATTCTGACACAGGGCAGTGGTCATTTACTCACAGCATGAAGGAGAGGGAGGGGGTGGGGGAGGGGGGCCAGCAGATGAAAGAGCAGGTGATTCCCGCTGAGGGTCCATCAGGCAGCTGGGTGGGGGCCGGGCTAACAGCAGGGCCTGGGAAGGTCGGGTGGAGAGGGGAGGTCTCTGGGATGCCCCCTGGAGTGGGGTGAGGTGACCCTGAGTGCCGGGATGACGTGGGTGACCCGGTACCTTCTCCAGCCTCCTTCCCCACCTGGGGGGCTGGTCATGCCTTGCTGCAGCCAGCCCAGCGGAGGGCTTCTCTCTGGAAGGAAAGAGTCCCCAACTCAGGATGATGGCCAGCGTGCATGGGGACCCCAGGGACCGCCGAGCCTTCAGGGCTTCGTGGGTCCACCGAGGCTGCGAGGGAGTTCATCTCACCGCCCTGCCCACCCCGGCTTCCTTCATCCCACTACTCCACCTCCTGTGAATCTTCCAAACAGCGTTTAGTTTCCCTCTTTTCTGTATGGCTTGTCTTTTGGGGTTAATATTTTTAATAATGAAACTATTTTTACAGTGGTTTTAGAGTCACAGTTGGATTGAGCAGGAGGTGCAGAGAATTCTTGTAAACCATCTCCCGGCTATCAACATCCCCACCTGAGGGATGTTCCGGTCAATCCACGATCCCACATCCACATGCCCTCATCACCCGGAGTCCATAGTCAGACAGCAGGGAGCACTCTCCATGGTACACACGCTATGGACTTGGACAGATGGGTAATGACACATACTCACTAATATGGTGTCCTATACAACATTGCTGCCCTAAAACTCGCCTGTGCCTTGCCCATTCAACTCTCTCCCCCCGCAGCCCTTGGCAACCCCCGATCCTTTTACTTCTTCATAGTTTTCCCATTTCCAGAGTGTCGTATGGTTATTTGCATTATTCCAACAAGCATTGCATATTGCATATATGCAATGTCATATGCATTATTAATAGTTTAGGAATAATTCTCATTGCCTTACTATCATCTTAGCAGGGTGTGGGAGGAAAAAGGAGATTAAAAAGTTGGTGTTTAATATGTCACCTTTAAATAGAAGGTATGTGAACCCCATTTTTCCACTAGTTTTTCTTTTAAAATTGAAGCTGGATTCCCTAGGAAGGAAAAACAAACCTTCTGCAGGTTGAGTTCAAAACCTATGGGAGAGGGGACTCCCCTGGAGGCCCAGGGGCTGGGGCTCCACCTTCCAATGCAGAGGGTGCGGGTTCAATCCCTGGTCGGGAAACCAGAACCCAAACATGTCACGGGGGGCAGCCAAGAGTTTAAAATAAATAAACACAACATTGTAAATCAACTATGCTTCAATTTTTTAAAATAAGAAAGCACAGAACCTGTGGGAGAGGGTTGGAGATGGTCAGCCCCTGGGCTCTTCGATGGTGCTTCTGGAGACGTGCAGAGTCCATTCTAGGGGTGGCCACAGCCTCCAGTGAAAGCATGTCAGGCCGGAGTATCATGCCTCCATCCACGCCCTGACCCCAAGCCCCACTACATGTTAAACTGTGTCCCCCAAGAAAGATGCGCTGGAGTGCTGAGCCCCCAGGACCTCAGCACGTGACCTTGTTTGGAGACGAGGCCTTTGCAGAGGTGATCAAGTTCAAATGAGGCCATGAGGGTGGGCTCCAGTCCAGTGTGACTGTGTGCTCGTGAAAATGGGTCATTTGGGTGCAGACACCCAGACGGAAGATGACCTGAAGACACAGGGGAGCCAGGCGTCTACAAGCCCAGGAGCCCTAAGGCCATCGGAAGACGGGATGCAGGATTCAGGGGCATCAAGGCCCGGCTGGCACCTTGATCTTAAACTTCCAGCCTCCAGGACTGGGAGACAACCATTCCTGTCATTCTGAGCCGCCCAGTCTGTGGTGCTTTACTATGGCAGCCCTGGGAATCTAAAGAAATGCCTACAGGTGGGAATTCCACGGGCTCGATTTTCTAAAAACAGGTTTGTTGGTTTCTGGGTTGAAGACCAGATTAAAGAGGGTTTTGTTGTGCTTTGTTTAAATGGCTTTAGCGTTTAAAGCATCAGCCCTGAATTGCCACCACCATCACCACCCTGCCCACCCCTGCCACGCCAGCCAGTCTGGAGAGTTCTCTACCATTTTGGCTAAAGTGGGGGTTTTCCCCTCTTGGGGAAAAGGGAAAAGAGAAAGACCGGTAGGTAAATATCAAGGCCTGTCTTCTCCTGGGCTTTGAAGGTGAAGAAAAGCAGCTTAATTGGCTCTGGCCTGTCTTGGGGGTACTTGACCTTCTTTTTAAAACAGGTAGCCAGGAACATCGTCTCATATTGAAATGCAGCGCCCTCAGTCTCTAATTTTGAAGACAACTCAGCTTCCTAAGGTCCCCCTGGCCTCCTCGTCCCCTCTCCAGAGTCAGCTGGAGGCTCAGCTTGGCTTCTCTGCTGCTCAGTCTCGCCAGCGCCTCCTCCTTTTCCTCATCATTTTTGGAATTTTTTTCCCCTTTCAAGATCTGTCTGATGTAGCACAGGGAACTCTCCTCTATCTTCTGTAACAACCTCTATGGGAAACGAGTCTGTAAAAGAAGGGATGCCTTGTATAACGGACTCACTTTTCTGCACCCCTGAAACACAGCACTGAAAATCAACTATACACCCATCACAAATGTAAAACATCTTTTAAATGCTAACATTTGAAGGATGTGGGCGAAAGGTACGTGAAAAGTCTGGGTATTATTCTTGCGACTTTTCGGTAAGTGTGAGATTTATTTTGAAATAAAAATTAAAAACCAGTATGGCCGAAATGAACACAATATTGTAAAACAGTTATCCTCCAATTAAAAATAAAAATTAAAAATATTAAAAACTGAACTTAAAGGAAAAAAGATCTATCTGAATCCCGAGGAAGTTTGGAAGAGAAGAACGTGCTGCTCTTATCCACGCTGTCCCTCCATCCTGGCTCCACCTTGTCTGAAGGCACCTGCCTGCCTTCCCTTCCCTGCCCTGCCACCCCTCCCCAAGAGCAGCAGGCAGCACCCAGCCTCCCTCCAAAGGCTCGGTGTTGACCCCAGGAAGGCTGAAGCCCGCGTGTAGTTCAGTTTTGCTAAAGTGTGCTTTTCCACATCATCAGCCTCTGATTGCCCTGGCTTTATTATCCCTGGCACTTATTCCAGACCACTCCAGCGGCTTCAGTGGCACATAGTCCCGGAATTTGAGGAGGAGAGAACACTTTGAAACCTCTTTAGCTCTTGGCATCTCTGCCATTAGAAACTCCGCGCCATAAAATTGCCTCATTTGGGTATTTTTTAAATGCCAGGTTCTTCTGTGCCCCAATAAATTTCAGGCCACCACTCTGCGTATGCAATTGAATTGCACTCAGATGAAACATAGGAACGGTTATATGCCCAGATTTATTGGTGTCAAAAGACCACCAAAGACTTCTCTTTCTTATCTTGGCTTAATTTAAAGCCGTCCCAGAAGCTTCTAGTAATAGGGTCTATCTTGCTGACCCACATGGAAACTGAGGGTGTGCTGGCAAAGTTAGAATTCTTTCATTCTTTCACAAGAGATGCTAATACTTGAAAACATGAAATCCTTTGTATAGGTTTGTGTTAAGGGGAAGCTGATATATAAGGAAAGAATCAGAGAAACAATACCATTCTCACAAATTATAGACCTCTTTGGAATTGTATTTGATGTAAAATTATAGTCTGTCTCCAACTTCCTTTTTGCAACTGTGAGTTGTTTACTATTTAACCATGCAGCCTTAAATTACAGAGAAGATGGTGGGGGGGAATCCCTTGTTTGGGACATAGTCTATGCTCATCTATGAAGAGGTCTTGAATTGAGCATCACATAATATTCCTATTAATTATTTTACAGGTTAATTCTAGCCACTTTGTAGTTGCTTGTGTTGTTTTGAAAGCAGTATATTCCTATATAAGAAAAACCTGGAAATTCTGGAAAGTTTTCAAAGCTTAAATAAAATGGCAGTGGTTTGAAAACTGAAATCAAGGTTTTAACCTTAAAAAAAATGAACATCATTGTTAATTTCCCTTTAGACTTTTCCCAGAATCTGGCAAAGGAAGATTACGGAAAGGTCAGCCAGACTGCAGTTGGGCAGAAAATCTCTAGAGTATATTATCACAATCGACTAGCATTATTTGGAAGTCAGACATAAATAATAACAAGGAGTTAGGGAGGTAGGAAGGACTTGTTCATCTCGCAGTGCCCACCCTGGACCCCAGCTGCTGTGGGTGCCCAGTTGGCAGAAAAGGGGGCTTCTAGGACCACATCCATCACCCAACAGCTGGGGCCCTGGGAAAAGCATCTTCATTTCAGAGGCTTCAGTTCCCTCATCTGTAAAAAGAAATGATTGTTAAGATTCCTCCCAGTTCAAAGAAAGTTCTGATTCTATCATTTTCTGGTTCATTAGATGACATTGGCAACTTATAGGAAGTCTTCAGGGAAGAAATGAAATTTCACCAGTGTCATGAAAATTTTGAGTCAAGAGTTTGGGGGTATCCTACACTAGAAACTGATGCTTTAGTGGAAACATAAATCAATGAGGTGGCCTAAAAAAGGCAAGGATGTCTCCTGCTCTATTGGACACAGTCAACTTTAAGTCATGGACAAGCTGAGTAGATGGATGGATGGATGAATGAATGGATGGATAGATAGATGTATGAATGGATAGATGTATGAATGGATGGATGATGAATGGATGGATGGATGGTCCTTGAAGTTAAAGAGAGGCAGGAAAGGGTTGAGGAGTATTTAAAAAGACAGAAATATGTCTGGAAAAGCTCCATCATTTTCCCTCTCTGACTTCTGGTCCAGCAGCTTCCTAATGGCTCTCCATGTCCCCAGCCCCAACTAGATGATAGGCAGCTTGAGGCTGTGTTCCCTTCCCTGGAGTACACAGCATTGTCTGATTAATAGAAACCTTTATTGCCATCAGTGAGCTTTCCAAGTTACTTGTGAATCTACAAAGTCATTTCAAATAAGTTTTGTTGAAATGAAGGAAGGCTGCCTTTCTGAAGGCTAGGTAAAAATAGACTTTTAACATCAGAATTCCCACGTGAGTTATAAATTCAATTACATTTGGGGATTTAAAAAAAAGAGGAGATATTGGTTTTTCATTTCTTCTGCTCACTGTTTCCAGGCAACCTTGAACTTATCAAATAAAAAAGTCTAAACAGAAGACTGTGAGCTGTATGACCTTAGATGGAAAACATACCCTTGACAGGCCAGATAAACGACTCAGCATGATGACTAGAGGGCCAGCCCTCTTTTCTAATATTAGGGGTGTTTTGGGTTTTCTTTTTTTTGTTTGTTTGTTTGAGTAATTTTAGGAAGAAAACTTGGTGTTGTAAAAAACACAGGATTTGGAGTTACATATTCTGGATAACTGGAGTCCTGAGTTTATTGCCATGAGACTGGGAAAAATCACTGAAACTTCTGAGCTTTGGTTTCCCTATCTCTTAACTGGTTGTGATCAGCCACCCAGCCTGCCTCACAATGATACAACGTGTGTGTGATGTGACTGCAAAGTTGACCGAATGATAAAACATGCCTTTTGTCCCCATCGTCACCATCAGTGTCCCTGGAAGCACTACCAAAGGGCAAAGAAGGAAAGGCGGGCCCTTGGGACCCCTGCCTGACCCAGGCCTTCAGGAGCATCCCCTTTGCTTCCGTGGGCCGACCTGCATCCCGGGGTCACCTTCCCGTAACAGAGTTAGAATCGGCTTGGCTGTGCCTTCTCGCCTTCCGCCGCTTTAACCCTTGGTGCAGTGATGCTCCAACCCCCCACACACTTTGGCCCTTGGCCTCTTTTCTAGCCGCTGGGACTGGGTGTGCCTTTGGTGACAACAGGAATGGCAGTTACAGCCCAATTCTGGGGTGAGTCAGAGAGGCCTTTGCCATTTGTTCTGTGCACAGTTTTGAGCCCTGAGACATCCCAGCTCTGCAGGTGGCCTTTCCATCCCTGTTAACACAGGGAGGGGACAGTGTGAAAACAGTGAGACTGAAGAAACCAGAAAGCCGTGGAGAACTCCTGGAGCTGTGAACTTCTACTCACCTGTGGAGTCTTCAAACTAATTCTGAAGATCACCGGGAGAGAATTTTCTAAAAATTTTATTGAAGAAAGAAATTTATTGTATATTAATGCATGCATATGGAATCTAGAAAGATGGTACTGAGGAACCCATTTGCAGGGCAGCAGTGGAGACACAGATATAGAGACCAGACTTGTGGACACAGCGGGGGAAGGAGAGGATGGGATGAATGGAGAGAATAGCATGGAAACATATACACCACCATATGTAAAATAGACAGCCAGTGGGAATTCGCTGTGTAGCTCAGGGAGCTCAGTCCAGTGCTCTGTGACAACCTAGACGGGTGGGGTGGCGTGCGAGGGGGGAGGGAGGTTCGGGAGGGACGGGAAACATGTATACCTGTGGCTGATCCATTTTGATGTGTAGCAGAAACCAACACAATAGTGTAAAGCAATTATCCTCCAATAAAAAAAATTTTTTTTAATTTATTCAAGTACAGTGGATTTGCAATGTTAATTTTTGCTGTGCAGCAAACTGACTCAGTTACACATATACATCCATTCTTTTTCTAATACTCTTTTCCATTATGGTTTATCACAGGATGTTGACAGTTCCAGGTGAAAATTTCTAAAGGAAGGGAGGGAATGCTGGATTTATTAGAAAGCTTCCTCCTCAAAGAGAGAAGGAGACTTCTGTCCCCCCACAAAATACGCCATTTCAGGGGAAAGCTAATGCCTTTTTCTATCATGACAAATAACATGTTCCTTTGTTAGGAATGAGAATCCCCAGATGGCACGGTGGTAAAGAATCTGCCTGCCAATGCAGGGGACTCCGGTTCGATCCCTGGGTTGGGAAGATAACTTGGGGTTGGAAATGGCAACCCACTCCAGTATTCTTGCCTGGAAAACTCCAAGGACAGCGGAGCCTGGTGGGCTACAGTCCCTGGGGTCCAAAAAGTCGAACGTGACTGAGCACGCACAGACAAAAAGTGGCCCTTTGCTGACAGACGGGAGGGTGATTTCTATTATTTTTTGTCCACCGTGAATCAATTCAGATCCCTCACACATTTTGAGAGCAGCAGTGGAGGACAAGTCTTCTGAAGAGAGATTTTTCAGATGGCAATTTAAGTCCTCCAGGCCTTCTCCTGAGGCTGGCTGGACCCCACCTCTGGGATGATGGCTGGACAGCATCCTTCTGGAAGGTTGTGTTATTATGAAGGATCATTCTTCTCCATCCTGACCCTGTGACGCTTACGAGACAGGCCCAATTATTGAGCCATATGGCAAAGAGAACTTTGGGTAAACAAATTTGTATTTCATTAAGATGTAACAGCCTCATAAAACGTGATAATTAAAATGTAAATGACAGTAGGTGTGCTTGTTTAAAGCTGGCTTCATACCTCACCAGCTGGTACATCCCAGGTGATTCACGTGCCGAGGTTTATAGGCAGGTACTATTTTCAGTATTCTCTTCCTTCTGTTTTTTTTTCTCTTTCTGATTCATTGATTGGCTGTATTTTACAGAATCTCTTAGGGCATGCATCTACGAGTACAGTCTACTGAAGGGCTTGTTCTTGTTTTCTCAACGTTTTCTTGTTTACTTGCATGAGTCTCTCCTCCAGGATGGGAGGGAAGAAATAAGAGTGCTTTCCCCATGTAATTCCCATCTCAGCTTGGAATGAGCAAATGCTAAAAGCAGCTTTGTTGTGCAGAAGGCTTGCTGGGGAGGTTAGAGTTAAGTTAAGGTGACAGGAGCTGTTTTTCAGCTGAAGGGTGGGCTGGGGGAGGGAGAAGTAAGGTTTCCTCCTCTGCGTCCACCGCATCCCCAATCTCCTCTTTCTTCTTTTTCTCGCCTGTCTCATCTCCCGTGGTCAGAGGTGGAGGGAGAGGGCTGGGAAAGGACAAGCACGGGAGGAGGTTGCCTGGACAAGAGGGGCTTGAATGCGGGGGCCACTCAGAAGTAAAGGGCCTCCTGACTCTGAGCCTCCATCCAGCATGGGAGCGTCATCTGTCCTTTCCTTCCTCACACCCCCAGCAGCCTCCGCAGAGCAGTCTTTTTCCAATTCTTAATTGGAATTTAGCTCTAGATTCCAATTAAGGTCCCCTCTGATGGCACCAGACAAGCCCCTGCTGCGGAAAGAACAGGCTGAGAAATCCCAGATTAAGGAGGTCACAGAGGAAAGTGCAGATCAGGGTGGAGAGCTCACAAGAGCCTTCTTCCTGAGAAAATTGTATGAAATGGAAACTATAGAAGTCATCAAATAAAAATTCGGTGATACCACCCGCTCCTAACCATGAATTAAGATACAGCGCAGGGCACAGGGTGGCTTCAAAGTCAGCTGGGCATTGAGTGATCAGGGGCCATGAGGATGAGTGTGGGGTTCCCTTTAAGCCAACAGTGTTGAATGGTGCTACCATAGGCAGTGCAAAGAAACACGAGGTCAGTGTTCCTCCAGCTGGAAAGGGAGAGGTGGGGTCTGAAGGCGTCTGAAACACCCTCAGCCTTGCCCCCAGAGGCCACGCTGCCAGCCCGAGTTAGGGCATGACGCTTAGCATCCCAAGGACATTAGGGTAATATTATTCTAGCTTAGAGAAGAGAGGCAAGCCAGGCTGATGACCAGATGAGGCATCCCTTGAGTGCTGGGTTTACTCTAAGTGAACATGTGAATAAATGATTGCTCACATGCATGAATGCCAGCAGCCTGGTCCCAGCCCTGTTGGGGAGCGTCCAACAGAGGAGCCAAGACAAACATACATGAAACGTTAACACTCGCTCTTGTGTCCCAACCCAGGTCAGCCGGCGAGGTGGGTGTCAGCTTTTACGATGGGTCACCCAGAAGGCTGGTGGAACTTAAGAGTCTTCATTCTCATTAGCTGAAGCCCAGCAAGATTGAGTGGCTTCTCTGGGCCACTGTCATCCATGCGTTGAAAGTAAAGTGTTAATCTCTCTGTCGTGTCCAACTCTTTGTGACCCCGTGGACTGTAGCCCACCAAGCTCTCCTGCCCATGGAATTCTGCAGGCAAGAATACTGGAGTGGGTAGACATTCCCTTCTCCAGGGGATCTTCTTGACCCAGGGGTCAAACCCAGGTCTCCTGTATTGGTAGGCAGATTCTTCACCACTAGCGCCAGCTGGTGCCTGCAGCTTTGGGTAAAAGTCCTGCCTTGAACTTATTTGGGCCATGTTGTTTAGTCACTCAGTTGTGTCCCCATGGACTCTACCCCGCCAGGCTCCTCTGTCCATGGGATTTCCCAGGCAAGAATGCTGCAGTGGGTTGTCATTTCCTTCTCCAGGGGATCTTCCGACCCAGGGATTGAACCTGCGTCTCCTGCACTGCAGGCAGATTCTTTACCACTAAGCCACCTGGACTTCCCTAGTGTCGGCATAAAATAAACTGCAAACACACCTTTCTTCCATATCTACTGACAGCGTAAGGATGTGAGATTGAAGGGACCCTGGGGAAGACATGGAGGGTGGCAGCGTTTGTGGTTCCAGTGGAAATAGCAGTAGATGTGGCTGCAAGGATGACCTGTCCACCTCAGCCTTCCCTCCCTGGTCCGCTGTGATGTGCTCAGGAATCTATAATGCAGCCTTGGGCAATGAACAGGCCAGAGGTTAGCAAGTACTCAGGGTCCCCCCAGTGCCGCTCAGCTCAGAGTTAAACAAGAAGGAATCGTCACTTCAATTAAACTAAAGCACAGAGGGCTGGGCATCTTCCCCCTGGGTACCAGCATGGCCCCAGCCCCCACGGAGCCACAGCTGAACTAGAGCCAGTGCCCAGGGCTTCCATCTCATGGGCCAGTTTGCTCAAGTTTAATTTTGGTCCTCAAGACAAGTTTTCTTTTGACATTTAAAAAATTGCCTTGCCAGTCTACGGGCCCTGAATTTTGTGATGGCTGTGAATGAGTTCTGACAAATTAGGGTATCTTTCTGGATCTAGATGGAGATGTAGGAAGACAAATGGTATCTGTCTTCCACGAGAGTCACAAATCCAGCAGAATGTCAGGCCAGGAAGACAAGAAAGAATTCCTGACAGCCGCTCCATGGGACAGCCAGTGTGGCCTGAGACCCCAGGGCTGTCTGATAAGGCAGACAGAACAGAGTGAAAGGTATCAACGAACCTCGCACTCTGGAGCTCTGGGGAGACAGCTAGTCACACCCATGAAGAAATCTCCATTGTCTCGGAGACATCTCATTTACCTGGCAGTCAGTTAGATGGCCATCTCAAGTGTGCATGACGCTGCCAAGACCTAGGAAGGACGTTAGACCACTTCTGAAAAGTTAAAAAGAGATGTCACAACATCTGAGACAAAGACGTGAATTTTTAGACAGAATCCCAGCAAACTTGGTTATCTGATGTTCAGCTCACAACCCATAAGAAATACCTTTAGGAAGAAGTCAGAAGTCTTCTAGAGACAAGAACGTGAAAAAAATGGGAGAAAATTGCAGCCTGAAAGAATAGGAGGAGACAAAGACAAAACCAAACCAAAGCCTAAAAGCAGATGAAAGTCCTCAACAAGCAGAGCATCCTGGGACCAGACACAGAAGAGACAGAGAGCCCTGTCTTCTCAAGTCCCCGAGAGCCCAGCCGTGCCCTGTTCCAACCTGATACAAAAGGAAGATGGGCAGGCCTGGTGGAAGCAACAAGGGGATAAAACATGCTCAATATACTGCATTTATACATATAGCTGATAAATATATTTCTCCAAAGTGATTAGACATTTTGAAAGTTTTTATTCTAAAGGAATACATATCTTTAAACAAAATGTATTGACTGTTAATAAGTCTATTCATCTCGGAGGGCTGTCACAACTGACTGACTTCAACCTGGCTTGTTAGCATAATTCATACAAGATTCAAGCATGTTGTGTATACCAGGAGTGTTTCCTCTTTAGTGCTGAGTAGTATTCTGCCTCATGGATGCCCCACGCTTTGTTTATGAAAAATATATTCAGGAACGTGGCTTCTTTCCATCAAATTGTACAATGTGGCCAACAAAGAGCCGATAGAGGGAGATGATGGCTTCCCCTTAGTTATGGAGGCTTCCATCTTCACTCCTGATTCCAGGCCTCCTACTCTATGCCTTGATCATCGCCCGGCAACTAAGATGAATGTTGTGGCTTCCTCCACCTGCCTCTGCTGCAGCCACCCCCGCCCACCACACATGCATACACATGCACAAACACACACACACATAGCATGCTGCTCTCCTGCCTGGAATGCCTCTCCCCTCTACACCCTGGAACTCTCATTCACCTCATAAGACTTTGCCCAGGTCGCATCTCCTCTAGGGATTCTCCCATGACTGATTCAGACTAGATCAAATTCTCCTTCTCTATGATGACTTTACACACTGTGGGTACAGCTGCCATATCATTTACCACAGGACATCACAGCTATTTCTGAGGTTGTCTCCTCAATATACTATACATCCCTGGAAAGCCAGGGCTTGTCTCTTCCATTTTATTTTTAAAATTTATTTATTGTTTGGCCATGCCATTTGGCATGCAGGATCTTTTTTCCCCAACGAGGGATCGAATCCATGCCCCCCTGCAGTGGAAGTGCAGAGTGTTAACCACTGGACCTCCAGGGAAGTCCCTGTCTCTCCCATTTTTAAAAACCTTTCTCCTCTGCCTGGAACACTGCCTGGCACAATGCCGCACATATAAGTCACTCAATGCAGGATAGCTGTTATCATTTTAAATCAAACAGTAGTAAATCATGGGCAGGAAAGTGAAGTGTTACATAAGCCAATATGAATTATTTATAGACTGGATACTTTTTCTTTTCCATTTCACTTCTTTTCTTTTCTGCTGATTTCTTCCTAATCTAACTTGTTTCCAAACTGCTGGTCTTTAAGATTGGAGAGAAAAAAAAGGGGGGCTGGGGGAATGGAGAAAGAAAAGAGAGATAAAGCTAAAGAGAGTGAGTACATACTTAGACATACACACGTGTGCACTTGCACACACCTTGAGGATAAGTATTTTACACACTGAGATAACCACATTCCATCACTAATTCCCTTACTGCCTTGAGGTGAAGTGTAGAGTCCCGAGTCTCTAAAAATAGGGCTACAAAGCACATCTCTTTCAACAAGGGGCTTAATGTATTAATTAATGCTTACTGAGTACTTTGAGGATGAACATTTACACACAAATCCTTATTAGTATTAGCTACGCTCTGTATAATAAGCCTTAGATGTGAAATTTATGCAACAAATCAGGTAACATGGCTCAAAAGTAGATAAGCGTGTACAAAGTCCCGAGTCAACATCCACATTAATCACATATTCAAAAACTCCCAAATGCACACTCCAGACTGGTTTGCTGATCACCTGTATCTTAATCTTTTGTGAGCATTCCAATGTGATTGTTGGCCCAGCATGGGCTTTGTGATGTATATTTTAATGTACTTCTAGAAGATTTCCCTTTTTTTGTTAGCTACATTAAAAAGACCTCATTCTGATGTGTTCTTCCAGCGAAGGAAAAAGTTGACAGCACTAAAAACATATTTCATGTTATAAGATTTGAAATGCTGGATTTTGCCATTACATGTCCATTGTAGAGGGCTTCCCAGGTGGCGCTAGTGGTAAAGAACCTGCCTGTCAATGTAGGAGATGTAATAGATGCAGGATCCATCCCTGGGTCGGGAAGACCCCCAGGAGGAGAGGATGTCAATCCACTCCAGTATTCCTGCCTGGATGGAGAAGCCTGGTGGGCTACAGTCCATGAGGCCACAAAGAGTCAGAACGACATATCGACTAAACAATAACAACAACAACAATATGACTTCACACTAGTCAGGTAGAACTCCAGGCTCTTTGGAATTCAGCCTCACTCATTTCAGGTAGCCAACCCCACCTTGGGTGATGTCTTGCACTTATTTCTCGGTGCGGTATGTGGCTTGCATTGATTTCATCCCTGGCTATTGTTTATGGAGGCCTTACTTTTTGTCAGGTTGAGCTCAGCATTTTACAGGCTTCACTCTGAAGCCCCCTTCTGTATACGGAAGGCATCCTGGCACCCATTTTGCAGAATCAGGAAGCTGAAGTCCAAATTACACAGAGCTACTAACAGGCAGAATGTCCATTTAGACTCATTCATGTACATTTTCTCCCCCGCTGTGTCAGGGGAGAGACTGCTCTTTGGATTTAAACGTGTGACTTGAACATGTCCTTTAACTTCTGTGGGCACCCATTTTGTCATCTGTATAGTGAAGTGTGAAAATAGTTAAGCTTTCAGGTCTGTTTTTCTCTGAAATTCTACCAGTGGAAGAGGAGGCAGAGACTCCCCGCTGTGGTGGAGCTGTCCATGGTCCTGACAAGACTGGCACCAATAAAATGATAATCAGCTTATCAGAGAAAGAAGCACAAGAAGCAAGAAACGCCTCCATTAATAAAGATCTTGCTGTTATTCTCTGGGTCTCTTAAGTAATTAAGCATGCCATCTCCTGCTGCTGGGTGTCCAGATTATGCTGGGAGCCAAGCCTCTGCAAATTAAAGATGCAGGTAGACGTGCACACACACACTCCTTTCCCCCACCCCCAAACCTGAAATGCCTGTGTGTCCCAGCCAAACGATCCACAGCACATTTTGTCTCTATTTTGTATTCTTTTGCCTTGAATTACAGATTCTTTTTCTGGGAGGAAGCAGATGTTCTTGAACCTGATTTTCCAAGCTTAGCCACCCTAAGAACCAAGTGAAATTAATTTAATGAGTTCTCAAAGAAATCAAATAAGTTTCTTTGTTTTAGCACATTTTCATTGCTTTTCTCATTTACACACATAGATATGTTTCATAAGAGGAAATATATTTACTCTATAAGCAGTAATGGGACCCCGTGCACTGCAGCCTGCCAGGCTTCTCTGACCATGGAATTCTCCAGTCAAGAATACTCGAGTGGGTTGCCATTTTCTTCTCCAGGGGATCTTCCTGACCCAGGGATGGAAACTGAGTCTTCTGCATTGCAGGTGGGTTTTTTATCATCTGAGCCACCAGGCAAGCCCCATTAGGTCGTTTGTTTTAGCACATTTTCATTGCCTTTCTCATTTATGCACACAGATATGTTTTATAAAGGGATATATATTTACTGTATAAGTATTGGATGTAGGAATGTTGAAAACATCAGATAAACATTCAGCCATATTTTCCTCTATAAATCTTTGGCTAGTTACTGAATTTTGTACCATTATTTCTTACTATTTACCTTACATATAACCCTGATGTATAATTTAACTTGTAAAGTGGCATTCATAATAAACCCCTGGTATTTTGAAATCTTTTAACTCCTTGATGACATTTGCAAGGATTTTTTTTTTAATAGCAATATTTAAAGGCTTGAGGAGATCTTTCCAAACATATTGAAATAATGTGTCCCATTGAGAATTATTATAAGCTACAACTATGTTAACTTATAATAGCTCACATAGCTCAGTTGGTAAAGAATGCACCTGCAATGCAGTAGACCTGGGTTTGATCCCCGGGTTGGGAAGATCCCCTGGAGAAGGGAATGGCTACCCACTCTAGTATCCCAGCCTGGAGAATTTCATGGACTGTATAGTCCTTGGGGTAGAAAAGAGTTGAATACGATGGAGTGACTTTCACTCACCCACTTCACAGCTATGTTAATGAGAATGTACTGGACTCCAGGAATATAAAATTATAAAAGCAACAAGTGGTCAGATTAGGAGCCAGGCACTGCACTTAGTGGTTGCCTGAATCTCTACTTGAATTGTACATTCATTCGTACATCTGCTTATGTGTGTAAATATGGTTTTATACTTTCAAATACACACACACCTTTTTTTCGCATGCATGTGTAAGTAAACATATATGACTGAATCTAAGCTATTTGTGTTGTGGGGCCAAGGAGGATCCATTGTTCTCCAAACTCTCTTCCTGAATGATTTACAAGGGAAATAAGGTCTTCCAAGGGAACACTTTGGAGATTCTTGGAGCAGACAATGAACCAGGTGACCTCCCAAGTCAAGTCAAGGAAAAGAAGCAGAAAAATGTAGTATCTGCTGCTCATCCCAGTACCAAGGGCTAAGGTGGACCTTAGGGAGAGGAACACTGTCCTCAATTCATGCACAAAAGAAAAGGACCGAGGGCTGGGAGGAGAGGAGCCAGGAAGGCAACAGAAAGCTCTTTGGGCTCCGAGAGAGTTTGCAGTCTGGGAATGTTGGCAGTGGCCCCACGGGAGGGGCCAGCACCACCCCAAAAGTTGTGGCAGAAACAACTGCCAGGAAATGGAGGTGCCAGTGTTCTGGGGCTGTACCCAGGCCTGGCTGGGAAGCAGCAGCAGGGAATGGCTGGTACAGACTGAATGAACTCCTCAGGAGTCTGTGGAGACCTATGGAACAGCTTTATTTTAGCTGTGTTGGGGGAGGCAGTGACAGCTACCTTGTTCCAAATCAGCTACTTTGTTCACACTGTTTATATTTACTTATAGACCCTGATGCTGGGAA
Organism: Cervus canadensis; assembly: GCF_019320065.1. NCBI lineage: Eukaryota > Metazoa > Chordata > Mammalia > Artiodactyla > Cervidae > Cervus > Cervus canadensis. Next base: position 80,698,313 of record NC_057394.1, on the reverse strand, counting down.
AGGTTGAAGACAAAAGGAGAAAGGGATGGCAGAAGATGAAATGGTTAGATAGCATCATTGACTCAATGGACATGAATTTGAGCAAACTCCGGGAGGCAGTGAAGGACAGGGAAGCCTGGCGTGTTACAGTCCATGGGGTCGCAAAGAGTCAGACACAACTGAGCAACTGAACAACACAACAGATTTTTATTTGTAAGTATGTTAGTAGAATATATTCAACAGAGAAAGACTAGAATGCCATTTTCCATCACCCTCAAACCTAGTTCCCTCTTCCATTCTCCAGAAATAACAACCATTTGTTCTTGCATATTGAGGAACATTTTTTTCAGAGGAAAAATTATTGACTGAAACTCAATGAGAATACAAATTTTAATATTGCCTTAAAGGTAAAGAAACATAAAAGAAACATCTGAAATACCTAGAATTTAGGCAATACAAAATGGCCAATGAAAAGAAGAAGAAGAACTTCCAGGGGACTTCCCTGGTGGTCCAGTGGTTAAGACTGCTTCACCATCCGATGCAGGGAGGCAGGTTCGATCCCTGGTCAGGGAACTATATCCCACATGTCTCTCGGCCAAAAAACCGTAACAGAAAACAGAAACAATATTATAACAAATTCAATAAAGAATTTAAAAATAGTCCTCAGCAAAAAAAAAAAAAAAAACTCAAAAAAAAAAAGAAAGAAAGAAAGAGCTTCCCTTGAGATGTTGGAAACATTTATTCTGTAAGCCCAGCCTCATAAATTCAACATGTCTCAGTGGAAGGAAAATGGAATGAAAGCTTTGGACCTAAATGACTAATTGATGTGGCTCCATAGTGTTTCCCTAAAGACAGACAGAAACCTCAGCCCTGAGCTTGTGTCTACAAAGGAGGTGTCTGCCAAGGTCTAAGCTCTCGTCCCTAAAGGCTGGTTAGTCTTCCACGCCAATGACTTGAGGTGGGCGAGAGCCAAACAGCTGGCACCCACTGCAGGTGACCTGTTAACAGTTTATCAGGAGAACGGTGTTGGAAGATTTTTATAAAATAGGATTAAATCCCCTGGTTCGCAGCACTTCACAAAGCAGACGTGATTCCTTGGGCACAGAATAGACAGTGAGGCCTCCATGTGCTGCTTAAATCCTTCCTCATGCGTTTCCATGGAACCAGATTGTCAGGACCTAATTCCATGACTCAGGTGCTCTGAATGTTCTGTAATCTGGTAAACAGTACTTTCAGGGCCCAGAGAGTTCACACAGCTTCCCTGTGGCTCCTGCCCAGGGGAAGAATCCTTGGCACCCGGCATTTTGTTCTTTTGACCAGATCGATAAGACCCAGGGACTCAGCTTGGGTGACTGAGCAGGTCTCCGGGGGGTCAGGATAAGGGCTGGACTTCTTCATGCTTGTGGGGTGAGTAAAAGGCAAATATTGTGGGAAAACTCTTGGCCATTCTTTCCCCCTCCCCCCTTTTTTGGAGCTGCATTTTTTTTTAATTGGAGGATAATTGCCATGAAATTAAAAGATGCTTGCTCCTTGGAAGAAAAGCTATGACAAACTTAGAGATTTAAAAAGCAGAGACATCACTTTGCCAAAAAAGATCTGTATAGTCAAAGCTATGGTTTTTCCAGTACTCATGTATGAATGTGGGAGTTGGACTATAAAGAAGGCTGAGCGCAGAAGAATTAATGCTTTTGAACTGTGGTGTTGGAGAAGACTCTTGAGAGTCCCTTGGACTGCAAGGAGATCCAACCAGTCAATACCAAAGGAAATCAGTCCTGAATATTCATTGGAAGGACTGATGCTGAAGCTGAAGTTCCAATACTTTGGCCATCTGAGGGAACAGCTGACTCATTTGAAAAGACTCTGTTGCTGGGAAAGATTGAAGGTGGGAGGAGAAGGGGACAACAGAGGATGAGATGGTTGGATGGCATCTCTGACTCAATGGACATGAGTTTGAGCAAACTCCGGGAGATGGTGAAGGACAGGGAAGCCTGGTGTGCTGCAGTCCACGGGGTCGTGCAAAGTTGTATACAACTTAATGACTGAACAACAGCAACAAATTGCTTTGGAATGTTGTGTTAGTTTCTGCTGCACGATGAAGTGAATCAGCTATATGTATACATATATCCCCTCCCTCTTGGACCTCTCTCCTACCCCACCCTGCATGCCACCCCTCTAGGTCATCACTGAGCACCAAGCTGAGCTCCCTGTTCTTTACATCAGCTTCCCACGAGCCATCTATCTGTCTTACACATGGCAGTGTACCTATGTCAATGCTACCCTCTTGTCCCCTCTCTTACAGGGGCGCCTTAAGCACCCCTGGCAGGACTCTTGGACAAGCCGGTCACCACGTGTCCTGTGCATTCCTGATGCCGAGGGCCACTGGAGGGGAGTGCTCTAGGCCTTCTCTCTGTTGCTGATGCTCAGGCCGTTGGTTCACAGCAAGTTTGAGCAAGATACTTCTTAGACATCATTTGGTGGCCAGATTGGTCTTGCATTAATACAATTTTAAATCAAAGGATTTGTTCACAGAAATGACTAGTTGGGGATCACGGTGACCTTGGTGGGAGGAGGACGGGTCTACAACCTGCAGCCCTAAGCTTGATTGTGGACAGCACTGTTATGTGGGGGGCGGCATGAAGGATTTAGAAAGTAGAAGAACCTCCCCTCCAGCAAACCTCATAAAAAGGGGAGAGGGCCCCAGGATAAATAAACCTTCTCCTAACCATAGGCCTCCAGGCTGAGAATCAGGTCAATCTACTCACCTGGGAAGTAGGAGGGCCAGCAACAAAAACACAACCCAGGCCCTGCCCTTGAGGGAGCGACAGTTACAACTTATCAGACTGGAGGGTTTGTTCCCTTCAAAGGCCTGGCCGGCTGCAGGCCCTCAGGACACAGGGTTTAACAAAGGAGTCAGGAAGGAGAAGTCACAGGATGTGCCTGCAGGGGTGAGGGGTAGGAGGTAAGGTCAAGGAGGGTTTTAAAGAAGCATTTGTGGGAACTTCCCTGGTGGTCCAGTGGTTAAGACTCCCTACTTCCAATGCAGGGGACTCAGGCTCGATACCTTGTTGGGGAGCTAAGATCCGACATGCTGTACAGTCCGACCGAAAAATAAGCAAAGAAGGGTTTGCAGCATTTGGGGAAACACACTTGGCCAAGTGGACAGATCGAGTTTGAGAGTCCTGGCTTTGGAGTCAGGCAGGCCTGTTTCATTTTCTGACCGCTGCATGCAAACTCTGTGATCATGGGCAAACTCTGAAGTATTTCTGAGCCTGTTTCCTCATCTGTAAAACGGGATCAATAATACCAACATTGGAGGATTGTTCTACAAATCAGAGGAGATAACACATGTGAGGCCTTTGGTCTTCCCAACCTGAGGATGAAACCTAGTCTCCTGCACTGACACACACATGGATCTGGCCACTTGTGCATCTACCAAGAGCAAGAAGGCAGGAAAGGGGTAAGACCACCTCAATAGAGCTTTGTAGGGCAGTGGCTGGGCTCTGACCTAAGTCCAGAGAGAACCAGTGCAAGGTCTGCCTGGGTAGGAGTGAAAGTAGAGCGGAGGGGGATCCGTCTCTACTGGCAAGTGTTAACGTGTAAACACAAGTGGTGATGGTGGTGGTTTAGTCACTAAGTTCAGTCTGACTCTTTGCGACCCCATAGACTGTAACCCACCAGGCTCCTCTGTCCATGGGATTCTCCAGGCAAGAATACTGGAGTGGGTTGCCATGCCCTCCTCCCAGGGGATCTACCTGACCCAAGGATCAAACCCACATGTCTTACATCGGCTGGTGTTTTCTTACCACTGAATCACCAGGGTAAACACAAGGAAGCACAGTTATTTGCTGTGGGGGCCTCATGAGATTGCAAGAAAGAAGGCGACCAGCTCAGAAGTCCTTGCTCCTTGACTCGCCAGAGCTCGTGGCTGTTTGCTAGCTCTGCACGTGTGTGTCTTCACGTGGAGGGGCGTTTGCCTGTGCTGGGCTTGAACTGCGTGCAGAGAGTGAAGGTGAAGTTGCAGGATGCTGGCCGCGGGGCGCACACCGTGGACAGTCTTTGACTGGCCTCCTCCGCTCACACTGTGTCCCCCACTTGTTCTCAAGGAGAAGGCTCTTTTTTTCCTCTTATTTTCCTCTCTATTTTCATAGAGAGGCCTCTATGAAGCCTCTTATTTTCCACTTCCAAGTTTTCTGTAATCCAGGAGAATAAAGACGATGGGGAAATACAAATACTGACTAGGGCCAAGAAACAATCACAGAAACCTCTCCAAAGCGGGAGCTCACTGGAGGCCAGCTCCTGGATCCTGGAGGAGTTGCTGTTTCTCAGTTTCTCCCTCTGTACCATACGGAGACTGGTCCCTACAAATGAGGACTCACAGGAGCACAGACCCTGTGGGAGGTGCTCAGTCCATGGGAACTGAACTTGATATCGATGGTGAAAGAGACCCTAACTTAACCCACCAACGGGAATTCAGAGGTGGGCACTCCAGACAGAAAAGCAACAACTACAGCATATCTCTTCCTTTTGTCTCTTAAAAAAAAAAAAACAAAAATAAAACCAAAAAATTTCCATTCAGAGCCTGCTCTGTGCAAAATTTCAAAATAGACAAAATTTCTTTTTGTCTTTCACTACCCTTATTTAAAAGAAAACCCATAGCATAAAATTTCTCTTCCTAACCATTTTAAAGTGCGTAGTTCAGTAGCGCTAAGCGCGTTCACACCGTGATGGAACCAATCTCCAGTACTTTTCCATCTTGCAAAACGGCAACTCCATGTCAATTAAATACCGATGCTCCGCCCACTGCCCCTGGCCCCTGGCATCCACCATCCTACTCTCTGTCTCCACAAGCTTGACCACACCTGGTACCTCATGCAAGTGGAATCATGCAGTGTTTGCCTTTGTGTGACTGGCTTATTTCACTGAGCACAATGTCCTCCAGGTTTATCTATGTATCCGTCGTCAGGATTTCCTTCCTTAAAAGCCAAGTGGTATTCCACTGTCTGGATGGACCACTTTTCCTTTATCCGTTCACTCCCTACAGGAAACTTGGGTTGCTTCCACTTTTTGGTTGCTGTGAATAATGCTTCTCTGGACATTGGTATACAAATAACTCTCTTTCTCTCTTCTCCCTCCCTCTGTCTCCCTCTCCCTTCTGATTTGTAATCCAAGTTTCTGGCGATTTCTCCCTTTACTCTACACTCTTGTCATCAGGAAAGGAGATCTGAGAAATCATTAACACCTTGGTGCAAATGTACTTAATGTGTTACCTCTAAAAGCGAGTGTCTGAATTTTAACAAGAGGGCTAAATGGGAAGGCACACGAGGAAATGAATATCAAACTGTTGAGTTTCAGGGCTGAGGTGCCTGGGTGGGGACTGTGTGGGCCCGTGGACTGCCCCCCGCCCCCCAGAATGTCTCAGAGCTGACTTCGAGTTCTCCCCCAATGAATACACCGCTCTGTTCCAATCAGGCCAGAATCTCCCTGTCTTATGAGCCAGTTCCAAACTGAGTCCTTCTGAACCATCACACTCATGGAGGACATCTAAAAATTAAGCATGCACCCTCTTATTCATTTCATTTTATACCAGGAGGGAAAATCTTTTCAATAGACTCCTTCTGCTCAAATCATGGCTCAGGTCAAAGCCTGAAACCCTCCTCCACGCCGGGCCTCGGCCTCACTCTGGCATTTCAGGAGTGGGAGCTCCCGCCTGCTTCTAATCCCCGCACTGCGGCTTTGCTAATCTCCTTCTATCATCTTTTCTCCTGACGGGCTCCAGCTCGGCTCTCCACACCTGTCAATTCACCCGCCTCCCGTCGGCAACCACCACGCCTGTGTTGCTGCCGGAAACGCACACCCTCCCACAGCCCAAGACATGCGACGTAGGAGATATTTTTCCTCCTACAGACTTTACACTCTGTGTTCTCAGCAAATGTTAATCAGCTGCAGGAATTCATGGCTGTTCAATGAAATCTCGCTCTTCTCTCTTCAATTGTAGCCTGTCAGCTTCAATCAGCTGCAGAGCCCTGAGTGTTTCCTTTTGTAATGCCTCTCACATACACCACCCCCCTACACACACACACACATACTCCTATCAGCTTTACATGGTCTGGGGGTGTGGGCTTGCCGGGAAAACAACGGCTGATTATATCAACTGTGGAGGCAAACGCAGAATCTGGAGGCATAGCCGGGCCTAGTTACCGAGCGTCAGGGTGGCCAACCAAGCGTCAGGTGAGTGCGGACTGGTCAGCAGAGGTGAGGGTGGCAGGGGCTGAGGGTGGCTACCAGATTCAGGAACTAATGCAAAAGTGAGACCAGGAACCAGAGACCCAGGGAGGAACTCATTCCTGGAAATACCTTTCTGTTTTTGGAAAAAAATGAGTAGGCCACTCAGCTGTGTTTTTCGGATCACGTCCTTTCTTTAAGACTCCCCATTCCTGGTTAAACCGTTCAAGGTATTTAACAAGTACCTCCCTGGGACCACTTGAGTTAGAGTCTCTGAAAATGGGCAGCCCAGCAACTGCCCAGGAGATGCTAGAGAAGTCAGAATCAAGCACTGCTTGGTCATCTTCCCCATCATCCATCCTCCATGCTACTTCCAGATGACCCTTTCAGGGCCAGTGCTCTGGAACCTTCCGTGGCTCTCCTTTTACTCTGAGTTGAACAGGTTCCTTGTCCCGCTGTTCAAGACACGGCGGGGCGTTCTTGCCTAGCCCGCCTCCACTCTAGCGTTCTCCTGCATTGTCCTTGGACGTGGTGAGTCAGCCTGGCTGACTCCAACTATGTAGAGGCCCTGGGAGGGATGCATGGGTCCAGGTAAGGTACAGGTGTGGGAAGGACAGCCGCCTGGCGGGCAGAACATGGTGTCTGAGGCCTTGTGAGCGAACGCACTGAGGCCTGGAGCAGGCTTGGAGGGGTCCCGTGAGAGGATGTGTGGAAATGTTCAAGTTGCAACAGACAGGAAGTCTGCAAACCAGAGCAGGCTTCCAGCCCTGGCAGGACTACCTGTCAAGCCCAGATGGGTGCCGAGAATAAGGTAGAACATTGGTCCTGGCCCCAGTCCTGCTCCATCCCGGTGTTTCATAATCAGCACTCAGAAGTCTGCCGCCCGCACCTGCTCCCAGGGCAGCTCTGAATCAGGCTGAATTTACCATGTCCTCTGCCCCCTCTGGATGAGGTTGACAATCCTGAGCCCCTGACCACCCATGCTGCCTCTTCATCCTGTGTTCCATCAGTTCCAGGGCCTTCTTCCCTGCTTCAGACCCCAAACAACCCCTTCCCCCACCCACGTGCTTTGCACCCAACTCCCTATTAGGAGATGATAAATCAGGCTATAGATAAATATTTATTGATCCAGACAGATGTTTGTGTCGGTGCTAAGTGATAAAAAGCAGATTGCAAGGGAGTTTGTATCTGTGTGCAATAACCTCAGGGGTGTGGTATGTATGTACAGAGAGAGTCTTTCAGGAAACTCAGCCATATGTTATGAGTGACTGTCTCGGGGTGGGAGGTGGTGATATTCTGGAAGTCTTTTACTTTTCTTCTTTCTATCATTTGATTATTCTACAGTAAAGAAGTATTGTGTTTTTAGTAAGAAAAACAACCCAAAGACATTATTTTTATAAATTAAAAATGTAAGGTATTTCCAAGAGTCCTGATTCTCTGATGCAAGGATGAGGTCAGCTGTGAGCCCTGGCCCCAGAGCAGAGTCAAGCCAAGTCCCCAAGTGTGGGGCCCAAGCTCCCTAGGGCAGGGGAAGGGGTGCTTAAGACTGTGACTGTTAGCAGCTAGCCTGGTTTTTATCCAGCCCATCATCTGACAGCTGTGCAATCCTGGGCCAGCTGCTTAACCTCTCTGTGCCTTGTGTGTCTGATGAAAAAAATGGGATAAGATTATTTTATGGATAATCTCAGGAGTATTTTGAGAATTGAATGAATTATTTATGTAACAAGTACTTTGTCTGGTGTCTGGTATGTAGTAAGTATGCAATCAATGTTAACTCCTATGGGGAGAAGGCAGACAGGATTGGGTGGGGGTGTGTGTCTCACCTGGCGCTCCAACACCATTTGGGTTCCTCCTTTTTATATCTCCAAAGTCCCGCCTAGCCTTTCTTTCTTTGTTTTTTAAAAAAGAAATTTAGCTCATTTTTTGTTTTTTTGGCCAACTTGTCTTGCATGCAGGATCTTAGTTCCCTGACCAGGGATTGAACCCATGCCCTCAGTGGTAGAAGCACAAAATCCTAACCATACAGGACTGCCAGGAAAGTCCCCCATCTAGCCTTTCAACTCCATCTCAAACCTCACATCCTTTACTCAAGATTTCCTTTTTTGAGCCTCTGACCTGGAGTGGCTCCACTCTCCCCTGCATCCGTCTGTCGCTCTGAACCAGGTTCCCTGAACGTGCCTCCCTTCTGCTGGTTAACTGGGCACTTATTTCACTCCTTTTGGGAACCATATGCCAGGAAACTGCCATACCTTCCGTGGATTATCTGAGTTGAATCGCACGTTTTGAAGACAATCAGTTTGCTCTACAAAAATGCTACTTGGAATCTCCTGGCTGGGCACCTGTGAGATGCTGACCTTCACTGCTTCATGGCAACTGTCCTTCACTTGTTGCTTCACATCTGTGAGGAAGACTAATTGCACATTCAAAACATGATCTTTGAGGAAAAAAAATATGACCTTTGGTTATGTGTAAAGGCTCACTGTTTCAACAAGTTCCACCATTAAATTTGTTCTCTGCAAGGTCAGTTGTAAGTAAGAGTGCAGGTTGTCTGAAGAAGCCAGTATGTGGCCACAAACTCACAAATGACTGGGATGGTGTCTCGTTGCTGAGCAGTGATGGCTGCCGTTCTGGGCACATTTTAGCATGAGGAAGTGTGCTGATCAGTGTGAGGCTATATTGTTGGCCTGGAGTCAGCCACATTATATTTGGAGAAGGAAAATGCTAAACTTGTTAGGGTTTTGTTTTAGACTTACCTCTACACATCTTGGCAAATAAACTGTAAATCATCTCCATCTAGACCATACTTGCTTCTCAAATGTTTTTGTCTTCTGTTTGCTGGGGAGCCACAGAATCTTAATTGGAGGACAGCATTGAAACCTGCCAGCAAGCTGGTGGGAATGCAAACTGGTGTGACCACTATGGAGGAACCTCAAAAAGCTAAAAATAGAACTATTGTATGATCCAGCAATCCCACTTCTGTGCATATATCCAGACAAAACTATGATTCAAAAAGATACATGCACCCCTGTGTCCGTAGCAGCAGTATTCTCAGTAACCAAGACATGGTAGCAAACTAAATGTCTGTTGACAGATGAATGAAGAAAATGTGGGACATGTATACAGCGGAATACTACTCAGCCATAAAAAAGAACGAAGTAATGCCATTTGCAGCAACATGGATGGACCTAGGGATTATCATACTAAGTGAAGTCAGAAAGAGAAAGACCATATGAAATCTCTTCTATGTGAAATCTAAACTGTGAAACAAATGAACGTATCTACAAAACAGAAACAGATAGGTAGAGAGAAGAGATTTGTGGTTGCCAAGGGGGAGGGATGGATTGGGAGTTTGGGATTAGCAGATACAAGCCATTACATGTAGGATGAGTAAACAACAAGGTCCTACTGTGGAGGATTCAGGATTCAATATCCTGAATATAGTGATACACCGTAACGGAAAAGAACATGAACAAGAAGGTATAGACACATACAACTTCTTACTTTGCTGTACAGTAGAAGCCAACACATTATTATAAATCAACTATACTTCAATAAAATAAAAAACCAAACAAAAACAAAACCTGCCAGTGAGAAGTAGTTGTCGAGGTGGGCACCTCTTTGCCTGAAGTCGTGTTAACGTCACACACTGATGTGAGGATGAGGGTTCAAGGCCACATGTCGAATGTGTTTCATCTGGGGTAACCAGTCCTCCCCACCTCCTCCTGCCCAAGGCCCATTGAAAACTAAAACCCAGCAGCAAGGGCTGTTGTTGCCCTGGGCATAGGCCAGGTGCTCAGCAAATGCTCATAGACTGGTGGCCTGTGACATTTATTTAGTGTCACTTTTGTGGAGGCAGCGAGTAGAGTACAGCATGAGGAGCCTACAGATTTAATGGGATAAAGAATTTCTGAATTGGGCTAAAATGTTGGAGTCTGTAAAGTAGGCAAAGAAAAAGAAGACATGAAGGGGAGTAGCACAGGGCTTTGGGGCGTCATGGCCCATTGGTCCCTGTGTTGAAGCCTGAGCCCCACTTCTCTGAATCATGTCCAGGCAGCAGCATGCTAGGGTGATACAGAAGTTGTGGGAAGGGATCTGCCCTGACTTTGACCTGGGTCTTTGTTTTTCTGGAAGTATTTCACCTGGGCTCTTGGGATCCCTCTGTGCATGTTGGAGGAAGTAAAGCATGGATGAGTGGAAGGATGGATGGATGGATGTTTGCTTAGTTTGAAAGCAAATCTGGAAAACTATGTGGGAAAAGTTGTTAGAAATGAAGGTGGATTATTTATTGATTCAGAAGACGTTTATTTTCCAGTTAGGACTGAAAAAATATGATAGAGATCATTCAAAGAGACAATGACTTCATTTTGAATCTGGTCCAGAGTTGGCCTATAAAGAAGACTGAGCACCAAAAAATTGATGCTTTTGAACTATGGTGTTGGAGAAGACTCTTGAGAGTCCCTTGGACTGCAAGGAGATCCAACCAGTCAATCCTAAAGGAAATCAGTCCTGAATATTCATTGGAAGGACTGATGCTGAAGCTGAAGTTCCAATACTTTGGCCATCTGATGCAAAGAGCTGACTCCTTAGAAAAGACCTTGATGCTGGGAAAGAAGGAAGGCAGGAGGAGAAGGGAATGGCAGAGGACAAGATGGTTGGGTGGCATCACTGACTCAATGAACATGAGTCTGAGCAAGCTCCGGGAGATGGTGAAGGACCGGGAAGCCTGGCTTGCTGCGGTTCATGGGGTTGCAAAGAGTTGGACACAACTGAGCTACTGAACAACAACAAAAGAACTATCACTGTTGCATGGGGGCTGAGGTGGGGGGAGTAATAGATTCATGCAGTTGTAAATGTCAGATATAAACAGCCAATTCTAGGACAAGGAGGAGAGGCGGTGTGTGGACTCCAGGTGGAACGATGGGAAGCACTAAACAAAGTGAGCCCCCCCGTCCCAGAGCCTCGGGGCCTCCAGTCCTCTGTCCTGGTATCAGAACCGTGTTTAACAGCACCTGCCTGACTGACAATTCTCTCTCTTTCGAAAAACCTGGAATTACAGAAAGACTGTGTGGCACTGTTGGTTTCCAGAGCCTGGCTGAGCCTGACTTCTTCTCCTGGTTTCAACTGACAATTGAGTGGGAAACGGCTTTTACAGGGCTGTTATACTGTAATAATCTATAAGTCATTAACCGTAGCTATATTTAAGCCTGCCAGAATCAATCTCTAAGATCCCAGCAATTGTTATTGACATAAAGGCTAGTTCTGCAACAAATCCTTAAAAAGCAATGATTCTACATCTGGGACTGGGGATTGGCACTGCCCTCACCCTCCAATTCTGCTTTGTTTCCTGGGGCTGGATGTAAACACCCCTTCCCCCCTGCAGCCCATCATATCCTTCTTAAAAGACTCTGCCATTGGAAGGTGTTACAAGCAAACCTGTGGTAGATCTTAGATCTTTCGTATATACTTGGGCAGATACCAGATTAGAAACTGCTGAATACAGTATAAGCTGAAGCCAATGTTTTCCAGTTAGACATTATGAATGATGCTGTGATGTGCTAAACTGTGTCTCCCCTAGTTTCATGTATGGGAGTCCCAAACCCCAGTACCTCAAAATGTGTCTGTATTGGAAGATGCAATCGCTAAAGAAAGGGTTAAGTTGAATGAGCCCACTGGGGTAGGACCCTAAGCCAAGATGACCCATGTCTTTGTAAGAAGAGGATGAGACACCGGGGGGCTGGTGTGTTTGTCACTGGAGCTAATATCCAGGATAAAAAGCAGGTGTGAATAGTGCTCATTTCTGATCAGGATTGAAGTTTGTTTTGTCTTTTTTTTTCCTGTATTTTATATAGAAAATATATTTCTATATCTTAAAATTTTACAAATGAATTGGTTTGGTAATAGTGGGAGAAGAGTTAAAACAAAAGACAACAATAATGAAAACACGATGCCGGCCAGCCAGAACACCTATGCTGGGTGTATGTGGGTGCCCGGCTCCCATGCTGATTTAATCCCAGATGGCAGGAGAGGAGCCTGGATGGCAAAGAGGGGGTGGGAGGCCTGGCTCCTGGTATAGCCGCCCCCTCATCCTCTCATCCCGCTTGGTACCTTATGAGGATGGTTGTCCTCAGATCTTTATTTTTCCAGCTCCATGTTCCTGTCAGCAAAACATCTACCCTGCGAACCTTCAGGAACCTTTTCTACATTCCAGGTGCCACTGCTTCTTCTGAGCCACTGAATTCTTTTTATTTAATCAACTTTGTGAGTCATTCTTCTTTAGGTTGGCAGCTAGGAAACTCAGAACCAAATAAATGGTCCACCTTTAACTACTCTTTGTGATTTCAGCCTCATCTCAGGATGTCCAGGCCTCATATGTTTGTTCTTCAATTTCCTCGTTAGTTTTTTTTTTAAGATTTATTTATTTGTTTGTTTCTGGTTGCACTGGCTCTTTGTTGCTGCGTGTGGTTTTTCTCTAGCTGCGGCTAGCAGGGACTACTCTTCGTTGTGGTGTGCGGGCTTCTCATTGTGGTAGCTTCTCTTGTTGCAGAGAATGGGCTCCAGGCACTCAGATTTCAGCAGTTGCGGCACGTGGACTCCGTAGTTGCAGCTCCTGAGCTCTAGAGCACGGGCTTAGTTGCTCCAAGGGCTTAGTTGCTCCAAGGCATGTGAAATCTTCTCGGATCAGGGAACAAACCAGTGTCCCTTGCATTGCAAAGCAGATTCCTAATCACTGAACCACCAGGGAAGCCCTCCTCATTAGTCTTTTTACCTTGTTTTGTGGAATATATGCTATGACATCCTTTAAACCTTCTTTGTAATCATATAATGTGTAAGTAAATTATTCGGCTACATGAATAGGACCTGCCTCAGTTTGCCTCCTGCCTCATTTCTGTATAACCTTTCCATACCTCTCTCCTATGCCTACACTGACATGGGTGTGCACACATACACACACTCCATGTACATCAGCTTTCTACGTCTGTCCGGAGTTAACAGTGATATTTACCTGAATTCTCCATACACCCTGGTACCTTTGCTTTTGGTACAACTTTGCCTACAGGTGGCTCTTTGCTCGAGCTTACTGATTCCTGCTCATCCTGAGTCTCCTCCTCAAGAAGGCTTCTTGCATCAGTTTCCCTTTTTCAGCTTCTCTGCTTAAGATGCTTCTCATAGAACCTTCTGGAAGTGTGTGCACACTGACTGAGATAGTCCACTTGCTTCTCCTGATATTCTCGACTAAACTGCAAATTCCTCAGCAGCTGAGACTTTTAATTTTTTGAACACTTTCATTAAGGGCAAGTAAAATGCTCCCGACTCTTGCCCACATTGGAACGAGTGACAAAATAGAAACCAGCAAGGACACCTCAGAGAACGGACCTTTGTTTGGGTGAATTAAGATAGTCTGTGTAGGTTTGGTGTGGTCATTCAGTCTTCTGTCAGTGTCAATCAATGACGCTATCTAAAAATCACTTGATTTCCCCTGGAGAGTAAGGTTTCACTTTATTAATAGCTGTCATAATAGATCACTTGGTTTAACACACTGACCTCATATTCAGTTTTGCAGAGAGATGGTTCAGGTTTTCAGATTCTAATAAGTCAACCTCTGTGCCTGTATATAATATATATATATATATGTACATATATAAACACAAGGCTTCCCTTGTGGCTCAGACGCTAAAGCATCTGCCTACACTGCGGGAGACCCTGGGTCAGGAAGATCCTCTGGAGAAGGAAATGGCAACCCACTCCAGTACTCTTGCCTGGAAAATCCCATGGACAGAGGAGCCCGGTAGGCTACAGTCCATGGGGTCGCAAAGAGTCAGACACGACTGAGCGACTTCACTTCACTTCACTTCACATATATGTATGTTTAATTGAAGTATAGTTGATTTACAATGCTGTGTTAGTTTCTGGTGTACAACAAAGTCACTCAGTTACACATACAACTTCCCTGTGCTATATAGTAGGACTTCATTGTTCATCTATGCACCAATGGATTTTTTAAAAATTCCATTTATTTCTGTTTTTTCTCTCGCAGAAAGGAACTCCTGAGTAAACAGCATAGATAGATTATATTTGTTATTTATTTTTTTGGCCTCCTGCAAGGCATGCAGTTTCCTTATTCCCCAACCAGGGACCCAACCTGTGGCCCCGGCAGGGGAAGTGCATTGTTAACCATTGGACCTCCAGGGAGCCCTACACCAGTGTGTTTTTGGTTGTAGATTTCTATCTTTTCTATCTATACAGTACCCGGTGAATTTCCTTAGTGTTCACTGTGAAACTCCAGATATGTCTTCCAGCCTGCCCTTTCTCCAGCCTCCTCTGTTTATAGTAACATCCTCCTGGCCCTCCCCAGAAACTTGAAACCTTGACTCAAATCCCTGACATTTTAACCTCCTCTCTTCCTCCTTCCAGACCAGGGCTAAACCCCAAGGGCCAGACCACTGCCCACGCCCCACACCTGCCATTCCTCTCTGTTCCCTCTGCTGTGTGACCAGTTTGAATCCTTGTAACCTGTGAGTAACTGTGAGAACTCACTCACTCACCCCCGACCTCTCCTCTCCAGCCCACCTCCCCTCCACAGGACACAAGTCCTCCCGAAGCACAAGTGCAAGTCATTTCAACCCTTCCCCAGGGCTCTGGCCACTTAGCTCGCTTGCATGTGTGGCTGGACCGACCGACTGTCTCCACTGGGTCCTCGCCATCTATGCAATGATGTCTGAATTTCTTAGCAAGACCTTAATGACCCAATGGAGATAAGTCCTAATCTCTTCCTCTGGCTTCTCCACAACTTCTTCCTATTTCTCCCCAACTCTGCCATTTCCAAAATGACATCTCTACCCTTGAAGGTTCAACTTGAAGGTTATCTCTTCCATGCTTCCACTCGAATGAATCTATACCCCCCTCTACAATGTTCCAGTGGAATGTAATTTATAACTGACTTCTACCCTAGAACTACCTACCTTTCTTCTCCCCTACAGCTAACCTTTCTTCCTTGACTTACAAGGTTTGAACTTGATAACACGCCTGGGTTTCCCTCCCGAGATGCCGCTTGTGGGCAGGAAGGAACATGACTTTTGGCTTGGCATCCTTCAGAATACCTTGCAAGTTATATTTCCTTTTAGAAAGGTTGTTGAATATCATTAGTGCTTTGCAGTAACTAAGAAGACTTGATGATTGCTTATGAGTAGTGAGGGCTAGTGAACGTGATGTGGGAATCACAAAGAGGGGGAAGAAAACAGACTTTCCACCCAGGATGACTCAGACTGGCAGCTAAGGCAATCAGGACATCTTCTGAGGTTTATTAAAATAAAAATCCTCTGTAACCCCAGGCAAGATATTTAACTTCCTTGAGCCTCCCATGCCTCATCTGTCAAATATCTTACCTTCAAGGGCTTTTCTAAGAAAACATAAATTTTTTAAAACACCCAAATCTGTTAAGATCTTTTAGGTCTCCTGCATCGCAGGCAGATTCTTTACCGTCTGAGCCACCAGGGAAGCCCTTACATTTTATAGGAAAAGCCATTGCATCATAATCCACACATAAATGGGTTTGCAATGGGGTTAACTGGCAAAACTCCAGCTGTGATGGTCAAAGGGAGCATCTGGAAATGAAGGTACATCTCTCAGGTAGCATCTACCTGGGAGCCAGTTACTTCCTGTTAAGGACCCGATGTCTTATTTAACTCGACCTCACGGAGTTGAAAATGGCCCCAGCAGCTCTAGCTGGTCACTGTGTAGCCTGCAGTACACGAGAGAGCTGTAAACTTGTTTCAGGAGCAAATTAGGCACAATAATAACCCGAGCAGTAAAATGAAGACTTGTCATTTAATAACTGAATTTGAAACAAGCGCTCTTCAGTTTTTGTGATGATACGAAAATATAGCACACCTGGATCTATTAGTAAAAGAAGCACCCATCCCAGCTAGGGATTAACACATTCCCTATGAGTCCAATTGGACCAGCCTGTACCCTCAGCAATATCAACTACAGGGTTGATAAAACAAAACGAAACAAAAAAAACCTCCTCATTGCAACACCCAGGTCCATCCTGCACCCTATTTACTGCTTGTTTACATACTTACCATAACTTGAGTCCACGTCATAGGTTTGGTTCAGGCATTTCCAAGTAACTCTTCTGCATTGTTAGTAAAATACTGACTTAAAACAGGATTCCTTCAGGTGGTGAAGGGAATAGAGCTGATAAATCGAGTGTCGTCTGGACATTGAGAAGGTGGAGAAGAGGAATGATTAACATTTCCTGAACACTGGCAAGGGTACAACCACTTTTTAAAAATTTATTTTTATTTTATGTTTTAAGTTTTCTTGAGTCAGCTGTGAGTATACACAGGGGAGGCAGGTTGAAGAGGGAGGGGACGTATGTATACTTAGGGTACAATCATTTTTTTTAAGTTATTTGTTTTTGGTTGCACTGAGTGTGGGCTTTCTCTAGTTGCAGAGATCTGGGGTTGCTCTTTAGTTGAGGTCTGTGGGCTTCTCATTGCACGGGCTTCTCTCGGTGCAGAGCACGGGCTCTGACGTGCGTGGGCTTCACTAGTTGGGGCTCCCGGGCTCCAGAGTACAGCACGGGCCCAGTAATCGGGGTGTAGGCTCAGTTGCTCCTTGGCTTGTGGGATCCTCCCGGACCAGGGATCAAACCAGAGTTCCTTGCCTTGCGAGTCAGATTCTTAACCACTGGACCACCAGGGAAGCTGGTACAACCACTTTGATGCACATTTTATATGAGGCAGCTGGGGCTCAGAAACATGGTTACTGCCCTGCGTGAATGGGGTTCAGAAGTGCAGGTCCCGAGTGGTTCATTCCAGAACTCACACCCTTCGCAGCCCATCCCTGCTGCCTCCGCAGGCTTCAGGGCCCAGAGTGAGCAGACAACAAATGGCGTCTAGTTATGGCCCGTGCTTCTCTTTTGGGAACGCATTTGGCAGTCAGGTAACTTCAGATCCTCATGCTTTCCCTGCAGCAAGGTCAGACCGCGAGGCTAGCAGACGAGGGTCAGGAGAAGGTGACCAGGGCCGTGGGGTAGGGGCAGCGCTGGAGCAGGCGGGAGCCCCAGGCCATGCGTGGCCAGGCTGCCCACCACCCGGACACCTTCACCCTTCCTGCTCCCACTGCCGTCAGCTTCGTGGCCTTCATGGGGGATGGAAGCCTACTTTCCACCCACTCACCATGGAAATGTCTAAGCCTGGTGCCTCAGAGCCCTCTGTCCTTAAGTGCTCCGTGAATCTCTCGGATGTAAGTTATTCCTCTGCTGTCATGAAATCCATTCAACAGGCTTAGTTAAATGCCTAGCATGAGGAGGGGCCTGGGATTCAAGACAGATAACAACGAGCTGCTGCCTTCTAGGGATCCCCTGTCTGGTGGGGGCCAGTGAAGTAGCTGCGGGAGGAAACGAAGGTGGAGGGGTACACAGGTCAGCACAGAGGCGGAGGTGAATAAGCGCCAGAAGGCTCCAGAGAGGGTGACATCGAGCTGCCTGTGAAAGGCGAGCTTCCCAGGGGCAGAAGGGAAGGACACCACGGGTATCAGACAGCCCAGGCATGCAGGTGAGTGCAGGATGCTTTAGGAAAACTGGCTGGAGCCAGAAAATAATTTGACTTAAACGTGCAGACGGTAGGCACCTTGGAAGGTTTGTGAGCAGTGAAGGGATTCAGTCAAATTCATAGGAATTTTTAAAACCACTCACAAAATTGTGTGAAGACAGAAGGGGACTGAAGCCTGGAGACCAGTATTAGAAATACTTCTGTCACAGTACAGAAGGTGGTGGCAGTGACCTCAGCTTGCACAGTGGCACTTGGAAAGAAAGGCAGGGGACAGATGGCAGAAGTACTGGATGTGGTCTCGGAAGAGTGTGTGCACGTGGCAATTTTCACCATTGTCCTGGTTCACTGGAAAAACAGCATTAGCACTAAAATATCACCCCAGGTAAATAACATAATTTCTCCATGTCCATCTGTAAAATGGACATAATTCCATGTACTGAATAAGATGTTATAAATGTTAAGGATAACAAGCATATTGCATTGCAAATAATGAATTGTCAATACATGTTAGTTATTACCACCACCCTGTAATTCCTATCACTTGAAAATAAGGTTGATATCAATATACTGCCCTGTTCTCACAAGATAATTGAGCTAATATTCCAATGTAAGATAAAGCACTTCATTTTTCTGGGGTAGATTTTATTCTTGTGAGATGTGGGCACGTAGATGTGTGTATTTATCTCACTCTCGTGTCAAGATAGAAATAGATACCATCCTTCAACAGAAAGCTAGCGTAAGTGAAGCATGTTTATAAAGATTTATATATGGAGCTACATTAACTCTTGAGAACTGAGGTATTTATAGTCATTACTACACTTCATTCTGAGAATAAGGACAGATGAACATGTCAAAAGTGTTGACAATTATTGTGCTCTTCTAATTTGATTTCTTACATATTCTAATCATGTTCTTTTAATTAGTAACCACTCTCATTCCTTGGCTTCACACAAAGTGAGGCTGAACTCACTTCCTAATGCAAAACAGTTTGTAATTTTTATGTAAGATGACATGCTATTAAGTAAAAAGAATGACAATTGTTTTTTCACTAAGGACTTAACAATGATAAAGATAACTTAAGCACATCACCAAGCAAGTATCTCATTTATAAAGAGTCTCACAAAATCACGGTGTTATCACTCTCAGATTCATCTGATTTAAAAGTAAAGATGACACTAAAACTGCCTATATTTTAACTTTGGGAATTTATCCAAGATTTTGACCAGCAAGGGTAAAGAGGAACAACGTTGGCACATTTCAAAAACTTTGAAGAATATAGCTGTGAGGATCTCATTAGGAATATACTTGAGAGTTTGTTCAGTTGTCCTAATAATAACACCGGGCAGTGTGCATTTAGCTCACTGGTGGTTACAGGACTGGCTGCATCACATGCTCCACACACATCATTTCATAGAACATGAACGACTGATCGCCTCACATCACCAGGATTCTCTTCAGCACGATGCTTTATCATCACCTCCAGTGCTCCCAAACTTAATTTTACTGCTTCAGCAGAATTTCAGTTCCTGGGGATAAGGGCACTGTATATCAGGTTGGACAAATATTTATAGGGGAAAAAAAAGGAAATGATGAAGTCTTGAGTAGTTCGTGTGCCTAATCTCCATGGTCCCATCTTGTAGAACAATCAAGATGTTTTTGTTCCTGGAGATGCATGCTGAAGTATCAAGGGTAGAGTGTCTGGGTGTCTGGAATTCACTTTCAGTGGTTGAATGGAAAAAAAGTCATGCATGCTGAGAGAGAGACAGATAGACAGAGACAGATAAAATGGGAGGGGGTTCAGAGAGGGAGAGAGAGACTGATAAAGATTGAAAAAAATGTGGCAGTGGCAGACAATTGGTGAATCTTTTACCCAGAACTAAAGCTAAAAAAAAAAAAGTATGGGCTTCCCTGGTGGCTCAGAGGTTAAAGCGTCTGCCTGCAGTGCAGGAGACCTGGGTTCGATCCCTGAGTTGGGAAGATCCCCTGGAGAAGGAAATGGCAACCCACTCCAGTATTCTTGCCCGGAGAATCCCATGGAGGGAGGAGCCTGGTAGGCTACAGTCCATGGGGTCGCAAAGAGTCGGACAGGACTGAGTGACTTCACTTTCACTTTCAAATCTGAAAAAAAAGGTATATGTGAAGAACTTTTTAAGATTTAGCAGTAGTTGAAGGACAATAGAATTTGTCTGTGAATGCATTCAAAGTCCATAAATAAAACAAAGATGACTCCTTCAAAGCAAATTTTTTATTTTTATTATGATAGCTTCATTATGTTGACATCATTATGTTAACTATGGTTTCTGTTTTTTTCTTTAATGATTAATAGACTTTATTCTTTAGCACAGTTTTAGATTCACATGATAATTGGGCAGATAGTACATAGAGGGCCGCAGATAGAGGGCCATACAACCACCACGTGCACCCCTCCCCAACCGACCCCCTCACATGGTTTCTACTATTAATAACATCTTTTAGTATGGTTACAATGAATGAACCAATACTGATACATTTTTATTAATTAAGGCCTGTGGTTTACAGGATATTTCACTTTTGTGTTATACATTGGGTTGTACATTCTATGGACTTTTGACATATATATATATATATATAATGATGTGTCTATGATTATAATATACAGAGCAGTCTCACTACCCTAAAAATCCTGTATTCTGCCTATACATCCCATCCTCCTCCTAACCCCTGGCAACCACTGATCTTTTTTTACTGTCTCCATAGTTTTGCCTTTTCCAGAATGTCATATAGTTGGAATCACACAGTATATAGCCTAGCTTCTCTCATTTAGCAATACTGTATATACTTCAGATTTGTCTACATCTTTTCATGGCTTGATACCTCATTTCTTTTTATCATTGAATAACATCCCATTGTCTGGATATACCAGTTTGTTTATCCATTAACCTGCAGAAGGACATCTTGGTTGCTTCCAGTGTTTGGTGAATGTTAACAAACATGTGGATGCAGGTTCTCACGGGGACCTTTGTTTCAACTCATCTAGGTAAATACCAAGGGGCTCAAATGCTGGATTATGTGGTCAGACTCTGCTTAGCTTTGTGGAAAACTACCATGCTATCTTCCAAGACGGCTGCACCATTCTGCATTCCCACCATCAGGGAACGACTGTTCCAGTTGCTCGGCATCCTTTCCAGGTCTGGTATTACTAGTTTTTTGGATTTTAGCCATTCTAGAAGGTATGTTGCAGTATTTCATTGTTTGACTTACAGATCTCTGACATGTAATGAATATTGCCCTCTCTGTTTGATGAGGAGTCTCTTCAGACCTTTTGCTCACTTTTACACTGGGCTCTTTGTTTTCTTACTGAGATTTGAATGACTTGTTTAAAAAAGTGGGTCATCTCATGAATAAATAAATAAGAGTGAGGGAAGAGACTGGGCGACCATGAAAGAAACTACTTTCCCCTTTTCCCTCACTATCAGAGCCCTAACATTGGTGCAGACAAGGTCCATGGCTTATGTTACTTTTAGATTCTTTGGCATCTAAGGGTGGTCAGTGTGACACATGTCTGGCCAATCAGAAGCAGGCAGAAGATGGTGGTTGGGACCTCCCAGAAAGACTGTTAAGGGGAAGATTCAGTTGGCAGTCATCTCTTTGCCCTTGTGTCCTTTACCCATCCCCCTACCATTTTCCAGAGTACGAGACAACGTCCAGAGGGGAGCAGGCATATGTGAGACGGAGACAGAGTCACGTGTCAAGGACAGCAGAGACAATGGGGAGAAGGAGGCTGACACCCACGGACCCCTTGGAGCTGAGGCAGAAGCCCCAGGCTGACTCCAGCCTTCCTACTATGTGGTTAAGAAACACCCCCCCTCCCCCCTCCCTCTTATACACTTGCCTCAAGTTTCTGTTACAGGCAACCAATTGACTCCAGATTTGGCAACATTTTTCAAGCTCTGTTAAGTGTGAGGCATTAGCCCTTTAATGAAAATGCTCTGAGCAATTTTATCTGAAGGACTGGTTCACAGAAGTAGTATATTTGAAGAAAATGTTCTACATTGTGGACACGGTACTAGGGTAGGGTTATATTTACTGGATGTTCCAGCACTGCTCTAGACATTATGCAGTGAGGAAACAGGAGTAGAAAGTAAGTGCCTTACCCTCATGGGATTTACCATCTAATTTGAGATCAGGCCAACTTCTAGGAGACAACCCTGTACACATCAGGATAATACAATTAAGAGCTAATAGAAGGTGTAAATTAAGTGTAGCAGCACTTTACATACGGTGGTGGGGGGCGGTCACTGAAGCCAGGAGGAACAAGGCAAATGTGATTAGCAGCCCTGAAAACACACTCTGGATAATCTATGCCTTCATGTTTTTGAATTCTAAATCAATGACCTAAATATAGACATGGAAGCTACTCCCCTGGGTAAGTGAAGACAGAATGAAGAAAAAACATTTTAACTTGAATGCCAATTCAGCTTTGAATTGAGCAGAAATTTATCACTCGGGTATTAATACTTCAAATACAGAGCACTGTGATAATTCACTAATATCCTGTTTACCTTATGAATGGCCAGTATATTTCATGTTGCCATGATATGGAAACTAAATATATGTCACCTTAAAATAGAGCTTCAAAAACCCTTCCTTTGGAAGTAATGTAGGTTAATAGATTACACATAAAGAGGGGTGTATGCTTTTTCTTCTGCATTTCCAGTGCTGCAAACATTGCTAAAATTGTTATCAACTACTATGCATTTTTCCTAGCATGTAGTTGCTGTTACCAGCAGGATAAGATGTGGGTAGTTATCACTTGTCTGTAAAGACAACCTGAGTTAGTTTTTCTAGAACTCTTTATTGGGATTTGAACTTGGGATTTAGTGTTCTTATTGGTAAATCAAAAGAATAAAGCTGTTGTTCAGTCACCAGGTCATGTCTGGCTCTTTGCAACCCCATGGGCTGTAGCAAGCCAGGCCTCCCTGTTGCTGCTGCTGCTGCTAAGTCACTTCAGTCGTGTCCGACTCTGAGTGACCCCATAGATGGCAGCCCACCAGGTTCCTCTGTCCCTGGGATTCTCCAGGCAAGAATACTGGAGTAGGTTGCCATTTCCTTCTCCTAGACCTCCTGTCCCCTACCATCTCCTGGATTTTGCCCAAGTTCATATCCATTGCACTGGTGCTGCCATCCAACCATCTCATCCTCTGTCGCCCTGTTCTCCTTCTGCCTTCAATCTTTCCCAGCATCAGGGTCTTTTCCAATGAGTCAGCTCTTTCCATCAGGTGGCCAAAGTATTGGAGCTTCAGGTTCAGCTGAAGTTCCCCTTAACAATGAGTATTCAGGGTGGATTTCCTTTAAGATTGACTGGTTTGATCTTACTGTCCAGGGACTCTCAAGAGCCTTCTCCAGCACCACAGTTCAAAAGCATCAATTCTTTGGCGCTCTGCCTTCTTTATGGTCCAACTCTCACAACTGTATGTGACTACTGGGAAGACCATAGCCTTGACTATAGGGACCTTTGTAGGCAAAGTGATGTCTTTGCTTTTTAACACACTGCCTAGGTTTGTCATAGCTTTCCTGCCAAGAAGCAATCGTCTTCTAATTTCATGGCTGCAGCCACCATCCGCAGTGATTGTAGAGCCCAAGCAGAGGAAATCTGTCACTGCTTCCACCTTTCCTCTTCTATTTGCCATGAAATGATGGGGCCAGATGCCATGATCTTAGTTTTTTTAATATTTAGTTTTAAGCCTGCTTTTTCACTCTCCTTCACCCTCATCAAGAGGTTCTTTAGTTCCTTTCGTTTTCTGCCATTAGAGTGGTATCATCAGCGTATCTGAAGTTGTTGCTGTCTCTCCCTGCAAGCTTGATTCCATCTTGTAACTCTTCCAGCCCTGCATTTCTCATGATGTGCTCTGCGCATAAGTTAAATAAACAGGGTGACAATAAACAGCCCTATCATACTCCTTTCTGAATCCTGAATCAGTCAGTTGTACCATATAAGGTTTTAACTATTGCTTCTTGACCGGCATACAGGTTTCTCAGGAGGCAGGTAAGATGGTCTGTTATTCCCATCTCTTTAAGAGTTTTCCACTGTTTGTTATGATCCACACATCCTTCAGGACCTAGGAGAACATAATTGGCTTCTCTCTCTCTCTTTTTGTCTTCCTTTCCTCCCTTTTCCTCCCCCCCCCCCCCTTCTTTTCTTTCCTTAAGTTTACCCCTAAGTCATCAAGTCCCACTGCCAGGGGGCTTGGCTGAGTAGTTTCAGGCGTACCCTGCGTTTAATAGATATTGTGGATTCTCTCACATTTGGAAAGAGGGAGACTGGAGTTGGGGAAAAGAAGGGAAAACACCTGCAGAGGGAGATGAGAATGCTCTGCAGGGAGGCCGGTAAAGGATTTGAGAAGGGCATAAGACCAACCGCGGGCACGGCTCTAATCCTCTCAGGGCGGCCAGCCCTCAACTCTGCAGCACGCAGGTACATGCATCTCTGTCTGCAAGAGCCCTCCAAGCCCGCCAAGGTTCAGGTAGGGGAGGACACCCGAAGGGACTGCAGTGGGCCCATCGTAAGCGGAGAGGATGCACGGTCCGCACGCTAAACTCTGCCCACAGCGTCCTCACCTGTCCAACCCCCGGGGGAGGGACTTCGGCCAGAGCCTCATCCCCAAGCCCGGGGCGGAGGACCAAGGCTAAGTACCGCCTCCTCCGCAATGCCCCGCCCCTCGGCGCAGACACGCCGCGCTCCTACCGCGCCCCCATTGGCCGAGACGCCCGCCAATCCGAGAGCCTCGGTCGGTGAGCGGGCTCTGGTTGGTGGAGCCGGCGATGGGCCCCACCCCGCTCCGCCGGGCCCCCAGCCGGGAGGGGGCGTGGCCGCGGCCGTGGCCGGGCCGGAGGCGGCGTCGCCGGCGCCGCTGCGCGCGGGGCGGTGCGGGGCGGTGCGGGAGGTGCGGGGCGGCCGCGGCGGGACCATGGAGCTGGGGGCGCGGACCGGTGAGTGCGTGCTGCGGCCGGCCGGCTGTCTGTCCCCGGCCTCGATCCCTGCCGGCTCCGGGCCGGGCGGAGGCGGGTGCGCGCCCCGCAGCCCCGCGGCCAAGTGAACTTGCTGCATCGCCCGGGCGCCTGGGCGATCGGCGGGGCCCACTGCGGCCCGGCGCATTCTCCCCGCCGGCTTCCAGCGGTCGGTCTGCGGCCCTTGGCCCCGGTACGCGCCTCCCGGCCCCAGGGCGGGCGCCCGGGCCTCGGCTCGCGCCGCACGCACGAGCTCGGGGCTGCCCAGCGCCCGGGAACCTCGCGTCCCTCCGGGCTGCGCGCGCCCTCGTCGCACCTTGGCCCGGTCCCCGGGTGCCCGCCGACCGAGGTCCGGCCTTCTCCGCTCGGCTCGGCCCTCCCCCGGGGCTGCGGGCACCCGAGGTCAGGGTCCCGGCCTCGGCCTTCGTTCGGGCTGGGCTCCGGGAAGGGGTCGGCAGCCCGGGAGCGGCGCGCTGCGGGGCCGCGGGGTCGCTGGGCAGGGATGCGTCCTTCGGGGAGACTCTCCCGGCGGGGCCCGGGGCTTCGGCCGGGGGCGAAAGCCTTTGCCTCTCGGTGTGCCGGCTCACGGGCAATGGCGATTTCTTCTTGGTTCAGTCTCTGCAAGGGAGAGTTCCCTGGTGGAGAGCAGAGTTCTTAATTATTAAGAAACTCAGCCGTGGGCTTAAGGGATGAATGGAACATCTCATTTCTTAGCTGCTATTGGGCGGAATAGGAATTCTTTCTCATATGGGGGTGAATTTTAAATACTCAGTCACTACTAGCAATAATTAATAAGTTTTTAAAAGCTGACACTTTAAAAGGTCTGCTTTAGCTTTTGAAGCGCTTCAAATCAAGTGTCTCGTGGGGCAGGAGATACTAACTTAAGAACTGGAATCCACATTTTTTTAAGGGGAGGAGCCAGCCATTAGAAATGTTTTGCATCTTTAAAAAAAATGAGGTTTGCCCAAAATTTAAAATGTCTGCTTCTCTATCGAAATTAGGTTCAAAGTATTATAATTGACTTACTTTTCTTTTGCCTCTAGGGCAAATTCCGCTGAAGGTTGGTTGCTTCTTTTTGTATCTGCTTCACCCAACTTTCCTTTTCTAGCAGTGAAACAATGCGGAGATTCTTGAAAGCTAGTTCTTTTTATCTGCTTGAGAGGTTAAACAAAAGGAAGCCGGTCTGGTCTTTCCCATAGGCAGTTCTCATTGTGTGTCTGGGCTCCTTTCTAAGAACAGCCACAGTCAGACTCATTTTTCTTCATTTTAAAAGACCTCCTTAATTTATATTCATGAGAGTTGTGTCTTTTCAGACGTTTCAAACTCACTAGGTTGGAAAGTTTGCTTGGCTTTATGTAGTTACCATCTGACCTGTAGTCTCTGTTTTCTTACCACCATGAAAAGCTTGTTCTAGAACTATCTACTTATAAAAAATTGTTCCTGCCCTTCTGGTTGCTGACCTGAAGTTGCATTATAGCATCGTTTTCTCTGTCTGTCTCAGATTTATTGACTGAATAGTCAATGATGTTCTATACCATTTTTACAAATTCTGAATATAAAGGTAGAAAAACACACTTCGCTGAGCAGTCCTGCCAGCATTAGGGCATCGCTTCTCTTCCCAGTGTGTCCTTGTAGGTGGGCTTTACCCTTCTTCCTGTGGAGGTCTGCATGTGACAAGGAACTTTTTGGTTATTGGGACATTTTGATTGAAACAGTTGCCTGTTTCAAGTGTTCAGAGGTATCTGAGCTCCTGGGCTACTGCTGATGGTCCTTCAGAGTGCCCAGAACTTTCTCTGAAGGATAGCTCTTCGAGATTGTGTTTTCCAGGCATAGGCGACTGTTGTACCTTATATTTTCTTGGGAGCGCATCCACATGGCTGGACAGACTGCAAATGCTCAACTTCTCTTTTCCATCCTTTTCTTAGCACCTGGTTTTTCCAAATGCTCTTGGCATTTGGACCTCTGCATTCTTCTTCAGCGCTGGTTCTTTACCTCCACCTCATTTTAGGCAGGTAATACAGGAATATCGTAGACCAGCAGTGCATAAATAATGCATATTGTACAGTAATTTTAACATCACTCTAGAGATCAGTGGAGTAGAAAGTCTGCAGTCTCCTCTCCTCCTCTTATTGGCGCTCTAGTCCTGTCCTGTTTCTTTCTCCATGGTCAGGTGTGTCCTTGGAGAACGGGCACTGGGGCAAGGCTGGAGGGAGGGGGGTTGAAGAGTAGGATGGGGTTGTGTGTGTTGGCAGAGGGAGGGGACAGGGCCATGCAGGGTGTTGGCTGGTGGATGGCACTGCTGTCCCTCGACACCAGGTCAGGGAGCAGCAGCCATTCCCTTGGGGGAAGATGCTGACCTTGTCAAGTTCAAGGTGCCTGCAGGGCGCATCGGTCAGTGGCTGCACTGGGATCCAGATATTGGGAGGTGTCTGGACTTGGAGACACACACTCGAGAGTTCTCAGCACTGGCTCCCAAACTACTTGCTACAGTGAAGTCACAGGGAGATTGTGGGGATTAAATTGTTGAAGGAGCCTCAGCAGTGCAAACACCTGTCAGTGCTGAGCACCTAAGGACAGCTTCCACCGGAGTTTCTACAAAATTCCTTCTGATGATGTCATCTTTGCAAAGCTAGACCTTCCCTGCTTGCTAGGGAAGGGCTGGGGGGAATGGTATCCAGTCTGACTCCAGGTGTGAGAAATTGTGAGCTGTTCCACACAGGTATGTGGGCTGTTCATGGTTTATTTAAGAGTGAAGTAAAATACCCGTTTTCTCTCAATAGAAGTGCACTGTTTTCAAATGGGTACTAAGTTGCTAGTAGATACTTGTTACTTTCATGTAGCTAAGGGTTTCATTACTCGCTGGGTATTTTCTGGGTGCAGTGAACATGTGCAGTGAGCAGAGAAAGTTCTGGAACCTCTGCCTTTGTTAACAGTGGAGGCTGTGGAGTAGATCAGGTTATTCAGGGAGCATGTGTAGAGTGAGAAGAGAAGTGAGGAGAAGGGACTCTGAGGGGTTCTCATGTTTAAAAGGCAGGCTGCCACGTCAAGACTGCAAATGGGAGTTGGGGACATGGTTGGTGTCTGGGAAACCATGATCCAGTGAAACGTCATTCAAGGGGGGGGTGATAGCAGCCAGGACATTATCACAGAGGTGATGGCAGTGGTGACACAGTTATGGGAACAGGAGCAAGACAGCCAGTTTGTAAGGGGGCTTCCTTGTAAGTGGGGGCCAGAAGTGTGGTGCTGAAGGGTGATGGAGGAGGGTAGGTGAAGGGGGGCATTTTCTTCTTTTTTACTGGAGGCGTTTGAGCATATTAAAGGACCAAGGGGGAGAGGGTGCTAGACAGACATGCTGTTGGATGGTGGTTTCAAGGTTTTTGTTGGATTTAGCCCTAAGATGTAGTTACTGATTTTGGCAGGAAGCATCTCAAGGGAGCCTTACTGCTCTGGATTGAGGGGTGATGGAGCGAAGTGGGTGAAGCCAGTCAGGGAAGGCTAGATTTTGAAGATGAGAGAAGGGCCTTTGCTTAGAGAGGAACCCTAGTTCAGGGTGAGTTTTGTGTTTTGTGACAAACACAAAATGGGGACTGGCACTCAGAGAGAGGATTGTTATGAGTTAAGCTAAAATGGAACTGTTGCAGTAGATAGTAAAATCTTTGGATTGGGACTTTCGTGCTCCCAGCACAGGGCCTCAGGTTCAAGGCCCCTGGTCAAGGAACTAGAACCCACATGCTGCAACTAAAGACTCCGCCTGCCACAACAGAGATCAAAGACCCTACATGCTGCAACTAAGACCCGGCGCAGCCAAAATAAATAAATAAAAATAAATATTAAAAAAAAAACTTTGGATAGCATTGGAACACAACTTTTAAGGTCCAGTACTGTCAGAAGTTTCCCTTGTTAAAAGCAGTCTTCTTAAGATGCTGTTTTCCTCTTAAGGCATGCTTTTCCTGCAGCAGGTGGTTCTTCTAAGGATGGGTATTTGTGTACACAGCCTTGTCATTTTCCCAGGTCCTGGTGTCCTTGGGGGGGTCACATGGTCTGTGACATCCTTTCTCTGGCTGCACCGTCCTGGTGGTGCTTTCTTGCCCACTGGCCTCAAGGCCAGTCTTGTTTGTTTCCTATCAGAGCCCCTCCCCCTAACTTAATAGATGTCCTTTGATTAGAATATTCTCCATACTCAGATTTCACTCCAGATCTTTGGAGTCACCCTCATCTGTTTTTTTTTCCCTGGACCATGCCTCTTGTCTCTGAGGTTAGCTCTTCACCTCTGTTGACTTTTTATTTTTAAAAAATTTTAAATATCCCAAACACCCCAGGGTATTTTCTCACTTTTCAGGTCTGTTAGAGCCTCTGAGCCTTGAGTCTGAGCTTAGCACCTGGGATCATTTCTCAGACTTCTTACAAATGAGATTTTTTTTTCCCTCTTAATGCCCGTTGTTGGGGTACCCTCTGACCTTCTGGAACAATGGTCTTGAAATTGATGTAAAGATGTTGTCAGTTGTATTACATATCCTTGAACTTTTTCAATGTTTTATTTATTTTAATTTCTTTCTTTTAGTTTTTGCTTTCTGGTTCTTTTCAGGAGGTTCCCTCGTGTTTGAATGCCTACCATGTATCATGATAGTTACTGGTGGTGACAGGATTGATAGAGCCAAACCCCTGTCCTCTAAAGCCAGAGAGGTGAGGCAGAGGGTTAATTGTCTCATTCACCATCTATAAACTCCTGATGGGCAGGAACCTGACAGGTGGTGCCTGTCTTGGTAGATGTGTCTGGCTTTGTCAGATGACCTCAGGTAAAGACCTCAATAGCTCATAGCCTTAGCTCAAAGGGGTAACACTCATTGTCTTCTGCCAGCCAACTTGACCTTTGGTCTCTGAGTGCTTCTGACAGTATTGGACTTTAAAAGTTGTGTTCCAGTGCTATCCAAAGTTTTTTTTTTTTAATGTTTATTTTTATTATTTTGGCTGCCCTGGGTCTTAGTTGCAGCATGTAGGGTCTTTGATCTTTATGGCGGCAGGTGGAGTCTTTAGTTGTGGCATGTGGGATCTAGTTCCCTGACCAGGGCTTGAACCTAGGCCGGCTGCATTGGGAGCATGGAGTCTTTGCCACTGGGCCACCAAGGGAGTCCCAATCGAAAGATTTTATTATCTACGGCAACAGTTCCATTTTCGTTCATCTCCTGCCATCCTCTCCCTGAGTGCAGGTCTCTGTTTTGTGCTTGTCAACAGTTCAGTGAAATTCTGTTGGCAGTGTAAAGGTATGGATGTGATTGACTGTGAACCACAGCCCATGTGGCCATATTTTATCCACTAAATGAATGAAATAGTGTATTCCTTGCCCATAGAAGAGCCTCAACAAATATTTTTTCATTGACTGAATGTCATAAATTTTGATTCATGACCTAAGCAGAGCACTACCCCTACTGTGTAATTGTAAAAACTTGACTGGAGTCATTTTGTCCTGCTAGCGTCACACTTATTTTCTTTCAGCTTTTCAAACTTGTATATGATGCTGTGGTTTTTGGTTTTCACCTGTTCCTTTATGTAGTGCTGGGTTAGGGAGTTACCTGGCAGATTTCTGCATCGGCCTGACATTGTAGCTCTTTCCTCAGGCTAGAATGAATGCTTCTGGAGAGGCTCAGGGATTTAAATTACTCCTTGTGGTGCCTGGAAGGAATAGTGCCTAAACAGAGAGCCAAGTGTCCAGTCCGAAGTGGGATGGCATTAACCAGGAAGGTGCAAGGAGAGAGATAAAGCAGCGTTTGCTCCTGTTGGTCTCATCCTCAGAGCGGCTGTCCGTAGCCTGGAAAGGGGAGCCACAGAGTCACCTTCCATTTCTGCAAAGTAACATCTTAATTTGGGGGCCATGATTGTAATTTTTTAAGATAAGACATTCGTCTGTTTCAGTAGTAACAGAAAACTAATTTGTTTTACAACCGACCCTGTATATTTAGAACATATCTTTGTTCTTGGTTTTCCATAGGATTTGTCTCCCATTTTTGTACAGTTCAGAGTTAACCACCTTGATTATTGATTTAAAAAACGGCAGTACACAGAATCCCCCAAACTCCCCAGTCACCTGTCTTCAGATTTCAATTGCACATGGCAAACAGCTTTGTTTCCAAAGGCTTGACTGCAGTGGAAGTTGTTCTTTGAGATGTCCCAGGGAGGAAGATTATTAAAACATTACTTCTTTTTACAAATTGGCATTGTAATTTTGAATGGTTACAGGCTTGTCAGCCTTAGTGAAGTCCCTGCCTGAGCCTAATTAAAAATGCACTGTTTGTCCATTGCAGTCACCTAGGTTAGTTAAAACCTTCTTCAGGATGTCCAGGAACATCCTGGACATTCTACTCCTCCAAAAAAAAAAAAAAAAAAAAACTGTGGACATGACAAAACCTTTGGGCATCATTTGAAAGAATTGTATTAGGGATTAGGCATTAAAGGGTTTAGAAGAGAATTTCTTTTAAGCCACATCTGTGGCTACTATTTCCTGATACACAGTTTGGAAGTTTGTGGCTTTATTTCTGCAGCTATTTGGTGGCTAATGATTGTCAAATTTCACTTGAGACAAATGATATTGCCCTGTATTTTTATATTTACTCAGCATTTTTTTTCTTTTTTTTTGGACACCGAAATAACTTAGATCCACTGTGTATAAGTGAAAGTTCCAAGTACAGTTTTGTTTAAATGGAATGTGTACTCTTTTCAAATATTTATTGGGATACTTGATGATTTTATTGGACAGAAACAATGGGGGCTTATCGCTCTTGTCCCCCCATTACATAGAGGCTTGAATTAACTTACAGGAGATACTCATAA
Source organism: Cervus canadensis (assembly GCF_019320065.1). Lineage (NCBI taxonomy): Eukaryota > Metazoa > Chordata > Mammalia > Artiodactyla > Cervidae > Cervus > Cervus canadensis. The sequence goes on along the minus strand of NC_057394.1, from coordinate 80,666,742 downwards.
TAATAAAGCTGTTATAAATAATGAGAATCAAAACTCTATGAGGATCGGGAATTAAAACGACAATATCTGTACTGTCAGTGGCATTCGAGCCTTCCAGGTCATTGTTTTAGATGTGATGGACTTATTTGAATAATGCAAGGTGTCAGTGACTCAAGTGGCTTGAGGTGGTGTGTGTTGGAAGCTCTGTTGGAATTCAGTTTATTCCTCTACTTACAAGTAGTTTGAAGGCTGTTGTATTTTGTCTTCTATTAATGCTGGAAGGCATGGTCATAGGTGGATTTTTCACTCTTCTTATGGATGGTTTGGAGGGAGAATGGGGAGATTTTGAATTAGGTAGACAAAAATCCTCAGAGCCTGGAAGTCCTGCCAGGCCAGCATAATTTTAATATCTAATATTGTCAAGGATGTTACAAGGAAAAAAATCAAAGGGTAGTCTGATTCATAAATGTGCTTGCTAAATCCTAAAAAATAATAGTTACATCTATTAATATAAAAGGATAATACATCATGTGCTATTTGTGTTTATTCTAGCATGCATTGTTGGTTTAGCATTCAGAATCCAGTGTATATCACCATATTAATGAAGGAAAAAAAACTAGACAATCACCATTAGATGCAGGAAACACTAAATTTAATATCTATTTGTGATGAAAAACTTCCAAGCAAAGCAGGAAGAGTATCTGGAAGAAAATGTGCAGCAGGTGTCATATTGGTGGTGAAATAATAAAAAGTGACCTTCTGAAATTGGAAATGAGAAACGGATGCTTGTTATTATCACATTTATTCAGCATTATGTTGTGGGTTCTTGCCAGTGCACGAAGATAAGAAAACGAAACAAAAGCTACAAGAGTTGGAAGAGGAGAAAATTCAGTACATGCAGACAAAACTATTTTGTATGTATAAACATCCAAAAGATTATGTGTAAGTTATTAGACTTAAGATGGGTGTTTAGGCTGCTTGCTAGATTCTCTATAGCCATAAACAATTAGAAAATGAAGTTAATAAAGGTACTGTTTATAATAACAGTAAGTATCTGAATATACAGGAGTAGAACTTGCAAGTAATTTGCAATACCTTTACGTAGAAAACCATAAAATATTTAGAAAATTCAAGGAACAGGTAAGTAAAGAAGGAATATACCATGTTCATGGAGTGAAAGACTAATATTACAGAGATGTCCATTCTTCCTAAATTGATACAGATTCCTTTCAACTCTAGTCCATAGCCTGAAAAAATTTAGGGGTGTGGAAATTGGCTATGTGTTTATGTGTTTCTAGGATTTATATGAATGTAGAGAGCAGAGAATTTCAAGACACCCTTGAAGAAAAACAGGTGGACTTACCAGATATCAAGAGTTTATAAAGTCATATGTTCTAGACAGTGCAATATTGGTACAGGCGTAGGCAAACAGATTAATGAAATTGTATAGAAAGCCCTGAAACAGAACCAGAAATGTGTAGACATTTGATTGTATTACATACAGAAAGTTTGGAAAGTATGGTATTTTTGAGAATTGGTGTGTGATCCAAAAGAAAAATGGGTAAGAGATTTGAATAAGTATTTTGCAAATGTACAGGTATGGCCATACAGATGGCCAGTGAACACATGAAAAGAAGCTTACATTCATTAGGAATCAGGAAGCACAGATAGAAATAATCCTGAGATGCCGCCGTACAGTCATCAGATTGGCTAACATGGAAAAGACCAGACAGAGGCCTGTAGTGTGGAGAGCAGTGGGGCAGCGGGCACTCGTATCCCTGACCCATGGGTGTGCGGATTGTCACAAACATGGAGAATTGTCAGGCGTTATTTACTAAAGCTGACTATCTAGATGCCTTGTGAGCCAGAATCTCTGTTCTAGGTGTACACACATCCAGCAGAAATGCACGACCCTACCAGGATGCAGGTATGGTGGTGGTCACAGCAGCACTGCTGCAATAGCCCGTTTGGAAACAGCCTAGATGTTCATCAGCAGTAGAGCGACTGAGTAAATTGTGGTGAATTCACGTATTGTTCAGTGATAGAAACGGAAAACATCATGCCTCCATGCAACAACAGTGATAATCTCGTACATTTAATGTTGGGCAGAAGATGCTCAACAGCAGAATTCATAACTGTGAGATTTTACTTAAATAAAATTAAAAAGGGGTGTTAAGGAAATGGTTCCCTTTGGGAAGGAGAAAGGATTAACACCTGAGCGGGCATGGAGGGCACATCTGAGGGTGTTGACAGTGCCCCGCTTCATGATCTCTGTGAATTACCTGGGTTTGTCCACTTTATGGTAATTCTCTAAAAGTTGTAGGTTTAGGGGGATGTGAACCTTTTTGTAGATGTGAAATATTTCCAAGAAAAAAGTTTTAAACATTTAAGTAGAAAAAGAAAAGGAAGAGGCCATTTGAGTCTGTTTTAAATGTTTTTAATGTAATTAAAAAGAAAAACCTTTGTTTTCACCTTCTTCTTGTTCAGTCACCCAGTCGTGTCTGACTCTTTGCGACCCCATAGACTGCAGCACGCCAGGCCTCCCTGTCCCTCACCATCTCCTGGAGTTTGCCCAAGTTCATGTTCATTGCATGGGTGATGCCTTCCAGCCATCTCATCCTCTGACACCCTCTTCTCCTTCTGCCCTCAATCTTTCCCAGCATCAGGGACTTTTCCAATGAGTCGCCTGTTCGCATCAGATGACCAAAATACTGAAACTTCAGCTTCAGTCCTTTCAGTGAATATTCAGGTTTGATCTCCCTTAAGATTGATTGATTTGATCTTCTTGCAGTCCAAGGGACTTTGAGGAGTCTTCTCCAGCGCCACAGTTCAAAGGCATCAATTCTTTGGCATTCTGCCTTCTCTACGGTCCAACTCTCACAACCACTGGGAAGACCCTAGCCTTGACTATATGGACCTTTGTTGGCAGAGTAATATCTCTGCTTTTCAACACACTGTCTAGGTTTGCCATTGCTTTCCTGCCAGGAAGCAGTCGTCTTCTGGTTTCATGGCACCAGTTGCTTTGTGCTGGTTTGTGTTCTGTGACCTTATAGAACCTGTCTTTTGGTTTTAGCAGTGTCACTGTGGATTCCCTACATATAGGATCTACATATAGGATCATGACATGCTCTAGTCATGAAATTGACTGCTGCTGCTGCTAAGTCGCTTCAGTCGTGTCTGACTCTGTGCGACCCTATAGACGGCAGCCCACCAGGCTCCGCCATCCCTGGGGTTCTCCAGGCAAGAACACTGGAGTGGATTGCTATTTCCTTCTCCAATGCATGAAAGGGAAAAGTGAAAGTGAAGTCGCTCAGTCATGTCCGACTCTTCGTGACCCCATGGACTGCAGTCTACCAGGCTTCTCTGTCCATGGGATTTTCCAGGCAAGAGTACTGGAGTGGGTTGCCACTGCCTTCTCCGTATTAATATGACATGTTGTGCTAATTGATTTTGTGGGGTTAAGCTAACTTTGCATTCCTAGGATAAATCCAATTTGTTCATGATATGTAACTTTATTTTCTAGATTTGATTTATTTTGTTGAGGGTTTTTGCATCTAATTCAAGAGGGCTGTTGATGTATAATTTCCTTGTGGTATTTTGTTTGGCTTTGGTGTCAGCATAAAACTGGTTTGTAGAATGAATTAGGAAGTGTTTCCTCTTGTAGCAGAATTTGTGAAAGATTGGTATTTCTTTTTAGATGTTCACCTGTGAAGTCATTTGGACCTGAGCTTTTCTCTGTGGGAAGATTTTTAATTACTAATTCAGTCTCTTAACTTGCTGTCCATTTATTCAGCTTTTCTCTTTCTAAGTCAGTTTTGTTAATATACATGTTTCTAGGAATTTCCCTTTTCATCTAAATTGTCTAGTTTAGTGGCATAAACTTCTTCAGAGTATTTCCTTGTAATCCTTAGTAGTGATCAATGTCTGTTCTTTCATTCCTGACTTTACCGATTTGTGATTCCTCTCCTTGTTTCATGGTCAGTCAGTTTTGTTAATCTTCTCCATCTAGGTAGAACTTAACTTCAAAACTGTTGAAAAATGATCTATGAATGTGTTTTAGACTATAAAATTTTAGAATGACAGTTGTCTGAAACTGTCTCTTTACTGTGAAACTGTTGTACAGCAAGAAGAGAGAAACTAGATTAAAACACAAAGGTAAATAAACTACGCAAGCTAGAGAAGGGGAAAGATGGTGGTGATCCATCACCTTTAAATAATAAGCAAATTATTTAATTATAATTTTTTGCTTCCCTTTTACTGAGTAATTTTCGATATAGGCAAATAAAATTCAAGTGTTTTAATGTTTCATGGATTCCAGACAAACATTAAATCAAAGTATGGAAGATAGGAAATAGGTTGAAAATAATAGTTCTTCTTTATGAGGGAATATTTGTATTTTGGTTTGTTTTCCAGATATAACAAAATCTCACATATATTATCACCTTGCCTATTTTACCATTTTTCTTTTGTCTATGAACTTTTGGGGGGGGGGGAATGAAAAAAAAGGAAAAAGAAAAACGTGACTCTCTTTGTATCCTGGTCACCCTGCATCCATCCCTCACTATGATCTGTAGAGATGGTGTGTACCCTTGTGAGGGGCTTCCCCAGTGGCTCAGCAGTAAAGAATCTGCCTGCAATGCAGAAGACTTGGGTTCAATCCCTGGGTCAGGAAAATCCCCTAGAAGAGGGCATAGCAACCCACTCCAGTATTCTTGCCTGGAAAATCCCATGGACAGAGGAGCCTGGCAGGCTGCAGTCCATGGGGTCATACAGAGTTGGACACAACTGAGCACATATTCTTGTGATGACCCTTTCCAGCAGGAGACGCCATTCCTGACGGTTAGCATGCCCACTGATTATGCATGGTCATCAGAAGCAAATGAATGAGCCCAGAGAAAAATGAAACTGAATCATGCCCAAAAAACACATGATTTCTGGATTGACTGCCTTTCAGAAGCCTTAGCTGTTGAAAATTAGAGATGTATGTATTTCCAGTCATTTCTTATTATGTATTTTTGGGTTTCCAGTATGAAAGGCACTTGAAAATAACCTTTTCAGTTTTTCCTTTTAGAGCAGTTATTAGGATAGGTTCTTATTAATATGAATGTGTCCAAAAGTTGGCTTTCATGTTTTTTTTTCCCCCTCAGAAGTGCTATAGCATAATGAAGCTTAAAAATATGTGCAGTTTCTGTTTCTATCAGGAACATCTCAAAGAACCTCAGTGAATGGAATCCCTTTCAATGGGCTTTGTATAAAAGCGGCCAAGCATTAGATTCATATGCTTTTGTAGGTCTAGTTAGCTTTGAAATATTATTTCTGAAGTGTTGGATTTCATATAATACATTTCAGCACTTTGTTGACTTTTTTCTGCCCCGTAATTCTAGTGTCAGCCTCAAATTATTTCTGGTAATTTCAGATTTTTTTTTAAAGATTATGTTTGTTTTACAAGCATTGGTTTGTTGGTGAAATGAGAAACCCTTATCTGGATGGATGGAATATGATTTCTGTTCCTGAATTGAGTGAAATTTGATTTATCTCAAGTACTAAAATATATAAGAAATTATTAAAATACATAAGATTGCGCCAGTTTCATTTAAAGTTAAGTTTCCAGAAGTTTTGAAGTGTTGGGGATATGAACAGTAGTGAGTTAAGCCACATTTTAGGAAAGTTGAATAAATGTAAACCCAGAGAGGTTTGAGTTGACCAAAACTTTTTGATCTGTTGTCCTTCCTTCTCACGCGATGCGGAAACAGTAAATGCTACATCCTAAGGCTATGTTTGTAGCCCAGTCAGTAAAGAATCTGCCTGCAATGCAGGAGACCTGGGTTCGATTCCTGGGTCGGGAAGATCCCCTGGAGAAGGAAATGGCAATCCACTCCAGTATTCTTGCTTGGAAAATCCCATGGACAGAGGAACCTGGCAGGCTAAAGTCCACGGGGTTGCAAGAGTTGGACACGACTTAGCGAGTAAACCACTACCACCACCAAGGCTATGTTTTAACCCTCTCTCACTGTTGTTGTTGTGTTGTTCAGTTGCTAAGTTGTGTCCGACACTGCGACCCCATGGACAGCAGCATGCGAGGTTCCTCCGTCCATGAGATTCTCCAGGCGAGAATTCTGGAGTGGGTTGCCATGCCTTTCCTTAGGGGATCTTCCTGACCCAAGGATACAATCCCTATCTCTTGCATTGCAGGCAGATTCCTTATAGACTGAGCAGCACCAGGGAAGCCCATTCTATTAAAAAGTATTTGTATTTGCTTTTTAAATTGTGAATTTGTTATTTCCTGCTTTTGTTGTTTCTTTGAGAAGTTTTTTGGGGAAATGGCCCCTAACACACTGTCCTGTGGCTTTGGGCCACCTCCCCATTCCTCTTCTGTATCACATCTGTAGGATGTCCCTTAGAGCCATGACTGTCTGTTGGAGCCTCTCTTGCTTTCTTCAAGTTTGCCTTTGTGGTTGGGCGGCTGCGTCAGGACCATTTCAGTCTCCACAGGTGGTAAAAGGCATCAGTAAGATGGCCGTCCCCTCAGTAGCCGGGAAAGGTTGGGTGTGCAGAAGCCACGGCTCACCAGAAAGAGATCTCAGAAAGGTCCTGAGAACTCAGGTCAGTGCAGTTCATCTTGGGCTCAGGGCAGTGAATCTCTGATCTCCTGGTCTGTGTGTTCAGTCATGTCTGACTCTTTGCAACCCCATGGACTGTATCCCACCAGTCCTCTGTCCATGGGATTCTCCAGGCAAGAATACTGGAGTGGGTTGCCATTTCCTCCTCCAGGGGATCTTCCCCACCCAGGGATCGAACATTGTCTCCTGCACTGGCAGGCGGATTCTTTACTGATGAACCACCAGGGAAGCCCCTGACCTCCTGTAAGATAATGCATTTTTGCCTCCTGTTTCCTTACATCTCTAACTTTTAAGTGGTACCTCTGGTGCTCTCCTATCATTCCCCTCCCTTCCAGAAAAGAAAAGCAAAGACACCCTTGGTTTTGCAGGATTATGGAGGTCCAGTGAGCATGATAACAAAGGCTCTTCATCATGGCTGAATGACAGGGGACCTGTACGTTAACAGACTGGGAAGCCTTCTCCTGTTCCTTTTTCTTGAGGGCTGGATGGTTTCTGCTGGAATACAAATAAAACACTCAGTATTTTAAAGATATTTACTATGAAAATCTCTGACTGTGGCAAATGAAGGTATCTTATAATTCACGAGAAATATTTGCTAAGAGTGCTTCTCTGGAGCACTTATTTTTGGAGTAGAAGTGTGACTTTAATTTCCAGTACTAGGCAGTGAACATAATTTTTATGAAACTAGTCATGGGATCTGAAATTAAGACTATATGGCCTCTGTTAACCTAATCTACATTTAATATATTCACTGCAGTATATTGAGAGTCCTGGTTGTTAACCAAAGAATTATTTATTGCAGAAATTATTAAGGACAGCTTAATGGAATTGACTTATAATTTCATTCACCTCTTCGTAACTACCAGATTAAAGGATGCTTTGTCTTGAGTTCAGTCATTTCCTCAAATTAAAATAAGGAACCTATAAAATCTTTTTCAGCTTTATGGGGAACGTTCATGGGCAGCAAAGAAACACATGAAATAGTTATTCAGGAATCTTTTTAGACTCTGCATGCTGAAGGTACACATAGGATAAGAGGTTTTGGAATCTTTTGCAAAGTCAGAATTGCCCTGCAAATGACCTTACAGAAAGTCAGAACTGTTTCAAAGACTGTAAACGAAAAAGATGAAAAGAGTTCCTCCTTTGATAGTTCCGACAGCTGGTGCGTTTGGCCAAGGACGCGAAGGAGAAATGTCTCCCATTCTCTGGGGAGTGATGGTGGGATGGTGGGGAGCAAATTCCCTCCGAATCAGAGCTTCCATTGTGAAATACATAATATCCTCCAAAGTAATAGCACGGGAAGCACAAAAGGAAGAAAACTTGGCAAAAATAGAAGTGTGCGAATACGTAATTGTAGCAAATGGAATTCTCATGTCAAAGAGAAAGAATGAGTGGATGAAAACTTGGAGGAAAACAGGCTATGGATAAAGGGGAACGAATCCACAAGAAGTAGAAATTCCATGGTTTCAGGACCTATGTGATACTGATACTGAATAACGGTTGAGTTTAAATATTAATAGCAGCTGCAATGCAGGAGACCTGGGTTCGATCCCTGAGTCAGGAAGATACCCTGGAGAAGGGCATGACAGCCCACTCCAGTATTCTCGCCTGGAGAATCCCGTGGACAGGGGAGCCTGGTGGGTCACAGTCCATGGGGTCACAAAGAGTCGGACGTGACTGAGTCACACACACACACACATACACACACAGCAGCTGTTTACCATGCCAATGGAGCCCCCACTCAGCTAAGAGGCTATTCTTTGGTGCCTTCTAGTTTGAGGCTGAGGCATTTAGGTAACCCATAAACTGGTTTTAAAAAAAACATGATTAGAAGTGACTTGCTTATAAATAACACATTAGATCAGTCCTGGGTGTTCATTGGAAGGACTGGTGCTGAAGCTGAAACTCCAATACTTTGGCCACCTGATGCAAAGGGTTGATTCATTGGAAAAGACCCTGATGCTGGGAGGGATCGGGAGAAGGAGGAGAAGGGGACGACAGAGAATAAGACGGTTGGATGGCATCACCGACTCAATGGGCATGAGTTTGAGTAAACTCCAGGAGTTGGTGATGGACAGGGAGGCCTGGCGTGCTGCGATTCATGGGGTCGCAAAGAGTCAGACACGACTGAGCGACTGAACTGAACTGACTGAATACATTAGATAACAGTTGTTTTGCTTTATTTGGTCATACGGGGAAGTGAGAAGACTGAAACGTGACCCATGTTGCTGCTGTTGATCCATACGGTTTGTTTGGCTAATAAGTTAGACAGTAAGCTTCTCAAAGGCAGAAGGCTGGCTCTTCTCCATCTTAGAGTTGGTGTCACAGCTTACATACAGCAGGTGCCCAGGCGCGTCTGTGGACATCATAAATCAGTAAGCGTTCACTGCTGAGTCTGCATGCGGACCGTCAGACCGTACACCCCAGAGCAGGCTTATTCTGGAAAAAAAAAAAAAACAGAAACAAAAAAACAAAAATCGCTTGTTGCTTTGCCATGTGTATGTTTTGTTAAGTTCAACTGTGGCCCCAGATGCCTGATGAAAAATTTACTGTGTGGCTGATGGTTTCCAGTGTGAGTGGAGGTCGTAGCTGAGGACAGTGCTCTAGAAACCTCGCTTCCCAGGTCCAGGCAAGAGAGAAAGGTTTGACGTTGTTCCCCTGGATTCTGTGAGGTTTAGTTTTTTTTTTAATCTGGAGCTGTATAGCAAACAGGAGCGCTGTGCGGCGGTGGCGGAGAACTTGGGTGTGTTCGCTGGTCGGAATTGTGTTCTGAAGGGGTCCTCTTCTAGTGCAGAATTCTGGCTTTGTTTATAGAATTTTTAATAATGAAGTAATATTTGATTTCTCCAAGTAGTTTAACATTTGGCTTCTGTTGTTCAATCATGTTTCAAATGATTGTGGCTCAGTGGTAAAAAAAACCTGCCTGCCAGTGCAGGAAATGCAGGAGACATGGGATTTGACCCCGGGTCAGGAAGATCCCCTGGAGAAGGAAATGGCAGCCCTCTCCAGTATTCTTCCCTGGAGAATCCCATGGATAGAGGAACCTGGTGGGCTACAGTCCATGGGGTAGTAAAGAGTTGGACACGACTGACAGTGCATGCATAGAATTTTCAGTAATGATGTAATATTTGATTTTTTTCAAGTAATTTAACGTTTGGCTTCTTGTTCAATCATGTTTTGAAAGACCTTCTCCACTGCACGATACATATTGAAAAAAATCTTCTGTTTCTTTCAGTCCTTTGTTGGCTCGTATTTGAAATTTCTTTTGGTATAAAGGATGGGTTCAGACTCAGTGGATTTTTAACCCCCTAATGGGCCTCAGATATGCAGATGACACCACCCTTATGGCAGAAAGTGAAGAGGAACTAAAAAGCCTCTTGATGAAAGTGAAAGAGGAGAGTGAAAAAGTTGGCTTAAAGCTCAACATTCAGAAGACTAAGATCATGGCATCTGGTCCCGTCACTTCATGGGAAATAGATGGGGAAACAGTGGAAACAGTGTCAGACTTTTATTTTTGGGGGCTCCAAAATCACTGCAGATGGTGATTGCAGCTATGAAATTAAAAGATGCTTACTCCTTGAAAGGAAAGTTATGACCAACCTAGATAGCATATTAAAAAACAGAGACATTACTTTGCCAACAAAGGTCCATCTAGTCAAGGCTATGGTTTTTCCAGTGATCATGTATGGATGTGAGAGTTGGACTGTGAAGAAAGCTGAGCGCCGAAAAATTGATGCTTTTGAACTGTGGTGTTGGAGAAGACTCTTGAGAGTCCCTTGGAGCGCAAGGAGATCCAACCAGTCCATCCTAAAGGAGATCATTCCTGGGTGTTCATTGGAAGGACTGATGCTGAAGCTGAAATTCCAATACTTTGGCCACCTCATGCGAAGAGTTGACTAATTGGAAAAGACCCTGATGCTGGGAGGGATTGGGGGCAGGAGGAGAAGGGGACGACAGAGGATGAAATGGCTGGATGGCGTCACCGACTCGATGGACATGAGTTTGAATAAACTCCAGGAATTGGTGATGGACAGAGAGGCCTGGTGTGCTGCGATTCATGGGGTCACAACGAGTTGGACACGACTAAGTGACTGAACTGACTGACTGAATGGGTTGTTACAGTAGCATTTAATAATAATCTTTACTCCAGTGGTTTGAAATGCCACATCCATTTTAGACTGAGTTCCTAGATGTGTATGTATTTGTCATTTTCTGCATTTTCTAATCTGCTCCTTCATAGGTGTATTTACTCATAAGTCAGCACCACACTGATTAATTACTGTAGCTTTAGTGTCTCTGTGTCTGATGGGGATGCTATCAGCTCTTTAGTCTTCTTTTTCAGAATTTCACATCTCTGCTTGTTTTCCCATAAGAACTTTAAAATCGGCTTGTCTTGTTCCTAAGAGGATTGTTGGGCATACTTAGTGAAAAACCATCCTCTGTGATGAGTGACACTCTGGATTCTTAGGGCCCCATCTGTGTTGTTAGCCTAGAGACTTGATTTTAAACCTAGTTCGGACATTAACTGGCTTTGTAAAAAAAAAAAAAAAATCGGATTCACGTTTTACTATTTTACAGCTGTTTGCAGGTGCTTTTAAAGAATTGCTGTGTACTCACTTTTTTTTTTTAACTTTCTCAGTCACTAGACACAACTATTGTAAGAACCTTTAACATTTTTTAGCATCGAAGTGGGGTGCTCATCCTTGCAGAAGTTGGAAGCAGCTGAATTAGAGTCCTGTAAGCTCTTTTTTGTTCTAAAATTCAGTTCTAGATAAACGAGAGGTGGTATATCATCAACCCCATCAAGGATTGAATTTACATCTTTGTCGTGGCTGAAAGGGCTACTCCAACAAGAGAAACTGCAGAAGTGGTTCTTGGCAGGATCATTTGTCTGTTTCTTTCTTTTCCTCTGTAAGCAGTTGGTGTTTTGAAAGGAAGCATATTGTCTAGATTTTCAAAGTTCTCTAAAAACAGGATGGGGGAGTGGGTTATTTTCGAAGCATGTAACGCAACTGCATCTTCAGCAGAATTAAGTGCTTTGAAAGCTTGCATTCTTTGTGTTGTCATAGTTGACTATTATGATTGAAATAAGTATGTACATATCTTCTTCCCTTTCTGAGTGTCCGTTGTTAGGGCCGGAGAAAGCCTTGGATGGAATGATTATGGGAGGAGACAATCAAGGCTGTGTTAATTCTCAGATGAGCCAGAGTTTACATTTTGAAGGGCACATCACGTCTATACTTTGTGGGATTCTGTAACAGATTGGAAAATAATGGAACAAATGATGGGAGAAGATTGGCCTTCATCTATAAGTGAATAGCGGTTACCATTAAAGTGAGTTTTAAAAGTGAGGAGATGACAGTTTCTTTTTTTTGTCCCCTTTGGAAAATTACTTTCAGGATTCATTGATTTTAAAGTTGTTATGGGACTTAAAGGAAAAAAAACTAAAAAAAGAGCCATGAAAAATCCTATAATTCTATCAGAATGGTATTCTGAAGTGAAGGGTGAGGTTTGGGATGTGTTGAATCTAGTTACAGCAGACAGTCTCTTTAAGAAACGCAAATCATAGGGGTCAATATAGTCATCAGATAAACTTGTTAAATCACCACTATGAAATTAGAAAGGTTAAAGAAGGGGGTTTAGGAAAAACAAGAACATAAGAAAATAATCTTAGAGTATGGCTTCCCTGGGGGCTCAGTGATAAAGAATCTGCCTGCCATTGCAGAGACTGGGGGTTCAGTCCCTGGGTCAGGAAAATCCCCTGGAGAAAGAAATGGCAACCCACTCCTGGATTCTTGCCTGGAGAATCCCATGGACAGAGGAGCCTGGCAGGCTACAGTCCATGGGGTTGCAAAGAGTCAGGCATGACAGAGCAACTAAAAAACAGCAACAGCAATCCTACATTTGGAAAATTCAAACTGGGAGTCAGTTGACTGGATCCAGATGCTGTTTGTGTGCTAAGTAGAAAGAGGACATGCCAGGAACGTGGGACTTCAGTCGGTAAAGCCCTTGATGTGAGTTTCCTTCATTGGCACACAGATGATGGGGGTCAGCCAGAATCAGAGTCTCAGATCCCAGGTCCTGGGAGGGAAGCCAACCAGCCCATTTTGGGTCATGTCCGTCCTGGTCACACTGCGGCCGGGGAGCGTGTGTGTGTGTGTGTGTGTGTGTGTGTGTGTGTGTGTGTGTGTGTGTGTGTGTGTGTGTGTGTGTGTGTGTGTGTGTGTGTGTGTGTGTGTGTGTGTGTAATGCATAGTTTTTTAATAATTATTTATTTTTATTTGGCTGTGGTCAGTCTTCATTGTAGGAAGGCTTTCTCTAGTTGCAGCAAGCGGGGCTTACTCTTGTTGGGGTGCACTGGCTTCTCCCTGTGGAAGCTTCTCTTGGTTTGGAGCATGGGCACTAGGTGTGGGATTTCAGTAGTTGTGGGCTTCCGTAGTTGTGGCTCTGGCTCGTGGTTGTGGTACATGGGCTTAGTTGCCCCAAGGCACGTGGGATCTCCCAGGACTAGAGGTCAAACAGGTGTTCCCTGAATTGCAAAGCAGATTCTTAATCACAGAACCACCAGGGAAGCCCGGGAAATACATATTTTTTCCTTAGATTCTAATTTGATCTTGGGCACCCTTTGCCATCTGAAAAAGCTTCCTTTATAGCTTATATGTGTGCCAGTAAAGTGTCAGAGTGTCTGTTCCCCTACCCTGGCCAGCATGTAGATTTTCGTGTCTCAACCTTTGCTAATATAATAAGTGAAAAGAGCGTATGGCGCAGCGGCTCTCCTCTGCATTTATGGATGTCACGTGAGGTTAGCCACTTCTTCATGCTTAGGGTTAGTTGCTCAGTCTTGTCCGACTCTTTGCAACCCCATGGACTGTAGCCCGCCAAGTTCTCTGTTCATGGAATTCTCCAGGCGAGAATACTGGAGTGGATTGCCATTCCCTTCTCCAGAGGGTCTTCACCACCCAGGGATCGAACCCGGGTCTCCTGCGTTGCAGGCAGATTCTTTACTATCTGAGCCACAGGAAAGTCCTCTTTATGCCTGCTCTTCTGTTAATCACTGGATGGAGCGTGACTTAGTTCCCTGAGTTCCCTGTTTTTGTTCAGACGAGTCCCTGGGCTGCAGGGAGTCTTCTGTTTTGTGAGAGGATTCATTTGGGAAGAGTTTCAACTTGTTCTGTGAGGCATCAGATATAGCACTAGGTTCACATAGATATAGGTTCATCTTGGGACCAGCTTGGGTGGGGGGAGCAGGCAGGTGCCAGCAGAGCACGGAAGGAAGTGAGCGCGCCTGATGGGAACCGCCGGGCCGACAGGTCGATCGTGATCAGTAGGACTGTAGCCGTGACCACTCAGCAGGCATCGGGAACTGTATGGTCTGGCCAGTTACCTATGTCGCAAGTGACAAAGTTCCATGAACGTTAGAGACGTTGACCTGGTATGGTAGTGTCCATAGATGCCTGTGTCGGATGCATCTTGCTGATTCAACATTGTTGAATGCTGAAAGTAAAAATCCTTTGGGAATGATTTTGCATATATTTGCAAATCTCCCCTTTGGCTATTTCTCCAAAGCACCACGGAGCTGGGCAGACGTGTCTGTGTGCTTCTCTTGCAGTTACGTTAAAAACAGTCCCGCTGGTGAAGGTTGGGGTGGAGTGGACCATCTTCCTCTCAATGTTAGACCTCGTGCTCTGCGTGATCTTGGACATGGGTAGACTCACGCTGCTTGGCCAGATGATTCTTTAGACTTTAGCCTCGGTGAACACCCTTGTCATGCCTCTCACACTGAACTGGAGCAGGGCAGCGTCCCGTCCCCACATTGGTTCCTTGACTGACCACCACCACCCCTTCCTGGATTTCCGCCAGTGCGGGCGAAGGTGGCCTCATAAGCTCAGGTTACAGGAGTGAATGGGGAATGTAAACACGCCTTTGTTCTCGTGTGTGTAACTTTCCCTCCCCTGTGAATGAAACCCATTCCGTTTGGGGAAGCTGGTGCTGAGCCCGCATCTGAATAGCGTTCACAACAGGATTTCTCATTAATATGCTTTGTCCGTCCTCGGCAGCAAGACACTGTTCGGATATTCTTGGCTGGAGGCTGGAACGCTTGGGTTTCCTCCCTGCTCTTTTCTTATCTGTGATCCTCTGCTGAGAAGATCTCTCTTCCCCATTTAATCAGACTCAGAAGATTGCCGTCTCTCACTCTCTGTAAAAAGATGTAACCTGATATTTACTTTCACTTCAGTCACTTTTTTTTTAAAATTTTGACCTTTCTTATTTGAGGGGAAAACTAAAAGGAGGCATAAGTTGATAAGTTGATGATTCTTATAAAATGTCTTTCTTCCTACAGATCTCATCTTTAAATGTAGATCTTAAACCAGAAATATCCCCTGAAAATTTACTCGTAGAAAGTAATCTGGCTGAGACTTAAGTACAAGGCAGATCTAGATGAGATCACTGAGGAAAAGTTCCAAATAAATACATCTAAAATCTGATAGTCTCATAACTCGCTAGTTTCTTCTGTATGAGAAGTAGGGATGAAACGCCACACGGACTTAAAGCAGGCTGGCTGTTGACTCCCGTGTTATGTGTTGTGTTCTCTGGACACTGGGGATTCATCAGTGAACCAGACAGTGAGAAAATCTTCGCCCCACCCCTGCTGAGCCACCATTAATGGGAGAAGTGGGCGGTAGAGGAGGAAACCTAGTCAGTTACACACACGTGCACATCGGAAGGAGGCAGTGGTCTGGGGGAAGAGGAGTCCCCGAAGGACAGGGAGGTGGCCAGAGTCAGATGGGAGAGACGAGGCAGAGCGGTGAAGGGAGGGGAGGACACGGGCCAGGTGCCTCTTCCGGGTCGTCGTAGGGCTTGTGGCTTTTACCTGAGTGAGATGACCAGCCCTTAGAGAGTTTCAGATCAGGAAAGACGGAGAGCCAGCTCCCCTGTTGACAGAATTGCTCTCCCTTCTGAGTGGGGAATAGGCTGTTGGGAGCCAGGGGTGGAGCCCAGGCCTCCGTGGGCAGCCTGCCTTCCTGCACTTCCTGACTTTTATGTTTGAGGCTGAGAGGTCAGAGCTTGTAAGTTCGCCTCCTGGGGATACTGAAGGGTAAACTATAAAGGACCCAGACGCTTTTTCAGTTGTCTTAATGCCACCTTTATTTTTCTAGACCTGAAATTAAGTCACCTGAAATTCGCTCTTGGTTTTTATTTTACATTTTGCTTTTTGCTTTACATTTTAACTCAACTTCAGATTTTTTTCTTATAGTTGATACTCTTTTTATATCATCTGTTAATGTTTGCCTTGTTAGCATTTATTTCACATGAGATTCTCTTGCAGATTTATTTATTTACCATTTCTGGGATGCTTACCAATAGAATCCATGTTCCACAAAAATAAGGAATTATATCTTTTACTGCATTTTTTACTAGGTCCCTAGTACCTAGGCACTAGTACGTAGTAGATACCCAACAAATAATTTTTTTTATAAGTTAATACTGTAGATACTATTTTGTACGCTTCCCATGTAATCTTGTGTCACAAGACTTTTACCATGTAATTTGGAAGTCTTCTAAAATGCAACATAGGTGGTTGCCTAATAATTTATTTTACAAATGTAACATAATTTGCTTTAAATTAATTTCTTTTGTTCTATTTTTCCTGTGTTTTATTATTATAAATAACACTAAGGGGAACATCTTAATGTGCAAATCTTTGCCCACATTTGTGTTTACTTCTTTAGCGTATATTTATATATATAGTGACACATTGTAGCTCAGATAGTGAAGAATCCGCCTCCACTGCAGGAGACCGGGGTTCGATCCCTGAGTCAGGAAGATCCCCTGGTGGAGGGCATGCCTACGCACTCCAGTATTCCTGCCTGGAGAATCTCATGGACAGAGGAGCCTGGTGGGCTATACAGTCCACAGGGTCACAAAGAGTCGGACACGGCTCAGCAACTTTCACTTTAACTTCCATATATATAAAGAATTGCTAGTTGAAATCGTTTAAATAATTTAAGGCTCTTAACATACACTGACAACAGAAGTACAACAGTTTCTACCCCCACTGGCACTTTAGGAGAGCGCCTTTCTGCTGGCATTTGCTCTCAGGCTGTTTTCTTTCATCTGTGTTCATTCCCCTGGCCTCCCACCTGCCGTGTCCCTGTTCCGTCCGCCAGTTGCAGCAGTGCTGGTGGATCCTGACATTCTTACTCTGGGCTCAGCTCTGTTCACTGGGGGTCTGGGGCTTTCCCTGCACCTCGGGTCCCCACCTCCAGGCTGGTAAGTGTTCTCTTTCCATCGCGACCTGCTCCTCCTGCCCTGTTCCCTTTGGAGACAAGTGAAGCTTGGGGGTGTGGGAGCGATTCTCAGTTCTTTCCCATTTCCTCTTTAGTGATGAGCTACTTTCCAGGCGACTGAAATTTCACCTGTCTTTCTGGGCGGTTATCATTCCCCCCTGTTTGTCTCCTCCCACGGGCTGTGTTTTTCCTCCTCAGTGTGTTTCAGGCGTGGCTACTGCAGGGTGTGACCAGGGACTCGGGAGACCTGAATGCGGACGCATCATAAACTGTGATAGCCACGTGTATCTGTCTTGTTTGCAGGAACAGGTCCCCTTTGCTGGGGGCGGGGGGCGCTGTTTATGGACCCCTTTGTTACAGCAGCTGTGACTATACTCTGTCCCCAGGGAGAAAAAGAGCTGACGTTACTTGTTGAATTGCTCGTGAAATCTTTATGTCAGGTTTAGTGGTACACAGAAAGCTTTGAAATAGATTTTGATTCTGGAATACATAAAAATTGTCATGGTGATGGGAAAAACCCAGCCCTCTGCTGCGCATTTATATCCTCTATTTCCATCTGATAAGGTGCAGATTTCTTAAGTACTTTTGTGCATTTATGTGATAGTTTTGGTCCAAATTTAAGATTCAGCATATTGAATGAAACTAAACAGTGGTCCTGATTTGTTATGGTCTGTTTGGTGTCTGGCAGTGTGCTGATTGCTGACTGTGTGGTGCTTTGGGAGGTTGTGATGTTGATTAGTCCGAGTTTGAAGAGGAAGTATATTGTTGTGGGGAGGCCAGAGTGACTGCCCTCATATCTGAGTTACGTCTGTCCTCCTGAAGGAGCTTGGACCTGCAGGACTCAAGGTATAAGTGAAGAAGTACCCCCTCTTTCCGGCAGTTGTAGAAACTCTGTGGGTCCCTGTAGGGACTGACTGGGGTCCATGTGAGGACGGGTTAGAAAGTCAGGTTGGTGGGGCTGGAAGTGAAAGGAATGGACAGAAGCCAGGGGCAAATGGGAATCAAGGAGGGTCATAGCAAGGAAATAGACACCATGGAGACACCCAGTGGGTCAGGTTCCCAGGTTCTCAAGAACCAACACACAGTCAGAAGCCAGGGACCATTTATAAAGGTGAAAGCAACTTGAATCATTGCTAAGGAAACCTCCTTTATATTTACTAACGATGGCCTGGGATGGACTTTCTAACATAGCTGCAGCGAGGAAGGCGAGGCCAAAGCCAAGAGCCACGCCGGTTTCTTGATAGGAGATGTCTTAACACTGGTCCAGCGTCCCCCTGTGGTGTGTGTGGTGTTATTCTGGACAGCATGAAATGTAAGCTGCTCTTTTTACCGTACAGAGCTTCTCATTGAGGTGAGAAGACAGAGCCTCTGCATCCAGAGGGAAACCTCAGTAGGAAGAAGAGGCATTGGGTGTTACCTGGGTGCTTATCCTGAGTTCTATTGAAGCCGGAGGAGGGGGTGAGCGGGCTGGCCTGGGGGTGCTTAGGAAATGTTATACTAGGTGGGACTTCAGTGAGGGGAATGTGGGGAGGGCCCTTCCCCCTCCCACCTTTTCATGCTGTTGGCCCCTGGAGCCCATTTCCTCACTGGTAAGCTAGTTTAATTTCTGCCTTGCTTGTTGGCATCATGCTTGTTGTAGAGATTAAACAGGACGATTTATGTGAGAGCCCTTTGTAAATGGCACCATGGATTCAGATGTGAGGTGTTATTAATAATTTGCCATTTGCAGCAGGAGCCTGTTGGATCACAGCTCCGTTTTAATTCATTCATCATATGTAAATGAGGTTGTATTCTTGTAATCAGAGGTGTTTGATGAAGGTCGTGATTAGACATTGAGGGAAGGAGTCAAAGAGACTTTTTTAGTAAGGTTAGTGTATGTCTGAGATCTTAACTTACAAACTTATAAATACATAATTAGTACTGAAAATTAATGTTTAGTGTGAATCTGGAGGGTTTTACATTTTTGGTTAATAAAAAGAGGAAATATATCTGAAGAGTAAGTTACTGAGCTGTGAAAAAAACAGAGTCCATTTAGTAGCAAAATCACACGATGCTTCTCATTCCACATTCTAGAACAGACTATTTTTAGCATCTGTTTGAATCAGTGATGAATCCCAGTTACAGGATTCAGTAATTAAAGCAGAGAAAAATATAACATTGTGTAGGCAAGAAAATCTTTTTACTTGAGTTGACTCTGTTTCAGGGTTCAGACTGCTGTCCTCGGGGTCTGCCCAGAATTGTTGGTCTGTCATCCCCCGTGGGGTCACAAACAAGAAGAAGAGTGCCAGGACCTCAGCCAAGGACACAGTGTCCCCTTTTTAAGAAGGGAAGTTTAAAAAAAAAAAAATCCTTGGGATGTCTTTAATGGGTAAGCTTGTGGTAACTGTGTCATCGGCAGGGCTCTGGAAGAAATGTGGAGGGATCCCTGGGCGTCCCCCCGTCTGCCTGTCCTCAGACCCTCCCCGCTGGTCAGTTCTGCCCGTCTCCTGCATCGGTTCTGTGCTCGGTTGTTTTTCCCGTTCTCTGCGGCCTGTGAATACTGTGAAGGCACAGGGCATATAGCTGCCAGTTGGTCCCGATCCACATTTGTATCTAATGGCTGTGGATCGTTCCATAACGTTGCTAAACAGCTCTCTGAAAACTTGCTCCCTGTCAGCAATCTCTCCTCGAGCTGGGAGCCTTATTTTATCCCGCGCAAGTTATTATTACTTTGTCTTTCATGCCCCTTCCGCAAAAGCTCATTAACTGTTGGGCTGCGTTGAATCGGGGGTTCTGTTGACCCAGATTCTCCTGCCGCTCCCCTGGGTGGAGCCCAGCCCTTGAGGTGGTGACCGTGGGGCTGACGCCAGGGCACGAGGCACCTAGCTGAAGTAGGTCATGAAGGTGCAGTGTGATTTTTTTTTTTTTAACCAAGGCATTTGGGAAAGTTCACTTATTTGACAAATGCCCTTTGATCATTGCTTGTGTGCCAAGCATGGAGCCGGGTACTAGGAATTAAAAAAGAAAATGAAAAAGATCTTTGGGAGTGAGGAGTGCAGTGTTAGGACTCAGGTAGCTGCCCACAGCCAGACCTCTCTGCTGTGAGTGTTAGAAATGTTACATGTGTGCGCGCTAAGTCGCTTTGGTCATGTCTGACTCTCTGCAACCCTATGGACTGTAGCCTGCCAGGCTCTTCTGTCCATTGGATTCTCTAATACTGGAGTGGGTTGCTGTGCCCTCCTCCAGGGGCTCTGCCCGACCCGGGGATCAAACCCGTGTCTCTTATGTCTCTTGCACTGGCAGGCAGGTTCTTTACCACTAGCGCCGCCTGGGAAGCCCTAAAAACATTATATATATATTTATGAACGCTAAACAGTCATAGTTGGCAGAAGCAACAACTAATTAGAAAATCCACTTTTCTTTGAAAACTGATTGTTTACTGTGAATTTCCAAACTTTTTCAGCCTCTGAGTTCTTTGGTCTCCAATAGCTCGGGTATCTTGTGCTGCGGTAATGAATAACCAGGCAGATGTAAGACCAGACCTAAATCTGGGCTTCTTCGATCGTCTTGGTATTAGACTCTTGTGTGCTCGTTCACTGGTTCACTGTTTTGTTCTGGACCCAGGATGGTTCAGGAGGTCTCTGAGCTCCTTTCTGTGTGAAACCCTGGGGGTATAAGGATGAGGTGATCCTTCCGCAGCCTGGGGGGCAGTCACAGGGACCAGGCAGGGCCAGCGCCGGGTCAGTGATGGAGGCTCTCAGGGCGATGTTACCATGTGGGAGCCCAGCTTGTCCCAGGGATCATTCCTTTGATTCTCAGTCTCATTTTTGTATCTCAGGGAGTTTAAGCTTAAGTAACCTGCCTTAGAGGGTGTAAGTGGGAGCCCAGTCTGAGCTGGATTCTGGCTCCAGAGCCCACCACACCATGCCATCCTGCATTGCCCAGCTGGTTTGGTGGGCACAGAGGAGGGGGCGGGCTCCACCTGCAGCTAGCAGTGTAAGTGATCACTCATTGGTCAGAGGGGAACCGAGGGCGTACAGGTGGGAGGGCAGGTGTGGGAGATGCAGGTGGGGAGGAGGGGCAGGTGGGGAAACCTGTGGAGCCTGCCCAGGAATTGGCTATGTCACCCGTGGGGTGGGGTTGTGCTCATCGCATGGGGACCCCAAGGAAAAGCCAGCTTATTTAGCAGGCAGGCTGGCCGTGTTAATGGGAGGGTGCACTGCAGCCCCCGGTGCCTCTGACGCACCTGCATCTGTGAAGGGCGAACTGGAGGACCTGGGGAAGGCCAGAGGGGCTGGGAGCCCACCCCTGCCTTCAGGTCCCTGGAAGCTTGCAGAGGCGAGAGGTGGCCAAGCTGGATTCTTTGGTTTCCAAGGGCAGACGGAGAGCACGGGTTTGAAGTGATAAAGACGCAGGCTTGAACTGAATATAGAGCTGGTGTTCACGAGAGGTTACAGCGTCTCCTGCCTGGGCAGTGTTCAGGAGAAGCCCCCAGGGGTGGGGCAGCCCAGAGGGGAGTCTGCACTGAGTGGTGGGCGGCTCTCCGGCCCTTCCCGCTCTGGCCACTGCATTTCCTGTAGCTGTCGAGACCTCGGCAGAGAGGACAGGTGGTTTATGTTATGAGCAGGCTCTGGACCTGGGAACGTTCTCAGCCCCTCACGATGCCTCCGTATTTAGGTGGTGGCGGAGCCCTTGTCTGTCTGGACCTCGCCGCGTCCCCGTGCCTCCGAGGACAGGACTCAGTCTCGTGGTGTCACTTTGTTCTGCACACACGTCTAAGTCTTGTCTTATTCGTGGCAGCTGGTCCTCTCCTCCCAGGACACTGTGCGGGTCGCTCTGGCCACATAGCGCTTTCAGGCCTCGTTTCCGCCTGATTCGTGACTGTGTTTCTTCTGTGTCGTAGGAAGACGCTCAGTGATTGAATGGACTGTGAGGTGTTGACATGGCCCAGATCTCCGTCTGGGTTATCCGAGTCTCTGGCTGGGGACTCAGCCCAGAGGTGTGGGCCAGCCGTGGCTCCACACAGCCGCGTCGTATCAGGAATCGATCATTTTATCTTCCTGTTATACTGGGTAGTTATTGATCATGAAATGAAGGGGGAGAAACTATTGTTTTTATGACCTTAGCATATAAATCTGTGATACGTACTTTTTAAATGAACAAATACTTAAAACTGGGAGAATTTTTCCTCATCTGCATCCTCTTAAGATAATTAATGTGGTTTTGTTAATTGTTAAATGAGTGTCCCTAGTTGGGGGTGGGCTCTGAATGTCAGCTGACATTATTTTTGTGTTTTATACAGCAGTACCTCTCCTGCTGCTTGTTTTATGTGTACACACACACACACACCCTATTCCTCACCAGGTGAAGCTCTCAGGGCCCCAGAACTGTGTCACACACACACACAGCACCAGGACCATGTCTTACACACACATACACACACACACACACACACCCTGTTCCTCACCAGGTGAAGCTCTCAGGGCTCCGGGACTGTGTCTTAAACACGCAGCACCAGGACCATGTCTTACATGCACACATACACACACACACGCACACACACCCTGTTCCTCACCAGGTGAAGCTCTCAGGGCCCCAGGACTGTGTCACACACACACACACAGCACCAGGACCATGTCTTACATGCACACACACACACACACGCACACACCCTGTTCCTCACCAGGTGAAGCTCAGGGCATCAGGACTGTGTCTCTCACACACACACACACACAGGGCACCAGGACCGTGTGTGCCCCTTGGCACTTCTACACAGGAGCTCCCTACATGTTGAGCTGAGCCATGGGGCCGGCTAAGTGTGTCCCTAGTGGCCCTGACCTGGGAGGTGTAAAACAACTCCAGCTGTGGGAGCTGAAGCTCAGATAACCAACCTGAGAGGCCAGGTGGAGCAACACAGAGGTTGCTGTTTTATCATATTGTTAGACACGCACTTTAGCTAAAACCATTCCTATTAGACATACTGATGAGACGTTTCTCTGAAGACGGTAGAGTCTGCATGTTCCGGGGTGCTCACCATCTTGTAAGTAGAGCTTGCTGTGTGCAGAGTGAAGATGGTTGATGCTGTGATCTCCTGGATGGAGAGGAGCTTAGAACCTGAGTCTGAGAAGGAAGGTGGCCCCGGAATGCAGTGCAGAAACCACCATCCTGGACCACATGTGTGTGTCGTATGTACGCAGCTCCCCATTTCCGGAAAACTGGAATTCAGAAGCTTAGGCGGGATGGCAGGGACCGAAATAGTAAACAAATCCTGATACAATCAGATTAGGTTAATTATTGGCAGATTACCAGTGAGTTATTTAGACACAACCTGTCCTCAGGTTAGATGTTTTCACATCACAGAGTTCCTTCTTTTGTGTTGACTTTGGACGTTGTAGGAACTAAGAGGAAAGGGCAAAATCCCAGGGACAGCTTTATTATCTTTTTAAAGTTTAGAACAAAATGCTGTTTAGAACAAAATGCGTTATTTCGTAAGTAAATTCAGTCATTTCTTTCACAGAAGAGTGTAGACCAAGTTCAGCTGAACCGCTTAGGAGCTGAGTGGCCTGTAATGTATCTGAAATGACCTGAACTCACGATCAAGCCACCTCTCCCTTCTCTGCCTCCTTTTTTTAGAAAAAGACATATTTTTCTAGACAGATACTTATCCTGGCTTCGTTCATTATCCTTGATCTGCATTATGACGCTGTAGTTTCAAAATAATAGTTTTTCCTTATTCTTCATTTTTTCTCCCCCCTCCCTTTTGTTTTTGTACTTCACAGGATAAGGGATTTTAAGTTAGTAGCAGTGTTTTAAGGATTAGGCTGTGATCTGAGGCCAGCGTGAGTACACTCTGATGCCCCCATGTTGAGGACTTTACTGGAGACCTGACCGGATGAGGACAGCCACGTCTTGGTGGGATTTTAAAGGGAGGAGTCCTTAAGCTCACTCAGTTTCTTCCTCTGTCCTTTGACTTCTTCATCCGTCTATTCAACAAATAATTGCATGTCTGCATGCCTTTCTCTTAGTGTTCCCTTTCCCAGATCTGGTGACCACCCCTCAGCTCAGAATCGCAAGCCTGCAACATTAGGAGCTGCACTGTTCCGTCTCGTGGCCACTAGCCACGCATTGCTGTGCGCATGAGTGTGTGCATGCTAAGTCACTTCAGTTGCGTCCAACTCTTTGCGACCCCATGCACTATAGCCTGCCAGGCTTCTCTGTCCATGGAATTTTCCCAGGCAAGAATACTGGAGTGGGTTGCCATGTCCTCCTGCAGGGGATCTTCCCGACCCAGGGATCGAACCCTCATCTCTTATGTCTCCTGCATTGACAGGTGGATTCTTTATCACTAGCACCACCTGGAAAGCCCCATGTACTGCTGTTTAATGTTAATTAAGAAATAAAATGGAAAACTCAGCTCCTCAGTAACACTTGTCAAGGTCAAGCAGTCACTCAAGTGCCGTCTGTGGCTTGGGCTGTACACAGACCAGTGTCCATCTGTGGAACACGTCCATCGCTGTGGCATGGGGTTGTGTATGGAGGAGCTGAGCCAGGCAGTGCTGCCTCTGCCCCAGGCCCACCCCTACCCCTGAGACACCCCAGTGCCCATCTGCCCCATCACCCAGTGCCTACGCCTCTCAAGCTCATTCCCATTAAAAACTTCTCCCCATCTCATTGTAGGTCTTGGTCATCTGTCGTCTGAATTAAGGCTGCAGTGTTACCAGGTTGTGAATTCCTCCCCTGTCCCCCATGGCTGCCACTGCTCCCCTGTGCTCTCGATACGACACGCATACATTCATCACATTGAACGCTGATTCCTCATCAATAGGACTTTTCTTCTGGGGCACCAAGAGGTTCTTGTGGGTGCAGTATGGGCTTTGACTTGACAGGGTCGGGACACACACACGAAACCTGACACATCACCCCAGCAGGTGTGTGTTCATTGAGCAGACAGAGGGAGGAACGGGTGGGTGAAGGAGGCCACTCGAGGTTGCGCTGTGAAGGCTGGAGCCAGTTCGGATGCATGGAAACCAGAAGAAAAGAGGCATTCGTGGTGGGGACCGTCAGAGATGCACGCCTGTTGGCAGGAAGTGAAGGGCGCTGTGCTCCCAGGAGGAGCCACGGAGGGGCATGTTCAGCACCATGGCCAGTGCCTCACCCAGGGACATAGACCTTTGGGTTACCGTGTTGATGGTGCGGCATATAACTGTGTTTCCCTGAGCTAGTGTGACATCTCTCCTTAGAGGCACTGCATTTCACACTTTGCAGTCTTCCCCTGTAACTTCCAAGGAGTTAAAGATTCACGTTCCCCTGTAAAGTGAGGCAGCACATTCACAGAGCCGAGTTAATTCTTCAAGCCCTTCACAGCTCCTGACTTAGCTTAGACATGTTTGCCAGTCAGTAGGAAAGAAGAGTACATGTGTGCACGTCCCAAGGAGGTCCTGTGATGCACGTTGTGTGATGTGGTAACTAAGAGCAATGGTGGTGGCCAGACAGCCTGTCCGGACTCTGCCTCTCCAAAGCCGTGTCATCTGGACAAGGCACCTTCCGATCACCCATTTCCTCTTTTTTTTAATAAGGGTGTTTACCTGTGTCAACCAAAGAAAACCACACAGCCTGAAAGTTGGGAGTTACGTTTCATTTGGGTGGGGGCCCTACTGAGGACTAGAGCCTGGGAGATAGCCTCGCAGTTTCTCTGAGGGACTGCTCCAAAGAGGTGAAGGGGGAGCCAGGATAAACTGGAGTTTTGTTGGGGAAAAATGAACAAACATGTAGTTGAACATCAGAAGGTCACTAATAATCATAAAAGATGGACGTCCTAGTTTAATGATTTTAGTGCTTTTCTGTTTGGGGGAAGATGCAGGGATCTGGGCTCATGGAACATAGTCCTTCATCCTCTGTCTTGACTGCCTAGGGCTGGTATCCTGTTTTTCTCAATTCTGAATTCCCTCAGGGCTGACTTGTCAGGGCAGCTGCTATGGCTGCTGGTTGGATGGTGGGCAGCGTTCTTTGTTTATTGAAATGGCAGGGAGCATGGTTCTGTCCTGCCTTGCGAAGGTTAAGTGTGAGTTACATGTTAGCATTCTGCTTGGTCTTCAGTGAGACAATTACCACTAGATAACTGATAACAGAATATTAGTTGCATAGCCTTTCACATGAATGGGGAAATCCACACTTGTGTTTCCCGAAGAAAGAGGTAACCCAGGGCTGTAAATACAAAGCGTCACCCAGGACACGTGTATGTGGACACCGGCCTTGCCCTTATGCACAGCTAGCAGATATATATAATAACCTTATCCAAAGTGAAACATACATGCTGGTTACTTTCAGAATCATGCAGATGTGGTGATCTGGTTCAGGAGAAATTTGGCCTGGATCATCTAAAACCCAGAGATTCTTCTCTGTCATTGAAAATAGGATGGTCGCTTATGCAAATGGCTTAGGGAAAAGTAATTTTTAATTTTGTGTAATCAAGCGCCTGCCGTACAGCTGCTCCTGAGAAAGGGGAAGGAAGTCATGTGCTGCTGTTAATTTTAAGTGAGCAAACGAGGAGGACATATGTGGATCAGAGTGTCATTGAACGATCTATTTTTTTTTTTCCACACTTTCAAAAGGATGGTGATGATCCTAACTCTGGGTGTTCGTTGTCTGCTGGCCCATGTACAGCTCACAACACAGCCCTTTCTAGACTTCAGGTTGCTCACCTTGCCTAAGGACATTGTATCCTGTCCTTTCCTGGGCCTCCTTTCCTAGCGTCACCCCTCCCCAGCCGCCCTTGATCTCCCGGGAAGCTTTTGCTCTCCTACACCCACTTCCGGGCTGCTCTGACCTTGCCTGCACCTGCTGTGTTGTGTTGTACATGCCAGCGTCGGCCATCCTCACAGGGTTGAGCGGGCATCCTCTCAGTCATTTTTGTGTCCGCAGTGTTGAAAAGGCGGGGCCAACTTATGCCAGGTACTTGGAAAAGTTTTTTTGGATGAATGAATGCTTGTTCACTATAACTTTCTTAACTGTATTCGCCATAGTGAACCATAACTCTGTTTGGGTAGGAAGCTATACTGTTTTTGGCACCGCATAGCTTCTTCTAAGAGAAGGCAATGGCACCCAACTCCAGTACTCTTACCTGGAAAATCCCATAGATGGAGGAGCCTGGTAGGCTGCGGTCCATGGGGTCGCTAAGAGTCAGACACGACTGAGCAACTTCACTTTCACTTTTCTCTTTCATGCGTTGGAGAAGGAAATGGCAACCCACTCCAGTGTTCTTGCCTGGAGAATCCCAGGGACGGGGGAGCCTGGGGGTCTGATGTCTATGGGGTCGCATAGAGTCGGACACGACTGAAGTGACTTGGCTTAGCTTCTTCTCACTGGTGAACAGTGTTTAACTTCAGGTGACTCTGTAGACTTGCTGTTACTGTCAGTCATCCTGGAAACACTAGGGTCAGTTCGGCTCACATGGAGTCTTTGTCACTGTTTTATCCCCATATGTGCTATTGAAATATTTTTGAAGTGATCACCAAAATTTTTATGGACTTGAAATAAGAGTTCTTGTGCAGAGGGTTGGTATTCCATTAATTGAGGGTGGTCACAAGCCTACATTGTGTGTGAGCAGTTCCACTGAACAGACCTGTGATTTACTGGGCTTTTGTGTTTCTTCCCTTTGGCTGTTATTTACTCGACTCCTTGAAGTTACTTGCAGAGCTTATTCCAAGAAAAGGAGTGGGAGTCATATCAGAATGCACATTCCTTATTAGCTCCCTGCTAATTAAAAAAGAACTAGTTCTGGGACTAGAGCTTTGCTGATGAGATAATCAAAATGTGAAATTTGAATTTTAAACTTTCTTGGAGACTCGAATGCATTTTGCTTGCCAGTATTTAATTTTATTTTTTCCTTTTTAGCTTTAATTTTGATTGCTGTTACTACTGATACCTGAGCCAGTGGTGATGCTACCTAGGGGACATTTCTGCAACCCATAAGTCAACAGCTACATGGTAAGTGTGTATGCATTTCATCATTAAAGCCATTTAATTTCTATAACATTGTAGTTCAAAATGTTAATTTGAAATAGAATAGGATAAAATATGTTAATGTTTCTAAATATTAAATATTAATATAATTTAACATATAAATATTAACAGCCAGGTAACATATCAAGCTTTTGTTCCTAGTCAACAGTAAGAATTTGAAAGAGGAAAACTGAAATTTGATATCTTAATTTCCTGTTAATTTTTACGTGAACCACAAATGTGGCTATGCAGTTTCTGACTCATTAAACTGGGTCTCATTTTTCTCCCCTGTGTATTTTGCCCATTTACTTCAGAATTGTCCTAGTCAGTGAAACAAAGCAAGAAAAAGAAATATAAGGTATATGGATAGGGAAAGAGGCGAAAGCAGATTCAGGGTTCCCCTCGCCAGGGGCCTCAGAAATGTGGGTTCGCCTGCTAGCCTCTGATATATCAGGGAGGGTAGGGGCTGGGAGTCGCTGTTGAATACCAGCCCGTACTGTCTACTCAGTGTTGGTTTCTGTGGTTGTGATCTGAAACTCAAGAAAGCAAGGCAACACATTTATATCACTTGCGAGTTTAAATTACTGTTTTCTTTTAAGTTTAAAGTTAAAAGTCAGCATCGTTTATTGGGAGGTCTTATTTCGACATTTTCTTCTTTCTGTTAATGTAACTGGAAAGCTGTGTATAGTACTTAAAAGTTATGCATTGGTTTCAACTTCATTAAATAGCCTTTGTTTTTTTAAAGAAAAAGGCTATCTGAAACAATGTTAAGAGGTCCTCTCAAATTCTGTGATAGTATAGCAACATTATTTGTTAACTGTGTTATAACTGTCACTTGGCTTTGGAGGAGTTAACAATTGTTCTGTGTGCTTGCTGTCATGTCTTAGAGTATACGGACATGTTTTGCGTAATAATATAGGATCCCCTGGAGAAGGGCAGGGCAACCCACTCTTGCCTAGAGAATCCCATGGTCAGAGGAGCCTGGTGGGCTACAATCCATGGGGTTGCAAAGAGTGGGACACAACTGAAGCGACTTGGCACACACACACAATCTTGATAAGCTGCTGAAAACATTGAAAAACATTCCTCAGGGCACCTTGGAGACCGTGGACCCTCACTTGGTGATGCTGACGGAGGATGTTAGTTGCAGAAACATACTAAGACTTTGGCACCTGCCATAGCTGGTTTGGAGTTGAAGTTCTTGCACTTACTAGTCACATCACTCTGGATAAGTTACTTTTTGAGCCCTGAGTTCTTAATCTGTTAAGTTTATCTTTATCTGCCAGCCTATAAAGTTGTAGTGGGTATCAATGACATATAAAATGCTTACATATGTATTGATAACATGTTCCCATTTATCATGTGTAACCAATTTACCATCATCAGCTTTATGATTTTGTTTCTTTGGTTGATTTTCTGTAAAATGACATGTCCAAACGTGGGTTGGAAGAGAAGTTCCAGGCACAGATCATTTCAGAAAGGAGTGAGTTTATTGAGAACAAAGAGCAGAGATCATGTGGGCACCACGAGTGCAGCAGGCTGACCTCCTGACCGACCAGGGCAAATCACTGCTTTTTGGGGATTAATTGAATGCTTTTGAACTGTGGTGTTGGAGAAGACTCTTGAGAGTCCCTTGGACTGCAAGGAGATCCAACCAGTCCATCCTAAAGGAGATCAGTCCTGAGTGTTCATTGGAAGGACTGATGATGAAGCTGAAACTCCAATACTTCAGCCACCTGATGCGAAGAAACAACTCATTGGAAAAGACCCTGATGCTGGGAAAGATTGAAGGTGGGAGGAGAAGGGGATGACAGAGGATGAGATGGTTGGATGGCATTGCCAACGCAATGGACATGAGTTTAAGTAGGCTCCGGGAGTTGGTGATGGACAGAGAAGCCTGGCATGCTACAGTCCATGGGATTGCAAAGAGTCGGACATGACTGAGCAACTGAACTAAACCAGTGTGTATAGCTTCAAAACAAAGAAAATTTCTGCTGGAAGGGTGGCATTAGATGAATGGTTAGGGTGCTATAGGGAGAGTACTGGGATGGGCATTTTTGCCTAATTTGGGGTCTTTTGAAAACTGGCTGGTAAGATTCAGGGGGGCTATTTGGCAATAGTTACAAGGGGCCCAGTCAGTTCCAGAGATGACCTTAGTACTGGGCTCAGCTTCTGTGGCCTTGGGGCAGGACTCTGCATCACCTGGAAGCCTGAATGATCCTTTTGGAGATGATGATAATCCACCTTTTGTACTGTGTTGGAACCAATAGGATGCCGGGTGTGCTCTTTGAGACCGAGTGTTGCAAATTTTAGATACTTCACTAGTACATCACTTCCTGCTTTCATAGTGCAAACAATTGAGAGTAGTTAACTAAAATAGCCGTTCAGTTTATCTTAACTTTCTTCCATGAGCACAGCTTCTAGTTGCCAAAAATACTGCCATCAGGATGCTTTTGGTTTCTAAAAATACAGAGACTCCACAGATTCATAGCACGTGTACTGGGGAACAGTTGATAGGTTCTACAGATTTACTGCTATTTTGACCTTACTTTATGTCATTCATATGAATCACCAACATTTGACTATTTTTGACCAACAAAAGTGGTAATTTTGTATGGTTCAAGTTGATATTTCAGGCTATGCCGATAGTGTTTTCTTTACACGATTGGCAAATGATCTGCTTTTGTATCTTATAGTTCATTTCCTCCAGGACCTTAAATTTATTTTTAATGCATTTTGGACTTCCGTTCATTTCTCTGGTGACTGTCATTCTCAGATGGTTGCTGTAAAGGAGTAGGGTGGGGAAAAAGGAGAGCTGCGTCTTTCTTAACGAGAAGAGGAGATGCTGACTTACCTCCAGGAAGACTCTCCATTTACGGTCAAGTGAGTGGACAGAAACAAAAACTAGAGCCTTTTGAGAATCAAACCTTGAGTTCATAGGTCATATAGTAGAGTCTGAGCCCCTGAGAATTCTTTGAGATTCATATTTTTCAGAAAGCTCTGTCTCCCTCACAAGTCTTAAAGCACTCTCGATGGCTTCAGCTTCTTCATGTGTTCTTAGGAAAATAATGCAGTGGCCGCTCAACTTAATCTTGTGTTTGTCAAGTGTCTATAGGTCACATGTTTATTGTACTTCGGATCAGAAGTTGACTATTTTAGTTTTATTTAAAAGGGCATTCACGTAACAGACACTTAGTGTGGATCCTAATGAATACCGCAGGAATAATACTGCAGAAGGCAGCTCGTGAGCCTGGCCTGCTCATCACAGTGTGATCACAGCCCGGTTGTGGTGCTGATAAACCGTCCTCCCCTTCCTGTCCAGTTAAAGAGGAGAGGGGAGGGATGGGGCTAGTTCTTTAATGTGTCAAGTAAGCCTCGATCCCTTCACAGGAGTAGTGTCTGGGGGTTTGGGGTCCACTTTTCGGCATTCCCGACCTTGCTCGTGTGTAGTCTCATCGCGGCCCTTGGAGGTGAGCAGCTGGTGTTGTTGCTCCCGTGTTGTAGGTGAGGACTGGGGTTTAGTGGAAGAACTCGGGTTCGGCTCAGTGGTCTGGCTTGTCTGGCTGCGGTGCGGGAGGGAGGCGGGGCCCGGCAGAGCAGCTGTCTCTGCTCAGCACTCACCCTCTTTGCAGTACTGACTTGGGGCCTGCTGAGGGGGGAACTCATCCCCTGAGGAGGAGGGAACTCTGCAGAAGGAAACTTTTCCTCGGAACTGAGCTAGCGTTTCAGTCTGCTGGATTCACTGAGCCATTAACTGTGGCCTTTTGTGTCCGTCCCCCACGACCCCCCGCCCTCACCCCACAAGCTTCCTTTGTCACCTGCGCTCTGGCCGACTAACTGTAAATCCAAGGTTCCCATGGCCCCATCTGAGCTTCATGGTGCCCAAAGCCCAGGAAGCCAGTTTTCCCACCAGACTCATGGCAGCGTTGTTAGAAGGACCTTCAAGGACACGATGCGCAGTTCGATGATGAGGACAGAGGGCAAAATCTTGTGGGCCCCGAGCCCCTGGAGCTTCTGTCCCCGTGAGCTTGGTCTTGAAGTTCACCCTCCTGGCACGTAAATGCATCTGGTGCATGAAGCTGGGAGCCCTTGAACCCCATCATTTTGGGAGTATGGTGGCTTCGTGACAGACACGATGCATTAGGTCATCGGCAGTGGGTAATGGGACTCAGCCTCTAGCCGCTGTCCTCTCCTCAGGGGTTCGGGGGTAAGACTGAAGCTTCCAGCCTCCTACTCACTGGGTTGGTTCCCCTGATAACCAGTCCCCATCCTTGGGGAGGGTCCAGAGTCACTTCAGTAACATCCACAGGTGTGGTTCAATGGGGTTGGCTTGTTTGTGGCAAAAGACACCTTTATAGCTCTTGTCACTTAGGAATTCCGAGAGTTTTTGGAGCTCTGTACCATCGATGGAGATGAAGACCAAATATATATATATTTGTTACTATAAATCACAGTATAATAGTTACATAGATGGAGTCCTGCATCGTTGTACTGTTTTTTGGTCTGACTTTGGTTCAGTGTGATCATCCCAGGTTCATCCACGTTGTTTCCCGGATCAGTGATTCATTCCTCGCTGTTGCTGAGAAGTGCTGTTTGTTTATCTACTCACCTGTTGATGAATTTGGGCTTGTTTCTATTCTGGGGTTGTTTTTGGCTTTTACAGATGAGGGCGTATGATCGTTCATGTACAGGTCTTTTTTTGGGCGTGTGCTTTTACTTCTTCTGCGTGAGTTCCCAGGCATGGAGTAGATCCTAGGATCATCCTGAGAAGTGTGTGTTTAATCTTTTGAGAACCTGCCAGACTGCCGTAGTGATTGGGTCGTTTTCCATTCCCTTCTGCAGAGAACTCTGCTCTGTCCACATCCTTACCAAACATTCAGTGTGGCCGGTGGTTTTACCTTATCCATTCTAACAGGTGTGCCCACCACCTCCTAGTGGTTTCAGTTTGCATCTCTTTCATGATAGACTGATGGCTCTGGGGCTTCTTCTTATAGCAGACAAGCAATGAGACAGGAGCCAGTGGTGAACGCACGGGGGCAGAGGAATGTCATCCTTGCCCTCTGCTCTCTGCCTTTTCAGTTAGAACTGGGTGTTAGCATCCACCTGAAGGGTTCACGTGTCAAGGAAAGGTGCATGACTGTTTATGTATCACTGTGTTAGTCCATAGACAGAACTCTGCTTTCCCCACCCAGAGATACTTATTTAGTTGTAAAGGGTTTTGAGCAAAGACTGGATGATTTTTTTAAAATAATGGGATGCTGCTTCTAAGCCTTGGAAGGCAGCTCTGCTCCCCACTGTACCTCGGATCTGCTTCTAAGCCACAGCTGTGAACGGCACTCCTCCACCACCCCTGTGTTTAGTGAGTGGCCTCCATGTGCCACGCATGGGGTCGGCGATGCAGTGCGACCCCGCCCCTTCCCCCTCTTCCCCGCCAGTGAAGTCTTTCCAGTTGTGTTTTAACTTCCCGGGAAATGGGAAATACCTTAAACTAGTGCTTGTCACCCTGGATTGTAACTTCATTTATATGCCTGTCTCTCTCACTGAACCTTTAATTCCTTGAGGAAAGGGAATTTTGTCTTATTTTTTGCTGTTTATTCTCTGCATTTCCACTGGCTGAAGTATAATCAAAATGCAGATGTTTGGCGTGCAGGCGAATCCAATGTGGATGTTTCTGGAATCCAGCTAAGTGTATCTAACTGGAAGGAAGGAAAGCCTATGAGAGCCCGGGACCCTTGGAGAGCAGTGGCTCTGTTGATCAGAAGAGGAACCTGAGACCTCTCTCGGTTAAGATGTCTCCCAGGGCCGCGCGGTGTTAGTGGCAGGACCCCGTATTCTCTGTCTCTCATCCTGCAGAAGTGGACAGACTGTGTCCTAGTAGCAAAGTCAGGACGTTGATCCCAGTGAACCACGACTGGTGAACCGTCTGTGATCCTTCCCCCGCCCCGCCCCTCACTTGATCACGACTTTCATCTGAAGCTTAACTAGGAAGAGGCCAGGCGGTATCTCTCTAGAAGGTCACAGAATGGGCTGGGCCTTGGGGAAGCCCAGGTTCCCCCTCTGACTGCGGACACGTGACCTCCTGGGATGTCAGCCGGCAAGCGGAGTGCTGTAAAACTGGGGAGCAGCCGCAACCTTGCCCTTGACAGTGGACAGTACGGCGGAGTCAGAGCACAGGCTCTATGTGGCCAGTTTTTCTGGGATCATGTTTATTCTGAGGACAGAATTCCTGCATACCTGTCAACATGATCACAGATCCAAACACGGGCAGCCAGCACCGCGATCTCCCAGAAAAAGTGGACCATCACCGAAAGATAATGAGGTCATTTCACTGAAAATATACAGTGGGTACTTCCCTGATGGTCCAGGGGTTAAGAATCCTCCTGCCGGTGCAGGGGACGCAGGTTTGATCCCTGGTTGAGGAACTAAGACCCCACATGCTGCAGAGCCACTAAGCCCAGGCACTACAACTGCTGAGCCTGAGAGCCGGTGCACCTAGAGCCCACGCTCTGCAACAAGAAAAGCCGGTGTGATGAGAAGCCCACACACCACAACTAGAGAGTAGCCCCCATTTGCCACAACTAGAGAATGCCCACAAGCAGCAATGTAGACCCAGGGCAACCAAACGTAATAAATTAAAAAAGAAGACACAGGAATCTTAAATGTTGTGTGTATGTTCAACAGCAGACCTTCAAAATAGATAAACAAAAACTGATGGAGCTCAAGGGAGAAATTGACAGATCCACAGTGATCACTGACAGCTCCAGCCCCCCTCTCAGTAATTCATGGAACGAGGGTATTAGAAATCAGCCAAGGATACGGAACATCTCAGCAGCAGCGTCAGTCACTGCAGCCGATACACAGTCTTTTGAAGCACGTGTGAGGCATTCTCCAAGACACACCGTTTTCTGGGCCGTAAAACAAAGCAGATTTAAAAGAATTAAAATCAGACAAAGCATGCCCTCTGATCACAACAAAATTAAACTGAAAACCACCAGCAGTAAGAGATCTGGAAAAACTGACTAATTGTGTTTGTCTCACTCAGATGGCTTTGGCTGCTCACCCAAAAGACATCTTCCAGATGGTTCACATGGAAGGGATGGTCACAGAAAGAGATGCTCTGAGAACTTCATACTGTTTTAAACATCTGTGGAGTTGCTTCCTTAATTTCTTTCTTTCTTTTTTTTTTTTAAGAAAAAAGGTATTCCAGTTAATCATTCTATGGGATAACTGAAGAGCTTCGTTGTATGGAATTTTTAAAAGAGATTAGATGAGTTATTGGAAGATAGGAAAGTTGCCTGAAAGTAGAAAGCATATTGATACGATTCTGAAATTCTTTTATCATTTGACTTGAATTGTAATGAAGAGTACTACTGGAAGTTAAATGCCAGTATGCAGGCGTCTTGTTGCGTAATGAGTAAAATCACAGGAAAAATTCAGATTTAGATTAATTGTACAGTAAGCAAAATTAGATGGGAAATAATTTTAAGTATTTTATTTTAGCCATGCTTAACTAGAAATTGTGCATACATCATGTTTCTATAAAAGTAGGATGTGCTGTCTGTATATCTTTGAAATCTGTAACGTTTATATAAGTAGTTCGACATCTGTTGCGTGTTTAGCCAGTTCACTCACATAGAAGTGATAGGATAATGCAGATTCCTGGGCAAGAGTCTTTTTCCAGGGAGTCGAAGCTCCAGGCGCGTTGCACTGGGACTGTGAGCTTCTGAAACCATCTTTCTCATTTTCAGGTCGTGAGCCATGCCCTTAGTGAAGAGGAACATCGAGCCCCGGCACCTGTGCCGGGGAGCCCTGCCCGAGGGCATCACCAGCGAGCTTGAGTGTGTGACCAACAGCACCCTGGCCGCCATCATCCGCCAGCTGAGCAGTCTGAGTGAGTCCCCTCGCCTCAGGCTCCCTCCGTTCCGATTGCCAGTGACGTGTTAATTTTAATGACTTCAGCCAAGTGATTTCAGTTCAGTGGTTCTGGGATTGTCCAAAGAAGAGGCTTTGGAGGAAAGAGCCTTCCTCCCTCCTGAAAATTTCCCAGCATGAAATGAGCTGTCTGCCCTCTCTGGTCTGCTGACACCAGCTTGGTGTGATCACGTTGGAATTGACTGGTTCGCAGATGACTAGATAAGACCAAATGTGTAGTTTAAAGTAGTGTTCATTGTTAAAAGCTTATTATACATAAGGATAAAGTCATTGGTAGTTGTTTTTTTTTAAGTGAGTTACTTATTACACTTGGACAGGACTAATCTTTTTTTTAAACGTGGTGAATTGAGAACTGGTGCTATGTCTGGCATAGAGTGGAGGCTCGATACATGTTTGTTGATTGAATAAGATTTCAACTGAATCAGAGGATCCAGCCTGAAACCAGTGAGACTTGCCGATTTTAACCTTCTAAAAGTTAAAGTTCGGGTACTGACTTCCAAATGGAGGTCAGCAATGAGCTGCTGGTGACACATATGCAGTGCTATGTACACATCACACGCGTGGGTTACAGACATGTAAGCAAACACAAGCATAAGGAGGAGAGGGCTTCCTTTTTTTCCAATTTTGAACATTAGTATGAGATACACAAGGAATACTCCATTTCTTAAGACTTATTTGTGCATGAAAATGCTTTTCCTCCAAAGCTTTTTGAAGTTGCAGTCTTTCTGCCTAACTTTTACATTCACGTCGTGATCTTGTTTTCTCACTTCATCCCACTCCTTTTCGGTTTAGATGGTTCACACTGCATTTTGGGTGACAGGTTTTCACAGTTAAATTTTCAGAACCTCTGTTAATAATGAGAAAATCCTCCATGAAATTTCACGTCCCGGTCACCTCAAGCACAGGAGAGTGGTTTAAAAAAAAAAAAAAACACAACTCAAGTACTTTTATTTGTTTTGAAGAAGAAACATAACAGATGAGTTTTTTTTTCTTTAAAAGAATTGTACTGTGTTGTTATGGATATATTTTTGATATATGATACCTATAATCGTTGGCTGAGGCCAGAATAACCTGGAAATTACTTAAAATGTGTTTCAAAATAGATTTCTTCTGGAGTCTGAACTAATTATAATTGATTTTTGGTAGCGGTTGTTGATAAAATGTGTAGATTCATGTTACAAGAGGACACCATGTAGATTATTGAAGGGTGAACGTGTTTCTGTGTGCCTTCATGTATTTCTGTAAGAATGCTTTTCAGTCTCTTGTTTTTATGCCTGAAGCGTCTATGGGCATGGGGTCTACGTGAGGAAAACCAACATGAACTATTACGGTTGTTAATAATCATGCCGTGTTCCGTACAGCGTTGCATCAGCCGTGTCTGTGGGGCCTGTTTGTAAGTGGAGCCGCCCACACGGTCTGGTCTGTTCCGTGGAGCCCCCTCTGGGCAGACTGAGGGCCGCCCGTCCGAGGGCTTCTGAATCTTCACCCTGGGGACCCACGGGTGTGCTGTGTCACTCGGCAGGCAGAGGGTTGAGGCTGCTTGTCAGCTCATCTCACAAGAAGCAAGTTACCCTGGGCTGTCCAGGTGGGCCCAGTGAAAACCGGGGGTCCTTTAAATGGGCAATCCGGAGTCATTAGTTCTCTAGTGCAGCGGTCCCCAACCCCTGGGCCACAGACCACTGCCTCCCGTCAGGTCAGTGGTAATGTTAGAGTAGAGATAAAGAGCATAGCAAGTGTAGTGTGTTGGATCATCCTGAAGCCAGCCCCTTGCCTCCGATCTGTGGAAGAATTTTCTGCCACAAAATCGGTCCCCCAAGACCAAGAAGGCTGGGGAGCACTGCTCTCGTGGGTCTAGGGGAGGAAGAACAGAGCCAGGGCCAGAAGGCATCTCTTTGGTCTTTTCCAGAAGGAAGACTTAGCAGTGGAGGGCCTGGTGCACCTCTGGTGTCTCTCTGGTTCTCTTTACATCTGTGGGGGGATAGTTCAGCGTCATGAAGGGATAATAGATACCAAATAGTCCCTCAGAATGCAAACAGAACTCACATATGACCCAGCGATTCCACTCCTGGATTTATATCCAGAAGAAAATGTATACTAACTGGAAAACATTCTTCAGCAGCCTCTGTGTTCCTAGCAGCACTGTTTGCAAAAACTGAGAGGTGGAAGCAGCCTGACTGTCCATTGACAGACCAATGGACAGAGACAGTGGGCTGCAGATACACACATACATGCAGGAGAATATTACTCTGCCATAAAAAAGAGTGAAATTCTGCCATTTGCAGCAATGTGGACGGACCAAGAGAATATTATACTTGGTGAAATAAGTGTCAGAGAAAGACATACTGCATATCACTTATATGTGGAATCTAGAAAATAAATGATTGTATATAGCAAAACAGAAACAGACTCACAGATACAGAAAACAAGCTAATGGTTACCAGTGGGGCAGAGGGAGGGGCAAGATATGGGTGTGGGATTAAGAGATACAAACGACTATGTACAAAGCAGATAAGCAACAAGAATCTACTATATATAGCACAGAGAATTATAGCCATTATCTCGTAATAGCTTTTAATGCAGTATATAACCTGTAAAAATACTGAATCACTGTGCTATTTAACTGAAATGAAAATAATATGTAAATCAACTTTACTTCAGTGAAAAAAAATTAGTGTGTTACTTGGTTTTCCAGCAATGGAGTATTGATATTTTTTTCTTCAAATAATGACAGTTTCGTGTAGCAATGAACATTGAATTGGGAGTGCTTTTTCATCATTTTCCTTGATTAATTATCTGAGTGCTCTTGTCCTTTTCACCTAGTTGCTCAATTAAAATTATTGTCTTGCAGTCAAATTCCTTCCGATATTATAATATAATTCTAATAGAATTTGCTTTAAAAAGGAGACAGAGCATTTGTGTCCAGTCCATTTCTGTGCCTCCCAAGCCAGTTTCCGCTTCTCTCTCTACGTTCTTGCAGTAATAGCTTTCTTTTCCTTTCGTATGAAGGCCCCCAAGATGTCACAAGGAAAGGAATTAGACCTTAGGTACCCCCTGCCCAGAGTTTTTGGTTATATTTGATGGTACTAATAAGATAGTATAGAGAACTTAGCACAGGATAACATGAAAGGAAAAAATTACCATTTTTTTTTAATTAATCACAGGAAGTCATTGATAATGGTTCATATATATATCATTCTAAAAGTGATTTCTCATACATCTGGTTTTATAGCCTATTCTCACTTGGTAGATATTCAGCATCTAAGATACATTTTTAATAGCTAGAGATTATTATATTGATATACCATGAATAACCATTATCTTGCTGTTGCGCATACATATGTTTCTTTGGGGAAACACTGTCATAATTCTTGTATAAAACTAGTACTTACATCTCAAATCTTTTTTGGCATCTCTCTTTTCTTTTTTTTTTTAAGATTTCATCTTATATGTCATCAAGCTTCCTCCCACAGAGCTAAGATCATCCTTACCAATGGTATAAAAATTCTGAGACTATCAGTTTTAAACATGAGTCTCTTTAAAAAAAAAGATTACAAAACCTATTTTCCATTTAATTTCTACATTGAGTACTTGTATAAATGAGAAGGAAAGTCTGTTTTCTTCTCAGTTTTTTAATTAGTGATTAATATTTTTATTAATACTCTTTATGTATTATGTCTCATATCAAACCAAATGCTAAATTGAATCAAAATACTTTTCTTGATGGCTTGAAGCATAATACATTTGCTTTATGTAATTGGATCTGAAATTCAGGGTTGTGTTAATTGATTATACCAAGTGCAGTTTTAGTCAGAAGAGAGATTTTAAGTGTTTTGAAGGCATGCGCTGAATAGATTTCTTGGATGTTTTTAGCCAAATGGAAGATTTGAGGGGGAAAAAGGGAAGATTAAATATAATATATGCAAGAGATAGATCACAAGTTCATTACCATGCAGGTTCAGGCTAGGCTAAGGGTGCTTTGAGAGAAGAGGGGTTTATGTACTAGACAGAGTTGACTGGAAGAAACAGCATGAATTTTTAAAAATTTACTGCCTCAAACTGAGATACGTGTTTACATCTCTTGTGGATAAAAATAGAAAGCCAGTGAAGGAGGTAAGCAGTCCTGTGTATGTGTATGTGTAAAGTAAGGCTCTGTCAGCCACAGAATTGAAGGTAAGTGGAAGAATCCCCTCCTGACAAAGACAGGGCTGTTGGAAACTGAAGCGTTTTCCCTCACCCATCCCTCACCTGGAGCATCAGACGTGTTTCCTCAATAGAAGTAATGACACCGGGGTTGTTTCTCACCTCTCCCTGCTCTGGGCTGACTGCATCGCGGCAGGATTTAAATGCAGACTGATTCTTCCTAACACACGTGGAGAGCCAGCTATCAGACCTCTCTGCCTTCATCATCTGTGTTCTTCCCGTCTCATGAGTTCATAGGCCTACGGTAACGTTTCATAAGTGACTTACAGGTGTCTTTCTGACTGTTGCGATCTGCACTGTTACTATCACCTAAAAACGTTGAGGGAAGGTTTTCAAGGTTTTTAATGTTTTTTTCTAAAATTGTCCAAACCATGACACCACTGTCCCATCAGTCCATGACTATGATCATCAGCAGTCTCAGGTCAGTTGTGTTCCTCCTCGACACAGGGCCTTTCGTAAGGGTAGGTCTACTGTGTCTGTTTCTTTCTCTACCAGCCTTTTACACACGTGGTCCAGCCAAAAAATAAAGTAGGAGACTCATGGGAAGGGAGAAAAGCGTGACACCCGATCAAGAAAAAGAGAAGTTACAGAAAGAAGCAGGAACCACAGATGACCCCAGCCTGGCATTCCAGACATGGAAGTCACACCCACCTTCATAAGAAAAGATCTCAGCAGCTTCTCTTAGATCATCGGAGAACTGAGGTCACAGGACAAACCACTGCCCCAGAACTGGGAAAGACAGATTCCACCAGGATATGGGAGGTTTGAACGACAGTGCCTGCCAGGCTGACTTCATCCGTGTTTGTAGAACACAGAACTCCCACCTGCAGAATATACATTCTTTTAATGCTGCCTCTCTAAGATGGGGCATGTGCTTGGCCATAAAATAATACATTTGAAGAGACTCATACCACCAAGAGCATGATGTTAATGAGAAAATAATTCTAATAATCTTTCTAGATAGTTCTCACATATTGGAAAATCAAACGGCAGCTTCTAAATTAATCCTTGGGTCAAAGAAGAAATCAAAAAGGAAATTGCAAACTCTCACTGCACTGGTAATGAACACACAGAATCACCAACGTATCTGTGGGATTTATGTAAAGAGGTGCTCAGAGGGAAGTTTGTATCTTTAAATGCTTGTGTCAGAAAAGGAGAGGGACGTGAAATCAGCAGCCTTCCTCATG
The DNA here is from genome assembly GCF_019320065.1 of Cervus canadensis. Taxonomy (NCBI): domain Eukaryota; kingdom Metazoa; phylum Chordata; class Mammalia; order Artiodactyla; family Cervidae; genus Cervus; species Cervus canadensis. Next base: position 80,625,555 of record NC_057394.1, on the reverse strand, counting down.
TGGGCATTCAGGGCTTCTCGGCAGGCACGCTGTAATTCCTGCAGTAATTAGTTTGCTGCCTGTTTCACGTCTTTTCTCACCTCAGCCCCCCATCCCAGATAGTGAGCTAATGATTTGCTTATTTCACTGGGAAAATAAAAGCTTTTAGGGGAGAACCAGACATCCCCCTTCTGCCGTCTCAGCCCTCTGCTTTGCCTCTATACCGGCACGTCCTGCCCCGCCCACTCTACGGTGGTGATCCCGGGACTGGGTTTACCCGCTTCTTGCCTGCCTCATGCACCCCTGACTCCCGTCTGTATCCTTCCTACCAAATACTCATTTATTGAGAGATCACCCTCTGTCCATTGCCCCGTTCCTTGCTCCCTTCCTTCCCAACAAGATTTTTTGAGCTTGGACTCGAACTCGTGTGGTACAGATAAATCCCTAATTGGTTCTTTGTCAGTTAAGAATGAATCAGTGGCTCTTACCTCTTCATGGTCTTTAATTCAATTCAGAATTAGTTCAGTCAACTATTATCGGACTTGCCATTGGAAGAGTGAGTCAAATGAAGCTCTTCAAACAAGTGACTCTTCCTAGAACTGAGTGCTGTGGTTGCAATACTTTATTCTTGTTCATCAGAAAATAGAGTTCCTCGCATTTTCTTTTCTTTAGTCACTTGTCAGCTTCCAGCAGCTGGTAGAAGATTAAGTTTGCAAGTCTTTAATTTCTGTTTCTTTTTATAAATTGAGAACTTCTAAGGGGAGTAGAGTGTCCGTTGTGTTTTTTCAAATAGGATTAAGCAATGAAGGTGGAGGGTCCGTGTTATTGATTCTTTTCAACCTGTTTAGCTTCTACAGAGTGTGTTTTGAGAACATTGAAGTCCCTTCAGCAAGAGGCTGTCCATGCCCGAGTTGTTGGTGGTACACACTGTCGCTATTAATTAGATTTCTGCAGTGCTGAAGGGAAAGGAGTTTTCTTGGAGTTCCACTGGAATTTTTTTTTATTTTAACCATGAATGGTCAAGTAGAAAAAAATTAGTTGGTTCTATTTTGATTACATCTGGCGTTCTGAAAAACAGCTGGTAGACTTGAATCCAAACCATTTGGAACATGGTACTTTGTCTACAGGTTGTCCAGCTGAATGGGCAGGTGTTTTCCCAAACAGGCTTCAGAAAACAGTCTGAAAGGCATTACAGGTGTTTCAAAAACCAGTCAGTTTGAAAAGGTGGTGTGCACCGTGCTTGTCCTGTGGAACCCCAACACACATGAGCATGTTGAAGATTTTGAGATGCCTGAGGCATATACATGTTTAAACTTTCTAGTCCAGCATTTCCCAAATGTACCTGAGCAGGGAGCCTTTGTTGGTTGTGTCCTTGTGAATGAAAACACCAGTACAGGTTATGTGTTTTTATTCAAGAGATGCTGAGCACCGGCTAGCGCGATCAGTGCAGAGACCAGGGGCGTGGCCCACGCCTTACAGGACTTGTGTGAAAAAGCCAAGCGGAGGGGTGTGGGATGCGTCCTGTGACTGAGATGTCCTCTGGGTATCTGCGCACACAGGAAGGGGCCTCTGGTCTCACGGACCCCAGTCTGCTTCCCGAAGGATAGGTTTTAAGTGTGTGCATTTTTGTTCGTTTCTTCAAATCTCTTTTTGAGCACCTACAATAAGCCAGACACGCCCTAGACCTTGGCGATGGGTGCAGCGATGCATAGAGTCCTCCTCTCCTGGATCGTGCGTTCTTGTGGAAGGAGGCAGGCCGGAAACAGGATCACTAAATACAAGTGTATAACTTATTATATGGCGGTGAGTGCTCAGAGAAAAACATAGCAGGGAGGGGACGGCGGGGGTGTGGGAGTTTGTTTACATCTGTGAGTGTGTGTACAGAGAGGTGACTCCATTTAGCTAGAGGTGCTAATAACGTCTCCCTTAGAAGATGACACTGGGGTCTAGACCTGGCTGACAGAAGTGGTCCAGGCGGGAGGTGCAGGAAATGTGAAAGCCCGGGCAGGAGCGGGCGTGTCTGGCGTGTCTGAGTATCTGCGGCCCGTGTGGTTGGCGTGGAACGTGGGAGGGAGATGGAAGCAGGGGATGGGCCCGGGAGGTCACTGAACTGGATCCGGCAGAGCCTTCTGAGTCACTCCCGGCCTTCATCTCTCCTTCTGAGTGAGGTGACATCATGGAAGGGTTTGAACACGCAGAGGACTAACGGCATCTGTGAGCAAGCGGGGAGGGTTCAGGCAGTGTGTTCTGCCGGAGCCCAGAAAAAGGACAGAGCGAAAGTGCATGGGGCCCCCGTGCCTGCTCAGAGCCTTGGGTTTGGTCTTGAGATGATGGAAGCCGTGAAGGGTCGGACTAGCAGCATTGTATGTGCAGATCTAAGAATGGAAGGTGAATCTGGACACGGGAAAACAAAGCTGTTGATGTAATTTAGGAGAGAAACAGGGAGGGCCGGAGCCCAGGGGGTGGGGAGCAGGAGTGGTTTGATGTCAGTCCCGTGGGGGGAGGGAGCAGTCATGGTGACTCTGTTCTTTCTGGGGCTTCATCGCAGGTGGACCATGCCTTTCCCCGTAGGGGTGTGGGTTTGAGTTAATGGGAACATGAGCTCCTATGAGAACTTGTCCAGGGATTTCGATTCTTACAGGACACCAGCATGGAGATGTCTATTAGGTAATTAGACACACAAGGCCTGCTCAGGAAGTTCATAATGAAGGCAGCAAGCAAACCTTACCGTTGGATGCCACATCTAGTTACAGTGTTTAAAAGCATGCATAGTTCGTTTGAAGACCCTTTTTAAATTGGTTCGCCTTTTGGAACCATTTTGTATATTGCGTGAGTGGGGACTGTCAGCAGGATTTCAGGTGACTCCAGAAAGCCGCACTGCAGGTTTTCAGCTTCAGGAGAAATGATTTACTGCTCAACTGAGGTACGTAGTCAAAGTCCCCACTCCCGGTTTTAGTGGTATTCATTGATGCCTTTCTTATTCTTCCTTCCTCAGACAGCGTTCCTGTTATTAAGACAGTTACAGTGTTAGAATTTATGAAATTATACAAATTCTCAATTCTTAAGAGATGCTTATCCAGTATCTAGGAGTAACCACTGAAGCAGCAGAATATTTCAATCCATTTTATGAAGTAAACAGGAAATTTCCAAGTGTCTCATGACCTGAGATAATTCATGGGGAGTTGCAAATTTCTAGCCGAGAAAGTTGAGGGAAGTATGAGCTAAGGCACGGAATCAGAAGAGAGGAGACCCAAGTTGTCATTTCATCTGTTTCTCCCGCTTGCTTGGCACGGTGTCTGGACGTGGTGCCCAGCTTAGTCACCTGGAAGGTGGGAGCAGCGGCTCCATGTCTGGCTCATGAGTTCTCACTCATCATACAGGTGGTGCCAGAAGGCTCTGTCCCAGGTGGGGACAGCTGGGGACACCCGGTGGACACAGGTGGTTCTTAACTCTCATGGAGGTTATAGTCTCAGGGTTCACAGCAAAGACTAAGGTGAGTGAGTGTGAGAAAACAGTGTAAATTGTAAAGCACAGTGAAAACATTATAGTTATTCTTGCTCCAGGTAACTTTTCTTCTGGGAAGGTTCAGGCTTTCTTCCCTTTTGAGTGATAAGTTGATAGAATGTGCAGATAAAAAGTTGCAGGTCAACGCATGTTATACCCCTCACAAAAATTAAGTCAAAATGGATCCTAGACCTAGATGTAACACAATAAAACTCCTCGATGATAGCAAAGGAAAAAGCCTAGATGAGCTTGGATATGACTGTGACTTTTTACGCACGGTGCTAAAAGGCATGACAGTGAAAGAAATAATTGATAAGCTGGACTTCATCCAAATGAAAGACTTCCGTTCTGTAAAAGATATTGTGGAGAAGAAGAAGACAGGCCAACGACTGGGGAAAGATGTTTCCAAAAGACATAATCTGATAAAGGGCCGGTATCCAAAATATATCCAAAGAACTCTTAAAACTCAGCAATAAGAAAATGAACAACTTGTTTGAGAAATGGGCAAAAGACCTGAACAGACCTCTCACTGGGGAAGATGTGCAGGTGGCAAACAAGCACGTGAAAAGATGCTCCACATCACAGTCTTCAGGGAAATGCAGCTTAAAACAAGATAAAAAACACCTATTAGAACGGCCACAACATAAAACACTCACAACATCAGGTGCTAAGGAGGGTGCAGAGCAGCAGGAACTCTCGTTCATTGCTGGTGGGAATGCAGAATGGTCCAGCCACTCTGGAAGACGGTTTAGCTGTTTCTTAAAGCACTAAACCTACTCACACCATAGCAGTCATGCTCTAGCGGTCATGCTCCTTGCACGCTTAGTAGGCAGTTATTAAATGTTTGTTGAGTGAGTAAAGGAATGGTGTTAGGATTTGGAAATTGAGCATAAGCAGATACTGATTCCCATCTTGTGAAATTTTCAGAAATGTTATTAATTACACTTTAAGGAAGATGGGTGTATGTCTCACACTCACGGAAAAGAAGAGATGATCTGTACAGAAAAATTTAACTCAGAATTCAACGTACTGATTCTTAGGGAGGGCCAAAGTCAGCATTCTATACCTAGATTTTGAAATATGAATTAGAAGAATTTGATGCCATTGGAAGTGTGAGGCACCATATAAGATATCTGATATTGCTGAGGTTAAAATCCTGAATTTAGAAGCCAACATGATTTGTTGAATTAAATTTGTTTACTTGGGAAGTAAAAGGAAAGTTCAGGTCCTGAGCCGTGTATCGCAAAGCATGCAAAATGAGAGTGAGTTTTTTTCTCAAGAAGCTTAATTTAATGGGAAGCAACTTGGTGGGGGTGGAAAGCTCATGGTAAAAATTCTATATTATCTGGGTCATTTAAAAATCCTACAACTTTGGGTCACTTTCAGATATGTATGAGTATTCCTAATAAATTTTGAAAGATCCTACAGGTCTTTGACAGTGATGCATTTTGTGATGATTTGCACAAAACCGCACATGTGGAGGTTGGCGTTGGGTTTGGGTGAGAGTGTAGCCTCTGACCAGGCGCCCTTCTGCTCATGCCTTCTGCAGGCAAACATGCTGAGGACATATTCGGAGAGCTGTTTAACGAGGCCAACAACTTCTACATCCGCGCGAACTCTCTGCAGGACAGGATTGATCGCCTCGCTGTTAAGGTCACCCAGCTGGATTCCACGGTGGAAGAGGGTAGGTCATCCCTGGAGAGGTGGGAGCTGGAAGTGATGATGAAGGAGGGGAGGGAGTCACCTGCTGCTTCCTCGGGGTTGTGCGCTCATCCTTCATCTCGTCTTTTCCTAGAAGAAAAGCGAGGGGCAAAACCCACAGTGAGGGGTTACTTAGTAATTAAGAGTCACATCTGGTCTACCTTGTGAACCACACTCAATTTTTAAATAAATGACACATGCAGTATTTGTTTTAAAGGACTCTCTGAATGCATTAGGTGTTAGAAGTCCTAATGGAGGTTACTGGTTGTTATTAGAAAGATACTTTCTTACCGGAAAAATCACAGACTCACTCCAAAGATACTGTCCAGCTAAGAGAGCCCTGTACCCTCTGCTCCCCTTAGGACCGATTGTAGGTAATTGAGCTGATCCTGCTGACTTAATTGCCCAGAAATGAAGGGCTTCAGGCCTCTAAAACAAAGTTAATATCCACAGGTGCTGTGTAGTTAACTGATGGTCATTTTGATGATGTACCCTGAATTTGGGATAGTTTAAAAAAAAATTAAAATTCAACAATCCCTTAAAAAAATTTTCACTTTTTGTCTCTTTCAAATAAAAGACTGAAAAAAACTGTCCCCCCACATCAAGATGTGCCATTTTATATTTACTTTGAAGAAAATGCTCAGATTAAAAATTATTTTTCCTTTATATAGGTAGTTACAGTTTCTCTCCTGGCACTAAAATGATCCTAGCACCTTATTTTTCTACTAGGCCTACAATAGCAGTATTAATAAAAAGTGAAAGTTTTTTTTAAATGTAATTATTTATGAAATTCATCCCTCATCACTCAAAAAAACTTATTTTCTTATCTTCAGACCTGTTTCAAAGGTCGAAATTAAATTAGTGAACTAAAAATTTAACAAGCGTAGAACATTGAGATTTTAATATTAGTTAGGAACATTCTTACTTTTCCAACAGTAAGTAGGAAGCTAGAGACATGCTCTTTTTAATTTGATTTTTAAATATATCTTTTATTTAAAAGGAAAAGTTTGAATAGCTACTGGGTCTATTCAGACAAGGAGTTAAATCAATCATATACTTTTCAAATGGTATCAAAAATGATTTTAAAAATACTTACTTGTCTTTATTCAGCTTTTTGTTGGCTCTTGCAGTTGTGATGCTTGTGATAAAACTTACCCTGGAAAAGGTTAGCATCCTGAGATTCTACAGTACATTTTATAGCCTTAAATTCCCTTCTCAATCAGTATTCTCCCTTTTGACTTTCCTTGGTGTGGATATTCCTATAGAAGAATCCTTGACCAAGTCAGGAAATCTATGCTCTATGTGATCCTGCCACTCTTCCGTTGGGCAGGCTTGGAAAGGTCATTTAACACCCCTGACTGTCAGCCTCATTGGTCCAGTGGGTGAATGCGCCTGTGCACCCACCTCAGAAAGTCATGTCAAGGTCAGATGAGTTAATACCTGAGATGCAGCATGCCGTTCAGACTCAAGAAATGAGTGTAATTAGCCTGCTTCTCTCAGACTCCTTAGTGTAGAGTTGTATCATGCTGCTTAATTTCCAGGACTCTAGGTGTCCTGAAAAGCTTTGCCATTTCTCCTTAATATTGCTGTCAGAAAAACTTACTGCACTTTCTACATTCATGTATTTTTTACATACGCATTTCCCACATGTATTGTAACTAAACTGGTATTAACTGTTTGAATGGGTCCCTTCCCCCTGGATACCCTGAATCTTTGTGTTTACATACCTATTATACTCATAATTTTTTTCCTGTGTGATTTCTGAGAAATGCTATTTAAGTAAAGAATGATGCACTCATAATTAGGCTCAATGAAATCATTATATTGCCACAAAAGAAGGAAAGACATGATTTGTAGAGATAACTGTTGTTTATCAGAGGTAGGGGTTGCGCATACTAGTAAGCATGATTTTAAATGAACAATGATAGATACTATTGTTCGGCTAGAATAGATGTTATATATTCAGCTATTCTAGGAGATGTTTACGATTGTGAATCAAATTATACTTGTTTCTAAACGGTTCAGAATATTTCCACATAACCCGACTTGGGGGACTTTTCTCTAAACAGTGTCACTACAGGATATCAACATGAAAAAAGCTTTCAAAAGTTCCACAGTCCAAGACCAGCAGGTGGTTTCAAAGAACAGCATTCCTAATCCTGTTGCTGACATTTACAACCAGAGTGATAAACCACCTCCTCTGAACATCCTTACACCGTACAGGTAGGTCCTCCATGTGCAGGTGTATCACCAGAGCTTCTTAGGGTAAGTAAGTTGGGAGAGGTGGACAGTGTGGTGAAAACATCTTTTCAGACTTTGAGAATAATAATTGCAGTATTATCCACGATGAAATTGTGCTTCCCAGATGGCACAGATGCTAAAGAACCCGCCTGCCGATGCAGGAGACACAGGTTCGATCCCTGGGTCAGGAAGATGCCCTGGAGAAGGAAAAGACAACCCACTCCAGTGGGTTCTTGCCTGGAGAATTACATGGACAGAGGAGCCTGGCGGGCTACAGTTCTTGGGGTCACAAAAGAGTCGACTTTTGGTGACTCAACAACAAAAACAACCGTGATGACATTAGTGATTTACAGAGTTGCTAAAGTTTGAGTATTTCAAAATACAGATAAGCTTACCAAGGGAAGTGTGAGCTCTGATGTTAGCTTTCAGATGCAGATATCTTGAGTAGAGGAGGGTACATTACATAGTAATGGTGTGTGATTGTGTTGATCCTCACGTTCAAAGTCAAGTTTAAAGGAGTTGCATAATTCATCTCTAATGCAGTCAAGTACCTGTCTCAGCATTTCAGCCCCGCAGACGTTTGTTATTTAATTCAGAAACGTGTGTTCTGCAGCGTTGGGGTTTCTAAGAGTGAATATAGAATCAAGAAGGTAACCTTTCGTTTGAATTGGTAGGACTCACTATCAGGACTGAACTTCCTAGAAAAAGAATGAAAAATAAATTGTACAAAAATTATTATTAAGACACTAAAAATGCTCTTTAGAACTCCTCTCTGACCTACTGCCACATCACTGTGTTCTTTCCTGTTTTCATGTATTGGGTTGGCTAAAAGGTTCATTTGGGTTTTTGGAACGGTTATAGGAAAACCCAAATGAACTTTTTGGCCTACCCAAGTAATTCGTCCCCATCTTCACCCTCTGTAGAGCTTGCTTCTCAGCCTCTGATGAGCTCAGACTGGTGAGGGGTGGTCCTCATGGTCCCACAGGATTAGCTCTGCTGGATGGTACCCCAGCCTTCCTGAATTCACCGAGTCCTTCATTTCCATTACTTCTCTCCTGGGTCTAGTGGCCCTTCTCAGGCAGTGCCCAGGGGTTTTCTTGGTCTGAATTCCTGTCCTTTCTCAGGGTGCAAAAGGAAATGTTTGGGCCCGTCCTTTATTGCAGCTCTGCTAGGAAAGTAGTTGTTCAGACTGCATCCCTTTCTTCAGCATGGACAGAAAAATGCTCCAGAAAATGAAATCGGGATTCCATGGAAGCTGTGATGGGAGAGGATCAGGATACCACATTTTTCTATGAAACAAGTGTATGTTTCTGGAGTCTTTAGATACTCATCTTAAAAATGAATAGTAGTATTGTAAGCCTAATTTATTTTTTTTACCTTTTAAAAATTTATTTTTAATTGAAGGATAATTGCTTTATAATACTGTGTTGGTTTCTGCCGTACATCAGCATGAATCCATCCTAGGTGTACACATTTCCCCTCCCTCTTGAACCTCTCTCCTGCCTCCCGCTCCACTGTCTGTAAAATAGATAGCCAGTGGGAATTTGCCATATGACTCTGGGAACTCAAACCGTGGCTCTGTGACAAGCTAGAGAGGTGAGATGGGGTGGGAAATCTAATTTTTTAACTTGTTCAGCAGACATTTTTCTGGGGGCAGTTTCAGCTCTTTTTATCCCAGAGCCATGAGAACTTACTAAAATTTTCCTAAGAAACTTCACTAAATATTTTGTTATAAAGGAGAAAAGAAACCCAGAAGACTCAGTGAACCACTCATATTTACTAATCAAGATCATGATTAAATGATCTTTGTGGTGGTTAAAATTTTTAATTGCATAAAAATAAATTGATGTTCATATATATTGTGTATACTCAGTTTTACGGAAAAGAAAACTGTCTTTTAATAGTGTATTTAAAAATAGTCATGCCAACTCAAATCTACTTTTTATTAATACAGAAATACTTTGGGTAGGAAAAAACACAAACTTTTGCAATTGGATTTAAATATGATAGTGACAACACAGTTTTAAATAAGTACAGTGTGAATGAAAAGTCAAGTGTTGCGATAAACATAGAATATTTCTGCTTATATTCTGGTGTCAAGGTTAACGTTTGCTTAAGTTATTATACGTATTTGTTCCATTAAGTAGTAACTCCTCATCAAAGTATCAGCTCCACTTTTGGAAAAAAGAAGATGCATTTTATATATTTTAAAATTGCAGCAAGTTGCTGCTCAGTTTTTCTATGTCCTCAACTATATTGATGACCTAGTAGTATCTTAGGGAAATAGTTTATATTTTTCACAACAATGTTTTTAATAAAATCCCAATAATGCAGGTTGTTTGTCACTTAGGAAACTGGGAAGAGAGAGGATTTTAAATAACTAAAGATTGAAGTACAGAGTGAATTGTGCTGGTTTGTTAGCGACTTTCAGGCAGGGAACTGCCAGACCACCCTCCTGAGAGCCTGGCCTATCATTTGATGCTGAGAAGCTTAGAGAACCCAGCAAAGCAGGAACTTCAAGACCAGTTTCCCTCAAGTAATTCACGTCACTTTGTTTGACTACTGGGCCACAAACTCTTTCCTAGACTTATTTTCTCTGATTTTTTTTTCTTTCTCTGTATGCCTCAAATGACTAATTGAAATGCTGTCTTTAAGTGAAAATGTTTTGCTTCCTCTTGAAAGTAATATACAGGTCACATGCTCTTTTTAAAGCATTAGCAGATAGAGTGTTCACTTCTTAACATGATTATTTTGAGCTTTGCTGTCTATTGATGTATATTACAACTTTGGGTCCATGTTGGCTGCATTTTATTGACTTTGTGATAAATGAGTAGCATATAAAGACTTGAAATATTTTTTAATATATAGTAATTATAGCAGTTCGTGAAAACTAAATAGCTGTAAGTGAATTTTCTTTGTGAGTTACTTCCGTTTACAACCCTGGAGAAGGGAATGGCAACCCACTCTGGTATTCTTGCCTGGAGAGTTCCATGGACAGAGGAACCTGGCGGGTCACAGTCCCAGGGGTCGCAAAGTGATATGACTAAGTGACTAACACTTTCACTTTCCATTTGAAAAGTATCTAGGTCATCACTTTCTATCCTAGTTACATTTATGCACCATGAATATTCTGCTTCTTTCCTAATTGAATTATAGATGTTGGGCAAACCTGATTTTTAAAAAAAGAGTACTTGCTAATTTTTATCCAAATAGCCTTGTCGCTCCAGAATAGAAGTGAACATATATGTGCTAAGAGATCCATCCATCTCTATATGTAGCCCCCATTGGAATAAACAGAACATACCTTGAAATAATTGTGGTATTAAATATTGCTGTTTATGAGCTATATTGTGATTTTGGGTAGCATTTTTCTAAATCTAAATATGCAAGAGTAGTTTTTACTTAATTATTCTAGAAAAAACTACTGTTACTGCATGTTCACACATTTTTTTTCAAATAAGGAAAATTGGGAGACTTCAGAGAGTGTAGGATAGTTCAGATTTCTCATGCAGCTGTTATCTCGTGAGTTTAAATGAACATTAATAATTACCCCATATGAAAATATCTAACAACCTTTTATTCCCACCTGACTTGTAATACATTGATTTACAGAGATGATAAGAAGGATGGGCTGAAGTTCTATACTGATCCTTCCTATTTCTTTGACCTCTGGAAAGAAAAAATGTTACAGGACACGGAAGACAAAAGGAAAGAGAAAAGACGTCAAAAGGTAAAGAATTCAAGTAGGGGAAATGCTCATATAAACGTGTAATTGAGATGCTTGCTTAGAAATTAGAGATTTAAAAATCAGTACATTTTTTAAACAGTTGACATGTTGGGTTTTGTGCTGAAGTTTTTTTAGAGGTTGCATTCTTCACGTGAAGATACCATTCAATCTAACACAGTAATACAGTACTACTGCCAATAAATTCTATTGATTTATTCTCTAAAACTTGCTTTGCTTTCATAAAAGTAGTGGCAAAAATTTCAGTATTGTTTGTCACTGAATTTTATAACTTTTCTCTTGCACTTTCAAATTGCATAAAGCAGTCAACCTTCCACTATCAGTTAGAATTGTCTGCTTTTGGCATTTTTAACATTATTAATTGTTGGGCTGCCACCTAACTGTAATTAAGGCCTTGGTGAGAGAGGTTCGTATCAGATGGAAAAGCATGTGTGGTCAGCACACTGAGAGGATAGCATTTCCTGAAAATGAGCTGCTTCCCTTTGGTGGGGTGGTCGTAGGCAGGAGAACTGAGGCACCTGCCTTGCAAACACTCTTGGAGGGACAAACCCACCCTCAGGTTCAGGAACTTCTATTTTGAAAATTGTGCCTTTGGGGCCCAGAAATTAGACTTAACTGACTGAAAATCAGTTAATTCTCCAAAGGCAATTAGTTTGCCAAGCCTTTTATATATGAACAATGTTTTAAACAATGACCACCTAGCGTGTGAGTTAAGAGCTTATTAGCATTTTGTGGGCTGGCTCCCTGGGAGTGGGAGACCACCGTAGGTGTACCGGCGCAGCAGGAGGCACAGCTCAGGATGGAAGAGGACTTGAGATTTGAAAACAGGATTTCGGAAAGGGAGCATGCAGACTGCAGGTGTGAAATGTTACCTCAAATCCTGGGAGGGAATTTCTCAGATTGTTGTCTGTGTGCTCTTCTCGGGGCTCCCCAGGGGGCCCAGGTGGTAACGAATCCGCCTGCAATGCAGGAGACCCAGGTTCGTTCCCCGGGTCGGGAAGAGCCCCTGGAGAACAGCATGGCAACCTGCTCCAGTATTCTTGCCTGGAGACTCCCACTGGGGCAGTTCAGTGGGGAATCTTGGAAGAGTTGCTGGGTGTTCAAGTGGAGAAATATTCAAGCAGAGACACCGCTAAGGACTGAAGTACAGAATGGGAAGGTGCTGGTATCTCCAAAGGAGAAGGAGTGGATCTGAATCCCCAAACCTCTTCATGGCACCAGGGCAGAACCCCAAGACTTTACAAGTTCTCTCCTTTACAGCATGCCTCCTTTAAAATGGCCTCCCAGAATTCCCTCGAAGCAGCAGTGTTCATTTTGGCAAAAATATTTAACTTTTCTGCCATTGTTCTTCAGGGGAAAGCAGTCTCAGTTGATTGTGTGTGATTACGGTGTGTACAGAATTGTCACTTCCTTGGTGGTTTTGTCTCATCCTTTGTGCCTCAAACGCATAAAATTCTGATGAGAGTTTCTCCTTCACTCATTTGTATAATGGTTCTTTTTTGAATGCCTTCTAAAGGCTGTGATGTAAAAGAAAGGACTATCACCCTCATGGAGATGAGAGTCGAGTAGAGGAAACAGACATTAAAAAAAGTCATGCCATCCTCTGGAACTCATAAAGAGGGAAAGAAATTTGAAATTTTTAATACAAAATCTGCTTTCTATAGGAACAGAAAACGAGGCAAGGTAGCCTTCATTTCCCAGGAATCTAGAAACCCCAGAAGTCACACTCTCATTTGGAATGGACAAGCCCATCTGAAAGAAGAATTAGTTTAGCAAATTTGGGGAGAAGACATCCGTTGTCTCTGAACATGAAATTTCCTTCATTTGTTGGTGTAAAAACATTTAAGTCGTGCAAATAACGACGTTGGTGTCAGGCTGAAGTTGCAGAGCTGGAAAGTGAGGGATCGGGTGGCTTTGGGGGAGGTGGCAGCAGGAGGCGAGGTGACTGCGAGGAGGACATGGAGAGTGGAGGAGGCCTGTGCCTGAGATGCAGGCTGGCTGCAGAGGAGGCTGGCTGAGCGGAGTGAGTGTGTGTGAGGGGGTGGTGGGGCTTCAGGATGGAGGAGCATTCTAAGTAGCAGCAGCTGAAATCATCCTGGGGTAAAAAGGAGCTGGGGACAGCCTTGGGGTCTTCATGTAGGCGGTGTAGTCAGGTGCAGGTGTGTCAGGGTCAATGTTATGTCATAGTCAGCGTGTGTGTGTGTGTGTGTGAGTGTGAGTTGAGCATTGATGGGTAGATTGGAGGCTGAGCCATTGTAAAGAGAGTGGCAGATACCACTACACTTGTCCCTACCCATGTCAGCATTCACCTCTTAAAAGTAGGGTGATAGCTATTAATTAGTCGAAGACAGTGACTCTCAAGCAGGAGGTATGTTGGAATCCAGAGAAATCACCTTCCTTTTCTTTCTCTTGGTTTTAAAAGCATTCAGACAATACACGCCAGTTGTAAAATGCCTAACCCATCCTGAAGTAAACACATGCGTTTAGAAAATTTGGGGGTGAGTTTCTCCCTTGCCCAGGCATAACTGCCCTCTGGTAACAGCTCTGCATTCATAATACAGGTGTACACACTTCACAAAGTATTTTTTATCCCTGGAATTGACCTGCATACACAGATACAGACAGATCCATACCGTGATATAATAAAGATATGCTTTGTTCTTCTTAGGAGTTGTATCATATTCCAAAGTTTGGATGCTTCATAAGCTATTTACCAGTTAATAAATTAATGAGTATTTAGGTTGCTTCTAAACTGTCACTAACACAGCACTGTAGGGGGTACCTGTACTCCAGGGCACATATTTCTTCAGGGTCAGTTCCCAGCAGTGCAGCGTGGACTTAAAATTTTGAAAGGTGCCACCCTCTTGCTCTTGACCCTCTCAGGACTGGACCAGTTTATGCCCCTAACAGGGCTCCTCCAGTCATGAAGATTATCGCTCTTTTTATTAGGCATTATCTTCATTTAAAATTTTAAAATATAATTTTTAATGGTTCCTTTCCATTGACAGTTAGGAGTTCGGCTTGGGTGAGACCACAAGCCCCATGAGGGCAGATACCTGTCCTCTTTTGTTTGCCATTCGTACCGTCCGGGCTTGGCAGGTGCCTCAGCCGTAGTGAACATCTTGTTACCTGGATTTGTTCATTGCAGAGCCGTGTGTGGAGGGGCTGTAAGGGGGGGCGTAGGACTTAAAGGCTCATAGATCAGTTTCCCGAAGATCGTCAGATTTCACGAGGGGAGCAGGAAGGACATATAAACACTCATGGAAGCAGTGTCCTCACCTTTAAAAAAGCACCTGCATAGGACCCAAGTTATTTATTGAAGACATTTTTACTGGCAAAGTAGATCTGGAGCAGGAGTGAGAGGGAAGGTAAGTTCTCAGCTCGTTTTTAGTTTGTGTTAAGCTAGTTGCAGGGTTCGCTCAAATATTCTGAAATAATCCTTTTGAAACTGAGCACTTAAAATTATTTTGTGACAGATAATTATACATTAACAAGTCAGAGCAGTATAAGGGTGGGAAACGATGTCTCTGCATGGAGCGGGCAGGTATTTCGTGTGTATAAAATAGATCTAGAAGTATCGTACACTGAAAAGAAGCTCCATCTTAGTGAAGTGAGAATTCTTAACCAAAAATGATGGTAAGCAATTCTTGAAACTGCAGCACAGTAACTTTTACACGTTGGTGTTAAATCAGTAGGTTTCTGTTCTCTTGGTTGGGTCTGAGTTGGGCGAGGGTGTCAGGAGGTTCTCGACCCGGGAGTGATGGAAAGGGGCCCACCCTGTCTGCACCCCTGGCTCACCGCTGCTGTGGCAACCGCACTAACCCGCTCTTTTCCTTCCCTCTGTCTCGGCACACTTGCCTTCCTCCTCGGACGTCAGGAGCAAAAGCGTATAGATGGCACAACCCGGGAGGTGAAAAAGGTTAGAAAAGCCAGAAACAGGCGCCAAGAATGGAATATGATGGCGTATGACAAAGAGCTTAGACCCGACACCAGGTTATCCCAGAGCACACACCACGGAGCGTCTTCTGAAGGATCCTTGTCCCCAGACACTAGGTGTGTGTGTGTGTGCGCGCGCGCGTGCATGCTTTGTGAGGGCGAGTGGGCCCGGCTTCCCGTAAGTGGAAATGGAGCACAGCTTTGTGTCTTTGTGGTCCACAGTGTGTGTCCAAACTTCCCTTAAAGATGAGTGTTGTGTATGTTTTGAGTTTGAAATAATACTTTAGTTTTGTTTGATGTTGGGTTACTTTGCATCATTTTCCATCTGTGACTTCACTTAATCATTTGATTAATCTAGATGTACTGTTTTAACCTCGATTCTGAATTTGGGCTTAGTACCTGCCCATGACTGGCATTTTCATTTTGATAATCCTTTCATTCTTTCTCTGCCTCTTTTGCTTAGAATTTTGCTTTTCCTTTGCCACTTGGTATCTGAAACGATTGTAGGTAGTGATTGATGTGATCAAGGAATAACTTCATTTTTCTTTTTGATAACCTTTCCAAAAGGGATGAACAAAGTTTTTTTTTCCCCCCCTTCAGTTCGCTAATCTTATGTATTCTAATTGCAGGAGGAGAATTCTCTTAGGAATTTATTTTAAAAGATTGTTAGCAATTCAGTAAAGCTGTTTTCTTGCAGATGTGAAAGACATGGTCACTAAGCAGCATTTATCCTGAAAGGGCTTCACTGGACAGGAAGAACTGACCAGTAATTGTAATTTACAGTTAATTTCATATTTTTGCTTCTGTAAAGGTGGGCTCTTCCATCGGCATTTAAAAATGTGAATGGAGGATTCTTACATCAGCAGTAACCTGGACCTTGCATTAAATCTGTGTTTTAAGAAATGTGTATTAACCTCCGTGGTTAGCTCAGTCTGACGTACAGAAGATGCTTAATGTTTGGTGGGTATAGTTCCCATAAATACACTTATCCCACAAGGGCTGCCGGTCACTGCAGCGTCTAGATTTTTCTATACAAGCTGTTAACAGGTAATGATTTGACAATTCCTGCAGCTTGAACTGAGCTGTAGCCTCAAGTTTTAGTCTTTGTGTCAGTTTATCTCTGTAGAAGGTTAAGACTGAAGATACACTTCTGCTCATAGTTCTTTGGGTGAGAAGTACATGAACTTGACAGCTCCCAGGATGTCATATCTGCTGTTCGGTTTTCTCCAGCTAAGCTGTGACTGTTTATTCGTGTAAAACATATACTTTGTAATATTCCATACATAACTCTTTCCATAGGTACAGATGGAAAAATGACTTTTTAAAAATCTCTCAGTTGAATTAATCGATATTCATTCCGGAATCTGAGATTAGACTGTGCCATGCTGGGTATAAAATTGATGGATTATAGCCCTTAAATTATTTTGGATATTTTTTATTTTATGAAAGTGTAACAGTTTTCTTATTATAAAATAAGATTAAATTTTTATATTTGGAAAAAATTATTCATAATCCTATTACCAGAGAAATCACTGTTTTTGCATTTTAGTGTATTTCTTTTTTTGGTCTTTTTTCTGTACATGTGTATATTTTTTACTTAATGAAATTGAAGTCTGCCCTGTGTTATTTACCTTTTGACTTTATAATGTCTCATATTTCTGGGCTTCTCTGGTGACTCAGAGAATAAAGAATCGCCTGCAATGTGGGAGACCTGGGCCAATTCCTGGGTTGGGAAGAGCCCCTGGAGAAGGGAATGGCTACCCACTCCAGTATTCTTGCCTGGAGAATCCCATGGACAGAGGAGCCTGGTGGGCTACAGTCCATGGGGTTGCAAACAGTCAAACACAACTGAGCGACTTTCACACATTCCTGTTTGAAGTGTTATTTAGAAACGTGGTTTTTAATGGATGTACTCAGGGTAACTGAGGGAAATTTGAGCTTTAAGTTTGATGGTATGTATATAATTTGTTCTTGTAAGTAATACATTTTCAGCTCATCACACAAACTAATGATAAGTTTTCACTCTCTTTGTAGATCATCAGGAATGGTTTGATTCTAAGGGTACATTTAGGATGAGCCTGGATGAAATGCTTGTCCCCCGCTCCCCCCATCGATCAGGAAGCAGGGTGCCCTCTGGCCCCTGTCCTCCCCCTTCCTCACCCTGTTCTGGGTATTGCAGCTGCCTGACCTTGTGTCGCAGACACTCGACCCTGCCCTCCCGCAGAACCCCGAGGGCTTCATTCGCTTTTCCCACTGAGTCTCCACTGCTGACACTTCTCCTGTCCCATCTTTTCTTCACTCCTCTACATTCTCTTTCCCCTAACAGATAGCTCCTGGTGCCCCTGCAGCTTTAGGACCACCCGCCCGGGCCCACACTGGTGCCATGAATCCTGGGCCTGATTCTGACTTCCTGTTGGGGGGTCCTTTTCGCTCAGCGGTCACCCTCCTTCTCATCTCTTGTCCAGTCCACCGGTGTCCCCTGAACAGGGGCAGTGACACTTGGAGTGACCAGTCAGCCCCCTCTCCACTCCACCCCACCACCATCACAGAGCCCTGCCCCCCAGGCTCTCCTGCTGTAATTCCCGACATTGGGCATGTCCTGCTCACTTCTGTCCTCCACTGAGTTTTGTCCTCCATGGCCTCCTGTATCACCCCGCACCTTACAGAACAGAGCTCTGAATTGTGCCAGGATATTTCCAGCCCCGGCTCCTCGCCCCATCAGAAGCAGTCCGTAGCCTGTAGATGAGTTTGTTTCCTTTAGAAAGTTGTACCCCGGCTATGACACAGTTCCCCACATGGGGTCACGCCCTCATCATCAGGGAATCCAGAGTTTCAGGTATTTACATTTTTAAAATTTGCTAAAACTAAAAACAGGTCAGATTGTTCCCCCAATGAAAATATTTTTAACTCCCTTGCCAACAGTTGGCATAATTCAAAAGACAGTCGTATGCACACCATAATGTACAGTTTATACTGCAGTTAGGGAAAAAGGAAGTGAGTTTCAAGTTATGTTTATACTGCAATTAGGGAAGAAAAAAGGAAAAAAAACAAAAACAGTAGTCTTTCTGCCATTTAGAGAACTTTTCTACGCAGTGATGTCCCAGGGAAGCTGCTGTCTGAATTCCAAAGACCCGACGTGTGTTTGCCTCTTCCCTTCAGAGAGAGAGACACAAGCTGAATCCCAGCAGAAGCCAGCAGATAAGTGTGAGAAAAGTCAGGACCAGAAGAGAAGAGTGGGAGAGAAGGAAGATGGGCATTGAGTTCATGAGTGACGCGAGGAGGCTGCAGCAGGCAGGGGGCGCGGCAGAGCCCAGGACGCCCGCCGGGTTTGTGGTTCCGCTTGCTCCGGGTTCCAGCCCCCGTGGCCCCCCGCTTCGGCGTCACGAGAGGATGCCCTGCCCTGTACTGACCACACGTCCCATAACCCGGGTGACTAACGCCCTGCGGCGCTGCCCAGCCCTCCCCGCCCCCAGCGGTACCCCCAGGGTCCCAGCACCCTTCTGAACTCTGCCGACTAACACGGAGATGTGTGCATCCTTTCAGAGTTTCTCTCTCCCTCGGGCCTTGGAGGCAGCAAGAGGGCTTCTGCCTGCAGCACTGTGTTCCTTCTCTCTCTCTTTTGGCCATAAATACATTTCTCCTGTTCAAGAAAACTACCACTCACTGCATTCTTGACTTTTTTCTCTGTTCTTACGGTTCATTTTTTTTTTTGATTCATCTGCCGTTTGTTAAGGTCTAGTTATATGCTGTCAGTTTAATCGCCACTGAAATCTTCCACCTTGGATGCCGTTTTCAAGTTCAACGCCCTGTCTTGGAGGCTCCTGTCTTACAAACGTGTCTGCTGCGATGCTGTGAAGGGGCTGTGCTGTCTGCTGCTTGTCCGTCTGTCTGACCACGCACATCACAGCTGTGGCTCTGAAACCACGTAACCCTGGAGCTTTGCCGCTAAAGTCATGATTGCATTGTGCTTGGAAGCTCTTATGGGCCTCGACCTTGTCGATAGTACAGGGAATAAGCGTGTGATTTCTGTGCCTTGGCCGTGTTCAGATTTAAATGTACGCTGATGCCTGGTTGGGGGGGAAGTCTTCTTAACTGACGCCACTTTCTCCCACCCCTGGCTCTGGCCCTCAGGTCCCACGCATCGGATGTCACGGATTACTCGTACCCGGCCACCCCCAACCACTCTCTGCACCCGCAGCCTGGGACCCCTTCCTACGGAGCAGGTGACGCGCCTCCCCATGGGCCGGCAGCCCAGGCCCCCGAGCATGAGTTCCGGCCCCCATCGGCCTCGGCCCGACACCTGGCCCTGAACAGGCCCCAGCAGCCCCCGCCGCCCCCGCCGCAGGCTGCGGAGGGCCCCCAGGCCCCCGCGCCCGTGGCCCCAGCCGACTACGGGTAAATACCCCATCCTGGGCTTGCTCTGGGGCTCGCCATTGCTTGGGGGTGTTGTGGATGGGTGATGAGGAATTGTCACTGAATAACCTGGAGAAGGAAATGGCAACCCACTCCAGAATTCTTGCCTGGGGAATTCTGTAGACAGAGGAGCCTGGTGGGCTACAGTCCATGGGGCCACAAAGAGTTGGACACAACTGAGTGACTAACACTGAACCCTGAGCCAAACTCTGGAGGCCAGGATGAAGCCAGGAATGAGCGGGTGCAGATTCTATCTGTTATGAGAAACTCTGTGTTAGGAAAGGCAGGGTCACGCCACTCCCCTTTTATTACACACAAGCCTCAGGTTTGTGTCTATGTTTGTGAACACACGTTACCTTTATGTTTGAATGGCTGAGGCAGGGCCTTGACAAAGGACGACATGCCAGTTTTGTGACCAGCATGTCACAAATGCTCCAGAGAATTCACATTTCAAAGGAGAAAACGATAATATGCAACACAGGACTTCTTAGACTTGGATGTATGTAACCCTGACCTCTGGGTACCCAAATACTATTCTGCCACCAGGTCCTCTTGTTTTGTGTTATTTGGGAAAAGTTCAAACATCTCCTAAAAAAGTGATCCTCATGTTAAGGGCTTGTTAAGTTAAGCACCGCCTGTGTTTTGGTAAGCGGTCTTTTCGGCTTTAAGCTTAGTTTTTCAAGAGTTAGTCCCTCCTAGTCAGCACCTAGGGAATTTGAACACGTGTTTCCACGGACAGGGTTTTCTCCACTGTGGAGCAGTAAGGGTGACACTCTAAACGTACATCCCTCAGCCCCCAGAAGTTTTCTCTCCGACCGCAGGGTCTTAGACAGTCCCTGCAGTTGGTTCTCTGTAACTCAGGGTTCCCACAGAGTGTTCCAAGGCTCCAAGTGTCAGGCAGAGAGAGTCTGTGGTCCAGTTGGTTTGGAAAACTCTCGGCTAAGTAGAACCCTGCAGGTTTCTTGGCTGGAGGGGTTTCGAAGCTTTGGATGTTCTGATGGGCTTTGTGGGCTTTGGGGAATTTCCATGGGGACGGGATGTAAAACACAGAATTTGCCAATCTGATTGGCCTCAGAACCCTCCCAAGCCCCTTTCCTGAGATGCCCCATGTAAGGATGCCCTGTCCTGCTTTCTTCACGCTGCAGTCAGCTGTCCAGCGCTCCACAAACGTCCCCTTTTCTGGTGGTTATCACTTGGTGCACGTCAGCGGACCATCTCGAGTCCCATCACAGTGACTTGTGATGACCTGTGGTCCAAAGCACGGTTATTTGTGTCCTGCAGTGTTTCACATGACAGCGTGTGCAGTGTCTGGGGGGGCGCTGTCTCCAAGGTGGGGGAGACCCTCCAAGGATGGGACTGCCCTTTGCTCTCTAGTGACTCTCTGCTTCCTGTCTCTGCCAGGATTCTGCCGGCTCAGATCACGGAGTATTACAGCCCCTCAGGACCCCCGCCGCCCCCGCCCCCGCCCGTGATCCCCTCTGCACAAACTGCTTTCGTCTGCCCCCTCCAGATGCCCCTGCAGCCCCCCTTCCCTGCCTCCGCCGGCTCCACCTATGCCGGCCCTCCCCACCCTCCCTCGGGTGGGCTTGTGGTCACGGCCCCGCCGCCCCCGGGCCCCCCGCCGCCCCCGCCTGGCCCTCCAGGTGCCGGCTCCTCGCTCTCCTCCTCCCCAATGCACGCCCCCCCGGGGGCCGAGGCCAAGAGGCAGGAGGCTGCGCAGCCGCCGGTCAGCGATGCCCGCAGCGACCTGCTCGCCGCCATCCGGATGGGTGAGTGCCTGTCCCAGGACAGCGGCCCACCAGCCATGGCCTCCTCGGCTTCCATCAGCTCCAGCCTCCACCAGATGGCCTTTAGGAGAGGGTGACAGGAGCTGCATTTGGTTTTCCTTTTTTTTTTTAAACAGTGGATGTGTTTTTTCAGTGCCAAGTAAACATGGTGATAAAGCACTGAGAATTCAGGAAAGCTTTACTTGACTAGAAATAGGTTATAAAAATGATCATCAATTAATTGGATCTTCTGTTTTTCACTCCATCTTACTTATATTTTTTATACTTACTTACACTTTAAACTTACTTATACTTCTTTCACTCCATCTTATACTTAAGGTCAGAAGTATAAATAAAAGAAAATTAGCTCCTGTCAGTGATCTAGTTTTTCATATCTAGGATGTGTCTTATCTTAGACTTTTCATATTTTTAGTTTGATGTGCTAGTGAGCTGCAGGCCATCCAGGAGTATGGTCTTCATGATGGAAACACTCATGTTGGCACAACTGTCCCAGTGCAGGGGGCCACTGGAAACCTTGAAACAGCGTCTGGTGGCCAGTGGCTACCTTGGTGGGCTGTGCTGCTCTAGAAAGTTCTCTCTCAGTGCTCATGTGCTCTGGAATCGTTAGCTGTCTGTCTTACATTTCAACACATCGCTTAAGGAATGTCACGGCTTCTATACATTTTATTTTTCTTCTTGGTCCTGGAACATCTATTTCCCAAGCATTTCCCCTCCAGTTTCTAAAACATTTCATTGTAGCGTCAGTAGGCCAAAAAAAGTCTAACAGGCTTGCTGGTCCATCTCTGTTTCATCGGAGCGGGCAGAGGGATTGCGTTCTGAGCCGCGTCTCGTGTCTCTAGGGATTCAGCTGAAGAAGGTGCAGGAGCAGCGGGAGCAGGAGGCCAAGCGCGAGCCGGTGGGCAACGACGTGGCCACCATCCTGTCCCGGCGCATCGCCGTCGAGTACAGCGACTCGGACGACGACTCGGAGTTCGATGAGAACGACTGGTCCGACTGAGACGGGCTCCCAGCGGGCTGGGCCGGGCCGGGGGGCGCGTGTTGACGATGTCAGTGGTCCCAGCACCCAGATAGTGGTATTATAATCCCGTAGCTTAGCCACTTTTGTATCAATAATGTGAGATTGCTTTTGCACATCCAAAACTTCTGGGTTTTTTCAGTATTTACTGTGTAATACTTAAGTGCCACTAAACATAGCAAACCGCGCGGCACATGAGGAAATAACGCTGTAACTATCGCATCGTCCTGAGAACAGCCTCTTGCTTCTTTCTCTCGGCCACAAACCCGTTCAGTGCCGTTTGGGTTCACGCTCCTTGATCGTGAAAATCCTGCAGACTTGCTGTGTGTTTGTGAAGCTGCCTGTTGTCAGGTGTCTGCGAGATTCACAACTGTGCGACAGACCAGTGTCTTCCGATCAGTAAGCGATATTGTTTTCCACTTTTTTAAAAAGAAAAAAAGAAAATGTGTTTCAGAAGAAGTTGATTCTCGAGAGAAAGATTTGACAAGTAGGAGACTCAGCTGTCTGAGCTTGCACTATCATGGCCCGGCGGCCTCTGTCAATCTGGAGGCTCTGTTGAAGAACCTCATTTTCTCTGCTGACCTTGTGAAATGTGAACTTGGCCCTTCTCAGGCAGGATCCCTCGCAGGCATTCACAGAGTCAGTGCTCGCTGGTGGTTTCTGTAGGAGGTTTCAGCAGCGCAGTAGGAAGGGAAGTGGAGAACAGCTCTTTTTCCTTTGGGGTTGTCGGGGGCGGGGGTGCACTCAGCACCCTCAGCGGCCCCTGGAGCTGGGGAACCAGCCCACACGGACCTGGGAGCAGGGCCTGTACAACCTCTCTCCTGGAACCACATCCCAGGCGGGCCACGTGGAGGCCTTGGAGCCACAGGGAAGGCTCCAGGTGGCACCTGGCCCCACCTGGTCTTGAGTTCTGAGAGCTTCATTTGGGTGAGAGGAGACTGTCGCATCTTTTTTGCCTTCCCTGGTGCTGTGGCCAGTTAGGGACTCAGCCCTCAAAGCGCACGGGTTCCTCTCCTACCCAGTTGTCAGCACACCATGCTTGACCAGGTACCCCGGGGGAGGGTCAACCCTTCCTTGTCCCTTCCCACGTGATGACAGGTGAGCCTGAGCGGGTCTTCCTGTTCAGGACAAACTGCTAGGAAACTCGTGAATGAGAACTTAGATTCTGTAATGCTGGGTGAAGGTGAACTGTTTGTTTGGAAGAAAAAAACACCCCAGGCTTTGATCTCAGGTGCAGCTTCACAGATGTACAAAGACACTTTACCCCAGAGCAGGTCTGCCTTCTCTGCCACATGCGCCTCGGGTCCTGGTGACGCTCAGTTGTGACCAAGGCATCTGTGGCTAAAACAGAGATGTTTGGGTGGACGGTAGGATGTCAGCAGGACCCTGACTGCCGGGGGTGGGGGGTGTTGTTGCTGAGTTCTCCCCAGGAAGCCGCTGCTCCCACCATCACGTCTGTGTCCCTGAAGGACACACACGGGCTGTGGAAGGTCACAGTCATCCTGTAAGGGCTGCCTGACGGGCCTTGAGTCACCTAGGTTGGAACTCGAGAAGAGCCTCAGATCTGTATTACCCTTGTTTCCAAGTGCCCAGGCCAAGGTTGTCTCTGAGTCTTTTCAGCTAAAACCAGCTGTTCAGGCACACGCTTGTTGGAGCTCATCACCATGTTGTGTTGCCTCTAAGTAGTTATTAATCAACTCCCCAGTTCCTCTCTTTTAATTTCTTTTTCTCCAGTGCAGAGGCCAGCTGTGTTGGCATTTTTCTTGGGACTTTTACCAATTGTCATATTTTGTCTTTCTTACAGTATTTTGTCTTTACTGTTACTTTTGGATACGGAAGCATCTGTGTCCTTCTAGAACCTATGTTTGGTAAATCTTTGTTTTGTTATTTTTTTTTGTAATGTCCCTTCTGTCCTCAGGATGGAGAGAATGCATAAAGCTACTATCCGTGTCAGGATTTCTTCTATTTATATCTTATCACAGTAAAATTAGTGGCACTTTATACATATTCATGAGCCTGTTAAGTATTGGTTGTCTTCCTGTAGTTTAATCAACAAGTTATTTTCAACTTGATGTTCTGACCAGTGAAAACGCTTTTGCCCTGATGTGTTATGTAGCCTCTAAGAGAATGGAAAAGGACTAAAATCCATTTTAAATTATTTTTTGCAGTATTTTTCTCAGCACTGATTTATTCTAAAAATGAAATCCAGACTTTTTCTAATACGATAGCACATGAAAAGGAAAAAGTGACTATTTTGAACTGTCCATTTTCATTTTCAAGAAGTATTTACGAGACAAATGGAGAAAAACATTTAAATGCATATTTCCTATCTATGGATTTTACATTTTAAAGTAAGCTCTATGTTGTAAGGTTATTTTATTTTTTTGTTTAGTCTAATTTCTTACAAGCTTTTTCTCATGTCATGGATCAGGCAGAGGGATGAGAAGACTCAGAACCACCCATTAACTGCACGCATATGATGTAGTCAATTTTCTGTTGTCTAGCACTAAAACCATAAGATTTGGTCACTTACGTTTTTCTTCAGTAAAAGTATACTGTTGGAGAATTAGCATTTTCATTTCAGTAAATTTTTAGAATGTCGAAATCTTTTCTGAGCACCACGTGGCTAGGTTGTGAAAGTTTTGTAATAATTTGCAGCTGAAATTCATGATACATTTTCATCCATTGAAGACTCATGGGAATGTATCAGCCAGAGTAGCAAGTAATTTTTGTTTTCTAAACCAGAGTCTGTCACCTTGCAGTATTACCAATGCTGTTGTACACTGAATTTAAAGTGGTATTAAAAAAGAAAAACCTCCTGGTAAACAATTTTTATCTGTTTGTATATCTTACTATAGATTATGTACAAGTAACATCTAAATAAAATTACACTTTTAACCCTAAACAGTTTTGCTTATTATAGCAGTGTTGTATGGTTAACCTTTTGGGGTGGGGGGAGAAATTGGGGCTTGGTAGGGTTTTTAATTAGCCTTTCCATTTTTCCCTGGTGGCTCAGATGGTAAAGCATCTGACTGCAATGTGGGAGACCTGGGTTCGATCCCTGGGTCGGGAAGATCCCCTAGAGAAGGAAATGGCAACCCACTCCAATACTCGTGCCTGGAAAATTCCATGGATGGAAGAGCCTGGTAGGCTACAGTCTGTGGAGTCGCAAAGAGTCAGACACGATTGAGCGACTTCACTTTCACTTTCCATTATTAGATGATAAAAGATACTGCTCAGATGTAATACTGCTCAAAAAATTTTGACACAATTTTTGTGTAGACAAGAGTTGAAGTTGGTTCTGCGAGTGACTTGGGAAAGGACTGGTACAGTTTGAAAACGCTGTTCCCAGAGCAGGAAGCAACCTGCCCAGGAGGCTTTGGCATCTTAACCACATCTAGTCTGAATTGTAGCGACTGATATTCGGGAGCATGGATAGCTTCTGAGATGCTTCCCTCTATTCCTTAAAATGATCCTTTGAAAAGGGGGCGTTCTGCCTGTTTCCTGTGAGAGAACAGAGTGAGGTTAAGCTGCTGGCTGGGGACGGTTTCTGATGGACCTGCACTGCACATGGGAAAGCACCGCAGGGGATTGTGGCAGCTGAGGTCGGGGGGCAGGAGCAGCCACCTTAGGGGAGCAGGCTGGCATCCAGGCTCCTGCGGCCGCGGCTCTGAGCTGGCTGTCCACGCGCTGTGCTCCGCGAGGACCCCGGCCATCTGTGTGTCTGAGCCCCAGCACGGCCCCGACGCCTCCACACCAAGCAGCCCCTCGTGGAGTGATTGGATGGATGGTGGATTTCCGAGTTACTTTCTTACCAAAAGTTAGCTGTGTGCAATTTTTAAAATATGAAGCATTTTGCTAGGTACTCTGTATTTCCGCCTTGTTAGCACTTGTCCCTGGATGCCTGGCTCCCACTCTATTTACGTGTGTCCCCCAGCAGCTAGGGCTCAGCAGGGCAGGCGGGGGGCATCATATTTACTGTTACAGCCTGTTAGTCAAACAACAGCGCCTGGTGCTTCACAGGGGTCCATACATATTTATTGACTGATGGTCATTTACAGAGCTTCATCAGAAAGGGAGTCTTCATCAACACATATTTGAAGGCTTAAGAAGAAGGTAAATGCAATAGCTCATGTAAAACACAGAACTGTGCTGGACGCCTAGCTGACAGAGGGGACCATTAGCCATCCGTGTCTGCAGGCCACTTGCTGGAGACAGAAACAGGCCAGTCTCTGCCCTCAGGGAGCATCTCATCTAAAGAGGTGACACTAAATGCTGTCACATCCTTCGCTGGGATTTTCTTTGTATTTATCCTGCTTGGGGTTCACCAATCTTGAATCTGTAAATGTATGTCTTTAATGAAATTTGGGGAATATTTGGGCATTATTTTTTCAAATATATTTTCTGCCCCTTTCCACACTTACCTTCTTAGACCTCTGTGACAGGCAGACCTTGTTTTATGCTTTGCTTTATTGCTCTTTACAGATGATGCATTTTTTTTCAAGTTGAGGCCCTGCGGCACCCCTGCCTCAAGCATGACTGCTGGTGCCTTTTTTCCAGCAGCATTTGCTCACTTCATGTTCTGTGTCACTCTTGGGTAATTCTCTCAATATTTTAGACTTTTTCATGATGCGTTACAGTGATTTGTGATCAGTGATCTTTGTTGTTACTGTTGTAATTGTCCTGGCATTTTTTAGCAGTAAAATATTTTTAAATTAAGGTAAGTACATTGTTTTTGTGGACATAATGCTATTGCACACTTTAATAGACTACAGCATGTGTAAACATGACTTTCAAAAACACTGGGAAACCAGAAAATTCATGTGACTCACTATCTTGCAAGGGATGTGAAGCCAAACCTGCAGTGTCTCTGAGGTCTGCCTGTCTACATGTGTTACACCTTTTAGTGTTGGCCCGCAGTTGCTTGGGACTGTTTCCATTTAAAAAGTTTCTTTCTCTCTGTTTTGCAGGTTGGATAATTTTTATGTATCCATCTTCAGTTTCACTGAGTCTATCGGTCATCCACAATTTGCTCTTAAGCTCATCTAATCTTTTATTCATTTTTTTTCCATTCTGGAATTTGCTGTTCTCTTTTTTAATAGTTTCTTTCCTGAGATTTCCTACTTGTTCATTTACTAAAAGCTCATTTTCCTTTATATCTTTGTACGTAGTTATACTACCTCTTAAAAAACCCTTGCCTGCTAATCCCCAACATCAGGATATTTCCAGGATCAGTCTCTATTGATATTGATGAATGCATGATGCCTAGTAGTTTTGGATTGTATCATAAACTTGGTTAATAACACATTTTAGAGACTCTGGATTCTGTTATGTGCTCTGAAAAGTGCTAATTTTTTAAAGAGAGTTCACATGGCAAGAATTAAACTGCCAATGCTTCCCCACTCCCCCTTGCAATGGGTAACAGCAGAAATCTTTTCAGTTCTTTCAGCCTAGCCAGGCTGCCTGGAGTTTTCCTGGTACATGCCTGGTTGCAGGCTCAACCACAGATGTGCAGTTTTACACAATGTTTAGGCCCCGTCTCCAGCTCTCCTTTCTTGGATTCCCCCCCATCACTTTCTGTCTACTCTGGTCACTCTGAATTTGGTTCTCTTATTCTTTAAGCCAGTAGACTTTGGAGTGAGCCAGCAAGGCTGCAGGGTTCCTTTTTTTTTTTTCTTTTTTTTTAATTTGGCTTTGTCAGATCTTGGTTGAGGCATGTGGGATATAGTTCCCTGACCAGGGATCAAACCAGTCCCCCTGCATTGAGAGTATCATGGAATCTTAGCCACTGAACCGCCAGGAAAGTCCCTGCAGGGTTTCTATTCAAATTTAGTTGCCCTTCCTGATAGGATGAAGCCTGTCCTCATGCAAAAAAAGGAAAAAAAAGGCAGTTA
Source organism: Cervus canadensis (assembly GCF_019320065.1). Lineage (NCBI taxonomy): Eukaryota > Metazoa > Chordata > Mammalia > Artiodactyla > Cervidae > Cervus > Cervus canadensis. Next base: position 80,597,340 of record NC_057394.1, on the reverse strand, counting down.
AAAAACAGGAAATGCACCAAACTTCTTTCCTTTCAAGCACCAGCTTGTGTCTCTAGTGTCTTTCTGACTGCTCTCCAGTGCCTGGAATAGTTGTGTGCTGTAGTTTGTCCAGCTTATAATTGTTTTCTGTAAAGAATTGGTCTGGCACAGATTCATCCTCCATTCCCAGGAGCCTCATTCTGTAAATATCTGATGCAATGTTTATTTTTTAAATATTTTTAAATGTAATTTTTAAAAACGCAGACCACTTTTAAATACCAAAAATATAACAGAAGACCAGTGGTTCAATTTTTCTACCAGGCAAACTTGTTTTTGCAAGGACGCTGCAGTGAGACTTGCGATCTCTTTATATGTACATGGTAAAGAAGAATTGCATGCATGATGTGCTTCCCTGATGGCTCAGCGGTAAAGAATCCACCTTCCAATGCAGAAGACGCAAGTTTGCTCCCTGGGTAGGGAAGATCCCCAGGAGATGGAAATGGCAACCCACTCCAGTATTCTTGCCTGGAGAATCCCATGGACAGAGGAGCCTGGCGGGCTACAATCCATGGGGTCACAAAGAGTCAGACATGGCTGTGACTAAGGAACAATGTGCCCTGAAACACTCGCTGTTTGCATTTCCTTATGTCTATGAATCAGGATAGTCTCTAAGCTGTAAGCAAAACACAGCACATAAATAATGTGGAAATTGAGATTGCTTTAATAAATTGCCAGTCCTAACCCCAGTCTCAAATTTTATGCTCCCCAAAGCACTTTAATATTTTCACTGTTAGAAATGAAATTCTATTATTAGGGGTTCATTTGAAACACTGGTTTTTCTACTTAGAAGCTGGAGAACCACTGCGTGACATCATCACTCTCTGATTTTCTTACCTTTAGACCACGAAGGTTTCACACTGTTAACCCACTTTGTACTGCGCTCTCGTATATTCAGCAAAGGCAGTGCTAACACAGAGATTCATCAAAGCCTGAGAAGACTTACGTATTTGCAGGTGGGAGTAACTGGTGGTGGTGTCTTGACAAGGACTTAGATGAGAAAGATTTGCTTTCAAAGTACACTTTCTTCACAGAGCTGACACCTGCTGGACATGTATGTGCCAAAACACAGCAGCCCTGTGGTGAATATTTGCATATGTCATCTTTCTAAGGCCCCCTCTACATTCATCTGCCTGCTTGTGATCTGAGTAATTAGCTTCAAACACAGCACCGTGATTAGAGGTGGTGAACTGGTGGATGATTCACCATGAAGAAAACAGGCCCCCTGAGAGTAATTTAAAACCTACCAAGTGGTGGTACTTTCCATGAAGTGACATTTCAAAGCATTTAGTATTCTAGGGTGCGTTCTGGCAGTTCTGGCCCCAAACCGGTTTAAATCGAAGTCAAGCAATTTGAGAGGATGCAGCCTTCCCGTCCTGCAGATGAGAGTTGTAACTCAGCATTTATGTGGATCACACGTTGCCTTTTGTGGGCGCAGGTGATGGTGGCTCAAAATGGACCCTCTTGGAATCAAGACTGCGATCTTGATAATTAAGTTAGGGTGTTACCTCTCATCTGCTTTGAAATGTCTTTGACCATTTCAAGAACCTAGGCATTCATTTGACTCGCAAGTTAGAGACTTTCAGTGGCAGCTACGTTGAGGCCGAGCTGAGCAATGAGTCACTACTGAGTCCCTGGATTCCTCCAGAGCACGGCCCCCACCCCCAGTGGCCAGCTCGCGGCTCTCTGCTCTCCTCCCCTCTGGGTCCAGACCCTGCCACACCACTGGGTCTTGAGGCAATACTGGGGGCGCTGAGGCCCAGGGCAGTTAATAGAGGAGTCAGTGCGTCTGACTGGATGCTGCCGGAGGAGCCCGGCGGTCACATCCCCCTCCAGGGTCTCACCAGCCAAGAGTCTGAGTTTTCTCCCAGCATTGTTCCCACCCCACCCGCACCGCAGTTACCGGGGGATGCGTGTTAAAAATGCAGGTTTCCGGGCTCCATCCCAAACCTCCAGCAGGAGACCCTGGAATTGCAGTTCACCCCACCAGGCAAGTGATTCTTGGGGACATTAGAGTTCAAGAAACACGAGCTCTTACAGGACCTTACAGGACAGATCAGAACCCAAAGATTCTGACAGTGACCCAGGCCAGCCCACCAAGGCACCAGGTGGACTCGAGGTGGGGCTCAGACCCCCCCAGTCCAGGGCTGTCTGCCACTAGTGCCCGGTGGAGGGAAGTATGCCGTCCTGGTGTGCATGAGGGGGCAGAGTCCCCCGCCAAGCAACTTCATCTTGGACCCCAGGGCTGGGGTGCAGAGTGGCCATGCTACTTCACATCCGCTGGCCCAGCCCCATGTTCCTGCAGGACGGCTGTCCCCTCAGCTCCAAACCTGCCTGCTGATCACCCCCCACCCCTAAGCTCCTCACTTGTTTGTACCGATGGGTCTTGGCTGCACGCAGCGCCTGGGAGAGTTTATGGTTCTGGGCAGAGCAGGTAATTTAGGAGCCCCTCTGAACTCTTGGCTTCAGTACCTGGGAAGACAAAATCCCAGGGCCTGACTTTTGTCTGGGGGCTGTCCCCATTGACACCATTCACTGGACAGGGCTTTGTCCTGCCCTGGCTAGACTGGGAGATGAGTCTGATTCTCTGCTCCGTTTCTACCACTGTGGGGTCCTTGGGGTGGGGACAGGGCCGGTGTGATACGCTCAGGGGTGTGGATTGGCCCCAAGCTCCCAGGACTTCTCTCCTGGAGGTGTGAGCACCCTGCTCTTAAAAGTTCTCTTGGGACTTCCCTGGTGGTCCAGTGGTTAGAACGCCACACTTCCACTGCAGGGGGCATGGGTTCAAACCGTGGTCAGGGAACTAAGACCCTGCACGGTGGAGACAAAAGATAAAGGTGTATTAAAAATATATATATTTTTTAAAAGTTCCCCCACCCCTCTTTATGGCCCTTAGGACTGGCATGTGAGGCAAGTTTATGATGAGAGGCAAGGGGCCCTAACCCCCGGCCCTGGGGGAACGGCAACAGGAATGGAAGCCAAGCACTGCCTTGGTTTTCTAGAGTCACGTGTTTTACAAAAATATGCTTCTGTGGGGGCTGGTGGAGGTCTGTCACACGGGGTGGGAAGTGGGGAAAGTGGCTTCGTCTCCCTAAGTACAGTCGGTCTGCAGGTGCAGGACTGACCCAAGCAGGTGGGTCCCCTAGCTGGTCCCAGGATGGAGGGTGCCCTAGGGCGTCCCTTCCCATTTGGTAACTGACTTTAAATGGGAAAGAGCTTCCCTGGTGGCTGCAATGGTAAAAATCTGCCTGCAGTGCAGGAGACCCGGGTTCAATCCTTGGGTCGGGAAGATCCCCTGGAGAAGGGAATGGCTACCCACTCCAGTATTCTTGCTTGGAGAATCTCATAGACAAGAGGAGCCTGGTGGAGTACACAGTCCATGGGGTTGCAGAGTGTCAGACGAGTGAGCAACTAACACTTTAGATGGGAAACAGTAAAGATTCTCGGCTGGATCCCATACCTGGTAACATGGTTATCAGCCCTCTGCTAAGATGAGTGGCCAAAGAGACTCATCTACATACTGGTGGGCCCTCCAGCGCATCAGGAATACTGGGCGCCTGTGTTCAGCCTGGGGGCCCAGGGAGCCTGGGGATGAGCCAGCTGGAGCCCGCCCACCCCTGCCCGGCCCTGCCCGCGGAACTCATTCCAGTCTCGCCCGGAAGGAGGGAGCAGCACCGTCTATCCTAAGGCCACGGCTAGGAAGCCATCCTAAAAGCAGGTTGGACAGAGGCCTCCTCAGAGCAGGGAGACTGGAGGCGGGGCTTCCTGTGTTCTGGCTCCTTAGTGGATGCTAATAGAGGGCAGTGAGAGGCCCACTAGGGCGTGAAAAAGAGGATGCCCCCTCACACCATGTCCTGGGGCCACCAGCACGGGGGTTGGGACGAGGTCAAGCGTCCCCTATAGTCCAGCAGAGAGTCTGGCGGGTCGGGGCCCAGGGGGGCAGGCACTCGGGGCCTGGCACGCAGACTGCCACCCTGCCCCCCCTGCAGGGTGATACAGGGGAAGCAATCGAGTGTCCCCGAGGGCCCGTCCACTTCAGCTGGAGAAACCATGTGGAGGGGGTGGCTGGAGGGACACCCGTGACCCCCTGTCCGCGTGGCCTGAGTCTAAACCTGACCCCTCTCCGCTCTGTGACCAGAACACCTGCCTCTCCCGCTGGGATGAAGGCACTGGGCCGGGAGCTGTAAGAGTGGGACAGGGCCAGGGTGATGGGAACAGGCCCCCCCCGGACCCCCGGCTGCCCCATGCCCGGCCCCACGCTAGGATGGCTGAGTGAGCCGTTGGGTTGAACACAGCGACTCTCTGCAGTGGGATGCAGCCATTTCACAGGTGAGAAAAGTGAGGCCGCCTGTTTCCCCCGGGGATCCCAGGACCGAGGTTCAAACCAGGCCTCCCAGTGAGACTCCGCTCTCCTGGCCAGGCGAACTGGCAGGAATTTGTAGGAGGACTTGGTGGGCAGCTGGTAGACCCCACTGCTGCCGCTGCTCTGCCAGGAAGCTGACGCGGGACTGCAAGGTGGGAAGTGAGAGAGTCGGGGCCCCAATGCACCCCAGAGGTAGATGAGTCCACCCAGGCAAAGTGATAACACGGCCTCTTCATGGTGCACAGCAGGCCTGGGCAAAAGGCCTGGCCCTTGTTGTTGCCTAGTCACTCAGTCGTGTCCAACTCTTTGCGACCCCGTGGACTGTGGCCCACCAGGCTCCTCTGTCCATGGGACTGTCCAGGTGATGATCCTGGAGTGGGTTGCCATGCCCTTCTCCAGGGGATCTTCCTGACCCAGGGATTGAACCCACGTCTCTTGCATCTCCTGCATTGTCAGGCAGATTTTTACTAACGCCACCTGGGAAGCCCTGCTCCTCCACCTGCTGGTTGCCTGCTTGGACTACAAGCAAATCGACTCCACCAGCCCCAGAGCCCTGGTGGAGAGGGACATGGTGCGGGCAGGGGAGGGTGATGAATAGGGGGGTCCATGCACCCATTTCACTGGTTTTTGGAAGGTTTATGCACAATGGAACCATCCTGGCATCAAAGCTTCATGGTCAAGACATCCTGCTTTGGGCCCCACTGACGTCTGAGGAGCGGTGTGTAGGCAGGGAGCTGGCCTGGACCTCCCTGGGGATTGGTGTGGGTGCCTGGCCTGACCCCTCCCTCCCGTGGGTGGCCTTCAGCTGGTGAGAGACACTCACGGCCGGTGGACACCCCGCTCGGTGCTCTAGGCCGGGCAGGGAGATGGGAAGGTGGGCATTTTGAGGGCAGACTCAGGGGCGCTGGAGGCGGGTGTGGGTCTGTGTGAATGATGACCCCAAGGCAGGCCTGCATCTCAGACCTCGGGCACAGAGGGTTGCTGAGCCTCTACCAGCACCCCAATGCCACACCCGGGGCCTCACAGTGCTGCGGAGGAGGCTCGGTCCCAGGGGCTCTGGTCTTAGGGTCCCTGGAAGTGACCGAGGTTTCAGCAAGGTGGAATCAGAGACAATCACCCCTGGAGTCATCTGGACAGGAGCGCAGCTTGGGCTCAGCATCGGCACAACCTCTGACCCCCAGCATCATCTCCTGTTCCCCTGGGGACTGAGCGAGCCAGGCGTTGGCACTTAACCCTGAGGCCCTCTGGAAACCTGCCTTAAATGGAACTGCATCACCCCAGAGTCCTGTGGAGGATGGTGGGGGCGGAGTCCCTGGATGGACTCTCCAGGGAGACCAGACAGCGCTCTACTGAAGAGCTCGAGAGACGGACGGCTCTGACCCACCTCTCCTCTTCCGTCCACCGAGGCACCCACGCGGTGTGAGCCCGCAGAGCCGACCAGATGCAGAGAGCGTCTGGCCTCGCTCTTCAAGCGCGTTGTGGTCCCCAGGGCCCAGCGGGCCTCGGAGGGCACCGCCCTGAGCTTCTCTGGGGAAGCGCCGCCCCCCAGCGGCCGTTGGTGGGACAGCAGCGCTCCTGCGGTCCCTCCCCGCACCCCTTCTTTGCTTCCATCTCTCATTCCTCCATCAAACAGGTGTGAGTTTCTCGTTCACCACCGTTGGGAGGGAACTGGGACATATTCCCCCCAAGGGCGATTAGCAAACACCTATCAAGACTGCACATGCCTGTGATCGAGCAAGTCCATCTCTGTGCAGGACTTTTCCAGAAGCAGTATTTCTGGGCCCACGTTCCCCTCCAGTGTCAGGAGCGGATTCTATTCCCCACCCCCCACCCCCCCAGCCCCGGAGCCGGGTGGGGTTTTAGGGGCTGCTTCTCTGCAGGCCAGACTTCCAAGCCGAGGTCACAAAGACAAGAAAGCCTGGCTCAGAACCCACCTCTGGGGTCAGCCTCCATGTTGCAAGGAAGCCCACTAGAGGGGCCACATTAAGGTCTGGTCCTAGCTGGCACCCAGCATTGCCTGCCAGCCTGGGGAGTGGGAGAGACCCCTGCTGAGGACTGGGGGCCCCACAGCCCACCATTGCTGGGGCAATGACATCCATTCCCACTGAGTTCTGCCAGCTGAAACTGCAGATTTGTAAGCAAAAATAAATGTCCCCTTAGGTTACTCAGATTTGGGGTAATTTGTTACACACCTTTAGGAACTGAGACATACTCCAGTCGCTGGCACAGAGAGGTGTTTCCAGCTTATTTGCACACTGCAAAATGACATCTTCCCCACAGCATGGTTTGAAATAACAGAACATTGGAGACAGCCTCCTGTTCTATCGACAGAATACAAATTATAGAATTTAATGTATACACAATGGAATAGTCTGCCACTGTACAAACTACAAGAGTGTTTTAAATGAATTAATATGATTCTCAAGATAAATTGTTAAAGTGAAAAAACAAAGGTTGGAAAAATGTGCATATATGCCATTCGTTAAATAAAAAAGAAAAAAGCATGTCTTTATTTCTAGGTGCATAAAATATTTCTGAAAGGATCCACAAGACAGTGTCAGTAGTACACCTCAGGAGCGTACACATGTCTCGGGGTGGGGGAGAGGGATCTCGCCTGCTTCCCTTTTCATACCTGTCACTTTTATAGCCAAGAAAATGTTCACCTGGGGGCCTCCCTGGTGGTTCAGTGGTAAGGAATCCACCTGCCAAACAGGAGCAGCGGGTTCAATCCCTGGGTCAGGAAGACCCCCTGGAGAAAGAAATGGCAACCCACTCCAGTATTCTTGCCTGGGAAATCCCATGGACAGAGGAGGCTGGTGGGCTACGCAGTCCATGGATGGGGTTGCAAAAGAGCTGGACACAACTTGCCAACTGTACAACAACAAATGTTCACCAGCCTAGAAAACATTGACCAATTATTTTAAAATGTATAAAGTCCTTTTGATATGCTGCACGTGTGATATAGAGATGAAAGACTCCTGTTCATCATAAAACTCACCTTATTTTTCTACAAGTAAGGCAAACAGAAAAGAATGGGGCCCTAGAATTGGGCTTCTGGAATTCCAATCCTGCCTCTGCCCCGTGACCTTGGGTAAGTTATTCAAATAGCTTTTGGTCAATCCAATATTTAGACATGTTAATTTCCAAACATAAGGGGACTTCTAGGGTTTTTTGGTTTTTTATTTCTAGCTTTGTTGCGTCTAGTTCTAGAATATGTTTTTCATGATTTCATGCAGGCTTTGTTTGAAATTTGCTGACATTTACTTTATGACGCAGTATATGTCAAATTTTGGAAAATAATTCATAGGAGGTTATTGGATGCAGTGTTTTGTATGTGTTCATTGATTTAAGGTTTTTGTACTGTCAACTTTTCCATATTGTTACTGAATTTTTTAAATCACTGAGAGGATGTATCTAGAATTTTTTAAATCACTGAGAATCTGGGCTGGTGTCTCTCTTTTTTTTTTTTTAACCTTTCAAAGTTTTTATCCAAACTGGCTCTCCCAGCTTTACATCTTAACGTCATGCCCTTGTCTATAAAAGAAAAACAAGCAAAACAAACCCCCTAAAGCCCCCTGCCCCTTTCGACATTAGTGACTGCATGAATTTTATTAGTTTGTGGAAAATGTTGTAGTGATCCTTCTGGTGAACAGCAGGTGGGCAACAAATAGAAACACCTCTTTTCATACTCCACTAGACCATAAGCAGGTTACATGAACCTGCCGGCCTCTTGGTATCTGTGCAGTAGGAGAATCTGGTACCTTGGAGGGCCCTGGTTTGGGACAAGGGAGACTCCCTATTGGCAGGAGAAGTACTTGCCACATGAAATTCAGGCTCACAACAAACCTCCTGTGCTATCTGTGACCCAAATTTTAGCACCATTTTTTTTCCATTTCACTTTCTAGGATTGAAACACAAAGGAACCAGCGTCCAGAGGAAAGAAACAAAGGCCTTAGACTTGCTGCCATCCTTAATTTCCTCATTCCTTAACTCTCCTTAAAAGACCCAAATCCCCATTCCTCCTTTTAAATCGATTCCTGCCCTCAGCCCTGATGGCCACTAGCAGACAGCTATTTCCCCATGGATGAGAGCGACTCCTTCATCTTCCTGGTCATGGTTGGGATGAGGTTCATGTGGTCATCCACACACTTGGTCACGCAGGTCTCCAGCTGCCACTTCACCTGAAGCTCCTTACTCCCTGCATCTATCGAATCTCTGGCCTTGTCATTGCAATACATAGTGCACCGGGCCAGGCGGTCCTGGAACTTCTCCAACTTGCTGGTCACCAGGGCCTGGGCTTGAGCCAGCAGTGCATGGCAGCGCTCAATGGACTTGCTGCATGGACGCATGGCTTTCCTCACAGCAGGCGGCGCGTGCGCGGTTCCCGGCTGCGCCGGCGCCCACATGGACTCCGCGCACGGGCCTGGGCTGGTGTCTCTTATATTTTGTAGTTCTAGGAAACTTATTTTCACATATGTTGATTCATGTTATTAGGGTTTGTAATTTCAAGTCCTATGGCTGGAATGCCTACTATATACATACATGCCAGGCATTGTTCTAATTGCTTTAAATATATGCTAACTTGTTTTTCCTCTTAACTATTCTATGTTGTTTAGCCACTAAGTTGCATCTGACTCAGTGACCCCATGGACTGCACCCTGCCAGGCTCCTCTGTCCATGGGATTTCCCAGGCAAGAATATTGAATGGGGTGCCATTTCCTTCTCCAAGGATCTTCCTGACCCAGGGGTAGAACCCAAGTCTCCTGCATTGTTAGGCAGATTCTTTATAGCACTGAGCCACCAGAGAAGCCCAACTGTCTTATGAGGTAGTTACTATTAGTAGGCCACTTACGTATGGAAACTGAAAAATACAGAGACTAAGTAATTTGCTGTGGACTCCACATATAGTAAGTAGCCGTGCTGGGATTTGAACAGACTGTCCCTGGAATCTGTTCTTTTTTTTTTTTTCCATTTATTTTTATTAGTAGAAGGCTAATTACTTTACAATATTGTAGTGGTTTTTGCCATACATTGACATGAATCAGCCATGGATTTACATGTGTTCCCCATCCCGATCCCCCCTCCCGCCTCCCTCCCAATCCCATCCCTCTGGGTCTTCCCAGCTGCACCCAGCCCTGAGGCACTTGGCTCATGATCCAACCTGGCTGCTGATCTGTTTCACCCTTGTAGTATACTTGTTTCACTTCATTCTCTCAGAACATCCCACCCTCACCTTTCTCCACAGAGGTCCAAAAGTTGTTCGTACATCTGTGTCTTCTTCTTTCTGTTTTGCATGTAGGGTTATTGTTACCATCTTTCTAAATTCCATATATATGTGTTAGTATACTGTCTTGGTATTTATCTTTTGGGCTTACTTCACTCTGTATAAATGGGCTCCAGTTTCATCCATCTCATTAGAACTGATTCAAATGAATTCTTTTTAATGGCTGAGTAATATTCCATGGTGTATATGTACCACAGCTTCCTTATCCATTCGTCTGCTGATGGGCATCTAGTTGCTTCCATGTCCTGGCTATTATAAACAGTTGTGCTGCGATGAAATTGAGGTGCACGTGTACTCCTTTCAGATCTGAGTTTCCTGCAGTTGCGTGTGTATGTATTTGCCCAGGAGTGGATTGCTGGGTCAATGGCAGTTCTATTTTCCAGTTTTTTTAAGAAATCTCCACACTGTTCTCCAAGCGGCTGTTACTAGTTTGCTTCCCACCAAACAGTGTAAGAGGGTTCCCTTTTCTCCACACCCTCTCCAGCATTTATTGCTTGTAGACTTTTGGATAGCAGCCATCCTGACTGGCGTGTAATGGTACCTCATTGTGGTTTTGATTTGCATTTCTCTGATAATGAGTGATGTTGAGCATCTTTTCATGTGTTTGTTAGCCATCTGTATGTCTTCTTTGGAGAAATGTCTGTTTAGTTCTTTGGCCCATTTTTTGATTGGGTCATTTATTTTTCTGGAATTGAGCTGTAGGAGTTGCTTGTATATTTTTGAGATTAATCCTTTGTCTGTTGCTTCGTTTGCTATTATTGAAAAGACAGCCCTCAGAATGGGAGAAAATAATAGCAAACGAAGCAACAGACAATGGAATCTGTTCTTTTAACCAGATCTTACATCGTTCTAGTGAATGAGCTTTTGTTGTCATGACACGAACTTCTTTCTGATGATTGTCTTTACCTTAAATCTGTTCTAATATTTATAATGTTCCAGTAGCATTTTTTAAAATTAACATCTTCTTGATGTATCTTTTTCTGTCCTTTTACTTTCAATCTTGTGTATTCTTATGTTTTGGATATGCCTCTTGTTAGCAAATATTTGGATTTTTTTTTCCTCCTCCTGACAGTTTTTGTGTTTTAATTGGAAAATTTTTAATGGGTCATTACTCTCAGCATTATAATATGAAAGCTTAATTTATCAAAGTCTAAAGATGGTCAATAATTTCCCCAGAGGTAATGAACTTATTTGTTTTATGACACACACGGGCCAATCAGCCCTAGTGGCCAGTCCACTCGGGAAGATGTACAAGTTCAATTGGGCTGGCTGCCAGCCCTGTCTGCTCACTCCTTTGGGACAAGATGAAGGCTTTGCCACATCTCGAGTGTAGATCACCTTCCCTGGTTTAGCTCAGCTGCCATAACGAAGTACCGCAGCCTGGGTGGCTTAGATAGCAGAAATGTATTTTCTCATGGTTCTAAAGGCTGGAAGTCCAACATCAGGGTACCAGTATGTCTGGATTCTGGCGGAGGGGGGAGGCACCTCCTCCTGGCTTGCAGACGGCTGCCTTCCTGCTGTGCCCTCATGGGGCAGGGTGGAGGAGAACTCTCCAGGGTCTCTTCTTATAAGCACGCCCATCCCATCCAGAAGGTCCCCTCTTATAACTTAATCACATCCGAACACCATCACAGTGGGATTAGGGCTTTGCTGTGTGAATTTTGGAGACAAAATTTAGTCCATAGCACCCCGATCTGACTTATGGTTTCCTTTTTCAACCTCGTAAGATAGCATTGTTTCATGTCCTTTTAGATCTACCCCAAAATTCATCATTATTTTTGCTCCTCCTTTCTTCCTGTATTTCAGACCTTCCATTTGGGATCACTTCATTCTTTCCTGAAGTACGTTATTTAAAAATGTTCTTCAGTGAGGGTTTGCTGATGGAAAAACTCATTATTTTCATCTGAAATTATCTGTATTTCACCCTTGGTTCAGTTGTTGAGTGATTGACTCTTATCTTCACAAGCATCCCCCAACCACGGCCCCCTGCTCCCTCTCCCCTTTATGCCCTGGGGTGGGGAGGGTCTGCCAGAGATCTGCCCCCTTTTGCCAGTCTTGAGCTCTGCCAGCAGGCTGTCAGGGTTTGATTGGAAACAGTAACTACACTGGTTATTTGAACAGGGATATTTGGTGGCTCAGGCAGCAAAGAATCTGCCTGCAAAGCAGGAGACCTGGGTGATCCCTGATTCGGGAAGATCCCCTGGAGGAGGAAATGGCAACCCACTCCAGTATTCTTGCCTGCAGAATCCCATGAACAGAGGAGCCTGGCGGGCTACAGTCTTTGGGGTTGCAAAGAGTCAGACATGACTGAGCGACTAATGCTTTCTTTTTTATTGTTTATTTTTTACTATGTTGTATTGGTTGTATTGTGTTTACATATTTTACTATGTTGTATTGGTTTCTGCTGTAGAACAACACAAATCAGTGATTATAACAAATAATTATACATACACGGGCTCCCTCTTGAGCCTCCCTCCCCTCCCCACACACCCCACCCCTCCAGGTCATCACAGAGCACCGGCCTGGGCTCCTGTGTTATATATCAGCTTCCCAGAAGCTGGCGTTTTTACACATGGTAGTGTATATACGTCAGTGCTACTGTCTCAACTGACCCCGCCTTCCCCTGAACAAGGGCATTTTGATATAAAGAATTACCAAGTAGAACAAGACAAGGTGGTTAGCTCCTAGCAGAGGTTCAGAGGACCCCAGGGAATGTGGAGGGAGGTGCATTGAAAGAACAGCCTCTGCATCTGGTGGGCGAGAGGGGGCAGGGAAGGAGCAGGTCTAGGACAGGGACCCCTCCCCCAGGGCCGCCCCCGCGGACTAACCCGAAACAGAAGAAAACCAAAACCAAACCTCCCCAGAGTGTGCGCGGGCGCTGGCCTGCACAGCGACCACTGCTCCGGGAGGACGCGGCTGGGGGCCTGGCCTGGCCGAGTCTGGGGCAGCGGTGGGGCTGGTCTGGGGGAGGGTGTGGATGGGCCAGTGGCCAGAGAGGCGGTCTGAGAGGCGAGGGACGGCCGCCCGCACACTGCTGAAGCAGGGAGCAGAGTCAGAGGCTGGAGGATCCTGCTTGAGACTCGCTGTGGAGCTGCGGCGGTCAGTCCGGTGTGGCGCCGGGGAGGAGCAGGCCTGCAGGGCACCGGGCTCCCAGCCCCCTGTCGGCCCGTCACGGGCTGCACGGCCCGGGGTAGGTCGCGGGCGGCTTCTGAGTGTTGGGTTCCTCACCCGGAACGTGGTGAGAATGGTGGGGGCATCAGCGGACCTGAATCCAGCTACTACGCCGGGCGGTCCGAGGCGGCTGCCGGGCGGGCCTTGGGCGGCCAGGTGGCTGCGGTGCAGGGACCGTCCACACGGGGGCAGTGCTGCCTCGGCTCCGGGACCGGGATGAGGCGTCACCGGGCGCCGCGTCCCTTGGCAGCCCCGGGGGTGAGTCCTCCCACCTGCCTGGTCACCCCCTGCCCTCAGGTGACCCGCTGCCCAGTCCAGGAGGGCACTGCTTCAGAGCTGGTCCCCCGGACCCAGAGCCCAGGGCTTCCCCGCCCCTCAGCCCAGCTTCTAAGAGCAGGTAGTCAGGGTGACCGGTCTAAAACGTGTGCTTCCCCAGGCTATTTCTGCCTGGAAAGGGGCTTTTCCTTCCACGTGGGACGTGCCCTGGATGGAGCCGGGGAGAGGAGGGTGGTGTGGGCGTCCTGCCCGGGTCTTCCCTCCTGCTGGAAGAAGCAGGGGTTAAGCTGTCCCCTCGGACAGTCCTGGACGTGGGCGGATCCCCGGAGGCGGGATGCTGAGTCACGAGGTGGCCCTGTCTGCTCTCTGATGGGCGTGAAGGACCCTTCAGGGACCTGGGGGGGAGTGGGGTGTGGGCCTAGCTGTGTGGTAAGTGGAGGTGGCTGTCACATCAAACCAGACAGCTGGGGCGGGGGTTGGGGGGAGCACCTCTCTGGCCTGGAAGCTTTCTCCTCAGCATCCTCTCTGCTCCAGGGAGCTGGGGGAGAGCCACTGACTCAGAAAAAGAAGTTGCAAAAAGTACAGTAAGTTCCATATTTGGAGCTGCCAGGCTGTTGTAACAGAGAATCCAAGGCCAGAGGAGACTGGACCAGGCTGGCTGAGGCTGCCTTGGCTCATGGACCGGGCTGGGATGAAGGCTGGGTGCAAGAGATGGAAATCACTTCCCTGTGTCTGTGCTCTGACTCTGAAGGCCCTCCTGGGAGCCGGAAGGGAGAGAGAGCTGGAAGGGGCACAGGATAGGTTACACTGTGGAAGAGAGGGCACCCTCAGCAGGGCACCCCTGGGGTCTCCTAGACTCCTGCTGTTGAGTGGCCCAAGACAGTTCAAGTGAAATAAGAAAGTGGTTCCCACCCCGGCGTGTTATGGATTTAGGTCTAAGAAGCCTCTTCATTCACCATAATCTTCCTGAGCCTCACATCAGCGGAATCTATGGGCAGGTCTATTTCAATTGGCATGATGCCTTCAAGTCTAAACTGGCTTTTTATCTCAGTCAGAGTTAATAGACCAGAGTGGCATAGACAGAAAGACTTTGTGCCTATGAAGTGTATTATATACTTGAAAATTTTACTGTTATTTTATCTCATCTTTATGATTATTCAATAAAACAAATATAGTCTGTTTCTACATTTCTTTCATTCCTAGAGTTTTATATTGCTAGATAATGCAATTGTGTTTTTTTTTTTTTTTGCTTACATTAGCTTGTGCGTGTGTTTTCAGTCACTCAGTCATGTCCAACTCTTTTGCAACCCCACGGACTCTAGCCCGCCAGGCTCCTCTGTCCATGGGATTCTCCAGGCAAGAATACTGGAGTGGGTTGCCGTGCCCTCCTCCAGGGGATCTTCCCGACCCAGGGATCGAACCTGTCTTCTGCATTGACAGATGGGTTCTTTACCACTGCTTACTAAGCATCACCTGGGAAGCCCAAATATTGTGTGTTTCTATACATTAAAAAAAAAGAAGACTTTGGACTCAAAGGTACCCAGTTTTTTGAATCCTGTCTCTGCCTCTCCTGGTTGTGTAATTTTGGACAACGCATGTGCTTGGGTCTCTGTTTTGCCTGAGTTAAGAAAGTCTCATCATTTATCTCATCAGCTTGCAAGCACAGGCACCTGACCCAGTTCCTCGCCACACACAGGTAGTGAGAGTGGCAGGTTCTCTTTCAAATCCAAGAACAGTCTCAAAGGGTGGAGGTGGCCACGGCAGGGGCATGTCTCCTGATGGGGCAGGTCATGGCCCAAGTCACGCTGCTTCCTGGGTGGCTGTGGTCTGTGTCCTGCAGTTAGAAGTCTCGCTTCTGTTATACAACACGAGCTGGGGCTGCATTCGCGTCTGCAGTGCTGGTGTGTGCAAGAATTGCTTTCGCCTTTTAGAGTGTTTTAAAATGAGCTATCTGTTCTGTTCTTTTTTTTCCCCCCCTTTCTCTCTCTCATGTTTAAAATGCAGTGCTAACAAAATATTTCTGACTTACTAAGCATAATATATTGAGAGATATTTATAAAGAATTAATGTAACTTGGAATCCAATTAAGATGAAGAAAGCAGTTCTCATTAAGATTCCAAATTATGCCAATGCACTACAATTTTATGATGATTAGGATGGCAACATGGCAAGGGAGCTGACTGTTCTTAGCAACATGCAAAGTTGATATTATGATCACTTTAAGCCGCCTGCTCATCAGGCCTCGGTCGGTGGCTTGGGGGTGCCTCAGTGGCCTGGGGCCGGGGTTCCCAACACTGGCTGAATGGAAGAGCCATCTGGAGGCAGTTTTGAAAGTCCCAGTGTCCAGGTTGTGCTGGTAAATAGGAAAGTGGTTGACTTTGTCTGTTAACCTTGTATCCTGCTACCGTTGCTGATGGTTTCAGAAGTGAGCCCAATTAATTTCAATTACCCTTAGACAGCTGCCAGCTTTCGAATAATTACTGTTTATACTGGACTCTCTGCATGTGGAACCATCTTCTAAGTTCTCTGCGTGTGTTCACTTCTTAGTGACTTGGTTTTCCCATCTGTAGCACGGGCAGAGGACGTTGTTTTGAGGCCTGAGTTCGCCTGCCTGTGTCACAGGGTGGGAGGTGGATGAGAACCTCAGTGTTGTGACTCCTGGGGTCATGTGAAAAGGTGGCCCCCTCAACAGTACTGTCAGTGGAATAAGACTCTTCTTCGCGGAGCCCTGGCCCCTCCTTGGCCCTAAAACCTGGTGTTCTTTTGAGCCACATCACTGTCTTGTGTCTCTTCTTTACAAAGACTGGCTATACTGAGATCTTACTCTCTTGTGAAAGCTGAGCTTTGGTCATTTTTTGAAACATCATCCATGTGTCCCAATCAAGTGCAATTTTATAGAGAGAAGAATATATTTGCAGGGGAAGGGAATCCATCATTGTCAGAGAATGACCAGCATCCCAGGTTCCCAGGTCCCCGGTGTCATGAGTCCATTGCAGGAGAGGGTCAATTGTTGCTTTTAAAGAAGCAGAGCTTTAATAACCGACAGTTATGTTAGATATTGATCATGTGCAATGAACTCAACTCTGGAAGGAATGATCAAGATATCGGATATTAGATTCCTTGGCCCTCAGGCTCAAAATATAAATGTTCCCATTATTGATATAAACACTAGAATGAGGGATTTGCCCACATCTTACAGGCACTGGCTCTAGTTGTCACGGGGGCCAAAGGAGACATGGCAAAGATGCCTCTAAAACTGCTGCTAGGAAATCCTGTGAGATTAGGACGATCCCCTGTAGTCCTATTTCCTAAATGTTTTGTCAAGAATGAATACTGAATTCTTAAAAGTGCTTTTTCTGCATGTGTTCAATTGATCATTCATTTTTCTCCATATTCTATCAGTGCGGTGAATTACGTCTTTTGCTGTCCTAGTGTTAAACCACTTCATATTGCTAATATGATACCAACTTGTGGACAGTTAGTGAAAGTCGCTCAGTCATGTCTGACTCTTTGTGACCCCACGGGCTATACAGTCCATGGAATTCTCCAGGCCAGAATACTGGAGTGGGTAGCCTTTCCCTTCTCCAGGGGATCTTCCCAACCCAGGGATTGAACCCAGGTCTCCCAGATTACAGGCAGATTCTTTACCAGCTGAGCCACAAGGGAAGCCCTTAAGGACCCCTTTAAAATGTTTTACTGGATTTTTAAATCTTTTTTTTTAAAAAATAATGAAATTGGTACAGTATTCCTCTTATAATATTAGTGGCAGCTTTTGATTTCAGCTGTGTACTTGCAAAAAAGTCATGGGCCTTCCATGTTTTTATCAAGGGCAGGAAGTTCATGTTCAGCAAATAAGTCACAAAGAGGTGATGGGAAAGAAAATAAAGTAGCCTTTTAATCACACACACATGCACACAAATACTACTACTAATAATGCTGGGCTTACCCTATGGCTCAGTGGGGTAAAGAATCCGCCTGCAGTAAAGGTGGTTTGACCTTAGGTTCAATCCCTGGGTTGGGCAGATCCCCTTGGAGGAGGAAATGGTAATCCACTCCAGTATTCTTGCCTGGAGAATCCCATGGACAGAGGAGCCTGGGGGGTCAGAGTTCATGGGTTTGCAAAAAATTGGACATAACTAAGTGACTAAACACACACACAATAAAGCTGCTAATAATGCCACTAAGGGGTGTAGGCAAATACTTATGTGCAACACACACGGTGGCTTAGATGGTGAAGAATCTGCCTGCAATGCAGGAGACATGGGTTCCATCCCTGGGTCGGGAAGATCCCCTGGAGGAGGGCATGACAACCCACTCCAGTATCCTTGCCTGGAGAATCCCATTGACAGAGGAGCCTGGCAGGCTTCAGTCCATGGGGTCACAAAGAGTCGGGTACACCTGAGGGACTAACTCTTTCACTCTATTTTCACATAAGATGAAGGAAATGGCCAAGGCTTCTTTCTTGATGCTTAGGAGTATGTGGGTCAGTGCGGGGCCCTGCGAACGCATCTGACATCATCCCCATCTGCCCATCCTCAGGACCACCCCCCTTATCCAGGTCAACGCTCTCCCTCCCTCTTTGTCGGGTGAGACAGCCCCTTCCCACGATCTTTCCTTGTCACCCTGAGCCCTGAATCTGCCTCTTGCAGAGCAGCCAAGGACTTCCTAACTGCCCTGATTAAACCTCTGTGATTTGCAGCACCTTCCAGCAGATTCTAATGCAAACCACAGATGTGAACCACAGGTACAACTTTCTGTTTCTCGTAGCCATACTGCAAATTTTGAAAAACTGAAATTAATTTTAATAATATATTTTGTGCTTAGTCGCTCAGTGGTGTCCGACTCTTTGCGACCCCATGGACTGTAGTCTGCCAAGCTCCTCTGTCCATGGGGATTCTCCGGGCAAGAATACTGGAGTCGGTAGCTTTTCCCTTCTCCAGGAATAATTTGTTTTAGTTAACCCAATACAGAATAGTCAACATAATATCATTTCAACATGAAATTAATATAAAAAGTTGCTGAGATGGTTGACATGGTTATTATCCCCTAAGTCTTAGAAATCCTAGTATATTTTCCAGGTGGGACACATCTCAGTACATGCTTCAGTGCTCAAGGGCACCCGTGACTGCGGCTCCCTCACTGGGCGGGGCGCCCCTGCAGCCTGTGGCCACTGGTCACCTGCAGTGTCTGCCAGGCTCCCTGCCCTCGGGCCCACTGGCAGTTTGGTTTTCATCCTTGAGCCCCTGGAGATCTCTCTTAGGGCCTTTGTGCACAGAGCTCCCTCTGCCTGGAGAGCACTCTCACTGCCCACTTCGTCCAAGTCATTCCGTCCCCTGCTTTTCCCTCTCACAGCCCATGATACGATTCAAAAGTTACAAATGTACTTGTTTACTGAGCACCCATAGTCTGGTAACATGTGTACTTCCCCAGGCCAGGCATTATCTCCTTAGCTCAGCACTACGTATTAGGTGTCCAGCCCGCTCGCCACCGGGGAGGGACTCAAAATTATTCACTGAAAGAATGAACAGGTTCCTGATGTATGGGTTCCTTAAGCTAGTCTTTTCAAAATGTGCGTTGGAAATCGATTAGAAGACATGAAATCAATTTGCTGGGTCATAAACAGCCCTGGCAAAAAGAAATGGAATAACTAGCGTGTGGAGGGTGGTGGCGTGTCACGTTTCCTACCATAGTCGTGTTCAGAAGCCTGCAGAAGCCTCGCTCTCGTTGGTGCTGAGATGCAGGAGGAGGGTTCTAGGTCCTTAGGGTCCCACCAGCCCCGAGTTGCCAGGCGTGCAGGACCAGAGCTGGGGTTCCGCTGTGCTGTTCCCTAAAGCCGGGTCAGATGCAGTGGAGAAGTCTGCAGACTGGCAGCTTCCTTGGAGGGTCCTGGCGGGTCCCCTCTCGTCCTGGAGCCCCTGGTGCCCAGCAGAGCCGGGGAGTGCCGAGGGCAGGCCTTCCTGTCAGACCTACTCAGAGATGAGGATGGACGCCCTGTAGAGCATGGGGTGGCCTGGCTGCAAGCTCTTTCACTCCGTGGAGCGGGGGATGCATGCTCCATGAGGGCCTCCCTGCGCCCCCCGCTCCGCGCCCGCTGCAGCTGTGTTTCATTTAGGTAACAATCACGAGCTGCCGGGCGCCTCTTGTCTGAAGCTCAGCTCAAGTGTCTGCGATGGGCCCACACGCCAAGGGAGTGTGGAAGGTTCTTCAGGCACACGAGCCGGCGTCCTGGGAAGAGAGGGCAGGCTTCGCAAGCAGGCCTGCCAGTGTCCTGAGATTGCGGGGGCTGGTGAGTGGGGGGGTTTGCCTGGTAATCAGGGAGGGGGCCAGGCCGAGGGTCCTGTGGTCTGAAGGTCTAGAGGCAGCAGAGGTTAGACGGCCCTGGACAGAGGCCTGGGGGAGGCCCCAGGTCAGCCTGCGACCCCCACCCCTGGGGTCTGTCCACCCCCTCTCCCGGGGGGAAGGTCTCTCCTCCCAGCACCTGGGCTCGGACCCACAGGCTTCTCGTCGCCTCACCCCAGGCTGGTGTGGCCTCTGGGAGGAGCTGGCATCTCTGAGGTGCCGCAGACTCATGCCCTGGGTCCCCAGGTCCCTCTGAGATTCTGAGGACAGCTGTGGGGGAGTCTGGGAGCGGATGACCTAGCGGCGGTATAGGGGGACCTTCTCCAGAAATGGGCTTCACCAGGCAGCCGTGACATGGGCACGTTGAGAGCCGTCACAGCTGAGCAAGAGGCAGAGACTTTCAGAAAAATGACCAAAGGGGGTTCAGTGTGGTTGTGATCAGATTCCCCAGACGGTCTGGCTGGAACCTCACTGCATGTCTGTGGCATCAAGTGGAGGAGCTTAGACTTCTTGGTTTCCAAGCCCTTATCTTGCAAACTCAGAGGACGAACTCTCCCCACATGGGTTTTTCTTTTAGTTTAGATGGTGATCTTTTTTTTTTTTTTTTTTAACAAACTGCCCAGGGATCTGATGTCTCTGCTGGGAAGTAGGAAAGCGATCACACTAACGCTGACTCCAGGCCTCGGGCGGCAGCCCTGGGCAATTCTAGTATCTCACACAGGAGGCCGGGGGCTGCCCGCCTTCTGTGGAGCACTGGCAGTGTTCCCCCCGGTGGGTCAGACTCTCTTCTGTCTGCATGTCAGGCCCTGCAATTTCCCCCCAGTCAGTGACACCCAAAGAGAAGAGACCCCACCACCCTGGTGGCACCTCGGGGAGGGGACCCCCATCCCAAAGTCCAGTAGTCCAGCATTTCAGCCTGCAACCCAGATGGGGCCATGTGTGTGACCGGGTGTCTTGCCGGGGGTGGGGGGGGAGTCTAAGTGCCAGCTCCCTATGGAGGCCTGACCTGGAGCGGGGCTCTGTGTTCTGCCCCATCTCCTCCTCCCCTGGGTGCATTTCCTCTCCGGAGGCTTGATATCACTCAGTGAACCCTGACCTCCACCTACCACCCCCCACCATGCATGTCACATGGGCCTGCAGACATCCGGGTGTCCTTGTTAACAAAGACAGTCTTGAGGAAACACAGACTCCACTTGCTGGACAAGTGGAGTCTGTGTTTTGAACCTGAGCTCTGGCCCAGCCGGGACACCGGTACAGACGTAGAGAACAAACATGTGGACGCCAAGGGGGAAGGAGCGGTGGGATGGGTTGGGAGATTGAGACGGACATATATACACTATTGATAGTACGTATGAAATAGCTAACTATTGAGGACCGACATGGAGCACAGGGAACTCTGCGCAGTGCAGCCTAAATGGGAAGGAAATCCATAAAAAGGCGTTATGTGTACACGTAGAGCTGATTCACTTTGCCATACAGAAGAAACTGACACAGCATTATCAAGCAACTGTACTCTAATGAAAATTAATGTTACAAATGCGTCCAACAATCCAAAGCAGAAGAAGGGACAGAAAGCAGGATACAGCAGAAGGAAGCAGACAACCAATTCGTATTGGACTTTGACATGTCTGGAGTGTTGTTTGTAATCTCCATGGTAACCACTAGAATATGAAAACCTGTATAATGAGATAATAGAATGAAATAATAAAAGTAATCTATAATACACATCATTAATTGTAAACATGATAAATGTTCTAATTAATACAAAGTTTGCCAGATGGGATAAACACAGCCCAGTGATACGCCGTTGACAAGAGACACATCTAAAATATAAGGAAGAGGGGAATATTTTTTCACTTCAATGCAACTAGGTTAAAAATCAATAACAAAAAGATAAGTGTATTTGATGGGTAATTAAGCAGTATTTTTTTCTAAAGAACTATATGGGACAAAGAAGAAATCATTATAAAAATTCGAAAATATTTTTAAATTTAATTATTCTTAAACACTACATATCAAAATGTTTGGGATGCAGCCAAAGCCATGGCTGAAGAAAAATTTATGGCCTTAAATGAATCTATTGCTGTTGCTGCAGTTTAGTCCCTCAGCCGTGTCCAACTCTTTGGGACCCCATGGACTGTAGCCCTCCAGGCTCCTCTGTCCATGGGATTCTCCAGCAAGAATACTGGAGTGGGTTGCCACTTCCTCCTCCAGGGGATCTTCCTGACTCAGGGATTGAACCCCCATCTCCTAGTTGGCAGGCAGATTCTTTACCACTGAGATACCTGGGAAGCCCAAATGAGTTTATTAGACAAAAATAAATGCTAAAAATTAAAGCACTAAGAGTCTATCTCAACAAGTTTGAAAACGAACAGGAAAATAAAGCCAAAGAAAGTTTCATTTATAATAAAGATAGAAGTCAAGAAAAAGACTTAGAAAAATAAGCACACAAAACAGGATTGAGAAAGCCAAAGACTGGTTCTTTGAGAAGACAAATATTACAACCCCAGTTTAAAGAAAAAGGGAAGTAACAAAATCAACGTCAGGATGTATAAAGGGGATTTTTGCTAAAAGTCCCACCAATCATCAAAAAGGTAATAAGCAATTACACCAATACATTTGAAAATGCAGGTGAAATGGACCAAGTCCTGGAGCCAGGCCATGGGCCTTGCAGTCTTTACTAAAGCCTGAGACCACGATGTGCCCATGAGGGTCACTAGTCTGCGGCTACACTCCAGACCCAAGTGCTTTAGAGAGGTCAGTCTTCATACCAAATCCAGCTGGCAGGAGGGATGCAGTCTGACAGGGTCCTGGGAGTCTAAAAGGCCAGAGGAGCATCCTCACTCCTGAGTGGTCAAAAGGGGGCTCTGGAGCGTGGTCCCTCCCCATGCCCCCCCGGCCACACCAGCTTCTGCCTCAGTTTACCTGGCCAGGCCAGCCGCCTTGGCTGAGCCACTGGGAAGGCCTGCCTGGGAGGCACCCACTGGCTTTGGTCCCTTCAGCTGTTTGAGGGCTCTGCGCACCTCCAGACTGTGCGCTGACCGCACAGCCCCCGCCAGGGCCCCTCGTTGGGCTTCAGAAGGCTCCAGGGACTGGCTATTGGCCCCCAAGCAAGGCTGGCTAGCAGAGTGAAGGCGCTGCAGAGTGTTTCCCCAGGGGGCACATGCAGGGCAGCGGCTGCTCCCTGTTGTGAAAAGACAAACCTCAAAGCAGTCCCAGCTCCAGGGGACAGTAAGCGATCAGGATGGAACAAGGGACCACTCGCCTGGGGCTATTGGGAGCTGACCGTCAAGGAAGGGTGGGTGGCTGATTGCGCTGCCAGGGACCTGCTGATGAAAGAGACTATTTTTGACTCTGCTTTATTTTCCCCTAAGTAGAGCATCCAGCCTACCTTGGCTGCAGTTGGTCTGCCTGCACAGCCCTGTGCTTTTATTTTCATCTCTCTAAGAGTCAGGGATATTTGCTCTTTCCCAAATGCTCATTCTATGCAGTTTTCTTTTCTCCCCCAAATCACATAATGCAGCACCATATTGAGCACCTCCTATTTGCAAGTCATCTCCGAATATCTGGCTTGGTGTATCGCCTTGCCCCTGAGCACCTCCTCCATCAACAGAGGGCGGTTTTTTCAGTAATCTGGGGAATCTGTATAATGGGTATAGTTGGCACAGACTGGAATAGGATGTCACGTGTTGAGGATCCAGATCCTTCCACCTTGATCCTCAGCATAAGGATTTCCTATTTTGGCTAAGATAACTGCTGTGGCTCCAGCCATTGCATATGCATTCAGCTGGCTAGCAGAGAGAAGGTGGGGAAGGTGTATTTCTTACTTTTCAGGACATTTCTAGGTAGTTGTGGACCCCAATCCTGCTTCTATCCCAGGGGCCGCCACAGGTGCAAGGAACATAAGAATAGTTTTTCTTCTGGGTAGGCTTGCATTGCAGACAAAATTTGGGTGTAATACTAAGAGAAGGAGAAAACTGATACCGGAGGATAAATCTTGTCACAGCATCCCAAGCAGTTTTACTTTTGCGTGCACAGGGTCTCACCCACAGCGCCTCAGTGCAAAGCGTCATCTCCCATCCTCCTGGACGTGGGGCTTGAGACAGCTCAGGGGTCGACACCCACCACGATGAGCCCACACCTTTCCTGAAACTCTGCTCGCTTTTCCACCTCTGGGTCTGACCCGCAGGTCCCGCCCCTCTGTCCTCAGCCTATCTCTCACCCACCCACGTTTCATCCTGAAATGGCCTTGTTCCCACTGACCTGTGGATTCTGTCCCTCTGAGTAGCCAAGAATCTTTCAGACATCCTTAGTCACAGCATAACATCCCATCATGTGTTCTCAGTCCAAGTGTTACTGACAAGAAAGAGCTACAGCTGGAATTATTTACTCTTTCAAACCCTTTTAAAACAGAGTCAAGGTTATCTCCAGGGTGGCTGTCGTCCTCCTTTGCATCCTGGTGTGTTTCCTGGAGTGACATGGACACAGAAGGAGTCGCAGCCTCCCTGTGGGTGGCGGGGCTCCGGAGTGCGTCCTACCCCAAGTACCAGCCACCCCGAAATCCATTTCTTCTTTATCTCAAGACACTCTCATACGGCACTTCTTAGAAACCATAGAAATTATGACTCCTCGGCCCAGGCAGCCTTGGTTTTGCCAGAGAAGTTAAGGAAAGGAAAAGCAGTAACAAGTGTGGGCTGAGAGCCTCTGGGGGCCTGTGCACCCATGGCCTGTGTGATTTGGTGGCAGGGAACTACCCGAACATGTGTCCTCCCAAGGGAGACCTCCACCGGGAGATGCGAGGGCAGCTGGGCCTGGACGCTGTAGGAGGGACGTGCCGTGTGCTACTCACCCACGTGCACGTCTGTGTGCCCACGTTCTAGCCCGCAGCCTCACCTGAATTTCAGCCAAAGTGGATGCCTTAGAAAATTGATCCTCGTTGATGAAGAGGCACGTTGTGGTGTGACAGCTGCTTGCCCACCAGTCCTTCGCTTCCTCCCACAACTGTTTGTAGCTCGTTGGCCTGTTTGTAGCCAAGGAGGTGGTTCCTGAGCTTGGAAGGTCTCCCAACTCCAGGCAGGCAGCCTTGTATGCTTCTTAGACAAACTGGCTGATCGTCAGAGGCCAGAGGTCCAGGGCGCCTACTGGCCAGTGCTGGGCCAGTGGTGAGAGCTGTGCTGGGTGGGGGTGTGGAGCTGGGGTCCCCGCAGCTGTGGGAGGCCAGAGAAGCTTTGCCAGGAGGTTGGTGTGGGCTCATGGGAAGGAAATGTTCTTGTACCTTCATACCAGGTGTATGCGTGCATGCTAAGTCACTTTAGCCGTGTCAGACTCTGGGACCCCATCAACTGTAGCCCGCCAGGCTCCTCTGTCCATGGGATTTTCCAGGCCAGAATATCGGAGTGGGTTGCCATGCCCTCCTCCAGGGGATCTTCCCAAACCAGGGATCGAGCCTGTGTCTGTTACGTCTCCTGCATTGCCAGGCGGGTTCCTTACCATTAGCGCCATCTGGGAAGCCTCATACCAAGTAGTACCTGTGATTAAATAACACAACTTGGAGTAAACATCATTGTCTCAGCAGTTACTACAAGACTTTACCCTGCCTGAGACCTGCATGTGGGAGGGTGGAAGTTTCCTTAAGCTCATCAGGATTTGGGATACAGACCGGGCTCCTGGGCCTGTGGGCCAGCTACTGCCTGTGAGAGAGACACGCTGGCAGAGCTGAGAGCTGCCAAGACAGAGGATGAGGGCAGGCAGTCTGGGCTGATTGCCGGCTGCAGGGAGGGGCCGGGGAAGCCCCCTCTGTTGGGACAGGGGCGGACAGAGGTTAGGTTTGGAGAAGAGGTCTGCCCAAGGGGGACTTGGTGGTGAGACGACACTCTTTATGATGGGGAAACCGAATGCTTAGAAGAGAGCTGATGACAGGATCAAGATATCTGGGCTACAGTGATGCTTTAGAGAGCATCACCTGTTGACTGTGCATCGGGGACCTTGTATCCCAGTGGTTACAGACAAGGGCTGTGGAATCCAGCAGGAGTGCGTTCAAGTACTCAAGTCAACGGTCAATAATTAGAGACCCTTTTCCAGGCATAGTGCTAGGGGCTTGGGCATCCACCAGAGGGTGGAAGAGCACCTGTGGGCCTTTAGCAAGTTAACTGATTTCTTCAACCGCCTTGATGTAGATTTGAGGTACCAATGATACCTGCAGAGACTTGCCCTCAGCAAAAGGTCATCATCAGATTCAGTGAGATGATGCATGGACAGCATTTCCGTTATACCAACTGGAAAATATCCCACTTTAATGTGATCTATTCTCCTTATTCATGTGATCTACTCTCCTTATTCAATACTCCACCAATACTGAAAAAAAAAAAAAGCAACCAAAACACTCTCTTTCAAGTTCTTTATAACCTCAAGGTAGTAATTAAGTCATGAACTGGCCTCCTTTCCTCCAGGACAAAGAATCCAGTGCTTTTCTTCTTCCCTCATTGACTCCATTTCCTGACCCTTTTAATCACAGTGTAAACTGAATTTGTTTCAATGTATCTATAACCATTTCCAAATACGATGTCCCCAGATGGGCGCACGGACTAACAGAAGTGCAACCAGCACAGAAGGGAGAGGAGGTGGTCCCAGCCCTCCTTCCCCGTGGAGCCGGGCCCCTCACGTCTCTCCTCTCTGTGCCTCTGGGTTGAGATGGAGCCCACTGTGACATCAGGGTACACCTGCAAGGCCGTCACTCACGGGGCAGAATCATCCGGTCATCCTGCCTTCCCTCTTCTGTGCAGACACACCTAGGATAGAACCGAGTCTACTGAGGATGTTTGCATGCAATGCTGGTTGGATTTCGAATCACTCCTGAGGGCCCCTGATGGCTCAGACAGTAAAGAATCTGCCTGCAATCAAGGAGACCTGGATTCGATCCCTGGGTTAGGAAGGTCCTCTGAAGAAGAGAATGGCTATCCACTCCAGTATTCTTGCCTGGAGGGTCCCATGGACAGAGGAGCCTGGTGGGCTACAATCTGTGGGGTCGCAAAGAGTCAGACAAGACTAAACAACTAACACTTTCACCTGGAGGGCAGTGTGGAACTTTGATGCAGTAATTCCTCTTCTGGAGTTTTTATTTTTAATTTAAGGCTGCAAATAGCATCATACTATATTTTATACAAATGAAAGGAAAACAATACTAAGTTAGGTAGTCGTTATTTTTATTCATTTATTTATTTCTGCCCATGCCATGTGGCTGTGGGATCTCAGCTTCCCATCCAGGGATTGAACCCAGGTCATGGTAGTGAAACCACCAAGTCCTAACCACTGGCCCAGGAGGGAACACCTATCTTGTAGGATTTTTAGAGAAAAAATCATAGGTGTGGGCAAACGTGTGTTCAGGGCTAATCCTTGAAGCACATTTCCAGTAACAAAATTGGAAATTGGCCAGATAATCAGTATAAAGAAGACTGGTTAAATAACAACTGTATTTTCATCTGATAGAATCCTACAGTCATTAAAGAGTATGTACATGGTCATAGACCAGGCCCTGCCTGACGACATGTGTTGGCCATACGTGAAGTGACACAAGAGCACATTAAAAATTCATGGTGTCAGGCAGAATGCAGGCGAAGCTCTCAGCACCGTGCTGGCTCTGTAAGTGTTGGCAACCATCACCGTTAGCAATATGAGCCAGGCCTCAGACAAGCGTTCATGAATAATGGAGGAAAATAGAGCGGGACTGGACCAGCCCGCTCCATGTCCTGTGATCAGGGACCCCTCCCCTCCCCTCGCTAGACTTGGTTTACCTGTTTGGGAAATAATATCTGACTTTTATTAGGTTAGAGGGTACTTGCTTATGCAGACGCTCAGCAGGATTTTCATGCAGAATAATAAAGACAGCTCCCCTTGCGAGTCCGTAGGGACACGGCTCTATACCCATGATCTCATGGGCAGCTTCTCACAGAGGACATTTGGGCTTAGAGAAGTGAAGTGCCTCACTCGAGGTGGGAGCCCCAGGATGCAGACACGTGTCCCCAACTGCATCACCAGCCCTCCACCTTCGTACAGGACCCCTGGCCCAGGTGGTGTTTCCAGCAACCAGCTCAAGGTCCTGACATACACCACCATGGTCTAAAGAGAGAGCTGAGGATGGGGTCGGGTGGTGGACCTGGGCTGTGGCCCGAGATGGGGTGGCAGCCGGCAAACCTCGGGGCTCGGTTCTGACCCAGGCCCCAGTGTCCACACCTGCAAAGGGGTGAGGCGGGAGGATGGCCCTGCAGGCAAGGTCTGCACTGCTGCCGTGTACAGCAGCTGGATCACACGGGGCGGGAAGCTGGGGGCTGGCTTGTGCTCTGGGGGTGTGGGGTGTGTGTCTGAGCTCCATGAGTTGTGATCAGTCTCCTTGGGACTGACCCATAGGAAATGGTTCTCAGTAAAGCCGACCCCATGCCCCTGACACCCACTGCTCTAGGAAGCTTTCCAGGTGACACTTCTCCTCTTCCATCCTGGGACCCAGGGCATCTCAAACCCTGACTGAGTCCTTAATCACACAGACCTACAGGAGCCAGTCTTTATTGTAGTTGTCTCCATGGCAACCCACTCCAGTGTTCTTGCCTGGGGAATCCCAGGGATGGGGGAGCCCCGTCGGCTGCTGTCTATGGGGTCGCACAGAGTCGGACACGACTGAAGTGACTTAGCAGCAGCAGTAGCTCCATGACAGAAGCAGTGCATACCTAGACATGTGCTGCGCCCTGCAGCAGCTAGCAGCAATAAATGGCTTTTAAAATCTAAATCAAATTGACATGAAATGAAATGAAAAAAAAAAATCAGTTCCGCAGTCTCACTAGCCACATTTCGAATCTCAGTTGCCACACAAGGCTGCAAGTTCCTGTATCGAATAATAGAACACACACAACCTTCCCATCATCATAGAAAGTTCCCTCAGACAGCCCTGCTCCAGAGTTTTCTATCAAAATAGATATACATAGAAATAAACACAAGTAGAGCTGGTGGTTATTTTATTTTACTTTTCTTAAGTAACCATTGACACAGCTTTTAATAGTAACTGTTTAGATTTGATAGTTCCATACAAAATATTTACCAAACTCATACAATCCAAAATACGTGCCACTGACATTAAACATTGTCATTAAGAATAACTCACTAATGACTGAATTGTATGCTTTTAAAAGTATATAAAAAACAGATTTGGAAAAACTGAGTATGTGTGGAAGGCTTCAACTTTGTCCTATCCCATTTTATTTCATACTTCATGCAGAAAAATCAAGCTTGATTTTATATATCCTCAACTGTTTTTCAAACTGTTTCAAAACCTAAAATGAGAATACATAGGTTACAGTCCTTCCTAACGCACAAACACACATTCCACTGAATATATTTTTACTGGTTGTTGCTTGCTGTGGTGTGCTCACTTGCTCAGTTGAGTCCGATTCTTTGTGTCTCTATGGACTGTAGCCCGTCAGGATCCTCTGTCCATGGGATTATCCCGGGAAAAATACTGGAGTGGGTTGCCATTTCCTCCTCCAGGGGATCTTCCCGACCCAGTGACTATTTCCTACATCTCTTGCGTTGCAGGCAGATTATTTACCCCTGAGCCACCAGGAAGCCCAATGTTGGTTGAGGCAAAGATTATTATTCTTGGGTCTCAAGTTCTGTGAGGCAGCTGATTGCTATCCTGAAATGAACTGCCAAATCCATCATTTTCAGTGAAATCTCTTATCCAATATATAGACCATCTTCTTAGAAAGCCTGTAAACTTCGCAGACTGGAAAATGGCCAGTCTGCGCATTTCTCCCTCAGGAGAACTAAGAAAGCAGCTGTCCCAGTTTTTTAAAAAAATCCCGTTTTTATTGGCTAGCTTATTTTGAAGGTTTCTTCAGTTTACCTGTATTTCTGCAATTTCCAATTTGCAAATCCTTCTACTGAGCTTGCCAGCCCTGCTGTGACAAAGCATCAGATTGCCCAGTTGTTTTGACCTCACCTCTGGGGCATGCAAACATCATATAACCTGTGTTGAAAATGCAATGACTTCTGAAATGCAATGTTGCTTATTAAGCCAGTAAATCATCAGACAATTTGAGCTCAGAAGTGTGTTGAACTCCCAGACGTGCAGAGCAGAGCACCGGGGGCCACAGAAGAAGGAGGCTTGTAGGACTGGCTCTGAATCTGCCGGTGCAAACAGCACCCCCCACCCCCACTTTAAGGCTAGTTTTCAAATACTACCTTCAAGGGATGAAAAATGAGTGAGTCAGAACATGTATTAGCAGCAGCACTAATAAAAACACTAGGGCAAAATAACACCCAAGTAGGTCTGTGCAAAGCGCTGTATGCTAGATCCTTCCAGTGTCCCATCTCCTGCAGCGCTGCGTGGGGGGTCCTTGGGTCATGCTCGTTTCATAAAACCAGGACATGGAGGTTCGGGGAGGTTAAGCAATACATCCCAAAGCCAGTAATTGGAAGTGACGTGAACCTAGGTGGCGTGTGTTCAGAGCCCGTGTTCCCAATCATTTTATTCAGGAAGACTACATAACCATTGATTGACATCTTTCCCTCTTACAATCATAAACCTATTTTTACTCCAATAGAAATGACATCTATGATCAACGTTGCTGACTCAAGCCCTGTCACTCTGGCAGGTCTGCAGGTAGAGGCGGGCGCCCTGAGTGGTAGGTTTTCTTTCCCAAACCTCTGCAACCCAGGGGGGCTTCCTGGAGGAAATCAGTAGGCGCCTGCTGGTAACTAGAGGAGAAACCTAGTCTGAGAGATGGAAGAAACCATCTTCACACAAACAGAAAGGCTGGGTACAGTGAAATAAGCTTTCCTGAAGCTTATTTCTGTACTGTGTGAGGAGATTCCTCAGCGTTTGTCACTTGTTCCAGAACGAAAGCAATTACCTAATGAGGAGTGGCAGTTTCTTTTCTTTTTTCTTTTTAAACTTAACCAAAGGAGTATAGTTCCTTTGGTCTTCCCAAGTGTTTCACTGATAAAGAATCCACCTGCAAAGCAGGAGACCCAGGTTCAATCCCTGGGTCGGGAAGACCCCCCTGGAGAAGGAAATGGCAACCCACTCCAGTATTCGTGCCTGGAGAATCCCATGGACAGAGGAGCCTGGCAGGCTACAGTCCATGGGGTCACAGAGTCAGACGTGACTGAAGCAACTTGTCATGCATGCACCAAGCATGCGTGGTGCCTGTTTCCAAGGCTGTTTGCTGGGGGCTGCAGGGGGAGGGATGGGTGGGGGAGGACATCCAGAGGGAGGGAGGCCCCTGGGTTCCTAGCGTAGCACCCGGACTGCAAGACTAGAGCTTTCAGTTAACTCTAGTCACCTGCATCAGGTGGGGGCGGGGAGGTGGGCTTGTTAAAGGTCCGACTGCAGGGTCTCATGGCCCAAGTGTCTGAGTCAGCAGGTCTGGAGTGAGGCCTGAGACTGCACTCTTAACAAGTTTCCAGGAGACGCTGAGGCTGCTGGTTGGGGTCTTTGCTTGAAAGCCCACAGCTACATGGCCAGCAGACGCAGAGGGTAATTAATCACTCTGCCCCAGGAAGTTCCACATTTAGTGGGACACTGGAGCCCAGTTTTGATGACTCGAAGAGGCTGCAGAGAAATGGTAGATGATGTGGGGGAAAGGATCAGGAAAATGATCAAAAGGGTATAAAATAAAATCAACCAGGAAAAATGATTTAATTCTTTGGGATAAGATCATTTGAAGAAGAGAATACTGTTTAATCAATATTTTCAATATAAAAATGTTGACTGTGACGAAGGCGTTCTCTGCGTCTCCAGGGCTGGGCCATGGTAAACAGAATTACAGCATCATAAGGCAGCTTGTGATTAGGAATACTAAAACACACCAAGCTTTGAGGGAAAAGTGTGGGACTTCAGTTTCCAAAGCTACCTTGACTTAGATGGCTTCGATTCCATATAGAAAATTCCACTCTGTAAATTTCCTTCCAGCTGTTAGACTCTATAGTACCCAAGAATAAATTTGTTCCTGTTTCAAAAGGATTCTGCAAGGAGTAAGGATGTAGTTGGAACAAACCAATTTTCCCTTAGGTTTTTTCCCTTCAGTTTCCCAAGTCAGTAACCTTGACTTCTGTTACCTTTCAGAGGATGCTGTTAAGATGTTCTTTTTCCTTTTAAAATACACTCCATGTAGTTGTCTGTTCAGACAGTCAATTACCAGGGACTCTGTGCCTAGTGTTTTCATTTCTGCTCCAAATTTACTTTCAATGGAAAGTTTGTTCACTGGTGCTTTGATGCTATTATTTGAACTTTTTTTTTTTTTTTTTTTACGTCAGACAGGTAATGTGCCGATGTCGTAACAAGGTTTGGAAGGAGGCACATGTCACGCAGCAGCGTGAACACCCAATCATCATGCTCATGAACTACAAAAGGATCTATTATTTGAACTTTAATGAGTAAAAAATTCCTAGGTTTCTTCTGTAAATATTTAATACAATGGAGATATTTAAGTTATATATTAAATTCCACTTCAACTTTGTACTTTAACATACTTCTGTTGGATTAAAAAAAAATGTTCTTACCTCCTTGGACAGAAATGCACAAGTAGCACAGTGGATATAAGAACAATTGTCACTATTAACATTAATACCATTTTTGATACAAAAGATTACAGATAAATGTCAAAAATCACGGTGAGATATTTTTCAATTTCTCCGATTTATCTCGGCTGGAAAAAGGACACCTTAGGATGAGTTTGGTTGAATTTTAGAACCCAGAGAACAAAAGTTTTCATCTCAGTTATTTCCAAATGAAATCATGCAAGCACCCATAGTCCCCTAAACACAAATCACATGCATCATGGGAAAAGCTGTCCTTGAATAAATGGCAGTGAAAACCTTGGTCGCTGCTGTATATAATCATATATATATATATATATATGTGTGTCTGTATATATGTGTACACACATATATGTACACACACACATTGCATTGTTATATAAGGATTGTGAAAGAATTACCTTAAGGTAATGATAATCTGAATTTTAAAAAGTGAGAATATTAGCATGGAAAAAATACTTATAGATCTTTACTAGGAACTGAGAAATTCTAGAAAAAGTTCAAAGTTCATATGCATTAAACACTGACTACTTAATTATTAACTTCTGACAATATTATTTAAAAATATGTATTTATATTTAATATATTTATATTTTGTTATATACATTTCTATAAAGTATATATATTAAAGTATGTATGTTTCAAAGCATTCATTCTTATCAGAAGTTTATAGACTTTCTGAAAGGATGCTAGAGATGGACAGTTATCCTTGTGACTCAAAGCATTGACTGCAGGCCGCCAGCATCACCATAGTATCACCTGGGAACTTGCTGGAAACTGGGTGATGACCCAGACCTATTGAAGGAGAAGTTGCATTTTAACAAGTCTCAGGTAATTTGTATGTCTTTCAAACATTTAAATTTCAGAGATCCCTAGTCAAAATTGCAAGCGTGCTAATTCGCTTCAGTAGTGTCCAACTCTTTGTGACCCTATGGGTCATAGCCCTCCAGGCTCCTCTGTCCATGGGATTCTCCAGGCAAGAATACTGGAGTGGGTTGCCATGCCCTCCTCCAAGGCACCCCCCTTACTCAGGGATTGAACCCACGTCTCTTATGTCCCCTGCCTTGGTAGGCGGCTTCTTTACCACTAGCGCCACCCTAGTCAAAATTATCAGGATTTTCTCTGCATTGTCTGCCAGAGGACAGTATATCTGTCTGCTAATTCAAACTATGTTTTTACTTTCTTGATGTATATAAACTAAATTTGATGATTCTAAAAGTTCTAATCAGATTTTAAGATTCCAATCAGATAGCAAAACCATCTGATAATCATCCCATTCTTCAAAAGGGACAAGAAGGCCATCTGTTCCTTTATTACACTGGGTTTGATCAAAGTGGAAACATAAATGTTCAATACAATACCATCATAGCCACTTAATATGTATTTTAAATTTGAAATGGTAAGTCGTCCTAATAAATGATCTATATGGTATCAAGAAATAAAATCAATCACTATTTTAATAATGAATAGAGTAATTCTCTAAAAACAAAAAGTTTACTAAGGCACCAAAATATTTTTATTGGCACTGAAAGTTATGCCCAACTCTGCAGAATTCTCCAGGCCAGAATACTGGAGTGGGTAGCCTTTCTCTTCTCCAGGGGATCTTCCCAACTCAGGGATTGAAACCAGGTCGGCCCATATTGCAGGCAGATTCTTTACTCACTGAGCCACAGGGGAAGCCTAAGAATACTGGAGTGGGTAGCCTATCCCTTCTCCAGCAGATCTTCCCAACCCAGGGATTGAACAAGGGTCTCCTGTATTGCAGGCAGATTCTTTACCAACTGAGCTATGAGGGACATTTTCTCTTTTAAATGTGTTTAAATCCCGCTTTAAATTTTGTAGGACTCCAAGATCAATCCTGCCTGCTAAGTCAGCAGAGGAATTTTCCCTTCGTGAATCCTGTTCCATTTAGGTTTCTGGAAAAGGTGCTCTCCCCATCACCCCA
This sequence comes from Cervus canadensis, assembly GCF_019320065.1. Taxonomy (NCBI): domain Eukaryota; kingdom Metazoa; phylum Chordata; class Mammalia; order Artiodactyla; family Cervidae; genus Cervus; species Cervus canadensis. Next base: position 80,563,341 of record NC_057394.1, on the reverse strand, counting down.
CCCCCTGCCTCCAGGTACCAAGAGGGAAGACGCTCCCCCCCCTGCCCCCGCCACATAAACATCCAGAAATCTTCACAATTGAAAATAAACCGTAAGAACATGTTAGTTGATTGAAAAAAAAAAAATCTCAGCTGAAATCAGGTGTTTAAAAAACAGGAGGCAAAAGCAGCCACTTAACTAGTATTTAGAAGACCATTACATACTGATGTAAGGGTATAATAGGAGGATTTAAATAGTAAATGAAGGGGAAATCTTTGAATAATAAGAGTACCCTCATCTCTTTGCATTAAAACTTTGCACTGTGCCTCTGGGCAAGGGGTAGGACTGGGGGCAGGGGGGACCTTGGCCCTAATGGGGCCCTAAATGGGAAAAAAGCTCCGGGAAGAAGAGACCTAAAGAAAAACAGGCCTCTTTCACCTAGGTAGGACTAAATTGATAGTCCATCCCATGTAATTTTAAAAGGGAAGCTTTATGTCTTAACTATAGAACTAAAACTTTAGTGACAGTAACATAGGTGGCTTCCCTGGTGGCGCAGACAGTAAAGAATCCAGCTGCAATGCAGGAGACCCAGGTTCGATCCCTGGGACAGGAAGATCCCCTGAGGAAGGGCATGACAACTCACTCCAGTGTTCTTGCCTGGAGAATCCCCATGGACAGAGCAGCCTGGCAGGCTACAGTCCATGGGGTTGCAAAGAGTTAGACACAACTGAGCAACTAAACGGTAACACTTGTTGTAAATCATTTCCCTCGTATTCAGGGCAGCATCAGGGCGGCCCCGTGCAGAAGGGAGACAGGCACGGACTCTGGAAAACCTGGGTTCAGATCCCAGCTTTACCCTTGAAGCTCTGTGGCCTTGGACAAATTTCTTCACCTCTCTGAGCCTCTATTTTCTTAACTGTAAATGTGTGTTTTTGTGAAGATAGCAGAGCAGGTAAAGCACCCAGCATGAGACCCGACACATTTTAATGTGGTGAGAAAAAGTACTTATTATGATCATTATAGTTACTCTTAGAGATATGAAAATGGCAAACACTATTTCTACAAAAACACCATTTTTTGCTTTCAAACCTCTTTATGGATATTTCCCAGCCCACGTCGAAACCAACTTACCTCAGTCACTTCTCCCATGGAGATGCGATTAACTTTCAAGTGACGAAAATCAGACTAATCACATTCAACCTGCCAACTCTGTCACGTGTTGACGAATTTTTAAAGGCTAAGATGGGTCATCCAGTGATGTGTATTGAAAATCCTTTCCCATTCCTGCAATGTCTCCACCCCTCTCCTCTACATGGACTCAGGCAGGATTGATCCACACCTGGGCTGCATTAGAAGGGGCCCTGGAGAGATGGTATCAGCCCTGCAGGCTGCCAGAAGGGCCTCAGGCCACTGTGAACATAAGGTTTGGGACAGACCAAAGAGGTTAATTTACTACAAATGATTCCCCAGGGACCCTGAAATACAGGTCTTCCACCGTCTGAATGGGCTACATGGATGGGCTGTCCAGAAATTCTCCCACAGGCTGTACAGCCACGGCTATAAACACAATGCAACTGGAGGCAAGGTTTTCTGTGTCCAAAGAATCCTCTGTGCTAACAGAAGACAGTCAAACACAGCAGTTTTACGATATATTTAAAATGAATCTTTCTGTGTCATTTCCTGGACTAAATCCTGGCTCTCTGAAAACAGGCAATATAGTTTTTATTGAATTTAAGTTGTTTTTTGGTGAAAAGAAAAGGAATTCAAATTCAACTTTTCATAAACATCCACATGGTCATTCTGCTTGTAAACGTACAGAATATAGCCGATATACATCACAATCAGATATGTATGTTATTTATTCACAAGCTTAACTGGTAAAATAGAAGACCACCTGTTTCAAATGCACTGACACCACAGACAGTGTATGAATCAGAAATACTTGGTCTACAGTATTTCATTCTATTTGGTTCAACCATTAATACATTCTTAGATAGGAAAAGTGATGCTTTTTATATTTTGTGATAGCTTCACATCGATTCATTTTTTTCAGAGTATACTAAAATCAATTTAATCTAATTTGAACATGTTTCTGATTTTTTTCTTTTGTTTCCTGAACACATACTGTAGCTTAGGAAACTACTGTGTTATACCTAATCAGTCCTACTTTGTACGTAAATCACAACACATTTCATATTTCATTTTAGAAGGTCATATTGAAAAACTGTATTAAAGAGTGACTCATCTGGTTCTGGATTTACATGGCAACATTTGAAACTAGTGGTCTAGCTGACACAGGCAGCCATGCAGAAAGAGTTAACAACAGTCATAGAAATGCCAAAATAACTCTTGTCAACAGCAACTGCTGAAAGTAAAGAAAGAATGAATAAAAATGAGTTTATGGTTTCAGTGTTGGTAACTCACAACTGAGTTCACACGAATAAAATCAGTTCGTGTTAAGAAAATCCATGACATAATCACATAGACTATTGGCTTCAGAGTGATTGTATTCTGTTAGATCCATGCAGCATTAAAAAAAATCTACCTTGACATTTTAAAAAAGAAGGTCTGGAAAAAGTACTTTCTCCAATTTCCTCAATAATTCAGTTTTATTTTAAAGTCCAGGTAAAAACTCTGGGACCAGTTTACCTTTCATAATTTCATGGCCATGTTACACCCCTTCCTTTCCCCTGACAATATCAATCCTCCAAACAACAAAAAAGCATAAGCCCCGCCTTCAAATAAAATACTTAAAAAAAAAAAAAAACCCCATCCCAAACAAAACAAAATAATATTGAGCAAAGAACTCAATTGCTTTTAAAAAGGTGAAAACACTGGTGACATTATTTTCACTTCAAGCACTTAACTCATCTAAGTGAATGCTTCAAAGTGCTCCTGTGGCTCGGGAGAGACTCCAGCAGAAAGGATGGAAGGAGTGCATCTCAACGGTCTGGCCAGGCAGTGGGAGTGCTTGGTAAATTCCCGCAGGCTCCTCCTAGGTGGAGAGCCTGCTACACGTCGCTGGGTGACCGCGCTCTCTGGGACAGGCCAGGCGGGACGCAGCCGCAGCACACGAGGCAGAGGGCCTTCTGGATCTCCTGGTTTCTGAATGCATATATGACGGGGTTGATGATGGAGTTGTAGGTGGCGGGCAGGAGGGTGGCATAGGTGTAGATGGAGGGGTAGGTGTAATCAGCGATCAAGGAGTAGAGGGTGAAAGGCATCCAGCAAGCAGCGAAGGTCCCCAGGATGATGGCCAGGGTGGAGACCCCCTTCCGGGTGGTCACGTAGTGCGAGGTGGCCAGGAAGTGGTGCTGCAGGGCGATCTGATGGGCGTGTCGCATGACAATCTTACAGATCTGGATGTAGAGCTGCAGCATGAGTGCGAAGGTGAAGAGGAAGGAGACGGACAGGATGGCGGCGTTGTTCTTGGTGAGGGGCCTGACCACGCTGCAAGTGGACTCGTCCCGCAGGCAGTTCCAGCCCAGGACCGGCAGCAGGCCCAGGCAGATGGAGGTCCCCCAGAGCATGAAGAGCATGACGTAGGTAAACGTGACCGTCCTCTCTGAGTGGTAGGTCAGGGCGTAATACAAGGAGAGGTAGCGGTCAACCGTGATGGCCAGCAAGCTGCAGACGGAGGCAGAGAAAGAGGCCACGATGAGTCCGATGGTGATCAGCTTGGTGGCCTCTGACTGAAGCAGGTAGGCAAACACGAAATTGACGATGAGTCCGATGCCAGCCAGCAGGTCTGCAAGCGCCAGGCTGCCTATCAGCAGAAACATGGGTGCCCGCAGGCTGGGGTTGTGGAAGATGATAAGGACCACGATGGCATTTTCGCAGGAGATGAGGGTTCCCGAGGTACATAAGACAATGTCCCAGGGGTTAACCACCAGGTCCGGCTCCGGCTGCAGGACAGGGACCTGGGAGGAGACCTCGGCGGAGATGTTCCCGGAGGCACTGGCATCTACAAACTCCAGAGGCAGCCCGCTTACATTGACCTTCGGGTCTTCATTCATTTTAACCCCTGTCCTCTTCAACGAAAAGACAGGCTGTTTAGTGCTGAGATATGGCAGGGCGACAATCCCACATCACGCAAAAACCACACCAACAGAGAACCAGCCCTACTCAGACACTGCCCCCAAATGCCACAAGCTTTCCAAATCACAATCTCGTAAGAAACACGACAAAAGCCAAAGTCTCCGTGGCTTAAAACCCACAACAGCAACAAAAATGCCGTTTTGGCGCTGGGGGACACCCGGGATGGGACTTGCACACAGGCGCGCGAGCGGGGCAGGCACACGCGGGACCGCAGCGGTCTGTTTGCTCAAGTGCTGGGGACACACGTGAAAATGTGTCTCACGTGCCACCAACGAGCGGCCGCCTGGCACCGGGGCTGCCGTGGGGCGGGGGGTACCGAGCCGCGGCGACAGCTCTCCAGCCGGGCCGGGCTGCCATCCTCGCTGGAACGTTCAAAACTCCCACCCGCCAGGCGCCCGGCGCGCGCACACTCACACCCCAGCCAGAACAAAGGGGGTCCCGGCCGCTCCCCCCCCCCACCCCGCCCCGCCGCCCCGTGCGCACCGGGCAGTCGCCGCAGAGCCACGAAAGGGGGGTTCACGCGATGGAGGTGTGGACACGGACGGACAGACGGATGCCCAGGCACCGCGGCGGACGCGAGGGGACGCGAGGGGACCCACAGGGCGCGGGTACATCGCGGGGGTCACCTTGGCGCGCCCAGGCCGGGGTGGGGGGGGCTCCTCCGCTGCTCCCGAAGCGCTACCCGGGTCGCATGTCGGCGCCGGACCCGCGGGGCAAGGGGCGGCGGCCGCGCGCGGGGCCTGACCGGGAGGGCGGGGGCGCGCTCCGCGCCAGGTGAGCGGCGGCGGCAGGTGAGCGGCGGGCTCGGCTCGCGCGCCCGGCTCTGCCCGCCCGGCCGCTCGCTCTCCCCGCCCGCGCGCGCCGCCGCCCCCGCGCGCGCAGCCGCCGGAGCCCCGGGAGGCCGGCGCGCGCCCCACGGGTCGGGGCTGCGCTGGGCGCGCGGGCGGGGAGAGCCCCCCACCGCCGGGTGCGAGCGAGAGGAGCCGGACGCCGGGAACTGCAGCGTCACGGTGGCCGCCGCCGCCCCGCATCCCACCCGGGCTCGCACGGTGCAAGGGCGGGACAGCGCCGCCCCGGAGCCCCGTGACCCATTTCTTGCCCGAGGTCCCCCTGGGGCGTCCCGGTCTCCAGGGCCCGCTTCTCCACGCCTTTCCCTAAACTGCTACCTTCACGCTCAAAAGAACTGCCTAGGGTGGTACTCAGGATGGTCAGGTGGGGCGGGGGTGAGCAGGTTTAGGGAAACAGGGTCTTTGATCCAGCCAGCTGTTTTCGGAATTGCAGTTGACCACACTGCAGTCCTGATCCCCAAGGGACCCCCCTTCCTTAGATGCGTCCTGGACCTAGCTTTCTTTTTTTTTTTTTTTAATCACTATTCCCTGGGAATATTTGCTTCACTGGATATAGGGTGCTGCTACGTGAATCATCATTATTATCATCAAATTGCACTTATTAAGTGTTCCCCGAGCTGTGTTTTCCAATGGAAATCATTTACAGACTTCCTGCAGAAGCAGATGCCGGCCAAAACCCAATTCATTGATGCACTGAAGTGGCAGTGTTAGTTTATCTTTTCATTTGAACACATTCAACAGTTTCTAAGATTGAGAACCTGATGGCTGTCTGCTTTTATGAGACTGTCTCCTCTGGATGCAAAATGCAGAGGACCTGGGAGATCCTAATTTTAAAGATGTTCTCTCTTTCAAGATGGGAGAAGGAAAAGGCATGATACTCTGGTCATTCCCCATCAGCAGTGAAGGTTTTCCCAGCTACCTTTCTCCACCCTGAGGCGGGGGGAATAGTTTCTGTGTGAATAAAGGGGGTCTGCAGGGCATAGGACCCTAGAACTAAATTCGTTCCTGCAGACGCATCCTCCTCCTGCCACCCCATCTCCCCTCTGAACTCACTGTCATTCCTCACTCCTGCCCTTCAGGCTCACCCACCAGGATTCCCCCTCCTTCCCCCCGCTCCCCTCTCCTGTCAATCAGCCCCTGCCTCTGCAAGAATCACCCCGGCTCTCTCTGCACCCCAGGTCTCAACTGCAAACCAGTGGTTCTGGGGTGGAGCCCAGATTCTGCATTGGCAGTCCTCTTTCCCAGTGATCCGGATGCTGCTGGCCCACGGACCAAGAAGCAAGGTACTATGGCATTTTAAGAATAGCTTGTACCTCATGGAGAAGCACGCTGAGGGCTGGGCATGCAAATCCAGTAAGCCGTGGTCTCTGCTCACAGGCAGGTACAGTCTGGTGGTGACGGACACATAAAAAGCAGAAGTAATACCAGGCAGCAAATGTGGTATTGTAGGGATATGCATCTTCCTCTCAACTGTTAGGCGGTGAATCAAAGCGTTTTTAGAATAAGGCGAGGAAAGACAGTCATTTAAACATACAGATAGCTGTTTCAGTATGACACAGTTCAAACCACCTGCCAATATTTTAGGAGCCTCGCTTCAGCAGAACAGTTTAGGGAGAGTGAGTGACAGCACCAGCCAGCCACTGTTCTCATCAATAACAGAGTCAGGCCCTGACCTACAGGGCTTACAGCCGTGGGATTTCACGCCCTCTTTAATGTGTTTAGGAAATAAGAAAAAAGAATGGAGGCTTGAAGGACTTGCCTGGCGGTCCAGTGGTTAAGACTCCACGCTTCCAACCCAGCGGATGTGGGTTCGGTCCCTGGGGGGTGGGGAACTAGGACCCAGGATGCCATGTGGTGCAGCAAAAAAAAGTAAAAGATAAACATTTTTTTAAATAAATTAAAAAAAATAAAGAATGAAAGATTGAGAAGAGAAAGGGTAATAGATGGATGGCAGAGATGTGCAGGTTTATGCAGTTTTGAGACCTGGAAAGCGTTAAAGGAAGAAACTGAGAAAACTCATGTGGGGCTTGGATACAGCTCAATGGTGAAACCTGGGCGCCAGGGGCCAGGGCAGCTCCTCCAATGGCCAAGGTCAGCCGTGCATTCATCGTCCTGCTGTTACTCCTTCCCCTTGAAAGGCTGCTTGTAACAGAAAGAAGAATTTAAACATGACTCCAGATTTCTGTGTTTATCGGTGTATTTGTCAGGACTTCTGTTGCCAGGGGGCAGACATGCAATTCAGGCCATCTTGATTTAAAATGGATGCTGCTGTCTGGCACTGCTGGGGAAGGTCCTGAAGAGACTCAGGGTGGAGGAGAAGCTCCAGGAACAGGATCCGTCCTGTGTGCCGAGGCCCTTTGTCAGCCCGTCTCTGCCAGCATCGAACTGTCCTTTCCTAGACAAGCATCTCCCACGCAGCCATGGACGTGGCCTCAGGCAGCCACGGGCTGGCACACTCAGACCGTCTTCCCAGCTGGCAAGAGAAATTGCCACACAGAACTCTGGGCCGGGCTTCAGTTACGCACAAGGCTATGTTCTCGGTTCGCCTCACCCCCGTTACGGGACACTGGAGCAGACACCCTCAGTGTGTGACGTTTATTTTCTTCTCGTTCCTTATCTTCGTGGTCATTTTTTTTTTCCCTATAATTTTGGCAAGAGATTGTGTAGGAGGTAAAGCATCTTGCCTCTCTTGGACTCCTTCAGCAAGTCAGAGAGATGGGAGATGCTCAATTTACACCCCAAATCCTGCAAGGTGTGTACCCAGGATGTGACAATGTGTGGCTGGAAGTGCTCTGGCAGTGGTCTTGCTAACAGTGAAGGAGGAGGACTGATTCTGTGTTTTCGTCCCTGGAAGATGCCTGCCTAACCCACGGGCATATACGGGCAGGTAATCAATGCTTACTTTGCTTGGCAGTAGTCTTGACCTGTCCTAACCCTTGATTATCTAAGGCTTGCGTTTCTGATTGCTTTATAGTCAACCGAGTTTACGTCGATTACATAAAATCAGTGATACCCAGAAACTGGAATTTCATGGATTGGTAAGTTTCCCCACCGACTGAAGCAACAACAAAAAGGAGTGACTGACCTGGGGACTTTTATTTTGTTCCATAAGTTCATTTAGGCAAGCACACTGCTAACTACTTTCATTATTTTTTTTTATGTCTTTTTTTTTTTCATTTATTTTTATTAGTTGGAGGCTAATTACTTCACAGCATTGCAGTGGGTTTTGTCATACATTGACATGAATCAGCCATGGAGTTACATGTGTTCCCCATCCCGATCCCCCCTCCCTTTCATTATTATTTCAAAAGGAAAGAGAGACAGTTTTAGGCATTCAAAAAAGGGCATATCTCAAACAAAAGGGTAGTTCTTTTTTTTTTTCAAGGATTGTGCTTTACATGAAATACATCTTGTTTTATGAAAACTCACGACAGTGTTCTAACTTTTCTCATTTCCATCAGCTGGGTGGAAACTGCCAGAGCACAGATTTGGTTGGAAGATGACTCTTTTTAAAAAACACTTATTTATTTATTTGGCTATGCTGGGTCTTCACTGCGGGCGTGGGATCTTTGATCTTCCTTGCAGCATGCAAAATCTTTTAGTTGTGGCATGCGAATTCAGTTGCAGCATGTGGGATCTAATTCCCTCACCAGGAATCAAACCCAGGCCCCCTGCATTGGGAGTGCAGAGTCTTAGCCACTGGACCACCAAGGAAGTCCCCTGAGGATAACTCTTGAGAACCACTGATGGATGCGATGATTTGGTATCCACTCAAAGGGAGCCTGGAAGAGATTGAATACTTTTCGTCAACTCAGTAGGGAAATGTACAGGTCAAATTTCAGACGGTACAAGTTTTCGTTTAGACACCCAGGTTACCAAGCTTTGTTACTCTCCTCTCCAAGCTGATGGCCTGTGCTTATGGAACACCCACTCTGTGCCGGGCTCTGAACCACAAGCTTTCACAGGAAGTAGAGCACCCTGCTGCCAGCATGTTGGAGCTTGTCTTCAGGAGAAATGACCAGCCAGCCATGAATCCTCACAGAGTGACAGTCACTCCTCTGCAGATGCATCCTGGTTTGGGGAGATTTATATTAACCAGGGGGCTTCCCCAGTGGCTCAGCGGTAAAGAATCTGCCTGCAATGGAGGAGCTACAGGAGACACAGGTTCGATCCCTGGGTCAGAAGATCCCCTGGAGAAGGGCATGGCAACCCACTCTTGCCTGGAGAATCCCATGGATAAAGGAGCCCGGTGGGCTATAGTCCATGGGGTTGCAAAAAATTGGACATGACTGAAGCAATTTAGCACGCATGTACATATTAACCAGGCTGATACATTTGAGTCAAAAGGCCAGCTATCATATAATAAATATTTATAGTCTCAGAAGCCAGGTGTGAGCAGACTTCTTCACCCTGGAGCAGTAAACAACTTGCCTTTGTTCCCTATTTGTAAAAGTGAGGGTGTTAACAGCGTCTATTCCTGCTACTGCTACTGCTAAGTCACTTCAGTCGTGTCCAACTCTGTGCGAACCCATCCCTGGGATTCTCCAGGCAAGAAGACTGGAGTGGGTTGCCATTTCCTTCTCCAATGCATAAAAGTGAAAAGTGAAAGTGAAGTCGCTCAGTCATGTCTGACTCTTAGCGACCCCATGGACTGCAGCCTACCAGGCTCCTCTGTCCATGGGATTTTCCAGGCAAGAGTACTGGAGTGGGGTGCCATTGCCTTCTCCGGCATCTATTGCTAGGGCTGGTGTAAACTGCAGGTATGCTTATCCCAGCCTGGCAGAAAACTATGGTCTGTCAGTGACAGCTACCGTTACTAACAGTTGTGGCCACTGTTTTCCATCGTCTCCCTGATGCCCTTTGTGAATGGGGTTCCACGGGAATCCTGTTCTCGCAGCTGGATTGGCCAAGTGCCTCGGCATCCTATTTGGGGCCATCACTCACAAACACCCAGACTGTCAGGAAATTCTGTTGACTCTCCCATCGAAATACACCCAGAATCCATAACTGCCCAAACTTGGAAGTAGCCAAGATCCCCTACCATGTGTGAATGGAAAAGTAAACTGTGGTCTATCCAGATCATGGAGTACCATCAGTGCTGAAAAGAAGGATGCTCTCATGCTGCCCTGATGGTCTTGGTGGTGAGGAGCCCACCTGCCAATGCAGGAGACACGGGTTTGATCCCTAGCTGGGGAAGATCCCATATGTCTCGCGGCAGCTAAGCCAGTGAGTCACAACTACTGAGCCCCTGCACCTAGAACCTGTGCTTTGCAGCAAGAAAAGCCCGATCACCACACCAGAGAGCAGCCCCTGCTCCCTGGAACCAGAGAGAGCCAACGAGTAGTGGCAAAGACCCAGCGCATCCAAAAGTAAATAAATCATTAACAACAAATGAGGTTATTAGGGTGGACTCTAACCCAATACAGCTAGTGTCCTTATAAGAAGAGGAGATTAGGGCACAGACTCACACAGCAAGAGGAAAAGCCATGTGACAGCCAGGAGAAGGTGGGCATTGCTCTGGCCAAGCCGCCACTCAGTTCCAGGCATGCCGAGTCCTAAGGCACGCGAAGCTGGCTTTATATCCTATTATTGTTCAGAGATGACAAACTCAGCAGTCTCCTTGTGGTTTTCCCAAGTCTTTCGTGTGTGTCTGTCTCTGACTCTCAGCAGATTTAAGCTCAGTACTCTCAGTGGGAATGTAATACTATTAGCTCAGGTGACCATGTGGAGAAGGCAATGGCACCCCACTCCAGTACTCTTGCCTGGAAAATCCCATGGACGGAGGAGCCTGGTAGGCTGCAATCCATGGGGTTGCACAGAGTCGGACACGACTGAAGCGACTTAGCAGCAGCAGCAGGTGACCACGGACCAGGGGCTGAAACTGCAAAATGCTATCTCTTCTTACCACAGTTCTGGAGGCTGGAAGATCAAGGTTCTGGCAGAGCTCAGTTTCTGGTGGGGACCCTCTTTCTGGCTTGTATGACATCACTAAACCCCGCATGGCTTACCTCACTGGGTACACCTGTGCAAGCAGAAAGCGCAAGCAGGCTCTCTGCTGTCTCTCCTTTATTTTTGTTTTAAACACTGTTCTCGACAGTGGTCGCACCAATTTACATTCCCACCAACAGTGCAGAAGGGTTCCCTTTTCTCCATACCTCCTCCAGCATTTATTATTTAGACTTTTTGATGATGGCCATTTTGACCGGTGTGAAAGGTGATACCTAATTGTAGTTTTGATTTGCATTTTTTGATAATTAGTGATGGTGAGTATCTTTTCACGTGCTTTCTGTTCATCTGTCTGTCTTCTTTGGAGAGATGTCTGTTCAGGTCTTCTATATGTCTCTTGTTATAAGGATACTAATTCTACTGGATCAGGACCCCACCACTGTGACCTCATTTAACCTTAATTACTTCCGTAAAGGTCCTATCTCCTAACTCAGCCACACAGGGCCTAGGGCTTCAAAAAATACATTGGGGGATACAGACATTCAGTCCATTTCAGGTAACTTGCTTTATTTTGTTATTTTAGAATTAATTTGACTTTATTTATTTCTTTAGTTGTGTCAGGTCTTAGTTGCAGTATGCAGGAGCTTTCATTGCTGCGGCATGTGGAATATTAGTTCCCCAACCAGGGATCAAACCCATGTCCCCCGCGTGAGTGCTAAGTAGCTTCAGTCCTGTCCAACTCTTTGCAACCCCATGGACTGTAGCCTGCTAGGCTCCTCTGTTCATGGGATTCTCCAGGCAAGAATACTGGAGTGGGTTGCCATGCCCTCCTCCAGGGGATCCTGCATTGGAAGCGAACCCTTAACCACTGGACCCCCAGGGAAGTTCCCACCAGGGAAGTCCTATTTTCACTGCCTTCCCCTCTCTCCTATCTTGACTTCTCTATCCCCACCAGTGTTCCCTGGGATCACATCCAGAATGAATTACCAAATCTTTGTCTCAGAAAATCTTGGTCTGTTTCTGGGGAACCCAAACTGGGACAGAAAAGCTGAATGCCATAAGTCCTTCTAGGGAAATTACAGTACTTGATAGCATGTTAGAGGCTCCTAGAAGTCTTTCCTAAAGAAACATTTCACTGAATTTAACCCAGGACTTCACAAACTTTCTTAACCGCCTTGGAATGCCCTAGAACACTTCCCAGAATTTATTTGGAAATGCTGTGTCAGGCTGGTGAAAGCTGGGTGTGCACGTAATTGGTTTATGCATGATTGTTGCTTGGGGCACGGGGATTGCGGGTGAGGTCTGGGTGGACCTGCAGGTTGATGGAGAATCTGGTAGAGGAATGTGTGTGAGGGCAGAAGCAGGGGCTGCACGTGGCAATACTGGCCATCAGCATTAATAATTCATCCAAAGGCACTGGACGAGAGGCTACAAGACCCCAGAGGATGTGGGAACGGACTTTTGCCCTCACAGGGATCATGGGGGTAGTGAGGGAGAAAGCAGAGCGAGCTGTAATAGCAGCGAGGTGACCTATGGCAAGAACCCCATCATACATGCTCTGTCTGGCCCTGGGGATGTTAATGATGCAAAAGAGAAGGGGTCATGTGCCTGCCTTGGGCTGAGCCTCTAGACGCTTCAGAGATGCTTAAGTTCTGGTTGTTGGTTTCCGGACAGTGTTTTATTTATCCGTCCCCACGTTTATTAGACTTTCAATCAGCCACCTCTGTGACCACTAAAAACGCCTTCTTCGTTTTCGCTGAGATGAACCAGATTAAATGATGTTGAAATAATATCCCCAGTTCAACATGGAATTGCACATATTCATAGTCCAGCCATTTAAAAGTGTTATTGATGGGCTAATATTCGTCCTATTAAAATTAAATGGCATGAAATCTGAATTAGCTCAATTGAATTCATTTCCTTCTGGAATATATTTATCCATGACTCGAAGGAGTCTGGGCAAAGGCCGTCTTGGTTTCCTTCAGTGAGATGCATCCAGTTCCAGGCTCTCTAATTTGGAATTTGAAGGCCCCTCTGGGCCTGGAGTAAGTGAAGACATGCCCCCTGCCACCTCTTGCTATTTTTAATCAATTTAGCTGGAAACAGGGATAAAAGGGTACCAGTTTCATAGGATTTGTTTTCTGAAATGAAGCTAATGAACGCACGTGAAGCCCTTGGCGCAGGTACACAGCAGATGCTCAAGATGTGCTCAATACTAAGATGTTGTCATCATGCCTGTAAGGCTCCTTTGTCCAGACATGAGGATGAAGTACCAGAGGGCTGGGCCAGGCACAAACCAGAAGACCCAGATTCTTGTCCCTCATTTGAAGGTGGAAGTGAAAATGTTAGTTGCTCAGTTGTGTCCAACTCTTTGCGACCCCACGGACTGTAGCTGTCCGTGGGATTCTCCAGGCAAGAATACTGGAATGGGTTGTCATGTCCTCCTCTGGGGGATCTTCCCCACCCAGCGATCAAACCCATGTCTTCTGAGTCTCCTGCATTGTAGGTGGATTCTTTACCGCTGAGCTACCCAGGAAGCCCCCCTATGGGGCCTCAGTGAGTCTTAAATTAATTTCAATCAACCAGAATTAGCAGCATGCCAGAATTCTCTCTTACTCAGAAAGCATTTTGGTTTTTTTTTTTCCATTGAATTTTGATAAGAATGAGCCAAATGACAAAAATAAGATGACATTTAATATTCAAAACAGCAAATACAGGGCTTTCCTAGTGGCTCAGTGGTAAAGAATCTGCCTGCCACTGTAGGAAACACAGGTTTGATTCCTGGTCCAGGAAGACCCCCACGTGCCGTGGGGCAACTAAGCCCGTGCACCACAGCCTCTGAGCCTGTGCTCTAGAGCCCGGGAAGAAACCACCACAATGAGAAGCCTGCGATGGAGACCCAGCACAGCCAAAAATAAACAAACAAACAGATAAAACTATTTAAAACAACACAACGACAAATACGCCCCAGTGTATGTTCAAGATTTACCTTGACTCAGCCAGTTCATTGTTGAGAATCATAAATCTGGGTTTGGGATGGTGGTTTTCAAACTGTCCTTGCAATTCCTTCAGTACAGTTCAGTCGCTCAGTCATGTCAAACCCTTTGTGATCCCATGGACTGCAGCATGCCTTATCAAGTTCCTGAAGTCACTGAGCAAAATTTCTTAGTAAATAAAATAGAATAAAAATCTTAAATGTATCTCAAAAGAGTAGGTGTTTTTCATTAAACTTTGTTTTAAGTCTGTCTAAGTGCACATATGTACGTGTGTGTGTGAATGCTCCACATAACAACCATCTCAACTGTGGGATGCAGTCAAACCACGTGATGGACACTGACGTGGTCCATCACCATCAGTTTTCAGATGAAGACGCACAGATCCACGCGGATTAATCTCCCTGCTCCTGCTCCCTAGCTGCCTGTTAGGGAGAGGCTGGGCTCGTCCTCAGCTCACTGACCCAGAGCGTTCTTTTCTGTGGACCTGGCTCTCTCCATCTCACTGTTGGTCAGAGAAATTGCCTCAGTGACCACAAGGGATTCTCTCATCACTAAAAGATGAGATCTCATTTAGTAACTAGTATTTATTATTGCAGGAAAGTGGACTAATCCATTTTAGAAAGATTTGCCATCAGGGTTGAAATAAACAGGGTCTTCTAGTAAATATTTCATCCATGAGAAAACACCTCATCAATTAAAGCCAGCCCATCTCAGTCTCGGACTTCCCTGGTGGCTCAGTGCTAAAGAATTTGCCTGGTAATCCAGGAGACACTGGTTTGAGCCCTGGGTCAGGAAGATCCCCAGGAGAAGGAAATGGCAACCTACTCCAGTATTCTTGCCTGGGGAATCCCACAAACAGAGGAGCCTGGTGGGCTACAGTCCATGAGGTCGTAAAGAGTCGGACACGACTCAGCGACTAAATAAACAACAACATCGGGAGACTATACGTTTTTATTGCCTCCTGTCTCCCCCATCCCACCCCTGTTCTTTAGCCCCACGTTGGACAACATGTCAACTAGAACCTGCTTTAAAATTGTCCAGGTAAAGGGAACATTATCACTCCCCTGCCGTTCTGCAGGAAACCGAGTTTTAATCCAGTTCCCGGAAAGATTTCCTGAGTTCTAATTGGATTGGTCCAGATATTACTGACCAGTTGGATGGCGCAGCCCACCTGACTTCAGTCAGCAAATGATGACATATTTTGACCTCTGGAGTCAAACAGTCCTGAGTTCACACCCTCAGCTCTACAACAAAATGACCTGAGCTCTTGGGACGTACCAGAATCTCGTTAGCCTCATTCAGCAAGTATTTCTTGAGAACCTATTATGTGCCAAGCACCATGCTGGGGTCAAAACTGGAGCAAGGAATACCTGCTCTCCTGGTGCTTAAATATACCAGGGAAGAGATTCCTCATACAAATGGTCATTTAACTATAATTGTACTGAATCATCAAAGAGATACTACTGGGTTAACCAGAAAGAAATATTAAATATCATGGTGATGGTGGTGGTTTAGTCACCAAGTTGTGTCCAATGCTTGCGATCCCATGGACTGTAGCCCGCCAGGCTTCTCTATCCATGGGATTTCCCAGGCAAGAATACTGGAGTGGGGTGCCATTTCCTACTCTAAGGGCTCTTCCTGACCCAGGGATTGAACCTACATCTCCTGTATTGTAGGCAGATTCTTTATCAACTGAGCCAGCAGGGAAGCCCCATTAAATATCATAGGGCTATTTAAAAAAAGGGAAACCATAGAGTTAATCAATAAAGGAATGTGTTAGGGTACCATGAAATCAGGACAATCCAGCTTCATAATCTCAGAGGACAAGAGAAGCTGCACTAAGGAAGTAATACCTGAAGAAGGTCATAGCCAGAAGGGTGGGGGAGGGGGAGGAAGGGCATTCCAGGCGGAGAGCAGCATGTGCAAAGGGCCTGAGGTCACAGAATATTTGCTGCAAAGAAGGGAGAGAAGGTCAGTGCAGCCTGTTGATCAGAGCCAGAGGGAGAGAAGGGTGCCACACAAGGATCTGAGGGATTTCAGGAAGAGGAAAATAAAACCCACACTCCGCCGATGCTGTGAGAATTAAATGAATTAAAATACCTAATGTATCTAAACTGCTTAGAACACAAAAAACTAACAGGTATTATGAGGGAAGTGTTTAATAATTTACAAACTGTAGTTGGAAGCCCTTATTTTTGGCACACAGCAAAATTTTGACAGCAAGTGTTTCTCTCAAAGAGTCTCAGAAGATTGTCAGCATCACCTGCCCAGTTCCTCTGGCTCCAAACCCAAGAGGATCCTTGACTCCCTGCCTTTTCTTCCCACTCACGTTTAATCCATCACCAAGTCTCATACCTCTACCTCCAACATCTTCAACCTCTCCTCCTGGCCCACCTCCACAATTGCCACCCTAGTGTCCATCGCAGCCTTGGGGAGAGCCCCCTGAGAAACTGTCTAAGATGAGGGTTTGCATGCAGGAAGGTTATTGGGATCAATCGCTGGAAAGCAGACAGGCAGGCAGGGTGGGACAGAAGGTTGATGGTAATAGAAGCCTCTGCCGATCCCATGGGGTGCTCTGGAACGGCCTGGATTCCCCCAAATGGAGGCAAGGAGACCATGTCCACTCTTCATGGACCACTCACTGGAGGCAGGCTGCTCCGGACAAGACAGCACACTAAGAGGACCCAGATGTGAGTTCTCTAGCTGGAAGCTTTTGGCCCCAAGGCGTCTGCCTGCCTCCTCTAGAAGCTGATATCCCAGGAGGACTGGCAAGTTGTCTTGTCCACCACAGTGTCCTGAATAGTAGGTCTTAATAAATATTTATTCACTGGAAGCCCATTATTAGTTCATAATTCAACTGATTATTTTAAGATGTGAGGCAGGTTGGAAGTGGATGTGAAATTCTCAAAGGATTACTGGTGAGATTTCTAAAGGAAGGAGCATAAAAGAGGACAGAAATAGATAATATATTTTTGAGGGAAAATGTATATAATTGTTATTGCTCTTCAAGATCCCATGTAAAGGATTATAGAGTTAATTTAGAACAGTGGTCTCAGCTTTTAGATGTTTAACATGTAAGAGATTTTTAAACATTTTGGTCAGAAAGAAGAATTCTTATTTCAAAAACTATACTGAATTTTCAAAATTATGGTCGCTTTGGGGACCATAAATGTCACATTTATAGGGAAATAAAGGGCTCCCCTGGTGACTCAGATGGTAAAGAATCCACCTGCAATGCAGGAGAAACAGGTTTGATCCCTGGAGATGGGAATGGCAACCCACTCCAGTATTCTTGCCTTGGAAACCTCATGGACAGAGGAGCCTGATGTGCTGCAGCCCATGGGGACACAGAGTCAGACATGACTGAGCAACTAACTCTCACTTTCACTGGGACATAAACCAGTGGTTTCAACTGTGGGACTCTGCCCCACAGATTCTAATTTTTTTTGGACTAGGGTGTGGGCTGAGCACTGGGATTTTAAAAATCTTCCAGATGATTCTGGGCATGGCCAAGGTTCAGAGTCAGAGCTCCAGAAGGTGAAAAGGGCATGACAATGGCCTTGGGCCCCGCGGAGACTGGTGCACTATGGTACTCTGCCTCAATCTGACTGAGCGCGGATGCAGATGCTGGAGCCAGATGTGTCCACGGGGCTGGGAAGTCCGGGTGCTCGGGCATCAGAGGTGAATTTGATTTTCATGGAATTCAGCAATTTGCCAGCAGCTGTGAGCAAAGTTTCCTGGTTCATGTGACATGGTGTCTGCTTTTATTTATCATGAAGATAGTTGAGAAAACATTCCAAATAAGACCCGTTGCACCTGTTTCTATAAATGAGCCTGTGTCCTAGTTTTCTTTAAGCTGAGATTCACTTTGCTCCCCCTTTTCAGAGTCACGGCTGCTGCAAATTGAAAATGTTCACACACAGAAACAAATTGTGCAAGGCTGTACTGAAGATTTTCTTAGTGGAGGTTACTGATTCTGTTTGTTTCTCTTGCCTTTTAGGTTTATGTGACTGCCTTGTTCAAGTTTTTTGGGCTCATGTTAGTACTTAAAGCAGAAAGCTTTTCTATAAAGCAAGAGCTATCTTTGTTAAATGCTAGTGATTCTCTTTTTCACTGCGGTAAAAAATATATATACAATGTATCACTTAAACACTACTCAAGTGTGCACTTCAGTGGCATTATGACCATCCATGTGGTTTTGCAACCATTACCACCATCCATCTTCAGGATCTTTTCATCTTGCAAAGCTGAAACCTGTTCCCATCAAATGCATGTGTGTGTGCTAAGTCATGTGCAACTCTGTGTGACCCCATGGACTGCAGCCTGCCAAGCTCCTCTGTCCATGGGATTCTCCAGGCAAGAATACTGGAGTGGGTTGCCGTGCCCTCCTCCGGGGTCTTCCCGACCTAGGGATTGAACCTGCGTCTCTTATGTCTCCTGCATTGGCAGGCAGGTTCTTCACCACTAGTGCCACCTGGGAAGCCTGTTCCCATCAAATAGCATCTCCATATATGTCTCCAGGTAGCAGTACCCCTTGCTATGGTTGCCTTTTAGACAAGGACAGATGGCTGGTATTTTGGTCATGCAGATCCAAATTCATTTTAGAGTCAGGCCACAGAGTTCAATCTAAGCCCCTCTAGATGGAAGTGGGTTGGAAGCGGTGAGAAGACTGTGAGAGCTGCCTCTCACCTTGCCCGCGTAAGCACTGGCGTGAGCCCAAGCGCACAAACAGGGTGGAAGCCATGACAATCAGACAAAATCCCAGCTCTCAGCTGTCACTTGCTTCCAATGGTGAATGGTCTTCTGGAGCTAAATCCGGGGTGAATTTAGAAAAAGAGAAAAGAGTATCTTGTGGCCCTGGGAGTGGGGGACAGTGTATGCCTGTTACCCCGGCTCCTCCACCACCTGCTCGAGTTCTGTAGCATCGCATGCGGCCTGAAACACTTCTAGCAAGTCCCTTGCCGGCCTGATACTCACACGCCCGCAATGCCTTCCCTCGCTGTAGCCAGAGAGTTTTCCAGTTCAGGGGTGATCAGCCCACCAATCTGTGCCCCTTTCCAGGAAAACCCTCATCAGTGGCTCACGTGGCTCAGAGCGCAAAGCCCCAGACCCACCATGTGTTCACAGGGCTGCATTCGGGGTTTCGCTTACTCCACCATCCACCTCACTCTCTGAGCTCCATCCTGTGACTTCCTTCCTTTCTCTTGGAAACCCCCAGATCTCCGCCATCTTGAGCCTTCTGCACACACCACCTCCCAAAAACACCCACTCCTTCCCACTAAGTCAGCTCATCCTCAGGCCTCCACCAACCCCCGCTCCCCCAGGCAGCCTTTCCAGCACCTCCTGGCTGGTCAGATTCCACGTTCACTCAATGCTCTCCTGGGAGGTGCATCTCTCCTCTGTGCCTGGGTCTCGTGGTTAGACATTTGTATTTGTGACATGATTTCATGGATGTCCTTTCACAGAGACATTAAACACCATGTGGCCAGGGAGCTCCCAGCAGTGCTGGGACCTCCGCCTTTCTGCTCAGGGCCATATCTTTCAGTAAGGCTTCCCTGGTGGCTCAGGTGGTAAAGAATCTGCCTGCAATGCAGGAGACGCTGGTTCGATCCCTGGGTCAGGAAGATCCCCTGAAGCAGGGAATGGCAACCTGCTTCAGTTTTCTTGCCTGGGAAATCCCACGGACAGAGGAGCCTGGAGGGCTACAGTCTCTGGGCTCACAGAGTCAGACACAACTGAAGCAACTTAGCATGCACACATGCACAGAGATCTTCAATGCCTGATGCTGTGGCTAGAACAAGCAGGTCTTTATGAACTGAGGAGCAAGGGGACTTGTCAACAGATGACCCAAAGGCACTGCCGAAAGACTTAGGATCCAGGCAGGCTGAAAACAAAAGGGCTCTGAGATTCCCTTAAGGACCTGGAAGGTCATAAAATTGTATGACGACGAGGGAAGGTTTCTTGGCATAGAAACAGGAACAGACAGAACAGAGGACACAGGGAAAGTGCCATCAGAAGGGAAGGCACCTCCATACTATTCTGCACGGAGGCTGCACCAGCTTACATTCCCACCCACAGTGTAGGAGGGGGCGCAGGGAAATATATTCAATATCCCGAGGTAAACCCTAATGGCAAAGAATATTAAAAATTGTATACATGCATGACCAATCCACTTTCCTGCACAGCAGAAATTAACACAACACTGTAAGTAAACCATTCTTCAATTAAAATTTAAAAAGGGAAGGAAACGGGGCACACGGCCAAAAGGTATTCTTTTCTCCCCCAGCTCTTCGCAATAATTTCTGCCTTATCCGTCGAAGTCCAGGACTGTGTCCCTATTTATCTTTCTGTCCCCAGTGTTCAGCCTCTCGTGTGCGGCAAATAATAAGCACTCAATAAATGCTACTTGAAGGGAGAGAGTCATACATCAACCGGGAAGGGAAGAACACAGTGATATTATTCTCCATCATCTAATCAGATTTAACATTCATAATTGATTGTGGCCATTGAATTCTTTTATTGTGATTTCATTAACTGTTCAGCAATCCGTGTGCTTGTATTAACCTCCCGGCCTCATTCCTGTAATTGAATGTAATGGTTTGAAAGGGTTCGTGATAACGAGGTTAGGGAGGGTCCACGCACTGGAGTGGACCGTCTACAGTCTCCAGACCCTGAGTCTGCTCCCCTCTGGGGAACAAGTCTTCCTGCACCTTCCCCGGGACTGCCCCAGCTCAGCTCCTGTCCCTGCCAAGTCACAACGCAGCCGCAGACTCAGGAGAGAGGCACACAGAAGTTTTGGAAGCTACCAGCTCTGCTTCTGTGAAAACATGTTTATTTAACTTAAGGGTTTATCTCAATTCAGTTCAATCCATTTTGTTTGGAAAGGTCACCGCTTTCTGGATGGTTCTTTAAAAGGGTTTCAATAGAACTTATTAACTGACCCGTTACCCAGAGACTCCACAAGAGGTTTGAATCCACACATTCGTGGGGCAGATGTTTGCTGGGTAGTAGGCCGTTTGCTCGGGCTTTCCTCATGGCTCAGATGGTAAAGGATCTGCCGGTATGTGGGGGACCTGGATTTGATCCCTGGTTCAAGAAGATCCCCTGGAGAAGGAAATAGCAACCCACTCCAGTATTCTTGCCTGGAGAATTCCATGGACAGAGGAGCCTTACGGGCTACACTCCATGGGCTCGCAAAGAGTCAGACACAACTGAGCGACTAACACACGCATGCACGCGCGCGCGCACACACACACACGCGCGCATGCCATTTGCTCATGCTGTTCCCTCTGCCTGGAGACGTTCGGCTCATCCTTGGGTCCTCAGTGTCCAGAAACCGTCTCAGATCCTCTGACCTGACTGAGCTCCCGGGATCAGTTTTCAAGACACCTTATTTCTCTATTTCTACCCCCACTAGACCTAAAGCTGAGTGAGAGCAGGGGCTGTGTCCAACTGCCGCCAAGTTCCCTAGCACCTAAAAGAATGCCTGGCACACAGTAGGGACTTAATAGACATCTACTGACTGTCAGATGAACCAGCTCATGGGAATAAGAAGGGCGCCTGAGACACAGGGCTCGGATGGAGCCAGGGGTTCCCTTGGGGTCAGAGGTTTGGGAGCAGCCTGGAATCAGAGGCTGGCCTGGCATTCTGCCTACCAGTGTGTACATGATCAGTTAGGTAAAAAGTGACCTTTTTATTTATATTTCATTAGAAATCTCCTTTATAACAATGTTCTAATTTTGCCATATACCTTGATGACTGTCATAATGCTTCTTCCCATTAATCATAATGAAAAGAACAAATAAAGTCAATGGTGAAACGTCATATCAATTTGATTAATGCAGCCCTATATTGAGACAGCCTTTCTTATTAGCTGTAACCTAGATTTTTCCAAGGAGAATAACTCTCGTGGTTGCTGCTTAATTTAAATATATTTCTGGAGATAATTTAGGTCAGAGTTTGTGTGTTTTTTCAAACAAACTCCATTCAAGTTCAGTGTTTAAGCAAAACCTCTTAGCAGTTGATTCCATCATATCTGGGGCTCATCACAGTCTCCTGATACTTTACAATTCAAATAACTTGCCTGGAGGCTGGATAAGACCATTTTCATAATCTAAGAGAAAAAAGAAATTTCTGTTCTGCATGTATTCTGCTTGGGTGCGCAGCTTTCAGGAGGATGCCGCGACAGATTAATCCTGCAAATGGCATTGACACGGCACGTGGACCAACCCAAGACCATGCTCTGGCGAAGGCTGTGCTCCAGGCCCCTGGTCCCCAGCCAGCAGGCTCCTGGTTTTCAGGACACAGGATACGTAGTGTTTATAATAGTGTCCTGGGACTTCCCTGGTGGTCCAGTGGCTAAGACTGTGTTCCCGATACAGGGGGCCTGGGTTCCATCCCGGGTGAGGGAACTAGGTCCCACATAATGCCGCTAAAGATCCTGAATGCCACAACTAAGACCAGGTGCAACCAAATAAATGAATGAATAAAATTATACTAAAAAGAGAACATAAACAGTGTCCTCACCATAAAAAAGGCTGACTGCCAAAGAATTAATGCTTTTGAGCTGTGGTGTTGGAGAAGACACTTGAGAGTCCCTTGGACAGCAAGGAGATCCAACCAGTCAATCCCTAAAGGAAATCAACCCTGAATATTCATTGGAAGGACTGATGCTGAAGTTGAAGCGCCAATACTTTGGCCACCTGATGTGAAGAACTGACTCATTGGAAAAGACCCTGATGCTGGGAAAGATTGAAGGCAGGAGGAGAAGGGGTCGACAGAGGATGAGATGGTTGGATGGCATCACCGACTCAATGAACATGAGTGTGAGTAAGCTCCGGGAGCTGGTGAAGGACAGGCAAGCCTGGCGTGCTGCAGTCCATGGGGTCGCAAACAGTTGGACGACCGAGTGACAACAAAAACAACACCCTTTTGATGCCAACAGATGGTGACAATAAGCCCTTGGGTTTCTTTAGCATAAATTCTCTATTTCCCATCATCTGCAAACGCCTTCGAACATCTGGGGAGCCCTGCGCACAGGCGCAGACAGGACGCAGGCATCACCTGGAGAGCAAGCCCTGGTCTTCCTGCAACAGACGAGGCCGGATCAGCTCCCAGACCTGCTCCTTTCACCTGCTCTGCTCCAGAGAAGGTGCGCTCTGGGCTGGTCTTAGGTTTTAGACTATTTTCTGTGCTTTTCATGCCTACTGTATTTTGATTTGTTTTTTATTTTCCCAGCTCCAGTGTGGCTGACATAATTTATTTCAAAAAATTCTGGAGGGTTGAATTTTTAAGACTGGAACAAAATTTTCAGACACATGTTTTCTAGCTCTTTGACAAAGGCTGCCTGTATGCTCATGTCACTGATTATATGATTGGGTAGGTTTTTTTTTTTAAGTTCTGAATGTGAGTTTTCTGGGTTCACCTTTTCTTTTTGAAGCCAAACTAAATAAATTTCTGCCTGCCCGCAACTGCTGTGAGCTCAGTGCCCACCTCTGGGTCCCAACGTTTTCCTGGGCAGAAGGCATGGATGTCAGCATCATCTTGCCCCTGACTCCTCTGCTGAGACTAAGTGCCCCGTTTTCCCATCCATGTCACCTTAAAATATGACAGTCGCTCAGATTCCTGCATTTAACAACCTCCCTCTGGTGACTCAGTGGCAAAGCATGCGCCTGCAATGCAGGAGACCCGGGTTCGATCCCTGGGTCGGGAAGATCCCCTGGAGGAGGAAATGGCAACCCACTCCAGGATTCTTGCCTGGAGAATCCCATGGACAGAGGAGCCTGGTGGGCTAAAGTCCGTGGGGTCACAGAGAGTCTGACACGACTGAGGAACTGAGCACGCCTGAATAGATGGCTCACTGGAACAGCAACATTTTATTAAAGTTTCAGAGAGTTTGGAGATAATCGAGAATTACAACCAATAAACAAGTGAAACAAACAAACAAAACAAGAAGAAGAAAACAAGCCCAACCAGGAAACAAGAGTATGTGAGGCAAGGCTTTGGCCTGGTGAATTTCAATGGCAACTTTCCCACTTGATGCACCAAACCAGCAGCATAATTTTGCACAGAATTTAGTACCGATTTGTGTTGTTTCCCCCATCCCAGAAGAGATCTTAGGACGTGCACAGCCCAAGGCAGGGTCTCTGGGACCTAAGCCCCTTGTTCTGTGTTCCCCACACATCTTCCCACGGGCTCTGGCAAGTTCTTGGGTGGTCACGGGCTGGGATGAAGCTTGCCTCCCACCCCCACGCAGGACATGAAGAAGGTCTGCTAGGCCTGGAAGGTACTGCCTCCTCCTAAAAGTCTCTCTTTCCATCTCACAACAATTCAGAGAGCAAGTTAGGTCCCAGGGAGATCACCACCAAACTCCCATCTCATGGCTCCTTGGCTGGGCGTGAGGGGGGTCTGCCTGACACCACCTGTGTTTATCAGGAGTTTCAGGCAAGTCCGGGCATGTGTGGCCGTTTATAGCTTGGGCTGCAGGAACCTATTTATGCCACAGAGCCAGGGCCCTCCTGGGACAGAGCAAACCCACGGGAAGGGGTTTGGTGTACAAGGACAAACACAGCTAATTGTGGGTGGCTCAGCAGGGTCCTGTCCCCACTCTCTCCTCCTGTCTGGCCCCAGGAGGGGCTTTCCAGGTGGTGCAGTGGTAAAGAATCCACCTGTCAGTGCAGGAGATACAGAGGCACAGATTTGATCCCTGGGTCGGGAAGATCCCCTGGAGAAGACAATGGCTACCCACTCCAGTATTCTTGCCTGGAGAATGATATGGACAGTGAGCCTGGCGGGCTACAGTTCATGGGGTCGCAAAGAGTCGGACACGACTAAGTGACCAAGCACACAAGACGTACAGATGCCCTGGGAAAGGCAGTAACTGGGCAAACTCGGGCGGGGTCCTCTGTCATGAGAATCTGAATCTTTGCATGCAATCTGCAGAAAAGAGCCAGAGTGGCTTCTGTTTTCTGCAGCTGCATCCTGACTGGCAGACACATGATGAGCAACAAAACACATCGTATGGAGTCTGGGCTCCTGGGCCTCATGGAGGCCACAGCTGCAAGGAGCACCCAAGCTTGGTTGGTGGGGATTGTCCCTAAGACTGAACAAAATCCAGTTTTTGAATCTGAAAGGGAAACCAAGTCCTTTCCTGGGGGGCCTGAGTGAGGCCCTGCTGAGCTGTCTTCTGGAATGACATCCTGTTTTTCTCATCACAAGTGGGTTTATTGTGTGTCGCAGATAACACAGTGTAACAGGTGATGCCTGCTGTTTTTCCCCATCCCCAGGTGAGACTTTACTGAGGGTGGCAGTGGCTAGTAACCATCCAGTCTCAAAGCTCGGACCCACCACAGTCTACTGACACTCAGGGCTTCTAGCTACCCTGTCAGTTACGACTATGCTTTGAACAGCATTGTATTCCTTGTTCTAGGAACACTGCCTGTCTATTTTTATATCTGCATCTGCAAGTTTGACAAGTGTCAAAACAAAACAAAAAACTCACAAAGAGGAGTATATTTGAGAGGGAGGGAAAAAAATCAAATAATGGTAGAGACAGAACTGACACTACATCTTCATTATTGGCTTTAAATACAGTATTAAACTCCACAATTCCTTTTAGAATAGTCATGTGTTGGAGCAGGGAGAAAATTTGTTTACCATCTGTGACGCTTTCATACTCAGGATCTTATGAAATGTCACTTTTCAACAGAAGAGCTGCCACCAATTTCAGGTCAAAAAAAAAATAATGGATTACTAACTTTACTTTTCAAAGAGACTAGAATTTTTGCTTATCATATTATACTCACTAATGAATGGGTATCCTTAAAAACATAATTAAGAAGATACTTAAGGCTGTGGGTTTCCATTTCTTATAAAGTACATGCAGTGTTTTGGTATTCTATTAGGAAAAGATTTGTATCCTTCCACCCCCTCCAGTCAGAGCAGTCTCTCTTCCTGCAGGGGAGCAGGCTCTGGGTCTGGCTGGGCAGATACAGGCCGCCAGGCGCACCTCGGCCTCTGGCTCCTCCTCACTGATGAAGTTCTGCAGGCGTCCAGCTCTGTGTCAGCTGGGTTAAACATTTCAGGACATAGTCAATTTTCTTTGTGGGTTTCTCTGCTTTTTTGTTGTTCAGTCGCTCAGCCGTGTCCGACTCTTTGCAACCCCATGGACTGCAGCACGCCAGGTTTCCCTGTCCTTCACTATCTCCTGGAGTTTGCTCAAATTCATGTCCATTGACTCACTGATGCCATCCAACAATCTCATCCTCTGTTGCCCCCTTCTCCTCCTGCCCTCAGTCTTTCCCAGCATCAGGGTCTTTTCCAAAGAATTGGCTCTTCACATCAGGTGGCCAAAGTATTGGAGTTTCAGCTTCAGCATCAGTCCTTCCAATGAATATTCAGGGTTGATTTCCTTTAGGATTGACTGGTTTGATCTCTTATCTCTTTACAAACTTTCTTCTCTAAACCTCACTTTACATAATAATCAGACAGGAGACTTGATCATTCATCACTCACTCCCTCTGCAGTAACTTTTATCCTGTGGCCTGTGGTCCAGCCTGAGATCTGTGCTCTAATCATCACAGGGATGCTTGAAGCCGCAGAAATACAGGAGGTGGGGGTGGGGGGACATTCAGACTTAGACCACCTGCATATTTTCTTTGGCAAATAAGCAGTTTGCTTCTCTTACTCACAGCTATTCTTTTTAGTTGATTTACAATGTTGTGTTAGCTTCTGGTATACAGTAAAGTGATTCAGTTATATATATATGTACATTCTTTTTCATATTCTTTTCCATTATGGTTTACTACAGAATACTGAATATTGTTCCCTGCAATGTAAGTAGGATCTTATTGTTTATCAATTCTATGCATAATAGTTTGCATCTGCTAGGCCAGACTCCTAATGTATCCCTCCCCCTCCCCATTAATAGCTACTTTTGAGTGAGGGTGTGAGATAATAGAAAGTATATGTTTCTATTAGAAAGATAATAGTATCATAGAAGGTCTCTGTCTCAGTTCCTGTCCCAGAGTTCCTTCGGTTCAGTTGCTCAGTCATGTCTGACTCTTTTTGATCCCATGAACCACAGCACGCCAGGCCTCCCTGTCCATCACCAACTCTCGGAATTCACCCAAACCCATGTCCCTTGAGTTGGTGATGCCATCCAACCATCTCATCCTCTGTCGTCCCCTCCTCCTCCTGCCCTCAATCTTTCCCAGCATCAGGGTCTTTTCAGATGAGTCAACTCTTCGCATCAGATGGCCAAAGTATTGGAGTTTCAGCAGAGTTCCTTAAGCCCTGATAATTCCTGAAAAGAACACTAGGGGAGCGACTTCCCTGGTGGTCCAGTGGTTAAGATTCAGGGGAATCGATTGGAGAGGGAGGTGGGAGGGGGGATCAGGATGGGGAATACATATAAATCCATGGCTGATTCATGTCAATGTATGACAAAAACCACTACAATATTGTAAAGTAATTAGCCTCCAACTAATAAAAATAAATGAAAAAAAAAACAAATTGAAAAAAAAAGATTTCACCTTCTAATGCAAGAGGTGTGGGTTCGATTCCTGATCCAGGAACTGAGATACCACTGCCTCACATATAAACCCAAATGTAAAAAAACATAAAACAGAAGTAATATTGTAACACACTTGAAAAAGACTTTAAAGATTGTCCACATCAAGAAAAAAAGAAATCTTAAAAAAAAATCCCACTAGGGGCATTTCTTGTTCTAACATTGGTCTCAGGCACCAGCTCCTGACACAGGGCTCCCAAAACCCTTGTAATTTCCTGGGGGAATAGGAGTGTCCTTTGTTCTAATGAGACAACTCTGGGTGGGCTCCTGGATGGCTCCTGGATGAGGGCTGGTCATTGGAAAGAGCAAGCCGTGATGAGAAGCTTGGAGTTTTAGCCCCACCTCATTCTCTTGAGCAGGGAGAAAGGCTGAGGATGGTGTTGATGACCTTGCCTTGGGCTTCCCAGGTGGTGCTAATGGTAAAGAACCTGGCTCCCAATGCAAGAGACATAAAAGACGTGGGTTTGATCCCTGGGTCAGGAAGATTCCCTGAAGGAGGGCATGGCAACCCAGTCTAGTATTCTTACCTGGAGAATCCCATGGACAGAGAAGCCTGGCAGACTACAATCCATAGAGTTGCAGAGAGTCGGACACGACTGAGCAACTAAACCACCACATAAAGACACCAGCCACACCCGCTCCAGTGTGTCTCATCTAATGAATGTCTCATCTAATGAACGTCTAATGAATGACTCTATTTCCAATTAAGGTCCCACTCTGTGGTACTGGGGGTGAGGATTTCAACCTCTAAAGTTTTGTGGGGACAAAGTTAGCCCATAACAAAGTTCACCTCTGAAGAGAAAAATGTGCGAGTCCAAAGGTGCGAGGCCCTGCAGCAAATTAGGGGTAAACTGGGTCAGGAAGATAGCTCAGGAATATGGTAAACTTTTCATAGGGGGTTGGAGGGCCACGGCCCTGCAGTACTGGCTGCAGGGTCCGGGGAGACTTCAGCGAGGGGTCTCAGGCAGTCCTGGAGGATGGAGTGCAGACTGGGTGTGCTGGGTGACCTTGAAAAGTCCTTCAGTTTAATGTCATTGAATAAGCATTTGCCAAGCACCCTATGCTAAGAGCTGGGTACCCTGCTGCTGCCCACAGAGAACTCACAGGTTTATGGTCAATGTCTACTTTTTTTTTTCCTAGAATTCAAAAACACTTGAGACTTCCCTGGTGGTTTAGTGGCTAAGACTCCAAGCTCCCAATACAGGGGGCCCAGGGTCACTTCCTGGTTCAGGGAACTAGATCCTGTATGCCACAACTAAGAGTTTGTATGCTGCAACTGAAGATCTCACGTGTTGCAACTAAGGTCAAAAAACCTGAGTGCCACAACTGAGACCCAGCGCAGCCAATAATAAATAAATAATTTAAAAACAGAAAACAAACCAAAAAAGCCCAAAACAGTTAAGTTCCTTTTCAAACCACATTTTCATTTGTCTTGAGCTAGACAGAGAGGTAAAAAGCAGCGAAACCAACAGCCAGGCACTAAATTACAAAACAAAGTGGTAAAGTGTCAGTTTTCTACTGGTTTTGAAACAAACAGTAATGGCTGATGGGATAAAGGAGTGGGGGGTTGGGTGGCGAGGGCCACACAAGAGGTAGGAATGAGGCTCATGGTCTCACCTCCACGTGTCCTGTTCTGACAAAAGGAGTCGCCTTTATGAGGCTCTGCAGATGTCAAATGTGTCTTGCCTGAGATTCAAGACAAGGTGTCTCTGCTCGAGGCATGCCAAATTTGCAAGCATTACAATACGGTCTCTTAATAGCAGAGTTAAATTTAATACAGCACATCTTGCATCCTGTTGAGATTTGGGAACTTACACATGCTTGTCTCCTGTCTGCCATCACTCTGCCACCACGCCACCTGGTTCAGGAAGCTGGACCTGCTGTTTCTGGTTGGCAAAAATGGGAATAATAATAATTTTCTAGCATGACGATGAGACCTGGACAAGATAGCACATTACGGACCCTGGCCCGATCCTGGCACACAGTGACATGTATAAGAGCGTTCTCCAGGCTTGCTCAGAAAGCCACAGCTGTCCCCGTTGTGGCTTCAGGAGTTCGGAGGAGCCAGTGCTGGGACGTGGTTCAGGGGGAGCTCTGGGGGCCGGGCAGGAGACTGGTAAAGAGGGGGACAGACTTGGAAGCAGAGGCCCAGGGAAGCTCAGGGGAGGAGGGCCTCGGGAATATCGGCACCACATCTGAGCGAGGCCTGGGTGGGCAGGCGCACTCCTTCCCCACACCTGTGCGTCCCTCTGCCCATGGCCACTGTCTGGGATCCAGACCCCAGGGTCTTCAAGGGCTCCTAACTCACCTCCCCGCTCCTTCCCATCTGCCCGTAGAAAGATCCCATGGGTTCAAATCCCCTCCCACCCACCTGGGCTTACAGCCCTCCGCCGCTGCCAATACCTTTAGTACAAAGTCACATCCCCTCCCGTGGTTCACAATGCCCTCCAGATGCGGTCCCTCAGGCCCCACCAACTTGCTGCCTGGCTGACAACTACATGGAAGAAACTGTCCTCCCTTGTCCTCACCATGTTCCCTGTGGTCTGTGGGCCTTTGCACCTTCTGTTTCTTTGACTTAGAATGCACGTACCTTTGTTCTCTGTCAGATTCCTGACAATGTTTCCTCCTCCAGGAAGCCCTCTTTGCCTACCACCCAGTCCAAGACTGAGTTGATATCCACACGAATCCTTAAGTTGCCTGGAGGAACCTCACAGGGTAGCCGGCAGACATGACATTCAGTAAACATCTGCTGACCGAATAGATCTAGGGGGCTCACTGTGGGCTCAGCTGGCAGATAACTGAGATAATTCACCAGCAGCTCACTGCGTGCGTCATTCAGGGGTCCAGCAGGAAACACATGGCTCAATCAGCCAGGGTCTTCAGGAGCGTGCGATCAAGGGACTTTCTATGAAGGCGGAGACAGGGTCAAGGTCAGGCAACAAGGGAGGACGAAGCACCCTCTGGGACTGAGGACCAGGGGAGGGGGCAGCCACCACCACCCTCGGCCTGATCAAACCAGAGGAGGGGCTCTCAGACCCTCAGGGCTGCAGCCGGAGGAGGGGCTGCTGGCCCTCCTGCCTCTGTAGTGGAACGACAAGGGGCCAGTCCATGTGGACACAGCCCTGGGCTCTGAGGAGTGAAGAAGGGTGGTGAGTGAATCCGTGGGGAGGAAACAGACTATCCAGCTATTCCAGTAACCTACCAACCTGTTCTAATCACCCACCCTAAACTGTCAGATGGGCTTCCCTGGTGGCTCAGCGGTAAAGAACCCGCCTGCCAATGTAGGAGACGCAGGTTCAATCCCTGGGTCAGGAAGATCCCCTGGAGAAGGAAATGGCAACCCACTCCAGTATTCTTGCCTGGGAAATCCCATGGACAGAGGAGCCTGGGAGGATTACAGTTCATGGGGTCACAGAGTCAGACACGAGTTTGCAACTAAGCCTACGTGCGCGTGCGTGCACACACACACACTGTCAGAGTGGTGGACTCCAGCTGCTGGTGTTAACATTTCCATTCCTCAGAATGGAACAGATTAATCTGCCAACTATATAGAGAATAAAAATATTTTCATTAAATTAAAAAGATTAAGACTTTTTAAAAAACTTAATTTAGGCTCTGGGTTTTATTGTAATTTAATAAAAGTAGTTTTTAACTTTTAAAAGTCTGCTTGGAGATTTGTCCTGAACTGGATATGATTCAGCCTCAATCTGCGAGTGGATCTGCTTATTGCCAGATGGCATGAGGTCTGAGCAAGGGCCTCTTGTCTGACCAAGGACATCCCTTCCCGAGGCGTGGGCATCTCCACAGAGACAGGTATAACCGTCTCCCCACTGTCTGCCCACCAGTCTGGAAGTTAGATGCTGGCCCCAGGGAGAACTGGCAATTCGAGGGTTAACAGATTGTCACCTGGATGACATCAGCGTGCAGACCGGAAGCTTCCTGCCTGAATAGACACGCTTCTTACCTTGCAAATCTGCACACAGCCTCCTGTCTGGGGCGTGCAAAGACGCCTGTGTGCATGAAGGGCTTGAGGCCAGCTGCTCTTGTCTGGATTTAGGTGGCTTCTTGGCTCAGGCCAGAAGCCCCTTCTTGACTTCTGAGCTTCTTGGCTCAGAGTGCCAGCAAGTGGAGGCTGCAGGGGCCAGATGCGAACCCAGCCTCAGGCCCCCCAAGGAAACCTAAAGTTAAAACAGCATCAGAGGAACCACAGCCGAGAATTTTGCACCTGCATCTCCATCTTCCTGAGCCCAAGCTCCAGGCCTCTCTTTGGGGAACCCAGCTCTGGTGGCCGTGTGTCTGTCACACAGTCTTTGCCATTTCAAGACCACTTGGGGTGGGGGGGCAGAGCTGGGGCAGTGAAGGGAGGAAAGAAGGGTTCTACCTGGGTGCTCTCAGGGGTCCCTCAGGGTTGCTGGCGCAGAGAGGAAGGCAGCACCCTGGACAGCAGCCAGGGTCCAGAGCACGAGTCTGGAGCAGGGTGGAGTCTGGACAAGGACAGAACTCAGTTCCCCCAATCGATGGGGCTCTGACTAAGCTAAGCAAGTGCAGGACCCCTAGGAGTAGGGGGTCTGTCGTCAGAACCCACAGAGGTGCCAGGGGAGGGCAGGACCTGGGGAGCTTGTGGGCAATACCTTATCCTGGGCTGCGGCTTCCAGTGAAGGCAGGACAGCGTCAACCACCACAACCAGTCAATCTTCCCTGGATCCAGAATCTTGAAGTCTGGACTCCCATTCTGCTCCTACACTGACCAGCTGTGCCTGACTCCAGTTACGGGTCTTCCCTGAACCGCCATTTCTTCCTCTGAAAGACAGAGTATAATCGTGCCTGCCTGCTGAGGCTTTGGTGAGGACTGAGGGCAATGTGAGCTCTCGGTGATGGTGGCAGCCACCATTGCTAATGTAGGAATGAGTTTGATAGGGTAGCTCTTCCAGAAGCCAGTGTTTGCTGCTGGCCCTGTACTCTGCCAACATTTCCTAGGAAGCATCGCTGTGTCTGAGGAGCTGTGAACGCAAACACGACCAAGCCCAGGACTTCCCAGGAGAAGCTCCACAGGCAGGTGGAGGGTTGTGGGGTACACTGATAACTCTACGCTTGTCTTTCTCCCTAGAGTCCAGCAGTGTCTGCAGACGAGCTATGGAAGGCTGTAAATAGCTAAGCAATAAATAAATAATGAACCCAATTACATGTGTGCCTGACTCTTTGTGACCCCGTGGACTGTAAGCCCTCCAGGCTCCTCTGTCCATGGGATTCTCCAGGCAAGAATACTGGAGTGGGCTGCCATTTCCTCCTTCAGGGGATCTTCCCGACTCAGGGATCGAACCCAGGTCTCCTCAGGCTCCTGCATCAGAAAGTGGATTCTTCACTGCTGAGCTACCTGGGAAACCTAATTACAGATGGTTTTAATTCTGTGAGCCTGCCTGGCCACCAGACACGGGAGTCAAATAGAGTGAATGTAATTTCCTTTAACCACACCTTCCTGAAGGTGGAGAGTGTTTGTGGGTAATCTCTGCATCCCCCACACACTGGAGAGCACGTGTCAGGCCAGTGCAGCCTACTGCCTGCTGTCCCCCAGGTCACAGGGAAGCTTGGAATCTAGAGCGGTGGAGTATCTCAGAGGCAGACTCCTGCCCCCCTCCCCGGGGTAAAGTGATTGGAGAGTCATTCCCTATGGACTGAAACCCCAAGAGGAGACAAGCAGGACAATTAAGGGAAGAGGCTGGGCCCTGTCCAGACCGCATATTTCTCATTTCTGAAGTCAGGAGACCTCCCAGACCGCATGTGCTCAGAAAAGGCTCCTTGGAGGCCAAAGGGGAGTCATGTCAAGGGGTGTTCTACCTAGATGCCTTTGCGGTAAGATCCATCTTGGCTGAGATGCATGCACCCACATAGGAGGACCCTGAGATATACCAAATATGGATGGTGAACCAGGCAAATCAAAACAAGTGGCCAAAGGAAACCCGGAAGAAATACGCCATAAAAGTAATTCAAATCATCATGAGGGCGGGACTCGACTATCTCTTTCTCTGAGTCTGCCCACATGCCATCCACATGTACCGTACTCTTTTCCTCTTAATAAATACTTTGTTTCACTGCTTTTCATCTTTGTGAGAATTTTTTTCTGCAAAGCCCAAAGGGCCAGGGCCCTCATCACTGACCACTGGTCTAGTGGCTGGGATCTGGTGCTCTCATCGCCACGACCAGGCCTCAATCTCTGGGAATTGCACAGCAGACAAGGATGCCAAGGCCTGGAAAGCCCCTTCCGCCCAGCTCTTCTCTGGAGCCAGCCGATACAGCGCTATTCCGAGCTGTGGGCGGGAGAGTGCCTGCCATGGCCCGAACACCCAGAAAAGCAGCTCCTCAGAGAACACAGGCTCCTCTCGCTCATGACCAGTCACCGCTCCGGCCCGGGGCTCCCCTGGCTCCAGACGCTCCTCGGGCCCCACGGAGGACCCCCTACTCACCTGCCCGGAGCCCCAAACTGCAGATTCACAGGAGCTGCACAGACACCAAGGAAGGGCGCTTCCCCAGAGCACAGGCAGGGCTTGAACTGTGGAAGCTTCTACATGAGAGAAGGACAAATCCATTAACTTGTCAGGTCCTTCCTCTTGGCAGAAACGCAATCGATTCTTGCAGAGAGGAGGCCTGGTGCCCATTTCCGTGCTCCTCTGTGGTCTGAGCTCGGGCTCCAGGTGTGCTGGCCAGGATGGTGTTCACAGCAGGGGTTAGGGACCCCTCTACCGGGCAGACAGGAAGCTGGAAACTCCCATGAGCCAGACAGGAAGCTGGAAACTTCCATGAGCCAGGCTGTGATGCAGAATCTCAACCTTGGCCCCGAGAAACACTGAGGGCTGGAGTTGTACGTGGGACAATTTTTATAAAAACATATGATAAAACGTAATCCCTTTTTCAAAATAGAAATAAAAATGAATCTTATTGAAATAATTTTGACTGATGCTTTGGATACTCATGAATTGTAACCTATTTGTATTCTAAGTTTTCATAGATGACTTTGCATATTTTCGCAAGAAAAATGGGAGAGAGTCTGCTTAAACTTTGAAAAAATGGGAAGCAGTGACATTTATCCAACATCTGGTGAGCATGGACCATGTAACACTTACAAACAGGATGTAACCCATTCTTCATTTAATGAAGATTGGATTAAAACAATGGAATTGGAAATAAGAAAGAAAGCTATTCGAACTGAACCAATGGCTTGAATAGATCAAACAAGATCTCTGAAACTTCATATTCTGTAGCACATGAAGATTTAATTACTAATCAAAACAGCGAGAGTAGAAGTGGGCCTTCTTCTGCTCTGGCTAAGGCTCTAGCACATAAGGAGAGCCATGGGCCATTGAGATTCTCATTACAAAACCTGCCCTGCAGGACCCGTAGGCAGAGATGGTGTGTGTGTCAGTCGTGTCCAACTCTTTGCGACTCCACAGACTGTAGCCCGCCAGGATCCTCTGTCCCTGGAATTTCCCAGGCAAGAATACTGGAGTAGTAGGTTGCCATTTCCTACTCCAGGGGATCTTCCTGACCCAGGGATCAAACCCTCATCTCCTGCATTGGCAGGTGGATTCTTTACAACTGAGCCACCAGGGAATTACCATGGTCTGAACTTGGAACATGCCACCAGGCTACAGTTCATCGGATCATATATTTTCTCCCAGAAAATTTTAAACCAAGATTTATAGAACAGCAGTTAGCCAATAGCACCATCTGAAAAGAACAAGAAATGGTATATAATTTCAAAGGTCGTAGCACTGTGGCTCCCACAAAATAGATTTTAAAATTTACTTGAAAAGCATTACCAGCTCACACTCCTCTGGGCGAGATGAGTCACCTAGTCTTTAAATAAATACACGTTGAACATCAGTGCTGAAAGGAACTGGAGGTAAAGATGGAGACCCTGGCCTCATGGAGCTTTTACTCCAGTGGAGAAGGTGGTGTGACTCAGAGTCAGGCACAGTGACCCCCAAGAAGACACGGCTGCTGGTCACCCACGAAAGCCATCTGGAGGGAGGACTAAGTGTTGGTGCATCACCCTGCCCCCCAGCCAACCATCAAAGGATGGTTCTAGCTCTCCCCCTGACCCTGGGGCCGGCTGCCTCCTCCCACTCCTTTCTGTAAGTAGCCTCTGTGATTTTAGGTGGGATAACACAGTGAATTTCTTTTTAGGAAGCAGCAGCGTTCAAATGCATGGAAATTCAGAGAAGGGAGACAGCATGGCCAAAGCTGATGTTTTTAAAAAAAACCTTCATGATGATGAATGTGCCCTTTCCTGGGATAAATGGCCGCCTGGCCCCTGGGCTATAAACCCGGGTTCCTGAGATGTTAATTGGAGCTGTTTAAAAAAAATAAAATAACAGGCTGTGAGATGAGAGTTAGAAAAAAAAAATAGGAAGCTGGAGCTGCAGATGGGTGGAAGTCTCACTGATTCCTATAGAAATAGAGCTTTTAAAATTAGCTTGGTGTAAAAATAGTCCAGGACGTGGGATTGATTTACTATCTTTACTTCCCACTGTTGATTCCATTTCTGTTTTGAGAAATCTATCATGTTGGCGGGTTCCTCAAAGACTCAATCTGGGCTCTGGCCTCAGTAACTATGACAATGGCTGATTGCTGGGGTTCACACGTGGGCCGGCAGGCAAGACCTTGGACGTTTTCACAGCCTGGCCTTTGACTTGTCTTCCTGTTGTTGCTACTTGTCCGGGAAAAATCCTTGGCTTCTTCCTTCATGATATGTTGTCACATTCCTATGCATGCACACTCAGCTGCCTCAAGTCGTGTCCAACTCTGTGGGACACCTTGGACTGTAGCCCGCCAGGCTCCTCTGTCCGTGGGATTCTCCAGGCAAGAATACTGAAGTAGGTTGCCATTTCCTCCTCCAGGGGATCTTCCTGACCCAGGGATCGAACCCATGTCTCCTGCATTGCAGGCAGACTCAGTGCTCCGTAAACAGTGTCTATGGACATTTTTACCATAAGAAAGACGGAATCTCTCCATCCCCTGCCAGCTGGCTGGATGCCACCCCCTGCGAGGCCAAGGAGGACATGCCTCCTTCCCTGTGTTCATCACGCACCCTCCTGTGTCCCCATATCCTGCTGCAAGGAGGGGGCCACAGTGTTTAACAAGCAGGCATGCAGGTAGCCCCCAGACCCAAATAGGGACCCCAGTCTCAGCTCCTCTAAGGAGACTGCCGCCCTCTGCCAGCAGGGCAGGTCAGCACCGCAGCGGGCTGGGCTGCTAGCAGCCTGCCACCCCGCCAGGCAGCCTGCCCAGAGAACCCAGGCACCTGCCATATTCGCTGACCTCATCATTTCTCCACAAGGGGCCCTAGCTCATCTACTGCACCTCTTGGGTGGGACTTCTTAAAATTTGCTTTTTGGTTATTTTTATGCTTCTGAAATGTTTGCTATCACACTGTATGTGGCTTGAACTGCTCGGAGTGTGGACTTCTGATTTTTGCCAGCATCCCTGCCAAGTCTTGATGTGTGCATCCCCCAGGACTTCCTTCAGACTTCTGTAGATGCAGAAAATGCCCCTCTCTAAAGGCTTCCTACAAGGGCTTCAGAAGCCTGGGTGCCCAGAGCAGGAAGATGTGCAGTGACCTTGGGCTGGCCGTGCCTCTCTGAACACAGTTGGGTGTAGAGGCCGACCTGCCACCCTGGTCTTTAGTGCTCCACGACCGGGGTGACCACACAGCTTATTGCCCGGGCAGGACATGCTGCAAGTAAGACCGGGGCGCTGATCAGAGCTGGCCAGCACAGTGGACACAGGCTTGGCGCCTCAACACTGGGCTGGTATCACTCCTCCAGCCTTGGCTGCCCCCATGCACTCCAGCAAACAGAACTCCAATGGCAGCCTGAGATCTCAGAATTGCTCCAGAACTTCACTCACCTCTAAAACAGATAGTGTGCTGTTCCCAAGAACCATACCATAGAGCTGGAAGGAATCCTGGACAATGTCTAATTGTGTCCCTTTTCAGATGAGTAATGGGGAGGCTGAACTTATTATCCACAGCTACCTAGTGGCAGTCAAGATGGGGCCTTAGTTCCAGAACCTCAGGGCACATGTTTATTCCTTGATGCTATTTTTAAAATGCCTTTCCACCCAGTGCGTCCTCCTCCACTCATTTGTCTGGTAAGTCGTTGTCCACTCATTTATTCATTCATTCGTCAGCCTTAAAATCGCAAACTCTTGTGGGCAGTTAAGCTCAGGACAGGATGACAGGCAGAAAGAGCAGGGATGGCTCTCAGGGGATTCCGCGGACGGTGACCTGTGAGCGGAATCCTAAATCAGGAGCAGGTTTTCCGTCTGCTTTGGTTACAGCTTCCAGAGTGCATTTCAGAGCCACTCTCTGAAATGATGGGGAAGGGGAGGGGGTTCAGTTCAGTTCAGTCACTCAGTCGTGTCCGACTCTTTGCGACACAGTGGACTGCAGCATGCCTGGCCTCCCTGTCCATCACCAACTCCTGGAGCTTCCCCAAACTCATGTCCATTGAGTCAGGGACCATCTCATCTTCTGTCATCCTCTTCTCCTCTTGCCCTCAACCTTTCCCAGCATCAGGGTCTTTTCAAATGAGTCAGTGCTTCACATCAGGTGGCCAAAGTATTGGAGTTACAGCTTCAGCATCAGTCCTTCCAATGAATATTCAGGACTCATATCCTTTAGGATGGACTGGTTGGA
The DNA here is from genome assembly GCF_019320065.1 of Cervus canadensis. NCBI lineage: Eukaryota > Metazoa > Chordata > Mammalia > Artiodactyla > Cervidae > Cervus > Cervus canadensis. The sequence continues at coordinate 80,525,211 of NC_057394.1, read as the reverse complement.
TCTCCTTGCAGCCCAAGGGACTCTCAAGAGTCTTCTTCAACACCACAGTTAAAAAGCACCAGTTCTTTGGCGCTCAGCTTGCTTTATAGTCCAACTCTCACATTCATACATGACTACTGGAAAAACCATACCTTTGACTACACAGATCTTTGTTGGCAAAGTAATGTCTCTGCTTTTTGATATGTTGTCTAGGTTGGTCATAGCTTTTCTCCCAAGGAGCAAGTGTCTGAATTTCATGGCTGCAGTCACCATCTGCAGTGATTTTGGAGCCCTAGAAAATAAAGTCTGTCACTGTTTCCATTGTTTCCCCATCTATTTGCCATGAAGTGTTGGGACTGGATGCCATGATCGTTTTTTGAATATTGAGTTTTAAGCCAGCTTTTTCACTCTCCTCTTTCACTTTCATCAAGAGGCTCTTTAGTTCTTCTTCGCTTTCTGCCATAAGGGTGGTGTCATCTGCGTATCTGAGGTTATTGATATTTCTCCCAGCAATCTTGAATCCAGTCCAGCATTTCTCAGGATGTACTCTGCGTATAAGTTAAATAAGCAGGGTGACAATATACAGACTTGACATACTCCTTTCCCAATTTGGAACCGGTTTGTTGTTTCATGTCCGGTTCTAACTGTTGCTTCTTAACCTGCATACAGGTTTCTCAGGGGAGGGGTTAGCAGTCAGGAATTTAAAAATCAAGGATTATTATTCCAACTTTTCAAAGATCATGTTTTAAAACTCTATACCGTGCTTCCATGGTGGCTCACTGGTAAAGAATCCACCTGTCAGTGCAGAAGACACAGGTTCGATCCCTGGCCCGGGAAAATCCCACATGCTGCAGGGCAACTGAGCTCGCGCTCCACAGCTACCGAGCTCATGTGCCTACAGTCTGTGCTCCACAACAAGAGAAGCCGCTGCAACGAGGAGCCTGCACACTGCAACTAGAGAGTAGCCTCCGCTTGCCAAAAGAGCCTGTGCAGCAATGAAGACTTGGCACAGCCAAAAATAAATAAAGTTATATAAAAGACCCCAAACTATATTCCAACTAGTCGTGTGGGGGCTGGGCCCTGTGGCTGTCAGATCCACCCTTGCCTGAGGGCTTATAGAAGCCCACAGGCAAACTCCATTCCTCTCTTTAAGACTGTGATAGATCCCTGGTTAAAGGCAGCAGTCCTTGGGAAAGGCCACATTTGGAGTAAAAGACGCCCTCCATCAGCGCGGCTAGGGACTGAGCAGCACAGCCTGAAAAACACCAGAGTCCGCCGCTCAGGTTCAGCTGCAAAACCTAAGATCCTCTCTGCCAGAGAGCAGACCCTGGGGGGCAGTGGCCCCAGTGCTCACCGAGGGGCCCACCCAAGTTCTGTCCCCATGAACTCAGCCCCTGAGGGTTCTCCTTCCGACAAAGCTCTTCCGAGTCGGACCTGAAGCCGTTTCACCACAGCTGGAGTGAGATGCCAGATCTGGGCCAGAAGAGGGTGCCATGATGTGCCCTCAGGCACATGCCCTCAGAGATCAACAGGGTGGTCTGGTGGCCAGCTGCCAGCACCATGGCTGAGGACAGCGCCCCCTCACCTCTCAGGCACATGCACGCCCGTGACAACACACACACGCAGCCTGGAACCTTCCACCCTGCCATCCTGGCTGGCACCAGGCCCGCCACTGAGCTGGTGCGGTGAGAGCGGTGAGCACATGGCAGACGGGGGTTATTTTTAAACACCCTTGCTCGGAGGCAGCAGTGACCTCAAAGTAGGTTGTCTCTTTTTCCGGCATTTCAGTTGTATTATAAAAGCATTTATTTGTAGAAATAGAGAATGCCAAGCTGCAAAATCACACACGTTACGCAAATAGCAGATGGCGTCTGTTCCTGGGAGCAGCTGGGACACGCCTGTGGGGTCAAGGGACCCACAGGCCACCCCATCTTGAGAACAACCATCCCCAGGAAACACGCTCCTCCTGAGACCCAGGGGCCCTGGGTGGACAGGGGTTCCTGAAGACAGGAAGGTGGCCCCAGGCCCTTCCAGGCAGGGGAAGCAGGGTCTGCTGGTGGGATGGCACCTTCCATGACCCGCCTGCTGCACCCTTGCTGCCTAGGAAAGCTGGGGGCATTTCTCATCTTCCCCAGGCCAAAGTGAATGCACTTTCCTCTGTCCATCAAAAGACAGGAGAGTAACAGGGGGAGGGGGAGGGTGGGATGAACAGGGAGAGTAGCACTGATATATATCCCACCACATGCAAAACGGATAGCCAGTGGGAAGCTGCCGGGGAGCCCAGCTCAGTGCTCTGGGATGGCCTAGAGGGGTGGGGTGGGGGGTGGGAGGGTTCACGAGGGGGGCACATATGTATACAAACAGCTGATTCATTGTTGTATAGCAGAAAGGAACACAACAGTGTAAAAGCAACTATACTCCAACTTAAAAATTAGTTAACCAATTTTTTTAAAAGACAGGAAAGAGGAAAAGGACTCAACTTCCACTCGGGGAGCCAAGAAATATGATGGATACCTGAAGGGTTGCATGGGTCCTCAGGAATTGGGTCTCTGAATAGTAATAATAATAATAATAATATAGCAGCATACTAATATACTATATTATTATTTTATTAACATTAAATAACATGAGGATGATAATATATAAAATAAAAGAATGATATCTTAATAGAATATTTAATACTATTATTAATAGATTATCATCACTTCAATGGACTGTTCTGAAAAATTGATCAGATCCTTACATACGTCAGTGCTACAGGATACTAGGAGTCCAAGACCCTCAGGGGCTTACAGGTTAGGAGAGAAAGATACACAAGCAGAGGATATCACTAAAATACAGCAGAGGAGCCACGGAGGAGAGCAGGACAGAGGAGAGCGCTCGGCCAGCCCAGGTGGAGGCACCACCAACCCACAGAGAAGGTTCCCGGGGGCTTGTTGGTGGCACCAGGTTATTGGGAGGGTCAGAGGTCATGTAAACAAAGAGGTCTAAAACATGGAGAGTCCTCTGAAAAATAGCCCCGTGGATGTTCTGTTCTGAGCCTGGGCATGCCTGCTGAAGCTCCCCTGGAGGACTCGGCTTGGTTCTCCCCGAGGCGAGGACCCCCACCCCCTGGTGTGTGCCCCCCACAAGGCACACACTGCAGCCTCCTCCCCTCTTCACACCTCTCTGTCTCCCACTGGACCAGGGGCCCCAGACAACGTGCCTGTCACCCCTGCGTCCCCAGTGCTGGGCAGTCACCAGCGGGTCATCGATACGCGTGTCTGCAGTAAATGAGTGAGCGATGAACAGCCGTGGAGGAGGTTCACTAAGGAAGCCTGAGTTGCCCCAGACGGGGCACAGCCAGCACCCAGATCACCGCCCACCCCCAGCGCCCCAACCCCGGCTTTCAGACCCAGTGCCAAGCAGGAGTTTGCTTCCAGTGCCAGAGTAAGGAGCTCAGGGAGCGAAGCAGTTTCCTAAGGTGATGGTTAGAGCTCTCCTCTGAAGCAGGAAACCCACGCGCCTGAAAAGCTCACCGGCCTCATTCCACACCAGGAAACCTTCAGCAGAGAGACCGAAGCCTTCACCTCAAGAGAGACCGAAACTCAGTCTCTGCCATTCATCCCTGGGCCACCCACAAGCTTTGTTGCTGCTTGATTTTTTTTTCCAGTTTCTCTGAGGAAGGAGTGACTATATCCAGGTGATGTTTGTGAACTTGTACAAAATCGCAGCCTCATCTCAATTCCTCAGAGCTCTGCACTGGCATAAAAAGCCACACAAGGATGACCATGCTGGGGAGATGAGACCAGGAAAACCCTGGCGTCTCAAAGGCGTGTGCAACAATGACCCGCTGCCACCACCACACGCTTCTCAGCAAGTGAAGCTTGCTTCTTTCCCATCATTAGATTTCCTTCTAACCCAGATGTCCAGGGCCTGCTTTAGGGAACCACAAACATAAGGAGGTAATAAAAGCCGCTACGAAAACCCAATATTTATCCACAAAAGAGCAGTATCTCCCTTTTACTCTAGTGGAATTTTAACTGAACCAGGAACCTGGCACAAACTGTCTCTCCAAAATATGAACCTGAAGGGTTCTGGAAATGACCCTTTTCTTTCCTTACAGAGATTTATTAAATAAACTCTGATTCCAGCAATTTAATTCACTTGTCTCTTATTATTTGACGACTCTTGAGCGTTATACTATAGATAAAACAAAGACATCTGATGCAAAGAGCCTACTCACCGGAAAAGATCCTGATGCTGGGAAAGATTGAAGACCGGAGGAGAAGGGGGCGACAGAGGACCAGATGGTTGGATGGCATCACTGACTCAATGGACATGAGTTTGAGCAAGCTCTGGGAGATAGTGAAGGACAGGGAAGCCTGGCATGCTGCAGTCCATGGGCTAAAGAGTCAGACACGACTGACAGACTGGACAACAAAATAGCCAGATCATGAATATAGAAATGTATGTGAAATGTACACTCTTTCATCTCCATAAAGAAGAGTCAATAAGCATTTTTATTATACATATCTCTATAGACGACGGAGAAGGCAATGGCAACCCACTCCAGTATTCTTGCCTGGAAAATCCCATGGACTTAGGAGCCTGGTAGGCTGCAGTCCATGGGGTCATGAAGAGTCGGACATGACTGAGCGACTTCACTTTCACTTTGCACTATCGTGCATTGGAGAAGGAAATGGCAACCTACTCCAGTGTTCTTGCCTGGAGAATCCCAGGGATGGCGGAGCCTGGTGGGCTGCCATCTATGGGGTAGCACAGAGTCAGACACGACTGAAGCAACTTAGCAGCAGCAGCAGCTATAGACGACTACATGCTCTCCTTACAGAGATGGAACTTGAATGATTCTCCGAGGATATAATGATTCTCCTGTATGAACTGCAATGAGCATGTTTTTACTCCTGGAAAACTGAGAAAAGCCTTTTAAGACCCATTACTTCGTGCCATTGGGACTCTCAAGATGAAGGCATAGAGGATTTAAAGACCATTTCCTCCCCATTCTTCACTTTATTGTTGTGCATTTGCTATCACGCAAATAAGTTGTACACAAGTATTTTTCCTCTGTTTTGTTAATATTTATACACAATATTCCTGTTTCCTGACATAATTCTTTGAGCAGCTGATGTTCAGTAATAGGGGTACTATGGAGGAAACATGATAGACAGAGCCTACCGTTCTGAGTCCTGGAGCCAGAGTTCAAGTCCCAGCTCTGAGCCTTCCTGGTCACGCACCACTCAGAGCCCCTCTCTCCTCTGTGCGAAGTGTAGGCGATGCTTTCCCTGCAGATCTGTCCTTGGGCACTGATACACCATTGGGCATGTAGTGGGGTCAGTACATAATGACAGTCACTGTTATCTTCATGACTATTTTACCCTCTCTGGGCCATTCCCCTTTAACCGCCTCTGTGACTTCACACTAAGCATGATGCTGGCTGTCCGGGGTTCTGTGTGAGCTTCCTCACTCCTCCTCCTCACCTCCAGATTTCATGCTAATTGAGAAGTAGACGCAAATCCCAGAGGAAATTAACACACAATATTCACTTAATTGCTCTCATGGTCACACTGCAGAATGCAGTGTACACCGGGTGCTGAGGTGGGTTCTCCTTCAGTCCGGCCTCTCCCTCTCAGTCCAGACCCTGAGACTGACGTGCTGAGAGAGTGGGGTCAGCATTCCCTCCCCCAGCTGTGGAGAACCTGCAACTCTCCTCTGATCCCAGGGAGCAGGAAAAACTAAGACTCAGACAGCCGAGCCATAATTACATCCAACATAGTACATCCAAGGAAGGCTGAGCGTTGAAGAATTGATGCTTTCAAACTGTGGTGCTGGAGAAGACTCTTGAGAGTCCCTTGGACTGCATGGAGATCCAGCCAGTCCACCCTAAAGGAAATCAACCCTGAATATTCATTGGAAATACTGAAGCTGGGGCTCCAACACTTTGGCCATCTGATGTGAAGAGCTGACTCATTGGAAAAGACCCTGATGTTGGGAAAGATTGAGGGTAGGAGAAGGGGGCAACAGAGGATGAGATGGTTGGATGGCATCACCGACTCAATGGACATGAGTTTGAGCAAACTCCGGGAGATAGTGAAGGACAGGGAAGCCTGGTGTGCTGCAGTCCATGGGGTTGCAAAGAGTCAGACAAGATTGAGTGACTGAACAACAATAACAACAACATCTAATCTCTGTTTAGAAACAGAGATCAAAGAATGTCATAGTTTCACTCTCTCCTGGGGGAGGGAGAGTAGGGAGGGGAAAAGAAGCAGACAGACAAAAGACATTCCTTAATTCTTCCCCAGTGAGGCAAGGAGTATTGGGAACACATCCATGTTACAGTCCAAGGAGGAGAGGAAAGAATGATTAGAACAAAAGCATATTTGAAGAAATTCTGGCCACTGTCTTAGTTTTTCCTGAAGGAATGTGTTATCACAAAGCCCTTCTGGGTGACCACCAGACCCTTTCCAGCTCCATTGTGGACGATCACGCTTCTGACACCTAGGACGTCTGTGTCTGGTTCCCCAGTAGGTGTAACTCCCAGCACCCTGGTTCAGCCTTTGCTGCCGTCTCAACAGATCTAATGGGGTGCTGGGTGCCCTGAAGGCCACTGGTAACAACTGGCTGGCTCTGGTGCCCAGCAAGCCAAAGGTTCCGAGTGATGGCCCCACCCACAGCCCCTGATGAGGAAGGGCGCATGGCACTTCTGCTCCAGCCTTTGTGTGCCCACTGGGGTGATTGATTTCCTTCTGGTACTCGATGGTCCAGGCACATCTTTTCCAGGGCAGCTGGGCACATCTAAGGCTTATCATCAGTGAGCAATGGGCCCCAGGAGGCAGGAAGCTTCAGTCTGAAGCACATTTTTTCTCTCTCTTATTTTGAGTAGCTCTGTGCTTTTCCAGCAAAAGCATGTCATCTGGCTCGGGACAAAATCCAATTTTCAGCCAGTCTGCTTTCTCCTTTAAGCAAGTTGTTCTCAATTCCCTCCAGATGGATAATTTATTACTGTGTCTTGCAGGGCCCTGCTCTTAATTGCTAGCTCATTCCCCCTTAAGCATCACGGGCTCTTTGGCCCAGCTGTGTGTGGGTGCTGGATCACAGAGTCCAGAGAAAGGCCAGTGCTGTGGTTGGCTTTTCCAATGATGACAGCTCCATTCACAGCAGCAAAAGCCCATTAAATAAGTCCATCCGTATTGCCCTTCTGTCATGTATCTATATTGCACAAAGAAAATTCATGGAATTAGAACTGCCATATGACCCAGCAATCTCACTCCTGGGCATACACACCGAGGAAACCAGATCTGAAAGACACACGTGCACCCCAATGTTCATCGCAGCACTGTTTATAATTGCCAGGACATGGAAGCAACCTAGATGCCCATCAGCAGACGAATGGATAAGGAAGCTATGGTACATATACACAATGGAATATTACTCAGCCATTGAAAAGAATTCATTTGAATCAGTTCTAATGAGATGGATGAAACTGGAGCCCATTATACAGAGTGAAGTAAGCCAGAAAGATAAAGACCAATACAGTATACTAACACATATATATGGAATTTAGAAAGATGGTAACGATAACCCTATATGCAAAACAGAAAAAGAGACACAGATGTACAGAACAGACTTTTGGACTCTGTGGGAGAAGGCGAGGGTGGGATGTTCTGAGAGAACAGCATCGAAACATGTATATTATCAAGGGTGAAACAGATCAGCAGCCCAGGTAGGATGCATGAGACAAGTGCTCAGGGCTGGTGCACTGGGAAAACGCAGAGGGATGGGGTGGGGAGGGAGGTGGGAGGGGGGATCGGGATGGGGAACACATGTAAATCCATGGCTGATTCATGTCAATGTATGGCAAAAACCACTACAATATTGTAAAGTAATTAGCCTCAAACTAATAAAAATAAATGGAAAAAAGAAAAGAAAATTCATGGAGAAGCGGTCCAGAGCTCACCCGTCATCAGGCTTTGGCAGCTGAGCCTGTGTTTACCTTGCAGTCGAGCACATGGTCCAGATTATTCACCTTCACCTTTTCAGATGGAAGGGTAAAGTCAGATGAGGGATAAAGACTTATCTCCAAGTGATATAATCTGCTAAAGATGTCATTTCTATCTCCCATCTTTGGCAGGCCGCCCACAACTCTGTGATCATCTTCCATAATTCATTCGCTTATTCAATTCCTCCTAATACAAGGTCCCAAAATAGACTGTCTTTTTGCCTTGACTGTGGTGTATTTTTACCAAGAGGAACCAGGGGAGTGTCTCAGTGCCTTGGAGAATTATTAACGGGAGGACAGGCCTGTTGACAGGCTTCACTGCTGGCTCAGACGGTACAGAATCTGCCTGCAATGCAGGAGTACCCAGTTCAAGAGATCCAGGTTCAACAAACTCTGCCTGGAGAAGAAGCAGAAAGGGACTTCTGGATTCTAAAAGAAAGAGGGATTCAAGTCTCCATTCAGTCACAGGACACCAGCTGCTGATTACTGAGGCTCAAACCCAGGGGGAGAAGCTGATAAAAAATTATTGTAAAACAGAGTTTTAATGTTGTTCTGAAACAAAGAAATCATGGAACAAATCTATGACTTTCTTTGAATTTCTAAGAAATGCAGAAAATTTGTCTCTCACCATCTCTCAGAATTCAGTTTTCCTTAAAGGTTTAATACACAGATCAGTCTGCTGGGCACAGTGATCACAGGATGGCTTTTCTGTGTCCAGGATTGAACGCCAGCCACAGGAGGCTCTGTCCTTGGTGCTTACCCAGCCTGGATGAATCCAGGCTGGTCCATGAGAAACACAGCGGGTTATGTCAAGACCCTGGGTGGGGACCACCCAGGGCCTGGGCGCTGGTTCCCACTTGGCCTTTTACTTGTGTGAACTTGGATGCATCACTGAGTGTCTCTAAGGCCTCATCACTCCCATCTGCAGTGGGCAGAATACTCCCTCGGGGGAGACAGGATTGAATGAGGCGATGCTAGATGAAGAAAGCAGGGCACCCACAATCACGGCACTCTGGGATTCCTCTGTGGTTATTACTGCTTCCATTTGGAGCATTTGTCTCTGAAGATTCAGGGTTTTCTACTTGATTCTTGAGCTTGCTTATCCTTTCACAAGTGATGATTTGACAGTATGTTTGGTGATTTAAAAATGATTTTTTCTAAAAAGAATTAAGACAGGAGGGGAAAGGAGTCAGGAAGGGAAGACCTGTGGCCCCAGCTACTGGAAAGTCATATTTTCTCAGTTTGTATCCTTGCTCGGAAAACTAAGATCATGGCATTCAGTCCCATCACTTCATGGCAAATAGATGGGGAAACAATGGAAACAGTGACAGACTTTATTTGGGGGGCTCAAAAATCACTGAAGATGGTGACTGCACCCATGAAATTGAAAGTTGCTTGCTCCATGGAAGAAAAGCTATGGCCAACCTAGACAGCATATTAAAAAGCAGAGATATTACTTTGTCAACAAAGGTCAGCCTAGTCAAAGTTATGGTTTTTCCAGTAGTCATGTATGGATGTGAGAGTTGGACTATAAAGAGAGATGGACTATAAAGAAAGCTGAGCACCAAAGAATTGATGCTTTTGAATTGTGGTGTTGGAGAAGACTCTTGAGAGTCCTTTGGACTGCAAGGAGATCCAACCAGTTCATCCTAAAGGGAATGAGTCCTGAATATTCATTGGAAGGACTGATGCTGAAACTGAAACTCCAATACTTTGGCCACCTAATCTGAAGAACTGACTCATTGGAAAAGACCCTGATGCTAGGAAAGATTGAGGGCAGGAGAAGGGGACGACAGAGGATGAGATGGTTGGATGGTATTACCAACTCGATGGACATGTGTTTGAGCAAGCTCCGGAGTTGGTGAAGGACAGGGAAGCCTGGTGTGCTACAGTCTATGAGGTCGCAAAGAGTCAGACATGACTAAGTGACTGAACTGACTGATTCTCGTTCCACCCCTTGTTGGCTGTGTGACTTTAGGCAAGATACCTAACTGTTCTGGGATGTTTTACAACCTATACAATCATGATTCTAATGTTACGTACTTAATAGGGTGATGGACAGGGAGGCCTGGCGTGCTGCAGTTCATGGGGTTGCACAGAGTCGGACACGGCTGAGGCGACTTAGCAGCAGCAGCAGCAGGATTTTAGCAACATCGTTACCTGATGTTTGTTTCGCCAGCTTCGACATCTCCCAGTCAACTCCTGTTTCTCGGCAGTCCTGTGGGCCAGTGTCTTGAAGGTCCCAGGTATCACATGTGCAGCAGTGGCCCTGCCCACCCCCAGAACCAGGAGAGGCATGCTCACTCCTCCCAGGCCAGGGTTTCCTTCTGGAATCGATGACCATGAAGCGTGGAACAGGCGGGTATATATCTTCTTGTGGGCAGGATGAGGAGGTTGGATTGGTTGGCTGAGATTCCTCCAACCTGCAGGCTCAGTGACCCTTACAAATGCGCGGTGGACATCAGTCACAATTCCATACCACAATTTTCAGCCTTCAAACACGCCACAACAGACAATAAAAGTCCCTGCCTTCCTCCTTGACAACTCCTCCCCTAAGAGATGCTTGACTGTCCCCCTGGGATGGCCTGGCCAGGGAACCACAGCAGTTTCCAGGTTTATAAAGGTCTCTGGGACCTCCTGGTATGGCCTTCTCTGCCAGGTTCAGTGTCGTCTTTGATAGGAATGTGGGCCTGAAAGGAAACTGTTTGCTCTAGAAGAGAGGCTGGGAAAGATAGCAGGCAGGTGACAGCCCGAGAGCGCTGAGCTGTCTGCAACGAGCACATTTAGCAAGCATGGTGGGTGACAAGAGTCACACTTTGTTCAGCAAAAAATACATTCCATCTCCCAGCATCATCCCCCACCTCCACACTCCTCGAAAACCGTACCAGGGAATGTTCAGTTTTTAATGTCTTTTTGTAGAGAGAGAGCACATGATTACGGTTCAGTTCCTTTTCACCCTGCAATTCTTTGTGGAATAAAATGCCATTTTATTATGCTGTGATAGTGGTTATGATTACACAGGGCACTGAGACAGAGACTGAGCTACAGACTGAAGGGCAATCTCACCATTTTTAGAGGTTCCATTATTCCAGGACCAAGTGCCATTCCATCTTTCTACTTAACATTCTATGGCCGTTGCTTCAGACTAATTATAATTCATCCGATTACCTAGTTCTAACGGTCTAATTTTATCATTGTGTAATTAAGCTTCTTCTGGCAGCATGCTATTTAGCCATAAAAGGAAAATATTTCTTTTCCCATTTTCAAAATTAGTTGAGCGAGACAAGGGAAGGGAGTCATACCCACCTAATTCTATGCCTCTTCTGAGCAATGGTTTTTCTCATTGACCTAAAGAACGAAGAGGTTAGTCCAAGAGAAAGCTTCTCAGGTATAAGATGTTTGGAGCATTTCTCCTAGAAAGACAGCAGTAAATCAGCCAATATTATTCAAACATTTTAATCATGCTGTTGTCACTGTTTAATCACTTAGCCGTGTCCGACTCTTTATGACCCCATGGACTGTAGCCCTCCAAGTTCTTCTGTCCATGGGATTTCCCAGGCAAGAAAACTGGAGTGGGTTGCCGTTTCCTTCTCCAAGGGATCTTCCTGACCCAGGGATTGAACCTGTGTCTTCTGCTTGGCAGGTGGATTCTTTGCCATTGCGTGAACTGGGAAGCCCACTTTAATTATGACCTTGCAGCTAAAGACCCAAAAGGAGGATGAACAAGGTTTCTTTAGCAGTCTTTCCTACAACAGATAATACTGTATATCTAAGAGACTGAGGCTGCTCATGGCTTATAGAGTATACAATATCCTGTGACTGAATTGTGGGTGGAAGGTACCCACAGGTGGCCATCGGGTGGCCAAAAGTATTGGCTTTTCAGCTTCAGCATCAGTTCTTCCAATGAATATTCAGGATTGATTTCCTTTAGGATTGACTGGTTTGATATCCTTGCAATCCAAGACTCTCAAGAGTCTTCTCCAACACCACAGTTCAAAAGCATCAATTCTTTAGCATTTACCCTTCTTTATGGTCCAACTCACATCCATACATGACTACTGGAAAAACCATACCTTTGACTAGACGGACCTTTGTCGGCAAAATATATCTCTGCTTTTTAATATGCTGTCTAGGTTGGTCATAGCTTTTCTTTCAAGAGCAAGTGTCTTTCAATTTCATGGCTGCAGTCACCATCTGCAGTGATTTTGGAGCCCAAGAAAATAAAGTCTGCTCACTGTTTCCACTGGAAGCCTGGGAGTTGCCCAATTTCATCTTGAAAGCCAAATCTCTTCGAAACAGACCTGTTATCGAAAGTCTTGGTTTGCAGAAATCCTTTTCTACCAGAAGGATTCTGTGGATGAAATGTGCCTTCAGTGAGAGAGGGTGGAGTTATTTAGAACTCAGCTTTTAGCAGGCAGTGGTTATCACTTTAGTGGACTTAGGCATGGACCTAGGCATTTGGCCACTGTACTTCATGATCTCCGAGTGGAAAAATAAAAGCAGGGTCTGCCTGTCTTTCTCTTAAACCTTTTGCCCTGACATTCCAACAAGTGTTTTAGAACAGCAGAAATGAGCTTCTTTTCCCAGCGTGACAAGAATGACCTACAGCTCATTTTCTTTTACACTGTCCTTATGAGCTATGCCCTGGGCACTGCCAGCCAGCTTACTCCAGGCTTTAAGTCACATCACTGCAATGAACTGCCTGGGGCCTGGGGACACAGGGCCCCTCCCACCCTTGGCTTACTCCATTAGATGAAAAGGGACTTGGGAGGCGGCTTCCTTGGCTCTAGGACAAGGTAAACTAAATTCTCTGCCCCCTTTGTATCCTGCCAGCCTAGAGCTGACTCACTGGAAAAGACTCTGATCCTGGGAAAGATCAATGACAGGAGAAGAAGCGGGCAACAGAGGATGAGATGGTTGGATGGCATCACTGACTCAATGGACATGAGCTTGAGCAACCTGCAGGAGATAATGGAGGACAGGGAAGCCTGGCATGCTGCACTCCATGGGGTCACGAAGAGTCGGACCTGACTGAGCAACCCAACACCAACAACAACAAGCCTAGGGAAGCCACCGAGCTGATCATCAGGGTAGCAGATCAGAGCTGGGGAAGTGCCGTTATCAAAAGGGAACATATGGGCTATTTTATTCTTTGCTTGTATTTAAACATTTCCATAACCATGGAGAAAATGTCACTGAGACCTAGCTCCTTTCTCTGGGCTTTGTGGAATGAGCCACAAGTGACCCACAGGAGCCATTCTGTGCCAGAGCTTTGGAGATGTGGAAGCATGACAATAACCTTGCTTAATAACAGCCTTAGCACTAGACCTCGGGGGATTCCCGGCAGCCTTGGTTACTCTGGTTCTTATTTTCCTTGCCCTGTAGGGTCTTCAGTCACTTCTGAACACAGAGAGACTTTTAGCTGGAAAATTTGGAGCTCTTATTTCAAACCTGCCACAAAAAAATGTCCCCCACCCCCACATTATAGCCTGCGTATATGGCACAGCGTCTGCAGATGGATGGGCTGTGTCTCAGCTCATGTGACGCTGCTCGCTGATTATTGTTTTCTCTCTTAATTGCTAACAGTAATCTAACTCTAATGTGCTCACTAATAAGCACAGCTGAGAAGCACAGCTTAGGAACTTCATGGACTTCCCAGGTGGTGCTAGTGGTAAAGAACCCACCTGCCAAAGCAGGAGACAGAAGAGACGCAGGTTTGATCCCTGGGTCAGGAAGATCCTTGGAGGAGGGCATGACAACCCACTCCAGTATTCCTGCCTGGGGAATCTCGTGGACAGAGGAGCCTGGAGGGCTACAGACCATGGGCTCACTAAGAGTTGGACATGACTGAAGTAGCTGACCCTTTGTTTATAAAAGAGGAAACTAAGGCTCAGAGACACGCAGTGCCGTTTGCTGGGATTACACAGTCACAAGGTGGGACCAGAAGCCAGGCGGCCCCAGCTCCACATCTGCGAAGGTTCGCACTATGGAACCTTCATCCTTAAGGATGGATTTGCAAGTCCTGCTCTTGAACTGAGCTCTCACAAATACATGGACCAGATGTCTACTTCAGTATTAATTATAACAGTGAAAATCTGGAAGCAATCTAGATGGCCGACATGAAGAAAATTATAAAATGAATGGTGACATACTTAATAAATATTATCTAAATATTATACAAATATAATTCTATGTTGCATATTGTAATTATATGTTATGTAAACATTACAAACCATTTTTAGAAATTATCTAACAATCTCATAGAATACTTGCAGCATAATGTTGAATGAAAAAATATCAGGCTACAAAACTGAATACATATAATGTGGCAGTAATTTTGTTTCATATATACAGTAAAAGAGTAGAATACATCAAAGAGAGATTTTTTGAGATGGTAGGATTATGAGCTATGTTTGCTCTCTTTCTGAAACCTTTCCACGATTTAGGATTTTCCACAATTTGCATGTCTTAATTAAGTGTATAATTAGAACAAATTTGTGGTTCTTTTAAGAGAAAAGATATCATCAAGCCTCAGCCACTTGAGAGAGATTTTTCTCAAACTGGGAGATGGCGATTACAGAGGATTATGAAGAAATTCCTAGAAGTGAGAGAGCTATTTGCACAATTGTTGTTGAATTATTAAATGGCAAAACCTGAGCCAAAGTGAAGAAGACAAGTCAGCACCTGGAGCTCTTACATTTCCTCCCGTCCCTTCTTTCTGCAAGCAATATCTGCTGAGGGCTCGGAACGGCTGCTGTGAGCCTGAGCGGCTATGTGTGTTGGCGGCTGTAATGAAGTACAGTGTGGCTTCTCTCCATGTGGGGTGTGTGTGTGTAAGTGATGTGAACCAGGCTTTGCTGAGAGCCGGGAGATCTGCAACCCTCTACCCTTAAATTTCACTTCCCAGAAATAAAATAAATTTAAATTCAACCCACCTCATCTTTTCTGTATATAAAATAGAATTTATTTGTTGACACCCAGTGCTTCAGAGGATATAACCACAAGATAGGAAATAATACCATTAATTTGAAATTCAATTGGCAGTAAGATTCAAGTGCCATAGATTACTTAGCCTTTGATCCAGTAATCTTATCTCTGGGCCTTTACATGAAAGAAAAAAAAATTAAGAAGCAGAAACAGCTATACGCCTGGAGATATTCATCCCCAGGTTATTTCAACTGGTATAAAATTGGGAGCAACAAAGAGTTCCCCAAAAAAGGAGGATTTGTAATAAAACTAGAGCACATTTGGAATGACATTATGGAGAAAATCATTACAAAGAAATGCTTGTGATGTAATACTTTAAAATCAGAGCATTAAACCTATATATTATTTTGTCATTATGAATATAATTATATAAGATAAATGCAGAAAAAACTGTGAACTGTTTTGTTAGAATGGTGGGATTTTGGATTAGTTTCTCTATTTTCCAATATTAAAAAAAAAAAAAACTATGACAGTTGCTCCTCCAGTTTTCTTGGGGAGTGCCTCCTGCTGGGCTTGATGGTTTCTAACCGCCAAGCACAGCATCTGTAACACGCAGCCCTGGAAAGGGCCTCTCTGCAGTTGCCCTCTCTCAAGTTGCCAGAGTTCACATGCCTGGTTCTCCCACCTTCTGGCCGTGTGCACTTGGTGGTTTACTTGCACCAATGTTTTCTCATCTGTAAAATGGAAGACCTTGAAAGGAAGTGAGCTTTGGAAAACATTTTTTAACATTTATTTGGCTGCACCAGGTCCTAGTTATGGCACACGGGATCTTTCAGTCATGGCTTGCGGGAATCAAGTTCCCTGACCAGGGATCAAACCCCAGGTCCCTGCCTTGGGAGCATGGAGTCTTAGCCACTGGATGACCAAGGAAGTCTCTGGAAAAGCATTTTTAATGGTTCACATCTCCCAGGGTGAACTGACTGGTAAAGTTTTCACCACAAACCTTCATGGAGAAACATACTGCACTCAAAGCTGTGAGAGAGGCCGAAATCAAAGGTGCTGGCAAAGCTGCAAGTCGGGATGAAATCCTAGCTGACATGTTAGAGAAGCAGGTCCAAGGCTTTACCTACTCCAGGAAAAGGACTAGACCTTTCCAGAGAGCAGCAGAATGGACAAATTCTGAGAGAAGGCAAGGAGGTAGTCCTGGGGTGAGGGCCTAACACAGATTTTTTTTCACTTGCACCTTTACCCATCTATCTGGTGGCTTCCCAGGTGGCACTTGTGGTAAAGAATCTGCCTGCCAATGCAACAGATGCAAGAGATGTGGATTGGATCCCTGGGTTGGGAAGATCCCTGGAGAAGGAAATGACAACCCACGCTCTATTCTTGCCTGCAGAATCCCATGGACAGAGGAGCCTGGTGGGCCATGAGGCCGCAAAGAGTTGGACACAACTAAGCATGCATCTATCTATCTATAAACCTGCCTATCCATCTATATCCGTGTATTTTAAGCTTTTGGAAAATTTCAAACCTATCCTAAGGAGGAAAAATGATATAGCAAGGTATTAATCACCCAACTACAAGAAAATGAATGTTTCACCTAGTACTCACCTATACCCCTTCCCTGGATGATGCTGAAATAATAATTTTATCCATATATCTATAGGTACTTGGGATGTATCTCTAAAAGACAGACTGTTTTATTTAGAATAATCACAATGTGATCATCATACCTCAAAAGTTAGCAGTAGTTCTTAAGGGTGCTGTGTGAGGACTCCCCACAGGGAGGTGACTGGGAAACGTGGTGCATTAAAACATTCGGGGGGCAACCAGGAGCCACGGCCCATTCGTGTGACATCACCCCTTCCCCCATCACTGCAGACAGGGCAGCCTGAGAACCACCTGAGATGCCAGCCACCCGGTGGGAGGCTCACAGGTTTGGCACAGGACTTTCTACTCCAAGTTCTGCAAGGGGCTTCCCTGGTGGCTCAGCTGAAAAAGAATCTGCCTGCAATGCAGGAGACCCTGGTTTGATTCCTGGGTCAGGAAGAGCCCTTAGAGGAGGGCATAGAAACCCACTTCAGTATTCTTTCCTGAACAATCCCCATGGACAGAGGAGCCAGGTGGGTTACATACAGTCCATGGGGTCGCAAAGACTGATCGACTAAACACAGCACAGGTCCTGCAAGACCAAAGTGAGGGCTGGAACTTTGGAGGGATCTTTAAATAAACCCAAAACAAACAGCCTAAGAGGATGCTAGAGGGAGATGGTTTTCAAGCAGGGTTCACAGGACCCCGGGATCACTGAAGAGGGAGGAAGAAGAGAGGAGGATGAAAAGGCTTTGTCCCTCACAACTCAACCGTGAGTTCACTTCATTTCCACCTTCTGGGCTTCTAGAACAGGATCCTGGGGGAAGCTTTTCCATGGCCAAACCAAACTTCAGCTGGAGAGCTTCCCCTGCTGGTCAGGGAGGTGCCAAGATATGCGGATGTGGGAGCCAAGACCCCAGCTCCATGGACTTCAGGCCAGCCTCCGACCCTCATGCATCTCCTGCAAAGTGAGGGCAACACTGGTCTTTGCACAGATGAGATGAAATTAGGTGTGAAACAACACCTAGCACATATTGGGCATTTAATACATTTTAATTGACATCATCTAAATATATCTGCCAAATTATGAACTGCTATATTGAGAAGCTTATAAGATATTACTTTTCAGGAAATTTGGAAAAATATATTTCTGCATCTTGGTGCATGTTATTAGTAATTTACATAACTTGCTGGGGGGCTCTCCCGATGACTAGTTCTAAGCCTGTGGAGTAAGCTAACCTCTGGCGAGCATATTCCAGTCCAGTGAACATGGTTTCTGCACAGCATGGGGCAGTAACATTCTTTTTAATTTTTGGTTGCACCCCGGGAAACATGGGAGCCTAGATCCCCTATCAGAGATCGAACCTGCACCTTCTGCATTGGAAGGCAGAATTTTAACCACTGGACCACCAGGGAAGTCCCGATAGCAACGTTCTTTAGCAAAGGACAGACACCTGAGGAATTGTCTCCTGATCGTAGCTGTGACATAGCCGGAGGTAAGGGAAATGAATGGCAAGCATCCTGAATCCTGGCAACACTGGTGGCCCCAAGGATGCGATTCTTCCCCAATATGCATCTACTTTTATGTTTTATCTTAAGGCGATGAGACTTGGAAAGATTTTGAAGTGTGACTCATAATGACTCCATCTACAGAAAATCAGGGCTCAGAGCTTTAGTCTCCCAGGGACAACGTTCTGGGACATTACTTGCTGTGATTCACCGCTGCACATCAAAGGGAAAAAGATGGGCTCCTTTTATGCGGGGGTGGGGGGTGGGGGTGGGGTACGCTGAGCAGGAAGAAAAGGAATGAGGTTGCCATGAGGACAGCTCCTCGAAGTCCTGGAAGGAGAATGTGGCCTCTGCTGAAACCCAGCTGATAACCTTAAAACACAAGCAGGAATCTTTGATATTTCCAAGTTTCTCTCCCCTTCTAGCTCCCCACCGCTCTGCAGACGGATGGGATTTTCTGGGTCCTTCCTGCCCTGCAAGAAGGCCATTCTCCCCTCCCTTTAGATAATGGGCTGTGACTTTTGCCTGATGAAATAGCCACTGCTTCCCCAGATGACCAGAACAAAATCTGGCTCTTGGCACAAAAATCAACCCTCCCCACCTCCTCACCCACAGTGACAAAAACAGGAATGAAGTGTTTGCCTGGCACTTGTCAGCACAGAATTCTGACTGAGTGGATTTCTCTAATCCTTTGTTGTCATGGAGATGGGCAGGGGTGTGCACAGCTGAAGCCTCGGAGATGGGCAGTTGGTTTGAACTGATGGTTTTCTCCCTTCCCCTGACACTAAAATGCAGGCTGGGGAGAGCTCCCCTCCACACACACCACACTCCCAGGCCTGCTTGGCCATGCTGCGACCAAACCACCGTGCTCGCCAGGCTGAACAGACCCATCCCACATGGTCCTAAATCCTTCCTCCTCTTTGTCTCAGTGCTGATCCTCATTTCCTCAAACACAGTCCACTGCAATTGGCTGATTTAATAAAGGTTTTTGAGGTGGGGTCCCAGTCCCCTGAGAGCTGTCTATCCCTGACATCAACTCCCTGGTTCTCTTTAACCTTTTCTCAAACAAGGGACAAAAAGAGAATTTCAAGTCCCGCACAGAATGTTCTCTTTGGAAAGCTGAAATAGTCAAGAAATTCATTCCTGAGGGGAAATATTTGCAAATGATGAAACAAACAAGGGCTTAATCGCCAAACTATACAAACAGCTCATACAACTCGACACCAAAAATAAAAAAACCACTCAATTGAAAAATGGGCAGAAGACCTTACTTCTCCAAAGAAGACATACAGATGACCAGTAGGCATGTTGAAAAAAATGCTCAACATCACTAATTGCCAGAGAAATGCAGCTCAAAACTACAATGAGGTACCACTCCAAATCAGTCAGAATGGCCATCGTTTAAAAGTCTATACCATGAGGAGGAGACATGGCATAAAAAAGAGAAAAAATTGCCTACAAAAAACAAATGCTGGAGAGGATGTGGAGAAAAGGGAACCCTCTGCACCTCTGATGGGACTATACGCTGCGACAGCCACTCTTGAGAGCACCATGGAGGTTCCTCAGAAAATTAAAGTTAGAATTACCATGTGATCTAGCAATCCCGCTCCTGGGAATATACCTGGATGAAACTCTAATTCAAAAAGGTATTTGCACCCCTATGTTCATAGCAGCACTGTTCACAACAGCCAAGGCATGGAAACAACTCAGTGTCCACTGACAGATGAATAAAGGATAAAGATGAATAAAGATGGATAAAGGAGATGTGGTACATATATACAATGGAATACTACTCAGCCATAAAAAAGAACAAAATAATGCCATTTGCAGCAACATGGATGCAAATAGAGGTTCATACTGAGTGAAGTAAGTCAGAAAGAGAAAGGCAAATACCATATGACATCACTCTCATGTGGAATCTAAAATATGGGTCAGATGAACTTGTCTGCAAAACAGAAACAAGCTCACAGACATGGAAACAGACTTGTGGCTGCCAAGGGGAGGAGGGGGATGGAGAGGGAGGGACTGTGAGTCTGGGGTTAGTAGATGCAAACTGTTACATTTTAAAAGGATAAACAACGGAGGTCCTACTCTGTAGCACACTCAATATCCTGTGATTAACCATATGGAAAAGAATATTTAGGAAGAATGTATATATGTGTATAACTGAATCATTTTGCTGCATGGCAAAGACTGATACAACATTGTAAATCAACTACACTTCAATTTAAAAATTCATTAAGCTATACATTTAAAGTGAAAAAAAAAAAAAAGGAAACCAATTCCTGGGACAAGTGGTGGTAGGAGGATTCTGTCTTGGGGAAAGAGGGCAGATTTATCCCTTCTCAGAGATTATCTCCCAAGGGCGATCCTGTTACAGCTCGACAGGAGGGCAGTGGTGAATAACAGCCATCCTCGGGTGCTCACGTTAGGTTGGACCAGGGAACTGAAGACAGTGAGACGCATTCCCTGAGTCTAAAGGAAGGAATGGAATAGTTCCCTGTGCTCTACATTAAGTCCTTGCTGTTTATCTATTATGTAAGTAGTAGTGTTTCTGTTAATCCCAAACTCCTAATTTATCCTTCACCCCATTCTTTCCTCCTTGGTAGCCACACATGTCTTTCTATTTCTATGAGCTTGTTTTTGTTATGTAGACAAGTTCATTTGTATCATTTTTTAGATTGTACATACAAGGTCTGTCATAGAGGTCTATCATAGATGTTTGTCTTTCTCTATGTTTAAGCTGACATCTGTACTCTGATATTCCTGAGTTCTTGCTTCCAGCTTGGATCATTGTCTGGTCCTACACCCTACTCTGCACCTTCTTCTGAATGTCTGCACACACCCCACTCATCTGTAGACACTGGACTGGATTTTGGGGAATGAAAGTGTGCTTGCTTCTCAGTTGTGTCCAACTCTGCCATCCCATGGACTGTAGCCCACCAGGCTCCTCTGTCCATGGGATTCTCCAGGCAAGAATCCTGGAGTGGATTGCCACTTCCTTCTCCAAGGGACCTTCCCGACCTAGGTATCGAACCCGCATCTCCTGTGTTGCAAGCAGATTCTTTAGTGTCTGAGCCACCAGGGAAGCCTGTCTCTGAATTATGGGGTCCTTAGAAACTGAGATCCTAAGGTTTGCGATCTTTGTTAGCTACACTCATTTGATATGCTTTGCCTTTAGTTAATGGATCCCGTTTTAAGTCCACCTTTTTATACAACCAAGAAAGAAACAAGAAGCCTGGATCCAGCATCAGAACATGCCTTCTGGGATACTAATCTCACATTATAGGCTGTGATAAACCAGTTGGCCACATTCCTACTGGGCTACCCAGGTGGCACTAGCGGTAAAGAACCTGCCTGCCAATGCAGGAGACATAAGAGACACGGGTTCAATCCCTGGGTTGGGAAGATCCCCTGGAGGAGGGCCTGGCAACCCATTCCAGTATTCTTGCCTGGAGAATCCCATGGACAGATTGATGAAGAGGCAGTCTGGCTCAGGCTTAGCAAAGCTCTGCGAATTGACAAAAAGAAAACCAGATTAAACCCTGCGGTGTGTGAGCCCAATGAGGAGGGATTCTATAGAAATCTGGGCAGACATGAATCCTAATACATCGGTCCCAGAAAAGTTATCTCTCCTGGAGATTATTCAAGGATCCTCTGGGGATTTCAGCTGCCAGCCTCTCTGTCCAGCCACCAAAGATGCCAGGCAGGGCACGCTTTGTCTGGTTTATAATTCTAAACACGGTGACCATGTGCTCCCCAACTTGGTGAAGAGGAATGAGTTTCCACAGTAAGAAAAAATGATGTGAAAAACTAATTTTTCAGTTGAGTGCGGATAAAAAGATGAAGGTGATTTTTTTTAATTAGGGAAGAATTTGGAATTCTCTTACTCGAATGTTAATTTCAGTATGAAAAATAACTCTGAAACAGAAAGACACTATTTTAGGCAGTGTGTTTTTTTCTCACTGACTTTTTAAAAAATTTCAAGCCTACAGAAAAATGAATAGAACTGTTTGATGAATAACTGGATTGCCTTCACCAAAGTTCACCAATTTTTAATGTTTTATGGTTGTCTGAGTTTTTAATTTGTATTTCTTCTCTTTCATTTTTTAATTGCCTAAAACTTTATTTTTATTTTATGTATTTATTTTTTGTTGAAATATAGTTGCTTTATAATATTATGTTTCAGGTGTATAGCAAAGTGGTTTAGGTGTGTGTGTGTATGTATACTATATGTATATACTCTTTTTTTCTATTCTTTTCCATTATAGTTCACTACAAGATATTGAATACAGGTCCTTGCGCTATGCAGCAAATCCTTGTTGTTTAGTCTGTATGTTTCTTGACAGTATTGACAATTTTGGGGTTCATTTATGGAGAATGAACCCACAGGGGCCAAGTCCAGAGACACATGGCTGGTGGTGATGGTGATTTAGTCCCTAAGTCATGCCCAACTCTTCGCAACCCCATGGACTGTAGCCCACGAGGCTCCTCTGTCTATGGGACTTCCCAGGCAAGAACACTGGAGTGGGTTGACCATTTCCTTCTCCAGGGGATCTTTCTGACCCAGGGATCAAACCTTTGTCTCCTGCATTGGCAGGTGGATTCTTTACCAACTGAGCCACCAGGGAAGCCCATGGGTGGTGGGAATACACAAAATTCCTGTCCTTGTGAGGCTTAGTCCAATCTAGTAGGGAAGACAGAGAGGCAGAAAATAAATAAATATAGTATCAATGCCATATAATTTGAGGTAGAAAAAGGACTTCCCAGATTCAGTTTTGGATGTCTGTAAGCCAACTGGCCAAGCTATGAAATTTGATCACATTATTTGAGAAATCCGTGAAGTCACCTTAAGGGTCGGAGGCTCACCTTTGGAAAGCACAAATCCCCATGCTGTACCCGGGCACACTCCCAGCCTGGCCCACGAGCCCTGGAAGACTCCTTCAAGAAGTCTGCCTGCAAAGGGCAGGCCAGGGCCCAGGCTGGTGGCCGGAGGGGGACTCGGCTCCACTAGTTCAAGGCTGGGCTGGGCTGGGCCTACGGAAATGCAATGGTGGGGAAGCTCTGGAGGAAAGAGGTGGGGAGTCTCCAGCAAAGACCCCTGGTCCCTGAGAAAGTACAAGGACTGGGAACCAGAGCCAGGGAGGGAATCAATCTTCTTTTATTAATTTTTGTAACTTTATGGAAGGTTCTTTAAATTCTATAGCACTTCACAAGTTTCACACCCATGACTTCATACAACCCCATAAAAACCCTTTCTCCCTACCCTGACCCCTTTATTGCCCCTCCCCCTTCCCTCTCCCCACTGGCAAACACTAGTTTGTTCTCTATATCTGTAAGTCTGTTCTTTTTTTTGGTTATATTCACTAGTTCACTGTATTTTTTAGATTCCACATGTAAGTGATATCATACAGTATCCGCTTTTCTCTGTCTGACTTATTTCACTTTGCATAATACCCTCCAAGTCCATCCATCCTGCTGCCAATGACAAGCCTCTGTTCTTTTTTAATGGCTGAATAAAGGGGCTTCCCAGGTGGCCCTGGTGGTAAAGAACCCACCTGCCAATGCGGAAGACGTAAGAGACACAGGTTCGATCCCTGGGTCAGGAAGGTCCCCTGGAACATGGCAATCCACTCCAGTATTCTTGCCTGGGAAATCCCATGGCCAGAAGAGTCATAAGGTCGCAAAGAGTCAGACACAACCAAAGTGATTCAGCACCCATGCAGGCAGAGGGGACTCAGCTTTCCCAGAAGAACATCCACATCCCCCGCCGGAAGGAGGAGAGAGGGACAGGCTGGGAGTGGCCAGCAGCTCCCAGGAGCTCTGCATCCTCACCTCTGCCCTGTGAACCAGGAGGTGAGGATGGTGGGGAGGGGCAGAGGAAGGAGAGCAGGACGCTTGGAGCATTCTCAGTGGAGCATCTGAGAGTGAGCTGGCCCTGCTGGGGCTCAGAAAGTCTTTCCTGACTGGATCTGCACGTGTCATTTGGGAAACTCCCACCTGCATTTTAACTGGAGGGAATTAAAAGTAAAAGCCCCGTGCCCACCTCCCTCAGAAGCTGCAAAGATAGGAGCTCTTGTCCTTGTTAGAAATATGAACGGTGGCTGTGTAGGCCTGGCCTGCACTGTGCTTGCCTTTCAGGCTCCGTCCCTGGCAGAGAGGCGACAGGGAGGGCTAAGGGGCTGAGCTCGAGGATCACAGGCCAGCCCTGATCCCGGACGTGGGGCCGGGAGTGGACACGAGTCCTGAGTGAGGCCAGAGACCGGCGTCTGTTTTCAAATAGAAGAGTGGGGTCCCTGGAGCCTTCTGCCCGGCAGCAATGAAAACTGTAGCTTATTAGAAAGGGAAAGCCCTGAATGAACACACAGTACAGCCTGTGTAGACGCTTAATTAGAGGTAGCTTTTAAAAAAATCTTTTGTGGCTGGTTGATTCAAAGGTGTGAGAAAGGCTATATTTATCACCCCCTCCAGTCCCGGGGAGCTCATTAACAAGAAAATGAAAGGTGCTAAATTTTAACAACCTCTCCTTCTGCAAAGCTCTGTGGATTGATCACTAAAGACATCTCCATTTAATTTATAGCAAAGGCTTTCCTTTGACCCATGCTGAGGGGGCTGAGAAGAAAGCAGCTGGGCTGATGGTTGATGGCTTTTATGGATGAGGGAGAAAGAGAGAGAAGGCAACTGGGCTCTTTTCTGGGACCTACAGTTGGCAGACATTCTATCTCCAGCACATTTTATCCATGTGATGCCCATCTACAGTGGGAATCCTTTCCCACCACACTCCTCAGTCCTGGTCCACTGGAAATGACCTACTTCACACAAGGGTCAGACCACCATGCCTAAAGATTCAGAGATATTAAGAGAAGGACCTTCCTGTCCCCAGAGCCAATTTAGCTCTTAACTAACTGTGCCACATGGAGTCCCAGAGTTGGAAAGGTGGTCTTAAGAAAAAAACAGTACATGTATGAGCTTTGGGTTCAGATGGACGGGAAATTCTCTCCTTCAGTAAAGATGAACGAGGTGCCTGCTATGCCCCAGGCTGGGTTGGTCAGTATTCAGAGAAGAATAAGTTCTCACCTTCAGGAGCTCTGAGAGTCACAAATATATGTGGCATTCCCTTCGTGGAGCCAGCACTGTGCTATGGAGGATGCAGAAGAAGAGTGAGAGTCCCTGCCTTCAAGGAGCTTCGCTGGGAAGAGAAGACAGGATGTCCAGGAACAGGCTGACACCCAATATACCTATAGTTAGGTATTAGCATGTATGAGTTACAGAGTGCTCCCAGGGCAACACATGAAGAGGCAGCTTTGGGAAACCAGTCATGACCAGATGATTTATCTAGGAGGGCCAGGGAGGGCCCCCATAAAGCCTCTCTCCCTCTGGGGTCACTCCACATGACATCATGTTAAAATAACCAGGCCATGTAGCCTGCCTTCTCATGGCTGTTTGACCGTGACTAAGGAGCTAGGCTTCGTTGTTTGATCTGTCATCCACAATAAGGAAGTGGGGTGTGAGAAGCCTTTTTAATCCCATGGTCATCTGGCCCACAAGGAAGGGTAGATTCATCCTCTAAGGTTATCTTGGAAGACAGAAGTTCATTTGACTTGATGATGATGTCACATGTAAAGGCAAGGCAGTCTCCCAGGATATAAGGCAGGAAGATAAAACACAGGATAAAAATGAGAGAAAAGTTAGAAGAGGATGAATTCCAGATACCCAGCATCCATCTGATGGACATTTCTAAAGGAAATGGAGATGAAGAAAGAGATAAGTAACTGAGAGAAGAAAAATCCCTCGTCTGAAGGAAGATAGAAGTTTTCACACCGAAAGGACTCTCTGAGAACCAGGCAATTTTAATGAAACAACACACCAACCACACCTCTAACCACATCGTGGTAAAACTATAGGACTCCAACCATGGGCAGAGGGTTTTAAAACTACCAGAGGGAGGAAAGCAAGTGACTTACAAATAAACAGGAGTAAAACTGTCCACAGTCACCTTGTCAATGACAGCAAAGCAATTCCTTTAAAGTTTGGAAAGGTATTTTGAACCTGAAATTGTATCTCCAGCCAAATTATCAACCAAAGGATATCCGGGTGGCCTGTGAACACCTGAATATGTATTCAACATCATTACTTATTGGAGAAATACAAACTAAACCCACATGAGATACCTGCCAGGATGACTAAATTAAAAGGTTGACCTTTACAAGATTGCCAAAGAGGGCTGACTGCAGCTCTCATCCTTTGCTGGTAGGAATGCGAATGGCTCAATCACTTTGGAAAACTGTTAGGGTATATCTACTATATATCCAAGAGATGTTCACAAAAAGACATGTACAAGATGTTCATAACAACTTACCTGTAATAGCTAAAACATGGAGACAATCCAAATGTCTACCAATAGGACAGTGGAGAAACGCCTTGAGATGGTGGTGGTGGTTTAGGCCCTAAGTCGTGTCTGACTCTGCAACCTCAAGGATTATAGCCAGCCAGGCTCTTCTGTCCATAGGATTTCCCAGGCAAGAATACTGGAGTGGGTTTCCATTTCCTTCTCCCGGGGATCTTCCCGATCAAAGGATCAAACTCATGTCTCCTGCATTGCAGGCAGACTCTTTACCACTAAGCCACCAGGGAAGCCCCAAGGAGAAATTTCTTACTACACAGCAATTTTAAAAGCACAGACTGCTGATACACACAATGATGTGGAATCTCACAGTTAATAAGATGCAAATACGCAGTAGAAAGTGAGTGATTCAATGCATATGAAGCTCCAGAACAGGGAAACAAATCTGTGGTGTAGAGACCACAATAGTTGCCTGAGTTGTTCTGTCTTGGAGCCACTGCCCCAGAAAGGTCACGAGGGAACTCTCTGGGTAATGGAATTGATGTTCTTGATCTTAAAATGGGTGGTGGTCAGATGTTGAGAACAAACTTATGGTTACCAAGTGGGGAAGGGGGAGATGGGATAAACTGGGAGATTGGGACTGACATAGAGACACAACTATGTATAACTAATGAGAACCTACTGTATAGCACAGGGGACTCTACTCAATGGTGACCTAATGGGAAGGAAACCCAAAAAAGAGGGGATACATGTATGCATATAGCTGATTCACTTCGCTGTACAGTGGAAACTAACAACATTGTAAAGCAACTATACACCAATAAAAATTAATTTTTAAAAAATAGCTGGTGATTACATACAAAAATTCATCTTGTTGTACACCTAAGATTTGTTTCCTTTACAAATACAAATTACATCTCAACAACTAACAACAACAACAAAAAAGCAAAAAGTTGTCAAACAAATGGAAGGCATTTGAGGGACTGCAAAAACTCAGAAAAAAATTGTGTATCTTCACCAACTTTATAGAAACAGAATTATTCCTGAATCCACACCAGCAAAATATTGAAAAGAAAGCAATGAGGAGAATGTGCTGGGAAAAATAAGCAGTAGTGCCTGAATAAGTTATGGATCAAAGATTAAAACCATTTTAACTTTATGCCTGGATGATTCTCCTTTGAGAGCCAAGATTCTGAAGACAAAAAATATATTTATTTTTCTAGAGATTCAATAACACTCTTGTCTGTGAAACTTTATAATTTTTATAATTATATTAGAATTTTTATATATAATCATCATTTAAAATAATTTCTGCAATGGTAATATTATCGATCAATTTATGCAATTTCAATGTTGAAAATCAACTTTAAGACTAAGCACAGAAGACATATTTAGTCACAAAACCAAAAGTGTACAGGCCAAGGCAATGTCAAATTGATACAACTAACTGAAACTAGGGGTGGGGGGGGTGTGGTGGTGGTGGTCTAGTCGCTAAGTTATGCCCAACTATTTGGGACCCCATGGACTGTAGCCCACCAGGCTCCTCTGTCCATGAGATTCTCCAGGCAAGAATACCAGAATGGGTTGCCATTTCCTTCTCCAGGGGATCTTCTCCACCCAAGGATTAAACCCGCATCTCCTGCATTAGCAGGCAAGTTCTTTACCACTGGGCCACTTGGGAAGCCATCTTTTAACTGGGAGTCCAGAGACACAATCCAATGTGGGTGAATCAAAAATTGGGGTTTAGGTATATTATTTAACGTCATAGAGGTAACTAGCTAACAGAAGAAAGAAAAATGCTACTACAACGAAAATTGGGAAAGGAAGGTGGAGGGGGAGATGGTGAGATATTATCCATAGATTCTATTTCTCCATCTATGGACGATCTGCTCTGAAAAATAAGACACAGAATTACAAGTCATCACTGTAAGAGCTTTAAAAAATAAAAGTGTTAGCTTCTTAAGAAGGAGTCCAGAGATGGAATGTCAAGGTCAGAGATATTGACATTTTATTTGCTTATGCCCTCCTGTATGCTAATTATTTTAAGTCTATTCATGAATTATTTCAGGAAGGAGGAGAGGGGGAGTCAGGGAGCTGGAAGATAGACCACACCTTTTCTGCCTGAGGAGCCCTGAGAAGAAGAGCTAAGGCAACAGAAGTAGGTCAGCTGAGCTGGAAACCAGGGTTCCTAAGAAATGCATTTAAACGGACCTTGTGATGCAAAGACAGAAACATATTCTCCTGCCTGTCTTGATCCACCATGTGGGGAGAAGAGAGTTGGCTCAGCAGACTTGAGATCTTGAGACCTGAGGTCTCGGAAGAGCTGGGGTCCTCAGGTGGGGGGATGAAGAGTGGGATTCCCCAGGCGCACGGTTTTCTGCGGAGGAGGTAACCCTCTCCACTGCTCTTCTGCTCATATGATACTTTGGTAAATTAGACACCATCTCAGAAAATAAAGTCCCTTAAGCCCATCACCCACCCACCAAGACTTACAGAGACCCCTGGGCTGGGAGGAATTGGCGAGGAGATCAGCGATGCCCACCTGGACCGTACAGCGAGGGGACGGCAGGGTGAGAGGACAGGGAGGCGGGGGGCTTGTGACCAGGACGGGTTAGCATGAGGGGCATGGGAGAGCCCACCCACAGGACCCGTTTCCAAGCCCAGCTCAGCCTCTCCTAGTGAGCTGACCTGTTTCCGGTCTGTAAAATGGGGACAGTAGCCATAATGTGCTGAGAACAAGGCTCTGGGGCCACAGGAAGTGCTTCCAGGAGTCAAGGGACACACAAGCAGAGCTCTTGCCGGACCCCTCCATGCCCCAGGGAGCCAAGACCAGCCCCTTGTTTCTCCAGGTGTCACCGCCTCTCAGAGGATCTGGGTAGAAGGCACACAGCCTGCTTCACCTTTAACACAGAACATCAGGGACTTCCCTGGTGGTCCAGTGGTTAAGAACCCACCTACCAATGCAGGGGACACAGGTTTGATCCCTGGTTGGGGAACTAAGATCCCACAAACCTTGGGGAAACTAAGCCTGAGCCACAAGTACTGAGCTCACGCCACAACTGCAGAGTCTGTGTGATGAAAGGTCCCACACAACCCAACTGAAACCCGACGCATCCTAATGCTTGGTCTCCCACTCACCTCACTCCTTTCCCCCAGCACTCGGGGTGTCGGTCAGTGACAGGTGCTGACTCAGTGACTGATGCAGATGACGTGATGGGCTTCCCAGTCTGACTCCAGTCTGGGGGAGTTTTGTGGCTCTGTGACAGGAAGTCAGGCAGAAAGAGAAGGAAGGAGGCCCTGGCTGCAAAGGGGAGCTTGGCTGTGTGGGCTGGGGGAGAGTGCAGCAGAAGGGGCAGGTCCAAGCAAACAGCCAAATGGTCCAGCTTTACTGGTGGCAGAGGGTCTGCTCATCCAGCGAATGGGGACAAGCACGGAGGCAGAGCCGCCTGCATAAACACGGGTGTGCTGAGTGTCATCAGGAATGGGTTAAACGTTACTGAGTTTCAGCTCTGGTGGCACCTCAGAGTCACCAAAACAGCTTTAGAAACATGGGTCCCACCCCCAGAAATTCAGACGCAGTGGGTTTGGGTTGTGACCTGGATGGGGGTATTTTCTAGAGCTCCCTGGATGCTGGCAGAGAAGGCGAAGGGAAGTAAGCCTGTCCTAGCTGGGGCCAGGGGGGGAGAGGAAGGACAGATAGACGAGTGGTAGCTATGCAAGGAAGGAGCACCTGCCCGGATGTGACATCCGTGCACTTCAAGACAGGAGTCAGGTTTTGTAAAGTCTATTAAAAGGCCCCTCAGACACTATCAGGAGGTTTGCATTCCTCTGTCATTCATTCTCTCTCTCTCTCTCTCTCTCTCTCTGCGGGTGACAGACAGCTGAGTCCCCAGGGTGTAGAACTCTTAGGCTCAGACTCCATTCACCCCAGCACCTACAGTTCTCAAACTCAGGTACAAAATAAGCTTGTTTGAAATGCGAATTCCCCACCCCAGTGCCTGCTACCCCATGGTTCTTGGTGGGTCAAGAATCTACCTGCAATGCAGGAGATGCAAGAGACCTAGTTTGATCCCTGAGTTGGGAAGATTCCCCTGGAGGAGGAAATGGCAAGCCACTCCAGTATTCTTGCCTGGAGAATCCCATGGACAGAAGAGCCTGGAGAGTACAGACCATGGGGTCAGAGTCACTGAGCAACCTAAGAACACAGGCCACCTCCCTGCCTAGAGGTCTGAGGGCGGTAATTCTGGGTGGGGCCTGGAAAAGGGGTGTCTACCAAAGGAATAGCCCCCCAGGTAATCATGTGACTGATGGTCTGTGGCCCCAGGTTGAGAAAGGCTGATTTGAGGACTTGGGGAGAGAGTTTGAGGTATTTGGTTTTGTAAGGGCACTCTAGTCCACCTAAGCAGCATCCGCTGTGAAGACTGTTCACAGTTTACTGGAAGGCAGGAAAATCAGGAAAAAAAAAAAGCAGGAGGAAAACCAACTCGTAGGGCTCCAATCTGAGCGCGCGTGGAGCGCGAGTCAGAGGGCATCCTGTCAGGCCTGTTCTCACACATGATACTCTGACGGGGCGCCTGTGCGTAGCTTCAGCCTGTCAAGAGCTGTCTCACCCTCCCCGGCTCCAGGTGGCCCCCCATCCCAAGCAGCATCAGAAATGCCCAGAGCCTTCCAGAGCCTTCTCCACCTGAGACGGGGCAGCCAGTGCCGCTAACCTGGCCTGGGGCCCTGGGTGTCTGAGGGGAAGGGCCTGAAGGCGGAGGGCTGCGAGCAGACGCGGGACACTCCACAGACTCTCCCTCATCGGGTTTCCTGGGCTGGGGGCGTGCTCGCACTGCAGCCTGCACGATGGAAAAGCAGGTCGACGCTCAGGTAAATGCAGGGACAGATCTGCTCCTGGCGGAGAGACCTGACTCCCCCCCGGGGGGGTCACCCCCACCCCCTGTATTTTCCTACACTTACGGATGAGTGTTTCTTTTCACTGCTCTACTGGGGAATCACTTAACTTCATCAGGAGTGAGCCCACAGCCCGTGTGGGCCTGAGCCTAAGTCTGTCGGGCTACAGGGCGGGAAAAGAGAACAGGCATGGGACTGAGAAGAGGGCACACGGGTGGCCAGCCCCCAACCCCAGTGAGAGTCTGGGGAATGGCTCCCTGAGGCCCCTCACTTTCCCTCACTGAAAGGACTCATGATGTCTGTCTGTGCTCCACCTAGGGTTGAGAGAACGCTGACCTCCAACCAGCCATCACAGTTCCAAAGAACAGGAATCAGATAATGAGTTGTGTGGTGCAGAAGAGCCCTGCTGATCCTAAAACTCTTGTTGAAAAATCAATAAACAGCAAAGTCCTACTGCTTGGCACAGGGAACTATATTCAATCTCCTGGGATAAACCATGAAAGGAAAGAATATGAAAAAGAATGCATATATGTGTATAACAGACTGAAAACCACAATCACAGAAAACTAACCAATGTGATCACATGGACCACAGCCTTGTCAAACTCAATGAAACTATGAGACATGCCGTGTAGGGCCACCCAAGATGGACAGGTCATGGTGGAGAGTTCTGACAAAACGTGGTCCACTGGAGAAGGGAATGGCAACCATTTCAGTATTCTTGTCTTGAGAGCCCCATGAACAGTATGAAAAGGCAAAAAGACATGACACTGAAAGATGAACTCCCCAGGTCAATAGGAGCCCAAAATGCTACTGGAGATCAGTGGAGAAATAACTCCAGAACAGACTGAAGAGATGGAGCCAAAGCGAAAACAACACCCATCTGTGGATGTGACTGGGGATGGAAGTAAAGTCCGATGCTGTAAGAGCAATATTGCATAGGAACCTGGAATGTTAGGTCCATGAATCAAGGCAAATTGGAAGTGGTCAAACAGGGGATGGCAAGAGTGAACGCCGACATTTTAGAAATCAGCGAACTAAAATGGACTGGAATGGGTGAATTTAACTCAGATGACCATTATATCTACTACTGTGGGCAAGAAGCCCTTAGAAGAAATGGGGTGGCCATCATAGTCAACAAAAGAGTCCAAAATGCAGTACTTGGATGCAATCTCAAAAACGACAGAATGATCTCTGTTTGTTTCCAAGGCAAACCATTCAATATCACAGTAATCCAAGTCTATACCCCTTCAGTAATGCTGAAGAAGCTGAAGTTGAATGGTTCTATGAAGACCTACAAGGCCTTCTAGAACTAACACCCAAAAAAGATGTCCTTTTCATTACTGGGGTCTAGAATGCAAAAGTAGGAAGTCAAGAGATACCTGGAGTAACAGGCAAATTTGGCCTTGGAGTACAGAATGAAGCAGGACAAAGGCTAACAGAGTTTGTCAAGAGAACGCACTGGTCATAGCAAACACCCTCTCCCAGCAACACAAGAGAAGACTCTATACATGGACATCACTAGATGGTCAATATCGAAATCAGATTGATTCTATTCTTTGCAGCCAAAGATGAAGAGGCTCTATACAGTCAGTAAAAACAAGACTGGGAGCTGGCTGTGGCTCAGATCATGAACTGCTTATTGCCAAATTCAGACTTAAATTGAAGAAAGTAGGGAAAACCACCAGACCATTCAGGTATGACCTAAATCAGATCCGTTATGATTATACAGTGGAAGTGAGAAATAGATTCAAGGGATTAGACCTGATAAACAGAGTGCCTGAAAAACTATGGATGGAGGTTCGTGACACTGTGCAGGAGGCAGTGATCAAGACCATCCCCAAGAAAAAGAAATCCAAAAAGGCAAAATGGTTGTCTGAGAAGGCCTTATAAATAGCTATGAAGAGAAGAGATGTGAAAGGCAAAGGAGAAAAGGAAAGATATACCCATTTTAGTGCAGAGTTCTAAAAAATAGCAAGGAGAGACAAGAAAGCCTTCCTCAGTGATTAAAGCAAAGAAATAGAGGAAAATAATAGAATGGGAAAGTCTAGAGATCTCTTCAAGAAAATTTGGGATACCAAGGGAACATGGCAAATAGATGGGGAAACAGTGGAAACAGTGGCTGACTTTATTTTTGGGGGCTTCAAAATCACTGCAGATGGTGACTGCAGCCATGAAATTAAAAGACACTTGCTCCTTGGAAGAAAAGTTTTGATCAATCTAGATAGCATATTAAAAAGCAGAGACATTACTTTGCCAACTAATAGTCAAAGTCCATCTAGTCAAAACTATGGTTTTTCCAGTAGTCATGTATGGATGTGAGAGATGGACTATAAAGAAAGTTGAGTGTCAAAGAATTGATGCTTGTGAACTGTGGTGTTGGAGAGGACTCTTGAGAGTCCCTTGGACTGCAAAGAGATCCAACAAGTCCATCCTAAAGGAAATCAGTCCTGAATATTCATTGGAAGGACTGATGCTGAGGCTGAAACTCTGGCCACCTGATGCAAAGAACTGACCCATTTGAAAAGACTCTGATGCTGAGAAAGATTGAAGGTGGATGGAGAAGGGGATGACAGAGGATGAGATGGTTGGATGGCTTTACTGACTCGATGGACATAAGTTTGAGTGAACTCTGGGAGTTGGTGATGGATAGGGAGGCCCGGCGTGCTGCAGTCCATGGGGGTCACAAAGAGTTGGACATGACTGAGCGACTGAACTGAATTGATGTGTATAACTGAGTCACTTCACTGTACAGCAGAATTTAACACAACATTGTACATCAACTAGACTTCAATATTTAACAAAAAGGAAAGAGATCAAGAGACCATGACAAAGCAGCTAAATCTCTTAAGGAGCAAACCAGGGCTCTCAAGGGGAGTGAAAGTGGTGAGGCTGTGTCAGGAAGAAAGTCAAGAGCTGAATGACGGCTCGAGATGTTGGCCAAGGCACATAGGAGAGCAGCAGAGAAGTGCAGTCAGAGCCTCACACGTCCCTGAAGGACTATCCGAGACTCAGAGCTTACGTCTGCGTTGCTAACGGCTAACCAAAAGGATGTTGTTTTTGTCGTATAGTTGCTAAGTCGTGTCCGACTCCTTTGTGAACCCATGGACTATAACTTGCCAGACTCCTCTGTCCATGGGATTTCCCAGGCCAGAATACTGGAGCAGGTTGCCATTCCCTTCTCCAGGGGATCTTCCCAACCTAGGGATCAAACCCACATCTCCTGCATTGCAGGCGGACTCATTACTTCTGAGCCACCAGAGAAGACCTCCGTGTTCTGGATACAAGTCCCCTGTCAGATAGGTGACTTGCAAATATTTTCTCCTAGTCTGTCGTTTGTCTTTTCACTTTCTTAGTGGTACAGCTTGAATTGCAAATGTTTTAAACCATGATGAAAAATAAATAAATAAATAAATAAACCGTGATGAAGTCCAATTTATCTACCTCTTCTTTTGTCACCTGTGCTTTTTAAGAAACCATTCAATTTCTTAAATCCAGTTGTTCCCTTCTTTGTGGAAAAGACTATTCTTTCTCCTCAATAAATTGTCTTGACATCAGTAAATTAGCCATAAATGGAAGGTCTTATTTTTGGACTCTTAGTTCTAGTCCCTTGACATGTCTGTCCTTAAGCTTGTACAACAATGTCTGCATTACTGTTTTAAAGTAAGTCTTAAAACTGGGGAGTGTAGGTCCTCCAACTCACTCTTCTGATAATTGGGGTCCTCCAGGAATTTTAGGATCAGTTTGTGGATCTCCATAGGAAAACCCAACTGGGGCTTTGAATCTGTGGATCACTTCGGAGAATACTGCCTTGAATATGAAGTCTCGTCATCTCAGTTCCGGTGGATTCAGTTAATACAGAGATTTATCATCAGTCATCATCTGCCTCAGGAAGGACAACAGCGCTCAGGTCTACAACTTTCCTTCCATCTGAATTCAGGTGGCGACACTGAAAAAGCAATAAAGGCATCACTGGATAAAGTAAGCAGATTGTGCTTCAATTTTTAAGACATTTAGAAGGACTATTTGAAAATCTCTAAGCTTTTAATCATCTCCATCAGGGGTGTGTCTGTGTGTTTAGTTCGCACCTGGCCCATACAGTGCTGGCTGCTACAGAAAGCCAGTTTATACTGGACGGATTCCAGCCCTGCTCATGGTTGATATTAAGGAACTGCTGGGGCCCTAACAGGACAAAATCAAGGAGGAAATGTGGCCGTCATCTTCACTTTTTTCTCCGTGTCTCCTGCAGATCAGTGTTTCTGGCTCCAAGAAGAAAATTGCTTTCCCTGAAAACTCACTGGCCCTGGGCGCAACGGCCACCCACGGAGCGCAGTGGACACTCCTTGGGGGTTAAGGGCACACATCCATCTCACTTGTCCGGGGCTAGCTGTGGCCAGCACCTGGCAAGGGGAGACACCCTCTGTTCTTCCCTGCACCTTAATGAAACAAGGCTCTGAGCTACAGGAGGTGCAAATCTGGCTTCATTTGCAGAAAAACCACAGTCACTAACCCCCCAGGAGGCGATGGGTATTGTCTGGACTTGCTATTCTCAGCTTACACAGTCCCAGACCTCTCCTCCGGGCACATGCCTCTTTCCCAAGTAGAAAACTCAAATGGGAGCTTCTCACATGGCTCTTGAGGGGTGCTTGATCCTCTTAACCCTCAGCCAGGCAGCCCTGTAGGGACGCTTCCTGTCAGAGAGGAACATCCACCATCCTCCTGTGCTGGCACTTGTCTAGGGTAGAAGACAGCAAAGATGGACATGAACACGGGACCTGGTTACAGAGGGCGAGGCTGGGAGGGAATCCCTTAAAGAGGCATCACGTCCTCAAACACCCACAGCAAAGCTGAGGCTCCAAGAGGTGGGTTCACCACTTGGGCTGTGAGGAGTAACTGGTACAGTTGCTCAGTTCCAGGTCATCCAACTCAAAGCCTATTTGGTCTTCATCCCGCTGCCCCTCAGTTCATTCCTCCTGCCCGTTTGTCTATAGACGGTCCCTGATGAGCTGGAAAGAAGCTGACGTCAGGAGACTCCTCAGTGAAGGGGGTGGGGGGGTGATGGTGGTGGGGAGCCCACTCTGCGAGTGTCTTCAGAGGATGTCAGTGAAGGTCAGCCGGAGACTGAGGTTCCCAGAAGGAGACAGGGAACAAGACCGTGTCCAAGGTCAAGGTCAAGGAGACAGCCCGCCTGGTTCTTCAAGACAAGGAGCTCCAGAGCTCCTCCAAGGATGCCCAGCCGGCTCACCTCCCGCCTCCGTGCCAGACAGCAGCCCCCAGGCTGCCAGCTGTCCCCATCACACCCTGAGCATCGTCCCTATTTTTAAACTCTTCTCTTCTGCACCCTTTTCATCTGACAGGTGAGGAATTGCCGTCATTTTCGCACTGAGTAACACTCATTATTCACTCTCTGCAGTGAAGACCTTAATTACTACCTGGTCACTCCCTCCTCCTAAGCCAAGGGAGCCTTTTTAATACTGAGGGGGGATCAGTCCAGCTTTCATATAACACCTGCAGATGAGTGACAAGGGATGGAAGACAGGCTGCATAGGGGAGAGGGGCTCAGCTGGAGGCATTTTAACATTAGTCTGCTGTTTGGGCCCACGTCAGTGCGCAAGAAAGAAACAGCTTGCAAAAATATCTGTGGCTGGGCTCAGTGGTGAAGAATCCGCCTGCCAATGCAGGAGACTCGAGTTCGATCCTGGTCCCAGAAGATCCCACGAGCAACAAGGCCCATGCAACACAGCTATTGAGCCTGTGTTCTTCAGGAAGAGTAGCTAGGCCCCGCTCGCTGCAATGAGAGAAAGCCCTCATAGCGAGACCCAGCACAGCTCAGTTCAGTTCAGTCGCTCAATCGTGTCCGATTCTTTGCGACCCCATGGACTGTAGCACGCCAGGCCTCCCTGTCCATCACCAGCTCCCGGACTCTACTCAAACTCATGTCCATCGAGTCGGTGATGCCATTCAACCATCTCATCCTCTGTCATCCCTTTCTCCTCCTCCCTTCAATCTTTTCCAGCATCAGGGTCTTTTCCAATGAGTCGGTTCTTCCTATCAGGTGGCCAAAGTGTTGGAGTTTCAGCTTCATCATCAGTCCTTCCAACAACTATTCAGGACTGATTTCCTTTATTGAGGGACTGGTTGGATCTCCTTGCTGGCCAAGGGACTCTCAAGAGTCTTTTCTAACACCACAGTTCAAAAGCATCAATTCTTCAGCACTCAGCTTTCTTTATGGTCCAACTCTGACATCCATGCATGACTACTGGAAAAACCATAGCTTTGACTAGATGGACCTTTGTTGGCAAAGTAATGTCTCTGCTTTTTAATATGCTGTCTAGGTTGGTCATAGCTTTTCTTCCAAGGAGCAAGCGTCTTTTAATTGACACTTTTTTAATTTGACCCAGCGCAGCCAAAAAATAAATTAAAAAAAAAATCTGAGGCTGTCAAATGGACACCTGGGAATTGTCCCCAGTCTCGAACATCGCATCAAGAATGGGAGTGATGTCTCAAGCCAATCAGGGCTGTTTAATTCCATGTGCAAAGTCCACATGGAAAGTGGATGTATAAGGACCCCCATCTCTCAGAGGACTCTCTGTTCAGGTGGATTTCTGAGCACCTCCTCCTGCCCATCACAGACAAGGCACAAACCCCGAGGCCATCTTGCGGCAGGTGTGAGAGTGCGCCCTGCCACGTGGGCCCTCCTTGCAGCCACCTGGGAGGCTGAACCGAACACCGGGGCCACTTTTCTGAGGACAGGTGTCTGGCTCCCTTAGTTCCCCAGCTCATCCCTCTCCAGCCGGGGCTCAGTGCCTTGTAAGTGCTGACACCAGCTTCCACCCACCCAGAGCCCAGGGGCGTGTGCCTGGTACTCTGTAGAGCAGCCTATACTTCAAAGTTTGCTTCCAGGCACAGGGGCTCCGTGGTGGGGTGGGGCGTGGGGGAGGGAGGGAGAGCAGGCCCGAAGCTGCTCTCCCGCCTGGGGACCAGTCTGGCTACAGAGGCTGCAGCCAAGGGGACCCTGGCCTGGCGACCCGTGACCACGCCTCTCCTCTTCACCCTGATCTCGGATCTCCCAGAGGACTTTCATCCACCCGCTCCCCAGGCTTGATCTGACGGTGCAGAAACAGATTTGAACTTCACACACTGTGCTCTTGTGCTCGCCAGCTGCAGAAATAGCGCAGGCGGGTGAGGGCTGGCATAAGAGACCCAGTTCTTCCGAAATCTGTTTCTCCTTGGCTCCCCACTCCCAGCCCCTCCCTTCTCTGCTGAGGTCCCCGACACGGACTCAAGGCTGCTTCCGTCTCCCGTGTGCAGGGAGAGCCGTGCACAGGCCGGCAGACAGGGGCAGGGGCAGGGGGAGAGGTGGCTGTCCCCTGCGAAGGTCTTCAGGGCCCCGAACCAGACCAGGGTGAAGGTGCTGGCTCAGAGCTGACCAGAGCGATGAAGACACGCCAGCAGGTGGGCAGATCGCAGCAAAGGCAGCACTCTGCAGACTGCAGCTCCGAGAGCCCATCAAAATACACTGTGGCCATCCTATTGACTTCTGATGACCTACAGGTGTGGGATCAGTGTCACGGTGACAACATCAGACCTTTGGGAAGTACGGAAGTCAGGCACTCTCCAAGAGGCCAGCCAGATGGTGCAGGCTGCGTCTCTTCCCTGTGACATGCCCCAGTCTGGGACATGCAGGAGCCCAGTGGGACCCCACAGCTCAGGAACCCATATCCTCTGCCATCCAGGTGCCTGGGGTCTTTCACTGAACCCCTAGCATCAAAGGTAACCTGAGATGCTTGCTTCCTTAGAACACTAACAAGCTGAGCTTGGCGTCTGCACGGAACTGGTCCAGTCTGTCCGTGAAACCTGTCAGGGAGTTTGTGTTACGTGGGACTGTGTGGTCCCTCCGTTCTGAGCTGTGGGAACCGACAGAAGGACGAAACAAGTCTGGAAGTGAAAACCAAAATGTGAGCAAAGATGAGCTAAACTCGCGCACAGTCTGTGAGCCACTTTTGCTGCTGCTGTTGTTCAGCCTCTCAGTCGTGTCCGATTCTTCACGACCCCATGGACTGCAGCACGCCAGGCTTCCCTGTCCTTCACCAACTCCCGGAACTTTCTCAAATTCATGTCCATTGAGTCAGTGATGCCATCCAACCATCTCATCCTCTGTCATCCCCTTCTCCTCCTGCCTTCAATCTTAGAAGCATTATAACTTAATAATTTGTTTTAGCCTTCATCAGGGTTGGCACATCCCTGTAAGTGCTAGTCCTGGGTAATTTGGCTTCGTATTTCAGAATGATGTGTACTGACTGCAGTTAACACCATGGACTTATTACTGATATTCATACTGGGGCCTAATACAGTCAGCAGGTGGACAGGGACCATAAGGTAATTTTCCAGCTTGTTCCTGTAGGCTGGTGCTTTCTGGAACAAAACACAAAGGCTCCTCCTGCAGGTATCCCCTCTGGTAACTGCTAAGGTCTTCTTCCAAGGCGAAGCCTTAAATGTCACTTCCCACAGTGGCCGGCCCACACTGCCCATGGGCATCCCACCACCCTGGCACTCGGCAGCTCTATGGAGTCTGCCCCTTCCCGGAGCATCAGGAATGCAGTTGTGACTGCGAATCCTAATTAAAGGATGGAGGAATAGTTGTGTGTTGTGACTAGTGCACCAGCTGCTAATGCAGTCACCAGCCTACGCCTGCCCTCCTCCTGTTTTTCAAGTGTTGAGAATGTAAAGTGTGGCAGCAGTGCCCTAGCTAGGGTGGCAGGAGCTATCATCTGAGGGACAGCTCTGGTGTCTGCCTGGAGAGCGCAAGAGAGCAACTTGCTGGACTGAGTCTGGGCTCAGCAGACAAGAGTTTGAGATTGATTAGTCATGTCTGCCATGGGAGCAGGTGTAGGACAGGGGGGCGAATGTGTGATGTTTCACCAACTTGATTTATAGTGTTGATTCTATAATGTGTCCTGTGATGGCAGCAACCAATTCTCATTCCCCATCCCATTTATGAAAATATTCCAGAGACTTTTCTCATGAGACAAAACTGAACCCTCACTAACTGTCCCCACAGAGCAAAGAGCCGTCAGAGAAAAGACCCAGGAATCATGGTTATATCTGTGATGATGTGAAATTCCTTTAATGGGGCTGTGCTGGTCATTTAAGGAGGGCCATGGCACAGTGAGGGGTGGGCAGAGCTTGGAGTTTGACTCCTGACCCACGGCTGGCCACTGAGTGACCTTGAGAACATTACCTCTCTGAGTCTCAGTTTCTCCAGCCCTACCATGGAGCAAACAATCTCTACCCTGTTGAATGGTTGTGACAATTAGGACTTGTGTATGCAAACTTCAGGGAATTACAGTGAGCCCTAGAGGGAGGACAAAGCCATGAATTGTTGAGGATGGAGCATTCCAGTTAACTGGTCTCCGTACCATAACCAAATAATGGCTTTTCTCTGGGTCTTTGTGTGCATAATGGGAAGAACCTGGAAGGACAGTCAGAAGACCTGGGTCCACACTCCAGCCAAGCTGAGTGAGCTGCAGGTCCCATTCATCGAAACACAGCCGGGAAGGACATGCCCACTGTTAGGATGACTCTGACCGTAAAACCCTTCCTGATTCACAGAAATGGCTCAAAAACTTTGTATCAAAACTTTCATTTCTTTTCACTCTTATTTGCTAATAAACTTTCTTTTTTTTTTTTAGAACAGTTCTAGATTTGCAAAAATATTGAAAGACAGTTCAGAGAGTTCCCTTACACCCAGCCCACAGCCTTTCCTATTATTAACATCTCACACTGGTGTGCT
The DNA here is from genome assembly GCF_019320065.1 of Cervus canadensis. Taxonomy (NCBI): domain Eukaryota; kingdom Metazoa; phylum Chordata; class Mammalia; order Artiodactyla; family Cervidae; genus Cervus; species Cervus canadensis. Next base: position 80,484,181 of record NC_057394.1, on the reverse strand, counting down.
ACATCTGTTATAATTAATGAACCAATATGGATATATTATTATTCAGTAAAGTTCATGACTCATTCGGATTTCCTTCATTTTTACCGTATGTCCTTCTTCTCTCCCAGGATCCCACAGGCCATCCTGTTAGCTTGTCTTCTTAGGCTCCTCTGGCCTGTAACGGTTTCTCAGACTTTTCTTTGTTTTTTCAAAGATCTTGATAGTTTTGGACAGTATAGGATAGTTCTCTCCTTAATGAGTGGAGAATCACCCTCTGACTCCCTGAGGGTGGAGGGTCTACATTATTCAGACCTTTAGACTATTTAGACTTTTCCTGGCTTCCCAGGTGGCGCTAGTGGTAAAGAACCCGCCTGCCAACGCAGGAGACATAAGTGACGTGGGTTTGATCCCTGGGTCGGGAAGATCCCCTGGAGAAGGGCATGGCAACCCACTCCAGTATTCTTGCCTGGAGAATCCCAGGGACAGAGGAGCCTGGAGGGCTGCAGCCCATGGGGTCATGAAGCGTCTGACAAAACTGAAGCGACTTAGCCCGCCTGAAGGCTTTTCCTATGAAGTATATTTGCCTTTTCTCCCCACACTCACTTACTTTTCATTTATTTACTTACATTAACATGAACTCGGGGATATTTATTTTATATTTTGGGTCGTAACCCAACACCAATCTGTCTTGCTGCTCAACAACTCCAGGGTTGTCCACCAGGAGCTCTTTCTGTTGGCTTCGTGTTCCTTTGACAAGCCCCATCAAAGTGCATTTTCAGCACTTCCTTGCTTTCTAACACTACAAGATATCTTTCAATTTTTTATTTGGAAATAATCATAGATTCACAGGAAATTGCAAAGAAATGTCCAGGGAAGTCCCAAACACCTTACTCCCAGCACTGCCCCTCCCCCTACCACCAAGGTTACCATCCAGCACAACCATAATCAAAGATAAAAACCAAGAACTGACATCAGTGCAATCCACTCAGTGAAATCCAGAGTGTATCTGGATTTCTCCAGCTATACATGCGCTTATTTGTGCGTGTGTATGTGTGTGGGTATGTGTGGTTCTATGCAACTTTAGGTGCAGTATAGTAATATCCATCACCTCCATCAAGGACAGTTCAGTCCCCACCAAGCTCCCTTGTGTTGCTCTTTGTAATGGCTTCCTCCTCCTTCTCTCTCTAACCCCTGATAACCAGTAGTCTGTTGTCCATCTGTGTTGTTCTGTTAATTCAGGAATGTTAGATGACTGGAATTCCCACTCCGGACAGAGCCTACAGGCTGCCACCCGCCTGACCCTGCAGAAGCTGGTTCCATCCTCCCCTGAGCCGCTCTGTCTTCTGGTAGAAGGAAGGTGCAAGTAATAGACACCCCCCACCCCCACACAGGACGGCGGCCAGGATTAATTAGACAACACATGGAAAGGACTTTCCCTTCTCGGCAAACCTGGAGCCGGTGTCGCGAGCACCTCTGCTGAGTCAGGACAGGTCCTTCCAGAACCCTCTCTCCACCTTGACCGTGCATCACATTTGTTGAGAACTAGCTCCTTCATTTGGAATATCAGGGCGGTTCAGAGGTGTTGTAGATATCATAAATGTCAGAGTGACTCAAGAAGAGAAATAACATTATGCATGTGTGAAACATCTGGCTCGTCAAACACACCCATGAAGTCGTGGCTTTCTCTGTTAATGCTGATGATTCACAGCCTGAAGTGTGAGCTCTCCTTCTAAGGGAAGGGTTTTTTGGAGAAGGAAACGGTTTGGGGGCGCTCACTGGTGCCCCCTGGTGGCTACTGAGGGTAATGTGCCCCACCTCGCCCCCACTACCCCTGAGCCCCCAGCACACCCATCTCTGCACCCCTGGAGTGCCTGAGCCCCCCAGCGCCCTCACACACAGAGACCAGCATCATGTTACGACTCATCAGAAGTGAGGAAACGGTGTTCCCTCTGTCCGCAGGTGGCAGAGCCAAGACCTTCACTTGGTAACTTCTGGGTCCCGACCCAAGGCCCATCCTTGTACCAGCCTGGCGCTCCCAGTTCACAGGAGTGGCATTTGATAGCAGTTTGATTTTTTTTAATAAAGTAAAATCATGATTATTGGCTCTTCTTTGTACAGCATCACAGAGTCTAACACAATGAAAAGAGGACTGAGAGGCTGCCGGCTTATTCAGAGATGGGTCTGGTGGTCTCCTCATGTGGGTTCATTTCTGTTTCCCCATAGCCCTAAGTCTCCTGCCAAGGGAGAGCCTGGACCTGCTGCAGACTTGGCCTTGACTCCATCGCTCTTGCCCCTGGTATTCCTGACACCCAGGGTGATGGGCAGAGCAGCCTCCCACACACTGGGACACTGAGGACTTTGACAGAGCTGGGGGAGTTGAAGTTTTCTTCCCAGCGCATCATGCCTAAGCATTTGGCTCATGGACCAAGACGATTCATCTGGGCCTGTTCTTATTAACGGCCCCTTTTACCATCCCCCCCTGGTACTTTCCAGCTCACCAGGTGGTGGGGAACAGCCCCAGGTAGTGGAGGAAATGACCTACAGTTACAGTGGAGACCCTTATCAACAGGGACACCCCACCAACACCAGGGACTTGGCACCCAGAAGTGGCCCCTGTGGACACAGCAGTGGCACATCCCCAGCCACGGGCCACCCAGAGGATGAAATGACAGCAAGAAGTTAGGGGGCACTTGCCATGTGCCCCATAGTTATTACATAATTTGAGGGGGCATCTTGCTTGCCCTTGAGGAAACAAGATTCATATACTCTTCTGTATGGGATTCTCCAGGCAAGAATACTGGAGTGGGTTGCCATTCCTTTCTCCAGGGGATCTTCCTGACCCAGGGATCGAACCAGGGGTCTCCTGCACTGCAGGCAGATGCTTTACCGTCTGAGCCGCCTGAGAAGCCCATTCGTATACTTGAGAGTTGATACAATTTCAGTATAACATGTATACTAGTGCCATATAGTTACAGTTACGTTACAGGATAGAGACCAGAGGGGTGTCTAGAAAGGTCTGAGGTTTTTACCCTGCTCCTGGTTATGTGAGCCCGCATGGTTTCACAGACAGGGGGCAGAAGGCACGAGGCTCCTGGGTCATAGACAAGGGACTTTATTACTCATGGCACAATGAGAAGCATGTTTCCTTCGCCCACCCCCCACCCCAGTTCACAGGCAACGCGGAGCAACCCTGGTTGGGGGTGAGTGGGCAGTGGGTCTCTGGCACAGCTCAGTAGCTAGAAACAGGGGTTTAGCAGGGGTCCCCAACCTCCAAGATCTAATACCCCCGATGATCTGAGGTGGAGCTGATGTAATAATAACAGAAATAAAGTGCACAATATATGCAATGCCCTTGAATCACCCCAGAACCATCACCCCCACTCTGGTCGGTGGAAAAACTGTCTTCCATGAAACTGGCCTCTGGTGCCAAAAAGATTGGGGACTGCTGCTCTACGAGGGGCTGCAGCAAAGCTGCCGGACCTCCACCCTGGAGGGGAGACACTGTCATTGTAACGCAGGTCAGGAAACAAACCTGCCTGGTGTCCCAGAGGGAGACACATGTCAGTCTCTCAGGGCTGTCTGCCATACAGACATCCTTGGAAACTCACCCAGAACAAACCCCACTGCCTCTGCTCACAAGACTCAGAAATACAGGAGACCCATGGAAAACAGTCTCCCAAGAAGTCAGAAAAACCTGCAGACGAGAAGGCACTAACTGAAGAAGACCAATCTGATGAAAAGGATAAGGGACATTTCCAGCTGACTGAAGACACAAGCTGTGATTTTTCCCAGCATTTCCCCTCTCACTGTGGTCAACATTATGCCCGGAATCCAGAGCTTATCTGGAGAACATGCCCCCAGGCGAAGGGTGGGGGGTGGCCCAAAGGATGCTGGGTGAAAGGGGGAATCAACCTGGAAGGTGTGAGTTTCTTGAAAGTGGTCCAAAAGGAGGCCGACAGTGCAGGGGATGGAGAGCTGGCAGGCGGTCCCACAGGGGTGCAGAGCGCATGGTCTCCTTCAGCCTCGCTCCCCGGGAAGGTGGGGGAGGGATCGGCTAAGAGACACCCCTGCTGGGTGCAGGCTCTGTGCATCTGTTCTGTGGGAAGCCTGATCCGTGATGAGAACAATCAGGACCCAGTTCTCAGCCGTCTGAACCCACAGAGAGACATCCCAGGGAGAGAGCAATCTGACAGTCTCGCTTCCCTTGGCTTGGGAAGCTCGCTGTGGTTCTGGAAACTCTTCCTGCTCCACAAGGAGCTACATGTCCCCTCGGAGGCTCAGGACCGAGGCGCTCTCGGGTCTGTGCACCAGCGCTGTGCCCGGCAGGCCGAGGTGCCAAGGGATAGAAACTTCTCGTTCCTTCATTCGCTTGTTCAATAACAAATTCGCTCTGGAGTCTAACACACAGCATGGTGACTATAATGAACAGTAGTGTGTCTATAGTTGAAATTTGCAGGGCAGGTCTTTAAAGTTATCACCACACAAGGGAAAAACTGTAGTTCTCTGAGGTTATGGATATGTTAACCTTCTGTAGCAGTCATTTTGTAACATGTATGTACATCAAATCATCAGATCGCATGCTTTAAACTTAAAAAATGTCATCTGTCGATCATATCTTAATAAAGCTGGGAGAAACAGAAAAAAAATAATGGTTTGTTCATTTGCTGGATAATGAATTGACTCCATTTGCCATCCGCTAAGCATTTTCACTCCGTAGGCAATTCAAATGATTGTTTTATAGTAAACTGACAAATATTTTCAAGAAGGATGAAAAGTTCACATTAATTTTTTTTTAATATACAATTTTTAAAAAAATATACATATTTTAAAAACATGTATACATATTTTACATACACAATTTTTAAAATACATACACAAATTTTAAAAAACATTTGTCATCATTTTCCTTCATTTATTTATTCCATGAAGATTTGTCAAGCAACAACTATGCACTAGTTGTGGTTCTAGGTGTACCAATAAATGAAGAAGACCATTTTTGGAAATGATAAATGTCGTGAAGAAAACAAGAGTGAGCCCAGGGACAGACATTGATTGGAGGAGGGCTGGCTAAGGTCGATGGGGTGGGGGGGGGGAGCAGAGAGGAGGTGACGCTTGAGCTTAGATTTCAATGACAAAGAGAAGCAACAAGACTCGAATGACCAGGGGTGGAGGCCCCATCAGAGAGAAGACCAAGTGCAAAGATCCTGAGGTTTGAAGTGTTCAAAGGGTAGGAAGGAGGCTACTGGGGCGGGAGAGACATGAGCAAGCAGGTGAGAGGCATGAAATGGCCACAGCCGGGTAGAAAGAAGCCAGTCTCTGCAGACTTTTTTAAAACGCCGTAGGGAAGAGCCCCCATGTGATATAAGGCTGGGACCGCTCTCAACAGTGGAGCTGTTTTGTCTGATTTATGCTTTAAAAAGCAACCTGGGCAGGAGTGAAGCTGAGAAACCAGTTAGAATGCCAATGTTGGTTTGTATGAACTATCCTCCATCATTCAAGGGGCCTGGATAGAAAAACTGAATAAGAGGCCCAGACTCACGTAAATACAGGTGGAGGAACGCCCCCAGCATGCATGGGGAGTGCGTGCATGCTCAGACGCTTCAGACATGTCTGACTCTTTGTGACCCCATGGACTGTAGCCTGCCAGGCTCCTCTGTCCATGGGATTTTCCAGGCAAGAAAACTGGAGTGGGTTGCCATTTCCTTCTCCAGGGGATCTTCCCGACCCAAGGATCTAACCTGCCTCTCTGGCATTGGCAAGAGGATTCTTTACTACTGAGCCACCTGGGAAGTTCCCATCTGGAGTACATTAGGGCAGAAATGTCCTCGAAATGGATGAAAATATATGCCCGAATCTGTAAGTACACCATGCACTTTCAGACTAGCAAGACGACTGTAGCTATATATGCAAGAGCCTTAAGACTGGCCTTCTAGAAATAAAAGAGGCAAGATTCACTCATTTATCTGCAAAAGCGTCCTTCCTTTCTTGCCCCAGTCCCAGAACTTCTGACGGGAAGCGACATTCTGACCCACCTGCCCTTTACCACTTGAATCCCCCTGCCCAGCAACGTGGCAGTTTGGGAGCAGGGGTCATTAGCCAACAGGGGAAGAGAAAGCAGCCCAGCACATCACTCCCGGAGACCGTGTGCTGAAACCTCCCGTGGGCACAGTGCATCGAGCGAGGTCAGCACTTGGCCCTCTGCTCCTGGAACCCACAGGCTGGATGGAGAGGCAGATCCTGGACACATGTCCCAGGCTCTGATAGTCCTCGACCGTTGGAGCGATGGAGGCTGAGGTCAGCACCCGTCATGGGGCACCCAGGCCTGTGCAGTGCAGCTGAAGGTCAGGGTCAGGGTCAGAAGCTGGGGTCCTTGCTGGGAAAGCTGCTAGAGTCTGGCTGCCCCAAGACCACGGACCTCCATGAAAGCCTTAGAGAAGACCCACGGAAGTCTTCCAGGAGGGAGGCCCTGACGGGGAGGGGTTTCCCCTGCCCTCTCCAGGGCTGTCCAGCCACAGCTCACAGCCCACCAGGCAGCCCAGCCTCCACCTCCCATGCATCCTTCCCTCCTAATCTGCTCCTCATTGTTCTCTCCGTAACGAGGCCTTTCCAGCCTGTGAGAGGGCCTAAATTATTATTTGAGTTTTCCATGAAAATTGCACACACTTTAGTTGTGTGCACAGGGCCGTGGGCACATTCCCTTGTAACTTCCCCCGGAAGGAGCCTGTGTCACTCTGGCTTTCCAGATCTGAAGTGCAGTCACCTCCCAGCTGAGTTTTCCACATTGAATGGAGCACCCCTGGGCTCTTGAGCTTGCGACTGCTGGGTCGTGGGTTAGTCGTGAGTTGTGGTTGCAAACAACAAAACCCCTGGTTCGTATGCAAAGAACAGGCCTGCAGTGAAAGTGTATTCGAGACTCAGAATGGATCAGAAGTTTCAGAGAGAGGCCCAAACCAGGAGGGCCAGGCAGCTACAACCTCAGCCAAGGTCACCCACAAGTGACACTCAGCCATAGAAAAGAATGAAACTATGCCATTTGCAACTTCCCTGGTGGCTCAGATGATAAAAGCATCTGCCTACAATACGGGAGACCCAGGTTCGATCCCCAGGTGGGGAAAATCCCCTGGCGAAGAAAATGGCAACCCACTCCAGTACTCTTGCCTGGAAAATCCCACGGAGCCTACAGTCCCTGGGATCGTAAACGATCAGACACGACTGAACGACTTCACTTTCACTTTCTTTCATGCCATTTGCAGCAACCTGGACGAACCTAGAGATGGTCACACAGAGTGAAGTAAGTCAGAGAAAGACAAATATCCTATGATATCACTTATATGTGGAATCTAATACACAGCACTAATGAACCTATCTATGAAACAATAACAGACTCATAAACATAGGGAACAGACCTGTGGTTACCAAGGGGGATGGGGAGGAGAGGTGGGTTGGGAATTTGGGGTTAGCAGATGCAAACTATTACATATAAGCATGGATAAACATCAAGGCTCTATGGTGCAGCACAGGAAACTATATCAATATTTTGTGACAAACCATAGTGGAAAAGAATATGAAAAAGACTGCATATATATGAATAACCGAATCACTCTCGCTGTTGCATAAATTAGCACACTGTAAATCAACTTCAATAGAATAATTTTTTCTAAAAAAAGAGAGAGAGAGAGACCCAAGAGACATGGCAAAAAGCGCTCTTGTTTGGCTGCTGGTCAGAACAAAGCAAGGGTGAAAAGCATTTTTGAGGATAACCAGGAGATGGGAATACGGATTGCATATTGGATGATTTCAGAGAATCATATTTAATTTCATTTGTTATAAAAACAGTATCGCAATTATGTGGAAATGTTCATAGCTTTTAGAGATACTTCCAGTGGTCATGTATGGATGTGAGAGTTGGACTGTGAAAAAAGCTGAGAGCCGAAAAATTGATGCTTTTGAACTGTGGTGTTGGAGAAGACTCTTGAGAGTCCCTTGGACTGCAAGGAGATCCAACCAGTCCATCCTAAAGAAGATCAGTCCTGATCTCCATTGGAAGCTCCTCCATTGGAAGGACTGATGCTGAAGCTGAAACTCCAGTACTTTGGCCACCTCATGCAAAGATTTGACTCACTGGAAAAGACTCTGATGCTGGGAGGGATTGGGGGCAGGAGGAGAAGGGGACGACAGAGGGAGATGGCTGGATGGCATCACTGACTCAATGGACATGAGTTTGAGTAAACTCCGGGAGTTGGTGATGGACAGGGAGGCCTGGCGTGCTGTGATTCATGGGATCTCAAAGAGTTGGACACAACTGAGCGACTGAACTGAACTGAACTGAACTGAAGTATTTGGGTTTCCCAGGTGGCTCAATGGTGAAGAATCCACCTGCCAAAGCAGGAGACACGGGTTCTCTCCCTGGGTCAGGAAGATCCCCTGCAGAAAGAAATGGCAAACCCACTCTACTGTTCTTGCCTGGGAAATCCCATGGACAGAGGAGCCTGGCGGGCTATAGTCCATGGGATCACAGAGTCAGACACTACTGAGCAACTAAACAACAACAATTGAAGTATTTAAGTGTGAATAATGACCATACTTTAAAACACGTCAGCCAAAAAGAAGCAGATGACAAATGTGCCAACATGTGAGCAATTGTTTAAATCTAGGTAATGTCCATGGCCACTAAACTCACCACTTCTCTCTACTTCTCTGTATAATTACCATTTTTCATAATAAAAAATTAAGTTTAGGAATAACAAATGGAAGAAAACATAACAGCATCCCCCAAGAGGGCTGTTGTGGGAATTAGAGCTAATGAATAAAAAGCACTTATCCCACTTCCTGACACATGGTCCTTAATAATTTCTTCTCAAGCATTTCCCAATCTTTTCACCGAAGGGCAGAGAGCAGCAAGAGTATTAACAATTAAGGAATGAAATGGCAACTCACTCCAGGATTCTTGCCTGGGAAATCCCATGGATAGAGGAGCCTAGTGGGCTATAGTCCATGGAGTTGCAAAGAGTCGGACACTATTAAGCCTGCATGCATGCATTGCCTGAGCCATTGCCAAGGAATGAAAAGCAGACCACAGAGTCACAAGCTTTTAAAATGTGCACAGCTGGGTGCAGATGGAAGCTTATATCCTGTTGTATTAGTACTTTTTTCTTTTCTTTTTTTAAAGGAGTTGACTTTTTAATTGACCCTTTCTTTTTATTTATTTCGTTGGTTGCACAAGGTCTTAGTTGTGGCACGTGGGATCTAGTTCCCTGATCAGGGATCAAACCCAGGCCTCCTGCATTGGGAGCACAGAGTCTTAGCCGCTGGGCCACCCCAGAAGTCCCTAATTACTTTTTTCTGAGGAGGATCTTGCAAACTGGGTCTCCTCCCTGAGAAAAGGTGACTCTGGAGTACCCTCTAGTGGTGCCATGTAGTAACTGTTCTCTCCTCAGTGGCTGAGCCTGAGTTGAAAATAAATCTGCTTAAGGAGTGTATTAACACCAGGCTGTCATTTTCCAGTGTTAGTGGTGGAGTTTTGTGGTTTGATTGGCCTCTTTCCCAAGAGCCAGGGGTGGCCTTCCAGCCTCTTGCTGACCACCATTTTGTAAAATAATTTGGAGCAGCACAGGTTGAGGAGAAAGGTCACTGCATTGCTGGGTAGGTGGTAGGCATCTGGGGACCTTATGAGGGTTTCTAGTGAAATTACGTGACTTGAAAATATGCCTGTGATGAGAGCTGCTGGCCCATTTCTACAACTTCATCATTAGCTCAGGGCAATGTTTCCATGGAAATCAACCCTGAATACTCATTGGAAGGACTGATGCTGAAGCTGAAGCTCCAATACTTTGGCCACCTGATGTGAAGAACTGATTCATTTGAAAAGACCCTGATGCTGGGAAAGATTGGCAGGCGGAGAAGGGGATAACAGAGGATGACAGGATGGCATCACTGATTTAATGGACATGAATTGGAGCAAACTCAGGGAGACAGTGGAGGAGCCTGGCATGCTGCAGGCCATGGGGTTGCCAAGTGTCAGACACAGTTGTTCAATCTGAACAACAACAACGTCTCCATCCCCATAGACTGGCAAGCTGGCCACAGGGCACTGGCTGCCCACACAGGCTGGTTGAATTTGAGCAGTGATGGGCTGACACCAATGGGAGAAGGTTATGCTCATAATAATAACAGCAGTAGCAGCACCAATTAGCAAGTCTTCACTGTGTCGGCCAGCTGACCCAGAGGAGCACTGAAGCCTCATGTGGAAGATGGAGGCTGCTTCTGTTGCTGAGTCGCATCAGTCGTGTCCGACTCTGTGCGACCCCAAAAACGGCAGCCCACCAGTCTCCTCCGTCCCTGGGATTCTCCAGGCAAGAACACTGGAGAGGGTTGCCATTTCCTCCTCCAATGCATGAAAGTGAAAAGTGAAAGTGAAGTCGCTCAGTCGTGTCCGACTCTTCGCGACCCCATGGACTGTAGCCTACCAGGCTCCTCCGTCCCTGGGATTCTCCAGGCATACTGGAATGGGTTGCCATTGCCTTCTCTGGGAAGATGGAGGATCTGGGGGCAAAAGAAACCGGAGCCCTGGAACCACCGTGTTCTGGAGGAGATCCGCTCTGATCTGGATCACAGCTGTGGACTCCTCCAATCAGAAATAAACATGCACCGGTTTTGAGTCACAGCACACTTGGGGTCACCACACAGATGCTCAGTGCTCTGGAGGAAGGCCATGTTGCCAGAGAAATAGTGACTGTGGGGAAACTCTTATCCCTCTCTGCCCTTGTGGACACTGCCTGCACTCAAGACCTCAAACAAGACTTCAAATAGTAAGGCTGGAATCCCACCATGGGCTTCCCTGGAAGCTCAACAGTAAAGAATCCGCCTGCACTGCAAGAGCCACAGGGGACATGGGATGGATCCCTGGGTTGGGAAGATCCCCTGGAGAAGGAAATGGCAACCCACTCCAGTAATCTTGCCTGGAAAATCCCATGGACAGAGGAGCCTGGCGGGCTATAGTCCATGGGGTCTCAAAGGGTCAGACACGACTGAGCGACTGAACACACACACACACACACACACAGTCAGACCCAGCCCGTGGGCAGACATGGAGAACTCCACCCCACCAGTGCTGGCCCTTTGGGACCTTTGGACCCCCAACCCCGCCCTACGTCCACACCCTCGATGGGGTGACATGACCATCCCTCCTTCTGGCTTTCTCTCCATTCTCTGTGCAGCTGTTCCAGATGCGTGGGTGTTGTCCGTGAGCCACCCGCCCCACTCCCTGCTGCTCGTTCTCAGCAATGGCCTTGCCTTCCAGTGCCCTGAAATATGGAAGGAGTATCTCCTTTTCCTCATTTCCCATTCACTCCTCAACATACTACCGCCTTCCTCCACCGCGGCTCCCTGAGAGTGGAAACCGAACGCCCACTTCCTAGTTCTTGTCTCTCTGGACCTTCCTCTGCCTTCGGTGCCATGGGGTCCTCTGCCTGCTTTGCGGATGCTACACTCTTCTGGGCTCCCTCCATCTCATCCCCTCTGCCACCACCTTAGATACTGAGAGAGAGATCCCTGGGCACAGCACAGGTGGGGCCCTCAGGAATGAGATCACAATGCTGAGGTTAGTGAAGCAAAGAAGGATGTCTTGGTGAAGAATATCAGGGACGAGGGGCAGGCTTGGTTTTGAGTGTACAGTCTTTGAGGGCATTGAACCCTGCTGCCCATTTCTTCTTCGCATTACCCATATGTCTTTCATCCTTTGTGCATCCTCTGCTTAGAAAACGCCTAAGAATCTGAACTACACCCAGATTGGGACTAAGAAGCAAGGTCCCTGGGGGCTATTCTTCAAGAGAAACAGAGAGATGGTCACATGAACGTCTAATTATTCAGCCCCGCTTACTGGGGTGGGAAAAAACAGGCCTAAAGGGAAAATTCTATGGCCAGGAGGAGAGAGCACTGACCACGTGGACAGATCGTCTCCCTATAGGGTCTAAGCTTCGTAGAAGGTCCCAGAGACTACTTTTAATGAATTGTGATGGAGACCTATTGAGGTTGCAGGTTTTTGCTGGGTAACTGGCCCTCCAGCCCACAGCTGGCTCCAGCCGCATCTCCCCTCCGGGCAGCAGAGTCTTGGGGTGGCGAGGAGAGTGTCTGCCATTGTCTCTGTTCCATGGGGGCATGGTTCTGATCTTGACCCAGAGAGCATGAACGACTTGTGACAGACCAGGACTCTATACCTCCGCTTGACCAGAAATGGAGGGAGGCAGTCCTGGGTACAGAAACCCTTTAGGATCCGAGCTTTAGGCTGAAGTTGCTACAGGCGACCTTGGCCACACCGAAGCTTCCCACGAGATGGCAGTGTTGGGACACTCCAGTTCTCACACTTGGCCCTGTTTCAGGCGCTCGGTAAGTACCAGAGACAGAAATGAAGCAGAGTTGGGATTTCTGCAGCTGAAAACACGTGGGCCTGAGTTTTATTTGAATAATTGACTATAAAGTAACTATTAAACTACTAGTTGAAAGGGAGATAATTATGATTCTTTAAGATTAAGCAACTTGGGAGTCCCCTGGTGGTCCACATCCACTTCTGGGGCCTCGGGTTCGATCCCTGGTCAGGGAACTAAGATCCCGCAAGCCGAGGGGCACAGCCAAAAGAAAACAATGTTTGATTTAAAAATATAAAGTCAAACCTAGAGGGGTGGGAAGGGGTGGGAGGTGGGAAGGAGGGTCAAGACGGAGGGGACATATGTATACCTCAGTCTGATTCATGTTGATGTATGGCAGAAATCAACTCAACAATGTGAAGCAATTATCCTCCAATTAGAAATAAACTAATAAAATAAAACAACTCTTCTTTATCAAACCTCCTTACTAAAAATGTGGTGAGAAAAAGATATTCCTTTCAAGATGAAAGATTTTGTTTTGATATTGTCCTCAGACAGAATGTCTAATTTGATATTGTCCCGGGCTTCCCTGGTGGTTCAGCTGGTAAAGAATCCACCTGCAATGCGGGAGACCTGGCTTTGATCTCTGGGTTGGGAAGATCTTCTGAAGAAGGGAAAGGCTACCCACTCCAGCATTCTGGCCTGAAGAATTCCATGTACTGTATAGTCCATGGGGCTGCAAAGAGTCGGACAGGACTGAGAGACTTTCACTTCACTTAGGCAGAATGAACCCTGTGCAGATGGGGGCTACCCTGGAATCCCTGGACACTTTCACTTCCTGAAGTGGACGGCTCCCTGAGTAGCTCGCTTAGCCAAGGGCTAGACAGCAAAGTGGCCAAGAGGTAGGGGCTCTGGGGCCCACAGATCTGCACTTAAACTCTGGCCCCACCACCTACTGAACAGTCCTCACTCACCTCTGTGGGCCTGATATTCTCATCTACAGGAAGGAGCAGAGTTCCCATCTTGCTGAGCGTTTGTTGGGAAGCGTGTGAATGGGTTATCTGCCTGGCAGATAACTCGTCCTCAGTAGCTGATGGCCATGTACTTGGTAGTTCTCAACTCTTGAGTGCTCACTGGCACCTCCCGGAGGATTTTCTAAATGATTAATTCCCACTGCAAATCAAAGTCATAATGAGATATCAGCTCACGTCCTTTAGGATGGTTATTATCAAACAACCACAACAACAAAAGCACACAAAGAGAAAATAGCAAGTGTTGGCAAGAAATGTGGAGAAACCAGAATCATTGAGCATTGCTGGTGGGGAAAGTAAAATGGGGGTGTTGCCATGGGGGACAGACTAGCGAGTCCCCCTCAGTCACACACAGAACAACCATGGGGTCCAGCAATTCCACTCCTAGGGACACACAAGACTGAAAGTGGGAATTCAGACAGGCATGGGCACACCCATCCTCGTAGCAGCATTATCCACCACAGCCAGGAGATGGAGACGACCCAATGTCTGTCAACAGATAAGTGGATAAACAAACATAGGACAGACATATAACAGAACAGGGATCATCCTTAAAAAGGCAAGACATTCTGACACACGCAAAACATGCATCAACTCTGAAGACACACTGGGCAAAAGAAGTGAGACACTAGAGGTCTCTAGACACTATTGTATGATTCCACCTACAGGAGTCAAGTCATAGACAGAAAGAAAGGAGAAGGCTGGGTGCAGGAGCTGGGGGAGGAGGGGGCAGTTATTGATGAATGGGAAGAGAGATCCAGCTTTGCGAGATCAGAAGCATTCATGAGCTGGATGGTGGTGATGGCTGTACCACAGTGTGTGTGTTCTTAATGCCACTGAACTCTAGATGTAAGAGTGGTGAAAGTGAGGAATTCCCTGGTCCAGTGGCTAAAATTCTGCACTCCCAGTGCAGAGGGCCCAGGTTCGATCCCTGGTTGGAGAACTAGATCCCACATGCCACAATTAAGAGTTTTTGTGCCTTAGCTAAAGATCCTTTTTGCCGTAACTAAGACCTGATGCAGCCAAATGGGGGCTTCTCTTGCAGCTCAGTCAGTAAAGAATCTGCCTGCAATTCAGGAGATTCAGGTTCGATCCTTGGGTTGGGAGGATCCCCTGGAGAAGGAAATCGCACCCCACACCAGTATTCTTGCCTGGAGAATCCCATGGACAGAGGAGCCTGGCGGGCTACAGTCTATGGAGTCACAAGAGTCAGACACGACTTAGCAACTACACCACCACAGCCAAATAAATATTTTTTTAAAGGTGGTTAAAGATGTAAATTTTATGTCAGGTGTATTTCACCGCAGCCTTTAGAGCTTATTTTTACAATCATTCAAAAATATTTTAAAAAGAAGAAAGAACAAACTGGAATGACAGGAGTACACATTTGTAGAGTAGAAGAGACTAATTAGGTAAACCTTCTGCCTCCAGCCCCGTTAGTTAATTCAATTATCACTTTACGGTGCCCTAAGTGAGCTGTAAGGCTCACCCGAGTGCTGCCAGCTTTATGGGGTCTGCGGGCACTTTACGAGCTGCCTCAGCTCTCAAGTGTCAAATTGGGGCTGTATCGACAGATAAAAGGAAAATCGGCTGCTGGAATCGAGGCCTTTCCCTGCGATATCTTTATACTGCGCTATAAAAGCCTATCACGCTTAATTTAAGGAGTGAAAACTGTTGACATCTCTTTCAATTGCTAATCTTTAGGAAACAATGAGTGGAATATTATTTGAAATGAATAACTGCTCGCTTTATTGGCGAGTAGTAAAAATCTAATAGTTGGCAAAACAATACGGTGTTTACTCTTCAAGATAGGCGGGTTTATTAGCTCGAGCACCAGGAGCGTTTACAGTCCACGCGGCCCTCAGCTCATTAGGGTTTCACTTGGGTTATAGCACTGGGTGTTTTGCGTGCTGTTATTCTTTTTCTTTTTTTCCCCCTCTTGTTTTCTTCTCTTCACTCCCCCAATATAAGGTGACTTTTTTTTTTTTTGGCTGCACTGGGTCCTTGTTGCTGTGAAGACTTTTCTCTAGTTGTGGCGAGCAGGGGCTACTGTTCACTGTGGTTCTCTGGCTTCACCGCGGTGGCTTCTCTTGTTGTGGGGCACAGGCTCTAGGCTCTTGGGTTTCAGTAGTTGCAGCTCATGGGCTCTGGAGTGCTGGCTCAGCAGTCGTGACCACGGGCTTAGGTGCTCCGCTGAATGTGGGATTTTCCCGGACCAGGGATCGAACTCGCGTCATCTGGATTGGCAGGCGGATTCCTACCCACTAAGGAGCCCGACGCTTCCAGTCAGAGCTGCCGCTGCTGCCCAGTCACTCAGGCGTGTCCGGCTCCGTGTGACCCCGTGGCCTGCAGCCCGCCAGGCTCCTCCTTCCATGGGATTCTCCAGGCACGAATACTGCAGTGGGTTGCCATATCCTCCTCCAGGGGATTTTCCCAATGCAGGGATCAAACTCGGGTCTCCTGCACTGCAGGCAGATTCTTTACCACCTGAGCAACCAGGGAAGCCCTTTTAATTAGAGATGTCATATCAAATGTGACATATGGTCATTTAACTGAAAAACAGCCTTTGAGAGGGGAAAAAAAAATGTTCATCAGATGTTTATTGAAGGTTGTAGATTCCCAAAGTGAGAACTTTCAGGTCAGGAGGCTAGGAAGTCAGAGAGATGACCAGGGCTGGGAGCGAGTCTAGTGGGTTTGTGTGTCCACGCTGCCCACACATGCAAACCTACACACCTACACACAACACACACTCAGTCCCCTCAGGCCTGGAGGAAATGAGGCTGCTCGGCCCTGCATGTAGTTCCCGTGCTCACTTATGTGTCTTCTCCACCCACCCGGAGCCCCGGACTGCTCGGCTCAGTCACTTAATAAGCACAAAATGAGGAGGTTGAGGAGTGGACTCTGACCCAGAGAGACCATTTTTATTATGACATTTTGAGAACAGACTTCTTGTGCAAATGGCACCTGCTTCCTCTTTCTTGAGGCTTCAGCTCAGTTCCCCCTGGAGGCCCGGCTGCACCTTCCGGGTCCAGGACCTCTGTGGATGGGATGCGCTGGGGGCTGCTGTCTCTCTTTTTACAGGACATTTTCACTGCCATGCGCTTACATCACAGCAAAATACCCCAATGTCCAGACAGGGGAGAAGGGCCAGCTGCTCCTTTATGGGCCCCTGGTGGTGCCTTGGTCAACTCCAGCCAGATGTTTGGACTTCCCAGATGGTGCTAATGGTAAAAAAAAAAAAAAAAAAAACACCCTCCTGCCAATTCTGGAGATACAAGAGACACAGGTTCCATCCCTGGGTCGGGACGATCCCCTGGAGAATGGCAACCCACTCCAGTATTCTTGCCTGGAGACTCTCATGGACAGAGGAGCCTGGTGGCCTGCAGTCCATGGGGTCTCAAAGAGTCAGACACTGAGTGACTTAGCACATATGCACATCAGCTGTTTACAGAAATAAGCTCTTGCACCTTCCCCAGCCTCCCAAGAAACAATGATAAAGAGGATTTTTGCACATGGAGACTGGGTCTGGTCTTCAGACCATAGGGTCAGCATCAAGGCTGAGGGCGGTAGTTCCCTGACTTGGGTGTAGAAGTCCCTGCAGAGCAGCCTAGGAGAAACACATGGAACAGAGCAGCACTTTTAACTTTAACCCAGAGACACTGCAAATGCCCAGAATGGCTCATGTGAGGCCACTTCTCTCCAGAAACACCACGAGCAGACAGGGCCTACGAGGTCACTGTTAAGCCCCACTGTGGGTTCTGTGCTCCCTGCAGGCAGACCCGGGCACTCTGCGGTGGTCCAGCCTGCCTTGAGTCAAGGACAAAAAATCACATCCACGCTTTGCACACAGGTGGGGCCGGGGGATGTGGTCCAGAATCTTCGGTGCTCACACTCCTGCTGCTGAGACAGTCACACAGCTGGGAGCCGGGCCCCGAGTTCAGAGGTGGCCAAGCCCCACCACTAGGCCTGCCGATCACTCATGCCAAGAGAGGCGCCTTATCTCCTGAACTTTCAGCCTGCTAATTCCAACCACGGTACATATCGCTCAACTTTAGGCAATAAAAGAGAAAAAAAAAAAAAGTGTTTATCTGCCATGGCCAAAGCCAGACTCTCCCAGATGACTCTTCTGCAAAACTATTTCCTTGTTCTCCGTGTCCCGGTCTCTCCGGTCAAGGCCAGTCAAAGCTCAAGCCTCGCCCAGTGGCCTGAGAACTTGGCCTTGTCACCAGGCCAGTGAGAAAGCCCTGAGCCCAGTGACCTGACTCAGGGGGTCACCACCGAGGTCGGGAGCAGGTGCAAAGAACACCACTGGACCCCAGGCTCTCTGTCCCATCAACAGTGAGGTACTGGTCAGCGGGGATTCCAAAGCCACTGACGTTATCTCAGGATCCCGCTGTAGGCCTAACACCTCGAGAGGCCACCACCTGACCCTGGGTGGTATGCAGACCCCCAAGGTGGCAGCCAGACTGCAATCGGGCCAGGTGATGCCACAAATCTCACCCGAGCAGCCACCCACCCCACCCTGCAATGGCCTGTGGGCTGCGAGGGAAGGTGCTTGGTCACTTCTTCCCAGTGACCCTGGACAGAAGGGACAGATAGGGGATGAAGACTCCATGTCTGGGGGTTGTGCCCCTGACCAGAGTGGCTCCCAGGCCAGCAGGCTCGGCCCAGCTAGCAGACATGCAGGAGGGGTGGGGTGGGGGCCAGGGCCCCTCTGGTTACTCCTCAGCATAGCAGCCCTAGGGACACATCCCCTTTGGTGCCGCTGCTCCATCGTCAGCCCCATCCCTCCCCCAGCCTCGTCAAAGGCAGAAAAGGCTTCTCCTGGTCCTTTCTGTGAAGGGAGCCTCCTGGCAAGGACTGAGCTGCTCAGATACAGGCTGGCCGGGGACGCCCTCTCGGTGGACACCTACTAACAGCACGCCGGCCTGTCAACCGCCTCCGCTGAATCGTGGTTTGGCCGCTTTATTTTTCCCAGAAGCGGCATTATTCGGCCACATCTATATGACATATTCGAGGCTTCCCAGGTGTCTCAGTGGTAAAGAATCTGCCTACAGTGTAGGAGGTGTAAGAGATGTGGGTTTGATCCCTGGGTCGGGAAGATCCTTGGAGGAGGGCATGGCAACCCACTCCAGTATTCTTGCTTGGAGAATCTCATGGACAGAGGAGCCTGGCGGGCTACAGTCCACGGGGTCACAAAGAGTCAGACACAATGGAGCACAAGCATAAAACATAATATGACATATTACATATATTATATATATATATATATAATATATATGACAGCGTCTCTGAAGAAGGCAGAGACCCCACTGGAGCTTCAAGAAGAACGTTTCAGGGAGGGGTGCCAGAAATGGCCACCTTTGAAGATGCATAGGATGCACCCCAAAGAGCCAAGGACCAGAAGGGTGAGGGGCTGGATGGTGCTGGGTATGCGGGCTGGCTCCTTGGCACCAGCAGCCCCAGTGGGGGGACTCGAGTCACAGCCAGGGCTACCAGATTTGGGGGCACATCAGATACACTTCATGGCAAATAGATGGGCAAAAAGTGGAAATAGTGACAGACTTTATTTTGGGGGGCTTCAAAGTCACTGTGGACAGTGACTGCAGCCACAAAATTAAAAGATATTTACTCCTTGGGAGAAAAGCTATGACAAACCTAGACAGCATATTCAAAGGCAGAGATGTTACTTTGCTGACAAAGGCCCATATAGTCAAAGCTATGGTTTTTCCAGTAGTCATGTACAGATGTGAGAGCTGGACCATAAAGAAGGCTGAGCGCCAAAGAATGGATGCTTTTGAATTGTGGTGCTGGAGAAGACTCCTCAGAGTCCCTTGGACTGCAAGGAGATCAAACCAGTCAATCATAAAAGAAATCAACCCTGTATATTCATTGGAAGGACTGATGCTGAAGCTGAAGCTCTAATACCTTGGCCACCTGATTGCAAAGAACCAATACACTGGAAAAGACCCTGATGCTGGGAAACATTTAGAGCAGGAGGAGAAGGGGACAACAGAGGATGAGATGATTGGATGGCACCATCAACTTGATGGACATGAGTTTGAGCAAGCTCCAGGAGATGGTGAAGGACAGGGAAGCCTGGCGTGCTGCAGCCCATGGGGGTCACAGAGAATCGGACACGACTGAGCGACTAGACGACAATAACAACCTATACGTTCTGGTGCCTCCTCACTCAGCAGCCAGCAGCATCCACTTCCGGTGCTGATGCTGCCAGAGCATTAATGATGCTGTAAAATAATAAGGCTCGGGACAGCCCGCACGAGAGCGAGCACTTGATAAAAAGGAGATTTACAGCCACATCCATCAATTTAATTATCTTTTACTAGGGTTTAAACTTAGGAGTAATACTAATCTCTATTTAGCACGGTTTATAGGATCTATGGACACTTTACAATCTTCCTCTACTCACAAGTGTCAAATTATGGCAATATTGATAAAACGGAGTAAACAGCAAGTGAGACAACCCCAGAACAGGCTAATACTCTTTTTACTGCACCGTAAAAGCCTATTACTCTCTGATTTCGGGTGAAAATTTGTGGCCAATAATCTGAGATGATAATGTTTTGGAAACAATCACACAGATAATAAAAGCTGCCTTCTCCTTCAACACCCCCACCCAGCCGCAATCCCAGCCCAGCCTCCTCCTCAGACTTGTCCATAAAAAGACAGGGCCACAGGGTCCGAGCCAGAGGCTGCCTGGCGATCGGCAGCCTCAGTGCAGGGCCTTGGGGGCCTGGGAGGCCTTGGGGGCCATTCAGGGACAGAGACGCACGCACCCCATGGCCCCAGCTGCCCTGCTCTCAAGCTTCCACGCCCCCTCCGCCCACACAGGCCTCCTGCAAGGAAACCCCCTCCAGAGGTCTTCACAGGAATCTCACTTTTGGGGGTCGAGGAGGAAGGAGTAGCCTGCAACATGATCTTGGACACAGCACTTGGGGACCACCTCCAGCCGATGATGTGGCTCCAGCAAAGGACCCTTGGGCCAACACCCCCAAGGAACTGCTGCGTAACCTGGAGTCTGGTCTCTCTCTCATTCGCTCCCTTTGCTGTTGGCTCAGGATTCCCCAATAGCATCTGTTACTGTTGTTCAGTCGCTCAGTTGTGCCCGACTCTTTGCCACCCCATGGACTGCAGCACGCCAGGCTTCCCTGTCTTCCATCATCTCCGGAAGCCTTGCTCCAACTCACGTCCATCAAGTCGGTGATGCCAACCAACCATGTCATCCTCTGTCGCCCCTTCTCCTCCTGCTTTCAACCTTTCCCAGCATCTGGGTCTTTTCCAATCAGCCAGCTCTTTGCATCAGATGTACCAGAGCTTCAGCTTCAGCATCCATGCTCGGCACAGGTTTTCTCCATCTGGATCTCCTGTGCTTCCCAGCCTGACTTTCTTGGAACCAAGACCCCCCCACCTTCCCC
Organism: Cervus canadensis; assembly: GCF_019320065.1. Lineage (NCBI taxonomy): Eukaryota > Metazoa > Chordata > Mammalia > Artiodactyla > Cervidae > Cervus > Cervus canadensis. Next base: position 80,463,373 of record NC_057394.1, on the reverse strand, counting down.
ACCACCCCAGCAAACACAGCAGGGCTTTCAAGCCAAAGCTCCCTACTGGGTGGACGGCCCTCATCAGAGATGCTGGCCGGTTCTGGATGGAGAGCAGGAGAGACCTGTGCCCTCCTCTCCACCCCGGGGCTTCCCCAGGGACCTACATTCCTGCCTCAATCCGGGCAGGCAGCCTCACGCTTGCACTGTGCTTTAGAGGCACCTGTTCTCCAGGCCGTCTGCACCCCCCGCCCCATGCTCACCTCGACCGCTGGGCCCAGGTTGGAGCTCAGGGAATTTTTGGCAGACTCGAGTTTTTGGCATCAAGTTTGTCCTCCAGACCTGAAACCACGCCTGTGGTCCTTGGTTCTGCTGCTCTGCCCACGTCCTGATCCAAACAGCGTATGGTGGCTGGGGACGTGGGACAGAGGGAGGGGAGAGGGAGGCATTTGGCCCCACCCCCAGCACACAGCCGGCCCCTGAGGACGGCCTGATGCCCCCACCCCCACCGCCACCACGACACCTCTAAACACTCTCAGTATCACTGTGGAAGCAGTGCACATCCACAAACACAAACTCTGGTCCTTTCAAACATGAGTCCCCGCCAACCACAAGTCAGACATCATCGTTGTGAATCACAGACCACTCCTGGTTTGGTGGCCAAAGAAATGAGCTCCTGGAACTTCTCTGAGTCACAGTTAATCGATCAGAACCATGGAATGACTTGCCTTCTCCACGAGTCTTTACGAAAATCAGAGGAACATGTAATATGGATAGAAGCGCCTCGTAAACTGTAAGGTGCTGTAACAATGGCAACAATAACACCCCCCAGCAGTTACTCGCTAAGGGCCAGGTGCCAGGATGACCATCTCGTACAGATTAACTGCTAACAATAACACCCGCAAATCCCTATGCCCAATGTGTTAGCCACTCAGTCATGTCTGACTCTTTGTGACTCCATGGACTGCAGCCTGCCGGGCTCCTCTGTCCATGGCATTCTCCAGGCAAGAATAGTAGAGTGGGTTGCCATGCCCTCTGCCAGGGGATCTTCTCGACCCAGGGATTGAACCCACATCTTTTGTGTCTCCTGCATTGGCTTCCCTGATAGCTCAGTTGGTAAAGAATCTACCTACAAGGCAGGAGACACCAGTTCGATTCCTGGTCGGGAAGATCCACTGGAGATCTTGCTTCCCTTGTGGCTCAGCTGGTAAAGAATCCACCTGCAATGCAGGAGACCAGGGTTCCATGCCTGGGTTGGGAAGATCCCCTGGAAAGGGGAACAGCTACCCATTCCAGTATTCTGGCCTGGAGAATTCCATGGACCATACAGTCCATGGGATTGCAAAGAGTCAGACACAACAAAGCAACTTTCATTTTCAACTTTTTTTTTCAACTTTTGCATCTCCTGCATTAGCAGGCAGGTTCTTTATCACCTGAGCCACCAGGGAAGGTCCTATGAGGGAGATACTGTTACTATTATCCCATTTTAATGAAGCTGAAACCAAGGCTAGGAGAGGCAATGAGCCTCAAGGTCACACAGCTGGTGAATGAGAGGCGGCCTAATGCCCCTGCTGCTCCTGAAGTGTGGAGGTGGGGCTGCCCGGCTTGGGTAATGGTCATGTGGTCAGGGTAGCCAGCTGGCCTGGTGGCTGCAGGGACCCAGGGTCAGACGGGAGTCAGAGAGCCAGCCCTCTGCCAACATGGCCTTCTGGATCAAAGTATAAAGATACACCCCTCTTCAGAGTTCTGAAATTCCCCAGAGCTGAGCCAAGCAAAATATCTAGATACTAACCTGCATGTGTGTATGCTCAGTCATGGCTGACTCTTTGCAACCCCACAGACTATAACCCATCAGGCTCCTCTGACCTTGGGATTCCCCAGGCAAGCATACTGGAGCGTGTTGCCATGTCCTCCTCTATGGGACCTTTCCGACCCAGGGATCAAGCCCAAGTCTCCTGCAGCAGTTGCACTGCAGGTGGAAGCTTTACAATGAACCACCGGGAAAGGCCTAGATACTAGCCTAGCTTCCCCCAGTTTTGAAACTGGTGTGGAGGGGGTGCAGTGGGGGCCATAGGGGCCAGAGGACCTTGTAACCCATCTGGGCAGGGTGACTTGTCCAAGGTCACACAGCAGAGGGAAAGCTGGAAGTCAGCCCTCTCCCCTTGCTGCTCAGGGCTCGTCTGGCCAGCCAGGCCAGCCCTCACGGGGTGAGCTGCATCCCACATCAGGGCCAGTCAGAGCATCCGGATTAAATGCCGATTCCAAGGCCACCTAGCTTCCTCCTGGTCAGGAATCTGCACTTTCAACAGATCTATTCCCCTTGCACGCCTTGTTCCAGAGGAGATGAGGTGCACCCAGCGCTGCCTTGGGAGGCCTCCAGCGCTGCGTGGACCGGAGGCCGCAGGGCTGGGCTCCAACCGGCTTCTTCCTGAGTTAACTGTAAGTGCAGCAGTGCAGAAGAGGCTGACCCCACCAGGGAAGTAAACCTACTTCCAGGCACACGCTGCTGCTTCTGAAACCTACACACGTGTTTTTAAACCGCCTTTCCTTTCTTTATTTTCCGAAGCCCTTTTCCAGGTGACTTTTCCTGTCTCTTTTCAAGCCCGACCCAACCCAAGTCTGGTCCTTCAGTCCCCGTGACAATCCCACGCCCCCCTGAGAAGCATTTACAGAACATGGGTGTACTTTTACCCTCCCAAAGGTGACTCAGAAGACAGAGCCCTGGCCTGAGCTTGTACCCAGAGTGGGGAAACGGCCGTGTTTCCATGCTGGAACCATCTCCGTGTGAACACCTGTGCCCGGATCCTGGCACTGGGGGGAGAGCCGCAGGGGTGGCTCAGAAGATACCCGCAGCTCCTAGGGCAAGGTCCAGATGAGCGTGCAGGACAGGGGATACATGGTGTGACCCTGGTGGTGCAATCGCCACCACTGCCATCCAGGGCTCTGCAAACCTGAGGACCGAGAGAGGGGAGAGGCACAGTCAATGAGAGGGCTAACCAGCAAGCTTGCCTTTATGGGGGTTCATTTATCAACTTGCTTTCAAGAGGCCTCAGGACACACAGCAGGTGCAGGTGTGTTTGAAACAGAGATGAAAAGGAGAAGATGCAGAGCTGTGGAGGGGTGGGGACGGCACCCCGACAGAGAAAAATCGGGGAGCTCAGGGCAAAGGGAGACCTGTGGGCTGGAAAGAAGGGAGCCTGGAAGGATGGAAACCCCAATCCAGGGGAGGAGAGCTGTCCTTGCAGGTTCTCTCAGGGTCTGCTTGTCAGCCCTTCTAGAACAAGGTGGATGATAAGGTGGCCCCTTAACAGTCAGCAGAATAGACTTCGGCAGCTGTAGAGCATCACCCAGATGTGTGTGTCACTACCGGAACATACCAGAACATTTCTGATACGTTTAGAGCCAACCCCAAAATAGGCAGGGCCATCCATCTGCCCTGACACCACAGCCAGGAGCAGAGGGGCCGGGTGAGCCGCAGAGAAGGCAGGCGGGCGAGGAGCTGGGCATTGTTGGAAAATCAGAAAGACTTCTTTTGACACAGGAAAGAATCAGCCCCTCTCTCTCAAGAAAAAGAGAGATTTCTGATAAAAGGAAGGTTCCAATTTTCAGCAGTCATGCTCAAGGCAATGGTAGTCAAATGTCAACAATGGCTAGAAATAAAGTCAATATCATTCCTTTCCATGAACACATAAATATACTAGAGATGATTTATTTGGCCATAAATTATTTCCAAGCACACATTTTTCCTCTTTTCCACTGCACGTATTTTAAAATCTGTGTCACATGTATCGACACGTGGGGTGGGGGGATGGAAGCACACAGATAATTTTCAATCTGTAAAACATACATTAAAAAAAAAATTCTGAAAATGTGAAAGAGAAACAGTGATTGATTTGAATGGTGATTGGGGCAGGAATTGCTTGGGAGGTGCGGTTGGTCCCACAAATGATGCAGGAGACAAAGGGCTCCAACCAGCAAAGAAAAAGCCCACCCCCCTCCCCCATCCAGCCCAGGGTGTTTGCCGTGTGCATGGAGGCAAAAAGTCAGTTTGGGATTCCGCCCGCCCGATCTTATCCGCCCAATCTTATCAGGTGGTAAATCTGTCCTTTGATCTTGTCAACACTGTGGAAGGTTGGAGACAGCTGCCACCACCCCAAGTCAGCAGGGCCTCACCATGGCCTCATAAAACATTTATGAAACCTGTAATAAACAGGCCTGATAAGGAAGAGGGCTCAAGATTTCAAAACTCAGCAGCTACGGAGAAAATGCCCTTCTCTGCCTCCAAGGTTCCTTTATTTGAAGAACAAACACAAACCATCAATTCCCACTGGCCATAAAGTTTCTGAGCAAAGAGTTTCACCAAGCCCTGAGATTAGCAGAATTTGTTTGGAGCCTTGCCCATAAGGGAAAAACCACTCCCCCACCCCCCCACCCCCCGCCCCACCGCCTGAAATTCTCTGAGCTGATATGGGCACCGGGGCGGCCGGGCAAGACAGAGGGAGGGGGCCAGAGCGACAATAAAAATTCAGTCACGGAGAAATAAAGAGTCATTTGATGCCACAAAGTAAACTAATTTCTATGATTGAGTTTAGAAAAGAGAAGAGTAGCATTTTCATGGCCCGTCACAAAATATAACTTTGTTAATATTTATTTTAACTTCTGTTTTCTTTTCTGGGAAATTAATGGCATTCTCTGAGTTTAGCAGAAGTAGAAAGAGCCCTCACAACTCCCCCACTCTCCAGGAGCTTTTTTAGTTTTTACTGGGCAGGTGTCAGGCGAATGGCTGGACCCACAGGTCTTCAAAGAATCTAGAAATAAAGAAAGCCAAGACCATCGATGGCTCAGCGGGTAAAGAATACACCTGCAATGCAGGAGACACAGGAGACATGGGTTCAATCCCTGAATCAGGAAGATCCCCGGCAGGAGGAAATGACAACCCTCTCCAGCATTCTTGCCTGGAGAATCCCACGGACAGAGGAGCCTGGCGGGCTACCATCCAAGGTGTCGCTAGAGTCAGACACGACTGAGCGACCGAGTGCACACGAGAGAGAGAAGCACAATGACAGTGACTGGAAACTCCTCTAGGAACAGGAATGTGCTTCAGGGCAGGGAAGGCTGGTGGCCGCGCGCTGCAGGAGGGGCCTGGCACTGTGGGCTTCCGAGGAAGGATGAGTAGGTGAAAGGAAGCAAGATGGGAGCTGCTGCAGGCATCAGTCAAGGAAGATGCTACAGTCAAGGAGCCGTGGCAGCACACCTGAGCTGAGACAGAGAGGAACAGAGCAAGCCTACACACCAGAGGAGCAGCTTTATTTAGTTCCTGCTTCAAGTTGGTCGAAGGCAACATAATCCAAGGATAACTGAATTGACTGAGAGGAAGATTCCAGGTCTCTCATATCTTCTGCCTGGCCAACCAGGTGACCAACTCCATGAGAAATGAAAAGGCGGACCCTCGGGGTGGGGGCTGCTGAACAACCCCTCCTCTGGCTGAGCCACACTCCTGCACAAAAGCCTCTCAACCCCCACCCCCTCCCCACCAGGTCCCCAGGCTGGGAGATGCTCTCCTGCCTTCCTCCTTGGTGCCCACCTGTTGGGCTCACATTCCTACTCAAGGTCCACACCTGCCTCACCGCTCAGCACAAAGTAAATCCACACACGTCCTCACACGGGGGCCCCTGGGCAGTGCGAGCGTTCTGTGTGTCCACTGTGTTTTCCTTTCAGTCTTTCTGTGTTCAGAGGGTGGAGGCCACCTAGACTGATCTCGGAAGCGACTGCCCCACAGAGAGCACCTGGAGCGGGACGACAGTGGCGGGCCAGGAGGGGAGCCCCAAAGCGCTCCCACCCCCAGCCCAGCAGGTGGGCTCAGGTGGGCTTCAGCATTCCAGGCTAAGGACACACAGCTGGCAGCATCTGAGCTGTCCCAGCGTTTGGGCACTAGCCCTGGTCAACAGTGGTCTGGCTGAAAGCCACCGAGGTGGGCAAAGATGAACTGACCGTTCCGTAAGACACAGGACCCCCTGAGCGAACAGGCTATGTTTTGAGGTTCAGAGCTGAAGTGTCTGCAGTGCTTCTGGACCAGGGGAGCTGAGCTGGACTTTCATGGAGAGCTTGCCCAGGGGATCTTTCCAGAAACCCCATCCAATTGGCCATTGTCAGGCAGTGGTTGCCTCAAGGCCACAGCCCTCTGGTGCCTGGAACCTCGGGAAGAGGAAGGAGCTGGCTGTTGGGACAACTGCGGGCGAGGGATGAGGGGCCCTGTGTTCCGCCCCCCAGGATAGGCCCAAGCATCTTCCGGAAGTCAGGAGGCAGGGCGGGACACAGTCAAGGGCACAAGCCCTCTGCTATCCACCCAGGCCCCACGCCCGCCCTCACACTTCCTACTCTGTGACCTTGGGCACCAAAGCGTGTGCTGGGTTTCCTCCTCTATAGAATCAGAAGGGTGAAACCATGGCTCTCACTGGATCACCATGAAAAATGGATGAGACAACTCAAGGGCGGCACCGGGAACTCTCAATACCGGTTGGCGTCATCTTTAGTATTCTGAGACCTTGCCAGCATCTTTCCTCCTTAGTGCTTAGAACAAACAGCTTGTAATTTTCATGCACATTTCACATCCACAAAAGATTCCCTATGAAGCCAGAGTTTTGCCCTGAAGTTTGGCACTTTTTGCTTCTTACACACTCTGACGTCGCCAATCTTGATACCTTAGAAACTGTAACTCTCATTCTTCTGGTGTTGTCCAATTGTGCTCAGTTACTTCAGTTGTGTCTGACTCTTTGTGATGCTATGGACAGTAGCCCACCAGGCTCCTCCATCCATGGAATTCTCCAGGCAAGAATACTGGAGTGGGTTGCCACTCCCTTCTCCAGGGGATCTTCCTGGTCAAGAGATTAAACCCTGCATCTCCTGCATCGCAGGAGGACTGTTTATCACTGAGCTACTGGGGAAGCTCATTGCCTATTTAGTTATCTCACACACACACACACACACACACACACAAACCCGCATAGAGTGGATGTGATGATCAGTCCTATTTTACTGGCAAGGCAACCAAGGTCTGGCAATGGGTTTCCAAGCAAGGCTAGCGGGTGTGAACCTCGCCTCTGAGTCTTGGAGCCTGACTCTGCTTGGACCTAACTGGACAAGACGATGAGGAGAGGTCGAACTGGGGTGGGGTTGGGGGGGCAGGTAGGTCAGAGGCAGGGACGGGGATGAGGGTGAGGGAGGGGTGTCCCAGCAGACAGGGGTCACAGGGACATCCTAGTTAAAGGCAACAAAGACCCCAGCCCAACAATCCCTGGCCAAGGTTAAGGCGAGTGAACATGTTGTGAGGTTATGGCATGTTCCTCCGGGCAGATGGGCAGGGGGACAGGCGAGGGCTGGCCACACTCACCCCTGTGCTGTCTCCCCACTTCACAGACACCATCCACCCCAGGGTGGCCTTTGAGCATCCAGGCCGCCACTCCCCCACTTTCCTTCTGGGCCAGTGGGGAAGTCCCTTCATCCGGCACAAGTTGAAAGATTCCAAACAGTTTACAATTTGGAGGTTGGGTATCTGCACACTTGTGCTCAGAGCAGCGCTATTCACAGTAGCCAAAATGTAGAAGCTACCCAAGTGTCCACCGAGGGACCAACGGACAAACAAACTGCAATGTATCCATGCAATGGAATATTACTCAGCCCTCAAAACGCAGTGAATCCTGACACAGGCTACAGTGTGGAGGGCAGTGAGGATATAATACTTGGGGAAAAAAAGACAAGGGCTGCGGGACTCCACCTGTATGAGGTCCCTGGAGCTGTCAGATCCGTGGAGACAAAAAGCAGACTTGTGGGGCTGGGGGGTGAGCAGCTGGGGGTGGGAGCTGCTGTTTGGTGGGGACAGAGTTTTAGTTTCACATGATGAAAAGATTCTGGGGGTGGTGGCGCAAGAACATGAACGGACCCAACACTGCTGAACTGAGTGCTTAAAAATGGTGAAGACGGGGAAAACAAATGGTGAAGATGGCAAATTTGACGTTACGTGTATTTCACCATAATTTGTTTAGAAACTCAGATGGGGTACACTGCCTCAGTCCACGCCCAGCAGGAAGTCAGCGCACCCTCCCCATGCCCCGAGGGGACACCTGGCCTTGCCTCCCAGCCACCTGCCCACGCGTGCTCAGTGCCCTGGGCGGGGCTGCAGCTGCCCGGAGGGAGGGGGCCAAGCTCACCCCTCTCGGTTCCCCTGCTACTCAAGCAGGGCCTGACACAGAGCTGGTGCTCAGTAAAGACGCGTGGCAGGGAAAGAGGGTGGGAGAGAGAGAAGAGGAGCAGACAGACAGACACACGAGGCAGAGGCGGACAGACACAGCTCCCTCTCTGCATCATGTGCATGCTTATAGCCTGAGAACCAAGGGGGCTTTCTAGGCTCTCAGAACTGGCCCTGGCTTTATTTTAGGACTTGATGAGTCCTGCCCCCATCTCACTGCCCAGAATTCTGAAACTCCAGAGGGCTGGGGGGTGGGTTCCGGGTCTCTCCCGTCCTGGGCATTTCAGGGCCCAGACGACCTCGGACGTGAGCACAGGGGCTCAGCTGTCCACGATCCAGCATCCACGGCAAAGGGCCCCGCAGCTGCAGAGGTTCACACTGGCCAGGCCCCCATCACCTCGCTCCCCCTGGGCCCTGACAGAGGCTCCTCCTCCCCAGCACCTCTCAGCGTCTTAGTTCTAGAACCCCGAAGGCTCCCTCCCTGGTGGAGATGAAGTGATCCACTCCACAGAGCCCTCCCTGCACCCCCTCCGGCCCCTCACCCCTGGGGCCTCCTTCCAGAGGAACAGCCGCCCCCGCGGTTCCGTTATCTGCACAGACTGTTCCCAGGCGATAAAGGGCCAGGGTCAGGTGCGGGGAGCTTTGTGGCCCGGCTGAGCGCAGGGATTTCCCTGGCCCGTCGCCCCTGCTGTTTGCTCACCTGTCATCTCAGCCTGGTGACGAGGCTGACATGAAAGGGGGAGCGGGCACGTGTGGCAGCAGAGGTCACTTTTTGGAAGGCTGCTGGCTATAAAGCTGCCTGGGCGGCTTTCGCTGGAGGCCCCAGGCAGCCGTGCAGCCGGTCCCCAGTTAATGTGTAACCAGCGAGCGCCCCTCGGGCAGCCACAGAAGGTGGTTTCGCCCCCCACTCCCACCCCTTTCTCCCCACTTCTCCAGGCCAGCCACCTCATCCTAAGCTCACTGGGCCCCAAACCGCTGAAAACTGAAGGCCAGAGGTTCATCCCAGCCCTCAGCCTCCCCCAAAGGCCCAGCTCTTCCAGCTCGGGGCGGGAGGGTCGCCCACACAGGGTGCAGTCCAACCACGACCTCTGACCCTGGGGGAGGACAGGGCATGGGGGTCAGGGGTGCTGGCCTCATACTGCAGAGGGGCCGGCTAGGACGGCACCCTCGGCGTGAAGATCCGACGTGTGCTGTCTGTTCCCTGCCCCTTGGCTCCCAGCAAAAAAAAAATCAGTGCCTTTCTTGTTAATCACGCCAATGAGGGTTGCACGGTGCTTTGGAGTCGAGCTGATGTCAAGCAGTATCAAAACACGATGCAGGCAAGGACCAGCGGTCCTGAGCACACCACAGAGTGGTCCTTAGTAAGAGCTGAAGAAATGGACAATGGAGACTGCAAATGACAAATTCCTAAAGAGCACCAAATCCAGAGTGAATTTGATGTCAGGGGGGCAGGGTTTTTCCAGAAGCCCTTTTCCTGAAGTATGTTAATAACAGAAAAGCACACAAATCGCAAGAATAGAGCTCAATGAATTCCCTACCAAGGGCGTTTGCCTGTGGGCCCTGCACCCAAGTTACATCACAGAGCACGACCGGCCCCAGGAGCCCCCAGATCCCTTCCGGGCGCTTCCCTCCACCGGTAACCACCATCCTGACTTCAAACACCCCAGGCAGCTTTTGCCTGGTCTTAAATGTCACATAAGTTCTCTGTGTGCCTGCCTCCCTCTGGGTCATCTGGACGCGTGTGCTGGCTCACCCCCGTGGTCACTGCCCTCACCTGGGGCTGGACCCCACGGGGACGTGTCGCCGTCTACCTGCCCCTCTCCTGGTAGTGCTCCTGAGGGTGGGTCACGGTCTGGGCCACCGTGACGAGAGCACATGTTGATGTGTTCCCAGTGGACATTGTACACTTCTGCTGGGCGCACACCAAGCTGGGGCCAGACTGGACTCCAGGGAATCTGTTTGTCCTTTTTCTCTCTGAGTTAAATAAGCAGGTGTTGAGTATGAAAAGTTGAGTTGAGTATGTTTGCAGAGCATTGATTTTTAATGAAAGTGGGTATAAAAGCCAGGAGAGAGAGATAACATGCTACTAAAGTGCAGACCAATGACTCTTCAAACGCTCGCGACTTCCGGCAAGTGGGTCATAAACGTAGCAGAAATAGTGTGAGTGCAGGAGCACCCGGGAGTGGTGCTGGGCAGCATTGACCGGAGGAGGATGCGGGCCTCGGGGCTACCGAGCTGGGATCAGGACCCCAGCCCCTGGGGCAGGAAGGACCAGGCTGCATGAGGGTGACGTCCCCACGTCCAGCCCCGTCTCCCCACTGGGTATCCATCACAGCCTCACCTGGCCTTCCGACCACCCTCACCCCACCAGGCAACAAGCAGGGCAATTCCCCGGGGCACGGGGTCTGGCTACCTTGTCCTCTTCAGCCCGAACACGAACGTGGCCACTGGACGTGAAGTCAGCCGACTCTCAGGGTGAAAAGCAGTCCCTGGAGGCTGCCTTACCCCATGCAAAGCTCCCAAAGCCCTCCTCACTCTTCCTTAATGAAAAAGGAGGAAATTTTCAGTAGTAAGGGTGCCCCTTTTCAAAAACCACTCCTTGAATATCTGGAGTTAGCTGGGGGTGAGAGGAAGGGGAAAAGAACATGGACACACTTGACCGAGGAGGCCCAGCAGGGCGGCGCCAAGCCAGCAGGAAGGAAGGCAGCCTGGGGGAGGTTCTGTGGTCAAAGCAGCGAAGGCCACATCCACACTTTCCCCAGCCCCACTTCCAATCAAACCCGTAAACACTGAGAGCCAGAGCCTCCGGGGGACCCAGCCGGGGACAGTCGCGCCCCTGTTCTCAGGAGCTTGTGCTCCGGCTGCTGGGATGAACCATCCAAGCCCCGGGAGGTGCCTGCACGCTCCCTCCCTCTGAAGGACCACACGGTGGGGCTGACGGGCAGTGGGTAGCGAGGCTGGTGTGGGCAGGAGGGATGCTAAAGAAAGGACCGTTCTGAAAACACAAAAGGACGGTGATGGGATGAGCTGGGTTCTGACGGCAAGCTGAAACCCACCCTACTCCGTCACTCCTGGCTGGCGACATTCTATGGGGTCGCAAAGGGTCAGATATGGCTGAGCGGTTGGCGCTTTCACTTTGAAGGGAATCTGGGGCTTCCCAGGTAGGACAGCTGACCTCGGGCACAGGCTCTGTCTCCCCTGCTTGGGGTCCATTAGTTAAACCGGCCCCAGTAGCTCCGACCACCCCCTGCCCGCGCCGTGAACCCAGGACACACAGCACGTTGGGGGCAGCACCTCCTCTGTCCCCTCCCCGTCAGTTGCATCTGCATCCAAGCCCTTGACTGTGAGGTTCACGGCTCTAGAGAAGCTGTCTCTACCCTAAGCCCCTGGTGAACCTGTCACAGGAGAGGACCCATTGTCATAAATCCTGGAGGTAATGCTGACGTACTGAGGTGCCCCTGTGCCCAGCACCCCCTCACTCTGGGGGACAAAGTGAAGTGGTGACTCAGTTGGTAAAGAATCCACCTGCAATGTGGGAGACCTGGGTTCGATCCCTGGTTTGGGAAGATCCCCTGGAGAAAGGAACAGCTACCCACTCCAGCATTCTGGCCTGGAGAAATACACGGACAGTGGAGCCTGGTGGGCCACAGTCCATGGGGTCACAAATCTCAATATCCCAATATCCTGGGGGTGAAGAGATGCTCTCAAACTCATCAGAATGGGCCTCCCAGCAGAGCTTTTACCCAGTGATTATTTTATGAGATTGTTATCACCTGCAGCCACGGGATTAATAAAAATTGGGGGTAATAAAAGAAATCACGAAGGAAACTAATGCTGTCAACTGTGTCATAAAAGTGGGACTTCCCTGGTGGCTCAGTGGTAAAGAATCCGCCTGCCAGTGCAGGAGACTCCAGTTCGATCCCTGGGTTGGGAAGGTCCCCTGGAGGAGGGCATGGCCACCCACTGCAGTATTCTTGCCTGGAGAATCCCATGGACAGAGGAATCTGATGGGCTACCGTCCCGGGCTCACAAAGAGTCGGACACGACTGATCAACTGAGCATGTGACATAAAAGAGAGGAAGGAGGCTTCATCTGTAGTGACGTATTCTCCCATCATGCAAACTCAGGAATGAGGGCCAGGAGGAAGGGAGCACAAAGGAGGAAGCTTTAGATGCAGGCCATTCACTAGACCAGGTGCCTGCCTGGCAATGGACCTGTGCCCTGCGCCAACCAAAGGGTCGCCCACAAATGCCTTGGGGGTGCAAGGAGTAGGGGCTTCAGATCTAGCCTTTGTTTAAACCCCCTCCCCAGGAGGAGGCTGCTCCCATAGCCACCCTCACTGCCCAGTTTACAGAGGGGGAGGGGCTGTGAGTGCAGCCTCGGGTGGAGGGACTCACGCGTTGCACACAGGAGGATGCAGCCCCTGAGCCAATAGTCCCCTCTTGTTCTGCACAGACAGCAACCCCAAGCAGAGCCAGATTTCCCAGCATCACCCCTGTGACATCCCTGTACTTGCAGCAGGCCCAGGAGCCCCCTCAAGTGACCCAAAGGAAAGGGCAGCCCTGCCCAGCCCAGAGCAGCCTGGGCACCAACTTCAGGGAAAACACACAAATCAGCTCAGATCAGATGGAGCGTGGACTGCAGTGCAGACCCGGCCCTGAACGCTGAGGGTGGCTGGGAGCAGACCCCACCCGGAGGAAGGGAAGGAGTTTCAGGCCGTGAATAAGACGGGCAGTCTAGAGAAGGCCGCTGGCTCGAGGGCAGGGTCCAGGAGGCGGCCAGTTAGGGGAGGCGGTGGGAAAGCAGATGGTGGGGGCAGAGGCGGGCAGCATCGTGTGGACAGCACTGCACACGGGTGAGACGGGGCTGGGGAGGCACGGGGATTTTGTACCAAGTGACTGTGTCAGGGCCAGGTGTTCCTATAAAACCTGACTCGTTCAGGGGAGGCCGTCTGGGCAGGTGGCCCTGGGCCCCATCCCCACCCCTGCCAACTTTCTTTGATTGCTGAACTTGGTTATGGTCATCAGGAAGCTGGGAGATGCTACCGGGAAAGTCAAATCGCTTTCGCAACAGGTACATCGACCATCTCTGGCAGGTCTCAGCAACTCTGAGGACAAACAGGAGGAGAAGAGGGGTTTCAAGAAGGAGAGAGGGTTTCAGAACAGGAAGCCCGATCCGGTCCAGCTGTTTGGACCCTGAACAGAGGCCACTCCAGGGGCACAGCCGTGACACATCCTGGCCTCTTCACCGTCCAACTCAGAGGTTTCGCCTCTCGGCCTGGCCTTCCTGTGCCCCAGTTCCATCTTGGGCTTTCTCCCCTAGGAGATGTTGGGTGCTCAGGGCCTCCAGCAGTTCAAGGGAGGGGGCGCCAGCCGCCCAGATGACCCAAGTTTCCCGGAGAGGCCTGTGTCCTACATCCAGCAAAGGTGAGTTGGAGCCAAGTGGCCACCCATCAGTATGCAATCCAAACACCCGCCAAGGCCCCTTGGCCAGTAATAAACCCAGCTGGCTGCAAAACAGGCCCGAGAGCCCAGGATACAACCCTGCCTGGGTAATGATTAACAGGCAACTCAGGGCCCTGGAGGTCACACTGATAATGAGAAAGTTTCCCTGAGCTATCTCAAGTGCAGAGGGCCCCGGGGAGGGGCCCTGCTGGCGCCCGACTCTGACTCCAGCTAACGCTTCCTGCCTCTCCAGGGCGTGCTCGCTTCAACGACCCAACGTGGCCCTGCCCACGGGTACAGGGGCCTGACGTCAGGAGCCTGGGGACATGGCCCTGGTAAAGTCCACAGTGAGGACACCAACGGGGGGCGTCCTCTGGGAGGCGGCTTTTCCCGGGACCCAACACAGATAAGCCTTTCCAAGATGAGAAGGCTGCGTGGCTTCTTATCTTTATGGCTCGCTGGTCCTGAGCCTTGGAGGGCCTCTCTCCAAGAGGAGTGAAACTCAGAAAGTATTTTCAGCAGGACTTTCAGCTTTTTTTTTTTTTTCCTTTTTGAAAAGCACTTTGGCATCTTGCAATGAAATTCTCCAGCAACTTTCTTCCAAACTTCCGGAACAACTTCAAACGCAGAACAAGTGAGGATGGCTAAGTACCTGATTTGGGTCTATCATGGCGCCTTGCAGAGCGCAGGAGAATCCTTTCACTGCGGAGGCAAGGCCAACGGAGAAGCAATAACAATAAAAAGGACTCTAAGAGACTTCTCTGGTGGTCTAGCAGCTAAGACTCCGTGCCCGCAGTGCAGGGGGCCTGGGTTCCATCCCTGGTCAGGAAACCTGATCCCACATGCCGCAACTAAGAATTAAGTGCGTGTGTCACTGAAGTGCTAAGTCACTTCAGTTGTGTCTGATTCTTTGAGACCCCATGGACTGTAACCTGCCAGGCTCCTCTGTCCATGGGATTCTCCAGGCAAGAATACTGGAGTGGGTTGCCATGCCCTCCTCCAAGGATCTTCCTGACCCAGGGATCAAACCTGCGTCTCTTTTTTCCTCCTGCACTTGCAGGCGGGTTCTTTACCACTAGCGCCACCTGGGAAGCCCAAGAGTTCTCATGCCGCAACTAAGACCCGGTGCAGTCAAATTAATTAATTAACTATCTAAGATGAAGGGCCTACAAAGCCTCAGTGTTCTAGGAAATCACAATGTCAGCAGAGGATGAATGGTGTCTCCCAATTTGCAAACAGATGTGAAGACTCACTGGAGGGCATATGAGTGTCAGGACAAAGATGGCGCCATGAGCAGCCATCCCAGCTCTGGCTCCAACACCTTCTATCGAACCTTCTACTGGGGTCCTCATCCACCGACAGGGTCCCAACTGACAGACATTTCACACTGTCACTCCTTTACCTTCCACTCCACCAGCCCCTCTGAACTGACAGCAAGGGTCAGAAGCACATTTCCTACTAAGGACAGAAGCTAGGAGACTCTTGGAACACTTTCCAAGCTCTCCTTGTAGAACAGCTCTCCTTGTACTGTTCCTTGAAAAAGCTGATCCTGATTCCTGCCGACACACCCGTCACCTGGCACTCCAGGCGGTCCCCGGATGTCATCAAATATTGACATCCTGTCCTGGTGAGCGGGCAGCCAGTTCTGGGATCCTCTAACCTCGGGAGGCCACCCACTGAGCCATGTGCTTAGAGCCTTTTATTAGTGATCTAATTCATCAGCTAGCTTGTACCAAGACCCCACCTCATCTCTCCAGTCAGGGTCTACTGGGCAAGTGACTTTTTCCCCTTCTTCAGATGAGTACGATCACGCCGATCTTCTCTCAAATACGTTGCACTTTAAAATGCCCACAGAGATGTCCCTGGTGGTCCAGTAGTTAAGAATCCACCTGCCAATGCAGGGAACAACGGGTTCCACCCCTGGTCGGGGAAGATCCCACGTACTTTGGAGCAAATAAGCTTTCGAGCCACAACTACTGAGTCTGTGAGTCACAAGGACCGAGCCCACAAGCTGCAACTACTGAAGCCCAAACACCCAAGAGCCTGTGCTCTGCCACAAAGAGAAGCCACCGCAATGAGAAGCCCACACTCTGCAACTAGAGACTAGTCCCTGCTTGCCGCAACTAGAGAAAATCTGTACACAGCAACGAAGACCAGCGCAGCTATAAACAAGTAAACAAATTTTTAACATACATTTTAAAAAATAAATAAAATGTATTAAAATATAAATAAGAAAAATGTTAATAAAAAATAAAAAAACACTATGTGCCATCGATGGAAATAACACCACCTCCCGTAAAGGAAGTAATCTGGACCCCCCCCAAAAAAAACAACAAGCCCTATCAAGTTTTCAGATCTACCAACTAGTGTACAGAAACACAGAACTAGAGAAAAATAACAAATGACACCCAGGGCTGCACGTGGCAGCATCTAGAACATTGGAAACCGTATATTGATTGATCTCTATCCTTGCTGGGTACATGGCCGGGGGGGGGGGGCGGGGAGTGGACATTGTATTATTTACTCTGCTTCTATGAATGTGTGAAATTTTGATAATAAGGGTTAAAAATAACTACAAGTATTTGGCACATATACATGTACACAAATACAAAGCAACACTCAGACACCTCTCCATAACCCAACGTGCTTGGAGACAGTGATAAGGAAAATGTGAAGGATGGACCCACACCCCACCTGCTGTTATGGGCCCCTTCCCTCCCTTCCCCTGTCATCTCCACCTGGACCAAGAGGCTCAAGGGCTCCCAAGCCCTCCTTCCCCTGCAGATCCTGGCCTCACACAGTCCCAGGGCACAGAGATGGGGCCCACAGGCTCTGAACGGTGTGGTCGTGATGGGTTCTAGGAAACACCACGTCTGGGTACATGGATGCTGATCTGACTCTGCCAGTCACCAGCTGAGAGACTTTGGGCAAATAACTCCTGTGAGCGTCACTTGACCTCTCTGAGCGCTGATGCCTTCCTCTGTCAAAAAAGGAGAATTATTTGTTCAGAACACACTGTGATGGGTGTGAGGACAATGAAGATAAGAATCTCTGCTCTTAGGAGAGAGACCGTGCTTCAGGAATGTCCAGCACAAGGCTGGATGCCAGAAGGACCATCCCAGAGGCAAAGGCCACTAAAGAGCTCTGGGCAGAAGAGAATCATTTGCCCCTGAGTATCAGGGAAGGCTCCCTGGAGTAGGTGGCATTTGAGCTGGACCCTGGTAGACAGGCTGGCAGGGGACAGGAAGAGGAGAGGAAGCCAGCAGAGGGAGCCCTGAGCCCATGAGAAGGAAGATGCCTGGTTGTAGGTCTGAGAAGGTAGGTTTCATCCCTGGGTCGGGAAGATCCCCTGGAGGAGGAAATGGCAACCCACTCCAATATTCTGGCCTGAAAAATTCCACGGAAAGAGGAGCCTGGTGGGCTACAGAACATGGGGTTGCAAAGAGTAGGATATGACTGAGCAACTAACATACACATACAGGTTACAAAGAGAGGGTGGCTTAGGGAGAAAGACCTGATGCTATTTGCAGCCAGAAAGAGGAGGGACCCAGGGCAGCCTCTGTGAACCAGCTCTGATGGTAACAAAGACAGAAGACATCTGACAGTACAGCGGGCTTCCTCCTCCTAGGGAAAAGGTACACAGACACACAGACACCACACACACACACACACACACAGGGGTGTGAAGATCAAACCAGGGTCTTGTGCATTGTAGGCACATTCCTTACCATGTGAGCCACTGCGGAAGCCCAAGTTTGGGGCAGGAGTTCACAAACCATGTAGGAGAGAAAGGACAGCTGGAAAAAGGAAAGACGCCAACTGCCACATGCAGACACATTCGCCCCCAAGATTAGGTGGGGAAATGCGTCCTCTTTTCCCCCATGTCAGACCTCTTTGCATCCTGCCCAGGTTCATTCTAGAATCAGTCCTCCAGGACTGAGAGAACAGGTCGGGGAGCCACCTGACCCCTGCAGCCAGAGCCTGGCTCCCTGAGGGGGTGATGGGAAAGAGGCCGCCCTGCCCCTGCTGCCTAGCACACCGAGTTCTCTCTGTTCTCTCTATAGAAAAATGGCATCACAAAATCAAAATGCACGTGGGTAAAGAAACATAAGAAAAATGTTCCATCAGGCAGCTGATTCACAGACGGGTCCATTTCTGTTTGTGGAATATATTTGTAGGCTTTTTAAAATTTGTAACTTGATGAGATTTTTCTCTTCTTATTCTTAAAAAAAAAAAAAAAAAACTCTAGCAAACTCAGTCTTATTTTTCTTAAACTTCAGCACGCCCTCCCCAAATCCTCATCCCAAGTCCTCACAGTAGAGAGCACCCCCAAATGTGCACCTACCCTTGTTCCAGGGCAAGTGAAGGTCCTGGGAGCTCCCCCGCCCACAGCCCACCTCTCCTTGTCCCTCCTTAACTTGACTGACGGATGCCCAGCGCCTGCAGGGAGCAATGGGCAGCTGGAGGTAGGGCCATGGGACCCTGATGGCAAATGGACTCTAAGGGAGTGCAGGCCTGGGAAGATTGCGGACCCCGAGAGCCACAGCGCCCTGGTCACGTTCATTCCCCACCTTCTGGGGACCTCTGGACACACTGCACCCCTCCCACCCCCACCCCAGCCAGCAAGAGAGCCAGAGACAACGGAGTACGAAGGAGCCAGTGGGGAACAGCACTGGTGGAGACAGAAGCCAGTGCCCTGAGGGGACCCCATGTGGTTTCTGGCAGTGGCCCCCTCCATGGTCACAGCTTGGGACACAGTGGCCGAGGCCCCCAAAGTGGACTCTGAGGCCCAGCTCCCTCAGGAGTCCACCTCCCGGCTCTCACCCTCATCCGATGCTCTGCAGGCTGGCTGATCCTCTCCAAGCTACTCCCAAGAGACGGGACTGTCTCCACTGCCAGAAGAGCCCAGCCCTGCCCCTCCGGATTTCAGAGGATGCTCGAGAAACACTTGCTAAATATGTGCATGCTGAGTCATGTCTGACTCTTTGCAACCCCATGGACTGCCAAGTTCCTCTGTCCAGGGGATTCTCCAAGCAGGAATACTGGAGTGGGTAGCCATTCCCTTCTCCAGGGGACCTTCCCGACCCAGGGATCGAACCTGCATCTCCCACATTTCCTGCATTGGTAGGTAGATTCTTAACCACTGGCCCATAAGGGAGTCCTCTCCAGGTGATTCTTACAAGCTCTGAGGTCTATGAGGCAGGCCTTGGCTGTGACATTCCCTTTCTGATGGCTTGCAACACCTGCTCTCTGGGTGTCTGTGGCCCATGGCACAGAACCGTGCTCCTGTGTGGGCAGAGGAGGGGTCAGGGCATCTCTGGAAGCGGGGTGCTGATGGGCTTCCTCTGAAACACTGTCCAGCACCTGGCAACTCAGAAGGAGCCCCCCACCCGCAGCAGGTGAAGGAACAGCACAGGGCCCTAGAAAAATGCTCACTGGACAGGTGTGACAGCCAGGGACAGTCCCCCATGGTGACCCCGCTGTAACCGGCCGGGTTCTGGGCTGGGGAGGCCCTCCAGCCTCGTTTGCCAGCGAAGATGAGAAACGGTCTTGCAGCCGCAGAACCTGATGTGAACTCCCTGGTGTATCTTTGAATTTTCTAACAAAAAATATTAAACAATAAGATACCTCCTGGTGGGGGGGCACCCACTGCCATCAGAGGGCTGGGTGTGGGTTCTGAAGGCCATGGGGACAGTGTGGAACTCGGGGAGTTTTGCTCCCAGGCCGTGAGGTGCCTGGCTGGCGGGCTCCATGGGGAAAGCGCTGAGAAGACCCATCCAGGCCTCGCGGGCCCTGTGCCTGCTTGCTCCCTGGCTCCCCACTGGATGGAAGTTTCAGCCCTGACCCAGGGCCTGGCGGCAAGCTGCATAAGGAGATAGTCAACATCAGGACGGCAGCTGGGCTGGGAGGAGATGCGGCTGGCCGTGGCCAAGAACTCACAGGACACGGGCCCTCCTGCCAAGGCCACCCCCCTGACCACCAACCGACGAGTCAGAAACCCGGCTCTGAAACCCTGAGGAGCTCCAGGCCCAGCCTGGCCAGCCCTGAGCAGGATGCCCAGGCCCTGGGGGTCAGTGGTGGGGTGGGGGTGGCCAGGACTCCACCCACGGTGGGGAACAGCTTCCAAGAGCGTACCCAGGACGACACGAGCCATGACCCACTGCCAGACTTCCCGGGTTTGCAGGTTTCCCGACTGCAGCCACGTCCCAGTGAGGAGGGCAGCTTTCTAGAACGTTCCCACTCAGCCCTCTTCTCTCCTCTTCCTCCACTCCTATCCCCTTCCCCATTCCTCTCCCTCTCCAGCCCCTACTCAGCCCTTTTATCTTCTCCCCAGACACCATCATCAGCGATATTTTCTTGCTAAGCAGTCAGAAGGGGTGACCAGGTGGGCCGTGAGGGCAGCTGCCCCTCGAGGGGTCGGCGCCCCCCTCCACCTCCAGCCCGGCTCCTCTCGCCCGAGCCAGCCCCGGCTCCAGCTGTTCCCAGGGTCCCCAGGCAGATGCTAACTGAGGACAGCAGAGCCCTTCCCGGGAAGGACTCCATGCCACCACACAGGCCAATTAACAAGGGTCCACAGCTCCACAGCACATGCTACACTGCTCATGCGTCATCAATTGATGACCCTACTTTCAGAGATCCCCCTCCTCCCTACCCAACTCACGATTTAAATTGTATTCAAGGAAAAGGAGCTGAGTGTTCAAAAGCCCAGAGATAGCAATAAAAACCAAGCAAAAGCCTGGAGGAAAAACGGTTTACCCTGATGTGTTTTTCACCTCACAAACTGTGAAATAAACAGAGCACATGAAGACCAACAAGTGTTTTACGGCGCCTCCTGTGTGTTATTTCCTGAAGACGCGTCTCTACACATCTCAGCCTCCGTAATTTAGCTAAAGTCACAGAGGTAAAAGCAGCTGGGCCACCTGTCCCCACACCTCCCAGCGAGTCTCGTGGCTGTGTTACCCATGCTTCTGGGAATCACAGCCCTTCCTGGCTGGCCAGGGGATGCTGCGGCCAGCAGGCAGCCACACCGCAGGCAATTCCTGTCCCCGGGCTGGTGGCATGCCACTCGGCCTTGTTCCAGCAGCCTAGAGTGCATCGTTTCCATTTTATAGCCACTGGCTTTCACGAAACCTACTTCCCACATGCAGCCATGAAATTAAAAGACGCTTACTCCTTGGAAGGAAAGTTATGATCAACCTAGACAGCATATTAAAAAGCAGAGACATTACTTTGTCAACAAAGGGCCGTCTAGTCAAGGCTATAGTTTTTCCAGTTGTCATATATGGATGTGAGAGTTGGACTATAAAGAAAGCTGAGTGCAGAAGAATTGATGCTTTTGAACTGTGTTGTTGGAGAAGACTCTTGAGAGTCCCTTGGACTGCAAGGAAATCCAACCAGTCCATCCTAAAGGAGATCAGTCCTGGGTGTTCATTGGAAGGACTGATGTTGAAGCTGAAACTCGAATACTTTGGCCACCTCATGTGAAGAACTGACTCATCTGAAAAGACCCTGATGCTGGGAAAGATTGAAGGCAGGAGGAGAAGGGGACGACAGAGGATGAGATGGTTGAATGGCATCACCATCTCAATGGACATGAGTTTGGGTAAACTTTGGGAGTTGGAGATGGACAGGGAGGCCTGGCATGCTGCGGTTCATGGGGTCGCAAAGAGTGGGACACGACTGAGCAACTGAGCTGAACTGAACTGAACTTATCCCACCCTTCAATCTAACATTGGCAACTCACGTTAGTCTCTTCAGGCCCCAGCCAGTCACAAGCAGTTGGGCGACTCTGATCAGGTCTGACGCATCACTGGGCAATGTCAAGCTATGCCCTGGTTCCCTCCACCAACTTGAATAAAATGGCAGAATTCAAGTGTCTAAATACTCAGATCTTCCACAAAGCCTGAAGGAGTGCTGTGGAATTGGGTTTAAAAGCAGCAGAACTGCCATCAGGAAATGATCTAAGGCTGGAGGTATACTGAGTGTATGTGTGCTCAGTCATGTCCGACTCTTCACAACCCCATGGACTGTAGCCTACCAGGCTCCTCTGTCTGTGGGATTCTCCAGACAAGAATACTGGAGTGAGTTGCCATTTTCTTCTCCAGGGGATCTTCCCAGTCTAGGGATCAAGCTCACATCTCCAGCATCTCCTGCATTGGCAGGCAAGTTCTTCACCACTGAGCCACCAGGGAAGCCTGTAAAGGACGTGGGTAGGTGGGCACACACAGGCTTGCTGGGTGGAGGTGGTCTGTGATGACTGTGCTTGGACTCTGTGCCTGGTGCCATGTAGAGAGATGGCAGCAGGGGGTTTAGATGAGTCCTTTTGGGGGCAAGGTGGCCGAAGAGAATGGGATGCTGACTGCAGAGTTCTCACCAATCTTATTAACGGCATCAAAAATGCCAGGTTCTCGGACTTCCCTGGTGGCCGCGTAGTGAAGACTCCATGCTTCCAATGCAGGGGGCTTGGGTTCAATCACTGATTGGGGAACTAAGATCTCACATGCCACACAGTGCAGCCAAAAAAAAAATTATTTTTTACGTTAATTAAAAAGTGCAAGTTTCCTGAAGATCTTGTCAGTAACCTACATTCAAAGTCCTACTTGAAACGAGGCTCTCCCCTTCACAGACTGAAGGTTAAGAAGGGGCTCCCCCATCTCAGTCACTCCTTAAACGGCAAACCTCCTGCCCAGGGTTAAAGTTATAGGGACTGAAATAAAACAGAGGGACTCCATGGGGAAACAGGCATTCTTCACCTCTGTTCTGTACACAACTGTATTGACATTTTTCTTATATTGCAATATTAAGCCCAAAGTCTACCTACAGAGCGCCCTTCCGGTCAAGGTCAGTGGTTTTCAAACTCATACATTTATAAGCATCCTGCACAACTGTTGAATGAAAACCATTTCAGGATGCTTTACGGGAGGCTGAAGGGAATTTCAAAGGTAATTTTGGTTGGACACGATTTTTGCCTTTCGTGCTGATAGCAGCACCTAACCCGTGTGCAATCCTCCCCACCTCACCAACCACACAACCAGGAAATCAGTGAGTGTTAACATCCTGCTCACTCAGTTCTCCCGGGACGCACTTCCCCAAAGAACCCGGACTGTCTTGTATCTTCTTCTACTTCTCCGTCATCAAATACAGAGAAGAAAAAAAGCAAAGACATGAGGAGTACATTAATAGGATTAATAGCATTCTCTCTAAGGATTCCCCTTAGATTTGGGGGAAATTCCTTTCTATATTTTGCATAAATATTTCCAGGTCAAAAAATAATGCTCACCCTACAATAAAAGGGAAAGAGAAAGGAAACCCAGCTCGTGAAGCACAGCCCAGGCGCCGCTCAGTCTGAGGCTGCCTGTGTTTATCTCTGGTGTCCGCTGGCAGTTGGAAGCATTACAGCTTGCTGATAACCAGCAATGAGTAAGCATCACGGCCGCTCAGAATGTCACCCTGAAGCACTAATAAAACGCCCACAACTTCTGCACCGGCATCACTCCTCAGCCAGCACGCTCCCAAAGGCAAGCTTACACGTTTTCAGGTTACAAATGACCATTTCCTCTGTTTTCCACTACATCACCTGGACTCTTGGCACTCAGGCAGGTCCCACTCAAGAGCCTTCCACACCAGCTGCAAGGTCTTTCTAATCTTGGAAGATGGAGCTGGGTGGGCTGGAAATTCCCCACGCCTGCTGCCTCTAAGCCAAGCTCCACGAATGTTAAACCAGGAGCTGCAGTCCACGGGGGTCGCAAAGAGTTGGAGACGACTTGGCGACTAAACCACCACCATCACATCTGAGCTGCTACAGAGACAATAAGTGTGGATGGGCCCCTCACTACACCCAGGCTCGTACCTCCCTCACCGTCAAGGCTCTGGGGGATCATTCTTAAGGCAAAGTTTAGCCACAGCTCCAGGAACAAGAGACAGGGCAAGAGACTCCTAGAAGGCTCTTTGTAAATGCCTTCCCTGGAGGGGTTTAACAACTGGAGCTCCCCAGTCGGTGGGGAGGAGGTGCTGTATTCAGGGCTTAGACCACTGGAATCCTGGGCTCTGCTCCGGAGGGCGGCCACCAGCAGACAGGGGTGCTCATGCTGGCTGTGAGCCGGGTCAGAGGGAAGCAACAGGTGACAAAGAGCAAAGAGGGGAGAGAGAGATGCCCCCTGGGGCTGACTGCAGAGAGAGGTCAATGATTGGTCAGGAGAAGAAAGCAGGGGAGGGTGAGGCCTTCTAGCTTCCAAGATCTAGGAGAAAGGGACAACCAGGCTCGAGGGCAGGGGGCAGAGGGCAGAGGGATGGAGATGAGAAAGTGCTTGACTGCTGTTCAGTCGCTCAGTCGTTCAACTCTCCACGACCCCATGGACTGCAGCACTCCGGCTTCCCTGTCCTTCACCATCTCCCGGAGCTTGCTCAAACTCATGTCCATTGAGTCGGTGATGGCATCCAACCATCTCATCCTCTGTCGCCCCTTCTCCTCTTGCCCTCAGTCTTTCCCAACATCAGGGTCTTTTCTAATGAGTTGGCTCTTTGCATCAGGTGGCCAAAGTATTGGAGATTCAGCTTCAGTCCTTCCAATGAATATTCAGGACTGATTTCCTTTAGGATGGGCTAGTTGGATGTCCTTGCAGTCCAAAGGACTCTCAAGAGTCTTCTCCAACACCATAGTTCAAAAGCATCGATTCTTCAGCGCTTGGCTTTCTTTATGATCCAACTGTCACATCCATACATGACTAATGGAAAAACCATAGCTTTGATTAGATGGACCGTTTCACATTAAAAACAACGGTGGAACTTGGATCTGTCGTTACATAAACATGTAAGCACAAGTTTGACCAGCAGATGTCAGGCTAAAACAATCTATTTTCTGTAAAGCAACACCTCCCAGCTGATTAATTACCTCTGTGAACCCAAAGCTGTACCTCCACTCAGAAAGGGTATGACCCACTTGTCAAATAAATCAAATCTCTCTCTGTCTTTATGCCAACAGCCTAAGGAGCAAAGGGAACATGAAGAATTATAGCTCCTTTTCTCTATGTGTTTCTTTTCCTCCCTTGACCCCAACTACATTTAAACAGGTATTGGAAGTCAGAAAAGATCCTAAGTTAGAAAAACAGTGTAATTTGAGATGTGGTGCTTTTGAGGACTTAAGAAAAAAAGCTAAGAAAATTAAATTGTGGACATGGTCTTTGCAGCACGAGGTTTCCAAATTCGTCGAGTCAGTACCTTCACTGTATCATCAGGAAACAACCATCGAGGGTCCTTTGGGTCCTGGGGGACGAGCCGGGTGCTGGAGACGCACAGGCCCCCAAGCAGGGTTCCCACTCTCTGGCTTGATGCCTCCCCCGTAAGGTCCTTGAGCGCCTACATCTCGGAGCTTCCCCGCTGCGTCTCCTGAATAAGCACTGTGCGGGCACGGGGAGGCGGGTTCCTAATAAATACACATCGCTTCTGTCCTGCACACGCAAGAGCGAGCTCTCCAGCAGGGCACCGCCCTGACTCCAAGATGACATCAGTAACTTCTAAACCGTGCAGTTCAGGCACCAACGCACATTCAATTTCCCTCTCGGTTTCCCCCGGCTCCGAGTACAGCTCGAACCAGGATTCAGTGATTTCCGTACCATTTCCTGGGCACGTACATGCTCACGCCCGGAATCATGAGAACAGCACAGGGCACCCCCTCAATAGCCACACCTCAGTGAGGCTGTGATTATCATTCTTCTATCTTAGAGATGAAAGCCAAGGCTTAAGGACGCTCAATTTGCCCAACGGCAGAAACATTGAGTCGGTCTTTTAAATGACAGCTGCTGCTGCTGCTAAGTCGCTTCAGTCGTGTCCGACTCTGCGGCCCCAGACACGGACAGCAGGAGTTTTAACTGCACACGTGGCCGGGGTGGGTGGTGTGGCGGTGGCCCAGGCCCCACCCCCAGTGTCCCAGATGAGGATCTCCGTGTCCAATGATCGTGCCTGGTTTATGAATGAAACAAACTGTGCCGTGTAGCCACACGCCTTAGACACACGGCCTCCTGCCAGGAGCCCAATGTGCAAACTCCCCAAGGAGAGACCTCCCCGAGGAGAGACCCTCCCTTTGCTGGCTGTGAGTAGCAGACACACCCACTCTCCCGAATTAATTGTACACTGGTTCCAGCTCAGGGGTTCCCAGAGGAAAGCCATTCACCCAGAACCCTGATTAAACTAAACACTCAATTCTCAGTGAAGTCACCTAAGATCTCAGCTCAAGGCTGACGCATTTGTAAAGATCTTTTGAAATAAGGACGTTTTCTCCTCTTTTCCTCCCCAGACCTCACATACCGGCGCTCAGCCGCTGCCTGCTCCTAAACCTTGCCATCTCTTGCCTCCTCTCTTCAGAGAAAACGTCCCAATGAAAGCCCCTGGATGCCCCCAGGAGCGACAGTCACAATGAGCCTGACCTCGGCTTTTCCTAGATCCAGTGATGCCCAATGTCCAGGGCAATGAAATCAAGGCAGGACTCCAACTCCACAGACCAGGTGAGCTTGGGGTCTGCCCCCAAGCCGGAGCTCCGTTCCACTGTCCGCAGGAGCTGAGCTGGAAATCCGAGGGCCCCCTGGGCTCGCCCGCCCTGCCATCCCCAGCGGCCGGGAGCAGAGCACCCTCCCCACCCACTGTGCCCCGACCCCGAGCTCCTCCTCACCTCCCCAAACACCCATGTTCCCCTATTCCTCCTTCTCTACAGGGTCGTGTGTAACTGCGCCTTTCATCACATTTCCTGCCCATGGTTTCCCTCCGCTCCAGTTTTCTTCTCGATTTACTTTTCTGTCCTGTTGTACATATTTGTGTCCGTGACTGTGGGGACTGGACATGGCAGGGTGTATGCGCATCCATCACGGCCGGAGATGGAGATGTCCGTGGCAGAGGTCAGCAGCACTCCCCGCTCACGCCCAAGGAGGCCGAGGTACGTGGGGCAGTGACCCTGTGGTTCAGGGGGCGGCAGGGTGTCCAGGCTGCTGGCTCATCATCCCAGGACTCCCCTTGCCCCGCCCTACCACTGTGCACCCACCTCTCTGCCCTCAAGCTTATAAACTGTAGGGTCAAAGACAAGAGAAGGCCACTCCCTTCTCTCATAATACAGGCAGGGCCAGGGTAGACAAGGCCACAAAATAAACAGAATCAAATTTAAAAGGGCCCTCACCTGGAAATGCCCTCACCTGGAAGGTAGGCTCCTCCCCGCCCCAGTTCTGCCACATTGTGGGGATGATGTGAAGTACCCTCCCTGACCTTGAACCTTGACTCTAGTCTAGTTTCCACATTCCTCTGAAGTCATTCCCCTTTGTGAGATGAGATCCAAATGACAGGAAAGAAACCAGGGTCCCCAGTTAAACAAGAGCAAGCCCAACAGCAACCCTGAGTCACAGACACCCAGACCCCAAGCAGCCGGCAAGGGCACCTCCACTGTCCCCTCCTGCAGTGGGTCCCCCAGTCCCTCTCCTGCCTCAACTCAGCCCAGTTGACCAGGACCCCTCCCGACCCCAAGGACTTCTCACCCAGGGCCATGGAGCCCCCTGGGGTCTGTGGGCAGGTTTGGGATGTCATGTGTCAACTTGGACAGACGAAAAGATAACTCGATCTTCAGTCTCTTCTAATTGCAACTTAACATTTCCTTAGACAGAGCAGCCTCCAGTGGAACTTCCCAGCTTTGTACAGGTGGAGATGATGTCGGTCACTCTCCACTTTACCGCATGCTACATGGAGAACTCGCATCAACTCAGCTCGGGAAGCCTCACCTTTGCTAACTGCGAGGTTTGTGTCTAGAGACAGCGTCTGACTCGGTGGTTAATCTGTCGATCTCCAGATGTAGAGAGTTAGACAGCAAGGGCCTGCACTAAGGTTCCTGACAACTCTGCCCCGTGTCCAGTGTGTTCCCAGGGAACAGACCAAAGAGGGAGCCCAGCCCCCATGTGCCCGTCGAGTCTGGTTCTCTGGGAGCCTGCCTGACCTTCGGCCTCACCCAGCCCTCTGGGAAGAGTGCCTGAGATAAAATGAGATGCCCACGCTTGTCCTCAAACAGCTAGGTGTAGGCTCACCAAGTGTGATGGTTGCTCCAGCGGAGACTTGGACCCGAGGAAATTCGGCTTGTCCACACAGCATTCTGCAAACACCTGCTGAGTCCCTACTGCGTGCCAGACACCGCACAAAGCATCATCAACAATCCAGGGGATTCTGGGTGGGGCCCCCCAGAGATGAAGCACTGACCCAGACAAAGTCCTTGACCAGAATCCTGGAGACTCTGATGACAGGCGTGCATTTTATTCCTGATGCAAAGCAAAACCTCAGGAGGGTTTAAGCCGGAAACCATCACATCCATGAGCGCTTTGGAAAACATCCTTCTGGGCACAGCTCAGAGACTCTGGGCAAGAAGCCCGGATGCAGCCACGCTGGTGAGTCAGGAAACCCGCTGGGCACCGGACAAGCTGAGGTCACCAGGCAAGTCCCTCATCTCTGGACACAGGGCCTTCACTTGGGAATGGTGGGGCGGACTGGGGGAACCACAGACCACAAGTGACCCTGTGAAATGGGGGTCTTCCTGGGGCAGCCTGATGACTGATGTGGGCCCCGGGCACCTCTACCCAAGGCTCCCCCGAGTGGGATGGACGGCCTACGGTACCCGGGGCTGGCCGTGGTTCCCCCAGACCCTGTGTGCTTGGAAGGGTGCCAGGGGCAAGTGGGACCTGCGGCAGAGTCATCCATCGATGCAAGTCCTCCCAGGGCATCTTGTCAGCCCACCGCTGACCCGAGGTGGGAGCTGTATTCTCAGTAACCACTGAGCATTTGCCCAGCACCCTCTGCCTGCAGCACCTGCCGCTGCTGATTCCCCGCCACCCGCTGGGTCTGACCCTGGACACCCTTCCATGAGGAGCCCTCCCGGGAGCCCTGAGTCGTCCAGGTGCCTCCCATCCAAGCTGTACTTCCCGGCAGAGCACGAACCCACAGCCGCTGCCCCCTTTCTCCAGCAGTCAGTGCCCCCGAGGGCGGGACCAACCCCACCGTGCACCGGAAGCAGGTGCTAGACAAACACTGGCTGAAGGAATAAGTGGACACCTTTTAAAAGCCATCAGGACTTCCCTGGTGGTCCAGTGGGTAAGACTCCACCTGCCAATGCAGGGGACAGAGGTTCAATCCCTGGTCTGGGAAGATCTGACATGCCTCGGAGGAACTAAGCCTGTGTGCCACAACTATTGAGCCCAAGTGCTGCAGCTACTGAAGCCCGAACGCCTGTGGGCCACAACCAGTGAGCCTGCACGCCTAGAGCCCGCGCTTCCAACAAGACAAGTCCCCGCAGTGAGAATGTTTCTAGCAGAGAACAGGAGCCCGCTGGACACGTCCCTGGGCACCCCTCGCGAACCTCCACCTCCTGACTCTGCACTCCCTGAGGGCCTGTCCACAAGGAAGAACAGCCCTCGATTCCACAACTGGAGAAAGCTGGCATGCAGCAGTGAAGACCCAGTGCAACCAAAAATAAAATTAAAAACAAAACAAAACATTTGACGCTGGGCTGCAATACACCATGATGTGAATCGTAGTTCAAGACCACTGAAATATCTCTTTAAGCAACAAACTGACCAGTTTCTCTGCTAAGAACACTTACTATATGCGTTCAGTTCAGACTAGGCAATTTGTGAGTCTTCCAATTCAAGTGGTTTATCCTGGGCAGAGAGCAGCAGGTAACTGACGGCTTGCTCAGCACCCCTAGATATCTCAGCTGTCAACCCGAGCCCGGGGCCTGTACAGAACCTCGGCGATCACAAGCAGGCATGAGTTGGGGAGAAATTCAGCCATCGCCCTCAGAGTGGGTTGCTAAATGGACAAGTCACTACTTTAGTTTTTATATTCATATGATTATACTTTAAAAGCAGCTTTGGGTATTGATTTTTTTTTTCAGTATTCAACAACATCACTAAGCCTCCGTGTTTTCAGAACAGTCAGGATGGGTTTATCTCAGAATGCCAGCTGGAGTGTGGGTGGCAGTCGGTGCCAGCCCAGGGAGCGCCAAGTCGCCAGGTGGTGCCAGTTCAATCACTGATCACTGAGGCAGGAGGCAGGAGGCAGGAGGAGGCAGGGTGCTGCCCGCTTCACTGCCACACCTGGTTTCTCCCTTCCAGAGACCTCTGCCTCCCGGCCAGGAGCCCAGGAGAGGCAGCAGGGGAGACGTCAGCCTCGCTCTGCTCAGGCAACCTCAGCAAGGCCTGAGAGCCACAGCCAGCAAGCAAAGCTCTCTGCCTGCACCTTGAAGAAAATGGACCATCCAGCCTTTCTCCAGCAGGACACGCACGTCCTCCAAACACAGGGGCTCATCAAGGCCAGAGTGGCCCAGTGCGGCCTTCACAGGGGGCTCCCTCAACCATAGCTGGCGCCCTCGGTGGCCCAAAGACCAGGTGTTGAGGGGCAGACAACCCAAACAGAGACTTAGGTGTTCCAAAGAAGAGCCCACGAGCTTGGACAAAGCTAGGTTGTCTGGCCCTCAGCAGGGACACTCCTTAGCAGATGGGGCTCTGCCAACCAGATGCGTGTGTATGTGTGTGTGTTGTGTGTGTGAGCAAGCATGAGGCCAGGTGGCAGGGCAGGGAGCAGGAAGGGGTAAAAGCAAAATCCACCCAAGAGCTTTCTCGCCAAAACTGCCTTCAAGCAAATGGGTTTTCAAAGTAAAATCCTAACTGATGGCCCTCCTTCTTTTCAAACGCTACATCCAATCAAGACCAAGACCAGGAGAGCATTTGGGATGTTAATAGAGCAGTGAACATGGGTGCCCCTCTCGCACCTCCACCTCCTGACTCCCCGCTTCCTGCAGGCCTGTCCAGCTGCCAACCACAGGCCCCTGCCCAGCCCGTTCCTCTCTCTTCCATGCAGACCAGCAGGCAAGGTTTGCCGGCCTGCCCACAGCCTGCACCTCTAGCCAACCCCTGAGACAGCACCCTGGGAATGCAGCATGAGGAGGTGATGGACTTCTGTGCCAAACAGACAAGGGGTAGATTCTGCGGCTGCTACTTGCTAACTTTGGGTGCATCACTCAACTCCCTTGAGCATCAGGTCCATCGTCTGTATAATGGGTATAACCCCTCAGTCATGGATCCTTGGGTGAAAGTAACAGAAGCCCACTGAACTGGCTTAAGCCAAAAAAGGGGAGTGGGGGGGTAAGTTACTAAAGGGATGCTGAGGTTAATCAGAGAATCCAAGGAAGAGCTGGACCAAGGAAAGCTCAGCAGGCTACAGGCTTCATGAAGAGGGCAGATCAGAGATAGTGCTGAGAACTGGGCCAGTTCTGAGTGCAGTGCCTGGGCAGCAAAGCTTTGCTCAGTGTTCACCATCGTTATTAACAGGGTTTCTCTGGTGGCTCAGCGTAAAGAATCCACCTGTAATGCAGGAGACACAGAAGAGACAAGTTCGATGCCTGTGTCAGGAAGATCCCCTGGAGGAGGACATGGCAACCCACTTCGGTATTCTTGACTAGAGAATCCCATGGACAGAGGAGCCTGGCGGGCTACAGTCCATGGGATCACAGAGTCAGGCACAACTGAAACGACTGAGCACACACACATTTTTATTAACAAGCCAGTTGTGCCCTCTCCCAGAGACTGTGAGACAGAAACAGAGATTTCTCACTCGTATGAACTTCGTGTCTATTCTGTTGGCATCTTCAGTATTTCTAATTAGACAGTAGAATTAGATAGTAGCATTTTCCAGACACGGTAAGGGATCTGTTCTATCTCAGTTGTTTAATTTTTCCAACCAGAGTCTAATTTCGTTCTCATTTGCTCTGTGACAGAGGCAGACGGCGGCAGAGCTGAGCTACAGAGAGGAGCCTGTGTCGGGGCGGGGGGTGGTTCCCTGGTTTCACCCACTCCCTCCCCTGGCCACTGAGGTCTTAGCACAGAGATGGGGTGACATCCGGATGCACCCGCACCCACCAGCGTGGGCATCCCTGTGTCTTCCCTGAAGCCCCCCACCCCACCTCTCACAGTGGTGGACCACCGCCACAGCCACCTTCACGATGGCAAGATAGTCAACACAGCAACACGTGGTCAGCCTCAGTCACACAGACAGACAGACCCACTGTGCAGTGTTTAGTCAGAACTCTGGAATCTGAAAGATCCCACTTTAAATCTGAACTCCAGCATTAACCCCTTGTGTGACTGAGAGCAAATCATGTACTACCTTTTCCCCTGTTTTTTTATTACAGTAAAATACACGTAACAAAACCTGCCATTTGAATTATTTTCGAGTGCACGGTTTAGTGGCCGCACACACATTCGCACATCACCTTGCAGTCGCCATCTCCGGAACTCTTCTCACCTTGCAAAACTGACACCCTAAGTCCATTTGTGGTGGTTGGGGTTCTTCAGAGAAACAGAATCACAGTCACATAGACACACGCAGAAATAATGTTTAACCAGCTATCTGAGCACCACTGACCCACTCAGATTTGTGTGCGTGCTAAGTTGCTTCAGTCGGGTCTGACTCTCTGAGACCCCATGGACTGTAGCCCCCCAGGCTCCTGTGTCCACAGGATTCTTCAGGCAAGAATACCGGAGTGGGTTGCCATTTCCTCCTCCAGGGGATCTTCCCCACCCAGGGATCGAACCTGGGTCTCCTGCATTGGCAGGCAGGTTCTTTACCCCTAGTGCCAACGGGGAAGTGAGAGCAGTGTTTGTCAGGCACGCTCCTGCTGTGTACAGGACCCCAGCTCCGGCTGCAGACTGGCCAGCAAAGCACTAAATGCTCTCCCGCCTGGGCTGTGTGTGATAGACTAGCAGACAGTCCCCTCCTCCTGCCGCCCAGACAATGAAGGTACCATCGATGACATTCAAAATCAAGGTTCAAGCTCAAAGTCCTTCTTCAAGGCTCCTTGCCATCTGCTCCAAAGTCTCCATCTCTGAAATACTGTGCAATTGCTCTTATTTCCAGAATCTCCTGATTCTGACATAAAAGGATATGTCTGATGCTTTGCTTAGTCTCAGAGGTGAAACCAATAAACATGGATGAGGTGTGCACCACGGGTAGAAATAAAGCTCCCCTGAGCCCGTTACTCGTAATTGTTGGCTGTTACGTTTTGTTCTGTACCTTGAAAGATGAACAGGGTTGCTCTGTTAAATGAATGAAAAAGCTGTTCTAAGTATGGGATAATTAATAGATTATCTTATATAGCATTCTATAAAATATAAGACAATGAAAGCATTTTTCAAACTAACTTCAAATTTCAGTCTTCCTCTCCACAGAGGTTTTCTTTCCTGCAGCTCAAAGCTGATGTCCTTGTTTACTGTCACTGTGGTAGAATGTATCATCATCCCCTGGGAATGTGACATAAAGTCCTCCCTGCACAAGGTAAGAGGCTGGAAAACAGAGCAGGGCAGAGTTCATTTGGAAAAATCAGCCTTGAAACATATAGTAACATTGGCACCTCACGGCATTCCAAATTTGAGGGGCAAAGGCTATTTGCAGACCCTGCAGTAACCGCTGGGCTTCCCAGGTGGCTCAGTGGTAAAGAACTTGCCTGCCAATGCAGGAGATGCGAGTTTGATCTCTGGGTCCGGAAACTTTTTATTAGATACCTCAAAATATAATTCTGATGTTTCAGATGCATTAATGTATCAGGATACATAAAGATACAATTTTTCACTCACCAAACAGAGGGAAAAAAAGAGTATCTATAAATCACTGAGAATACATGAAGAGTATAACTTAACAAGAAAATGTGGGGACTGAAATTTCCTAAATTGTTAGTAAAACACCAAGACATACAGATACACACAAACACGCATAGCACACATCCCATACCATCACTGCTTGAAATAAGAATGTGTTAGTTGCTCAGTCATGTCCGACTCCTTGGGACCCCATGGATTGTAGCCCGCCAGGCTCCTCTGTGCATGGGATTTTCCAGGCAAGAATACTAGAGTGGCAGTCATTTCCTCATCTAGGGGATCTTCTCAACCCACAGATCAAACCCACATCTCCAAATCTCCTGCATTGCAGGTGGATTCTTTACTGCTGAGCCATTGGGGAAGTCCACTTAATCTGTATGCTTAGCCATTTCACACAGTTCCATAAATTCCATCATAGCTCCGAATGATAGTGAAATAACTCCATTAACCTTCAGAGAATTCTACCAAGTGGTGGGACTTTTAACTCCAGTAAGCAGAGGACAGCCCAGGTTCTCTTGTAATGTCACCTACACAGCTGCTTCTATCCAAAAGGACCCCACAAACGGTTCATCCAACCACCCAGCACACGTGGAGTATGAACTTGGTCTCCACAGCCAAGAAGAGCGATGACTGACAGAGCATTAACCAGTCTAGGCATCTGGACCGTGGCCATCCTGCCCTTGGGGGCAGCCACCTTCCTGTATTTCAGAGACCTTTCTCAGATCCTAAGTTGTGGAGTCTGAGTCTGAGACCTTCCTGGGATAATAAGAACCAGAGAGGTGATGGAAATTGACATGAAGCTTTAGCCAAAGAAATGTTTTAACTGAAAAAGCTATTTGTAGACCATCCTGTACTATGGATTCATTTCTACACAACATCTGTATGTGGTAGTGTGTGTTTCGAATAAACTCTGGAGAATATTACCAAAATGTAACCAGTGGTTATTGCTCTGATTGAAGCTGAATTTTAGAGTACTTTAAGTTTCTACTTTACTTTGATACTGAACCTTTTGATAATGAGCATGTATTAGTTCTGAAATCAGAAAAAAAATCACTTTTTAATTTTAAAGAATAAATGTGCAAAATAAGTTTCAACCTATCATTTTACATTCTATCAGATATGGTTTTATTAATGGCAAAATGAGTGACTAAAAATAAGATTACCTTAGCCCAGAAGCCCTATTTATTTTTCATTTCCTCATTTTTTATGCCCCGAAGAATATAGGATAGTTAATAGGATTCTAATTTTTAAAGGTGCTAATCATTCTTTAGCCCTGACATGAAGGCACCAAGCAAATGAAACAGAGGAGTTAAATAAAGTCAATGTAGAGTAGAAAACAACAAACTTTATCAGAGTTTATATTAGGATTTTCAGTCATTGTGAGGTTCAATGCTGGACCCTATTTCACTCTCCTCTTCTTCTTTCGAATAATTGAAATTTAATAAACAGTCATATTCTACAATGTCATTCCATGACAAATGGCAAGCATGTCCCCACATTGTTAAAAATTCTCCAGAAACAGATCTCGTATCTGCACGGAAAACAACTATAACAGCTGTGACAGACAACCGTGTCTTGGTCGATTTGGCCACCAGTCTGCCATTGGCCTTCTAGGTCTTTAATTAGCTAATGGAAACAATCATCACCTATTCATCAGCTCCTTCATCTACCATTTCAGTGAACACCTTCTGCACACCGGCTCTGTATCAGGCACTCTGCTAGGCACGGGGACGCAGCCCCCAACAAAGCAGATGTGTCTTCCCTGTGGGTGGATTTAGACCTGGTTGCAGGGCAAACATCAACAGGTCAAATGCCCATATTGTCACTCACTGTGCTGACCACTTCTGACACAGTTTGATGACACCCAATTTAAAGTCACCTCCAATTCCTCCAAAAATTAAAAAATTGAATGATCATATGATCTAGCAATTCAAGTAAATACTCCCAGGTATTTAGCCAAAGAAAACAAAAACACTAATTCAGAAAGACACATGCACCTCCAAGTTCACTGCAGCATTATCTACAAGAGCCAAAAAACATGGAAGCAACCTAAGTGCCCATAAATAAATGACTGGATAAAGAAGATATGGTGGACTGGATAAAGATATGGTGGACTGGATAAAGTAGACACAGTGGACTACTACCAGTAGGCCAGCACTGACAGGCATCAGTCTGCTCTTTTCTGGCCCTGTCCCTCCAGCAAGAGGTTCAGGTGCCCCTCCTCTGAGATGTCTTCTGACCCCTCGGTCTGGGTTCTGTTCCCCTGGCTCCCTGTGGTCACCTCTAGGTCAGCACTTCCTGCATCAGACTGTCCGTCTGTCTGTCTGTCTCCCCTGCTGGATGGGGCATTCTGAGGCCAGGAAGAGGCCCTCCAGCTCTGACTCCCAAGGCCCACCCAGATCCTGGTGAGAGGGCTTGCCCGCAAACATCTGCAAAATGAGCAAATTCACTGCGGCCTCGCCATTTTCACCTCCACCCAGGGGACTGTTCCCTGTGGACCCTTCTGGGGACAGATGCACGCATGTCCCGACCCCGAGTCCTCAGTACTTTCTTCCACCTGCAGTCAGGCCAATTAGCACATCTGCACATCAGGCCAGGCGGGCACCAGCTGGAGGGGCCGCTCAGCTCAGAAGCTGATTCACCAAGCAGTCCCCGACCGGTGACGCCCCAGACGCTAGGAGCGCCCCGGTGAGGTCAGGGCCCTGCCTCAGCTGCTGGGGGACCACAACTGACCTCCTCCCCTCGACTGCCCAGCGAGTCTACGCCCAGCAAAGGCCAACATTAAAGTCAAGCTGCTTCTGCTGAAAGCCTCCGTTTACACAAACGAATGACGCTGCATCCAGCAAGGGAGCGACGACACACCTCTAACCATGTCTTAATAAGAAAGCGCCATGAACACTCCATGCCCGTGTTGTGACTGCGGAGGACTGGCCCAGACCCATCCTCTGAGGTTTCATCCCCACTCACTCGGCTTTTAAAACGACAGCCTGGGCCTGAGCAGCGTGATAGCCTCCACAGACTGGCCCCGATCTGGGGAGGACAGGAGCGCTCCAGCTCACATTTGTGGGGTCTCCAGACCCCCTGGAGGAGGGCATGGCAACCCAGTCCAGTATTCTGGCCTGGAGAACCCCCATGGACAGAGGAGCCTGACGGTCTACAGTCCACGGGGTCGCAAAGAGTCGGGCATGACTGAAGGACTGAGCGCACGCACTCTTCACCCACGTGTTTCCTCCTCAGCTGTCCGGCGCGCTGTGACATTTGTTTCTGGGAAAGGGAGGGAGAGGGAGGCCCCGGCAGCTGCTTCTGACGTGTGCGCACTCTGGGGGCCGGGGCTGGGGAGGGGGGTGCAGGGAGGGACAGCTGCTGGGCCAGCCGGCCTCCTCTCTCCCTAACGCCACCCGGCTTCCTAACCCATCCGCGTGCCTCCTCGGGAGCCCAGAACCCTGGTGGAGTGGGACTCAGCAGCAAGGATCGCCGGCAGAGCACTCTACACCTAGCCTTTCAGAAACACTTCTTCAGCTGTTAGAGGTGCCAGATGGTGGGCAGGTGTAGAGTATGAAGAGTAAACATCAGTTCTCCTCATTCCTCTCCCTCCTGGGTTCCAGCTGAAGAGCTGAATAAAGTGCAAATGAAACAGGATACAGCAGCCACTATAGGGAGCACTCTGCATTCTGCCTGGGGGGAGTCAGGGGGGCTTCCTAGAGGAGGTGATCACGCCTTAGCTGAGTCATGAAGTAGATGCACTAGCTGCATGAAAAACTGGGAGTAAGGGACAGAGATCAGACTGTCCAAAGGGACAAGCAAGAAAGAAGGGGCCCCACACGGTCAGAAAACCACACAAGCCAAATATCCACAAATCCAAATGAGGTCACATCAGTTATATGAGGATATGCTCAGGTGCAAGAAAAATAACACCCAGCAAAAAGTCACTCAAGGGCTTTCCAAACTTCAGAGTGTATACAAATCACCCAGGGATCTCATCAAAATGAAGATGCTGATTTTTAAATGATTCAAAGAAGACCTGGGGTGGGGCCTAAGCTCATTAGAAATATGGAACATAACTGACAATGTAATTGGCCAAGATAATGGATAATACAATCAGGGTGAGCTGTGGACCACACTTCTGGTGGCAAGGGTTAAAGTTCCAGGAGATGCCTGGACCAGGCTGTTGGACCATGGGTCCAGTGACTTGGCCACGTCAGCAGGGGTCAGGTCTTCTGTCTTTCTACCCTGCTTCCCCAGCACCACTGTCCTAGTCTCATGTTCTTGTCATCAAAGCTGACCGTTTCAGCTCTAGACAGTTCATCTACCCACAACACAGCTCCTCCCACAGCACAACTCCTCCCAAGAGCAAAGAGCGCTTCTCTGCCCAGGGCTCTTCCTCCTCATCAAGGAGAAAAACTTCCCCACATGCTTAGTAGCTCAGTCATGTCCAACTCTTTGCAATCCCGTGGACTGTAGCCCACCAGGCTCCTCTGTCTATGGGATTCTCCAGGCATGAATACCAGAGTGGGTTGCCATTTCTTCCTCCAGGGGATCTTCCCAACCCAGGGATCAAAACTACATCTCTTACAGCCCCTGTATTGGCAGGTGGATTCTTCACCACTAGTGCCACCTGAGAAGTCCCAGTCTCCATCCATACGTTTACATACACACACACACACACACACACACACACACACTTACTTATCTGTTTGTCAAGAGAGAAAAGAGAGAGATTCATTATAAGGAACTGGCTCATGCAATCCTGGAGGCTGGGGAGTACCAAGACCTGCAGGGTGAGTTGTCAGCTAGGGACCCACGGGAGCTGATGGTATAACTCCAGTCCAAATCTGAAGTTCTGAGAACTGGCAGAGTCAGTGGTGTAAGTTCCAGTCAGATGGCCAGCAGACTCTAAGCCCAGGAAGAGACGATGTTCCAGTTAACCTTCCAGTGCTATCCGGACCTTCAACTGATTGGACGAGGCCCACCCGCATTAGGAAGAACAACTTGCTGATTCACTTGCTGATCAGTCTGCTGATTCACATGTTAACCTCTAGGTCTGACATATATACCCTACCATGTGTAAGACAGATAGCTAGTGGGAACCTGCCGTATAGCCCAGGGAGCTCAGCTCGGTGCTCTGTGATGACTAGAGGAGTAAGACGGGGAGTGGGAGGGAGGTCTAGGAGGGAGGAGCTATGTGTATCCGTACGGTTGATACACTCTGTTGTTAGCAGAAACTAACACAACATTGCAAATCAATTATACGCCAATAAAAATAAACAAATAAATGTCAGTCTCATCCCATACACCCTCACTTCAACACACAGAATTACATTTAGCTGAATATCTGGACACGCCGATGGTCCAACCAAGAATAACAAAACAACTCTGAAAATGAAGATCCAATAACACCACCTAATTTCAAGACTATGCATATGCTACAATTATCTAGTCAAGGCAGAAGGCAAAGAGATGAATGAAACAGACCCACACATAAGTGCACAACTGGCTTTTTACAAAGATTCAAAGTAAAAATGACCCAAACTAAAAACCAAAACTATGATCTAAAATGATCCAAACCAAAACTAAAACCCTCTGCTTTTTTGAGAATATTACTAAGAGAACAAGAAAATAAATAAAACCAGTCACAGATTGGGAGAAATATCTGAAAAATCATACAGCTATTAAAGAACTTATATCTAGAATACACATTTTTAATCAGTTTTTTTTCTTTCAGTTTCATTGAAGTAAAGTTGACATAGAGCAGTGTGGAAATTTAAGGTGCGCAGCAGAATGACTTACAGCTACTGTGAAATGATTATTACAGTAAATTTAGTTAACAGCTGCCACCTCATATAGACACAAGGGGAAACAAGAAAAAAAGGAAAAATTTCTTACTTGTGATGAGAACCTTTAGGATATATTCTTTTAGCAACTTTCAAATACAACATACAGTAGTGTTAACTACAATCATGGAATTAGTTTATAGATTCATTGTAGCTTTTCTCTCACCTTGAAAAGCTTGGCTCACTACATCAACAAATTTACCTATTGATTTCATCCTCCTATGTAATTAGCTTCAAAATTCCTAGACCAACATTACTACAGATAATGAAATTACAGTAATGAAATTACTACGGTGAATGAAATTCAAGATTTCTCTGCTATTTTTTTTTTTTATGTTAGAACACAACCCACCGTCAGAGATATGACACATTTCTGGAGAATCAGACATGCAACAAGTTCTAGAAATAAAAACACTGCAGATGTGGTATAGGACACACTCAGCAACCAGTGGAACAGAAGTAAATTCACGGAAGATCTGTGTGTGTAGGATTGTAACCAGACACTGTCCTTGTCTTGGTGTTTTAGCCGAGGATCCGTGGCTGAGAACAACAGATGACAGGTACCCACATGCTCCAGAGATGCTGGACCATCTATGTCAATATCGCTCACAGGTGCCCCAAACACAGTCTCCATCTGAGCCGGGAGTGATGGGAGAAGATGGAGGGAGATGGTCAGTGGGAAGGAAGGATTTCCAGCAGGGACTGGTCAGGGTGATGGTATCACTCCTCGCCCACACAGAGGAGAAGAGGTTCTGCTCCCTCCACTTCTCCCAAGCTAGTGAGGGGACTGCAGCCCCCAGCCCAGAGCAGGAAGCCACGCCAGCGGTGCAGTCAGACCTGCTGAATGCCAGGAAGTTGGACAGAGCAGCTGAGGAGGGATTAATCCTTGAGCTTCTACACAAGCCCCGACAGCTGAATACCGGGTGAGCGTGATCCTAGGGGTGTGGTGTGCTGGGGGGAACCCCTTCCCGGCCTCTCCAGTCACCTTCTCCAGGATAACCCTGGGCAGGGGGTCAGGTTATCACGACACCATCCCACCCCAAGGCTCTTTCTATCCTTCCTGCCTCACCCTGCCTCTCTGAGCCTTCAGTCCGGTCCCCAGTGAAGACATGAGGCTGCCATGACCTCATTCAGCCCTGAGAAAAGAGTCATACCCTCTGCTCCCTCCAGTTATGGATCTGGTGACTTCTGCTGGGGCATTTTACACATTGTGCAGGCAGTCACTCTGCCATATGGACCCAGGGCTGCAGCTGGGAGGCTCCAGATTGCTGACAGACCATCTAAGATAGTCAGAGGCCCAAGCATCACCGACAGAGCCAGCAGTGGATGCCAGGAGCCCCAAATGAGTCACTGCTCTTGAGGGATGATGCCTGGTGAACTCTTCAAACCCAGGCCTTTGGACCTGCTCTTCTCTTACTTGTGACACCCCCTCTTGCCTCCCCCCAAATCCTACCAGCCCCCCTTTCTCCAGGATACCCTCAGCTCACAGCTCTGACCTGAGATTTCAAAGATCATGGACCACTCTGGAAGGATTTTCTCAAGTTGTCGCTGGTTGGTTTTGTCCCCAGTTCTCACTTCCCTAACTGGATTTTTGACACCTGCCCTGGGGTCCTTTTTCTGGTTCTCAGTCCCAGGCTCTTTCTTGTACATGATGAGCTCCAGAGAGGTATTCTCAACATTTGTGTATGTTTGGAAAACAGCGTAATAAAAACTTAATTAATAAATAAATGTGAGGCTCCTCAGAATATTAACACTGGCTCCTCACCCCCACCCCCATACGCCATGAACCACGTAGGGAGATTACTAAGCCTCCTTAAGTAACCGCAGCTGACAAACCATTGCCAAATACAGCCCGCTGTTCTTTAACGTGATGCCTGTGTTCTGAAAGATCCCCCTCTGGGCACAAAATCAAAAATCACTCCATGAACAGCCCTGGACTCACAGGAGTAAATAGGGCCTGTGGAACAACCCTAAAGACCAAGGACACCTTCATACACAGACAGGACCCTAGGGATCGTATTTTAACACGATTAATGGTTCACAAACACAAAAAAGAGAATGAACATGGCACTGTACCTTGGAAATGACCTGAAGCTGCTCGGGGAGGGGGCTGGCAGGGCTGCAGCCTGTGTGTCTTCATGAAAGGTGGGAAGTGTGACACCCACAGGCCGGGGGCAGGGCCCCTTATCCTTGGTTATCCTTGACCAGAGGGAGGCAATCTTTCCAGCCTTTTATCCTGAGGCCTGTTTTCCTGCCTCAGAGAGGCAGGTCCTTTGAAGCAAGTGTTTATAGTAAATATCTGTTTTTATCAAAGCTGAGAATCAAATCCAGTATTATCAACTTCTCTTGCAATCCACTTGGGAATCACTGCTGGAAATGTGTTTCTGACCTTTTCGTTTTTCTTATTGGCGCTCAGCGCTTGGGGAAACGAGGCAGGACCTGAAACCACCGAGCCACCAGGATGGCGTGGAGTCCGGCGGCTTCCGCAGGGCTCAGGGATTCCTGCAAAGGTGTCCGCACACCTGCAATGCCTTCCCCACACGTGCTCCCCGGAGTTGTGGGCCTGGAGCCTCACACTCGAGTGGGGTGTAGAATAACCATTTCTTCTTTTTCAATAGAGAAAAGCTCACATGTGCACAAGCAGAGCGAAGCCTTTGAGGACCACGGGTGCACGGAGTCCAAGTCGCTGGGAGCTTCTGAGAGGGGTGTGCACGTGCGCGCGTGTGCTCACACCAATGCTTGCATTCACGTGGGCACATGTGCTAGTGTGCATGCTCGCGTGCACGTATACATGCCCACGTTCACAATCCCTACCCTGTTCATTTTAGGTGGGTGCAGGTTGATGCTCACAAGCAAACACAAAATTCATGTTATGCTTAAATTTCCCCTAACAGCAGGTGTCCCCAAGGTCTGGAGACTAATGCCTGATGACCCCAGGTGGAGCTGGTGTAATAGTAAAAGAAATAAAGTGCACAATAGATGTAGGCTTCGCAGGTGGCTCAGTGGTAATGAATCTACTAATGCAAGAGATATGGGTTGGAACCCTGGGTCAGGAGGATGCCCTGGAGAAGGAAATGGCAACCCACTCCAGTATTCTGGCCTGAAGAATCCCACGGACAGAGGAGCCTGGTGGGCTACAGTCCATGGGGTCACAAACAGTTGGACACGACTGAGCATGCACACACAGGAGCAAGAAATGTAATGCACTTGAATCATCCCGAAACCATTCCCCCAACCACCCCCACTCCATGGAAAAACTGTCTCCCCTGAAAACAGTCCCTGGAACCAAGAAGCTTGGGGACGGCTGCCCTAATGCATCAGTTGCTCTGGAACAGATTCACAGGCTTCATAACAGAACTCCCTGTGAGTGGAAACTAACACAGAGACCACCCTTCTGAGCACCACTCTCTCTTCCATATCATCCCGGTGATAATAATAATAGTGACAGCCGCCTTGTTCTCAGCACATCCTCTGTACGTGCTGGGGTCAGAGACAGAGGTTTGATGCACATGATCACATCCTGTATTTACCACAAACCTGCGAGCCAAGTACTATTACATCTGGCTCCACAGATGAGCAGACAGACACAGAGAGATTAATTCAATCACTTGCCCAAAGACACACAGTTAATCGGCGTGTGTTAAAGAGTCACCAAAGGCATTCTGCTCACTGCTGCCTCCGCCCTTCCCTTCCCTGCCCCTCCCTTCCCATACGGTACCCTATCTGATGAGGCACCTCTTTCTCCATCTTTACTCTGCCTTATTTTTGTTCATTGAACTTACCTGACCTGACCTGATAGCACA
This sequence comes from Cervus canadensis, assembly GCF_019320065.1. NCBI lineage: Eukaryota > Metazoa > Chordata > Mammalia > Artiodactyla > Cervidae > Cervus > Cervus canadensis. The sequence goes on along the minus strand of NC_057394.1, from coordinate 80,420,404 downwards.
TTGATTATTTATTTATTGTCAGTCCTCCCTCGAGACTGTTAAGTCCTCCGAGGTGGGGACCTGGTTTTGTCCCTGTGGAATCTCCAACACCGAGAAGAGTCTGGTCCACAGAAGACCAGACTCCAAAAAAGATTTGTGGGATGAATGAATATATCCCATGCTAACTCAAATTTTGCAAAGTTGAAATGGTGTCATGCAAAATACTAATAAAGCCTCACTTTGTTTGCAAAATGTAAAGCAATTCAAATGTCTCCAAGTTGTAAGAATTCATCAAGATCCATACAGTTGCAAAGCTGGTAGGACGGGGAAATTGTAAGTTGTGTTCATACTGCTAACTATAGTTGGAACATACACCTCAGCTTTTGTACTCCGGACACTTCAGAAACCAAAGTATGGGAGGGATTTTGATGGCTCGTGTGTCATTATTTCCTCATTTGCTATTATTATAATTTAAAGTATTTGGGGTGTCTATAAAAATGTCATCCAAGCACTCACTGCATTTATGCGGCGAAAAATATGCCTGACATTCATCAACTTTGGAGCATAAGTCAAATGTGTTGAAGTTTTCTGTAAGGAAGACTGAACTACACTCTGGTCATTCACGGAGAGAGTGTGTGTGTGTGTGTAGTTGCTCAGTCCACTCTTTGCCATCCCATGGACTGCAGCCCGCCAGGCTCCTCTGTCCATGGGGATTCTCCCGGCGAGAATACTGGAGTGGGTTGCCATACTCTCCTCCACGGGATCTTCCCAACCCAGGAATAGAACCTAGGTCTCCCGCATTGCGGGCAGACTCTTTACCATCTGAGCCACCTGGGAAGCCCTCATTTAGGGAAAGGGCTTTGCAGAAGACTAGAGCCCCTGGCTGAGCAAACTATTAATAAGAAATTACAAGCCCCAGATGGAGCCATTTGTGCCCCACCCCCACCCCTGCAGCAAAGGAAGGCTTAATAACAGTTTCAGGCCCTTCCAGATGTCGTCTTTGAAACAGCCAATCTAACACTTCTGATCGAGTCTAGTGAGGTAAGACCCTTCCCTGCCTCCCCTTCCCCCCAAAAGAGTTGGCCTGGCCTGGAACAAGCATTTCTTTTTTTTTTTTTTTTCAATCCTTTCTTTTCTTCTGCTAATACCTCCCCTTCCCTCACCCCCTTCTGCCTATAAAAACCCACCATTTTGTACAAGCCCACCTGGGTGAAATGCTGCTGTCCAATTCATTACTCAACAGAGCACATCACATCTTCAAGTTTACTCAGTTGAATTTTGTTTTTATCACAAAACTTAAGGCAACTCTAAGGCAAAAGGAGAAGGGGGCGGCAGAGGATGAGATGGTTGCATGGCATCAACCACTCAATGGACATGAATCTGAGCAAACTCCGGGAGACAGTGAAGGACAGGGAAGCCTGGTGTGCTGCCATCCATGGGATCGTACAGAGTCGGACACAACTGAGCGACTGAACACAGCAACAAGGCGAAAGCAATAATAGTTACAGACTTCTGCACTTTGTCTTGTGACCAATACTTTGTATTTCGGTGACAAAATAGGCCTCAAATCATGTGAGTCAAGTCTCCTTTGACCTGTAATGCGGCCACCAGGCTACGGGGTTCCAGACTCAGCTCCACAGGCAGGGTTGGCTGGGGGATAGCAACCTGGCCCTCCAGGAATAAGGGCGGTTCTCTAGATGCTCTGTCCCCTGGGGTGGGTGGGTCCCCAACCCTTCACGGCCAGCCCCAAGCACAGGTTTCTTCTCACCCAGATTGCAGGGCTCCCACCAGCGGCCGGGACTAAGATGGACAGAAGCCATCACTGATGTGAGCCCGTGTCTGCCCGAGGCCACAAAACCGTACCCCAGGCCCTGCGACTAACAGGCCACTTCTTTGTCCTGAACCCTCCTGTCACGGGCTCAGCTAAACATTAGCTTCTCTTCCTAACACAGAGCAGACGGCCCACCAACACGCAGCAGGAGGAAACGTGAATGCTAACTTCCCCCACCTTCTGGGGCCCCACACAGGCCTGCGTGGAGGAAACCAGAGTCAGGTGTGAACCCTGAGGCGGTCAGTCCACCTCGCCCAGACCCTCCCTGTGGCCTGGGCTTCGTGCTCCAGCCCAGTCCCCACCCTGCTCCTTCCCTCAGGCCTGGGAGAGAGCAGAGTGCTGAGAAAGGCCACATGGGGGGACAATCAGAACCCTGGGGCGCGGGAGGAAAGGCTAGGGGGACCAGTGCGGAAGGAGGAAGGTGGGGGCTCTGTCCATGCTGAGCACTGACTGCAGTCCAGGAGGAGCACGGCCCCAGGATGCAAAGACAGCAAGACACACACTCTGCCACCCAGCGGCCCACAGCCAGGGCGTGATGCTTGTGTGGGGGAAGGAGACCCGGGGAGTCAGAGGCACCTGCCGGGGGTCCCACTGCCAGGAAAGTGTCCTTGTGTGCAAGCAGGAGTCTCCTCCGGAGAGCTGCTCTGGAGAGTGGGAAATGAAGGAAACAAAAGAGGCAAAGATGGCAAACATGCCGTGGAGGATGGACAGATACAGATGGACAGATACAAGCTGAGGCCAGAAACACGAGGGCTAACTCTGAACCCTGACTGTCACTGGCCAGGGCGGGGGTTGGGGCAGAATTCTTCGGGCTCTGATCTCCTTAACCAGGCAAGGCTCCGCGTCGATTAGGAATAAGCTTATTGTGCACGGGGCCTGACCCCGGGAGAGGACATGGAGAAGGCAGTCGTGGCTCTTAACATGGGGGTGGGGAGGGCTCGGGTCCTGCTTGTGCACAACTGGAGGGCGTGAAGGGCACCCAAGGGTGCATCAACTTCAAACCTGAGTCACTGATTTCCAGGCTGACTTGGCGTTATCCACACAAACACCCTCTGCCGAGGAGGTAGGAACTCAGGGCAACCCCGCTGGACAATGGCGGGCTCCTCTGGCATCCCTGGGCCCTGGGCCTGTTGGTTTTTATCCCTCGAGTTGCTCCCAAGGGAGGTTTCAGCTCTTCACCAGCACCGTGGCGTCACATCACTCTGACCAACTCCAGTACTCAGCGGCCACTTTCAGTGTGAAAATTCAGCTGTGGGTGGTGACTTGCACTGAAGAGGGTTAAATTAGTGTTTTGGGGAGAGGGACACATGCGTCATACAGTCTGCTTTGGAACAGATGGAAGCTGAAGCTGGGGCTCCCATGTCTCATAAAGGAAGGACATGCCACAGCCCCAATCCGGAGGTGACCATGCTAGCGGCCAAGAGCCTGGGCCCCTCTCCGTGTCCCTGGTGACGCATGTGACCGTGGAGGAAAAACTAGTTCTAGATCCCTGGGAAAAACACACAAGGAATGAGATGCCACGTCCCACTTTTTTGACCCTGAACTCTCATAACCTGTTTTTCTGCTCTTTCCTATTTTATAAGCATCCGTTTGAACTTTCTCCTGCTGTCACACCCGTGGCCCTCAGGCCTGGACCTGCCTTCTCACGTCTCCCTGCCCCTCCAGATGCCTGCAGACTGGTCCCAGCTCCTCCACACAAGAGCTGAAACAGGTTGCTGCTCTCTCAAACCAGCCCTGTGGAGCTAAGGAGCTTTGTCTATAAATTCAAGACAGAGAATAAGGCCTGGAGCTCACTGCTGACCTGCCAAATAATTTCTAAGTATAGAAAAGAGGTTTCTAAATACCATCCAGTGACACAGAGAGAGAGAAAGAAAATGAAACAGGGTGCATAGTCCACAGGCATCCGATTCTTGGGTGGAGATGATATTTTAGAGTTGTGTCTGGAGGCCTGGGGGAGAACCTATGTTTACTCCTTTCTGTCCAAAAGAGGGTTTACTGAACAGACAAGAATCCCAGGCGGTTGAGACCACGGAACAGACGGCCTGATGCAAGGAGTGCATTTGGGGTTTTAGGCTCTATGTCAGATTTAAGATTCATAAAGATTAAGAACACTGAAATTCACCCAGTAAGGGTAAGACGGTGTTGGTTGATCCCATATGAAGTGATGGGATCACTTATTACCTGCAGGGGCACATAACTCCGATGACCGTGGGACCAGGGGACTGCAGATGGAGGGCAGGGGCTCCCAAGGAAGACAGGACAGTTTCTGGGTGAGGAGGGAGCTGGGCACGATTGGAAGGACCCCACTCATGCACAGACACACGTGGCCTCTCTGCTGACAGGCTTTAAGGAGACACAAGGCAGAGATGAGCAAGGGGTGAGTCATAACGCCGCCCTGCCTGTGGTGATGTGGATGGAAGCTGTGACACGCCGGCTGGGCCTCCAGTCCTGCCACGAGGCCAAATCCCAGTATCCCTCCTGCCTCTTTGGGGGCTGGCGAGGAGCCTGAATCTCAGTTGAAGGGGTCCAGGCTCCTGCTGACTGCGCAGTAAGAAGCCCTACAAGCCCCAGGAAGCCCCTACCCCGGACCCAGCTCCCCAGCCCCCAAGAGCAGAGGCCCAGCCTGAGTCCCTCCACCAGCACAACTGCCTTCACATTTTACATCTTCTCCTCTGAAAATATGGTCAATAACCACATCATAGCATAGAAACAGGAGCCTTAGAAACGGAATCTCAGAGCGCTGGAGTGAGCCCCTGGGGAGGACGTGTGCACAGCTGACCCCCAGCCAGCATGTGTCCCAATGGAAAGTGCTGGCCTCAAGTCTCTGCTCCTCCTCCCGCCTCCTTCCAGCCCCTGGAGGGAGTGAACCAAGGGTCCCCCAACCTCCTTGCACCCCAAGGACCGGGTGGCTCAAGAAGGGGCAGCCTGACTCTCATGTCCTCTTGGGCTCACTCAGCAGCTTCACTCTCTCTGGTTCTCGTTCTCCCAGGATCCTGGAGGCAACAGGGTTAGAAGTACAAAGTTGACTTTGAAGCAACTGCAGGGATGACGAGGGTCACTTCATAGTGATAAATGATAACACACAGACAATTGCCCACTTGGGGCTGTTCAGCGTTGTTGATGGTGCACAATGCTCTTACAACACTCTTTCTTTAATATTTATTTATTCAGCTGCATCAGGTCTTAGTTGCGGCATGCCAGATCTTCATTTCACCATGAGGGATCTTCCGTTGTAGCGCACAGACTCTCTAGTTGCAGCGCACAGGCATAGTTGCTCTGAGGCACATGGGAATCTTAGTTTTCCGACCAGGGATCAAAACCAGGTCCCCATTGGGAAACTTGGCAAGGTGGATTCTTGCTTGGCAAGGTGGATTCTTAACCACTGGACCACCAGAGAAGTCCCTCTTATCAACATTCTTTTATTTAAATCAAAATTGTTTTGAATATGATCAATTGACCAAGAAGATATAATAATTTTATGTGTCTAATAACCTAGATTCAAATATATGTGTGTGTGTGCTCAGTCATGTTCAACTCTGTGCAACCCTGTAGACTGTAGTCCACCAGACTCCTCTGTCCATGGGATTTCCCAGGCAAGAACACTGGAGTGGGTTGCCATGTCCTCCTCCAGGGGATCTTCCCGATCCAGGGATCACACTCATGTCTCTTGCGTCTCCTGCCTAGGCAGGTGTATTCTTTACTGCACCACTGATGATTTGAATCACCACCTGGGAGATTCAAATATATAAAGCAATGAATAAATAACAGACAAATCTACAAACATACAGGGATTTTGAACTATTTTCATAATTAAACAGATAAAAATCAGCCAGGATATAGATTTGGACAAGCCAGACATCTCTTTGAAAAACAGCTTGGCATTATCTTTAAAATCACAGACATGCAAACCCAGAACTCCCAATTTTCGAGGTACAACCTGCAGGGAAACGACACGTGTGACTCATACACAAAAATATTCACAATAGCGCTGCTCATTGCCAACAGCCTCGTGCAACAGCCAATTCCCATCCACAGTCAAATGAGTAAGTCACTGGGATATATTCACCAGAGAGAATCCTACATGGCAGCAGAACCAGAGGACTAAGTCTGCACAGAACAGCGTGGGTGAATCTCAAAGCGCAAATGCTGGGATAAAGGAACCGAGTAGGACTCCACTCCTACAGAGTTCAGAAAGAGTCAAAGCTCACGTGCCGTTGTAGTGGACAGTCAGGTGGGTGGTCATTCTGAGGGGTCGGAGGTTAACTAGAGAGAGAGGCACACGGTGGTGTCCTAGGTATTAAACCGTACATATATTTGGGTTGGCCAATAAGCTCATGCGGGTTTTTCTATTACCACCCGAACGGCCTCAATGGCCAACTCGATACTGTCATAGCAACTTCAGGTATGTTGGCTATTATTTGGGACTTCCCTGGTGGCTCAGATGGTAAAGAATCTGCCTACAAGGCAGAAGTCTGGGGTTCAGTCCCTGGGTCGGGAAGATCTCCTGGAGAAGGGCATGGCAACCCACTCCAGTCTTCTTGCCTGGAAAAATCCCATGGACGGAGGAGCCTGGTGGGCTATTGGGTCGCAAAGAGTCGGACATGACTGAGTGACTTCACTTTCACTTTCAAAAGCAATATTTTTCAAACTTAAGAAAGCTGGGTGGAGAGGCCCTGGGAGCTGTCCTGCCCAGAGCAGCTCCACCCTCCTCTTCTCTGCTCCCTTCAGACAACTTTTCCTACTCCTCCCTGCCCCGCCACTGCCAGGCCGCCCCCCAACACCACACCCTCCCCCACTGCCGTCTCCCACCAGGAAAGAGGCAGCTGTGGGTTGGGAGGCAAGGCCCAGAAGGTCTGGGTTTTGGGCCCTGACCTACCTCCAGCCAGGAAAAATAATTCCTCACAGGGCCACACTAGTCCATAAGAACCACTTGGGATTTCCTCCTTGTAAAAAGCACACATCTGCCTTCATCTTCCCTGTCTTGGGCTTATCAAGGGCAAGAAAGGGCTATGTTGGAGCAAAATTCAAACATTTCAGATCGTCAACCTTTCGGCATCATCTGTTCCCAAAGTCCAGTACCAAGGTGCAGAGGCAGAAATGACAGAAAATTAAAGCCAGGCAGGTGGGGTGACATCTCTGAAGATGTCAAGTGCCTTCCATGCTCAGCAGAAGCACCTGGTCCCCAAGAGTGACCCCACTCAGGGTATCTCCCGTCCACGATGGGGACCCAGCCAGGCCCAGGGGCTTCCAGAAATTCTTCTTCTTCTTTTTTTTTAATAGATTGTTGACACCTGTATATAAAATAGATTCCTATAAACAGACATTTTCCAAAAGCTTTCCAACCACAAGGCGTCTACCTAAAGCCTGAGAAATGTAAGCCTGGGGCTTATTTTCCCTCCACGTGGGAACCAGGCCGAGCAGCAGCCCCTGCGGCGCCGCCAAAAATGGGCAAGAGCAGCTGGATGCACCTCCCGCCCCCTCGGCTGGCTACGGAGGCCCGAGGCCGGAGACAGAGGGAAAGCAGGCTTCGCCGCCGGCCTTCTCCCTTGTGATGAAAAAGTCCGCAGAGTCTCCACTTCCCCTGCCCCCTGCCCCTGCCGCTCGCCCCCTGCCCCTCGCCGCTCCCAACTCTCCCCCCCTCCCGAAGCGCCCCGCCCCCCAGCACCCCGTCCCTTCCCTAAGCTCCCTGGCCCCCTCCCTCCTGCGTCCATCAGGCCACTGGTAGGGGGTCACTCCCTCCACCCCCACCTGCTCCTCTCCACTGCCGCCCTGGGCTTCCTGCCTCCCTGCTGTCCTCCTCAGCATCACTGCTCAGCCCTGTCTGGCCCATTTCTGGCTTTTTGCTTCCACTTTTAACCCCAGCCACCCATCCCACGGGCTTCCCTGCTGGCCCAGAAGGTCAAGAATCCGCCTGCAAAGCAGGAGACACAGGTTTGATTCCTGGATTGGGAAGATCCCCTGGAGGAGGACATGGCAACCCACTCCAGTATTCTTGCCTGGACAATCCCATGGTCAGAGGAGCCTGGTGGGCTACAGTCCGTGGGGTCGCAAAGAGTCCAGAAAGGACTGAGCGACTAAGCATAGCACAGCACAGCATCCCCCCTACACCCCACGCCCTGGCCTCAATTCTCCATGCAGTAGCAGAGCGTCCTTTTAAAATTGGAAATCGGGGACTTCTCTGGCAGTCCAGTGGTTACGAGTCTGCACTTCCATGGCCAGAGGCACAGGTTCAACCCCCTGCTTGGGAACTAAGATCCCTTGTGCCCTGCTCAGCGAAAACAAAACAAACCAAACCTGGAAATCAGACCTAGCCAGGCTCCTCCCCGACGTGGCTTCCCTCCTTTTCTGGATAAGGTCCAAAGTCAGCCCCTCATCCCCACCCTACCCCCACCCCCGTGACATGGCCCTGCCTGTCCTCCTCTTTCCTTAGTCTCCATCTTCCAACCTGCTCTCCAGATTCCTTCAATACGTCCAGCTAAGGCCGGGCTGGGGGTCTTGCCCCTGGCCCCCTTGCCTCTCCAGTCTCCCCTTAAGATGTCCAGGTGGCTCCCGTCAGATGCCCTCTCTGCTCTCATGTCCCCTCATAACAGAGCCCTTCCCTGCCCCTGCCTCTTCACCGCATCCTGGGGTCTGCGCTCCTGTGTGGTCCACACACGTACATGACATCACAGGTATGTTTCACAGGCCCGTTTCCTGCTGTGGCCTACACTAGAAGGTACATTCCACACCAGGGACTTGTTGGTCTGAATCAATTACTTCTTCATTCCCAGAGCTAACAACATTGACACATAGTAGGCTCTCGATAAATACGTGGATGAACCAAGGATTTTAAAATTATATAAATACTTTCAACATTTTATCTTAAAACACATACATGGTAATTTACTTGCCAATATTTTGACCCAGGGCTGAAGTCTTTCTTTGAGTGATGCCCTCACTGAGGAATCTTGCTGTCTCGCTCTTTGCATAAATCACACCTGTAATGAATTATCTACAATTTCAGATTTTGTTTTCTTTGAAGGGGTTGGAAATCTTAAAGACTGTTGAAAAACAATTTCAGTATAGCATCCTTCTGTTCTTAATTTCCCCCGGTGTCCCCTACACCTAATTTAAAGCAAATATTGTTACTGTTATTGCATCTTTTCAGATCATTCAACTGAGCTTTCAAAGAAGCAACTCTCCCTTCCAAACTCATTATATTTGCATACGTAATATTTAATTGACTGATGTAGTAGGTAATCACATGTCTTAAGCATATTATCATGAACTTCAGGCATCAGCTGGTTTAGGAATAAACAAAGCTCCCCTCAAAGGCATGCAGGTGAGTTGGAGATTCCAGGTTCACTTGCACCTGCCAGCCAGTTTGCTCCAGTGAGACTTCGAGCGGAGGTGGAAGACTCCTTCTGTAGAATGCAAGTCCCTGACGCAAGCACATGGCCGTTGTGATGGAAACCAGTCTGGCGCCACCGGAGAGAATCAGAAAAGCAACTTGAGGGCAGCTAGATGGAGTGAAGGGGCTTCCCACGTGGCTCAGTGGTAGAGAATCCACCTGCCAATGAAGGAGACTCAGGAGACGTGGGTTCGATCCCTAGGTCAGGAGGACCGCTGGAGAAGGATATGGCAACCCACTCCAGTATTCTTGCCTGGAAAATTCCATGGACGGAGGAGTCTGGCGGGCTACTGTCCATGGGGTCGCAGAGTCAGACACAAATGAGCGACTGAGGATCATCACACAAGGTTACTGAGGAGTAAATGAGATAGTATGTCAGGGGTCTGGTTCACTAAATGTTAGTTCCCTTATTCAACTCTTCAGTAGTCTATGAGGAACCCTGTGTTTTCATGGCTGACTGTGTACTCAATCAAATTATGAATTCCCTGTATCTGCAAAGTAAATTTTAATAACATAGTAGTACTTCTCTTGACCTGTCTGCACATTGCCTACACTTGTCTCCTACCTACCGATGGGAAGGTTAGCCTCAACTGTGGGTCTCCTGTCCCCACGCTCCTGGTCTGGTCACTCACTGACACCCTCTTCCAAAGGCCCCCTGCTGGGGTCCCAGCCCGGTGGGTTCACACACACACACACACACACACCTTGGTCATGGGAAGTTTTCCCCCCTCCCACCTTCTCAGATGTGTGGGCCTCAGAAGCTTCTGGGCTCTGGCCCGCCATCCCGCAACTCAGTTCAGATGTAGGATCAGTCCTGAGCTCTAAAAGCAAAGCTAAATGTTTATCATCCTTCAGGTAAAATTTTCACTGCAGCTTTCAAGGCAATTTTCAAATCCTGCTTGGGAATGAGGAGGGTGGAGTTTGAGGCCCACATCTGTCCCTCTGGGGCGTGTGTTTATGACACCTGTTTTCATCAGACCAGAGCCACCAACCAGACATCCACCGCACCCCCCGCCCTAATGGATGTAACCACACTGTGTGTGACGAGGATGTGAGCCAGTTCTGCTGTTCTGACTCCCATTCTGGAGTCCTTTTCTGAATGACCTGATAATCTGTCATTTATAGTCACTCAGTAGTGTCTGACTCTTTGCCACCCCATGGCCTGCAGCACATCAGGCTTCCCTGTCCTTCACCATCTCCCAGAGTTTGCTCAAACTCCTGTCCATTCAGTCAGTGATGCCGTCCAACCATCCCTTCCTCTGTTGCCGCAATCTTTCAATCTTTCCCAGCATCAGGGTCTTTTCCAATGAGGCGGCTCTTCGAACCAGGTGGCCAAAGTATTGGAGCTTCAGCTTCAGCCCTTCCAATGGTCCATATAGTCAAAGCTATGGTTTTTCCAGTAGTCATGTACGGATGTGAGAGCTGGACCATAAAGAAGGCTAAGTGCCAAAGAACTGATGCTTTTGAATTGCGGTGCTGGAGAAGATTCTTGAGAGTCCTTTGGACAACAAGGAGATCAAACCAGTCAATCCTAAAGGAAATCAACCCTGACCATTGCTTAATTTGACTTTTCAACAGTGCTCCCATCAGGTCCACTCCAGACTGGCTGTGACCTTACAGAAACATAATCTAGAACTTCAAAGGATTCCTAACACAGGCCCCAAGCTGGATGATTAGAACCACCTGGGAGCCTTTGAGAATGAGCTTTCTCAATGCCACCAAGTTGAAATTGTCCAGAATTGGAAATGACTTATCAGTAGAGTGGGATGGTTTTTCTTGCTCTTTGAAAGTTTTGCTTATTTAAAAACAATTTGGAGAAATAAAGTGTTCATTAAGTTCTGCATCAGTTTCATTATAGGCAAATCCTTGACAGCAAGTGAGGAAATTTAAGAAAGGAACCCATAAGTGGATTCTAATTGGCTTACTTGGTAAGGCTGGTGGCTCAGATGGTAAAGAATTGCCTGTAATGCAGGGGTCCAGGGTTCGATCCCTGGGTGGGAAAGATCCCCTGGAGAAGGGAATGGCTACCCACTTCAGTCTTTTTGCCTGGGACATCCCATGGACAGAGGAGCCTACTGGGCTACAGTCCATGGGGTTGTAAAAAAGAGTCGGACATGACTGAACAAACGCCTAATACTTTCACTACTATTTCACTTTCATAGTAAGTGGCATATGACGAATAGTGTGAGCTCGTTTCTTCAGGAATCAGATCCATAGTGGCTGCTTGAGAGAGAATTCCTAAGAGCACTGTAGAACCCTCTTTAGGAACCAAGGGGTTAAAAGCTTGGCAGTGAACTTATACCTAGTTGACACCTTCCAGCTGAGTGACTTTGGAGAGAGTCTCTTAACCTTGGCGAGACCTAGTTTCCTTTTTTTGTATCATGACCTCTGAGACACTGTCTTCAAGCTACCTTTTTAAAAAATGTAAAATGCTGAGTATAGAGCCTATCACACACTCAACTCAAAAATGATGGGTTATTTCAGCAGACCTGGAGATTTTAAAAAATGGTTGATAGCTTATCATAAAGAACAGACCAATGAAGAAAGGTGGAGAGGGTTTCAAATAACTTACACACAAGCACCGGATGACACAGGAAAGTGGAAAGGGGGAGGGGCGGTCATGGCTTTTCAACAGTCTGCGAAACACTCTCTCGAATACAGACAATGTCTTTTACCTAAAGTTCAGTATGTTACAGATGTTTATCTCAGGTCCCCAGGCGGCTGGCTCCCCGGTTACTGTGTTTAACTCTTGAGAACTCTCCTTCAGAGACTCGAAGGAGAGTGCTGCCTGGCCAGACTTCCCAAGAACCTTGGGGATCAAGAAACAGCAATTTTTAAGTCACTCAACAGAGGACCAGGCTTCGTCTCAAGTTCACGTGATCATTTTACAGGACCAAGCAGGCCCGTGGGAGGAAGAATGGGGTGTTAGGAACAGTGACTGCAAAGGTATCTTGCCCTCTAAGATTCTATGATACGAAATTTAAATGTTTAAACTTGGGATTTGGGGAAAGACAACACCACTAAATAAAGACCAATACATGCACGGTGCGTGCTGAATAAACCCAGGCACGGATGGAACGCCGGTTTATGCTCATGGGATGCGTTCTGGGAAAATTTCTTTGGGCGACAGGAGTAGTAAACTTTTGAGGAAAAGCAGTAAGAGAGCGCCCACAGTGTATACTTCTAATTTGTAAATGCATTTTAAGGAGGAAAAAAAAAAACACACAAGAAACCCCACAGGCACAAATAGACCAACTTTAATAGATATTATTTTGTATTTATATAGCGCCTTCTTCGAGAACCTTAGATGCTTTACAGACATTGTATCTAATTAATCCCCACAACAACCCTGTGAGGTAGGTATTACTCCCATTTTACAAGATAGGGAGACTGAAGCACACAGAGGTTAAGTGACTTGCCCAAGGTCACACAATTAAATTCACTGAAGAGCCAGGACCTGAGCGCCTTAGCCTCCCGGCTCCCAGGTTAAATACCTCAGGAGAGAAATCTTCAATGAAAAAGTAGCTTTAAAGAAAGTATCAAGAGTAGTATGTTATGGAAGTGAGGTCTTTCTACTGCCATCAAGGAAAGGAAAAACTCTACACGGATGGTTAGAGGCGACGAGACCCATATATTACACACCACCCCCCTCCCTTTGCCTAGAGTCTCAGGGCTCCTGTCTCCAGCCAGCTTCTAAAGGTACCGCTGCCAAGGCAGAAGCCGTGTGACTTAGAAGTGAGACTTAATTTAGAATATTTACTTTCAGTTACGGTAATTCATAGATATTCTTACCCCAATACACAAAATGCGGGACAGCCATCCCAACAAACATGTACACAGTTAGACAGCAATCACCACCGTGTACAAGTGAAACCCGCCTCTCCTTTCAGTTGGTCAGCCAACACACAACCTCATGTCACTTTCTAGACGCATCACTTTTCTCCCTCTGTCTGCATTTCTCCCCCTAGCCCTAAACCCTCCGTGTTTTTAAAGCATACTGCGTTTCTGAGAAGCTTCGAGACATTACACGTAGATACTGCTGCACCTAAGAGGACAAAGTAAATGGAGAACCATCATGTCATTGTCCCGCCCCTGACAGGTCGTCCTATTAAACAGGGTGTAGATGTGAACAGTGTGCGACTACCATGGAACTCAAGAAAAACGTGAGAACTTGCTTTCATAGAAAATTTAACCTTGGCTTTTACTTTACTGTACTTTTTTAATGCAAAATGTAGTTTACAAACACAACACAGTATCCCAACACTGTACCTTTATGCAAATGACTTCATCTATCTTTCTTCTACATGCTGCGGCCCAATGCAAGTCAAAGCTGGTTCAGCTTCAGGTTACTCCTCGTCTCTGGACTGAAAGCTGCAGACATTCAGCTTTAAATTACAAGACGATTTGGCTGAAGCCCTCAAAGCAAAAAAAATGTATGCACCTCCAGAGCTCTGACCTTGCCCACATTCTTGGTTGTGATTCTCTGAGCCACATTGGTAGATTGGGCAGGCCATGTAATTTGTATGAAACCATCCCAGCCAGGGGTAAGGCTTTAGAAACTGTTATCTGCAAAAGCAATCTGTCAGAAGACATTATCATTTTCTCCCGGCACATTTGTTTCAACAGCCCAATTAGCTAAGTGACCCTGTTAAAGATCTATTCGTGGAACGAATAGGTGAAGTCATTTCCTGAGCTAAAAGATACAGATAATAAATGTTAATAATAGCAGCAGACAAAAACATTCTTCTTTGTTGCTTTTTTTTTTTTTTCCAGATTCAACAGTATTAGTAAAATAAGTTTAGAAAATTACAGCAATTTAAAAAAAAAAAAGAAAGATTACTGCCTGAAAAAGACTTGGATAAAGAACATCTAAGACCTGATTGCTATTATCTTCAATATATATTCAATTATTTTCTGCAAGTTACATTCGGCCACTGTCAGACAACTTACTGATGTATAGGAAAAGTGTCAACTGCAATGGTTTACATACATCTTACATCACACATGTCACTTTCTTGAAACTCCCAACAGAATGAAGTCTTTACAAACACAAAGTTAAATTTCTAAACACTCTTCCAGTAAGATCTGTAAAGGTGGAAGGGGGGAAAAAAGGACTTGCTTTCAAAGTACTCCTGGTTGACCTCATTAATGCACTCTTCCCAGGGTCTGTCAGCTCCCCAGAAAGGCTGGGGTTGGGATGGTCACTTCTTTCCAGAATAAAGAAGATCTGAAAATAACGTAACTGCTGTGACATGAGTTTTCCAAATGTGGCCTCAGCCTGAAACAAAGAACTGAAGAACCCTCAAGACTAGCACACCACTACCGCACCAGGATTTCTTCCATCATTCCACAACAATAGGGAATTTTTTTTTAAATTTTACTGAAATTAAAGCTGAGTAAAACTTACTACTAGGAACAAATATTTAGAGCCAGAGATATCAGTTCCTCCTGGAAAAAGAATAATTTACCTTCTCTCACTGCAATTTTTATTAGGGTAACTTATGATTTAAAATAGTTTAAAAATTCACCTTAAAAATAAAAACAAACGAGAGGATTCATTAAACTGACAAAAACTAATAAAAATATGCTCAAATTTACCAACAGAATCATGGGCACTTCATACAATACTTAGACTCTACCAGTTTTAAGTAAAATAAATAAGGAAAAAAATTATAATTACAAAGCCAGTCTTTCCCCTTGGGGAAACAAAAAGCCACTTTTGACCAATTGTTCCCTAGATATACATATACTGTATATGATTATAAGCTTCTTCAGAGAAGCAAACGTATTTGCCTTCCTGACACTGGATTCTAGTATCTGTTAAGTCTCTTTACATCAGGAAGGCGACTGCAAGTGTTGGGCCCAAAAAGCATTTCTGGTTTACGCTCGAAAAGACTACCCAGTGTTCTCTCTCTACGTGTCCAACCCCGGCGCGCATGTGTGCGGCGTGTTCAGCATCACCTCCTGCCACCGTCAGTATAACCTCGCACAGACTCCCGTTCTCTCTGCTGCACCCCCAAGGAGCTCAATCACTACTGGTGCAATGAAGGAAGAGAAAATGCATGTCGGTTACTGGAAGGCTGTTTTACAAGAGGAGCTGGTATCTCTGATTTCACTGCCTTGTGCGGAACTGCACAGACAGCATGATACCTGAGCGAATCAATCAACTACCAGGATAGGAAGAGCGTGTTAACCCACAGTCTTTGCTTTATTGTGTGCAAAGTGTGCTGCTGCCCCCCTGAGCTTCCTGCAGTTCTCTTTTCTTGGAAAAATCGGTGCTTGATCCTTTCCCAAATAACCAGAGAAGATATGAGGCAGAAAGTCTCTCTTCATCGCGGTTCCCTCAGTCCCGGGACTGATAGAAAAGGATGTAGCCAGACTCAGAGTTCTTCGAGATATCTGATGTTAACCCGTAGAATTCTTCAATAGCTTGTGCATCTATTTTCTGCGAGGGTAAAAAACAAACGTCAGTACAAAAATGAGCTCTTTGGACCGCTGGAATCCAGTAAAAGCGTCAACCTTTCTTAGGATAATGTCTTTCCTTTTCTCATTTGTAAAACAGCTCTGCACAATCAGAGTGGCTTGGATGATGCCCAGTATTGGTGAGAACGTGGAACAAACGGAACTCTCATTCACAGCTGGGAGTGCAAAACGGCACCAGACACAGACAAAATGCTTTTATCATCTTCTAAGCCTGAACATACCCTGTGACCCAGTAATTCTATTCCTAGGTACAGGCCAAACCATAAGAAACAACTAATTGAAAAAACAAACAAACAAAAAAAAGAAACAACTAACTGTCAACCATTTGGGATCTATGAACATGGCAATTTCATAGGGTCCAATCTAATATATACTCAAGAAAAAAATGAATGCATATGACCAGTGAAAGACTTGTACGAGGGTAACAAAGGCACTTTTATTTTAATAGTCATTAATGGACAAAAAGCCAAGTTTCTAAGATGGTATATTTGTACGATGGAAAATTAGATAGCAATATAAAAAAAAAGAACTACTACTGCAGGTAACAAGAATGAACTGCATAAATACTAATGAATGAAAAAAGACACCAAGAAGTCATACTGGATGAGTCCACTTGTATTCAAACATAGACAAAATTAACCCCAGTAAGATAATAAAATTAGAAATAGTGGGTTCCAGGGGATGGGGGATGAGGGAGGAAAGCTGTAGGTACTGAATGGGAAAAGGAATAAGAGAGCTTGTTGGGGTGTTGAAATACACCATTTCTTGATCTAGATGGCAGTTATGTGTGTGCACTCATGTGTGTGTGTTCACATGTAACAATTTAAGCTGTTGCTTAAAATCTGCATACTTAACTGTGTCTTATAGCTCAATAAATTATTTTTTTAATAGTGTAAGTTCTTTTTCTTTTCTTGACTAGCTCTGTGGTTGAAAGGTCTCACTTGTTTTATTCTAAACATTTTCAAGGCTAGCTGACTGTTCCAGCAGCACTGGAACTGGATATTAGGGAGTGAGAAGTAGGAATTCGATTACAACCTGAAGACCTGTCATATACAATGAGAAGCTGGAAGGAAAAAGTCACGAGCAAGAAACACACATAACTTTGAAGGAAAACAAGAAATCAGGAAACTACTTACTTCTACAATGTCGTCATCAAACAACAACCAAAAATCATGACTCTTAACTATTGCAATATAATGGCCTCGATTGGGACCACTAAAACAAAGAGAAATAAAAGTTAACTTTATACAAAGTTTATTAGTATTACTCTTCTATGTCCTAAATTCCATGTTCTGTAAAGGAGAAAAACTGAAACAGATAAAAATGTTCCTTACCTATTCTTTCCCCCCAAGAGATCAAGCTACACTGATCCGAAATGTCATTTGGTTTTAAAGTAATTTGTACTCTACTTTGAGAGATATAACCAGTATTCTATTTATATAAAGCTATACTATTAAAATTCTTTGTTGCTTTTTAAAATTATTATTTTTGAAGTAATGTTCATATTTGATTCTTAAGAGACTTAAGTAAAACTTTCTAGCATTTTTGTGGGGCAGGAGAGGCCAGAACACACTGAATTATAACTATCGAACTATGTACGTAGAGTTATTTCTGAGTCTTAACCCTTGGCAATAGCTTTTCTTGAGGAAAAATTCCACATGATGCTTGAAAAAGATACTGAAACCTTGGATCTGCAATCAAGCTCCAACTTCATAAACTTCTCTAAACAAGTAACTTATTTTTAGTATTATTAGTGCTAGTTTTAAGTACTTAATTCTTAGCAACATGTAATTATTATAATTGCCTCTGTATTTCATTTTGTTGTTGTTGTTGTTGTGTATTTCATTTTAAATAAATCTTGGATGCAGAAGTCTTAGGAAAATGTAAAAATAAAGGTGGGGTTTGATTTTTTTTTTTTTGGCCATGCTACGTGCCTTGTGGGATCCTCGTTCCCCAACCAGAGACTGAACTCATGACCCCTGCAGTGGAAGCTGGAGTCCCAAACACCAGACCACCAGCAAATTCCCTAAAGGAAATTCTTTTTAAAGAACATATCAAAGACTTTTTTTAGCTGCTCCCAGTTACTTAAGTATGACTCACTAGAAAAGTTTGTATAATTTTTAATTAAATTACAATTCTACCACAATTATAGTATTACAGGCCTTGAAAAAATTTTCAACACAAATTATCCTTTATGGTTCTGAATACGATTTTAAAAGCAGCAACCTCAGATCTGAGAATAAGCTGCCTCCCAGTTTCTTTAGATCTTTGATCCCGTAGTTAAAATTAGTATCTCTGTTGACAGAAAGATACGACGAGAGCACTTTTTCCCTGCAGAAGAAAACATCTTAAACTTAAAAAAAAATTTTAATGCTAACATAAACCTCCAGTCTGATCATTACAGTAGGGTTATGTAAGTTATCTGATACTGCTTTCCTCTGTTCAGATGTCATTACTTACTTTAGAAACAGAATGCTTCAAAAATGGAAAAGCAAGATTACTGCTGAGGATAAATGACAGGAAATGGGCCAACACAGACCGTGGAGGTTAAAGACTGTGACAGATGTGGACCCGCCTCCCAGCTATCTCGACATATTCTGAGCAGAAAGGTGGGACAGAGGGACAGCTAACGAGAAGCTGGGATACGATACGCTGTTAGCACAAGTTTCCAAACACCAGGGGAAATGGAGGAGTGTCTTGTTTTAAAATTATTACAAGAAGGGAATTTCTTGGTGGTCCAGTGGTTAGGACTCCCACTTTCACTGGCGAGGCCCTGGTCAGTCCCTGGTGAGGGAACTAAGATCCCACAAGCGGTACAGTACAGCCAAAGTGTGTGTGTATGTGTGTGTGTGTGTGTGTGTGTGTGTGTATATATAATAAAATTAATACAGGAAATTGTAAACAGTCAACGAAGACTTATGTTCCAAACATAAATGTTGATTATGAAATGCTCTTGTGGTCTGAGAACCTTGTTGAGCTATTTTATAAATTAAGGTCTATAGATGAGACAGTACACTAAATTAGCTAATAAGAAACACACACACAGACTTGTAAAATCGGAAAACTTATCTTTGAAGGTTATTTCCAAAGCCTTCTTAAAGTGTTTTTCATAATTATTAACATGATGAACATATCCAACTAGTCTCAGATTTATTTATTTTGTAAAAATAATTTATTTTATAAAATCTCTTTAAGCAGCATCTTTTTTTTTTTAACCAACAACCAAGAAAAACCAAAAAGAAAACTAACAGGACTTAAAAGTTCTCAGAGTAATATTTAGATGGTGGTGCTGGTGGTTTAGTCGCTAAGTTGTGTCCAACTCTTGTGACCCCATGGACTGTAGCCTGCCAGGCTCCTCTGTCCATGGGATTCTCCAGGCAAGAATACTGGAGTGGGTTGCCATTCCCTTCCCCAGGGGATCTTCCCGACCCAGGAATTGAACCTGGGTCTGCTGCACTGCAAGCATATTCTTTACCAACTGAGCTACGAGGGAAGCCCCTATTTAGATAATAAGAAAAAATATCAGATCCAAGCAATAACACACTATTTTAACATATAAAAGTTTTAAGGAGGAGATGGTAAAATGGATCTGAAATACTCATTCTGAAATAAACTCATCTCGGTCCTAGAGCACCGGGGGTACAGAATCTCTGGCAGGCCCGCCTCTGAGAGGCTCTGGGATGTCCTGTGAGCACTGCCCACCCCCAGCCTCCTGCCGGCACGGCCCACGCCCATTACCTTCCACAGTGAACCACGACGGCCACGAGGTCATACATTCTGTCAGGATTGGTCGCATCGCCTGAAGTGTTAAACAGACGAAGTTCTAAAGGAAAAACCACCCGGTAAGAAAGTTTTGTGTATCGATGAAGTTGATCCATATACTTAAATCTTTTCAGATGCAGAGCTAGAATCATGGGCAGCTTTTTCACTTTCATCCTGTCAGAATAAACATGAAGACAGAATTTCATAACAGACATTCACCATGACCTTAAAAGAACTATCAAACTGCAGGATTCAACTAACTGTTGACGGTCAGTTTTATTAGCCCAGCACTGCCCACTTCCACATATTTCTACCTGTGCCTTTTTTAAGTTTTTTATTTTATGTTGGGGGGGGTGGTGGTGGTGGTTTAGTCACTAAGTCGTGTCCAACTCTCGCGATCCCATGGACTGTAGCCTGCCAGGCTCCTCTGTCCGTGGGATTCTCCAGGCAAGAATACTGGAATGGGTTGCCATTTGTATTGGGGTAGAGCTGATTAATAATGCTGTGATGGTCTGAGGTGAACAGCGATCTACTGTGATTCTTACATCAGCAGAGCAACATTCTGACGGTCTTAAGACGGCCCCCTGCCCCCCATCATCTCCAAACCACATAATGCGACGTGGAACTCCGTGTGGCTCCCAAATAGAGGACTAGCCCTTTATTTTAAGAACTCTGTACTCCTGAAACAGAGGTCCCTTATGACAAGGCAGACTGCAGGGGATGCCTGTGTCTGGTAGAGGAAAAACCGGCTCCTAAGAGCTGCTGTGAGCAGAGACTGAAATCCATTTGTTCTACTCATCTACGTAAGTCAGGAACAGACTGGGAACAGGAGGGAGAGAGAGAGAGACAGAAGAGCAATGAAGACCAGCCACTCAGGGTGTTTCACAGAGATGGGATACAGCTCCTTACTAACAGCTCTGACTGCATGGATCCTGGAAAGGCAATAAAATAACCTGGAAACACAGGAATGAGGTATCTACCTGTGAAGTCCAGGCCTCCTCATCCTCAACAATCCTGAAGACCCCCTCCACGCCATCTCTGCTCTCCCACGTCACTGCACGGCAGCCTCTTCTTACAAAATTCGCCGCCAATGCTTTCCCTTCCGACAGAAACAGCCGTTCTCCTTGGTCCTCCACCAGCACTTCATAGACTCACTCTGTCTCAGTACAGTTTGCTACACTACAAAATACGGAGATGGCTGTGGTCTCACTCTGGGCAGACAGAAACCACCTCTTTCATCGTATTTCTCCACCACCCAGTAATATGCCTGGCACACAGCAGGTACTTGACAAACAGCGCAGGACTGAATTCTGTATGTGTTCAGTGAAGCAAAACACTTTTCATAATTAAAAAAAAAATTTACTAAGCCACTGCCTCCAATAAAGTGAAAAAAAAAAAAAGTTTATAACCTTATGTGAAACCTGCATTCTACAGATCTTAAGTGTGGAGGAGCAGCTGATGATCCCAGAAATATTTACTAACCTGGTCAGTGGAAAACATTAGTGAAAATAAATGTAAAAACCTAATCTTTCCTGGAAAACCAGTCAGCCACAGGAATCAACAGTCTTTATGCCCTCTCCCCCAATAATTCCATTTCTAGAAATTAAATATATAACTTCAAATACAATATCCCTGAGCCGTCACTGAAACTGAGAAACAGGGATATTTACAATCTCAAAATACCTCCATATAAAATGCATATGAGTTACAACTAAGGAAAAAGCACAGCTTAACAGCGTAACGCTGGGAGACAGCACCTCAGTCAAGTGACCAGAGAGAACGGCAGCAGTCACGGGACATACAGAGCAGGCCCCAGACCATCCTGGGAAAGGCTGGCTGTGGGGCTGACCCTCAGCTGGCATCTGGGACCTTGATCTGGGGGTGCTCCCGCTGTTTCCTAGCTGGTAAGCGGGTCTCGGTGTGCCTGAACTTGTTGTGCAGATCAAATGGTTTATGTTGAACACTTGCTTCCCTTCCAGGAGCCTGGAGTTTTGGTACACGCCTGATGGCTTGGTGGGTGAAGAATCCGCCTGTGATGCATTAGACATAAGAGACTCAGGTTTGATCCCTGGGTCAGGAAGATCCCTTGAGGAGGAAATGGCAACCCACTCCGGTATTCTTGCCTGGAGAACCCCATAGACAGAGGAGCCTGGCGGACTGTGGTCCATGGGGCCACAGAGTCGGACACTGAGTGACTGAGCGTGTACGCACACACACAGGCAGGGAATGCTAGGTGACCTGCCCCCAGTAAATCTCGGGCACCACACTGAGTCTGTGATGAGCTTCTCTGGGAGACAATGCTGTCACATTCAGTGCTGGAGAAACAAGTGTGCCCATGTGACTCCACGGGGACAGGACACTTGGAAGCTGGCCTGGCTTCCCCTTTGCTGATCAGACCTGCACTGTTCCCTGTGACAAACCTTAGCTGTGAGCAGGACTACAGATGCTGAATCCTGCAAGTCCTTCTAGGGAAGCATCAAATCCAGGAGGGGTCGTGGGGGCCCTGACACATGACACGTATCAAAATCATGTACCATTTAAAAAGAACACAGCCTCACCTCTGTGTGATTCTTGCCCAGAATACATAATCTGAACCTCATCACATGAAAACATGAGATGAACCCAAAGAAGGACATTATGTAAAATAACTAACCTGTAATTTTTAAGTGTCAAGAGAGTGAGAGTCAAGCAAAGACTAACAAGGAACTGCTCCCGATGTAAAAAGATGACAGAGACACGAATGCTAAATGCAACGTGTCTTCTGAACTGGATCCTTCTTTTCTACTAAGGACGTTACTGGGACATTTGGTGATGCTAAAATAAGGTCTACAACAACAGTAACATATCACTGCTGCCCTCCTGACGTGGACAGACATAGTACAGGGGAAACCTCCTTGCTGGCAGGACACTGCTACCAAAGTCTCAGAATTGTGGGACATCACAGGAGGGACCCACTCTCAAATGGTTTAGGGTGAAAAAGCATTCTTGGTGTATTGTTCACAAGACTTTGAGACTGCTTCAAAGTAAAAGGTAAAATAATCAGGGTGATGATGAGTCCATTTTCTGATACCAGAATTCGGTCTTCACGGTTACACACTGAGAGAAGGCATGAATCCCATGGAGGAACAGTGGGGACTGGAGTGGGCATGAGGAAAGCACCTTTCCCCTCTTCTTTCCTCACCCAGAGAACGCTTACACAACGAGGAAGGCTTCAAAGCAGAATCCTCTCGCTGTACTGGTTTATGGTGACTAACCACTCACCAAGTGTGGACAGTCAAGGTGGCAGAGTTGGGCACTGTTTGCCTGGTAACTACCTAATGTGTTTGTCTAGTCATTACCTAATGAGTCTTAACGGCTGGTGATAAAATGAAGGATGATTATTCAACACAAACTGCCAGAGATCACTTCTGGCTAGAACATCCATGGCCAAAGAATCACTATGAATTTCAGAAAACACTAAATTACCGTTTGTGTGCTTCCTGTTTGCTGCGACATTCTTCACAGTAATATTTGTATTCACTGCATAGAGTTTCTGTGTTGCTAAAACCCCTGTGTAAAATTTAAAATAAATTATTAGTTTTGCCTATACCAGAAAATGATGTATTCATTTCAAGATATTCTAAAAACCAAAGATAATCATTAACTGTCAGAATAAATAATTCCACGCTTACCTTAAGCAGTGAGTAATTGATGTGTTTTGTTCCACGTCAACAGAAAGGTCTAAAAAATCTTCATCTTTGCTGCTTATCTGTAAAAATAAGAGAATTAATTACCTTTGGTTTCTTTAGATATCAGTAAATTACTGCTCCAAAATGACAGAATTAAATGTGGATTATTATTAGTATTATTAAATATATAAAGAACCTTTTCCCCCAAGTTGAAAAGAAACTACTTGAGTCATGCAAGTTTACAAAAGGACGCTGAATCAATACCCTTCATTATATTTAGAGGAAAGTGCCAAAGTGCACCTACGGCTGCTCTCCTTACTGGCAAAGGCTGGTGTGATGTGAAATCCCATCACTTCCCCGAATCCTGGTATTGGGGGTGGTTTAGTCACTCAGTCGTGGCCCACTCTTTCAACCCCATGGACTGTAGCCCGCCAGGCTCCTGTGCCCAGGGTGTAAACTATGCCATATACAGTAATTCTTAAAAGAACACAGGACAAGGCTGGATGAGAATGGCTGGTAAAGGACGATCTCTGTACTGTTTAATTATTTAAGAAAAAAATTACCATTTAAGAAAAAATATTAGCCCAACATGCCAAACTGAGCCTTCACTTATGACTTTCTTTCATTTATCCTCTGAATTTAACCATGTTCTGTTTGAATTATGAATAAATCATCTATAATGATCTAAAGCTGCTACTTACTCACTGAACTGGAACAGGACTCATCACTCATGCTGGCTGCCTCCCTCAACAGGATGTAACCGGAGGGACGTCAGACTCGGTCCCCAGGAGCACCCCTCACCCCCCCACCCCCCACCACACAACTCTACACGCATAGATGGTCTGTGACGACTTTTTCAATACGACACCAAAAGCATTTAAAGAATATCAAAAGCATTTCCATGAAGGAAAAAAAACAAACAGGACTTTATTAAAATTTAAAATTAAAAACTTCTGATCTGCCAAAGGCACGGTTCAGAGAATGTGAAGATGAGCCACAGGCTGGGAGAAATCCTTGCAAATGACACATCTGACAAAGGCCTGGTACCTAAAATGTACAAAGTACTCCTAAAACTCAACAACTAGAAAACAAACAACCTGATTTGAAAAATGGGCCAAAGACCAGGGCCAAAGACTCACCAAAGAAGATATATAGATGGCAAATGGGTGCATGAAAAGATGTTCCACATTATATGCCATCAGAGAAACGCAAATTAAAACGAGACAACACTACACACCTATTAGAACAGCCAAAATCCAAAACGCAGACGTCAGCACGTGCTGACCAGGACGTGGAGCCGCAGGAACTCTCCCTCATTGCTGGTGGGAATGGGAATGTAGTTCCAAAACTAAATGTACTCTTCCTACCACACGATCTAGCAACTGCGCCCCTGACCACTAACTGAGGCACTGAAACTTATATCCACACAAAATCCTGCACGTGCGTGTTCTGAGCAGCTTTATTCATAATTACCAAAACCTGTAAGCAACCGAGATGTCCTTCAGTAGGTGAATGGATAAACTCTGGTACATCCAGACAATAAAATGTAATTCAGCAATTAAAAAGAAATGAGCTATCAAGCTGTGAAAAGACAGGTGGGAACCTTAAATATCTACTGCTGAGTGAAAGAAGCCAATCTGAAAAGACCACACACTCTACGATTCCAACCATGTGGCATCTGCAAAGGGCAAACTATGGAGGCAGTAAAATGACCAGTGGCCGCCAGGGCACAGAGGGTCATCAGAGCAGCGAGACTACTCTGTACAACACTGCAGTCACAGGACAGCCCTCCTGTTCAACGTGAAGCCTCAAAACAGTTCACACCACGGCGAGTGTTTCTCTGCCAGCTCAGGGTTCGGTCAGCAAGCAGACAGCTGAGAGGCTCGTCGGTCACAGGCACCACAACTGTCAAGCTCACTCTCATGCTCATCTTCAAAGAACTTTTAACACAATGGGTTAGACGTGTTCCATACGACATTTTATGATATACTTACGGTTTCACAAGTAAGACATCTGGTTTCATTAGTCAGTGTTCCCTGAAAGATCTCATGAACCCATGTTGGGTCTGGTGTGCTGTTATTTTCACTGTCAATGTTACCATTAGGCAAACGACCATTTTGTTTCTCCTGCTTTCTCTCTTCTTGTAAAATATCAGCAATGGTATTTAGTAGGTAATTTAGGAATTCGTGGGCATCTTGCTGCATGTAGTTGTCAAAGAGCTCTAAAAATAACAATACATAGAGAATTATTTCAGAATGAATAACTGCATTAAAAAACTAAATAAAAAAAGAATACCTAGTATTTTTATCAGAACTACATAAAATGTTTAGGACTGTTAGTAATGGACAAGAAACAGGTATCTTTCACATGTACAAATTATGAGTCGAATTTGGGGAAAATAAAGTTATGATGAATAAAAATCTTCTAAAAAATACTAATTGATCAAGAAAGAGAAAACCTGTCCTCATACATAATGTATTGTGGTGGTAAGAAACAACTGTTTTTTATCAGTTCACTTAATCTATCATCCCATAAATACGACAAAAAGGCAAAACGGTTGTCTGATGAAGCCTTACAAATAGCTGTGAAAAGAAGAGAAGTGAAAAGCAAAGGAAAAAAGGAAAGATACACCCATTTGAATGCAGAATTCCAAAGAATAGCAAGGAGAGATAAGAAAGCCTTCCTCAGCGCTCAATGCAAAGAAATAGAGGAAAACAATAGAATGGGAAAGACTCGAGATCTCTTCAAGAAAATGAGAGATACCAGGGGAACATTTCATGCAAAGATGGGCACAATAAAGGACAGAAATGGTAAGGACCTAACAGAAGCAGAAGATATTAAGAAGAGGTGGCAAGAATACACAGAAGAACTATACAGAAAAGATCTTCATGACCCAGATAATCATGATGATGTGATCACTCACCTAGAGCCAGCCATCCTGGACTGCGAAGTCAAGTGGGCCTTAGAAAAGCATTACGACAAAAAAAGCTACTAGAGGTGATGGAATTCCTCCATCATTTGAAGGAATTCCTCCATCATTCCTCTCATTTGAAATTGAGCTATTTCAAATCCTAAAAGATGATGCTGTGAAAGTGCTGCACTCAATATGCCAGCAAATTTGGAAAACTCAGCAGTGGCCACAGGACTGGAAAAGGGCAGTTTTCATTCCAATCCCAAAGAGAGGCAATGCCAAAGAATGCTCAAACTACTGCACAATGGCATTCATCTCAAACTCTAGCAAAGTAATGCTCAAAATTCTCCAAGCCAGGCTTCAACTGTACATAAACCATGAACTTCCAGATGTTCAAGGTGGATTTAGAAAAGGCAGAGGAACCAGAGATCAAATTGCCAACATCTGCTGGATTATCAAAAAAGCAAGAGAATTCCAGAAAAACATCTATTTCTGCTTTATTGACTATGCCAAAGCCTTTGACTATGTGGATCACAACAAACTGTGGAAAATTCTTAAAGAGATGGGAATACCAGACCACCTGACCTACCTCCTGAGAAATCTGTATGCAGGTCAGGAAGCAACAGTTAAAACTGTAAATGGAACAACAAACTGGTTCCAAGTCGGGAAAGGAGTACATCAAGACTGTATATTGTCACCCTGCTTATTTAACTTATATGCAGAGTATATCATGCGAAATGCTGAGCTGGATGAAGCACAAGCTAGAATCAAGATTGCCGGGAGAAATATCAATAACCTCAGATATGCAAATGACACTACCCTTATGGCAGAAAGCAAACAACTAAAGAGCCTCTTGATGAAAGTGAAAGAGGAGAGTGAAAAAGTTGGCTTAAAGCTCAACATTCAGAAAACAAAGATCATGGCATCTGGTCCCATCACTTCATGGCAGATAGATGGGGTAACAGTGAGAGACTTTAGACTTTATTTTTTTGGCCTCCAAAAGCAGTGCAGATGGTGACTGCAGCCATGAAACTGAAAGACGCCTGCTACTTGATGACCAATCTAGACAGCATATTAAAAAGCAGAGACATTACTTGGCCGACAAAGGTCTGTCTAGTCAAAGCTATGGTTTTTCCAATAGTCGTGTATGGATGTGTGAGTTGGACTATAAAGCAAGCTGAGCGCCAAAGAATTGATGCTTTTGAACTGTGGTGTTGGAAAAGACTCTTGAGAGTCCCTTGGACTGCAAGGAGATCAAACCAGTCCATCCTGAAGGACATCAGTCCTAAATAGTCATTGAAAGGACTGATGCTGAAGCTGAGCTGAAATTCCAATACTTTGGCCACCTGATTCGAAGAACTGACTCATTTGAAAAGACCCTGATGCTGGGAAAGATTGAAGACAGAAGGAGAAGGGGATGACAGAGGATGAGATGTTTGGATGGCAACACTGACTCAATGGACATGAGTTTGAGTACACTCCAGGAGTTGGTGATGGACAGAGAGGCCTGGCGTGCTGCAGTCCATGGGGTCGCAAAGAGTCGGACATGACTGAGTGATTGAACTGAACAGATACTACAACAGGGCAAGTTTTAAAGCAGAAAGTGGACAACCTCGTGGCAGTGCCAGGGCAAATGCATACGAACCACAGAGGAAGCCGTGAACATGATAAATCACCCCGTGTGTACCCTCTGACTGAGTCGGGTGAGGCCTGGAACCTGTACTTCTCTAAGCTCCTCCGGGTGATTCTGCTACGCAGTCAGGTTTAGGGAACAGGCATCATAGAAAATCTATTTAATCCAGAGAATCTCTAAGGGCCCTTCCAAACATGAGACCCGTAACTCCGTGGAACGTCCCCCGCAGCTACTCAAATGAGTCGCTGTCGTGGCAACACCAAGCGCTTGACCTGTGCTCGCATCACGTACCCTGAGCCTGGAGAGGAAGACCTTCCAGGGCAGGGCCTCATGCCATCTTCCTAACAACCCCGTGACACCACTATTAGCAGTATTTCACAAGTGAGAAAATGGGAGAGAGCGGTAAAGACACTGCCAGGAATCGGCAGAACCAGGACCCAAGCCAGGCCATCCAGCCCCACCCAGGGGACTCGAGCAGCCAGGCCACCTGGCCACACAGGCGTCTGCACCCAGCCAACAAGACTCACTCAGACCACCGCCCAGTCAGGAAGTCTCACCTCCAGAGCTTATATAAGTTCAGGAAGTTTACGGTTTACATTTTCACAATGATAGAATAGAAACCAATTAGAAAATCGAGGGAAAACCTCCCTAAGACACAGGAATTTAAAAATTACATTTTAGAAGAGCTGCAGATATGACCGCATGAGACTAAGTTCTACACATTAGAAATCATTTAAAAAGTTTAAGATGGTGAAACCTGAAAGGTATCAACATCTTCAACATAAAAAAGAATGTATACAAAAGACAAAGTCGGCAAAAGACTTGAGATCAACAACTTATAGAAACAAAATTTTAAAGGTTAAATAAAATACATGAAAAAACATTCAACTCCATGGTAAACCAAAGAGGTCATCTGACATTTCTTGAATGAATGAATGAATGAATAAACAGACAGACCACAGGCACTGAACAGTGAAGGCGACGTAAGAAGAATAAACTTGGCCCCCAACAGCAATGCGAATAATGCACACTGCTACAAGTCAGCTGTTCTGACTTCAAGCCACCTTAGGAGAAGTGACCCTCTGCACAGGTGAAAACCCACGTAAAACCATAGTCAGCCCCTCGTATGTGAGGATCCTCCGTACCCGGTTATGCACCTGGGATGTGAGCCACCACAGATGACGCAGGGCTGTAGTATTGACTACCGAGAAAATCCTCGTATAAGTGGACACAGGCAATATAAACCCATGCTGTCCAAAGGTCAACTGTACATGAGTTTCCTACCAGGACAAAATTTTTTAAGTGTCCCACCAACACAGACAGAAAAAAAAAAACTCTCCGAGAAGACCGGAATCAGTCTCATTCAAACAGAGTTGTACTTGGCTTTCTCACAAACAGAAGATACTCAACACATCTAGAATTTAAGACAGTAAGTAGGTTTAGCCTGAATCAGGGAAATATAAAAAAAAAGTGCTTTTGTGAGCAGTTAATCTATTTGTATATGGAGAAAATGAACAAAACTTTTAACATGGTTATCAGATTAAAAAACAGTAACCTTGTATGACAAAACCCACTGCAGTATTGTAGAGTGGTTGGCCTCCAACTGGTAAAAATAAATGAAAAACAAAAAAAAAATAGTAACCTGTAATCATAATATTGCAGCATCTTCATATGTTTTAGGAAATTCAGTATGACCCATGCTTCTCTCGATTCATGTGACAATGAACAGTGTCAACTGAGTTAAGGGCAGGACTCCCCATTAATAACCAACCTTAGAAACTTCTCAAATCATATTTCTATGGGCATCATTATATTTAACAGCTAACAAATGAAACTAAAAATAACACCCAATTTTCCTTCTATAGGGACTGAAATGCCTACATCCAAACAAACAAGCAAAAAGAATTCCACACATTTCTCAAGTCCATCCGAACTTCGCGAGGCAGCTCACCACCCTGGACAGACGCTGGGCTCAGACATCAGGGAGCACACGGGCCTGACAGGTCACCTTAACACCCCTGAGTGCCAGTGACGACAGGGCAACTTCTGAGGAAGTAGTGACTAATGATGAGCTTGCTAAGGAAATCAAATGAAAACTATTTGAAGAGAGAAAAACAGAAGTGGGGGTGTAGCCAGTTACTATTTTTAAAAGGGGTGGTGGGGTAGGGGGTGGAGTTAAAACCATATATCCTAAACCAGAAAGTTTCATTTATTGTGTTGGTGCTTTCCTTTGCCTGCGGAGTGACTCCTGGCAAGTCTTTTAAGCTTCCGTTTTTGTTTTTCTTCCATGGCTAAAGTGGGGGAAATATAATGGCCTCTCATGAGGTTATTGTAAGGATCCAATGAGTTAATATTCATGAAAAGCATTACCAAAAAAAAAACAACCCCAAATGAACAGTAATTGGGGAAAAGAAAAAAATCAACAAAAACACTGCAGAAGACCCCACAACTTTTCCTTTTTCAATATTTGGCTACACCGGGTCTTAGTTATAGCATGGGGGATCTAGTTCCCTGATCAGGGATCAAACCCAGCCACATCCAACACCCCCGCCCCCGCCCGCATTGGGAGCCTGGAGTCTTAGCCACTGGACCACCAGGGAAGTGCCTCCCAACAACTTTCCTTGATCAAAGGGCCAAGCAGGCAAAAAAAGAGAAATGATGGATTTCTCATTTCCAGGCCTACAGAATTTGATCTCTGCATAGCACACTTCAGACGGCAGCCACACCTCACAGAAACCAGCCTGACTGTGTCCTCACTGAGCCGGCTGGCGTTGCCTTTGCGGCAGGAACACCACCTTTGACTTCTGAGAGGCCGCCGCACCACCGGGCGTGAGGACGCCCAGCCGACGCTTGTTGCACCCGACTGTCCTGTTACCTTAGCAGCAGGCTGAGAAGCAGAAGAGTTATTTACCATTTTCTTTCCGCAGTCTCGTTATGAACTTCTTAGGAGGTATGACTCCAACCTTCTTCTTCTGGGTGGCGATGCTGTGGAAGAGGTCTGCTAAGCACGTGAGAAGGCTCTCCTTCTTCCGGGGCTGACTCTTGTATGCGAGAACTTTTTCCCGAAACGGACGACAGAAGTAAAGTGCCTGAAGAACTGAATTGCAGTAGCAGGTATTCCCAAACTAGAATAGGAAAAGAAAAAAAAAAAAAAAAACTTATTTGTTAAAATTGGGGGTAAAACAATTTTCAGAGAAAGAATTTCCAAGCCTAGAGTTGTTGAGAGAAGAGAAAGCAAGATAGCAAATATTTATGATCCTCATAAATTATAAGGTACCTGAGGGTAGAACTGTGGAGTTGGAGAAGACTCTTAAGAGTCCCTTGGACTGCAAGGAGATCCAATCAGTCCAACCTAAAGGAAATCAGTCCTGAATAGTCACTGGAAGGACTGATGCTGAAGCTGAAACTCCAATACTTTGGCCACCTGATGCGAAGAACTGACTCGGTGGAAAACTCATTGGAACTGATGCTGGGAAAGATTGAAGGCAGGAGGAGAAGGGGATGACAGAGGATGAGATGGTTGGATGGCATCACTGACTCAGTGGACATGACTGAGTAAACTCCAGGAGTTGGCGACGGACAGGGAAGCCTGGCGTGCTACAGTCCATGGGGTTGCAAAAACTTGGACACAACTGAGCAACTGAACTGAACTGAGGGTAGAAATAACCGTCCTGACTGCAAATTAGCCATTTTAACATTAAATGGATGCTCTTGACATCAGTTTCATGTTAAAACAAAAGAAAGATACATGCGATAGGTTTGGCCTTTAGGACTACTGAGTTAAAAGAACTACACAGTTTAAATAGTGAGATTAGTTAAGGTTTAGGATTCTGGAGAATTTTTTTCTTTTCCAAGTCCCACTGTTTTGATAGTATTGGTTGTATAAGAACCATTTTCTATACTGTACATTTAAAAATATAACTCTCAAAAATTCTTTAAAAAAACATAATAGTGAAGTTTACTATCAAGTTCTTCAGTGCCATACAAAAAATAAAAACAGAAAATAAGAAAAAAAACAGGATACTTAGAAGTATTAGGTGAAAAAATCAGCAGTGTGACAGCTGAACCACCACCGACATGCTGAAACGCCAGGTCACACCGTGCCTGATCCATCAGGAGGATGTGGACTTGCTCTGGAGTTGAATCCTGAATGGCAGCCCCACCTCTCACTGGCTATGTGGCCTGAAGCAGGTGACCACGACTCACTCAGCTTCAGTTTCCTTCTTCTTTTTTTTTTGGCCTTGCCCCGAGGCATGTGGGATCTTAGTTCCCCAGCCAGGGATCAAACCTGCGTCCCTGCATTGGAGGCACACAGTCTTAACCACTAGATGCTGGGGAGGCACAAGTTTCCTTCTGTTTAATGACAAGGGAGGAAACAGTCTTACTTTACAAAGAAAAGAACAGAGAGCTTGATAAATATTTTCTGCCTTCTTCCTTCCCATGAATAGAAACAATGACGTGAAAAGCAGGCTAATAAAACACCTGGAAGTCAATCAGGGAGGATCCAGGGAGTAAACAAGGACCGAGGACAGGTCTCAGAGAACTGTCCCAGGGTGAGGTCCTGTATGCGTTAACTGTAACAGGCTACCTGCAGAGGAGTACTGAAGAATGGGAACTCTTCAACTATGTCCATAAACACAAGCGCATGTCTGCTGATATTTTAAAACTAGGAAGGCTAAATCAAAAGCTAATATAAATGATTATTTATAGAGAGAGGGAAAAGAGAGAGCAATGAAAGTGAGGCCACTGTGCATGTACATGGTTATAAAAAGTTTCTTTTGCACCCATATTTTTTAAAAAAGATTTATTTGGCTGACCTGGGTCTCAATTGAGGAACATAGGATCTTTAGTTGCAGCATGCAGACTTTTAGTTGCAGCATGTGAGATCTAGTCTCCCAACCAGGGATCGAACCTGGGCCCCCTGCATTGGGAGCTCAGAATCTCAGCCACTGGACCATCAGGAAAGTCCCTGTATCCCTATTTTTAAAAAACTAAATTAAAAACAAAAACAGGAAGAAAAAATAAATTCCTAAAATTGAAAATAAACAGAAATAAACCTAAATGTCTATCAAGCTGGTGGCAGAATTACTTAAAGAATGACTTCAAATGACTTTAAAACACAGGATGGGTTTTTACTATCATCGCCTTCCTAGGGAAGTTACCAAGCCACTCTCTTTATCGGTCTCCTCATCTGTAGATGACGTTTATACCCGCACCAACCTCTACAATCTTGTGAAGAATTAACTCAATGATCTGCATGAGGAACTTAGTGTGGTTCCGGCATACCTCATCACTACATGGTTATTTTTGAAACAACCTTTTTGAGTCATCTGTCCCTTAGCTTAGCTGAAACAGATTAAATCCTATAACCCCCAGGTCTACACTTAAATCATGACAGACGGCAACAGCACAACAAACCAGCGGGGTAGCAGGTCAGCCTGCAGCACCGTGCATCCTGCTGTGACACGGACCACGCGTGTGGATGGCACACGGGCGCCAGCGCCGTCCATTTATTAAGAACCAGCAAGGCTTACTCTAGCTTTCATTTTTAGGTAAAAGTAAACATTAGCCATGCTCATACTTTCGCCCCCGCCCCCCAATGAATCATCTTACATATTCCATTTGGAAACTACTGGTTTTAACCACTATTACGTCAACATAATATCAGCAGAATGTTTTAAATGGTTAACTGCCCCACTGTCGCCCACACTAGTTGGTGACGGTGCCTGTCCCGTGAACACACCCTTCTAAGGGAAGACCCTCTTCTCCCCACCACAATGTCTGTTCAGGGGGCTCTGCTCCACGTAACTCTAGACCCCACGTCCCCAGCCACCTGCTCCCTGCAGCCACGGGTACCTAATCCAGATTCTCAGGGACACTGATCCTCCCCCTCACCTGACCCCCATCCTGACCCCCTCCTCACCTGCTCCTCCTCCCTCACCTGCTCCCCAGCCCCAGGCCTCCTCACAGGAATTGACTTCTCTATGCAAATTCTGTAAGGGGGTCAGTCACAAGCCCTTCTGCAGATGCTGCCACAGGGTCAGGCACTTGATCCAACCTGGCCCGAGTCCTTTGGTCAGGTTTGATATGAACAGTCTGCAGTCTCTGTTAATATAGGCTTTGAGGGGGGATCGGGATGGGGAACACATGTAACTCCATGGCTGATTCATGTCAATGTGTGACAGAACCCACTGCAATGTTGTGGAGTATTTAGCCTCCAACTAATAAAAATAAATGAAAATAAAATAAAAATAAAATTAAAAAAACAAAACAAAACAAAGTTTTAATTCATACATAAATGATAATATTATGATTTAGAAAGCCTTTAAAGCCACTTTTTCTAGAATTTTAACTAATGCTGAATTATTTCCCCTTTGTAATTCATAGTGCAAAATCTATTTCATGACAATATTTTGGCAAGGTAGTTTCTATTAAGGTTTTGGTTTTTATATTCCTGAACCTAGTTTTTTCATTAAAAAGTCAATCTATGTGCAAACTTTAAAAAAAAATAAAATAAAATAAAATATGGATCAATGACTGGTTGAGGAACAGGAGTACAAGCTTTAAAACATTAAGAATATAAATCAGAAGTTCACAGTGGAGAGGTAATACCAAAATTACCTAGGTAATATTTCAAAATGTGTTAAAAATTAATGTCTTAATGTAATAGGAAAGAATAAATCTGACTCCGTATTGGAAAAAAAAAATAATAATAATATAGGCTTTGAGCAGTCTAAGAACATCAGGTGGGAAGAAACGAAAGGAGAATGAAATCAACACAAAAGAAAACAGAACCAAGAGACATCAGCCTACTAAACCCTGTAACCTGCAAATGGCAAGTTTCATTTTTATTTCTCTTTCCTCCATGGTGACCCTTGTTCCCTGGATTCAGAGTTCGAATTAATGACTACAATCAGTTCAGATTAGAGAAAGCCTTTTATAAGATGGTTCAGCCTCACAAAAAAATTCATTAATCCCAACCAACTTGTGTTTGGGGGCTTATTGTATTAGAAAGTTAAAATGATTCTCGAAAGGCTGCTAAAAATGGAGCGACTGCACAAAAAGTAGGAAAGAGAGTAGTCTAAATCACTCTTCACTCACCTTCACTAGACTAAGTATTTATTGGCTACAAGATATAAAGGAGAAAAGGCAAGTTGGTTGATCAGATTAAAACCATTTGTTTTCAAAGAATTCAGCTAACTGCACAAACAGCCGACATGTAAAAGAGGGATTTTACAGCAAGAGAAAGCACCCAAAGGCTCCTCTGCCTCTCGAGATGGTTTCTGCACTCCCCTGTACCCCCCAGCCACACCCATATTTCTCCTGACATCCTGCAACATCAGAAATACTGACGTATCCACAAGGGTTAACTCAATAGGAAACCCCCACTATATGTATTATGCAAATCACAGGGATAGACATCAGAGTTATCATGAAGAGTCAACTGCCATGAAAGCTATCATTTGTGAAAATGTTCCTCCAAGATAAAAATATCTACAACTGAAAGTAATGGAAACTAGACTGTTATTAACAAAGTGAAGAGTAACCACTCTGAATTTTCTGGTAGGTTATTTAAACTGTGGGTTTTTTTCTCTTCTCTCCATTAAAAAAAAAAGGCTACTTTTCTAACTGCCCAAATGCACAGTTTCCCAAAAGCAAACACCTTTGAGTGATTCTAGTACTTTTACTAGTCACAAAAAGGGATTCAATCAGGCAGACCTAACAGGAACTCTTTTCAGTATTCGCTTTTTGTAAGAGTGATTAAAATGAACCTGGAAATGCACACTTTGCTAAGAACAGACTGATTAGAAGAAAACAGACACGTGCCTCATTTTAACAGAATCCAATTATTAGGAAAGATTAACCACCGAGTTCCTTAAAGCAGCTGCATTCCGTGTTATTTACAAACACTAACGACTTGGCAGACAGGCATAGGGACAGCAGGAAGGTGTTCAGATGTTCTCCTCTGAATTAACTAAGCCATCTCCCCAACCCCTCAGAGCTCCAACCTTAGTTTTTAAGGGACTCTATAAATAGTGTGATAACTCTCCAAATAAAAAAGGGGGAAGGAAACTAGAGAGAAGGGTGATGACAATGTAAGAGTTGAAAACAGAGCTGGTGGAAAAGGGTTCAAGGCACACAACACAGCCGTGAAGTAGCCCAAGAGCACAGATCCCAGGAGCGTGCATCACTGTCCCGGGTCAGCTGTGCCTACTCTCACCACCACTGGTCTCTGCGCAGGGTGTGACGTGCCCATCAACCCTTCACAGCCGGAGCCCTGGCTACCTCAGGACCTCAGGGACCTCAACTCTTCATCATCGTAACGAGGCACAGAGATCAGAAACTCCAGCTTTCCTTGGCTTTATTGAACCTCATTTATTCAGCTTCAAGGGAGAAACACAAACCCCACCTTTTGAATTTAGACTGGTGCATACGAAGTAATAAAAATGATACCTTCTTAGAAACTTTTGGTAACACAATCAATAATGGTATTTGGATACTGGTATCATATTGAGTTAAAAACATCAGCAGAAAAGAAAAATACCACAGAGGTGCTTAGTCATGTCCAACTCTTTGAGACCCCATGGACTGCAGGGCCACCAGGCTCTTGTGTCCTTGGGGATTTTCCAGGCAAAAATACTGCAGGGGGTTGCCATGCCCTCCTGCAGGTGATCTTCCTAACTCAGAGATCGAACCCAGGTCTCCTGCATTGCAGGTGGATTCTCTCCTGACGGAGCCACCAGAGAAGCCCCACAGAGCTTTAGGACTCATATCGTATCAAGTATGTTGTTTTACTTGTTTGGAGGTAATTTGCAAAAAAGTTATTTAGGCACAAAAGGGAGAAAGCTGGAATGCTTATGCAGGAGAAGCTAAAGGTAAGACAGCCTTCAATATAGAAAACACTAATGTTCTAAAGGAAAGAGGTTCTCCTTGGACACTGACAATGAGTACAGCTTTACGACAATTCAAGACACAAACGAGCTTTGGGGTCTGAACCAGGTAAGGGTGGTTCCCACAGAAAAGGAGCAGTGAGACTGGAGAAAATGGGGTCTGCCCCCCTAGAACTGAAATGAGGCTTCTGATCA
Organism: Cervus canadensis; assembly: GCF_019320065.1. Classification (NCBI taxonomy): domain Eukaryota; kingdom Metazoa; phylum Chordata; class Mammalia; order Artiodactyla; family Cervidae; genus Cervus; species Cervus canadensis. The sequence goes on along the minus strand of NC_057394.1, from coordinate 80,383,661 downwards.
CTAGGCAACTCTATATGTAAGTGCGAACATTTCAGATACTATACAGAAGTCGAGGCAAGACTTCTCAATAAACAAGGGAAATTAAATATTCATTTAACTCTCCTCCCCACGAAACCCCAAATAAAATGACAGTAAAAGAATGGATTAAAAAAAAAAAAGAATAGATTAGGCAAAAACTCAAAAGGCTAAAGAAGATGACAACAGACTAGAGACAGCAGCAAACTTACAGAAAATTTCACTCTTTTAGATGAACAAAATTTGAGGAAACCTTCCAATAGTAAAGATACTAAAAAAGAGGGGGGCGGGAAATAAACTTAAAGGTCTCAGAAACAATCCAGTGAGCACAAGAAAACCTTGGCAACAACAAAATCTTTGAATAATACCATAAGAAAAGGAGCAGAAGATATTGCCTCCATGAAACAAGGTTAAAAAAAAAAAAAAGGTAACACTCTAAAAAATGAAAAATGCAAAGAGCGGACAAAAAAGTTGAAGACACAATCTAAAATGTAGACTAAGGGAGACAATCAAAAAAGGGAGGAAAAAAAAAATGAGGAATCAGTCTGTTTCAATATGCAATTAACCATATAAAAAAAAAAGACAAAACAGAGACATTACAGTAATAGGAAGAAAACTATCCCAATAATAGTATCAGAAATGGCTTAGACCTGAGGTACACACATCACTAGTCTGAATGGGTCGGTAAACAACACAACAACAGGGTTCTCATCAAGAGACAGGATGAGATTTCAGAACACTGGGGACAGAGAACACCCTTCAGGACTCCCAAACACCTTCTAAAGGGGAAAAGAAGGCACGTACATAAGAGAGAAAGAGCCAGAATGGCAAGTGCCCTCTCAGCATCAAGAGAAGTCAGAAAGTACCAGAGCAAGCCCCAAAGACTCTGAAGGACGGGTATGCCCTAGGATGGACGTCCAACTGACACTTAGAGACAGATAACCAAACCTGTCTTCGGTACACACGACCTCAGAGTTTATATCTGTGCATACTTCCTTAACAAGCGACTCCAGGCCGTGTTCTGCAAAGCAAGGAGGAAACCACCGGGAAGGGGTCAGGATGGAGGGAAGGAGACAAGTGCAGGGCGACGGAAGAGATGCTGCCAGGCACCGGGACAGCAGAGGGGACCTGCTGGGCACGGCTCCGTGGAAACTGACAGGAGGTCTTCTTGGCTTTCTTTGGTTCTCTTGAAGACTTTGGTTAAGAATAAGCGACAATTAAGGCCAAGATTAATTTCATACTGGGAGAACCAGGGAAAGTGAAGCTGGGCAGGGATGGTGGGAAAAGACAGCAAAGTTCCTGCTTCTGTTTCTGCCAAAACAGCAAGTCAGTATATACATGTGTACATATGTATATATATTAATAGAAGTATAAGCACCTTATTTACTCTCTAAGGACACATTCCAGAAAAAGAGCAGAGGATTGATGAGTGGTGTCCTCCAGGGAGGGGAATACAGAGGAGGGTGGGCACTGCTGATTCCGCGTCCAGCACAGACAAAGAAGGGTCCCCCGGCAAGGTGACCCCACACACCACCTCATCTGCCCTCCTCAAGTCTCACAAGAACTCCATGTGTACATAACGACGTGCTAGAACCAAGTTTAATAAAACTTACTTTTGTACCTGTATTATCACCTATATATATATTTATAATGCCACAGACCCACCCAGCAGGACAGTACAACAGCATAAACCACCATCACAAACATGGAAAGATCTGTGGTGTTCTCTGATGATTCGGTAAAGAGTTCAAAATTCTAAAGAGAGTTCTTTAGACTCCACAGACACACAGAGGTATTTACAAAACTATATTTATTTCTATCTGTACATGTGGACCACTTATATTTAGACATGTAAATAATTCTCAAAGAATCAGATCATTTGGTCTAGGCCATATGAGATTTTGGTTATGAGAAAATTCTGACACAAAATAGGAAAAAAAAAATCAGTCTGATAAATTAGAAACTGTTCTAAAGACTCTTAAGGCTTCAGGCAGTGCCGCTCTCTCTTCCATTAGAGAGAATTCTGAAATTCCAAGTCGAGTTTCTTGGCATTAAATCTGCTGATACGAATGAACAATTTTCCTTTAATAAATTATGAACTGCATTCATCGTCCTTAAGACTACTTCCAAGCACAATTCTATAGGCTACTTATGTATTAACAGATACTTACATTGACTAATCCGAAATAGTGCTCGTTGACCGGAAACTGTTCTGGACCAATCTCTTTCTCTAATGCCGAGGCATTGGCGCCCTATGGGATGAAAAGGAGAAATCTCAGTATTTAGGGTATTTTCCCAATACTGTCACAGTTATATATACACTACACAGAGATCCTTAAAATGATTTTGTTTCCTGTAACTACCTAACATTATGGAAAGAAAATAAAGGGTGACAATGAAGAAGAAAGGCTTTTAATAATATGACTAAAAAAAAAACACAGTTTGCAGAACAGTTGGATCAAGGAATTCTACTAATCCTGCTCCTTTTCCTACATGATTCTTATGTGATGGATGACAGCCCCTGCTGTATCTGTGGTCTCACAGGTGTGTGATCTCAGAGACATCCTGAAGTTAGGCATACCTTTGGCAACCTAATACTTCAGCAGTGTACACATGAAAATTTCTCACGCAGAACAAAGGGGACAAGAATGTTTGCTGAGGGCTTCCCTGATGGCTCAGTGGTAAGGAATCCACCTGCCAACGCAGGAGACATGGGTTCGATCTCTGGTCCAGGAAGATCCCACGTGCCTCGGAGCAACTAAGCCCGTGGGCCGCAACTCCTGAGCCCAGATGCTGCCACTACGGAAGCCTGTGCGCCTAGAGCCTGTGCTCCACAACAGGAGAAGCCACTGCAGCGAGAAACTAGAGGAGAGCCCCCGAGAAAAGGCCCGCACAGCAACAAGGGCCGACACCACACAGCCAAAAATAAATAAATAACAACATGAAAAAAACTCTAAGAATGCTTCCTGAAATCTCACCAATGACAGCACAGCTGACTGCAATCTATTAACAGATGGTCTATAAATGACAGCGTACCATGCAGCAGCCAGAATAAATGAAGCAGAGTTCATTCAAACACACGGGTATTTCTCAAACACATAATATTAAGTACACAAAGAAAAAAGGAGATCAACACAACTACCACCACATATATACAAAATAGCACACGGCAGGGGGCTGGGAGAGTGTACACGACACGCACCTGAGTGGGGCCGGAAGAGGACCAGGATGCAGAGGTGAAGGGGGGGAAAGGCAAGAGGGGAAAGTGAGACGACACCCAACAAAAGAAGGGCCTTGCTCAGAGAGTAACCGTGTGCCACGGTCTCAGCAATACGATCGACTCACGTCTGTGCATCTAAGGCCCCGAAGGAAAAGGGATGGAGGTGGGGGGGCGGGGGTGACAAAGGCCCCAGGCACCAGCGTGTACCAGCAAATGGACTCAAGATGCAGTCTGAAAGGGAAGTAGGAGCGATTCTGGAGACAGAGCAGCTGTTAACTTCAAACTTCCCCAGAAAACACAGGACCAGACGAACACAACTGACCCTACTCACAACACAGCTGAACACTGCCTTGTGTACGTAGCTGTGGACAGGACGACACGCACACGGCGCCTCCCAAGGGACCGCCACGCTCAGCACCACCTGCGACCCAGCGCACCTCTGCTGTCTCCTGAGCCTGGAAGCCCGGCCCTTTGTCAGACAGCACCTCCTTGGCTTCCTGACATGCCAGGCCTGAAAATAAGGCCTGAGGGAAGGGACTGGGTGGGCTGGCGGTCAAGCTCAACCAAAACAAGACATGTGCCTGAATACACTCCAGCCACCCAGCACCTGTATTTATTATTTATACATGTTTACTTGTTTAATTTAAGACATACTATTCAGCTTTATATAAGACCCTGATACAATCCCTAGCTCACAGATACTATTTACTTATAAATTTGGCATTCCACGAACTGTTTAATAATAACACGAAATTCAGTTATGACAACAACTTCAAGATCCACTGAACCAGAGCCCTTTGTGGGGAGCCTACCAGCCCCCTGTCCACACCGCCAGCTCAAGTGTCTTGTCATGGAATTTCCTCGCATGTGCTGAAAACTATCACTAAGAATTCAAACTGATACTGGTGTCATTCAAACAAGTATAACCTCCCGCCCCCCCCTCCCCCCACACACACACACAAAAGCTAGAAAAGGTGCTATTATCAAAGGATATCTACTTGGAACAGTAAAAGCCAGCAGGCACACCCAGGGAAAGCATTTCTGGCCCTCAGGGTGAATCGAGAACCCAGCATGCCAGGCTTCCCTGTTCTTCCCTATCTCCCAGAGCTTGCTCAAATTCATGTCCATTGCATCGGTGATGCCTTCCAACCATCTCACCCTCTGTCCCCCACTTCTCCTCCCGCCCTCAATCTTTGCCAGCATCAGGGTCTTTTGCAATGAGTCAGCTCTTTGCATCAGGTGGCCAAAGTGTTGGAGATTCAGCTTCAGCATCAGTCCTTTCAATCTACCTTCCAGGGTAGATTTCTCCAGCAATTTTCCAAACCCCAGCTCTAAGCTCATCTGTTGGATATTCAAGGAAGCCCTTACACCAACTTTGGTTTTCACAGCTAAAGGTCAGATAATTTCTAAAGTCTCTTCTAACTCAACATTCTATCATGTCTAATCACTTTTATCCACACTTCTGAGGACATTACTAGATTAACACAAAACTCTAGGGAACTCCAAGTCAACCAGCACATGACAAGCACCATAGATGGTTACAGATGGAGTAAGGGCAGCAGACTGCAATGGAAAGTACAGAGCGCGCGGAACTTATGGACGAGTGCTAAGTTAAGGTACAGCACAGTAAACTATACCTTAGTGCAACGCGATGACACTGCGGTGCTGATTCTGTGAACGTGCGGGAGGATAGTCTCATGGCAGGAATTCAAGACTCTCTTGCAGAAACAACCAGAGCACATTCCTGCCTCTAGCCAAACGCTAACTACAAAGGCAGAGTGTAGACAAAGCAATCCAGTTGCTGATGAGCAGTTGTTGTTTTTTAATTTAGAAGTGTTTTCAACACTGTAGTTAGACATTAAGTGGTAAAAAAAAAAAAAAAGAAAGAAAAGAAAAAAATCCCACCAAGTTGAAAATTCGCTATACAATTTTTTTTAGTACGTTTACAAGAGTTCTCAAACACCATCCCCTGAAGATTCTAAGATTCTGTTGAAGGTTGCCAAACCCTATCATGTCAAATAATAGTCCATCCAGCAGCCCAGGATTTAAATTGAGCCTAGAACCTGTCAACATCCAACAGTAATGGCTCTAAACAGTCTTCCATCCCCACACTTTAGAAATATTTTCCTACTGCAATTAACAACGTTGTGTGAAATCATGATTCTTCACTGGGACAAAGGGAAGAAATGTTGGCACTCTCAGGAATCTCTGCTCTAAAGCTTTCCTGGTGATCAAGAATGTCATCTGTTTTGTCTGAGAACACAACACACTGAAGGAAGAAGACATTCTTTCTGACTCTTCTGTCACCACGTAAGATTATCTTAGACTCAGAACCTATTGCTACAAATTCATCAAGAAGTGATTAGATATTCAGGACCCTCCTGATGAAAACCACCAAAAAGTGGATGAACTTTTTAATTAAAAAACAAAACAAAACAGTAAGCTATTTTCTCACAGTGAGCTGGTGAGAAAATAAGAAATCTGCAGAAACCAAAAATCAAGTGATGGGAGAACCTGAGAGATGAGCAAATGCCAAAGACGGATTTCACGAGGAGGCACCTGCTGACACCAGGAACCCGAGCACCCTGCACTGACGGCTGGGTCAGACGGGGCACGGGGACCAGGGCTGAGGGTCAGGGCTGCTCAAGACAGGGGGCGGCAGGAGACCCCCGCACCGCCAGGGAGCCAAGAGGGCTGCGTCTCCAGCAAAGGCGAAACAAGAAATAACCCCGCACCACAAGAGGAGATGGCAAAGGAACCTGTCGGACGTGTCCTTGGCCTGGGGGCAGAAGAGACGACCAGTATCTTCCCAACAGTCATAACTACAAGCTCGCCCCCATCAAAGCCTGTGACCCGAATTCACACACAAAATTAGGCAGGAAACGTAATTCAACGAGATCCTGAGCGGATGGTGCCCACAACCAGCAACCAGTGAAATTACAGACTCACTTCAGAAGACAAATTCAAGCTACCCACAAGGAGTTCCCGCAAGTACAACTCCCAAGAGATTGAGTTCACCGGCAAAAATCACACATACACACAAAAGCAGGAAAACAAAACACCACATATAAAAACCAGTGAAAACACAGACAGAAGAATTAGACTCAAGATGCTAAATATCAGAAATATTTCAGACATGACACAAAGCAAATGGTTGGTATATACAAAGAAACAGCAAAAGCCTGATTATAAGAACAAACGTGAGAATTTAAAGCCTAAGCTGATTTATTTTTAAAGAATCAAATAAAACTTCCAAATCTGAAAATTATAATTAAAAGTAAAAAACTCAATGGTAATTATGGAGACAGTTTAAAAAAAAAAGCTTCGATACTCTGGCCACCTGATATTGAAGAGCCAACTCACTGGAAAAGACCCTGGATGCTGGGAACAACTGAGGGCAGAAGGAGAAGGAGACGACAGGGGATGAGATGGTTGGATGGCATCACTGACTCAATGGACATGTGTCTGAGCAAGCTCCGGGAGTTGGTGATGGACAGGGAAGCCTGGCGTGCTGCCATCCATGGGGTCATGAAGAGTCAGACATGACTGAGCAACTTAACACCACCACCCAGGCCTAGTCTAATTCTTAGAAAACTGACAGTCTCACTGAAAATTAACCACCCACCCTTGTGAAAGAAGAGGAAGTAGAAACTACAAGGATCCCTTCTGTTTACTAATAAAGATACTATGTTTTGAGGACACACCTGCAAATAGGAAAAAAGAAAACCAGTTCAGAGATGGCTCTTCTGAAGAACAATGTTTACACAGTCAACCATGGAAAACACATCTGACTGCCCTGCATTCTGCCATTATGAGAAACAAACAATTACACAAAAGCAAAGTGACACCCAGAAATGTTTTCAAGGAGGTAAATTAAGGCCATTTCATCTACCATCTAAAGCTCGACTATGATTAAAAAATGGTTATGTGTGAAGATGTACTTGGAAAAGCTAATTATGTTCAGTATACACTGTTTAAGAAAATAGCAAACTTTTTATACATTTTACCAAGAAATAAAAAGTGATGAAAACGTAAAAGATGAACACCTCCATCTAGAAAATGGACTTATCAAGAACACATTCGTCCATCCATATCTGTGGGGAACTGGTTCCAGGACCTCCACAGATTCCAAAACCCAAGGATGCTCAAACCCCTCATGTGAAATGATGCGGTTCTTGCATATGACCCATGAGTCATCTCTCGACAACATGTAACACCTAGTGTGGTGTAAATGCCATGTAAATAGCTGCCAGCACACGGCACATTCAAGTTTTGCTTTTATGAACTTTCTAGGACTTTGTTCACAAAGGTTTTCGATCCTGGGAGGCGGAACCCACAGATAAGGAGGGCTGGCACTTCCTTCTTTCCATTAGACAGCCTACAGTTCTTTATACTAGACAGCCTGTATTTAATACAAATATGAGAAAACACATTTCCCCCACTGCTGTGTTTCGAGTCCTACCTTGAAATCCAGCATTTATCATTCCCAGTTTAAAACTGAAAAGGGTCAGATCAGGCTGGGAGCCAAAGGAGAACTGCCAAAAGAGGCAGGAAAGGCTTCCTGAAGATCAAAGAAGCAAGTGACCCTACAAACCTAGAGCCTGCGGGAGGCACAGGAAGAGGCAAGGGAGGATGTGGACACAGCAAGGAGGAAGTGAGTGCGGCAGGAAGAGGGTGAATCCAGAGAGATGTGAGAAGCAAGCTCCTGTCTCCCAAACCAGAAGACGGAGAAGGAAGACAGGGCTGAGGGCCCACGACTGTTCCCCTGGAAGACGCCATACCCCAACACTAAACCAGAGATGCTGTACCCCGACGCTAAACCAGAGACACGTCGTGCCCCGACACTAAACCAGAGACGCCGTACCCCGACGCGAAACCAGAGACGCCGTACCCAGACGCTAAACCAGAGACGCGGTGCCCTGACACTAAGCCAGAGACACATCGTGCCCCGATGCTAAACCAGAGACGCCGTACCCTGACAGTAAACCAGACACTGTACCCTGACACTAAACCAGAGACGCGGTGCCCCAACACTAAACCAGAGACGCCGTGCCCTGACACTAAACCAGAAATGCTGTACCCAGACAGTAAACCAGACACTGTACCCCGACACTAAACCAGAGACGCCGTACCCCGACACTAAACCAGAGACGCCATACCCTGACACTAAACCAGAGATGCCGTACCCAGACAGTAAACCAGACACTGTATCCCAACACTAAACCAGAGACGCGGTGCCCCGACGCTAAACCAGAGACGCCGTACCCTGACGCTAAACCAGAGACGCCGTGCCCCGACACTAAACCAGGGACTGTACCCCGATACTAAACCAGACACTGTACCCTGACACTAAACCAGAGACACCGTACCCCAACACGAAACCAGAGACGCCGTGCCCTGACACTAAACCAGAGACGCGTCGTGCCCCGACGCTAAACCAGAGACGCCGTACCCGACGCTAAACCAGACACTGTATCCCGACACTAAACCAGAGACGCCATACCCCGACGCTAAACCAGAGACGCCATACCCTGACACTAAACCAGAGACACGTCGTGCCCCGACGCTAAACCAGAGACGCCATACCCCAACACTAAACCAGACACTGTGCCCCGACACTAAGCCAGAGACATGTCGTGCCCCGACGCTAAACCAGAAATGCCATACCCCGACACTAAACCAGAGACGCCATACCCCGACACTAAACCAGAGACGCCGTATCCTGACAGTAAACCAGACACTGTACCCCGACACTAAACCAGAGACGCGGTGCCCCGACACTAAGCCAGAGACACGTCGTGCCCCGACGCTAAACCAGAGACGCCATACCCCGACACTAAACCAGAGACGCCATACCCCGACACTAAACCAGAGACGCCGTACCCCGACACTAAACCAGACACTGTACCCCGACACTAAACCAGAGACATGTCGTGCCCCGATGCTAAACCAGAGACGCCATACCCCAACACTAAACCAGAGACGCCATGCCCCGACACTAAACCAGACACTGTGCCCTGACACTAAACTAGAGACGCCGTGCCCCGACACTAAACCAGGGACTATACCCCGACACTAAACCAGACACTGTACCCCGACACTAAACCAGAGATGCTGTACCCCAACACTAAACCAGACACTGTACCCCGACACTAAACCAGAGACATGTCGTGCCCCGATGCTAAACCAGAGACGCCATACCCCAACACTAAACCAGAGACGCCATGCCCCGACACTAAACCAGACACTGTGCCCTGACACTAAACTAGAGACGCCGTGCCCCGACACTAAACCAGGGACTATACCCCGACACTAAACCAGACACTGTACCCCGACACTAAACCAGAGACGCTGTACCCCAACACTAAACCAGACACTGTACCCCGACACTAAACCAGAGACAATAAACATTTTCATGAGAAAACAAACCATTTCCATAACCTCAGTTTCAGGCATCCTAAAAGTCATCCCAAAGCAGTAGTCCTTCAGAAAAGATGAACCTCAGTAAGCGTCTGAGAACCAACAAGGTCATACCCCTCAGCAGACAGCAGAGTATCACAACCACCGCTCCCTTCTCAGTGAAGCTGAAGAGATCACAGTGCCTCTCCCTACCGAGACAGTAAACGGTGGTTTGTGAGACTTCTGTTCCAATATTCAAGTACACATATATTAGGTCTAACTGCCAAACTGCTCAATCAGAAAACATGGAGCAACGTTTTCCCACTTACAAAAACATGAACCCCTCTGTTTTCCCCAAATCCTGTGTTACAGTAAAGTGAACTATGTGAAAAGTCCCTCACACTCCTGCGAGGAAAATCACCATCCAGCTACAACGTATTATTAAGCTGAAGTGAAATCAAAACTATGTAAATTATTGACTGACTGAATTATTCTGTTACTGTAACAACAGGGTTCATACTCCAGATTCCAGGGGCTAATTGTAATAAAAACTAAAATTATCATCAAACTGAAATAGTTCTGTTAGACACAGACAGGAACTGACTGCAGCTGGCACCGCATGGAGTCCTGTCCAAAACACCCTGCAGAGTGGAAAGACGTCACAGAGACACAGCGGGAAGTTCCTGGGGTCAGGCCCTCCACCACCACTGCTCAGCTGAGAAATCCTCAGCATTAACTATGTCAGAAGGCTTACAACCACAGGCTGTAAAACCCTTCAGAAAAACTGAGGGGAGAATACTTTCTCATTTTATGAAACCAGCATCATCCTGACTCTGAAGCTAGACTAAGACACTATAAACTACAGGCGCTATCCCTTATGAATATAGATGCAGAAACCTCAACAAAGCACTAGTGAACCAAATTCAGCAACATATTAAAAGGATTACCAACCATGACCAAGTGGGATAAACACCCGGAATAAAGCACTCTTACAACTCAAGAACAAAAAAAACAACCCAACCAAAAAATAGGCAAGTGACTTGAACTGACATTTCTCCAAAGATGATATACAAATGGCAAACAAGTACATTTAAAGATGCTCAGGATCACTACTCACTAGGGAAATGCAAATCAAAATCACAAGGTACCACTTCACACCCATCACATTGGCCAGAATCAAGGGGGAGAAATGGAAAACAACAAGCATTGGTGAGGATGTGAAGAAACTTAGTGCTTCCTCCAAAAAGGTAATACGGCATTCCAATATGGCTCAACAATTTCAATCCTAGATACATATTCAAAAGGTCTGAAAACAGGAATGTCAACATTCATAGCAGCATTAGTCATTAAAGGCAAAAGGTAGAAAGAACTCCAAATGTCCATCAAGAGAGGAACAGATACACAAAACGTGGACTAACACAATGGAGTATCATTGAGCCATAAAAAGAAATGAAGTACTTATTCATGCCACGACATGCATGAACTTTGAAAACATTATGCTAAGTGAAATAAGCCAGACCCAAGAGGACAAATAGTGTAGGATTCCATTTACATGCAACACCTCCAACTGGGCAAATTCACAGAAGACAGAAAGTAGATTAACTTTAGATTAAGCAAAGTGTGCAGACAGGGAGGAATGGGGAGTTCTACTGCACGGCCTTGGAGCTCCGGCTGGGGTGATGAAAACATTCTAGAATGAGACGGTGGTGACAGCTGCACGACATGGCAAATGTAACTAATGTTCCTGAAAAATCTATACTTAAGATTACTGAAATGGCAGGGGTTTTTTGTTTATATATCTGACCACAATTTTAAGAAAAAGACCTCGTGCTCAAGGGTCAAGGCTGTCACACTGGGATCCCAAGACAAGAGTTAATCATGCATCCTCCCCCACCATCGTTTTCCTGGAGAGCAAGTCACTACTGAAATCCATAATTTCTTGGGTAAAAAACCTCACCGTGAGGATCGGATAAGGCCAAGCGTTACTTGTTTATAGTGTCACAAGCCCAAAAATATGAGTTAAGCCTTGAAGCAAACAACACCTACCTTCCACTGCTCTAATTGAAAAACCTCAGTAAAATTCACCTTTCAAAATGAACACACGCTTACTTATTTTAAATACAACTAGAACACAATGTTCCAAATGCAGGGAGAAATCAGAGTGGGAGCCTGAGTTTGGGAATGCTACAGAGATCCTGTGTGGGGGCCGCAGCGGGGCCGGGAATCGGGGCCAGAGTCTGAGCCCAAGCTCAGCACCACCTCCCGGACAAGTCACTGAGTCGGTGTGGTCTCCGCACCTCCTAACACACGAAAACACCTACTCTGCCAAGCTCATGGGGCTGGAAAGCAAACAACGAGAGTGAAGCTTCCCTTTGCAAGGCTATCAGAAGCATCAGTCACTCAAGAGATGGTTTCAACCAAACGGAACAACACAATGGAAAATTCCAACAGAAGACAGCGAACTACCTCACTTGTACTTTGTTTTGGAAGGTACTGGGCAGGTTAAAGAAAACACATAGCTCTTTATCCGAAAGTCTGAAGTTAGCAGCCCCTGGACAGTTGTAATAAATACTAGAACAAGCACCAAATCCCTTTTGTGTGCCTCGTGTAACACCTTATTTAATAAATACTGCAAGTTCACACACTGGAAACAATGCAGAGTGCGGAGGGTAGAGAGTAAAACTAAGGCGTTGTTGGCCGCCCCCTCCCTTCAGGTCCTTTCCCCAGAGACACCGGCTGCTAACAGCGTGGTCTCAGCTCTACAGCGGTTATTATCACAGCTGTAAATTACAGACGTCTCGTCACCAGCTTTAAACCTGCTCTGCAAATGAGAAGCTGGCACGCACACACCTCCGCTTCTCCTTCCCCACGCCACATCCTAGTTTTTATTACGAATTACTGGGTATAAGACTGCTTTAGGGAATCTCATAATTCTATATTTAACTCTCTAGCCAGATTCACCAATCTCATAAAGTAGGTAAATTACTGCCGTGAAACTCTCCTTCTACGTCTCTCCTTCCTCCCCATCCCTACTACCTGTTTACCTGGGCAGGGGCTGGACCACTCACATCTGCTTCTGTGACAATTCACCCACCACACTTCACTCACAAAACAGGAGGTCCATAGATAGCGGCTCAGAGGACAGCCAATGCCGCCAGGGAGCTCGACTCGAAAGCAGACAAAAAGACGTTGAGTAACTTCGACGTAAGAAAAGGTGAGTTACAAGGGCGACAAAACTTTACAAGTAACTATCAAAAAACAAACAAACAAAAAAAATCATCGCTGCGACAAAGGCAGTTCAGGAAAGTCAACAAGAAAAAACCTAAGGAACAGACATGGGGCCCTGGGACATTTAACTATTGTCACTTAAAGGAGAATCTTTCAAGTTTCCTGTTCTCTTTCTCGCTCCCTGATTTCCCTTAAGTGTCTGGAAACCCCCGCTTAGCAGATCCAACTTGTGAAAGACAGCCAGCATCTGTGTCTCTGGTTGGGATTCCTCCCCACTGGTCCTGAAAGAGCTGGGAGGGGCAAGGAGCCACAGCGCCACAGTGCGTGGCTGGGGGTGGCTGCATCGTAGGCTGGCCCTAGGTCTGCGGGGACCCAGCCCATCACATGCCGGTTCCTGCTCTCTCCCCAGCCCTAACGGCCAGGCCGCCCACCCCCAGACAGAAGGTCAGCCACTCTCTGCAAAGACCAGGTCTCTGGCCTGACCCCACGTGCCCACTACTGTGTCAACAGTAAGCAAGAAGGCTCCCTGACCGGACTCTCCCAAGCCAGAGGCTAGACATGATTACCATGGTGACGGCGACACAGCCACAGCCGACTGTGAATGGCAGATTCCAAGTTCAAGCTTCCACAGGGGCTCCCTGGGGAGGACCACAGCTGGCTGGTCTGTTTTTTGCTTTTTTTCTTTCCCATCACTACTTTCCAGTCCTCTAGGAATCCCTCAAAGGATCTGGGGCATCAGTAATGCCGCTCACCCTCTAGCTCTGTTGCAGTTTAACAGACGAAGCACCAACAGCCAACCACTCAGCACATGCACACAGACACACCTTTCTGTGACTCCCACAGATGGTGCCACTGAAGAAGAAGACGCGCGTGTGCTCACACTGGCCACAGGGTCTTTTATAGCAGATCTCGTATGAAGTAAGAGTTTTTATATCAACAAGCATCACTTCCAGTAGTCTGCTCTCCACACAACACTAATATATCTAAATCCTATAACAAGCTCTGCTAATAAACATCTACAGTCATGAAAGGAGTCCTCCTTGGTGCTAAACCAATCTCAGCGGAAACTCGCACACCACAGCAAAGGCTATTCCACTCAGACCGCTGTTCCCTGCAGTCACATCCAACAACGCTTTCTTATTACATCCAGAAATGTAAAAGAAACTCATAGATCCCTTATCTACTTCAGAATAGTTTTTATAAATTAGAACACATTTGAAAACTTATTTTATTAGTCACACTACGACTGTGTCACCAAACTCCAAAGAAAAGGACTAAAGGACCGCTCTCTATAGCGATGCTATTCCCACGGGATAGAACACGGAGAGAAGCAATGTGCAGACCAAAGGTGACTCAACTTCAAAAATATCCTTATCATATTTGGTCTGCCGTCTAGAACCATCTTCCACTATATTCTGAAACTGACACAGAGGCGGGGAACAGGTCTCCTCTATTCAGTCTGAGGAGGGAAATGTGAGTCCAAGGTGGGCACACACACATCACCTGCCCATACACATGGTGCTCCCTCTCCCAGATCCCAGAGAATAGGGGCCTGCTCTCCATTCATGTCCCCTAAAGTCTCTCCTACTACCAAAAATACTCTCACAGTTACTTCATTCTGAACAGCAAAGAGTAAGCCAAGGAAGTCTGAAACAACCCTAACAAATGGTAATTCTAATTCCTCTAGAGAAGAAGTAAGGAACCTGAACACAACTTGAACATAACTTCATTATGCTAGAGATGTGATCTCATTACAGAATGTGATGAATGTTATAACAAAGAAGCTTTAAAAATCACTTTACAGGGAACTGCCCTGGGGGTCCAGTGGTTAAGACTCCGAGGTCCCAATGCAGGGAGTCTGAGTTCGATCCCTGGTCTGAGAACTAGATGCCACATGCCACATAACTAAGACCCAGTGCAGCCAAATAAATAAAATAAATATTCTTTTAAAACTCACTTTTATAAAGGAGAGACTAGGTCAGCAATCAGTGATATATTATGTGGGGATATCAGCAAACAGGCAGACAAAAAACAGTGGTCCATAGTCTGTGAACAGGAATGCCATCCCAAGCCACAGTATCCACCAGCGTCATAAAAAGAGACTTACACGCAGTGCACTTAAACGAGAGAGATGCCGTGCTGACCAGCTGGGCCAGGTGACAGAGACATCAGGAACAAAACACTGCTGCTAGAGGAACCTACAAGCAGCCTGAAGATGAATGAAGCAGCGTCATAAAATGAATGAAAACATTCACAGTTTTGTTTTTTTTTTTAATCTCAGATCTCTAAGTGTAACAAAATTTATAAATTGAATACAGGTAACGCTTTACGGTATCAGCTGCACCACCAAACATTTTACATAAACACTTAGCCACTGAGGTCTATGAAATACACAAATCCTAAGATATCTGCTGCTCTCTACGGAGGATACTACCATACATCAAGTGCAGCCAGGAGTACGCTGGGGAGGGGGCCAGGACACGTCTCCCCCACCCAGAACACATGAGCTTTGGTGAACAGGGTTCCTTCCGGCTAGAACTCAGGCAGGATCCCATCTAGGAATCCTCCCACCGCAGGCCTGAGTTACTGCGGAGTCTTGTTATCAAAGGACTGCTTCGCCATCACAGGTCCATGTGGAAAGCAATAAGGATTCTGAAATGACTTTGCACACATGTGTGTAGCTGCCTACCCACTTGGCACCACCAGGACAAAGCAAGATGTGGACTAGGTGATCCCTATTTGCAGGGAACCCACAGTGTAGGAGAGGAGAACCAGGAAAAGTTAATTTCAGTGATAACATGGTACCTGGGATTCACCTCAAAATAACCCAGGAGGCGTACAGCAGGTGGGAAGGAAGAAGACATAGGCTGGTCAAGAGATGCTCTGGGCTGCAGATGGTGCACAGCGGCACGTGACTGAAGCGTCGACCCGAGAGACGTCTGTTTTTCTTTAGGAAAGAAGACTGCGCTTGGTTAAAACAGAATGGGAAACATGATGAACTGCCAAAGAAGTGATTCAGATAACAAATCCATTTAGAAAGAGGCGGCCCGTCACAGAAAATAATCACAAGTAGGACGTTTACCACACAAGGGAAGAAACAGGCCTCAGTTAGGCTGACTTCACACTGACAAGCTGCGGGGATGGCATCACTGTGGTGGACAGAGTTAAAGGGCTCCCCTCGAAAGCAGGAAGGGCCGGCAGCTTGCTTCTAACCAACAGAATCTGACGAAGGTCGTGGGACGAGTCTTTGGTGGTAGAAGACTCTGCACCGCTCCATGGCGTGCTGTCTGACTCACTGGCTCTGAAGGAACAGGCTGCCAGGCGCTCAGAGGACCGTCCCAGGACAGACGGGGGCCACGTGCAGGGGAGGGCTACCTGGAGGAGGGGTCCCACGGACAAGAGGTCCCACGGCCAGGGACTGGAGGTGACCTCTCAGTGCTGAGGGTTGTCTCCCACAGACAGCCAGCCAAAAGCCAGGCCCCCACAACCTGTGCCCTCTGCAAGGCTACAGCTGGTGCCCTGGCCAGAGGTCAGCTCTCATCAGAGCCTCACCTGGCAGTGGATCTGCTAGATGACAAGCGCATGCTGGTTTAAGCTGTGAACTTTGTGACCATCTTCAATTTTGAAGCTCTCCATTTGTCACAGTTTGTGCAGCTTGCCTCTTTTAGTTTTGCCATCATTCTATCTCTTGAGTTTAAAGAAACACTGATTCTGGAACTCCAGGATACAACAGAGGTCGATGTTCACCCTGCAGGAGGACCACGGTGCCCTGCTCTGCCTGAGACGGTGTGAGCCAGGTGTCAGCAACACCTTTCAGTCCCAGAGGGCCCCAGGTGAGATGAGAACGGGCCCTGCAGCCTTGTATTCACATTCTACACCTTAAATCGTTATCTTCCCAAGCACGACTGCACCTTTAATTCTTTTCAGTTTGCTCCAACTGAACACACTACACATCTCTAACTATTCAGTTCAATCGCTCAGTCGTGTCCAACTCTTTGCGACCCCATGAATTGCAGCACGCCAGGCCTCCCTGTCCATCACAAACTCCCAGAGTTTGCTCAAACTCGTGCCCATCGAGTCAGTGATGCCATCCTGCCATCGCATCCTCTGCTGTCCCTTTCTCCACCTGCCCCCAATCCCTCCCAGCATCAGGGTCTTTTCCAACGAGTCAGTTCTTCACATCAGGTGGTGAAAGAATTGGAGTTTCAGCTTCAGCATAAGTCCTTCCAATGAACACCCAGGACTGATCTCCTTTAGAATGGACTGGTTGGATCTCCTTGCAGTCCAAGGGACTCTCAAGAGTCTTCTCCAACACCACAGTTTAAAAGCATCAATTTTTCGGCGCTCAGCTTTCTTCACAGTCCAACTCTCACATCCCTACATGACCATTGGAAAAACCAAAGCCTTGACCAGATGGACCTATGTTGGCAAAGTAGTGTCTCCGCTTTTTAATATGCTATCTAGGTTGGTCATAACTTTCCTTCCCTAACTATTACCATTAACATTTTGCTGGACTTTGCCCAGATTAATGATTTCTTTGGTAAAGAAGTTCAGCATACAGATCAAAATATAACATTTAAGCTCCAGACACATTCAACAGAACTTTCCTTAGTTTACATCTAATGGAGGATGTAATATTTATTATTATATATATTATATATATATATATATATATATTATATATTATATAAATAGAATATTTATTATTTCTATAATGCTGATACATCCAATATTCCTATAGTGGTAAGGTTCCTCCAGCTTGTGCTACATATGTGTATAAAACTGTTTCTAAAACAGTTGTTCTTAGATAAAAATTTAATGTCAGAAACTTCTTTAGAAAGACAGAGCTTTCCTACAGCAATTCCATACACCCAACTGAAGTCACTCAGTCGTGTCTGACTCTCTGCGACCCCATGGACTGTAGCCTGCAGGGCCCTTCTGTCCATTGGATTGTCCAGGCAAGGGTACTGGAGTGGGTTGCTGTTTCCTTCTCCAGGGGATATTCCAGGCCAGGGATCAAACCCATATCTCCCACACTGCAGGCAGATATTTTACCACCTGAGCCACCAGGGAAGCCCTAGGCCCACTCTAAATTATTTTATGTGGTCCGTGCATGCTAAGTCTCTTCACTTGCGTCCAACTCTGCTACCCCTGGTGGACTATAGCCCACCAGGCTCCTTTGTGCATGGAATTCTCCAGGTAAGAATACTGGAGTGAACTGCCATGCCCTCCTCCAGCAGATCTTAGGATATATATAAATGCAGGTGAAGTCACACACAGGTATATGTCGTACATGACAGACAGCATTAGAAAACTGCCATGGCTTGTCACAGGTGAGAAATGGATTGTCAGGTGGAAGGAAGCCCTGATTTTGAGATGATCCATCAGAATCTGCCCACTTAGAATTCAATTCCTTTACTGAACATGTAACTTTTAATCAAAGGGTTAATTTCTCCCACTAGAACCTAAACTAAGAAAGAGCTAAGTATAACTCAGAACCACCCCAGAAAGGGGGTCTGAGGCCTCAGACTTTCCAGCCGCCGACGGTGCCTGACACCAAGCAACTCCACCATGTCCTGGGCAGACCCTTTGCAGGGTCTGTCCCTTCCTTTCCACTTACCCCAAAACTGTCTGAATTTTGACTGGGGATTTCCACCTGCAATAAGAGGGTAATGTATAGACAGGTCAAGCGAAGTACTACTATGTTATTAAAATTTACCTTGCTGATACAGGGAATTCATAATTTGATTGAGTATATAGTCAGCCATGAAAACACAGGGTTCCTCAAAGACTACTAAGAGTTGAAGAAGGGAGCTAACATTTACTGAGCCAGACCCCTGACATACTACCTCGTTTACTCCTCCTAGTAACCTCGTTCAGCCGTGTCTGACTCTGCGACCCCGTGGACTCTAGCCCGCCAGGCTCCTCTGTGCATGGGCTTTCCTGGGCAAGAACACTGGAGCAGGTTGTCATTTCCTTCTGCAGGGAATCTTCCCAAGCCAGGGATCGAATTCACGTCTCCTATAGCCAGGTGGGTGTTTTACCACTGAGCCACCAGCAAGCCTCCCAGTAACCTCGGAGCAGTGCTTCTGGACAAGTGGTTGAGTGAGACAGTTATAAACCAAGACTTTGGACCCAGACTCGAGGGATCTGAACCCTAGATCTGCATGATGGTAGGAAAACTCCTTCAGCTTTTTGTGCCTCAGTTGGCTTCCCTGGTGGCTCAGCTGGTAAAGAATCTGCCTGCAATGCAGGAGACGTGGATTCGATCCCTGGGTTGGGAAGATCCCCTGGAGAAGAGCACGGCTACCCACTCCAGTATTCTGGCCTGGAGAATTCCATGGACCGTATGGTCCATGGGGAAACAAAGAGTCGGACACGACTGAGCGACTTTCACTTTTCCCATCTGTAAAGGATGACAACAGTTCCAACCCCACAGAGCTACAGTGAAAACTAAATGGTTCATGTATGCAAAGGGCTTAGAATAATGACAAGCTCGCAGTTAGCACTAGCCAGCTATTACGCACATTATGTGGGGCCCACTTTATACAGAAAATAAACTCAAGGGTTGAAGGCAATAGGCCCACGGCTGTAACTAACAAATGGCGGAGGGGAAAGCCCAACACAGGTCAGCGTCACAGAGCACCCCCTCCTCATCACACCCCCTCCCCATGTCAGGTCCGCCTCAGGTCACTATGGAAGTGCAAGACCTTCCCCAGGAGTATTCTTGAAAAACAACAGGCAGCAAAACAGGAGACGCTGAGTCCCACCTTCCCAGGTGGCAAGAGCAGCCCCTCTGCATGAACCGCGTGTCACAACGTGGCTGAAGCACAGTAACTCTCCCGCTAAAACAGGCCTTATCCCTTTGGCTAAGGAACTGAATTATATACACTGTTTCTGCGGGAGAGTCAATGAGCACCAACCGACTGACTTTCAAAAAGGCCTTTGGAAGTCAGTCTGTTGGCTGGAGACTTCCTGCATAACCACTCTCTTCCAATGCTTGCCATTCCAGTTTGGCAGCTTTTCAGAAGGAAGGGCAAATTAATAATAATGTACACTAGCTCCCATAGAGCTTCAATCTAAACCACGATGCTGAAGGAGTTCATTCAGAATCTGCTCATCACTGTGAAATATCAGGACTTCAGATTTAGCTCCCCTGCACCACGTACTTACTCTTTTGACCATTGTCAAAAGGTTCTTTTTAAACTCCAAAACTGTAAATCTGTAACACCAAACTCTGGTTGTCAGAAGAGAGAATGAAAAACAACAAAAATAAACATATCTTGGTTTCCAAGAGGTCAGAGAATAGAAAGATACAAGAGCAAATAAAATGTCTGCTATGAGAGCACTAGCATTAATAATTAACTCAATTACCCACAAGACGGTAAGAGCATATTTAATAATACAAATTGTGTTTTAAAAATCATGTCTGCCATGTATGGAAAAGACCAGGAGAGATACAAAAACATGTTATCAAATACAAGTAAATGATTAATGGGTTACTGGTGACTTTTGGCTTCTTTACACATTGCTGTCCATCACATTTTTTTCCTTTTATAATCAGTAAGACAGTAAAATTTCTTAGTAAGTATCCATGTAACTAAAAGAAAACATCACACATCTGTGAAAGACTTGGGAGTGGGAAGCTGGGTAGAAGGTAGCAAATGATCAATCACAAAGGAAAAAAAAAAAAAATCATACAGCTAGCCAACTACATCCACTTCCAGAAAATGTCAGCCATCATTGGTTTAACACAGTATTAAGTGTCCACCACTGCAGAGGTCCAATCTTGGCTCACAAGGGACGTTAGAGGTATTTACACTAGTTAGTTTAAAAGACACTTAAACTGGTTGCTCCCTCCTCACCACCAAAAAACTATAACTCTTTAAGTCCCTATCTGATTTCTGAAAGGATTGAGATGGCAATGTTCCTTTAAGCCACCTGTTATGAACTGAACTGTGTCCATTCCCACCCTCCTCACCAAAAAAAAAAAGAAAGATGTATGTAAAACTTAACTCACAGCAGCGTGGATTGTGACCTTATTTAAAAACTGGGTCTTTACATAAGTAATCAAGCTAGAATGAGGTCACTAAGGTGAACTCCAATTCAGTATGACTGGTGTCCTTATAAAAAGGGGAATTGAGACACAGACACGCACAGAGGAAAAACGATGGGAAGGGACACAGGGGAAGGTGGCGATCGACAAGCCACGGGACACCTGAGGCTCAGACTTCCAAGTGAGGCTCTCAGATGCTGGCGGCGGGGCGGGGAGCTCAGCACCTTCCAAGGGGGCAGTACACTGTCAAGACCGTGGACTCAGACTCTGGCCTCCAGACTGTAAGACAATAAATTTCCCTTGTTCTAAGTCATTCAGTTTGCAGCTCCTGTTACAGAAGCCCTAGGAAGCTAATACACCATCCGATAAGCATGCAGGACGCCCTCAAGAGCACTGCCTTTCCAAAGAGCTCACACCGAGCAATTTCATCTGCAGCATAAATACTCAGCAAGGCCAGTCTAAAGGCATGCCAGTATACAATTCATGAAAGGAATTCATACTATCATCTCATTTTAGTTTGCTTCCAATTTTCTTATGAATGTCTTCTGTGAGAATATTTGTAACATTTAACTACAGTAATATATTCTTGATTGAGACACAATGATTTTGAATGAATTTAATCACTTTGGCCTATGAAGTTGATATAACTGAAATGTACCCCCCTAAAAAAAAACCTAAACTTCCAACTGAATGGAATAGGCATTTAACATGAACCCGAATTTAAGAATCTATAGATCATAAATACACAGACCCACAACCAGGCCCATGATACTGAAAATACTGAAAGTCAAAGACAAGGAGAAAAAATTCAAAGCAGCACGAGAGAAAGGATAAGTCACTTAGGAAGGGACGCCAGTAAGACTGACCGTTGACTTCTCAGCAGGAGCAAGGCTTGAGGAGGTAGGGTAATGCATTCAAAGTGCTCCCTTTTAAAATCCTCATTTTGATAGTTCAAAACAGTTTATGCAACCTCAGAGGCGATATCTACCAGCCCACGTCTAACACAAGGGGGAGAGCTGGGAGGATGAGGGAGGCAGCAACCCCACCTCAAAAGTGACCATGGAGATGACCCAGCTCATCACTAACACAACACCCAGGGGTGTAAGAACCACAGCGCAGTTCCAGGAGCGCAAAGGAGAGAAGATGACATCTGGGGTCAAACACTGCAACCACGGGGGAGAGGCGGGAGGACACGCGAGAGGCAGCCACGCCACCTTGAAAGGACAAAAATAAAAACAAACCACAAGCAGAGATGAGGAAAGGTGAGAGAGTCCACTTCTGTCTTTTCGGTCGAAAAGGGCAATGTATGAATGTCTTCAAACAAGAAGACAACGAGGCAGATTTGCAAGCGTGGTCATGGGGCAAGGGCTGGATTTTCACAGGGAAAACCCACCAGAGCGCTCACAGGTGCCTCCCCCTAGGCTTCTCCTGCTGGGCTGACCGCTCCCCTTGGGCACCTTCTTAACCAGGGAGACGAAGCGTCCTGTGGGCTAGCTGCGTCCCCTCCTTCGAGTTAAAATATGCAGCAAAAACAAATGAAACTCACTAGTAAACTAGAGAAACTAGTCTCAAAAAAAAAAAAAAAATGAACTGTCTTTTTAAAGAATGACATGCAAATTAACGAAAACAAAAATGATGAATTTGCCTAGCAGAGTCGTGAATACAGTACATGGGGTTTCGTTTTTGATCAGCTGTATCTAGTTTTGAGCCTTTGACATTTCAAAACTGTTCAGACTTCTGCTCACCTTTAGCGTCTCCCTCAGGGGGACACACAGAACACTTGATTTCCATTCCTCACCTGCTCCTGGAGGAACCAAAGCCGCATCATTCACGGCCGAAGTCTGAAACCATCTAAACATGCTGTCTTGCTCTGTAGAAACCAGAAGACCCTTCCTCTGCTATTTCAAGACACATCTTCCTCATGCAGACTTCAAAGTACCAACTGCTACGCCAAGGTACCACCTTAATCAGCCTGCAGAAGAGCCCCTGTGTGAAGCAGATTAAACACCAGGGAATCGTCCCAACATCAGGGAAAGCAAACAAACAAACAAAAAAAAACAACTGTGAACAACATTCTAGGGAAAAAAGAAAAAAAAAATTCTTCAAAGTGACAGTGGCTGGCTTTCTGGACTGAGGTTCAGAGCAGAGGAAATGTTTTTGTCTACAGGATCTCACATTATAAACATCTTTCCCACTCCAGAGAACAGGGGGCTCTTATTTTCTTCTTTCCTTGCCCCTAGACTTTTACTCCACGCTTCCTTTGTGCCCAGATGGGCTCTCTTTCTACAATCCTAATTTGAAAGAATTACTAAAGCTCTCTTTTCAGGCATTCCTGAAAAACCCAGGTAGACGAATACTATAGAGAGTAACACAATTGAGTCACTATAATTTTAGACCTTAAAAAAAGTCACTAGAAGGAAACGACAAGAAGTTAGCTGACATCACAAGTAAACTGCTCCCTCACAGCACAGTTTGGCAAAGAACTGCATGTTGTAGGAGAACCAAGCCCACAGATACCTCATTAGAAAAAAAAGAAAAGAAAAAAAAAAGTCCATGAACCATAAATTCCTAAAAGACTTTTTCTATGAAAGAGAACCTAAAACTGTGCTTCATCAGTTACCTGAACACCGCAAGACCAGGATCACTAAAATACTCATTTTCAAACTCGGCACTGACTTCTACTTCGTCAAAGGGAACCTGGGAGCCCGCTGCCACACCACAGCCCAGGCAGCCAGACACACCTCGCCCTCTGTCCCTGAGGACGAATGCCCATCACCAGCCACCACGGGGATCTCCATTTATGTTTCCAGTGCAAAGAAAGCGGTTCCACAAAGATCATCTCCCTTCACGGGCATTCTCTCATTTGATCTAATGGGGAGAATGATTCCATCTCACAGTTAAGTGGTCCATTCAAATATACATATAATTAGTAAGTGGAGTGGGACTCAAAGCTACACACACACACACACACACACACACACACAGAAAGCTTAGAAATTAGGGACAAAAAAATTCCCATTTTAAGAAATTTTATTTCTTAAAAAAATTCTTGTTTAAAAAGGAAAGAAAAATAATTTTATCTCAACCATGAAAGAGGTAACGTATTGCCTTGTAGATACCATCACGGACTAGGGAGTCAAGAAACACGGATTTCACCCCCAGTCACTTTGGGGACGACTTGAAGCTTGTTTTTGTACTCTGTGAAAGTGGGGCTAATATTCCCTGAGCTTTCCGCACTCTGAAAGGATCTTCAAGATGACAGACATGAGAAGGAGTATGAGACTAACAAAAAAAAAAGACTAAATGATCCTAAAATATCTAGAAAAGCTATCTGTACATTAAGTTCTTAGAGGTGGTGATAGTATTGTGTTATTGTCATATACATTGTCCTTTTGTTTTACAAAGGTTTTTAAGCATAATGAATAAAACAGCTTATTTCTTCCATTTTACTTTGGTTTTCTGTTTATCTTCTTCTTCTTCTTTTTTAATCTTATCTTTCCTATTTTCCTGCCCTCAGAAGTTTCAGCTAGTTTGGAAGCAAGGAAAATCATTTCTTGTGTAGGTATATATTTAACCTTGATTTTTACCATGCATATACAACTTTAAATTTTCTAGTACTGTTTTTTGGATAGGGGACAAGACTTAACAAGTTTTTAACTACCATTAAATAGTCCCTTCTACTTCATCATGTTATTGTCGCCATCTTTCTTTAAAAACAACTTTTTAACAATCAATGTAGTAAAATTTACCAATGTTCCTTTATCTCAACTCTCCTCTGAACTTACACCTTCTCAGGATAAATGCAGATCCCAGGAGGCTGCACCTCTGCTCACCCCTGGAATCCCCTCTCTTCCTGCCCACACAGTGACTGACTTCCTTGCACTAAATTCAACCCTGAATATTCACTGGAAGGACTGATGCTGAAACTGAAGCTCCAATTTTTGGCCATCTGATGCAAAGAGCCAACTCACTGGAAAAGACCCTGATGCTGGGAAAAGACTGAGGGCAAGAGAAGGGGGCAGCAGAAGATGAGATGATTATATAGCATCACTGACTCAATGGACACAAATTTGAGCAAATTCCGGGAGATACTGGAGGACAGGGAAGCCCGGCGTGCTGCAGTCCATGGGATCGCAAAGAGTCGGACACGACTGAGCGACTGAACAATAGCAACAGCACAAAGTTCCGATCTCTTCCGAGAGGCTTCCTCCTGAAGCCCTCGTCTCTCTCCCAGGGAGAAATGACCACTTCCTCTTTCGCATACTGATTATTACTCACTCCTGATGTGCTGTATACGTCTGGCCTCCTTCCTGACCTTTTTCTCATCATGGCACACACAGGGAATACTAAGTGTGGAGCCCACAGGAACATACAGGTAAGACCATTCTCACGCGTACTTGTCTGCTAAGTCACTTGAGTCGTGTCCGACTCTTTGTGGCCCCCTGGACTGATGCCCGCCAGGCTCCTCTGTCCATGGGATTCTCCAGGCAAGAATATTGGGGTGGGCTGCCACTTCCTTCTCCAGCGGATCTTCCCGACCCAGGGACTGAACCCATGTCTCTTATGTCTCCTGCACTGGCAGGCAGGTTCTTTTCTGGATGCAACTGGTCAAAGGTCTCTGGTCAATACAGACAGCTCCTGGTTGCCCAGCAGCCAAGAGGATTTCTCTCTGGACACAACTATGACCTATTCAGGACACGCTGAACGGGAAGCTCTTGTGAGACCACAGCTCATCATGCTCATCTCCGTATTCTCAGTACTGCGTGCACCATGACAGCATGCAGGTCCCCGTGAATACTTCCTCAAAGCACTTATGAAGAAAAGGCACTCTTTACAGGGGGGAAAAAAAAGACACATTGCTATTAGCTTAAAAAGAATAAATCCATCACGCCTTCCATGAAAAGCATTTACACACTTAGCATCAGGAAGAAGCCTGGCTCAGGTCACAGAAAGAAAAGGCACTAAAATAAAACCAAAGGAACAATATTCTATCTCCTTTAAAATATACCATGATGAGACCACTATCCACAAGTAGTAAGTGCAGGGTTGGTCCCTGAACCTATGAAGCACTTCAATAAGCACATCTGTCAGTTGGCATTGGGAAAACACCCACTTCTTATTCTGAGCTGGAAACAAATTTTTACTGGTTTGCGGCTTTCGATGTGTGGATTACTACAGATGGAGGTCCTAAGCAAGCTTTGACATCATTCTATAGATGTCACACAACTCTGAGAAAAAGCTGATCTTTCTTTGGAAGCCGTAGCAACAAAGGATAAGCCAGTGAACACACAGGATTGTGAAGACCCACAGCTTCATATTAAATATCATGTTATTATATTATGTATAACATCATATTAAATATCATGTTCTTCACACCATCACAAAATTCTTCTTGATTGAATACTTCTGGGAAAGTAGACTTCAGGGTTTTTCTTCCAAGATGAATTATGTATACAAACCGTCTCTCTCATCTCCTTCTAATACAAATTCTGTGCATAAGGTTTTAAATGATGATGACTTCTATATGGGTATTTTCAACAGTACTGGGTCTCCAGATTATTGATTCAGCATCTCATATAACTTACCGTTATACCTAGCATTTACCTTTTTCTTCCAACACAAAGCATTTTACAGATATTTCAACAATCCTCTTCGAAAAGCAGGTTCAGTAACTGCACTGCAGGTCAACAAGAGGTGTCACCCCAGTAGGGGACAGAGGCATGAAGGAATCAAGTGCAACAATGCGGCCCCAGGAAAGAACAGGAAAATCCAAAAGGAAATAAGGCCTGAAGCTGACTTTAAAACACAACCTTCATTCTATCAATGATGATAAGTTGGTGTGCTTTTTTTCAGTATAAAAATAAGACTTTTCTTCTCAAAGTACTATTTCCAACTTATCTAAACTTCTCAAACATGTTTAGAACATTTAGAAAAATTTAGAACATTTTTACTCCCAGACAAAAGCAGTAGTTCCTACAAACTACTCAAAACAGGGGAAAAAAGACAATCCACGTTCTTAGTTTGAATATTACGATCTAACCCACTTAACTTCAAAATATATGTGTGCTTTCTCAGAAGCATATACTATTAATAAACTCATGTTTCTTATGATGAAAATGAACTAAAATAACTGCATTTTATTTAAAAGATTTCCATTTTGGTTACTAGTATTTGCCAACCTGACATTAACTAGAAGTGCCAATGAGTCCTTACCTCATGGAGGGGAGCAAACCACTTTACAAAGTTAATAATAACTACAAACACAACAGATGACTAATCACAGGCCAGTATGATTCTACAACCCTATAAAGTGGACGTTTTACAGATACAGTACTCTGAGAAGAAAAGTCTTATTTTTATACTGAAAAAAAGCACACCAACTTGTCATCATTGGTAGAATGAAGGTTGTGTTTTAAAGTCAGCTTCAGGCCTTATTTCCTTTTGGATTTTCCTGTTCTTTCCTGGGGCCACATTGTTGCACTAACCCATTTTACAGATAAAAAAAAAAAACGTGGTACAGAGAACTAATTTGTCCAAGATCACACTGACACTCGTGAAAATAAATGTGGAATCTCAAAAAGGGCTTGTGCCTGCTCAGTTGCTCAGTCATGTCTGACTCTTTGCAACTCCATGGATGCAAAGGCTCCTCTGTCCATGGGATTCTCCAGGCAAGAACACTGGAGCGAGTTGTCATTTCCTTCTCCAGGGGATCTTCCCGACCCAGGGATTGAACCTGGGTCTCTTGCACTGTAGGCGGATTCCTTACCATCTGAGCCACCAGAGAAGCCCTCAAAAAGGGCAGCAATTCAAAAATCCTGCTTTAAAAAACAGTATCGGAAAAGGAAAAAAATGTCAAAAATAAGTAAACAGTTATGTGGACTGAGCCCCTTAATGAGTAAAATGGTGATATCGCTAACCTCCACTAAATGCTTTTGAAAGAAGAAACATTTACTTTGGACCATAATTTTCAATAAATTCCACAACATATTTTTTAAAACCTACCAAACTAGGTATAATCCATATTTAACTATATCTAATTCCATGCTCTTCATATTATCTAAAACATGATCAGATGCAACCTACTGAATGGGAAAACCACTGTAAATCATATATCTGATAAGGGACTAGTATCCAAAATATATGAAAGAACTAATGCAAACCAAGAGCAAAAAACCAATCGATTACAAAGCAGGCAGAAGATCTCAACAGACATCTTTGGAAAAAAACACATACACATTGCCAACAGTTACATGAAAAGATACTCTACATCATTAATCATCAGGGAAATACAAATCAAAACCACAAGGAGGTATCACCTCACACCTGTTAGAATGTGTCAGAAAGACAAAAAATAACAAGTGTTGCTGGGGATGTGGAGAAAAGAGAATCTGCTCACTGTTGGCAGGAATGTAAGTTGATACAGCGACTACAGAAAACAATATGGAGGCTCCTCAAAAAATTAAAAATAGAACTACCATATGATCCAGCAATTCCTCTTCTGGATATTTGTCACAAAAATGAGAACACTAGTTCAAAAAGATAAATGGACCCCTATGTTCAGTGCAGCACTATTTACAATAGCCAAGATATGGAAAAAATAACCTAAATGTTCATCAATGGATGAATGGATAAAGAACATGAGGTATATGTATACAATGGAATGCTATTCAACCACTAAAAAAAAATCTTGCCATTTCTAACAACATGAATGGATATTACTGTTATTATGCTAAGCGAAATAAGTCAGACAAGTACCATATAAGCTCAGTTATATGTGGCATCTTTAAAAAAAAAAAAAAGGCTCTTGGATACAGAAAACAAGAGTGGTGGTTGCCAGAGGCGACAAGGGTGGAATGTGGAGAGAACTGGGTGAAGGGGGGTCAAAAAAGTAAAAGTAAAATTAATGAAACATGATTAACATTCACAAAATGATGAAATCAACAGTTATTTATAAACTCTAAAAGGATCAGAGAATACTGAGTTTTAGATCTAGAAGGAAACAAACACAGAAGGAATATTTATTAATGTCTAGTCCAACCCCTTTATTTTACAGATGAGAAAAATGAACTCGGAAAGTTTTAAGAGACTTTCCCACATGCACAGATCTAAATGTCAAAATCTGGACTAGAGTTTTCCTTCTGGTCCAACTGCTCTTTTTAATTATACCATGCGGTAGAACATATTATAAAATACTATATTAAGCTTCTAGAACAGAGCTACTGAGAGAGAAATCAAAACAAAATCAGATCGTTTAAATCTAAAAAATGAAGATTTCTGGAAACGAATTAATGCTAAATAAACAAATGTTTACATAATCTTTCTGGAGACAGTAAAACTTTCAGGAAAGCTTCAATTAACCTGACTTTAGAGGGAGGCTGGTGGCTCAGTGGTAAAGAATCTGCCTGCCAACATGGGAGACACAGGTTCGAGGGTTCAATCCCTGATGGTGGAAGATCTCACAGGCCTCAGGCACCACAACTTCTGAGTCATGGCTCCACAACAAGAGAAGCCACTGCAATGAGAAGTCTGGGCACCGCAACTAGAGAAAGCCCTCGGGCGGCAACAAAGACCCAGCGCAGCTAAAAATAAATATTTTTTTTTTAAAAAAGGGACAAAACAAGCTCTGGGAGGTAAAGTAAACTATTTTCTTCTGCCTTCAGAGTTTCCAAACTCTTTTTAATAGAGTATTTTCCAAATTTTCTATAATGAGAATAATTTTTTACGTCCAGTGTATATTCTGGCCAAATTCAAAAGATCAGCCGGCTTAAATAAAACTTATTCTAAATGATTGATCCACTAAGGTCCTCAAACACATGTTCAAACATTCCCTATCCAACCATTTATATGACAGAAGACTCCTTATTTTTGAAGGTTTCATCCCTCCTAAGTTAACATTAAAAACAGCAAAATTAGAAAACCAATAGCAACTCACTTTAAATATTCCCGTCACAGAAACACTAATTTTACTACTAAAATATAAATTTAAATTAATTAAATATTTCACTAATAAAAGAACTACATCCACCCTTCCCTGGTGGCTCAGATGGTAAAGAATTTGCCTGCAATGCAGGAGACCTGGGTTCAATCTCTGGGTCGGGAAGATCTCCTGGAGAAGGGAATGGCAACCCACTCCAGTCTTATTGCGCAGAGAATCCCCATGGGCTACAGTCCACAGGGTTGCAGAGTCGGACATGACTGGGCAACTAAGCATAGCACATCCACCCTATTTCCTAAGAAGGAACATAGAATGTTATTATTTAATAGAATATTCAGACTACAAGAAGAGCCTACCCCACACCCTCACCCCCATGAACAAGGTACCATGTGTGAATGACCCATGAGACTCAATAAGACAAGTAGTCAGTCTCACCTGTGACTTTCCTGCAGTAAGTACAGTCATTTTCAAGATTCCCATGCCTTTTTTGAAGCAAACCTGTCAGACACCAAGCTGCAGACTGTGGTCTTGGTTCAGCAGTCCCATGTTCCCGGGGACCTAGCTGACCCCAGGACTGGGGACAGGCAAGAAGCCAGGCCACCCCACCGCCTACCACCTTCCTTTGCAACAACTTCTCCTTGACTCAAGCCCCGGCTCATGCCCCCTCCCCGGCCAGGACTCCTACAACCCAAACAAGCCTAGATGCCTCTCACATCCCCGGATCCCCCACCACTATGCTTCCTGATGGCCCTGACCCGTGTGGTCACCTGGTCCCGGCCGATACAAGCTGCTCTACAACTTCACTTCGATTTCAAAATGCAGGCCGTCCCTCTACATGCATTTGTCACTTTCCCATTATTTCACCATGATGAAGTATAGTATTAAATATCAGGCAGCTACTCCGTGCCAGGCCCTCAAGTCGGAAGCTACTTTGGCGGCAAAACAAGCACCATGCTATACTGAAATTACTTCCTGGACATCATAAGTCAGAGGGGTTTCTAGAGGCACCCTGCAGATTGATTCCCTGCAGCCTAAACGCAATCCCTCACTCGATCAGGCTGTAACATTGACTTAAGAGCAACAAACCTGACTAACATTCCCGTGCCAGCAGAACAGTGATCTAGAAGACACTTCGGAAGAGATTCGCTTTTAACAGTACTTAATCCAATCAAGGGACTGCTGATTTGCCCAAGTGCCTTATGTTGACAGGTGAAATAAAATTCTGTCAACTTTACTATTTATAGAATAAAATGTCAACTCATTATAAACATTTTCACAGCTGCTGATTCTCTGAGAGATCCAGCCCCCTCCTCCCACCTCCTAACCCACAACCTCAATCTCAGCCACGTTTAGTCAAACTCACTCCCCCCAGACATCGGCATGGGATGGAAGGGACCCGAAGAAACTCTGACTGTCCGCAGAAGGTAGTGCTCTACCAAACTGCACAAATAAACAACAGTCCCTCCACTTAAGGCCTTCACAATCTATTATAACAAGGCGATAAGAGAAAACTTTACAACATAGCTAGTATGGGAAGTACCACTGACATTACAAAAATGCTGTGAAAAGACATGAGTGGGGATAAAGGCTGGGGATGGACAGGTGTAAGATTATTCAAGTAAGGCTACCTGCTTGAGAGAGAGCTGTGAACGCGCCAGAAATCTACAAAGGCACAGAGGTAAATACTTTGCTTTTCTTGGTTGTCAACTTGGTGCTATCTCAGAAGATAGGCTGAAGTGGTCCTTAAGCAAAAGATCGCAGGCTAGTTTGAGATGTTCAGCCCTATCTCGGACAGCGTCAATTTTTATTCAAATATGAACACTGACACACCCAATTTTAACGCTGCTTCAGGAGCAATCTCATTTGGCTGAGTACCGATGTTTCTGTATCTGCCAACAATACACACATCATACCACACGCAGTTAATGCACCAGAGCAGAAGCCCTAGAAAGAACTCTAGAGTATAAGGTTCTTGAGATCAAGATCCCACTTACTCAGTGTTTGACGTGGCAAATTGCTCTGCCTCATTTTCTTAATGTGACTAGTGCATCTATTAATTTGTTGATGTGAATGACGCTTGTTTCCCTTAACTAGAAGGTAAACAACCGTGAAAGCAAGAGTCCCACTTGACGGCTGCTGCATCCCCAGCGCTCAGCACACTCTCCTGCACGAAGTAGGTGCCAAATGTATACCTGAAACACTGGAGTGGATGAGCAGTCAGTAAAGACAGACACATACATCTCTCCAGAAACTCTAGACTTTGACAGGGAACCATGACCCGGCAATCTGTGCAGGCTCAGCAATCTGGCGAGATTATCATTTTCAAAGACTTAATTATCACATTCCTTCTGAAACAGAATATGATAACTGGCACATATAAACGTAATTAATCTACCTGACCCTTGGAAATCACCCTTTAATACGGTCCCTTTAACATCAATGCTTTCCTAAAATGTGAACTGTGCGAGAAAAACATCCACTTGAGGAAATGGACTCTTCATGATTCATTCTTCAGCATGATGTCTTTAAAACTGTAGATTTTAATCCCACCTGATTTCAGCCATTTTTTTAAATACTGTTTCTCACGGTGCAGTTCAGAAATCTGCGGCTAAAAGCCATCTTTCCGATCGGATTCGCAGCTCCTTAAAGAAAGGTACAGGAAATGTACCACCCATACGAGGAAGACAGCTGGTGGGGGGCGGGGGGAATCTCCCACATGCACAAAAAGGGCTGGGCAGGCGTAAAACAGAAGGAAAGACTGCAGGAGTCTTTAATAAACGTGATCGCTAGGCCCACGTGGTAGAAGAATAACTTTTTTTTTCTTCCTGAGACGGCTCATAACTAAGATCGCCAGAGAGATCGCCAGATGTTAAAGCCATAAGGAGCTAAGGAAACGAATTCGCCCCCACCGTGTGAAGTGACAACGGGTCCCCTGGCCACACACAGAATACCAAGATTTAAACGCACGCTCGCTCTGCTTAACTCAGGACTTGTCCACAAGGCAGGAGCTCTTTTCCCCTGAAGCTCTTTTCCCCTTCTACTTAAAAGCCCCCGACACGATACAAGACAGCGGCGCTGCCTCCAGTTCCCGCACAGAAATTCTTCCAAGTCACACACCGATGCGTCTGGTGCGTTCAAGTAAACAAACGACAGGAACGCTGAAGCTGTTCTCAGGATCGGCGGGCATTTCCAGACAAGACTCCCCGGCTGCAAACCGGGGAGCTCGGTCCCCTCCGAGGAGGAGACACGGTGGGGGGCGGGGGGGTCAGTTTCGACAGCACTAGAAAGTTTCCCCCTTCGCGCGCACACACACACACCCCAGTTCCCCGGGCCCGGCTAGGGGACGCGGCCTCGCCAGGACTCGGGGAGGAGACCTGCGCCGACTTCCGTGCGCGCGGGCCGGCAGGGGGACCTGCCTACCCCGCCGCGGCCCCGCGCGCTCCGGACGCAAAGGCGGGGGCGCAGCGCGCGTGCTCCCACCTCCGGCCCCCCAGCGCCGCGGCGATCAGGAGCACCGCCGGCCCGCGCCCCTCCCTGCCCCCGCGTGCCCCGGGGCCGCTCCGCCTGCGCTGGGGCCGCGCCGTCCAACCGCCCCCCGCCAGCCCCGCGCTAGGCCCCGCGGGCGGCAAGGGCGGGGACGCGGGCCGCCCGCCCGCCGCACCTACCATGGTACAGATGGAGGCGAGTTTGGAGACCGTCATTAGGATTTCCATCCGCCCAGCGCCATCTTCCACCCAATCGCGGCGGCGGCGGGCGGGGAGGGAGGCAGCCGGGCCGCCCGCTCGCACCGCGGGCCGACCCCGAGCCGCCGCGGACCCACGCACCGAGCCTGCTCAGCCGCCGCTGCCGCTTTCGCCGCCGGCGCTCCGGCACTCCCCGCCGCGGGCCCCAGCCCCCGCCTGCCGGCCGCCCGCCCCCGGCTCCTCCCCGGCGCAGGGCGCAGCCGCTGCCTCGGGGCCCGCGCCTGCCCGCCGCGCACCCCGCCCACCGCGCTGGGGAGCCGGGCTCCGCCGAGGCCCTAATGCCCGGCCTGCCCGGCAGCTGCGCGGCCCGGCGGCGCGCCCGCCCCGCCCACCTCCGCGCGCCCTGCCCACTCCCGCGCCGGCCCCGCCCACCACCGCGCACCCCCGCCCTCTCCCTCGCCGGCCCCGCCCGCCGCCTCGAGTCCCGCCCACTCCCGCGCCGGGCCCGCCCTCTCCCCGCGGACACCTCCCTCCACCTCTCTCCGCCTCCCTGAACGCGCCACTCTGGGAACTCCCGCGCCGGCTCCACCCCGCGCTCGGCCGGGGCGGGGCTCGAGCGGCACCGCCTCCCGCCCGCGGCCCTCGCGGTCCTAGAGCCAGCGCTTCGGGTGAGGGACGAAGAGGGGAGCGGGGGCGACCAGCGTCCATCCTGAAAGGAGCAGATCTCCAGCCTCTACCAAGGCCAAGGGGACAGCTAGCCCCCACTGCCCAGCCAGAAAACTGAGGGGCAGTCTCGATAATTCTGGGTACAATGGGAGGAAACCTGCTTCTGGACGGTTAAAATAGCCCGGGTCATCCAATATCCCAAACAGCTAAAATGCAAGGTGGTTTGTCTCTTTTTACACACTTTGGGTGAATAACCTGGGTCAAAACACCATGATTTAGCGAAAGACAAATTAATTCAATAAACGTGAAAGGGGCAAAGAAGAAACTATGTATATTTAGGTCTTTGAATCAAGAAAGGTAAATTACAAGGAAGGGGGCGAAGCTGCTTTCCCGTCTGCTTGTTGGCCATAAATTTAGAATTTGGTTATAAATATAGTTTCTAAATATATTTGTTCTGAAAGTCGAGTTGCAAAATAGGAAAGATCTCAACCTAGCAGAGATGATGATGTTCCCAGGGACAAGTAGTCCCGCAAGTGAGAAAAAGGTCCTGTGAGAAATGGTGAGGCTGGTGTTAGCCAGGAGGACAGTTACTATTTTCTGCTTTTGTAAAATGCATCACTGCACCCTGTCCTTCCTGTCAGGCAGCTCAGCTTCACTTCTTCCTAATTTGAGAAAGAAGTTCAAGTTAATAGAATATAAATTATTGTATTAGCGTGCATGTGTGCTCAGTCAGTCCTGTCTGACTGTTATGACCCCAAGGACTGTAGCTGGCCAGGCTCCTCTGTCCATGGGATTCTCTAGGCAAGAACACTGGGGCGGGTTGCCATTCCCTTCTCCAGGGGAATCTTCCCCACACAGGGATCGAACCCGCATCTCCTGTGGCTCCTGCATTGGCAAGCGAATTCTCCACCACTGAGCCGCCTGGGGAGCCCTTATTATGTTAGAAAGCTGTTATTTTTCACAATTAAAGAATCGTGGTCATGGAATGCTTTTTTGGGTTCCCCCATTTCAGTAGGGCAGAAATTCAGACACATCTCTAAAATCAGATATTCCTTATCTCCTCAGTTCAAAACATTCAAAAAAACAAAACATTCAAACAAAATTTAGGTGAAAAATAGATTTCTGGTACATGCATGCTGTTTCCATAGTGATTTCCATTATAAGCTTGCTTGGGGGAAAATAAATTGCAAACAGAATGTAACCAAGTCCCATAGTAGCTGGCCTGATGCTCCAGGCACCTGAGAAACCAGGCCCACCCTCTCTGCCCTGATACCCGAGCCAGTACTAGAAAGCTCCAAAACACACATTCAGGGTGCTGGGTGCTCATCTCCCTGTTTTTCTGCCCAGACCAGGAAGTATTACCCACCTGAATTCCTTCTCGCTATGTTCCATCTCGCTTAGGCCTCCAGTGTGTGCCTGGGCCTCCTACCAGTGTCGCCATGCCCCTCAATGCTGTCTGTCTCCCCTGTTTGGATTGAAATCTATCTTAATCTTGTCCCATCAAGCAGGTCTGCACCAGAACTTGAGCACCACCTCTATCTATGTTGCCCACTGAGATCTTTCCTTGTCCATGCAACAGAGGCCACCAGATTTACGTGTAAGTGTAACCTATGGACAGAGGAGCCTGGCAGGCTACAGTCCATAAGGTCATAAAGAGTTGGACACAACTGAGTGAGCTTGCAATCACGCACATAAGTACAAGAACTTCTCTACATGGATTTCTGGTAGAATTACCTGGAGTTGTGTTGGTTGATGTTCAGTTTGCTCAGTTATGTACGACTCTTTGTG
Organism: Cervus canadensis; assembly: GCF_019320065.1. Classification (NCBI taxonomy): domain Eukaryota; kingdom Metazoa; phylum Chordata; class Mammalia; order Artiodactyla; family Cervidae; genus Cervus; species Cervus canadensis. The sequence continues at coordinate 80,347,671 of NC_057394.1, read as the reverse complement.
ACCCCCTGGCCTGTAGCACACCAGGCTTCCTTGTCCTTCACCATCTCCCAGAGCTTGTTCAAATTCATGTCCATTAAGTCTGTGATGCCATCCAACCATCTCATCCTCTGTCATCCCCTTCTCCTCTTGCCTTCGATCTTTCCCAGCATCAGGGTATTCTCTAATGAGTCAGCTCTTCACATCAGGTGGCCAAAGTATTGGAGCTTCAACTTCAGCATCAGCCCTTCCAATATTCAGGATTGATTTCCTTTAGGATTGATGGGTTTGATCTCCTTGCTGTCCAAAGGACTCTCAAGAGTCTTCTCCAACACCACAGTTCAAAAGCATCAGGTCTTCAGCACTCAAGTCTTCTTTATGGTCCTATTCTCACATCCATACATGACTATTGGAAAAAATCAGAGCTTTGACTGTACAGACCTTTGTAATTTAGAGTCATCAAAATTCAGGTGAGGGACTTCCCTGGAGGTCCGGCAGTTAAGACTCTTGTGCTTCCATTGTGGGGGATGAAGGTTTGATCCCTGGTTGGGGAACTAAGATCTCTCATGCCTCGCAGTGTGGTCAAAAACTTAAAATAAATAAGTTGGGTGATATCACAGATCCTAAAGGCAAATATCTCAATGCCTCGGGTCTCCAGCCTAAGGTTGAATAGAAACATACAAATATAAAGAGAGAGTCTTCCATGCACTAGGTGCTGTGCTGGTGTGTGTTTTTTGTTTTTGTTTTCTACCATCTGTAATGCAGTTGGAGATAAGATTAAACTGAAATGTCACACTTTCGCCCCCAGAGCTTGAAAGGGATTATCTGGGCTTAGAACACAGTTTTCACCTGCAGCCATATCAGCTTCACAAAAAGCTTCATTGTATGCAGGGAAAAGATGAGTCTGTGTGCAACTGAATTCTTTCCGGCCTTCCTGAGTGTATCAGCTCCAGTTTACACCCAGACAACTTCAGGGACCAACCAAGTAAACAACCTAGGGCCAAGCTGATTCCATTTGGTCAGCACGATATTTATTTAAATGGCTTCATCTGAATAATTTTGCACAATCTTTTACTGTAGAGTTCCTTGCAAGCCAGTTTGTATTTTCTGTTCTCTTTCTGCCTCCAGTTCACCATGTGTCACTTTGTATACTTCTGCTGCCTCTCTCTCCCCTGAAGGCATTAGGGTTTGCAACCAGCTGACATCAGTGAGTGAGATGTTGCGTGATGGAGAGGGAAGGACTTGGTGAGGCGATAGGAAGAAGTGCGGAACACACCCCCAATGACAGGATGTGCTTATCAAGGGCTTCTCTGCACACCAGGCATGGAATAGATGCCACCATCACCTCATTCCAGATGAGGAAACAGAGGCCCAGAAATAACTTTCCAAGCTTGCACAACTAGTAAGCAGTAGAACCAAGATTTTAACCCAGCTTCAGAGGTCACACTTGTATATACTCTGCTAACCCAGCAAACGTCAAAGTGCCTCATTTTGATTCTGACAGAATGAGGTTGAAAGGTACTCACTCCTTTGAGACCCAATTCCAGGTTTTAGCTACAAAATCAGAGAGATAGTGCTTTGCCTTACTTTCCTCAATTGGAAGATAAGGGTAATGTTTATGCCTACCCCAGAGGGGTGTGACGGGTGTGATGTTGAGATAGCATCACCGACTCAATGGACTTGAATTGGAGCAAACTCCAGGAGGTAGTGGAGGACAGAAGAGCACAACTTAGTGACTCAACAACATGTTAAAAAAAAAAGAGAGGAGTGTGACTAGGATAAAACCTGGAGACACGGTTATAAAAGTGTCTGGCACTCAGCATAGACTGGCAAGCTTTTCAACGTTTTAATAGTCAGGATGGGTGAATACAGCTCACAGGCTGCCAGCTCACTCCCTGCAATGGGACAAGGCTCTGCTGTGTGCCAGTCACCTGATCTGTATTTTAGATGCATTTTCTAATGTAAGCTCCCAAGGCCCTTGGACCTGGATCATTTTGTGCTCATTTTACCATGTTCATCTCAGCGCTGCCCACACAGTGGAGGGCCAGAGGCCAGACCCAAACACTGAAAACCCAGGGTCTCTCCCCTTCTCTCTCCCAATGCTTGACAGTTGAATGAACTAACCTTCTTGGTGGCACTAATTAACATCATCCACCTGTCCAGCTGGATGTGAGAGCTGGATCATAAAGAATGTCGAGCACCAAAGAACTGATGCTTTCGGACTGTGGAACTGATGCTTTCAAATTTGAGAGTCCCTTGGATAGCAAGGAGATCAAACTAGTCAATCCTAAAGGATATCAACCCTGAATATTCGTTGAAATGAATGAATAATGGTTGGATGGCATCACCAACTCAATGGACATGAGTAAGCTGCAGAAGATGGTGAAGGACAGCCTGGTGTGCTGCTGTCCATGGGGTCACAGTCAGACATGACTGACGGAGTGAACAACAAAATTCATTGGCAGGACTGATGCTGAAGCTGAAGCGCCAATACTTTGGCCATCTGATGCAAAGAGTCAACTCTTTGGAAAAGACCCTGATGCTGGGAAAGATTGAAGGCAGGAGAAGAAGGGGACGACAGAGGATGAGATGTTGGATGGCATCACTGACTCGATGGACATGAGTTTGAGCAAGCTCCTGGAGACAGTGAAGGATGGGAAGCCTGGAGTGCTGCAGTCCATGGAGTTGCAAAGAGTTGGATATGACTGAGCAACTGAACCACAACAAACTGCCCAGCATGCTAAGTTGCCTCAGTCGTGTCCAACTCTGTACAACCCTATGGATTGTAGCCTGCCAGCTCCTCTGTCCATGGGATTTCCCAGGCAAGAAAACTTGAGTGGGTTGCCATGCTCTCCGCTAAGGGATCTTCCTGACCGAGGGATCGAACCCACGTCTCTAATGACTGCTGCATTGGCAGGCAGGTTCTTTACCACTAGCGCCACCTGGGAAGCCCCCTGAAGTAGATGTTAATCAAAACAGTGATGTTCTTTTGTTGGTTTCAATCAACAAATCAGTGACTGTCTTTTCAAGACTGATTTCTAATTCAGACGAATGAAGTTGAAGCATATGCTCTATGGATATAACTCCACTTTGCTGGGCAGCATGGCATTGTAGCTAATATATCTAAAACTTAGTCATTGTTTAAATCTAGGTTTTCAAATAGAGGGCCAAAGGCACGGCCCCTTTATACCCTATTTAAAACTGAAAAAAATTAGTTCATTCCTTAAAACCAATATCAATTGGTCATCTACTGATGCTTAAGAGAAATCTGTGCCCCCAGGAAGTACACAGTCCTCTGGGGACGAACAGGTAAGTTTTATGGAAAACGAGCTGAGAGAAGGAAGAATGTCTGCTTGCAGGAGGGACGAGGTGAGGCCAGCTTCACAACCTGGAAGAACAGGATGAACAGTGGTGAGGGAAGGGACCGCAGAGGACACCCATCTGAGCCTCAGGCTCGTCTAAGGCTGGGGCACTGAGTGGCCCATGGTATCTGTGGAGGTGAGGGCGGAATGTTAAGGGGACGCAATCCGACCTACAATGACCAGCGAGGGATATGATCTCTGGAACCTCTACAGCCATCTCCATCTGTACTAAGTGGTAGAAGCAGCCTACGCCACTGTTTCCTGGGACTTCCCTGGTGGTCCAGTGGCTAAGACTCCGTGTTCCTGATGCAGGGGGCCTGGGTTCAATCCCTGGTCAGGGAACTAGACCCCACATGCTGCAGCTAAGACCTGGAGCAGCCAAGTAGATAAATCTATGGACACATGTATATGTATGGCTGAGTCCCTTCGCTGTTCACCTTAAACCATCACGACATCGTTAACTGGCTATGGTGGTACCCTGATACAAAACGAAATGTTTAATAAAAATAAATAAATGTTAAAAAAGAGAAAAACCTATTTCTTGTCTTTCCTCTTCTCCACTTGGATTCCTCATCCTGCCATTTTTGAGTCTAAACATAGTAGTGAATCTCAAGGAGACATCAAACTAACTGGTCTGTAATTGGGGAGAAAAACCTCGACTTCTGGTGAGCACAGTGGTAACCCAGAATGGTTTATTCAGTACTTGGCTCCTTACTAAGCAGGGCCTGACTGTGGGAGACTGGGGAGAAAAGTGGGGAGCATCCCGGCTGATTAGAAAAAGTGTGAAAGCTGCTGAGCGTGACTTGAGAAGTGGGTATGTTTTCAAATGTTTCAATCAGCCACTCCATCTCCTGTGAAGAGGGGAGAACACAGAGACAGAGCCACAGAGTGACAACCTTGGACACAGAGGTGAGCCATTCCCGTCATGCGGTTACTCAACTTTGTGCGTCTGAATTGCATTTTTTAAGTGACATATCTGTTGAATACTTCCGACACTTCAGGAACAAAAAGCTTGCTCCTTTGAGAAGCTTGCCATCCAGTTGAGAGAGAAAACGTGTACACAAACCACTTTAAGTCAGCTAAGTATCAACTGTGTGATTTGTAGTATTACCATTGTGCAGAGAAGAAAGTGCTTGTTTCTTCTTTAGGTCATCCAGAATTCTACCACTTACTAAAGAGTAGGGTCACTTGATCCAAAGGGAAAAATTAGAAAATCTCAGAGTCACATAATTATATCTTTTAAGTAACACTCACCTCTGTCTTCTTCCTCAAACACCAACAAGCTCCAAGCCATTTCTGAGCCTCTGTACTGGCCATTCCTCCTCCCAGGAACATTCTCCTCCTTTACATGGTCACCTCCTCCAGGAGGCCTTCCCTGATGCCACCATGTGTAAATTTGTGATAACTGGAACTCTGTCTGTTTTAGAGCTATCCCCAAGGCCTAAGAAAGAACAGTTAAGTGCTCAATGAATAAACGTCAGTGAATGAACAGAAACTGATAAACACCTACTCTTTAAGCCTGCCCCCTCCAGAGCAGGTAGAACTGTTTTATGCTGAATAATCCACGCAGTGAATGTGGTCTCCGAAAGCACTCACAGACACTCCAGTGCTTCTCTTCAGTGTTTTCCGTCTGGAGTTTCTCATTTTCATTTCAGCATTTGCTCAGCTCTTGTAAGAAAGTGCATCAGGAAAAAAAAAAAGAGAGAAAATGCACTTTGTGGACTCTGAAAGCCTGAAGCACCTACATCTAACTTTCCCAATCATGACTCTGATTTTCTTGATTGTGCCTTTAGGATTTTTCTGTGGAGGCAGCATCTTACTTCATCCTGCCCTCTCCTTATGACTTACTTCTCAAAAATGTCAGGGCAGTTTTTCTATATGATTCACCAGAATTTAACCATGCACTTGGAGTTTGTATTGTAAACATTTGCCTCTGACCTGTGATTTTACTGCCATTTTTGCGTCTTACCACCCACCGGGCCTCCTGTGCACTTGACTTTGAGGAGCCTGCCGAGGGCACCTAGTATGGGGCAGTGTAGCCCCCGGGGGTTTCCTGAGACACACAAGCTCTGTCATCACTTGAGACAGACAGGCGTGACTCCCACTTCTTTTTAGAAGAATCCTCTATTAAAACAGCCGAGCATAACAATGTTAGACAAAGGCAAAAATTCCAAACTATATTTAGCATACAGTAGCTCTTGTCGAACATACAGGAAACTGTTCATGGTGATTTCCCAGGACTGAGGAAGTGGGAATGGGTGCATACTTTTTATGCTTTTTGAGTTTGGGAATATGCAAAAGTATGTCAATTTCAAAAGTTGAGTAAATTGAATTTTTTAAAACCAAAAGATGTAGTTATGTGACAATATTTTAAAGTGATTGGGCACAATCTAAATTTTTAAAAAATTTTAAGTAACTTGTCAATGGGAGCCTAGTTCAGTTCTGGTCCATCTCTGCCTAAATAGAACACACATTTGATGTCTGACACTACCTCCTGTAAGACTCTGGGCTCTTCTGTCTACATTGACTCAGACTCTGCAAGTGAAGAAAGATAGCAGTCTCTTTACAGAAGGGCAAGCTTTCGTCTGCCTGCCTCAAGAGGGCTAGCCATGGGTATTTCTCCTGACTGCTCTGTCAAAAGGAAGAGGTCACGGAGGAAATGAGAGATGGGAAGAAAGGAGGTGAACCCAGAAAACCCTGTCTGTTCTGTTCCTGGTGCTCCATCCTCAAGGCCCAAATGGAAAAGAGATGATATTTCTTTTCATCTCTTTTGAGATCACCCTCACATGATCATGTAACCAATGAACCCACGACCACCATCGTGTGACCTCCTGCCTGACACCTGGCCAGGAAACAGTGCGGTGCTTTTCTCCAGAAAAGTGCTCATCCTCCCAGGCACTTCTGCATCTTAACCTTTTCTGGGTGTTTTTGTAGGACTTTTTTTTTTTTTTTGCTTTAGCCTTATCCCAATTCCCTCTGGCCAATTCTACTAAGCATAGTGTGTGTGTGTGTGTCTGTGTCTGTGTCTGTGTTAGTCGCTCAGTTTTATCGGACTCTTTGTGACTCTATGAACTGTCGCCCGCCAGGTTCCTCTGTCCATGGAATTCTCCAGGCCAGAATACTGGAGTGGGTAGCCATTCCCTTGTCCAGGGGATCTTCCTGACCCAGAGGCCAAACCCAGGTCTCCTGCATTGCAGGCCAATTCTTTACCGTCTGAGCCACTAGAGAAGCTCACTGAGCATAGTAGAAAATTTATTTCTCTTTTGAACAACAGTTACACACAGGAGCAGATATATCTGCTTACTGGCACAAAGCTTGAGCAAAAATGACAGATGATATGAGAATTTCTTTCAACAGGTCTTCCAGGGAACGGGGAAACACATGCCCATCTGTTTAAGGCTCCAGCCAGGGGCTGCTGCTTCTGACAAACTGGCCACACCTAGTCCCCACTGCTCCCTCATCTTTGCTGCCTGCAAGTGGCAAGGAGTTTTTTATTTTTAAGGATTCAATAGTTAATCATTCATAAAAAATAGGAAACAGACATCAAAAATAATAAATAAGGGAAAAACAAAATTGTATAAAACTCTGGTAGTTAGCAGTGGTCGACTTCTGAAATACTAGAGGGTTTCAACTTAAGAATTAGGGCGTCTCAGACTTCCCTGGTGGTACAGTGGATAGGAATCCGGCTGCCAACGCAGGGAACATGGACTCAATCTCTGGTCTGGGAAGATCCCACGTGCCTGGGAGCAATGAAGCCCATGTACCACAACTACCGAGCCCATACGCCCCCAAGCCTGTGTTCCACAACAAGAGAAGCCACTGCAGTGAGAAGCCCATGCACCGCAACAAAGAGAACCCGCTCACCGCAACTACAGAAAGCCCTTGAGCTGCAGTGAAGACCCAGCGTAGTCAATAGTAAGTTAGTAATTTTTTTTTTAAGTATTAGGGTGTCACTTTGGTTGGATCCCTCCCCTTCACCCCCACAGGGTGTCCAGTTTGTGATCCTGAACAAACTCTTCACCCTTTAAGCTCCAGTTTCCTCTTTATTGCAAAGGGGAAGACCCTGATGTCATCAGCTTGTTGGGAAGATTAAATGAGGTACTGCATGTAAGGACTGGCCTCTGCTGGCCCTCAGGCTGAGCGACATAAGAGAGCGCATGACTGTTCTCATGAATTCTTTCCTCTTTTCTCTTCAACAAGATGATTCAGTCAGAACAGTGTGTGGTTGCTTGATTCAAAGAAAAATGAATTCACAGTACCCAGAGGTGGAAACAACCCGTGTCCATCGATGGATGAATGGATAAACAAACTATGGCAAATACACATAATGGAATATTAGTTGGCCTGGAAAAGGAACAACATTCTGATGCATGCTACAACATGGAAGTGCTTTGAGGCCATGAAACTAAGTGAAATAAACCAGTCACAAAAGGCCATACTGTATAATTCCACTCACATGAAGTACCTAAAATGATCAGAGGCTTCCCTGGCAGTCCAATGGTTAAGACTCTGTGCTTCCACTGCAGGGGGCATGGGTTCAATCCCTGGTTGAGGAATTAAGATCCCATGTGCCATGGAGTGTGGCCTATAAATAAATAATAAAATGGTTGAATGCATAGAGACAAGGAGAATGGTGGCTGCCAGGGGACTGGGAGGAGGGGGATGGAGAGTTACTGTTTAATGAATACAGAGTCTCTATCGAGGATGATGAAAAGGTCTGGGGTATGGACAGTGGTGATGGTTCACAGCAACGTGAACACATTTAATGCCATTGGGCTGTATATTTAATAATGGTTAATATGGTAAATTTTATGCTATGGATTATACATTTCACCACAATAAAAAATAATCATTAAAAATACTCACAAGGACTTATACACAGACAATGTCAATGTGTTCATTTAGACTGAGTTCCTCCACTCTCTGGGCCCCACACTGACCTGCCTACAGCTTCTCTTTTGCCACCCAGCATACCTCCCCATCCTAAGGCCTGCCTTCAAGTGCCCCCACGCTAGAGGGGTCCCCACTCCATTCTGAATCACCACTAGGATGCAGAGGCTACAAACTCACCAGGCACGCCTGTGGCTCAGTATGAAACCAGGCCTCCCTCGGTTCCTGCCCCACTGCCCATCTGCTTCAGCGCTTCTCCTTCACGGGCTTCCCTCGGCCCCGTGAGTCACCTGACTCCTCTTTTCCACCTGTGCTGACCCCTTGGATGGCGTGACTCAGCCCTTGGATTGCCCGCTTGGCTGGGCACTTGGCCTTGTGAGGTTCAGCTTCCTGTGTCTGCTCCCTGTGGCAGACTCTCAGAGTCTGCCAAGCAGCTGAGGGCATTCTCTGCTTGTCGCCAGCAGAAGCCACCAGTCTCCGAGGCTGGGAACGTGAGTGTCACCCATTTCTGCCTTCCCCCCTCTGCCCCTCCATCAAGGCCACCTCAGGAGCACCCAGTGGATACGTTTCCTTTGGAACACGCCCTTGCATCCTGCTACAAGCCTCTGCACGCACCTCCAGCCTGGTCTCCCTCCTCCAGTCTGGTATCCCCCCCCTCTATTCTGTGTTCCTCCTCCAGTCTTGTCTCTCTCCTCTGGTCTGTGTCCCTCCTCTGGTCTGGTCTCCCTTCTCTGGTCTGGTCTCCCTCCCCTGATCTGGTCTCCATCCTCTGATCTGTGTTCCTCCAGACCTTTCTCCCCATCATGGCCAAAGCTGTTGTCCCCAATGCAGATCTGGTCCTGCTGCTGTCCTGACAAGAAGCCCCACAGGCCCCAACCCTGGAAGACACTCCTGGGCTCCTTGCTCGCCAGAATACACCCCTCACACAGGCCCCCACCTGCCATGCCAGCCCGGCCCCTCCCCCATCACAACACACCGACATCACCCCATCCCCTCGGGCCTCCACCAAGGCACACATGGCATATTTTGCCCAGAGTGGTCTCTGCTTACACCTGTTGTTCAGTGTAATTATGAATAGCTTTCCTTTCACTCTCCACAGTGTCCTGGTTTGGGCAACAAGGTACGTGGTCACTGCATTTTCCCTAATTCTTCATCCTCCATGATCTGCTCCATGTTGGAGGTATTGGGAAGCCTTGCCCACTCGGCCTTCTCTGTGTGACTTCATGACAGTGTTTACCACGGCACATTGTTAGGGAACTGTCTGTCTTCCCTGCTAGACTCCTTGATCTTAGGTGTGCTCAGTCCCTCAATCATATCCAACTCTTCATGACCCCATGGACTGTAGCCCACCAGGATCCTCTGTCCACAGGATTTCCCAGACAAGAATACTGGAGTGGGTTGCCATTTCCTCCTCCAGGGGATCTTCCCGACACTGGGATCAAACCTGTGTCTCTGACTTCTCCTGCATTGGCAGGTGGATTCTTTACCACCAAGCCACCTGGGAAACCCGTCCTTAAGTCTTATATATCTTCTCATCCCCAGCACTCAGAAGAATCCCTGACATAAAGTAGGTGGTCAATTAAAGTTTGCCAAAGAGGAATGGAAAAGATGAATTCATTCATTGAGAACTCTGTGCCCAACACTATTCAAGGTTCTTGGCAAAGCAGATGACCATCCACATTCTCGTGGAGTTCCTCCACATTTAAGTGGAGAAAATGGACACAAGTTAGTTTCTGAGCAGATCACTGGTGGGGTACAGGTGTGGGATTTGCTGGGTGACTAAGCAGGCTTGCCCCCAGACCTGGGCTGTAGGTCAGCTCTCCTTGAGGCATGATACTGTCTGGGGGATGAGGGCCTCCCTGGCCAAAGCAAGCATTCGGTCAGAAGGAAAGAAGCAAAATGTGATGATGAGAGGGGGGTCATGGAGATGCTAGGATGCTGGCTTTGAAGATGGCGGAAGGGGACAAGCCAAGGAATGTGGGTGGTCCCTTGAAGCTGGAAAAGGTAAGGAAATGACCCCTCCCTAGAGTGTCCAGAATGGAATGCAGCCTGGCCCAGACACTGAGTTTAGCCCTGTGAGGCATGTGTCAGACTTCTGATCTTCAGAACCAGAACACAAAACATTTAAGCTCTAAAAAAAGGGGAGAAGAGAAGAAGCAAGGAACATAGGCTAGGTAAAGGCATCCACTGGGAGTCGGACTGGGGGAACGATCCACCTCCAGGCCAGAGCTGCCTCTGGTAGTGTCTTCTTTCCATCCTGTGAGCATACTTCTGGGACAGTGCATTTAACGGTATGCTTGAATGTTACTCAGCGTGTTATTATAAAGCCCTGGGTGAATACCCTGCCTTCCCGCCCAGGCACATGCCATGTTAGAACCTGTTCACACTAGTTACATGCTCAGGACCTGCCAACCTTGTCCTGAAAACTTTCCTCGACCATCCCTGCTCCCTAACTCTTACATCAAACACCACTCATCGTCATTTTTAGTAATTAGAATATCAGAGCTGCAGGAAAATATCCCCAGAGAGATTGCTCCCGTTCAAATATAAAAATGAAAACAATTCAACAGACATGAAAGGGGCAATATGGTCTATTCTGTTGACATGGTTCCAATAGAAGAAGCCATCCAGGGAAAGAATCAAGGTACCAGATGTCTGTAGGATTAAGCATACCCTGGAAAGCCCTAAATATCTTTCCTCCTGGCTCTACTATGAAATGGTCTGAGAAAGTCTCAACCCTAAAACCAAAGTACATCAAATAAAATTTCTTCTCACTGTTTTCTATTTTTCTTCCCTTGAGAGATGGTGGAGTAGCAGTTCTCTGGATGAGAATATCAAGCAGGCATTTTGATGATGCTGGAAATGAAGCTGGTTGGAGAAAATGGGAATTGCATTGGAAAATGCCAAATGAATTCTTTTGTGCTCTCCTGTTCTAATGCAGGGGTTAAAGCGACCCAAACCAACCGCAGTTCTGTGACACCAGGTGAGTGTTCCAGGGAGGCCAAATCCTGCTCCATCCAGCAATCCATCACCTGTTTGAACCTAAAAGATCTCACTGTTTATCTGTCTGCCTTCTTTCCATGCCACTACTCTAATTTAAATAATTTCCCTGCTGCCAAGACTGCAGTAGATTCTTTCTTCTTCTTTCTTTTTGCTTTGTTGTTATGAAAATTTTCAAACATATTTAAAAAAGTAGAGGGAATAGTAACCCAATTTAGAGCCCAATTTACCCATTGGGTAAATACAACCCAACTTACCCACTGAATAAACAGAACTCAATTTACTCATCATCCAATTTTTCTACAGAAAATTTGTATGTAGTAAAAATGCATGGATTTTAAGTGTACAATATGCTTTGATAAATCATATACTTGTTTGAGGCTTCCCTGTGGCACAGTGGTAAAGAATCTGCCTGCCAATGCAGGAGACGCAGGAGATTTGGACTCAATCCCTGGGTTGTGAAGATCCTCTGGAGTAGGAAATGGCAACCCCTTCCAGTATTCTTGCCTGAAAAATTCCATGGACAGAGGAGTCTGGTGAGCTGCACTGCATGGGGTTGCACAGAGTTGGACACAACTCAGCATGCACACATATACTGGTCTCACGGCCACACCCTATCAATACAAAGAATTTTCCCATCACCCCAGAATGTTCCTTTGCCATCACCCAGTTTGGCAGTTATCAATACATAGCCATGCTTGTTTCATCTGTACCCCTAACCCCTGGACACCTCAGGATGACTTTGAAGAAAATCCAGATATCTTCTTACTTTATCTGTAAATATTTCCTTGTATTTCTTTGTATTGTTCGCCTAAACGAACAATAATTGTTTAACATTGTCAAATACCCAGTCTGCATCTACACTTTCCCAATTTTCTTTTAACAGATTTACACTTGGTTCTTCATCTTTGGTCTATTTCATTGATTCTGAAAACCACTGCAGGTGAACATTTCCAGTCCACCATCGTGATTATCTACAGTGTGCTCCTTAGTCTAGTACTTGGACTTGACAGATAACTTTCCCATTTAAATTCCAATGCTCCTGTTCATGCAGCTTATCCTCCTACCAAAGAAAACTAGGCTTTATATGAATAAACCTGTTTCCTCATGGCTGGGAATTTGATTATGTGTCTCTTCCCTTTACCCTGCCCACAAGCGTTTGTTAAATAAATGTTTTCTGGACACCTACTAAGCACCAGGAATGAGCGAATAGCTAGGGAATCAGTAGGGAACAAGAGAAACATAATTCCTGCCCCCTGGGAAATCATGGCTTCCTCCCCTCTCTTCCTGTTGGAACCTTAGTTACTTTAAGTGACTGTTGCTCAATAGTGTCTGACTCTTCGGGACTGCATAGACTGTAGCCCACCAGGCTTCTCTGTCCATGGGATCTCCCAGGCAAGAATACTCCAGTGGGTTGACACTTTCTCCTCCAGGGGATTTTCCCGACCCAGGGATCCAACCCGCGTCTCTTGCATCTCCTGCGCTGGCCACATCGTCTGTCTCCTCTTTCTGTTCCTCGCTGACGACTCTCACTCTGCTTCTTCTTTCCCACACTGTGTTCTACTTCTTCCCCCACTGAACGCAGATCTGTGGGCTTGTGACCCTAATTTAAGTCTTCCCTCAGTCTCTGGTCCCCAAATCATGTCCTTGGTCAGGATCTCAGAGCCCTGTCACTTCAGATCCATGCATCTCACCTCTTTGACCCTGAAGCCAGACTTCTGGACCAGAACTGATCTTTATCATACTCCACCCCCACCACCACCACTTACAAGCATTAAAAAACTTCTGCAAATGGAAAAGGAATGGTTGCATATTATTCCTTTATGTTCAACCGTAATTGTCTTAATCATTCTCCTAATACTGACCTTACATTAGTTTCCAGTTTGTCACTATTACGAGTAACATTTCAATGAATATTTTTGTAAATAAATCTTTAGGCATATATCAGATGACTGTCTTAGGTCTGGTTTGTGGGAGCAAAAGCACTGACAAAATATGGCACAGGGACTTCACTGGCGGTCCAGGGTTTAGGATTCAAGCTTCCACTGCAGGCAGTTTGATCCCAGGTCAGGAACTAAGATCCCACATGCCCCAGGGAGTGGACAAAGGAAAAAAAAAATAAACATATGGCACATATATTTGATACACAGTGCTAACCTGATTTGAGAGAGAGTGTGCAAACATACACTCCCACAGCAGAGAATCTGTGCCTGTCTTGTGACATTGTTGCCAACCTTGAGCATTGTTGGCAAACCAGAAAACAAAAGGGAATTCTGGAATAAAAAGAAGCTTTTTCAAGGGGATCAAGAGTATCTATGAAAAATGTACAACTAGCATCATAGTTAATGGCTTCAGACCAAAGTGTTTCTCCCTAAGATTAGAACAAAGTAAGAATGTGCACTCCAATCACTTCTATTTAACAGAGCATTACTTTAAAATGTTTGCTAAGGTGAGATATTTTAAATCACTGTGCATTTTAATTTGCATCTCTTTGTTTTTTAGAATAACTTTTCTTATGTTTATTAGCTGTTTATACCTCTTCTTTCATGAATTTTCTATCTGTAGTCTTTCCCTGTGCTTCTGTTAGTGTCCTATGGTTTGTTTTTTTTTCCTATGGTTTTTTAAGTTATTTTTTGTGAGCTCTCTATATTTTTTGTCTTGTATATTTAGTTTTACAAATCTATAGTTTCCTTTTTTGAATGCCACATTTTTGCAATACAGAATTTAATTTTTTAATAGTGATCGAAACTATGGAGTTTGTATCTTTTTAAGTGGTTTGGAAAAGACCCCCATGCTGGAAAAGATTGAGAGCAGGAGGAGAGGGCAACAGAGGTTAAGTTGGTAGGATGGCCTCACTGACTCAAAGGACATAAGTTTGAGCAAACTCCAGGAGATAGTGAAGGACAGGGAAGCCTGGAGTGAAGTCCATGGGGTCACAAAGAGTCAGACACAACTGAGTGACTGAACAACAAGGAGTGATTTTTATGCTTCACCATTTGTTCTTACAGTACTGCATGATACTATAGAAACTGTACTGCTTCCATATTCAAGTACTAGTTGGGTAGTTCAAGGCCCTATAACCAATTTTGCTATGAAAAGTAGCTTTTATATCCTGCAGCTGATATTATTTGTATCATTACAGTGCATCAGCATGAAAAAAAAATGGCTCAGAGAATCTAATTTGCAATATTGGTTCAAAGTTACAATGTGTAGGATTTATACTCATGAGTCACACTTTCATATGTAGCTCTCAATTAAAAAGATGGTGAGAGCGATTATTCAAGAAGCAGAGGAGCATAAAAATGTATGACAGAATTTCATGGGGAAAGATGGCTTAATTTGGTCTGAAAGTTCACCTTACTAATTGTTCAAAATGCAAATGGAGAAGAGTTTTCTCCTGTTAAAGAACAGCTAAAGGAGAATGTAAAAAGAATGGTTATTTTTCATGTGCCATCAATCAATAGTTTATTGAGTATATTGAGTACTGAATTTTCCCAAGGTTGTTAGTCTTAAAGGGGATGATTTTTAAATGTTAGTTCATTAAGTGACACCAAAGAATCTTTTATTTGACTTTATGTGTAGCTTAAGTCGTGTATAATATCTGCAGGTTAATAGCTGAGAAATTACTGTATTTTTGTTATACTTCATGTTCTTTTGTCTTGTGATGAGTTTGGATATGAGTCAGTAAGACAAGATGTACCTCAGAGTAAGTACTTTCCAGAATTAATCTAAGCATTTGATGAATAAGATTTGTAAGATATCAGTATTCTCAACATGAAACAAAGGGAGAGTCCAGATGAAGCAATTTAAGAGAATAATTTAGACAGAAGTACAAGAAAGAATAGTGGATTACTAGAGCTTCAAAAAGAATGCATCTGTCAATCACAATTTCAAAATACATCAGTGGAAAGAGAGGAAAATTGTGCTAGCCAGCACTGTTGAAAGGTACTCTGACGGAAACACGTGCCATCTGGGCCCCTGGCTGCCTTGCTTGCTCTGCGTCCCCTCTGCCCAGTTCAGTCCAGCCTTTCTAGAATTTGCTTTCTGTCCCAGCACTGTGCCTGCATGGAACAGGGACTCAGTGAATGGTAGCTTTTATGAACACCTTTTTGATAGGTCCTTGGGGAACAGAATCCACATTCATATGAAGTACCAAGACAGTGGGCTCTGGGGCCAGGCTGTGGGATTCCAATTCCCTATCTGCTTTTAACCAGCGGTGTGACCTTGAGCATGTTATTTAACCTCCGGATGTCAGTGTTCTTTCATGGAAAATGAAAATAAAAGCAGTATCGTAGAAACATGGATGTCAGGATTAATATCAAGGCATACCAAATACCTGCTAGAGAGTAAGCATTTAGTGGTGCGTGCATGCTCGGTCATGTCCGACTCTTTGTGACCCCATGGACTGCAGCCCACCAGGATCCTCTGCCCATGGGATTCTCCAGGCAAGAATGCTGGAGAGGGTTGCCATTTCCTCCTCCAGGGGATCTTCCCAATCCAGGGATCAAACCCTCATCTCCTGCGTCTCCTACATTGGCAGGCAGATTCTTTACCACTCAGCCACCTGGGAAGCCCAGTAAGCATTTGGTACACTTGGGCTATTCTTACACAGAGGAGAGGAAAACATAACCAGCTGGATAATCTCTGTATCATTCTCTGTAAGTGAAACAAAACAAAACATATACAAACACCTCCTAAGGGCCATTGAGTCAAGTTTAGCTGTGAAATAAATACATACTCTTGCCCCTATGTACACACACACAGATACACACACACACACACACACACATTAGGCTTATGAAAATAGAAATGAACATCTCTCACACATGAAACAAGCCAGAAGGTAGGCAGCCCAGGCTGCTCTGACGTGATCATCTGGGTCCAGGCCGCTAGTTGTATAGCTCTCCCTCCGCAGGCAGCATCCTCATGGCCCCTGAAGGTGCTTGGTCCCTACCATCTCATCTCCTTTTCCAGGCAAGGAGAAGGGAGAAAGGGTGGCAGGGCCTGAGCTTACCCTTTAAAATTATTTGTCAGTAGTCACATGCAACACTTCCAATAACATTCTGCTGATCAAAACCCCATTGAGCTAGGAAGGAGCCTAGGAAAGAGTCCCTACTCTGAGGGGTCACTTGTCCAGCCAATAACTGGGGGTTTGATTACAAAGGAGAAAATGGACATTGGAGAAGACAGCATTCTAGCAGATAAGGACCTGGTTCAGAGCAAGAAACATAACGGGAATATTTAAGAGAAATGAGGGTAATCCCCCAACTCCGTGTATTTGCTTCCTTATTTGTCAGGACACAGTTGTCAGTGGTTTACTTCATTGTGTTTTATGTTTTAATCCTAAGAATTATGAAAAGGATTATGGTCTCAGCCCTCCTGGAAATGCTCTGCAGAAGAGTATCCAACTCATTCGGACCTCAGCGTTTAGAGAGGAAAAGCGCTTAGGGAGGATTTCAAAGAAAAGCCATCCAATGACTAAGATGACTAACTGCTCAGAATGATAAAGCGGAGGTCGGACCTTTAAGAAAGGGGTGTGAGTCATCCAGGGAGGGAGAGGAGAGGAGCAAGGATGGCCGGCCAGCCATTCATTTCCATTGAGACCGGAGAGAAGTGAAGGAGAAGCAAAAGTGACTTAGGGTGACCCGTAAGGAGAAATGAGCTGACAAGGCGGCATTAAATCCTGCAAGTGGAGATTATACATGACCTTGGCGTGCGCTCCTCCCCCCAGGTGGGGCTGGGAGCAGGTAGAGACAGCAGGTGAACCCCCTGAACATCGAAGGTCTTCTCTCCCATGCCTCAGTTTCCCTCGTGGAATAACTATGTTTTGGAGTTCAAAAAAGGGATACTGGGATGATCTGAAAGGTAAGTTCTGGTTTTTGCCTGTGCATGAAAAGTAAGAATGACACAAAGTCAGTGTATTGCAGAACAGACCCTACAAGGAGAAAGGAATGAATTTTCCCTGATTTAAGGTACAAATTATAATAATAATACTTGGCTTTCCAGTCAGGATGCACTTCATTCTCTGCAGATGTTAAGCAATGCCAAACAAAATATACACGTTGAAAAGAAAAACAGATAGAACATGGCTCAGAAATAAGACGATTACTTATGAGGGCAAGAAAGAGTAAGAGTCGCGTGGGACCTGGGTCACGGGTCTCAAAACAGGCAGTGGCAGCTGGGAGTCTTCTCTGTCCATGGGATTCTCCAGGCAAGAATACTGGAGTGGGTATCCCCTTCTCCAGGGGATCTTCCCGACCCAGGGATCGAAACTGGGTCTCCTGCATCACAGGCAGGTTCTTTACCACTGAGCCACCAGAGAAGCCCTTAACATCAGAATACAATTATTCACTCGTTTATCAAGTGTGCACTACGTTATGCTGGTTTCCATTTGCATCTCTGACCCAGTCTCTGCCTTCTCTGCTCTGCCTCCTCTCCCATGGTCTAACCTGTAGGATTGGCTTTCATTTGGACTTGAGTACCTGGAAGCACCAGCAAGAGCTTGGAGACTGGCTGGCGTGTTTATAACCCTGGCTTCCTCTCATCAGGGTTGCTGTGGATTGGCTGCTCCAAAGGCAACACTTTCTGGCACCTCAGTTCAGTTCAGTTGCTCAGTCATGTCCAATTCTTTGCGACCCATGGACTGCAGCACGCTAGGTCTCCCTGTCCATCACCAACTCCCAGAGCTTACTCAAACTCGTGTCCATTGAGTCGGTGATGCCATCCAATCATCTCATCCTCTGTCCTCCCCTTCTCCTCCTGCCTTTAATCATTCCTAGCATCAGGGTCTTTTCAAATGAGTCAGTTCTTCTCATCAGGTGGCCAAAGTATTGGAGTTTCAGCTTCAGCATCAGTCCTGCCAATGAATAGTCAGGACTGATTTCCTTTAGGATGGACTGGTTGGATCTCCTCGCAGTCCAAGGGACTCTCAAGAGTCTTCTCCAACACCACAGTTCAAAAGCATCAATTCCTCAGCACTCAGCTTTCTTTATAGTCCAACTCTCACATCCATACATGACTACTGGAAAAACCATAGCTTTGACTAGACAGGCCTTTGTTGGCAAAGTAATACAGATACAGAGACTATATCTGCTTTTTAATATGCTCTCTAGATTGGTCATAGATTTTCTTCCAAGGAGCAAGCATCTTTTAACTTCATGGCTGCAGTCATCATCTGCAGTGATTTTGGGGCCCAAGAAAATAAAGTCTGACACTGTTTCCAATGTTCTGGCACCTAGTATGCACCAAATTATCTGTAAAATGCTTTTGCTACCCCCTTCTCTATCAGCAAAAAAATTAAAAGCAGTTTGTCTCCATGTGTCAAGGACAACACTCTATCGTAACTGTTCTGCTTCAGAACTAAATCAAATCCTGCTGTTATGACACAATTGGGAGGACGCTGGTTCGCCTTGATACTCTGCAGAACCTCATGCTGGTCCATTACTCTGATGGCATTATGCTAATTGGATTCGGGGAGCAGGAGGTGGCAGGAGCCTTAGGTGCCACGGAGTTGGGAGCTAACCCCCTGGGAAGTCCAGGGGCTGCTGCATGACTGATGGTCCCAGGGGCCTGGGGCATGCTGGGATGTCTTCTTCTGCAAGTGGGAGACAGCTGCTGTGCCCCACCCCACACCCCCCGGGAGACACAGCACCGAGATATTAGAGGCGACCTCAACCACGGGTTGCTGTGTGCCCCTCTGATGACTCACCGGGTAACCTACCAGGCTGCCCATTTTGAATGGGCACAGGGTATGAAAGGTTCTGAAACAAATCCAGGCTTTGTTACAAGCCCTGTGAGCTGCAGACCCAATGACTTGGGAGAATCTGTGGCAGACGGAGATGCTACGGGGGTGGGGAGGGCCTGGGAAGACCCAATAAGAGCCAAGTAAAGCCAACTGCTGATAATTTTTTTTTCAGTAATTTTTTTGTTTTTACTCTCACTGATTCTTTGTTGCTGTGAGTGGATACTTTCTCTATTTTCAATGAGTGGGGGCTACTCTTTGTTGCAATGAGTGGGCTTCTCAGTGAGTGGTTTCTCTTGTTGCTGAACACAGGCTCTAAGGCTCACAGGCTGCAGTAGTTGTGGTGCATGGGCTGTTACTCCTCAGCATGTGGGATCCTCCCGGACTAGGGATCGAACCTGTGTCCCCTGCACTGGCAGGCGGATTCTTAACCAGTGGACCACCACAGCAGTGGACTTACCACTGCTGGTAACTATTTTTCCAGTTGAGAAGCAGCTCCTGGACAGTTTGAGGGCCCCAGAGGGACTGACCATCTGATCCACTGCCCCTCACACCCAGGGCATGCCCAGCAGTGTGCTGTGTGTGATGCACTGAGCCAGGCTCTGCAGATCTGGAAACCTCAAATCCCGCGGTCCAGGCTCCGTGGCACCTCTTCCTAAGGCTTGATTGCTCCCCTCTCAACACACACTGGTGGACCGATGGAAAGCTCCCTGCAGCCACTTGCAGAGAAGGAAAAACTGGCCGGATTTTTATTCATGGATGTACACGGTAGGATGGAACCAGACAGCAGGGATGAGCCGAGGAGTTACAGCTCGCGTAGGGGCGGCCCAAAAGAAGGGAGGATGTGGCGGGTCCTCCTGCTTTACTGTAGAGAGGGGAAGGAGGTCTGAAGAATGACCACCTGACTCATGGGCAGTGGTAGCAGGTTCACCACGCTGATCGGGGATTTGGAAAAAATAAAACCGTTGAGTGGCGGGAGGGCTTGGGAGAGACGTGTGGCTGGCCATTTTGGAATGTGTACAGAATCTGTACAGGTGGCAAGATTATAATTCCACAGCCTGGCAGGCTTAGACGACCATTTCTTTCCCCATGTTGTGGAGGCTATCAGTCCCAACAGCAAGGTGCCACGAGGGCTGGTTTCCCATGAAGCCTCTTCCTGGTTAAGAGAAGGCGGCCTTCTCTCGGTCCTCACCAGGTCTCTCCTCTGAGCACCAGTGGTGAGAGGGCTCTTTGAGATCTCCTTGTCTTTCTTCCCCTTTGTTCCTCATTTTTGGTTATTCAAATTTTTTCCAGCTCTGCTGAACTATAATGAACAGATAGTCTTCCTCCTCCTCTAAGGAAAATAGTCCTGCTGCATTAGTGCCCTCCCTGTAGGACCTCATTTAACTTGAATCATCTCCTTAAGGGGGCCTCCATGATGGCTCAGATGGTAAAGAATCCTCCTGCTAATGCAGGAGATGTGGGTTCCATCCCTGGGTTGGGAAGATCCCCTGGAGAAGGAAATACCAACCCACTTCAGTATTCATGCCTGGTGAATCCCCATAGACAGAGCAGCCTGGTGGGCTACAGTCCATGGGGTCACAAAGAGTAGGGCATGACTTACTGGCTAAACAACAACCACCATCTCCTTTAAGGCCCTTCTCCAAATACATAAACTCAAGGATATGAGGAGGGGAAAACCTAGCCCCTAGCAATAATCAGGTGGTCAAGTCGATCCACCCTGTGGACCTTTGTCAGTCTTTCCTCCTCACCCACGAGCCTGCTCCAGAGGCTCATGAACAAAGGACACAGGAGGTGGGGTGGAAGCTGCACACAGGCCAGTAGCTTATTCCCTCCCCAACTCTGGCTTCTGCGGGGGCGGAATGTCCAACCTGCCGGCATCTGATCAACACTGAGACCCTGAGAGGGCACCGCGCCCCACGGGGTCAGCAGGAGACCCCTCCAGCAGAATCAGCCTCAGTGGGATAGATCTTTGCTCCAATCCTGTGCCTGCCTTCCCTGCCCACCAGGAGTCCCACCAGCACTAGCATTCCTGAACTCAGAGACTGTCTTCTCTATCACCACAACGTTGTAAAGAGATACATTTCCAGAGGCTGTCACTTGCCAGTGGGATCTTGACCATGGAATTCACTGGCTTTATCACACGCTTCATTCTCTAGGGGAAAAAAAATGTTAGTCACTCAGTTGCATCCGACTCTTTGTGACCCCATGGACTATAGCAAGCCAGGCTCCTCTATCCATGAGATTTCCCAGGCGAGATTACAGGAGTGGGTAGCCATTCTCCAGAGGATCTTCCCAACCCAGGGATTGAACCCACGTCTCCAGCATTGCAGGCAGATTCTTTACCATTTGAGTCACTAGGGAAGCCCTTAGAGGAATATTTTTAGGACCAGGTGACATAGTTGATTACTTCCAATTCTTTAATGATGTATTTTGAATCAACCATTCATTCGATTATCCATTTATTCAATCTCCAACTCTATGACTTTAGAGAAATTATGTCTATGAATTCTTCATTTTTCAAATAGTTTTCAGCATCTTCTAGAAGTATCTACATTCTTCCTGCTGGATTTTCATGGGGCTACCACATAATGGCATTAAACTCTGAATAGCAGCCTTCCCACAAATTTCACATGAAGCCTCTCCTTTTGGAACTAAACAATAGCAAAGGAGAACAAAATTAAATAGTCAAGACAACGAAGGAAAAAAATTTGTTTTCAGTCTATATTTTATTAGAGGTGACTCGCCAATCTGATGTCATGTTAAAATTACCCAGAGTACAAAAGGAATGTGTAGTTCTATGAAAATCTTCTGTTTATTTTTAAGCACTTCCCTAATGAGTTATGCATATAACTAAAATTCTAGGTCACTTCATCCACAGAGATAGATTCTGCATCTATTCAATGCTTGCAGAAAAGAAGGTAGAAATACCATTTTCATCTTGCTCTGAATGTCGCTATGGATGTCTCCTTGAGTCCATGTGCAGAAGCAGTTGTAGGGCTTACTTACTGATAGTTGTACTTACTGATAGAATTGCTGAGTTATACAGGTAACGGGAACATTCAACTAGCAAAGTGTTATCAAGTTGTGCCCAGGGACTGCCCTGGTGGTCTACTGGTTAAGAATCTGCATCCAATGAAGCAGAAGTGGGTTCAATCCCTGGTTGGGGAACTAAGATCCCACATACTGTGGGACAACTAAGCCCACCAGGCCACAGCTACTGAGCCTGCTGACCCCAAGGAAGATCCCACGTGCAACAACTAAGACCTGATGCAGCCAAATAAATAAATCAGTAATTTTTAAAGTTACCCATAGTAACACTGAACCAATTGGGCCATCCTGTTGCTCCCATCCAGTTCCATTTTTTCCATCCCTATTTCCAATTATTTCTTGAGCATTTACTACATGCTAAGCCTGGAGAATTCCATGAATTGTACAGTCCATGGGGGTTGCAAAGAGTCGGACACGACTGAGCCACATTCAAGCTCCACTTTCTAAGCACCGGATACAAAGTGACTACGTCCTTACTGTTATGAAACTTACATTTAAATTTTTTGGAATCCACTGTGCCAAAGAAATCAGACCACTACCCTAAGAAGTTTCCTATCCAGTTTATTTTCCAGTTTCAAATACCTTCTCCTAGATCAACTAAAAATAAATAGAATTTTACCAAATTATTTAAATTGAGCCTTACCAATTTCATGCACCTAAATCAGCTTTCAAATACTACAGAAACCAACTGTTAAGTATCACAGATGCTTGAAAACTAGTTTGAAGAAAATAGTTGGCAGTGGGATTGCATTTGCAAAATGTGAAAGCTTTGTGAAAATCAGCAGCACTAAAATAATGTCTGACAAAGATTGTTCACATAACACTTTTTGCTTCAGCTACAAACTCCAGCGCTAAATTTTCAAAACCACTTTGTATCAGTCATTTTGCAGAAGCATTTTGATGTCATTGTGGTTCCTTACAATGGTTAAAGTTACTGTCAGTTTTCCAAAAAACAGAAATTCCCGGCATTATGAAACTGTAGCCCAAGTAATTTTTCTAATGGCTAAAAAGGTTTTAGTCTTTTGTCAGCAAGTACTGTAGTGAAAATATTTCAACCACAAACTCTTCTTTATTCCCTGAGAGTACAGCCAAGGACCTGAATGATAGCAGAGGTAGAGACAGGACACGGCTAGTCAGCAGAAAATTCTGAGTCTACTCACAGGACCAAAGCCTAATTAATTGCTCACCTATTTCATTTGACAACCAGAAAGACTGTTTTGAGAAAATTTCTGTGGATTTCTTTTTATAGGTTGCCATTTCCTTCTCCTCCAAGTGAAATTTTAACAAGTCTCATCAAGTGATAGTTCCATATTTATGTGATTTTCCCAGAAATTTGACCTAACAAGCAGTTTCACTGGAAATTTACAGACATAACAGGATAATAGTGAAGCAAAATTAGCCTGATTACAGTATAAATTAAAAATCCAAGTCAGTTCAAGCCAATTCAGCAGCTGTACAGTTGCCACTGGAATTTTGATAGGAAATGCATTGAATCTATAGCTTGCTTCAAATAGTTTGGACACTTTAACAGTGTCAATTTCATTTCAATCCTTGAAAATGGAGTATTTTTCCACTTATGTGTGCCTTCATCAGTTTCTTTCCTTACTGTGGTATAGTTTTTAGCATACAGGTTTTCATTTCCTTGGTTAAAATTATTAAGAATTTTATTCTTTTTGATGTAGTTAAAAATGGGAATTTTCCTTAATTTCTCTGTTAGCAATGTATATATATAGAAATATACCAGACTTTTATATATTGATTTTGTATCCTGCAAACTTATTGAATTCATTTATTAGTTCTAACAGTTTATTGATGTATCTTTAGGGTTTATTTGTATATACACATATATTGAAAAAAATATGTATTACTTACTAAAAAATAGAATATTACTCAGCCATAAAAAAAAGAAAGAGTTCTTACCATTTGTGACAACATGGATGACCTTGAGGGCATTAAGCTAAGTGAAAGTCAGAGAAATACTGCCTGATCTCTTATATGTGGACTCTAAAATGAAAAAAAAAAAAAAAAAGACAAGATATAGGGAACAGATTGGTGGTTGCCAGAGGTGGAGGGGGATGAAGGGTGGAAAAAAGGGGTGAAGGGAGTCAAAATGTAACATTTTCTTTTAACTTTTTTGGTCAGGCCATGCAGCATGTGGGATCTTCCTTTCCTGACCAGTGATTGAACCTGGACCCCCTACAGTAGAAGTGTAGCATCTTAAGGGCTGGACCACCAGGGAAGTCCCCAAAGTGCAACATTTTTCTAAATAAACAAATAGGAAATGAAATAAATTAAGGATAACTTAATCCACTGTGCTTGATTCATTTACACTTAACTCATCCAAATGCATTCTGTAAGACCCATTTATTATCCAAGAAATCTTTTGAACATTTATAAGACAAAGTCTTTTGTCTCTGAACCAGTACATTCTAATTTTCCACATGAATGAAGCTTGGGCCTTGAGAGACCGATTGATTTTCAACTTAGATTCTTGAACTTTGAAGTGAAATAAAGACTCGATATTAGGTTTATTGCTTTGAGCATTGAATAAGGTCATTAAAGAAAAAGAAGAAATATCTCAATGCAGGCCCAGGTAACCATAGTCAATAAGGGCTAACAATAGACATGAAATTGGGCTGTTAGCCCTATTCAAAATTATTATGAAGCAAGAGTATGGGATCAGAGGGATAGTCTCTTCCTTCCTTCTCTACAAATACAAAAAGTAAGTTTGCCTGGAAGAGATGGGAATGGCTCCAAGTGATGGTGTTACCTGGAAAAACTAATGTAATCGTTAGGAATAAGTTGACTCCAACTGACTAGTTTTCTCCTTGAATTTATTACAAGTCTGATCATCTCCTAGATGCTTCCTGCAAACTAGAAAACCCTACATTGTGTCTGTTTCCACACTTCCAAGTTGTGCCTTACTGTCAAAGCATAACTAGGTCTCCATAAATCACTGCAATGGCGTTCCCAACTTTCCCTTCAATACTTTTTCTGCCTCAAAGCTCCTGATATTTGATTCAGTTCTTCCTCGTGGTGCTCTGGCCTTAACGTCTAGGGCAGTTGAAGATATTTTAGAAGCTGGAGGAAGAAGCGGGATTGGGGAACAGAAAAATCTGGATGCAGATAAAGCAGATCTGAGTTAGGGAGTTGAGATTCAGTTTGAATGCCTAATCCCATGGTCACAAGCTTGTTTATGTCTGTTTTCAAGGAGAATCAAATTCTGAAAGGGTACAATCTTTCTTACTTGATTTTTAAAAGTTAATTAATTGTTATTTTTGGCTTCACTGAGTCTTCGCTACTGTGTGGGCCTTCTGTGGTTGTGGCGGACGGGGGCTTCTCTTGTTGCAGAGCACGGGCTCTAGGCAGGCAGGCTTCAGTAGTTGCAGCATGTCGACTCAGTAGTTGTGGCACACAGGCTCAGCTGCCCTGCAGCATGTGGGATCTTCCCAGACCAGGGATCGAACCTATGTCCCCTGCACTGGCAGGCAGACTCCCAATCACTGGACTACCACGGAAGTCCTGTCGTAGTTGATTTTTTTTTTTTAAAGGAGTTTATCTTGTTCATTTTTTTTTTCTTCTTCACAAGATCTCAAATGAAAATTTTAATGGAAAAAAGATTATTTTGCATAATTATTCTTCACCATGTGTTTTTCAATTATTCATGGTATTTCTGCCTCATTACTTTGGCTATCATTACAGTGACATTCTCCCAGAGACAAGAATTCTCATTATATGCTTTTTACACTAGAAACTCATCAGTTCTTGAAATTGTCCTCTTGCCAATCCACCAAGACAAAGGCAAATCCGGTGGGGGTTACTGATACTCAAGCAGAGTCTTCAACTAGAGTCTCACGCATAAGAGGACACATCCATGCTTTCTCCTAGCTTAGAAAATTTGCCTTGCTGGAGTTAAACTGCCAGTGTTTTCTGAAAACCAAAATAAAAAAAAACATACACTTTGTTAGTATCTTCCCACAGGAAGGAAATAGAGATGTGAGCTACATTATTATTTGTGAGCCACGCACCATGAGGGATCTTAGTTCCCCAGTTCAGTTCAGTCACTCAGTCATATCCGACTCTTGGCAACCCCATGGACTGCAGCATGCCAGGCTTCCCTGTCCATCGCCAACTCCCAGATCTTGCTCAAACTCATGTCCGTCAAGTCGGTGATGCCATCCAACCATCTCATCCTCTGTCATCCCCTTCTCCTGCCTTCAGTCTTTCCCAGCATCAGGGTCTTTTCCAAGGAGTCAGTTCTTCACATCAGGTGGCCAAGTATTAGAGTTTCAGCTTCAGCATCAGTCCTGCCAATGAATATTCAGGACTGATTTCCTTTAGGATGGACTGGTTTGATCTCCTCACAGTCCAAGGGACTCTCAAGAGTCTTCTCCAGCACCACAGTTCAAAAGCATCAATTCTTCGGTGCTCAGCTTTCTTTATAGTCCAACTCTCACATCCATACATGACTACTGGAAAAACCATAGCTTTGACTAGATGGACCTTTGTCGGCAATGTCTCTGCTTTTTAATATGCTGTCTAGATTGGTCAGGGATCAAACCCATGCTCCGTGCATTTGGAGTGTGGAGTTTTTTAACCACTGGACCACTAGGGAAGTCCCATGAACTTACTTTAATGAGCAACCTTATGGATTTTGCTTAGTATTTTACTCAAGCCCACTGCAAAATCATAAAATTGGCTTCATTTTATTATTTTTAAAAATTATTTTTTTTTAATTTATTTTTGCTGTGCTGGGTCTTCGTTGCTGCATGTGGGTTTTCTCTAGTTGCAACCAGCAGGGGCTGCACTTCGCTGTGGTGCACGGGCTTCTCACTGCAGCGGTTTCTCTTGTTGCAGAGCATGGGCTCCAGAGAGCGAGCTCAGCAGTTGCGGCACAGGCGCTTAGTTGCTCCACAGCATGTGGGATCTTCCGGGCCCAGGGAGCGAACCCATGTCCCCTGCGTTGACAGGCAGACTCCTGTCCATCGCACCACCAGGGAAGTCCAAAATTGGCTTCATTTTAATGTCACACTCCTGTTCGTCTGTTGACCTTATTTTCTAAAGCTATTGGGTGACTTTCATTTCTCTGAGTTTTTAAAGTTATTATCCATCTGTATGCCTTTACACAAGCAATGATACTTTCTGCCTAAAAATACCCTTGCTACTTGTTCTCTGATCAAACATTGCCTCCTTCATCAAGTTCAGCCTTCTCTGCGAAGCTTCCTTTGTCACCCAGGGACTCTTCTATCCCACCCCTTCCACTCACCTTGGCGCAGTGGATCAGCCACAGAACTTCTGTGTGGCTCACACTCTGTGTCCTCTGCTAGTCCACCTAGAACAGTCTGTGGCCTTCCTCTTCCACCAAGCTCTTTGGAGTCCTTGAGAGCAAGGATCATGTTTTATTCATTTTTATGGTCCCATCCCTCAGAACGGTACCTGTTTTAATCTAGATGCTTATTAATATTGTATGAATTTTGAGTTTTCCTACTTTCTACATTTAATTTACTTCACATTTCTTTTTAAGTTTCAAGCCTTTTCTTATTCTTTTTACAGTTAATGATCTCAAATGGGATAAACTGACCATCAGACATTTAGGAAACCACTTTGGTTTTCAGATCTGTACAATGGAGCTAATGACACAAACCTACTTTAAAAGACTGTATTAAAAATAAACGCTGTAGTCTCTCTTCAGAGGAAAATGCTAAATAAGTAAAATAAGGGTTCACTTTGGAAAACCATGTGGCAATTTTCTCTGAAGTTAGACATACCTTATGATCAAGCAATGCTCTCAGTATTTACTCGAGAAATGAAAACATATCCTCAAGAATATTTCAGTTCAGTCACTCAGCTGTGTCCTACTCTTGCAACCTCAAGGACTGCAGCACACCAGGCCTCCCTGTCCATCACCAACTCACAGAGTTTACTCAGACTCACGTTCACTGATGCCATCCAACTATCTCATCCTCTGTCGTCCCCTTCTCTTCCCACCTTCAATCATTCCCAGCATCAGACCTGGGTTCAATCCCTGGGTCAGGGAGATCCCCCAGAGAAGGGAAGGGCAAGTATTCTTGCCTAGAAAATTCCATGGACAGAGGAGCCTGGCGGGCTACAGTCCATGGGGTCACAAAGGGTCGGATACAACTGAGTGACTAACACTTATTCATACAGCATAAAATTAAGGGGGGAAAAAAAAGCAACCAAATTTCCATTAAAAGAAGAATGTATAAACAAACTGGTATATTCATACAGTGGACTACTACTTAGCAATAAAAAATAAATTCAACTGCTGAGACTAGCAACAACATAACTGAAACTCAGAAACACTAAGTTGAAAAAAAAAAAAAAAGCCAGACAACAAAGAGTACATACTGTACATATATTTCCATTTATGTGAAATTTAAGAATAGGTAAAACGAATCTATGGTTATAAAAATCGGAATATTGGATTAGGGGAGGGGGATTACCTGGGAAGAAGCACAGGGAATTATTGACAGAAGGGCAATGTTCTAATCTTGCTTGCAGATGTTGGTTATAAGATTGTATATATTAGTATATATACTAATTGTATATATAGATAGTATATATTAGTATATTGTATATATACTAATTGTATATAGTAGATTGTATATATTAGTCAAAAATCATCCAAATGATCACTTAGGATCTGTGCATTTCAGGGTATATATATTTAAAAATTCTACCTCAATTTCTCCCTCCCTACCCAAATACATGTATATAGACATATATATATATAATACACACACCCATATGTACACACGTATGTACTAAGATATATAATATACACGTACATATGCACAAATACATATGTACAAAGTCTAAAACGGTAGGCCACAGCAAGAACACATTTAATTTTGGAATTCATTTTGTTATACTATTATTTCCATACTATGTTTTTCTTGGGATAAGAGTAATACCATTTGTTACCCTTAGTCCAGATCCACTGATGAGTGACATAAATAACAGGATCTGCTAAAAAACAGAAATTTGACATAAAACAAATTATTTGACATAAAACAAATTTTACTATGACAAGTAAGGATTTTTTTTTTTTTTTTACTTCGCAGCTTGCAGGATTTTTTCATACTGTTCATGGGGTTCTCAAGGCAAGAATACTAAAATGGTTTGTCATTCCCTTCTCCAGTGGACCACGTTTTGTCAAAAGTCTCCATATTTTGTCAGAACTTTTGAACTGTGGTGTTGGAGAAAACTCGAGAGTCCCTCAGACTGTGAGTTCAAGCCAGCCAATCCTTAAGGAAATCAACCCTGAATATTCATTGGAAGGACTGATGCTGAAGCTTAAGCTCCAACACTCTGGCCACCTGATAGGAAGAACTGACTCACTGGAAAAGACCGTAATGCTGGCAAAGATTGAAGGTGGGAAGAGAAGTGGACGACAGAGGATGAGATGGTTGGATGGCATCACCAACTTGACGGACATGAGTTTGAGCAAGCTCTGGGACTTGGTGATGGACAGGGAAGCCTGGCGTGCTGCAGTTCATTGGGTATCAAAAGGCCGAACACGACTGAACTGAAGTGCAGGATCTTAGTTCCCAGATCAAGGTTCAAATCCATGCCCCCTGCAGTGGACTCAGAGAGTCCTAACCACTGGACCACCAGGGAATTCCCAGGATTTAAGTTAACTAAAATCGTGTGTGTGTGCGTGCGAGCTAGTCGCTCAGTAGTGTCCGACTCTCAGTTGTGACCCTATGGACTCTAGACCGCCATGGGATTCCCTAGGCAAGGATACTGGAGTGGGTTGCCATGCCCTCCTCCTGGGCATCTTCCGGATCCAGGGATCGAACCCAGGCCTCCCGCATTGCAGGCGGATTCCAGGCAGATTCCTTACCATCTGAGCCACATGGCTTAACATTGCTATCTATTGAAGAAAACAAAGGCCATGTGCGCAAACTACAGCCCAGAAATGACTTATTATAGTGACTGCAGTTGACTTGTGTGTAGCTGACGATGACGCTCAGCTGTGGAGATGCGGTCAGGGAGAAGGCAGAGGCTGCGTTTATCCAAGGAGCCTTAGCAAGCAGAATCATAAGAAAGGAAAGATGACCTGTAGGAGCTGGAAGAGAGTGATTGTAACGACCAACAACTAAAAATACCAGAACCTGGTATTTTTAAGAGTTCTTTATTTGGCTCCCCCCCCCACCCCCATCTTAGGGCCTTAGCTGCAGCAAGCAGGATCCTTATTGAAAGCTGCGGAATCTTTGGTTGCAACACAAGAACTCTTAGTTGCGGCAGATGGGAATCTAGCCCCTCCACCAGGGATGGGACCAGGGACCCCTGTATGGGGAAAGCGGGGTCCCAGCCGCTGGACCGTCAGGGAAATCCCCGGAATCTGATTATTCGTACATCTTCCGTTTCACTAGATTTTGCCCTGTGACTTTCCAAAGTGGTTGTAACACGCACGAACCTACCAAAAGGTGTGTAGTATGCTTTTACGCATTAAGAGGAAAAAAAGGTTTGAAACATGTACAAACCGGACAATACGCTTTCTTCACTATAGCCTGGCTTTTCTGCCCACGTAGCCATCCCCATAGACTGCAGCAGCGAGCACAAACCTCAAACCACGCGGGCCCAGGTGCGGCCCGAGGACGCACGCACACGCCCGCACCCGGCGTGGCGTCTGACGCAGGCGCTAACGTCAGCACGCTCGGGACGTCAGCGCCCGTTGGACGCCTTTGAAGGCCCCTTTCCGGGCTGTCTGGCGAGAGCCAAATGTCAGCCTGTGTCGGTCGATTACCTCGCCCTCTTTTTCGCAAGAAAGGACAGTATCCTCACAGGCTCCCCTCGTCCTCAGGGACGATGCCCTCCCCACCAGGAAAGAATGGCTGTGGTCGGCGTTTCTTCAGGCTGCGCCGTGGGCAGCCCACAGGCCCTTGAAAGGCGCATGCGCGGCCCCGCCTCTTTCTTTTCGGCCGGAACCGCCATCTTCCAGGTAAAGGTCCGCGTGTGGCTCCCGCTGCCTCCCGTCTCTTCCCCGGCCCCTCAGGCGTGAGTTTCAGCCCTGTGGTGGCTGAGGCAGCGCATGAAGCCTTAGAGAGGTTATCTAGCTTCTCCGCGGGCCGCTGCCCCGAGTGGTGGGGCCGTGTCCATCCAGACCCGCGACCGCGAGCGCGGGGCTGGGCCGAGGCCGCGACCTGTGGAGGGGATGGGCCCGGGAGAAGCGGGGCCGCGGCCCCTGGGTGACATGACTCGGGTCTGTCGGGGCAAGGGAACTGGTCCCTCCTGCGCTTGCACGGCTTCAGCCCCTGTGTCCTGGGATTCCTCGGGCCGGCTCTGGGGCCGCGTGACCCTTACTTTTCGAATGCCTTCAGGGTGGCATCCTTATCCTCGTTGCAGAAGCTGAAGTATATGTGCTGCGGGCTAGGGGCTTCAGGGTAGTAGGAACGGGTTGGCGAGTCCTGTGTGTGTGGAAGCCTGGGGTCCTTGTCGGAGAACCGCAGAGGTGCCCAGAGTCCACCTGGACTAAGAAACCCAGGCCGTTAGTCGTTCATACATAGGGAGTGATTTCGGGTCGTTTAAATGTGGTCCCGGGGCCCCAGGTGGACAAAAGGAAAATGCTTTTGTTGGCTACGGGTGTATTATTAATGCATGGCAGCAAGTGTAGAGCGAAGGGATTCCTGAATAGTTGTGTCTGATTTAAGAAGCTTGGGGCGGGGGGGGGGGGGATATTTAGGTGAGAAACCACTTAGCCTTAGTTTTTGCGTCTTTTTGTCCAGTTGTGGACTTCCCTGGTGGCTCAGACGGTAAAGCGTCTGCCTACAATGCGGGAGACCCGGGTTCAATCCCTGGGTCCGGAAGATCTCCTGGAGAGGGAAATGGCAACCCACTCCAGTATTCTTGCCTGGGAAATCCCAGGACAGAGGAGCCTGGCAGGCTAGTTTGTACCAGCCAGCTGCCAGAGTTGCCCAAACTGCGAGGTGCGCTCTGTAGTGGATCTCATTTTGATTTTGGGAAAGGCAAGTCATGTGTCTTGGGTCGTGAATGGATTTCTAACTAGTGGCTCAATAGTGAAGAGATGACTTCCATTACTGATACTCACAGAGCATGTCTCCTTGTTTATGAACGTAAGGCGAGTTTATATGAACTTGGTGCAAACTAGGGTTGAGAATTGAAGCAGCATTTAGGCTTGATAGATTCTTCTTGGCTTTCTTTTTTGTTATGAATCTTTTTTAAAAAGTTTTTATAGGCGTATAGTCAGTCAATTTACAATGTTTGTAGTGTACAGCAGAGTGAATCAGTTATACATATGTTTTTCTTTTTTTAAATATTCTTTTCCCATATAGATCATTACAGAGTAATTAGTATGTGAAGTAAGAATGTGCCCAGTGGTTTAACTTCGATGGGTTAGCTAAAACATTCTGTTTCCTTGCCAGGCAAGTCATATGAAAAAGATTCTTTGGGAGTCACTTTTCTTGAAGATACGGTAGCATTGAGAGATTGGTTTAGGTTAGAACACTGTGTTCTAACTTGTGTTCTCCTTGTGGTAGGAGTACTTGCCAGCAATGGTAGTTATCTGAAGCAATTAAAATAATTATTTTGACCTTTTGGGAAACAAAGTGAAAAGTTTAACAGCATGTAGATAAACCTTACACTTCCTGTTAAACAACTGAGTAATTAGATATGTGAAGCAAGTTAAGAGAATTTTGATAGTTAATGGATGCTGTATAAGAGAAACCTGTAGGTTGAAAGGGGGTTCTATCCAATACACAAAAATAAAAGACTGAGTTTTGTGCTTTGCCTTAAAGTAATTCCAGTGCTCTTGGCAGTCTCAGAAATAGTATGCCAGAGTCCTGTTGTGTTTTTATATTCTCGTAGGGAAAGTACTGGTTCGGATTCTGAAATCCAGTTCTGCTTCTTAGGCTTTTTAGGCAATTTTTGCAAGAATCTTGGTAAAATTGCTGCTTTTTACCCTTTTATAAGAGCTATTGATTGGTGAGCCAGCCTTGTAGATTGTTGCCTAATTCTGATGTTGCTACTGATATGAGTGCATTTGTAATTACATGTTTTTTGGTTAAAGGAGATGTCAGTGTTGACACTGTATTTGACTGTTCCATGCTTTCTGGTTTCAGTAATTTGCCAAAATGACCAACACAAAGGGAAAGAGGAGGGGCACCCGCTACATGTTCTCTAGGCCTTTTAGAAAACATGGTGAGTAGAGCCACCCACCTTCTGTTTTATTACCTGTGTGTTGCAGTTCATATAATGTGTTCTTAATAAATGATATTAATTAATCAGCATCTGCCTTTTAATAAATACAAAGCATGCATTTTATATATAATTTCTAAATTGTTGGCTATCAAGATAAAGTACTTCTAATAGCCAAAAACCAGTGTGTTGAAGGCTAATAAGTATTTCTTTTACTCTTGATATTGACTATTTTGGTTTTTTTTTTTCAGGAGTTGTTCCTTTGGCCACATACATGCGAATCTACAAGAAGGGTGATATTGTAGATATCAAGGTAAATTATAAAACTGGAGAGTTAACCACAGAGTAACATTATAAGTTAGAAAAGTTGTGTTTAATATTGAAATTTGAACAGTGTGTATTGTATCTTTTTATCTTCCTACTTGAGGGGAAATGCATTTACTGAGAAGGAGCTCCTTAGAGTATGGAATGGCTATTGTAATTTTACTTTGAAAAACAAGCTTTTAAAATGCTATTTTTGAGTCTTAAGAATTTTCTCATTACTTGCTTTTAACAGCTGGTGGAAAAGTTAGTGGGGGGGAATCATAAGAACTTGAGTGTATGTGTCCTGGCACTCCAGAGCTTAATGATGATTGTCTTTTTGATTGCTTAAAGCAATGTGAAAATGACATTTCACCGGCTCTGAGAGCTCTTGAGTTGCCTTTTAAGGAAAACAAAATTAAAATATCTTACTTTGGGTTTAAAAGGAGGGAGGAAGTGGCTGGCATAACATTGATTTCCTTTCTAAACAGGGAATGGGTACTGTTCAAAAAGGAATGCCCCACAAATGTTACCATGGCAAAACTGGGAGAGTCTACAATGTTACCCAGCATGCTGTTGGCATCATTGTAAACAAACAAGTTAAGTAAGTAAGGTCTAATTCTTTGTGTATTGCCTCACAGCCCCTTTCACTTTGCCAATTGGACTTATGTCTTTATTGGTCATTCAAGTGGGGCAAAGGAAATAACCTTTTAAAACTCAGGCAAACTGGGTGTTTGTCTTGTAACCTGTCAGAGGAAACATTGTAATAAACTTAGTTTGCATCTTACAATGTTAAAGTCTTGTGGAGTATGTTAACTAAGTAGTTATAGTTTTCAGAAAGTTAGAAGTTTAATAAGTTGTAGATTTTATTCGTGGTCTGGTTTTGCTTAAATTATTTGGTATTTCAGAGTCTGTCATCTCACAGAAGAGAGCTGATGAGTGGGAATGTTTGCCTCAACACCCAAGTCAGCAAGATTTAATAAATGATTATAAATTTGCTGTCATCTTGTTGGTTTATCCTGTCTGTGGGTAGAGGTTCATGGTTTAAAGTGAAACCAGTGAAAGGATTCTCTGAATTTAGGCTGTGTTTTTGATGAAGCACTTACAAGGCTCTTTTTCCTCCAGGGGCAAGATTCTTGCCAAGAGAATTAATGTGCGTATCGAGCATATTAAGCACTCTAAGAGCCGAGATAGCTTCCTAAAACGTGTGAAGGAAAATGATCAGAAAAAGAAGGAAGCCAAAGAGAAAGGGACTTGGGTTCAGCTGAAGCGCCAGGTGAGTGCTTGGCAGGGTTTCTTGGTGTTGAGTGTGTTATTGGTTCTGGGGGCAGTTTGAAATTGAGTTACAGTACTTTATATAATTATTCCCTTGTGTTTTTTTAGCCTGCTCCACCCAGAGAAGCACACTTTGTGAGGACCAATGGAAAGGAACCTGAACTGTTGGAACCCATTCCCTATGAATTCATGGCCTGAAGGGTGTAAAAATAAAGACCTGGACTGTACAAATGTTTCTCTTAATTGAGTAGAGGTGTTGTGTCCAAATTCAGTGGGTGATGTCTTTTCAAATTTAGTGTTTTTTCTTCTTTAAAGATGTAAGATAGTTTGTTGTTCAGTATGCCCCATTTTTTAATAAATTGACAGATATTATTTATAAAGTATTTTTACTTCTTGGAAAATAGCCTATTAAATCCTTGGGGGGGGGGTGATATAATGAATGAAAGATTATCTGTTGCATTATAGTTAAGTTCAGGAAAAGTTGATTACTCCTAATTGCATCATAAATAGATGTGTTTTGAGGATCAGGAACTTAACTTTGAGGCCTGAGCTTTTTAAACCATTCATGCAGCAGTGCTCAGTGGAGTGTTAAAAACCAGAAGACCTGTTTTATTTACACTAATGTGGCCTAAGCACTTAACAAAATGTACTCAAAAAACTTGGAATAAGTTCAGTTTTGCCCATCTGCATGAAAGGAAGCAGAGGCACAAGTCAAGTAAGTTGCCAAGGTTATGAGGGGAGAGTGTTGGGCAAGGATTTATTGCTTCATAGTAATAATAGTATTTTAAAGCTGCTTCATGTATTTGGAGCACATTTGAGGTTCTGTTACTTGCTGGGTATTTTTAATTGGATGTGGTAAACATCTAGTAGGGGCTTGATCCCATCCCACTCCCCTGCCTTCAGTATTCTGTGGTAAACAATTCCAAGCTTGTTTAAAGGATGTTTTCTCCCCACTGTTAGAGCCTTGGCCCAAAACACCCATACTTGGCTTTCTTCATTTGATGGAATTTATGCATGTCCTTCATTTACCTTGAATCATAGTTGAATCATCCCTGATAACATGTTAAGGAAGGGTGTGAAAGTGCTTGGGATCAGAGATGACATCTGGTTTAAGTTGATGGAATGAATTCTGCTCCCCCCGGCCCCCCCTCCCCCCAAAAAAACTTCCTAAGACAGGTGCTTGATCCCTGGGTTGGGAAGGTCCCGTGGAGAAGGGAAAAGCTACCCACTTCAGTATTCTGGCCTGGAAAATTCGGTGGACTGTATAGTCCATCAGGTCGCAAAGAGTCAAGACAGCTGAGCCACCAGGGAAGACCAAGAATACTGGAGTGGGTAGCCTATCCCTTGTGCAGCTGATCTTTCCAACCCAGGAACTGGGATCTCCTGCATTGCAGGTGGATTCTTTACCAATTGAGCTATGAGGGAAGCCTCTGGCACATAAGTGAAGCCACTCAGTCATGTCTGACTCTGCAGCCCCATGGACAGTAACCTGCACCAGGCTCCTCTGTCCATGGGATTTTCTAGGCAAGACTACTGGAATGGGTTGCCATTTCCTTCTCCAGGGAATCTTCCCGACCCAGGGATCGAACCCAGGTCTCCCGCATTGTAGACAGACGCTTTACCATCTGAGCCACCAGGGAACTCCAAGTCCTCAATAAATGCTACTGAATGAGAAAAGCACTGCCTTTTTTTTTTTTTAAGTAGACATCTACTTTAGGTTGTTTTATTATCCTGTGGAAATAGCCACCAGGGAAGCATTATAATTTGCTTTATAATTGCATTATAATTGCTAATCTGGTGGGAGAAAATGTTGCATTACTAAATTTGACTTTCATTAGCTTCTGGACCACTTACCCGGTTTCCTTCTGCCATCTCTGCTGGACCTTGCTATCTTTCTGACCTTTATTCTCAAATTCAAAGCCCTGTATCATCTGGCCTCTACCTGCCTTTCTGACCTCTTCTTGTACCACTTCCAGCCAAAGTCAGATTCAGTAAGTTAGGAGATGGTTACTGTCAGCTCTCCTACTTTACCCTGAAAAGAGGTTAAGCACCCTTAAGGAAGTTACAACCTAGGAGAAGGAGTCCAATCAGAAATCCTATTTAAATCAAAGCAAAATAAGGCTTCAAGGAGTGAATTGACACTTAGAGGGCCCTTGCTTTCACCAATTACTCTTGATTTCTCTTGTTTGCTTGACCCTTTCCACTACTGCGGCCTTCATTCATTTCAGCTTATGGACTACTGAGAGCCGGCAAATCAACAGCTGCTGTGTCATTTCTTTTGTATCTTCAATTCCTAGTCTCCCACTCAAATCTGGCTTCCGCCTACACCACTCTAATGAAACTACTCCTACAGGTCACCAAACACCTGCTAATTAAATCTGGAGACTTTTCCAATTTGGCTTCATCTCCCTAGTATTTGTCAGAGCCGGGGAATTTTTTTCCTTTCAAAGGCTTCAGCCATCATGCATGTGTGTATCTCCTGCGCTGGCAGGTGGGTTCTTTCCCACTATGCCACCTGGGAAGGCCCTTCTGCCATCCTTTCACCAAGTTCCTTGCCTGTCACTCCCTCGGCCACTTTATTTTGGATCTTCCCTGAGCTTTCACATCTGTCCCTCCTAAGTTTTTTCTAGGAGCAGCGGTTCTTCAAGTATGGTGCCCCAGAGGCAGCATCCACACCTAGGAACTTGTTAAAAATGCAGACCTACCCCAGAGCTACTGAGTCAGAAATTCTGGGGGTGGGGCCTGGCACTTGAAACCAGCTCTCTGGGTGATTGAGAAGCATTCTCAAATGTGAGATCCGCTAGATTTATCTTTAGCCGTCTCTAATAAACTTGAGACTCAATATCAGAGCTCACTTTCTCTGAAGCTCTACATCTGCATTTCCAACTCTCTTGGGCATCTCTCGTTTACTGCAACTATTTTACAGATGAGCTTGGAAGGTTTTATTAGTGGAGAGATGAATTAAATTGAAACCCTTGAGCTTTGTGCGTGCTGATGAAATTATGTGCCTGCCTTGAAATGCAAATCCTTTAATGAGTCACCATCACAAAGTATGCATTTATAAATGAATCCCTTGCTGTACAGTTCCCTTTTTTTCACACATGCCAATGAGAATGAAGAAAAATATTCTAACTAAAACTTTTCACCCTGTTATTAAGAGCCACGATCGTGATTGAGGCTGTGTGGCTTCTTGGACTTTCTCTTCTGATCTAGCCAGCTATCACTGAAGCCCTTGTGTTCGTGTTCAGTTGAACCCAATCCGAAGGGTTGAATAAACTATATCTCTGAAATTTCCTTCTAAATGTTTGGCAAAACAAAAAAACCTCAGTTTCATATCTCTTCTATATTCCCGTTAGCGTAGATTTGCATTTTCCTCTGTACTAGGATAGGAAAGATTCTAAAATATAAACAATTGCTAAAATTTAGCAATAAGCATCACTATAACAGGTTTATCATATTTTTTTGAGCACAGGAGAATTTTAAGCTGAATTTGATTTGTTTGGGATATGAGTGTTACTAGCATATTCATCCCAGCCCTATTTAAAAGGGAAAAATTGGTATTGTTCAAGCGAGAAATCTTCATAGACTCTTAGGCAGATTGCTTGGTTATGAAAAGAGTGAGGCAGCAACTGCAGCTCTTATGCTGAGATGGAGAATGTACAGAGGCGGGAATAAAGCATCCAAGACTCTGCTGTGGGTCTTTCCAAACAGCAGGAGCCATGTGGTGAGGAGCCACGGATGGGCCTTCTCTGAGTCTCACATAAAAAAAGGCACAGAGAATCCTCACAGAACTTTCCCAGCAAGAGTGCAGTTTATGGAAATCATTTGGGCTAGAAACGGGGCGCCACGGGGTACTCTTTGCTGTCTATGAAATGAGATGATGGCTTAGCTCAAGGGGAGGTGTGATTGAGTGTCTGCTCCTGAGGAAGAACAAGAGTTCCGATTAATTTCTCACAGGAGATGAGTAAGCAAACAGCTTGAAGATGCTTGAGAGCAGAGACGTCTCCTGTCCTTTGCATACAGCTCTGGCACTTGCATGTACTAGGGGCCGCCTCCTCAGGGACAGGTCAGGGGTGTTCAGGAGCCCCCAGATGAAGCCACAGTATGGCCTTCACTACCATTCACGGTCTGCTCCCCAAACTTTGGGGTCATTTTATTGTTGTTCAATTACTAAGTCGTGTCTAACTCTGCAACCCCATGGACCGCAACACTCCAGGCTTCCCTTGTTCTTCACTATGTCCCGGAGTTTGCTCAGATTCATGTCCACTGAGTCCGTGATGCCATCCAACCATCTCGTTCTCTGTCGCCCCCTTCTCTCCTCTTGCCACCAATCTTTCCCAGCATCAGGGGCCACTGCATCAAATCTGAGACCGTGTGCCACACATGTCCTACCTTCCTGGTTTTG
Organism: Cervus canadensis; assembly: GCF_019320065.1. Taxonomy (NCBI): domain Eukaryota; kingdom Metazoa; phylum Chordata; class Mammalia; order Artiodactyla; family Cervidae; genus Cervus; species Cervus canadensis. The sequence continues at coordinate 80,308,490 of NC_057394.1, read as the reverse complement.
CTCATGCTGCTTCCCCAACTAGATAAGACCTGTCTCTACCCTTGTGTTTCCATCTATCCAATATGCCCAGAGACCAGTCTTTTCTCCCTGTAGCTTTCCCTGATAACCTGACCCCCACCTCATATTTCTAACATAAGGTCAAAGTATGCAGCATTATAAACCAGCGTCTTGTGTACATTGCAAAGCGATCACTGCCAAAGCTACAGTTAACCATCTAACAGCATACCGGTGGCTCCCTTCAGTCTTTTCGCCTCCCTTCCAGCGTTCCCCTCTGGTAACCACCAGTCTCGCTCTCTGTATCCATGATTTCGTTTTTAAGTATAGCTGACTTAGAATATATTAAGTGCACAGCATAGTGTTTCAATACTTTTATAGATTATACTCCATTAAAAGTTATCGCAGAGACTTCCCTGGCCGTCCCGTTGGTTAAGACTCCATGCTTCCACTGCAGGGGGGGTGTGGGTTTGATCCCTGATCAGGGAACTAGATCCCACATGCCTCTCAGCATGGCCGAAAAGTTTAAAAAAAATTTTTTTTTCCCTCCATTTCACAGGATTAAGATTAAGGAAGAATTAAGATAATTGAGAATTTTTTTGTAAACTCAAGAATAATATATAAATGATAATTTATTTTTTTTAATTTACTTCACAATGCAGATGCCTGTGAAGGCAGGTGAGAGTGTCTTACACATTGTTGTCCTCTCAGTAAACGTTTGATAATAGAAAGCTGTTCTCTGTGTTCTGTACCAGCGCTTAGCAGCTTTGCTGAGAGTAGATTTTCAATCATTTGACTGTTGAACTGAAATAAAGTAGGGAGTGGGTAGAGGACAGAGCCTAATTTTTATACCGGGGAATTTAGGATACACAGGAAAGGTAGCTGATATTGGGTGATGGTGCTGGAAGAGATATTCTTGAAGTCCAGGAGGACCCCTGGAAAAGTTTTGTCTAGGGCTGGAAATCAAGCTCCTGTGGCTGGTGAAGGTTAATAGCATCCGGAGCCTGCTATTTGCGTATTACCAAATCTACTCTTCACACTTCTAAACACCCACAGATCTGTATATTCATATCTGTGCCTACACACTTCTATTATCTTTTTAAAACCACTTCAGCATGCCTGTGTTATGTTGCTTGCACCGCCATATTACATAACTGGACACAAAGAAATTCAAATGAAATAGAAGACAAGCACCTACAGTTGAGGCAAGGCTATTTATAATTCTACCATTCAGGTACATGTCTGCATTGAAAGGCCATGGGTGATCTCGTGTGTTTGCAAACACAAAGAGCTTTCCAAGGAGAATGGAGTAACGTTTCGAGCTCTCTGAGCAAGGTGCAGTGTAAGTGCAGACGGATCGTAACTGCCACCAGGTAGAGAAGAGTCTTAGGAATCTTCCCTAAGGGGCGACCTTAACCTACAACGATCATGTGATTGTATATATGACAGAGAAGGTAAGGAAGTCAGGTGAGGAGACATGCCCATGATTCAGCCAAGAAAGGGCTCTCTTGTCCCTTGTAAGGTCTGCATTTTAGCCTCAGGAGAGTGAAGGGTGTGTGCACAGAGCCCATGACTGCTGCTCACCACATGTACCCTCTCCCATCTCTGGGTTCCTAGCGTAGTAGCAGCATGTGTCACCTCCGGGAGGATCTGACTCCAGCTAGTCCTGGTCTTCTCTGCTGGGCATTGGCAACACTCATTCCCAGCTTCTCAGTTCTGGCCAAGGGATGTAAGAGAGCCTGCTGGATTCTTCTGAGAGTTACTTTGTTTCATAATAAAAACAGACAGAGGGTTCCCTCCTTCCCTTCTGGCTTGGATGAGTATTGATCTTTGGTGAAGCAGGAGCCATTCTGTGCTCAAGAAGCAGAGGGCAAGAGAACCTGAAAGGCAACAGCCCAGGCCCCTGTCACTGAACCCGGTGGTTTCAAGGTGGCTCTGTAAGTCACCGCCATCTTAGTGGGACTTCTTCCTGGTCAGGGAAGGCGGGTCAGGGCTTCACATCTCTCCAGTCAGACAGGCTGCAGAGAAAGGGACTGCCTTGTGCAGAGCCAAAAGCCAGTTCAGCTGACACAAGGCGGTCCCTCTCCGGGTGTTTCTTGGAACACTTTCTCCTGAGAGCAAGTTAATCTCAAAACCAGGGTTTGGGGATGAGGTTACACATGTGACTTCTGTCTTCTCCAGTTTACACAATGACGATCCCATTCATTCAGAAAGTCAGTCAGTGAACTCACAATTAACGGCCTCCTAAGATACCACTATGTGCTGGGCACCCAAGACCAAGCTAGAGGCCCTGCTTTCCGAGACAGACATGAAATAAACACTCCACCAGGCAGTAAAGACAGCTGGGGGTCAGTGCTGCTGAGGGTGCCCTGCGAGTGCATCACTGGGGTACAAGGCTGGGGATGACAGAGATCAGAGGAAGCGACCCCGGGGGAGGGGGAAGGAAACCAGTCCACTCCCGGATTCTTCAGATGGGAAGCCAGGCAAGCAGGAGGGAGGGAGCAGAGGAGACCCCAGGAGACTGAGGCAATAGAAATGAGGGAACTTGGCGATTAACTCATGTGGATGTGAGAGGGGTCAGAGTCAAGGCCTTTCAAGGGCAAGAACTGAGAGCCAGGCTGTTTAGCCTGGCCACTGTGGACTCAGAAACCCAAGACAGGCCCGCTTTTGCTTTTGTGTCCTCTTCCTCCCCCTTCCAAGCCCACCCTAAACTCCACTTTACACCTAGAAGTAAGCACTTGTGTAAGGAAGCGAACGAGTGACTCAGGTCCTAGGACAAGATCTGATGGAGAAGTAGTCAGAGCTCACAATGGATGGGACGCTGATTGAGTGTCGCTAACGAGTCAATTGCGCCGGCGTCAGCAGCCAGGCTGGGTCTGGAGACTGAGCTGTGAACGACTGCTTCCCCAAGGGGCCTTCACAAATCTGGAGCGAGGTCACACTGACCGCGCCTCCCTTCCACCGGCAGTCAGGGCACTTCTCCTCAATAATGCTGCCCCTCAGCATCTTTCAACGATACAAATGGCAACATTGGACAGGAGTTTATCCTTCCCATTGATGCGGAAACATCTGACCGATCGCCTATTTCCTCGTCCTTTCGTCCCCCAGCTCATAACTCTGATCTCAGATTCACCCACTGGTCTAGTGACCCAGGGCTCGCCTCTGCGGGATGCAGGGGCTGCCTGGCGACGCGGGCGCAGTGGAGGCGGGGTCTCCAGGGATCGGGGGCCGGCGAGGAGCGTCAGGCGGCTGCGCGGCGGTGACGGTCGCCCGGGCCCTCCGGCTCCGCCCCCAGCCCGCCGCTGCGGGAAGGGGCGGGAAGAGGAGGCGGCCGCAGCGCCCCCAGTGCGCCCAGCCCTTTAAAAGCCGCGGGCCTGGCCAGCCGCGCCGGCCGTCGCGGTCCTCGCGCACGGGTATCCCCGCGCTCCAGAGCGCGCTCCGTGCGGCCGCCCACCATGTCCGGGCACTTTCTCCTCTCGCCCATCCCCGAGTCCTCCTCCGATTACCTCCTGCCCAAGGACATCAAACTGGCCGTGCTGGGCGCCGGCCGCGTGGGCAAGAGCGGTGAGTGCCCCAGGGACAAGGGGGGCTCTCCGCGGAGTGGGGGAGGGCAGGGGAGACCCGCTCGTGTCCGCGCGCGTGCCGGCCTGCCGCCCGCCCCGCTAGCCTGGCTTCCCGCGGCTTCCCCCGGAGCATCCACGCCCGGGCCCTGGCCAGTGGGCACCTGTGTGGTGGCCGGTGCGGCGGTAGCACACCCCCGGCCGCACCCGCCTCAAAACTTGCGGAGGCCACGGCCGCGCCCTGGGCTCTGCGGAGCCTTGAGGATGCGCGCGGTACCCGCGGCTCCGCGGCCGGTCACGCCCTCTTTACCGACCCGGTCGGCTTTGGCAGTCCCGTCCTAGTCCTGCAGCTGAATTTTCCTCTTTCCTTTTCAGCGATGATCGTGCGCTTCCTAACCAAGAGATTCATCGGCGATTATGAGCCGAATACAGGTTAGATTCTTTTCGCGCTGTTGGGGCTGCGTGCTCGGATTTTTGTTTTTTTTCCTGACGAGACTGTGAGAATTTAAAACCCAAGTCTCTTTAATCCTCCAGGCAAGTTGTACTCGCGGCTTGTGTACGTGGAGGGAGACCAGGTCTCCCTGCAGATCCAGGACACCCCCGGGGGCAACCAGGTAAGGACTGCGGGGAGCCGCTGGCCCACGCGCTAGCGGACGCCGGAGCCAGGTGTCTAAGCGAGCCGGTTGTGCCCTGAGATGCAGGGGCCTTCCCAGGTGGCGCTAGTGGTAAAGAATCCGCCTGCCGTGGCCGGAGATGGAGGGGTGGGCCGTCCCCAGGTGGGGCCCAGTCGTTGGAGAGTTAGAAACCGGTCACAGTAGGGGGCGGGGGCGGGGAGAGGAGGTCGTTAGAGGCCGCCCCCTCCTGTCGGCCACCTCGGAAACGGGGAGTCAGGCTTGCCTTCTCTCTGCAGCAGCCGCCCCGGCATCACTGGTTACAGGGATCCCAGGAATTCTGTAAGAGTTCAGGCTCCAAGGCTGAAACTATGTAACTATGGGGTGGGACTCTGGAGAGGGTCTTCTCTCCAGGAGGACCCTCGAAGCGCTCCCGTTTCTAGCTGTTTCTGCAGTACCTGCATTCAGATAACCCCTGGGCAAGCTGTCAGGAATGTAACTTGATTAACAAGTTACTAATTGCTCTCTGTTCTAGAGAGGGAAGGTCTGAAAGAAGGAATTTGTTTCTGTAACATTCTCAAGAAGAATTTGCTAAAAATATTTTTATGGGTTTGGGAATAGATATTTATCTTGGCTTATGCTCAAAGATTTGTTTGTTCGAAGTTAGTTCCCTAAAAATTGCGCCATCCTGACTTGAAAGTTCTCACTAAAGTCCTTCTTCAGTCAGTCCTCCAGGGTTCATCACAGACAACCTGCCAAGCTTTAAAGTGATGCATGGGTAACAGCTCAGAAAATAACCCAGGCCGGGACCCTGCCTGAGAACTGGGTCTTTCCATGTTAAAAGCCTCCTGCAGAAGCCGGGTAGCATCTGAAAACTATATTTAGTGATTTATCTTTCCAACGTTTTTTTCCAAGGGTGGCTTTGATGTTCTCTTGATGCCTTCCCACTGAGGCCTTCCTTGATCCGGGCTCATTTCGCTCTTTTCAGGTCCAGGACAACTTCATGCAGGTGGGTGACCCCTTGTCCAAGTGCGTGCAGTGGGCAGAGGGCTTCCTGTTGGTCTATTCCATCACGGACTACGACAGCTACCTGGCCATCCGCCCCCTGCACCAACACATCCGGAAGGTCCACCCCGACTCCAGAGCCCCCGTTGTCATCGTGGGCAACAAGGGGGACCTGCTGCATGCCCGGCAGGTGCAGACCCGAGAGGGCGTCCAGCTGGCCAACGAGCTGGGCAGCCTGTTCCTGGAAGTTTCCACCAGTGAGAACTACGAAGACGTGTGTGATGCGTTCCGGCATCTGTGCAGAGAAGTAAGCAAGCTGCACAACCTGGGGGCAGAGAGGAGGAGAGCGCCGGTCGTCCCGCGGCCTCGCTCTCCCAACATGCAGGACCTCAAGAGGCGCTTCAAGCAGGCTCTGTCCTCCAAGACCAAGGCCCCCTCTGCCCCCACCCTGGGGTAGACACAGGACCGCCCGCTGCTTGACTTGTCTCCTTTTAACCCATGCATTCGTGCTACTGAGAAGACTGGGGGGGGGTCCCCCTTTTTAATCAGACGCTCAGAGTTTATTTTTATACAGACTGTTGGTTTTCAAGTGTATATGTATTTCTGAAAATTCACAGTGATTGCCTAGAAGCTGGATAAAGAGTGTTTGTTTTTGTTTTTGTTTTTTTTAATAAAAGATTTTTAAAAAAACTAACGGCTACCCACTTTTCCATTAAAGGGAAATGACAACCTTGCCCCCTTTTTTTTCAATGTCTTTTTATAGAAATCATACTTGCACCAGAGCCCAGAACTGCTCTGAGCTTGCCCTGGGTCTGAACTCTGATTGGTGGCTTCCGCAGTGTGGGGTTGGTTTAGAAGGAATCTGTGGGAGAAAGAAGAGTCTGTGGAGGAGGAATGGGATTTGGATAGCTGCAGGATGGCTCAGCTGGGAAAGAACCTGCCTGCCAATGCAGGAGATGCAAAAGACTCGAGTTCAATTTCTGGATCAGGAAGATCCCCTGGAGAAGAAAATGGCAACCCACTCCAGTATTCTTGCCTGGAGAATCCCACAGACAGAGGGGCCTGGCGGGCTACAGTCCATGGGTTCACAAAGAGTTGGACTTGACTGAGCCTGCGCTCCCACAGATATCTTTAATTAGGGCACTTTTCCCCAGGCATGAAATTGACACCAGGTAAATTTCAAGGAGAGAGGTTCCTTGTGCATAAATGCTAAAAAATTATAACATGAATAACATTATCATTTATTGATTCAAATGGAAATTTATCCTCTACTTCATATTAGAGAAGCAATCTCCCTTTCAGTATTGCCATTGTCAGTAAGTGCACCCTCCCTGGAGTTGCTTGAAAATTCTCCACCCCTCTCTGTCTCCCTTACCCTCACCAGTGGGACACTTGGTCTGTCTCTTCTCCTATTTTTCTCTAAAGCATCTAGGCCTTTGCAGCTCTTGCCTGGATTGGCAGGCAAGCATGTGGACAAGACTGGTTTCTCTGCAGAATGGTTTCTTTCTTCACACCCAGACAAACTTACTAAAACCAAACCTGATCATCTTGTTTCTGTGATTGAAAAAACCCAGCTAGTTTCCCCTTATCTACTGGATAAAATATTAATGAGGCATGGAATCAGGATTATTTACCACCTCTCCAGATTCATTACTCCCTCCTTCCAAAACCCTTGCCCCCCTACACACACACACACACACACACACACACACACACACACACACACACACACACACACACAGAGCTGACAATCCATTCCAACAGAACACTCTGCCTTTCTCATTTTTCACCAGGTTCTTTCATGCCTCCCTGCCTTGACACAAACTACTGCCTTGAATGTTTTGTCCTATTCTCCACCTAAAACATCTTTCAAGTTCCATGCTATATTCGACTGCCGGGGCACCCTCTCAGAATCTTCCTGTAGCGTTTGTGTTATAACCCAACCTGCTTGAGGGCAGTCACGGCATTTTATGACTTTGTACTCCGGTGCTACTAGCCCAGTGCTTTCACATAGGCTGGTGGGTTTGCAGTAAATATTTGATGAATGAATGAGTGACTATATTATTTTTGGTGCCCAGGACAATCAAGGCAGATGATGATGAAACAACTTGTCACTTCTGCAGAATGAGGGCAGGAGGTGTTCAGAGTAGTTGAAGGTTCTTTATTAGCAGTGGCAGAGAGGAAGTATTGCTGACGAGTGTAGAACTCCTGAAACATTTGGCAGAATGTTGAAAACTTGGGTGGCTGAGGACAGGACAGTCTATGCACATTCGTAAGGTTTGCCTTACCTCCAAAGTGTCATCATCAGTCTGGGGGGGCCACCTCCATCCTCACGAAGGAGAAGGAACTAAACATCCTTGGTCCTTCTTCACCCCTCCCCCGCATCATCACTCTGTCTTGAAATTCCTGACTCTTTCTCTATCCACCAATCATCCTCCTTCTGGTCAAATTTCAACTTTAATTCTGCCCTTAAACTGCAGAATGATTTAATTAACATGCCTATCAGTGAGGTTCTGGAGGACTGGACGGGGTCCAAATGGCTAAATGATACATCCTGCAAACATTCTGTACTTGACATGCGACCTATGAAAAAAGCAAACTTGAATGAAGGGGAAATAAATCAATTAGAACAGAAGAAAATAAATTTGTTTTGCTCATATTGAGATAAAGGGCACCACAGAAGTTCTGGAGTTTATTAATATCCCTTTCAAGAAAATGGATTAAAGTAAATAGCCATGGAAGGTGGCAGTGAACAAAAGAGCAAATAGGAGAGACCAGATGACTGTTTAGTCAAGAATGTGGGGCTTGAGTAGCTTTTTTCCTTTGAATGTGTTGCAATTTTAACTGCTCATGATGCAAAGTCACCAATTCAAATTTACAATGTGAAGATATTTTGTGTGATTATAGTTTATCCTTACCATTTGATCTGTCTCCAAAAGGAGGCTTGGAAAGACTTGGCTGAAATTTTTCTCAAGCTACTTTGAAAGATGTGATCTAGAGGGAGAAAAGTCCCCAAACAATGATTTTTCAAACACCATTAAATTAGCCAGGGCTCAAGGCGAGTGAACCGTTCAAAGTGATGACTGGGCTGTGAGAGCAGACATTTCAGCAGAGTAGAAATTTGCTGGTCCCACATGAAACATTTGAATGCCATCAGGTGCCTCCACCCCAGTAGAAAATCAGCTTTTTTAGGACTGGACCAGTCATCATCATTGAATTCAGCCCCACAGCACCTGTAACGGTCTCCCGAGCATAACAGCAACCCCCCAAAAGATATTTTGGGCACCCTCCATCAAACTGTCAGAGGTGGCTCTTCTCCACCTGGTGAATTGGAAAGAAAATGTTCTCCAGAGCAGGTCTACTTGAACAAAACAGGTATCATCCCTTTAAAAAAAGTTTTAATTTTTTTAATTGAAGTATAGTGGATTTACATTGTGTGCTAAGTTGCTTCAGTTGTGTCCGACTCTGTGCGATCCTATGGACTATAGCCTGGCAGCCTCTTCTGTCCATGGGATTCTCCAGGCAAGAAAACTGGAGTGGGTTGCCATACCCTCCTCCAGGGGATCTTCCTGACCAAGAAACTGAACCCAGGTCTCCTGCATTGCAGGCGGATTCTTTACTATCTGAGCCACTAGGGAAGTGTTGTGTTGATTTTTTGCTGTACAACAAAGTTATTCTGTTTCACATATACATACATTCTTTTTCATGTTCTTTTCCACTATGGTTTATCACAGGATTTATTTTCTTTTCAAAGATTTCTTTTGATGTAGACCATTTTTAAAGTCTTTTATTGACTTCGTTACAATATTGCTTCTGTTTTTTCATATTTTGCTGTTTTGGTCCTGAGGGTGAGGCATGTGAGATCTTTGATCCTTGGTCAGGGATTGAATCTGAGTCCCCTGCACTGAAAGACAAAGTCTTAACCACTGGACCACCAGGGAAGTCCCATTATCACAAGATACTGAATATAGTTACCTGTGCTATACAGTAGGACCTTGTTGTTTATCCACCCTATATATTGGGTTGGACAAAAAGTTCATTCAAAAATCCAACCGGCTCCAGTTTTCTTGCCTAGAGAATTCCGTGGACAGAGGAGCCTGGCAGGCTAAAGCCCATGGAGTTGCAAAGAGTCACACACGACTGAGTGACTAAGACTTTCATCTCCTTTGAGCATCATTTCGTGTTCCATGAGGATTAATTCGTAAAGTTGTAAAAACACTTGCTACCGTTTCTTACTAGCACTCTCTATTTACATTAGAAGAAGCAAAGATTATTTGCTTGGAAACGCTCACATGGATTTATAACTCGGGAAAAATTGGGAAGATTCAGGAGCTCCTGCCAAAGAACAGTTACCAAGCTGCCTTAAGGAGGCCACATAGGTGGGCTCCTAAGTGAGACCAACCTCACACCCTGCCTTGTCGTCAACCCCCTGTGAACTTGGGCAAAGTGAAAAAAAGAAGAGTTTCCTTATCTTAAAATGGAGCTAACACTACCCATCAAGCAAAATTGTTGTCAGAGTCTGACACACACGAGGTACTCAGTTGTGGTTGTTGTATTATTGTTTTTTTTTTTTTAATTTTTAAAAAACATTTATTTAATTTATTTATATGACCGTGTGGCATGCAGGATCTTTGTTGCATCCTGCATGATCTTTCATGGCAGCAGTGCTCAGATTCTCTCGAGTTGTGGTTCTTGGGCTCAAGAGTTGTGTCATGCGGGCTTGGTTGCTCTGTGGCAGGTGGAACCTCAGTTCCCAGACCGGAGATCAAACCTGCATCTTCTGCATTGCAGGATGGATTCCTCTTCTTTTTTTTTTTTAATTTTAATTAATTCACTTTTTTAAATTGAAGGATAATTGATTGCTTTACAGAATTTTGTTGCTTTCTGTCAAACCTTCAAAAAGGAGAGGATATATGTATACCTATGGCTGATTCATGTTGAGGTTTGCAAGATGGATTCTTAACCAGGGGACCACCAGGGAAGTCCCCTGTCACTATTATTATTTTGAAGTTGTTTTAGGAAAGGGCGTACTTGAACACTCTAAAAGGTATAAGTAGTTGCTTTGAATGATGTGATTTTTCCCACTTCACATCTGGGAAAAAGAAGGTTTGCTGAGGGGCAGTTATTCAATCAGTAACAATACCTAACAATTATTGACCTTTTATCATGTGCTAGCACCTTAATTTTCTCCCCAATCCTTTGGGTACCGTTACGATCATTCCCATTTTTCAGATGAGGAAACTGAGGCTCAGAGAAGTCACATAGTCACACAGAAGCCAGGAGGCCTGGCTCCAGGAAGAAGAAAGAATTTCGAAGGCTGCTTCCCTGGCCTTCCATAGGGCCCGCCAGCAGCTCTGGGGGAATCCCTGGGACCCTGTTGCTAGTATTTGAACCCTGGAGGAGGAATCTGCACTTCAACGATCACCCTGAGGTCCTGAGGCTGTCTCCTGTTTGAAAGCTCTGAGCAAGATCCCAGTCCAGACTCCTGAACTCCACCCCAGGCTTCATGTTTAACCAGGGGAGTCAGACTTGAAGGGGGGAAGGCAGGGGTGTCACAGGAGCAGGGGGCCCGGACTGGCCTGGTGCTGTGGCTGGTGAGGCAGGTGAGGCTGGTGTTGCATCCAGGTCGCAGGGCTGCCCTTCCCTCCGAGAGCTCCTCCCTGGGCCGCCGCTTCGAAGGCTATGGGGGTCGGGGTGGGGGTTCAGGCCGTGGGTGGGAGCCGGGGTGATGGGCATGGCCAACATGTGCAGGCCCCAGGGCTCTATCCTCTCCCCAGACTCTTCTCTGACAGGCACCTGGAGGAGATACCTCCACAGCAGCACCGGTGATTCACATGCTTTCTTTTCTCCAGGAGGGGGAGGTTAGCACCTTGCAGGGGAGGAGGGGGCGAGCTGAAGGTCACCTTCCCAGGGCTGTGGCAGTGAGCGGTTCACAGCAGAGTGGATTACTGCTGGAGCAGAGCTTCACGGTGCACAGTGGGGCTAAGAGTGCCTCCCCGCCCCAACTCAGGGTGAGTGTACCTGCTGGGGTGGGGGGCAAGAGAGAGGGAAAAGAAAAAGGTTTAAAAAGAAAAGTCAATGAATTTCTCCAGATGAAGAAAATATGAGGCTTCTGCCCCAGTGTGTGAGAGGCCACTGGAGATCTGTGTGCTGGTTATATCTTTGTAGCATGATAATAAGATAATAAACAATAATTACCTACCATGGCTACTGAATATGCACTGTGTTCCATGAATTATGGTAATAGAGTTCTCCAGAAAAACAACCAACAAGATAAAGATGGATTTGTATTTATTATCATAATTTAAAATATTTATTTATTTGGGTCTTAGTTATGGCACACAGGATCTTTACCTGTGGCATGCAAGCTCTTAGTTGTGGCATGTGAGATCTAGTTCCCTGACCAGGGATCCAGCCCAGGCCCCCTGTACTGGGAGCATGGAGTCTTAGCCACTGGACCACCAGGGAAGTCCCTCTTATGACTACTATTACAAGGAACTGACTCATGTAATAATGGAGACTGAGAAGTTCTGCCATCGGTGAGTTGGGATCCCAGTGGTGCTGATGGTGTGTTTCCAGTCTGAAGTGGCCAGTCTCAAGATCCAAGGGCAAGTGTTTCAGTCTGAGTTCAGAGGCAGGAAAAGATGAATGTCCCAGCTCCAGGCAGTCAGGCTGGAAGGAGTTCCCTCTTACTTAAGGGTCAGCCTTTCTAGTCTATTTAGGCCTTCGACTGATTGGATTAGGCCCACCACACCAGGGAGAGCAATCTGCTTTCCTCGGTTTCCTGAATCACATGTTAATCTCATGTAGAAACACCCTCCCAGACACACCCAGTATAACATTGGAGCAAATATTTGGATACCCCATGGCCCAGTCAAGTTGACACATAGAGTAATTTAGCCATCGCATACAGTAATTTAGGTGCACTCACTCATTTAACCCTCCCAATGATTCTATTAGAGTAACTCATTGTTTTCATCCCCACTTGACAGATGAGGAAAATGGGGCTCAGAGAGGCTCATTAACTTTCTCATAAGCCTCTCAGCAGGTAGAGTGGCACAGCTGAGAGTCAAGTCCAAGTCTTTCTGATTTGAAAACCACTGTACTATACTTCTTTCCAAGCCAATCATCCCCCTGCAGGCACCCCCGGAAGCTGCTACCATTCTCCTGATGAAGAATTTGACCTTGACTATTGCATGGTACACCCGTCAAGGTTTTTATTTACAAGCAATAGAAAAGACTCTAGCTGATTAAGTTAAGAAAAAGAAAAAAGTGGTGGCGGGGGTTTATTAAAAGGCTTTTAAGTAACTCACAGAATCACTGGGTGAGCTAGAGAATGACTGCGGGGGCTGCACAGTTAGACAGAGGCTAAGAAAATATCTGGTGTTTTCAGCATCTGCTGTGGCGGTGGTCCCTGCCTCCCACCCAGACCTTTGAGGTGAAGGCTCACTCCAGACACTGGTAAGGGTTCTGACACCAAGCAGTGGCAAAAGCCACTGCACCCACTGAATGGTGATTGAGTGCTGCAGAGGGCTTCCCTCCTTAACTGTAAATGTGACGATGGCCAAGGCCATATTTATTTACTTACTTGGCTGTGCCGGGTCTTTGTTGCAGCCTGTAGGATCTACTTGCACCGTGTGGGATCTATTTCCCCGACCAGGGATTGAACCCAGGTCCCCTGCATTGGGAGTGTGGCGTGTTAGCCATTGGACCGTGAGGGAAGTTCCTGCAATGACTGTCTTAATCCATGCTTTCTCTTGCATGGGCCTGCATGGTTGCAGTGACATCTGCCTTCAAAGCTGCCAGTTTGCCTCCAGAGGAGCCACCTCTGGTTAGTGGGACCCTGGCTGACCATGCAGGGCACATTGTGGGCGAGAGGGCATGTGAGCTTGTGAGAGCTGATCACGAGGGTGGAGATCTGGAGGAGGTCCCCAGGAAGATGTGACCTCTGCTTTGACCTGACAGCTGGCCCTGGGCAACTGGAGGTCCTTCACCCCGCCCCCTGTCCTTGGAATGTGCCCTTTGCTTGTCCTCCCTGCTCCCAGAAGCTGCAGGGGACTTAGCCTTGAGACAGTGATGTGTCCAGACCATCTGGACTGTGCATCTGACTACACCCAGCTAAGGCCTCTGGGTAAACTTTCAAGATTCTCGAGGGTGGGGTGGAGATCTAGTTGTCTTGCAGCCGCTCCAGACGCCACATGAGTTCCCTTGCTTATTAAACCTTCTGCCTATTGGTCTGAGGTGTCTGTCTCTTTCTTCTGATTTTACCCAGGAAGCTCCCGAGGAGGGCAGAGGCCTCTCACTGCGATTCTGACAAGGATGCAGTTAGTGTCCAGTCATGTTCTTTATGGTGTCTTTTCCCTCTGGCAGGAGATCTAGTCACATCATGTCATTCAGTTGTCATGTCTTGCCCGTCTTCTTTAACCCAGCTCTAATATTTTTATGTTCTTCTGTCCAAAGCCCAACATTTATTGGCAAAGTCACTTTTAGAAAATACCATACTTCAGTAGCATTTCATACTCTTAACACGACTACCTGAAAAGCATCGTTGAATCTTTCTGAAGGCGTGGTTCCTTTGGTACAAAGCTGACCACTTTTTTTTTTTTTTTAATTTCATGCTTCAGAAGGTTAAAAAAAAGGAACATTTTACAAGATTCCCTTTTCTCTTTCTGGGGTGCACTGAAAACCTTGAGTGCCATGAACAAGCAAGAAGGAGGCACCTGACCAACGATTTTGAACAGAAAGGCCCTGGTTGCTTGAATGGCCGGCTGCATCAGACAATTAGGACTGAGGACAGTTTAACTCATGAGTTCCCACGACACCCCATGAGGTGCAGTCCAGGAGCACCCTTTCCTCAGTCCCCCTCTTCATTGTCCCCATTCCCCAGCGCACTTTAAGAAGCCAGCATGCTCACCTGTGATTGTATTTTAGGGGCACTTGGAGGAGGAGCTTGTAACAGACACTCAGGTCTCGAGGCCCATTACTGGCCCCAGAGTCAGCTTCTCTCTTTTCCCAGCCATCTGGGCATTTGAAGGGAGTATCTGTGTGAGTAATAACAATACTCATTCCATGAAGGGGTTCCAAGTGAAGTCATTCAACTGGTGGCAGATTTAGATGCTCGAAAACAGGCAGTCACGTCACTTCCCTCACACTGATACGCACATCCGAACGCCCACTGGAAGGATGGTCAGGATCCAGAGCCATGGAAGACTCCAAGTGGGGGACACTTGTGCAGGTGGTCGTCGGAGCAGCCCCTCAGCATCCTTCATCCCCCTCCTCCCTCCACCCTCTCCCCCGAAAGGAAGGCCGCTGCGCCTCCCTCCTTGATCTCTGCAGGTTGACGTCAAGCCTGTCGGAGGCGGTGGGGTCCTCCCTCGTCAGTCATGGTCGAGTCTTACCTGTCTGTCTAGAGTGGCAGTCCTCGTTTCCCAGACATAATCTTCTCTTGGTTCCCACCAGACCTTATGTATTCATCGACCCTAAACACGGTTTGTCTGTTCTGTTTCCTGGCCCACATTAGTGTGCTGCTTCCACATGGAATTCCTGCCCGTCAAGCTCCTAGCCTGCCTGCAAGAGCAGATGCACAATCTAATTCTTCCATGGAGCCTCCCCTGACCCCTTCACGCCTCCTCCCTGGGCCCCAAGCACATAGCAAGTGCTTTATAGTTACTCTGAAGTGAGTTGAGTAATGAAGGGAAAAAACCCGAACAGTTCATTGCCTCCGTTACTCTTAGTAACGCTGACTAGAGTCACAGAAATTATAGCACAAGTGAGCTAAGGGACTATCCGGGTCACAGGAGAGTGGATGGTTGCCAAGGGTCAGATTAAATTAACTTGAATTTTACGTATTCTTACTCTGTTTGTGCTGGGAGGCTGGACATAGTGATGACTGTGTGAGGCCACTTGGCCCTGACAAGAATGTGATCTTGCTGATGCTGAGTTTGTCTGAGAACCAGAAGTCTGATGTTTGTAAATATTCCTTTAAATGCAAGCATTAAGGGTAGAGGTTGTTTGTGCACGTTCTTCCGGAAGAAGGTTGACAATCCAAGTGCTACATGCTTGTGGCAGAGGCCAAACCGACCTGCTCGGTTCCCGTGAGGCCCTACCTTGCAGGGTCCATGTCGCTGGGGCCATGTCACTGGGGCCACACCACCTCCCACCACTCCCCTACCCTCGCAGCTGGTTGAATGTTCTCTGCCATCCGTGATCTTGTTTCATCCCTCCTTGCTGAGACCACAGGGCAGGAGGGGAGGGGAGCAGGAGCCTCAAGACTGACGGAGCTGGGCGCCCGTGTCATTGACCCGCTGCCCACAAGGCAGCTCCTTAGAAGCAAAAGAATTTCTGTTAGTAACTGACCTTTGCTTTGGTGTAGCTTTCTGGAGCCTGCACACATTTTTCATGGCTGCTGCCTCATTCAGCCATCGAGGGAGCCTGTAAATTAGGCAGTGAAGCCATTATTTCCACTTTTGGGAGGAAACCGAGGCTCAGAAAGACTACAAGCTTTGACCACATAACTAGAATGTGGCAGGACAGGAATCAGAGCCTTGTTTTAATGACTGTTCCCGTGCTCTCTCCACTCTACACACCACTTTGTGCAAACATTCAGAGCTTTGTGCCGTCCGATGTTCAGTCATTGGCATTAAGCTGGCTTATCGGGTGATAGAGTGGGATGATAGCAGTATGTCACACTTGTGCATGCTAAGTTGCTTCAGGCGTGGCTGACTCTTTGAGACCCTATAGGCTGTAATCTGCCAGGCTCCTCTGTCCGTGGGATTCTCCAGGAGAGAATACTGGAATGGGTTGCCAGTTCCTCCTCCCAGGGATCTTCCCAACTGGATCGAACCCGTGTCTCTTATGTCTCCTGCATTGGCAGGTGGATTCTTTACCACTATCACCACGTCTATGTAGGTGGCCAGAGTCAAATATACCTGGTGGAGCAGAGTTTTCCAGTTTTATTTTTTTTGAAATGGGTGTATTATGTAGTTCAGAAAAATGTAAAACTATAAAAAGGCATGAAGTGGAAATCTGAAAATCTTCACTTCATTCTGTCCCTATCCACCCCATTTCACCCACACAGCCAAAGGTAGCTCACCGCTTGTACTACCTTACAAGTTGTTTCGAATATGTTTTCTTCAGACCAAGGTTAATTTGAGTCTCTTCTCTTCCGGAATATGGATTCATGTAACCATGTAGAGTAGTTCATTCATTTGTCTTTGTTTACTTGGCTGGGTCAGGGCTTGGTTGCAGCATGCGAGTTCTGGTCCCCTGACCAGGGATTGAACCTGGGAGCACAGAGTGTTAGCCACTGGATCACCGGGGACATTCCAGTGTCGCGTCATTTAGCAAGAAAAACTTACCTATCGCGTCTAGATTCTGACTTTGAGTTCAAACCAAAGGTCTTTTAAAAAAATAATTTTATTTATTTATTTTTGGTTGTGCTAGGTCTTGGTTGCTGCCCACGGGCTTTCTCTAGTTGCAGTGAGTGGGCTTCTCACCGCAGAGGCTTCTCTTGCTGTGAAACACGAGCTCCAGGCGCATGGGCTTCAGCAGTTGCAGCTCTCGGGCTCACTGGTTGGGCACACAGGCTTAGTTGCCCCACAGCATGTGGCGTCTTCCTGGATTAGGGATCAAACCCATGTCTCCTGCATTGGCAGATGGATCCTTTACCACTAAAACCAAAGATCTTATGATAAACCCATGAGTAGTCATTTTGTATAGTTACAGAATTGGGCTCTTCTTTTTTACTCCCTTGGGAAAGCAATTCCAATATATTCAAGTGTTGGCAGTGTTCAAACAGCCTTTTGAACAAGCTGAATTCACCCAAGGAATAGTCATGCCTCCAGACTCAGTCCCTTGAGGACTCTGACCCAGTAGACATCTTCCTGTTGTATTGCCAACGGGTGTTTAGCAGGTCCACATTAGGATTCAGTAAAGTGCATGAAATGTGATGTGGTGGTCAAGCTCCCAGCTGGTTTGAGTCAGAGCATCACTGTTCTGGTGCAAACTGACAAGGACTATGGTGAAACCAGGGATTCGTGGGCAAAACATCTTCTACAGTCCCAGATCAATGCCTATAACAGGAGCACCTCAAGTAATTTAATTCTGGCTATTTAAGTTTCCCAAAGGAGAAATTTCAATAATGCTGAAAGTGACTGGGGAGATAGCAACAAACATGCCACACTAAGGAAAGGAATAGCATTCAAAATGTACCAAAGACATAGCTAACAACAATGGATTTTAACAAGTGCTGAGACCTCTTACTCGCTGGGTAATGTCCAATGGAGGCTGTGAATTGCGGTGGAGTTGAGAACCATGTGGAAGGGCAGCAGAAGCGGCTGATGGACCCCAAGGCATCAGCAGAGCACAGAAGCAGGATCCCCAAAGTGTGTGTGCACACGCGTGCACATGTGTGTGCATGCGTGTGCCGCCACCTCCCACTGCAGATGGCAGGGATATGGACAGACCTCACCCTGGGAGCTGAGGAGCTGACCCTCTGCAGGCTGACCTGAGAGGGTCAAGGCAGAGAAGGCGTCTAGTCTTTGTCTTTTCAGTTTCTCGGAAAGCCCTCCCCCCATCTCTGTTTTGTGCGACGATAAACAGGATTAGAGGTGACTCTTCCCTTATGTACAAGTCCTTTGTAGCTAGCTTCTCTCAGTCTGCTTGAATGACCCATGGGGGCAGACTGGGGTGCCCCTCACAAAGGAGAAAGCACATATCACATAAAACCCCACTGAGAAGGCAGGGCGAGAGATGGCACAGTCAGAGAGGTCAGTGGAAATGAAGTCCCCAGGATGGAATCACAAGGGACAGGAAATATTTGTCCTTTTTCAATCATGGAAGCCAGAGTGGGTGGGCAGGCAACAGTTAGCAGCAGAGGGACCCCGAAAGTTGGGGGGCCCTGTGCTGTCAAGTCCCGAGCATCATCTGGATGGTTTGACCACTCTGAATCAGGAGGACAGCTGTCTACATTTTCATTAGGGTCTGGAGAAATAGCAATTTGAAATTTCCATCACTGGCAGTTTCCAGAAATTCATAACTTGGATCCATGGACCCCCAACACCAGACATTCTCATTCATTAGATGTGCTTTTTTTTTTAACTTAAAAATTTATTTATTTAATTTTTGGCTGAGCTGGGTCTGTTGCTGCATGTGGTCTTTCTCTAGTTGAGGTGCACTAGCTTCTCACTGCAGTGGCTTCTGTTGTTGTGGAGCATGGATTCTAGAGTACAGGCTCAGTAGTTGTGATACATGGGCTTAGTTGCATGTGGGACCCTCCTGGACCAGGGATCGAACCCGTGTCTTTTGCATTGGCAGGCAGATTCTTATCCACTGTGCTCCCAGGGAAGCTCCATTTGATGTGCTTTTGGGGAATCCCATGGACAGAGTAGCCTGGCAGGGGCTACAGTTCATGGGATCACAAGAGGCAGACATGACTTAGCGCTATCTTTCCTTTCCTTTCCTTTCCTTAACAAGCATTCCAGTTGCCTCCTCTGTAGACAGTCTCTGGATACTTGGAACACAGAGTTGATCAGAGTGAGACTGAGCCAGGAAAGCCCCCCTGTTCTGTGGGCCTCTTGCTGGTTTCAATCACCCAGCAACTAGCCCACATTTGGATAAATCTGAGCTGGAATTCCCACTCCACCTCTTTATAACTTGATCGAAGAACCCAGCCTCTCCACCCTCAGTTCACGTGATTTGTGTGAGCGGTAAGTGAAGTGACGTGTAAATGCATAGGAATCTGGCACAAAGTAGGCGCCCAAGAAATCTGCATTTTTATTGTTGTTGAGATTAACTCTTAAATGACTTCTGCTTGTCTTCATATCTGTTGTTTATGCTCCAGTGTGTTTTATCCCTTGGCTGTCGTGCAGAGCTTGATCAAATAGAATAGGACAGTGATTAATGATGGTGAATCCCTTCCAAGAGTGCTCTCATTTGGCACCCTTTCCCCCCCTTGCTGGGAATAATCTAGCAGAGGCTGTGCCAGTGTTCTTTTCCCAAATATTTTACCTGTTGCTCTTCCTTGCCTTGCACAGACACACTGTTGCTTCCAGGATGATATAGGACAATGGTCTGAGGTTCAGGAGGGTTGGGCATGGAAGCTGGTTGGAGAGGAAAGTGGCCCCTGTTCATGCTGGACTCAACAAGCCAACCTTTCAGATGAAACAGAGGTTGGGATCCAGAGTGTGGCCTGAATCGGTGCGGTCAGGTGTGACAGGTGAGACGAGGACAGGAGGTAGGGCCAGGTAGACCAGGTAGGCCAGAGGGCACTCCACAGGCCAGGAGTAGACGCTCGAGGGGAGATGGTACCAGTCAGAGCTGGAGAGGTGCCCAGGGTCTGAGGGTTGGGGGTTATGAGCTGGAGAAGAAATGAGAAGCATCAGCACCTGGAAGTCAGGGAGGTCATCCCTTGACCAGGTAAGAAGCCAAGGACTCCTCCCTGAATGAGAGGAACCATTAGAAACAACTGGGCTGGAGCCAAGGAGAAGAAATGGGAACACCTACCTACCTGGCAAGTGACCTTCCAGAGGGCGAGCAGGTACTCCAGGAAAACCACTCTTCAGTGCCTTGTACGGGTAAGAATTACACCAGAAGAAACGTGCCCACCCAACCCACAGCTGTGCAAGGCCTGTGGTAGGTGAGCCGCAGACACTGGCTAGATTAGTTCTTGATCAGTTAGGAAAATACATTTCAGGGCTCCTTTTCACTTCACTTCTTCCCTGAAGTGAGGAATCCAGGTTTGGAGAAAGCGAGTCATCTCTTTTGTCCTGGTTATGATTTAGTGAAGTTCTTGGTGGCTCAGATGGTAAAGAATCTGCCTGCCTGTGTCGGGAAGATCCCCTGGAGGAGAGTATGGCAACCCACTCCAGTATTCTTGCCTGGAGAATCCCATGGACAGAGGAGACTGGCGGGCTACAGTTCATGGGGTCACAAAGAGTCAGACACAACTGAGTGACTCACACTTCACTTTTGCCCCAGGAGGGTAAGCAGGACCTGTTGTTTCATCACGGGATTCCTTAGAAGTCCCCTCCGCACAAACCTCCCTCCCCACAAGTTTCTGCTGAACTGGGATTCTAAGTTTAGCCGTTTCCTCCCTCCTCCCCCAGGCAGCGCTGGGGCCTAGAAGACACTGCACAGGGGGAGGGCCTGGCTAGGAGGGGATGCATAGGTTTAGTTGGAATTTGGCTGAGTCTTTCTTAAAATGGAAGTGTGTCAGTTAGGAGTACTACTTTTGGCTACAATAGAAACTCCAAAATGACAGTGGCTTAAATAAACAGGAAGTTTCTTCTCATATTTAAAAAGTCCCTTAACTTAGAAACAATCCAGCATCTTTTATGAGATGAATGAATAAACTGTGGTTCATCCAGGCTACGGAATACTAATTCAGCAATAAAGAGAAGTGAGCTTTCAGGCCACAAAAAGGCATGGAGGAGACTTAGGCACATATTGCTAAGTGAAAGAGGCCAGTCTGAAAAGTCTACGTATTATATGATTCTAGGCATATTCTTTGGCCACCTCACGTGAAGAGTTGACTCATTGGAAAAGACCCTGATGCTGGGAGGGATTAGGGGCAGGAGGAGAAGGGGACGACAGAGGATGAGATGGCTGGATGGCATCACCGACTCGATGGGCATGAGTTTGAGTAAACTTCGGGAGCTGGTGATGGACAGGGAGGCCTGGCGTGTTGCGATTCATAGGGTCGCAAAGATTCGGAGACGATTGAGTGACTGAACTGAACTGAACTGAAGCATATTCTGGAAAAGGCAAAACTATGGAAACAGTAAAAAAGATCAGTGGTTGTCTGGGATTCCAAGGGAGGGAGGGATGAACAGGTGGAGCATAGGGGATTTTTATGACAGTGAAACTATTCTATATGATACTGGAATGGTTGGATCCCTGTCATTTTCCCTGTCAAAACCTACAGTATGTACAACATTTAGAGTGAACCTGATATAAACTATGGACTTCAGTTAATAAAAACGTACCAATATTACTTCATTGAGGTTAACAGATGTACCACATTCAAGCAAGATTCTGATTTAAGCAAGAAAACTGTGGGTAGGAGGAATTCTCTGAATTTTCTGCTCAATTGTTTCTGTAAACCTAACACTGTTCAAAGACAAAGCCAATGAATGAAAAAAAAAAAATCCAGTGTAGGATACCTTGGGCTGAATTGGTAGTTCTATTGCTATCTGAGATTGAGGAAACCGTTATCTTTCTGCCCTTCTAGCTAGCGTGTACCTCTCATCCTCACGGTCTTCCTTATGGTCCAGGATGGGTGTGGAGCACTAGCTATCTAAGTTCCAGGCAGCAGGAAGGAGGATCCCACATGACCTAACTTTCATTTATTAATCTTCCCAGAGTCCTACACAATACTTGCATTTGTATCTCCCAGCTTCAAGAGAAGCTGGGAAGTGTAGACTTTTCTCTGGGTGTCTTTGGCACCCCTAGGGATACTGTAGTTCTGTCACTAAGGAAAAATAGAAGGGGCAAGACTATTTAGAGTCCCTTGGACTGCATGGAGATCAAACCAGTCAATTCTAAAGGAAATCAACCCTGAATATTCATTGGAAGGACTGATGCTGAGGCTGAAGATCCAATACTTTGGCCACCTGATGCGAAGAGCCAACTCATTGGAAAAGACCCTGATGCTGGGAAAGACTGAAGGCAGGAGGAGAAGGGGGCGGCCAAGGATGAGATGGTTGGATGGCATCACCAACTCAATGGCCATGAGTTTGAGCAAACTCCAAGAGTTGGTGAAGGACAGGGAAGGCTGGCGGGCTGCAGTCCATGGCATCACAAAGAGTCAGACATGACTGAGCAACTGCACAACAGTTGGCTAGCCGCTAGGTCTCTACCTCATTTTATTTTATTTTGTTTTAT
This sequence comes from Cervus canadensis, assembly GCF_019320065.1. Lineage (NCBI taxonomy): Eukaryota > Metazoa > Chordata > Mammalia > Artiodactyla > Cervidae > Cervus > Cervus canadensis. The sequence goes on along the minus strand of NC_057394.1, from coordinate 80,286,439 downwards.
TTTATTTTATTTTATTTTTGCTGCACCATGCAGCTTGTAGGATCTTAGTTTCCTGACTGGTAATTGAACTCATGTCCCCTGCAATGGAAGCATAAAGTCTTTATCACTGGACCATCAGGAAGGTACCAGGGAGGCACAACCCTTCTTGGGAGCTTAGGGTTTGGCTTTTTGAAGTTCTGTAGTTTCTCAGTGACCCTGCTTGGGGGACACTGCTAGGTCTTGCTCCAGCCTGGAGGAATTTCAGAAGGCATCTGTGACTTATGGGGAGGAGTGTGGGGACTGCTGGACTGGATAGGCGCTAGAAGGAACACTTTCCACCCCTGGCCCCTTCCTGCAAAGGCTCCCAGGGGGGCAGGCTGATACCACTTTTCTACCCTCGTATTGGAGGGAGAAGCAGGATGGAGTGAAGGGTGACTGGGGTAGTGATATGAGTGCAGTGGCAGCACCCTGGGCCTCCTCCTCTGGGGAAGGGAAGGCCTGCCTCTGTGCCAGGCAGGGGCTGGGGCAGCAGGGCACGGCCCCTGTTTTCTGTGCAGTGGGAAGCGGAGCAAACACACCAACTCCCAGTTCCTTTAGCCAGGCTGGGTGCCCTCCCTCATGAATCACAACCCTCTCAGCAGAGCAGAGCTGCTGGCAGCTGATGGAGCTTCTGCCTGACAACACTCCCCGTGATCTTCCCAGTGCGTCAGATGCCCTGTTAATTGCTCTAAATGACGACACAGCACCAGAGGGCAGAGCAGTGGGCGAGGCTGTGACAGGGGAAGAGAGCAGGGAGTCATCCAAGGAGACACTGGGTCTGAGCAGACAGACCCATGTGCGCGATCTGTCAGCCTATTGGGTGGTGAAACCTAACTCCCCTCTGACTGCTGTCGGTGTTGGAGCCAGGGGTGGGGGAACCTCTGAAACTCCAGCCACGTGTTGGACTCGAGGGTTGAGGGCGTTTTCTCTGCCCCACCCCTCTCTGCTTCCTAGACCCTGGGGACTGTCAGAGCCCAGATAATTAAGGTCCAATATCTCTTTTTCTTTTTGTGTGAAGAAAACACTTTGTTTTAAAAACCATTATGTGTTTCACTGGGCTTAGTCGCTCAGTTGTGTCCGACTCTTTGGGACCCCAAGGACTGTAGCCCGCCAGGCTTCTCTGTCCATGGAGATTCTCCAGGCAAGAATGCTGGAGTGGGTTGCCATTCCCTCCTCCAAGGGTTCGAACCCAGGTCTCCCGCATTGCAGTTGGATTCTTTAACATCAGAGCCACCAGAGAAGCCCATGAATACTGGAGTGTGTAGCCAACTCTTCCCCAGGGATCTTCCTAACCCAGGGTCTCCTGCATTGCAGGCGGATTCTTTACCAGCTGAGCTACCATATGTCTGCTTAAATATAAAGTTAGCTAACAGTGGCCATCAGGTATGGGGTAACATGTTACCTGACAATTATCTGGACTTATTTAGCAGTTATTCAAAGGGACAGCTTGGGGAAATGCCAGAGAAGTGAGCAGTAGATTTAAGCCTTGAATCTATATACTCTTGGCCAGTGTGAGGCCTCGTCTCTGTGTTTTCTTTCTCTGGTAACTTCAGGCTTGTTGATGCTTATCCTTGGAGCTCTCCAAACCTGGGCTTAGTTCCTGAATGGTGTTTGTCTTTCCAGAGATAACAAAGACAGACACAGATGATAGTGGGATGAAGTGCAAAGAGGCACAAGTGTCATTCTGTGTGAATTATTTAAAAGACTCTTTCTTGCTATTGAAACACTTTTTTTAGAAATGAATGAGAACTGAATCGCAAAATCACATAACAATTGTCCTAGCTGTCAGATCTGCCGCTCCACCCAAAATCATTCCTCAACAAAATGATTTCCCTTTTTATCACTCCACATTATCATTTTTTTATCATTCATTGTTCATCTTAAACATGGACTGGGCAGGAAGTTCTGCATTTTCCCATTTACACTCACAAAAAGCTGGTTTCTATGGTGTCTTTTTGAAGGTTCATATGAGGATATGTGTGCCTAGTCATTCAGTCATTTCTGACTCTTTGTGACCCCATGGACTGTAGCCCACCAGGCTCCTCTGTCCATGGGGATTCTCCAGGTAAGAATACTGGAGTGGATTGCCATGCCCTTCTTCTAAGGGATCTTCCCAACCCAGGGATTGAATCATGTCTCCTGCATTGCAGGCAGATTCTTTACTGTCTGAGTCACCAGGGAAGCCCCTTATATGAGGATAACAGAATGCAATTTACTAATTCTGGCAGAAAGCTCCCCAAAGTATATGCTATTCCCTAGAGAATCCCATGGACAGAGGAGCCTGGTGGGCTACAGTCCATTGGGTTCCTAAGAGTTGGGCATGACTGAGTGACTAACACACACACATACACACACACACACACACACACACGTGTGCTTATTAATTTTAATCAGTTGCAAATTGTGTAGATACAACATTGAGATAGAAAATGCAACTTCTCTTTCTTTCCTACTCACAGAGAATAAAGTGGGTCCTGAAATATTTTGGCTCAAGCATGTAACATTTTATAGAAAAAAAGACTTTCTTAAATTTTCGAATCAGAAAAGACTTCTTCACATTTGAGACAATATTTTTCTACAGGATATAAGAACATGATTATAAAAATGAGAAAGTAATCCTTCTTTGAAATTAGCTTTTTCAGATCATTGCAACAAAGTCATAGCATTAAAATGAAAATAAAATTTTAACTGAGATAAAATGACTTTATAATACAAAAAAGCAATCAGCATGCTTGCCTGGGAAATCCCATGGACAAAAGAGTCTGGCAGGTTACAGTCCATGGGGTCACAAAAGAGTCAGAAACGACTGAAGTGACTAAAACGACAACAGAAACAGTGAGAATAACACTAATTTAAGGCAATTTTCCAAGTCAGTCTTGGGAGAAGGATAAATCATTGTAGATGATTTAAACAAATGAATTTTACAGGCTCATGGACTTGAACAGTTTTTTTGTTCTGTTTTGTTTTGTTTTGCCACACCACATGGCACATGGCCTGTTAGTTCCGGACCTGGGATCCAACCTGTACCCCCCTCATTGGAAGGCAGATTCTTAACCACTGGGCCACCAGGGAAGTCCCTGGCTGTGCCATTTGCATTGTCATCAGCAGTGAGTGACAGTTCCTGTTGCTTCACATCCTTACCAGCGTTTGGGCTGATCAGTAGCTGGGGTTTTAGGCATTCTAAAAGTGTGCAGTGGTATCTTATTGTTTTAATTTGCAAGTCCCTAATGACTATGATGTTGATCATATTTTCATATATTTATTTGCCTTTTGTATTAATATGTCTTCTTTGATGAGGTGTCCTTTCAGATCTTTCACTCAATTTTTTTTTTTTCCTGGCTACACTGAATGGCTTGTGGGACAATTTCTCAATCAGAATGGAACCCAAACTCCCAGCAGTGACAGCACTGACTAAGAATGGGACTGCCAGAGAATTCCCTTTTGCACAACTGAAATTCATTTTTGTTTTCTGATTTAGTTTGAAGAGTTCTTTGCATACTGTAGATAGCAGTTCTTTATTAGATATGTGTTTTGCAATTTTCCCCTCCAAGTTTATGGCTTATCTTCTCATTCTCATGACAGTGTCTTTCACACAGCAGAAGTTTAAAATTTTAATGAAGTTCTCTATTTGCCAGGAGAGAAGGATAGGGGAAAGAGATAGTTGGGGAGTTTGGGACCAACATGTACACACTGCTATATTTAAAATGGATAACCACCAAAGACCTGCTATATAGCACAGGGCACTCGATCAATGTTATGTGGCAGCCTGATGGGAGGGGATTTGAGGGGAGAATGGATACATGGATATGTATGGCTGGGTCCCTTCACTGTTCCCCTGAAACTATCACGGTAATGTTAACTGACTGAACCCTAATAGGAAACAAAAAGTTTAAATTATTTTTAAAAATTTAATGAAGTTCAACTCAGCCTTCTTTCTTCCATGGATTATACCTTTCGTGTTGACTCTATAAGTCATTGCCAAACCCAAGGTCATATAGATTTTCTCCTATGCTATCTTTTAGGAGTTTTATAGTTTTGCGTTTTACATTTAGGTGTATGATCCACTCTGAGGCAGTTTTTGTGAAGGGTATAGGGTCTGGGTTTAGATTCTTTGTTTGTGTTACGTGTGGATGTCCTGCTCATCAGCACCGTTTGTTGAAAAGACTATCTTTTCTCCATTGAATTGCCTTTGCTCCCTTTCCAAAGGTCAGGTGACTGTATCTGTGTGGGTCTCTTTATGGGCTCTCCATTTTGTTCTATCGATCTATTTGTCTCTCTTTTCTCCAAGCGCACACTCTTTGATTACTGCAGTTTTATAATAAGCCTTAGAGCTAGGTGGTGTCAGTCCTCTGATTCTGTTGTTCTCCTTGAACCTCACGTTGGCCCTTCTAAGCCTTTTGCCTCTCCATATAAACTTTAGAATTGGTTTGTTGATATCTACAAAATAGCCTCCTGGTGCTTTGATTGAGATTGTGTTGAATGTAATCATTATATACATTTTTGGTGGGTCTCTACCTATCTCTACCTAGCAGTGGAATTGCTGAATTGTGGAGAAAGCATATGTTAAGCTTCCATTCAGTTTACGTTCAGTTTTCCAAAACAGGTTTTGCAAATTCACATACCAACCAGAAGTAGGTGGGAGTTTAAGTTGCTCTGTATCCTTGCAGTATTTAGTGTTTTTCCCTTTAGCTGTTTTGGTAGCTGTATAATGGTATCACGTTAAAATTATAGTTTGCATTTCCCTGGTGGCTAATGAAGTCGAGAACTTTTAAGATATTTATTGGATATCCTCTTTTGTTGAGTTTCTGTTCAAGTCTTTTGTTCATCATTTCTACAAAATATTCTTTTCCTTATCGATTTGAAGGGTTTTTCTTTTTCCTGTTCACAATGTGAGTCCTTTGTTGAGCATGTATTGCAAATGCTTCTTCCAATGTGTAGGTTCTATTTTTAATCTGCTAATAATGTCCCTTTGATGAACAGGAGTCTTCATTTTAATATTTTCCAACTGAAGTCATTTTTTTCTTTTATTATCAAAGTTTTTGTGTCTTGTTTAGGAAATCTTTGCCTCCTTCAAAAATTGGTGTTGAGAGCAAAATTTAGTCATCAGAATGGGGCTGTGTGTAATGGTAAATTTATTTATTCATATACCTATTCATGCCATAAATATTTAGTTCCTGGTATATTTATATAATGGAATACCATGCAGTAGTTTAAGTGAACTACAGCTGCATGTATTAACAAGAATGAATCTCAAAAGCATTATGCTGAATTAAAAGAGTCACAGAAGCATGGAGAATATATGATTATAGTAATATAGAGTAGAATAATAGTCAAAATTTAAAAAAATTTTAGTTTTATTTATTTATTTGGCTGAGTTGTGGCATGCAGGAACTTTGATCTTTGGTTTGGCATTCAAACTCTTAGCTGTGGCTTGGGGGTTCTAGCTCCCTGACCAGGGGTCGAACCCAGACCCCCTGGTGTTGGGACCACAGTCTGAGCCACTGAATCACCAGACTAATAGGCAAAATTAAACAATATGTTGTGTAGAAACTCATACGATTGTGGTATATCCTTCAAGAAAAATGAGGGAATTGTTGATGTAAAAGTCAGGTGTACAAATACCTCTTGGAGGATGCAGAGGCGTGTGGTCAGGGCGAGCACACAGGGACTTCTGACATGCTGATGAAGCTCTGTCTCCTAAGTTGGTTGGTGGCTCCAGGTGTTTATTTTACTACTTTTGTATCTGTACAGTCCATGCACTCTTTTGAATGTAGGATATGGTCACAGTAATAAAAGGGAAAACAAAAGATGAGCATTTAGATTGAAGGGACACCCTCAGTCTTATGCAGAATAGATACAAATATGTCCTCACACAGACGTAGCAGGGAGAACCACAGAATATCAGCAGCCTAGCATCACCAGAAAGACAGGTACCTAACAACAAGGATACTTTGACTGACAGCGGGCTTAGCAGTTGCCAGCAGCTATGTAATGACATCTCCAGACTGCTGAGGGAAAATAATTCCTTACCCACAGGTTATTCCCAAGACCTAAGGTGTAATAAAAGCAGCTTTTGGCTCCATCTCTTCATTCTTTCTGGGGATATTTCTCCACTGTTCTCCAGTAGCATATTGGGCACCTACTGACCTGGGGAGTTCATCTTTCATTATCCTATCTTTTTGCCTTTTCATACTGTTCATGGAGTTCTCAAGGCAAGAATACAAAGTGGTTTGCCATTCCCTTCTCCAGTGGACCACATTTTGTCAAAACTCTCCACCATGACCTGTCCGTCTTGGGTGGCCCTACACGGCATGGCTCATAGTTTCCTTGAATTAGACAAGGCTGTGATCCATGTGATCAGATTGGTTAGTTTTCTGTGATTGTGGTTTTCATTCTGTCTGCCTTCTGATGGAGAAAGATAAGAGGCTTATGGAAGCTTCCTGATAGGATAGACTGACTGAGGGGTAGACTGGGTCTTCTTCTGATGGGCAGGGCCGTGCTCAGTAAATCTTTAATCCAATTTTCTGTTGATGGGTGGAGTTGTGTTCCCTTCCAGATATTTCAGTTCAGTTCAGTTCAGTTGCTCAGTCGTGTCTGACTTTGCGACCCCATAAATTGCAGCACGCCAGGCCTCCCTGTCCATCACAAATTCCCAGAGTCTACCCAAATCCATGCCCATCGAGTCGGTGATGCCATCCAACCATCTCATCCTCTGTCGTCCCCTTCTCCTGCCCTCAATCCCTCCCAGCATCAGGGTCTTTTCCAATGAGTCAATGCTTCGCATGAGGTGGCCAAAGTATTGGAGTTTCAGCTTCAGCATCAGTCCTTCCAATGAACACCCAGGACTGATCTCCTTTAGGATGGACTGGTTGGATCTCCTTGTAGTCCAAGGGACTCTTAAGAGTCTTCTCCAACACCACAGTTCAAAAGCATCAATTTTTCGGCACTCTGCTTTCTTCACAGTCCAACTCTCACATCCATACATGACCACTGGAAAAACCATAGCCTTGACCAGACAGACCTTTGTTGGCAAAGTAATGTCTCTGCTTTTTAAAATGCTGTCTAGGTTGGTCATAACTTTCCTTCCAAGGAGTAAGTGTCTTTTAATTTCATGGCTGCAGTCACCATCTGCAGTGATTTTGGAGCTCCCCAAAATAAGTCTGACACTGTTTCCACTGTCTCCCCATCTATTTCCCATGAAGTGATGGGACCAGATACCATGATCTTAGTTTTCTGAATGTTAAGCTTTAAGTCAACTTTTTCACTCTCCTCTTTCACTTTCATCAAGAGGCTCTTTAGTTATTCTTTGCTTTCTGCCATAAGGGTGGTGTCATCTGCATATCTGAGGTTATTGATATTCCTCCTGGCAATCTTGATTCCAGCTTGTGCTTCTTCCAGCCCAGCATTTCTCATGATGTACTCTGCATATAAGTTAAATAAGCAGGGTGACAATATACAGCCTTGAGTACTCCTTTTCCTATTTGGAACCAGTCTGTTGTTCCATGTCCAGTTCTAACTGTTGCTTCCTGACCTGCATACAGGTTTCTCAAGAGGCAGGTCAGGTGGTCTGGTATTCCCATCTCTTTCAGAACTTCCCACAGTTTATTGTTCTGGGGCCAAACTGTGGTGGAGGTAATGAAGATAATGGTGACCTCCCTCAAAAGATCCCGTGCATGTACTGTTACACTCAGTGCCCCCAGCCCTGCCGCAGGCCACCACCATCCCACGCCTCCACTGGAGACTCTGGGACAGCCACAGGCAAGTCCGGGACAGTCTCCTGTGGGGTCACTGCTCCTTTCCCCCGGTTCTGGTGCACAAGGTTCTGTTGTGCCCTCCAAGAGTTTATTTCCCGGTCCTGTGTAAGTTCTGAAAAGGAAGAAAGGAAGCTTCGAAGAGAAAGCTGAATTTGATGAAGGAGGCACTCTTTGATCAGAGAACAAGTAGCAAGGATACTTTAGGCAGAAAGTATCGTTGCTTCTGTAAAGGCATACAGATGGATAATAACTGAAAACTCAGAGAAATGAAAGTCACCTAATAGCTTTAGAAAATAAGGTCAACAAACAAACAAGAATGTGATATTAAAATGAAACCAATTTTGGACTTCCCTGGTGGTGCAGAGGACAGGAGTCTGCCTGTCAACGCAGGGGACGTGGGTTCGCTCCCTGGGCCCGGAAGATCCCACATGCTGTGGAGCAACTAAGCACCTGTGCTGCAACTACTGAGCTCGCGCTCTGGAGCCCATGCTCTGCAACAAGAGAAACCACTGCAGTGAGAAGCCCGTGCACCACAGCGAACTAAAGTCCCCACTGGTTGCAACTAGAGAAAAGCCACATGCAGCAACGACGACTCAGCACAGCTGAAAATAAATAAACAAAATTATTCTTAAAAAATTACAAAATGAAGCCAGTTTTATGATTTTGCACTGGGTTGAGTAAGATACTAAGCAAAATCCATAAGTTTGCTCATTGAAGTAAGTTTATGGGACTTCCCTGATGGTCCAGTGGTTAAAAAACTCCACACTCCCAATGCAGGGAACATGGGTTTGATCCCTGACCAATCTAGACAGCATATTAAAAAGCAGAGACATTACTTTGCCCATTCAGGCAAAGATGGGCTCAATAAAGGACAGAAATGGTATGAACCTAACAGAAGCAGAAGATATTAAGAAGAGGTGGCAAGAATACACAGAAGAACTATATAAAAAAAGATCTTCACGACCCAGATAACCACGATGGTGTGATCACTCACCTAGAGGCAGACATCCTGGAAAGTGAAGTCAAATGGGCCTTAGGAAGCATCACTAGGAACAAAGCTAGTGGAGGTGATGGAATTCCAGTTGAGCTATTTCAAATCCTGAAAGATGATGCTGTGAAAGTGCTGCACTCAATATGCCAGCAAATTTGGAAAACTCAGCAGTGGCCACAGGACTGGAAAAAGTCAGTTTTCATTCCAATCCCTAAGAAAGGAATCCCAAAGGATGCTCAAACTACCACACAATTGCACTCATCTCACACGCTAGTAAAGTAATGCTCAAAATTCTCCAAGCCAGGCTTCAACAGTATGTGAACCATGAACTTCCAGATGTTCAAGCTGGATATAGAAAAGGCAGAGGAACCAGAGGTCAAATTGCCAACATCCGTTGGATCATAGAAAAAGAAAGAGAATTCCAGAAAACATCTACTTTTGCTTTATTGACTATGCCAAAGCCTTTGACTGTGTGGATCACAGCAAACTGTGGAAAATTCTTAAAGAGATGGGAATATCAGACCACCTGACCTGCCTCCTGAGAAATCTATATGCAGATCAGGAAGCAATAGTTAGAACTGTAAATGGAACAACAGACTGGTTCCAAATCGGGAAAGGAGTACATCAAGGCTGTATACTGTCACCCTGCTTGTTTAACTTATATGCAGAGTACATCATGCGAAATGCCAGTCTGGATGAAGCACAAGCAGGAGTCAAGATAGCTGGGAGAAATATCAATAACCTCAGTTACTCAAATGACACCACCCTTATGGCAGAAAGCAAAGAACTAAAGAGCCTCTTGATGAAAGTGAAAGAGGAGAGTGAGAAAGTTGGCTTAAAGCTCAACATTCAGAAAACTTAGATCATGGCATTTGATCCCATCACTTCATGGCAAGTAGATGGGGAAACAACAGAAACTTTATTTCCATTGTGAGTGACATTATTTTTAGGGACTCAGTGAGTGTCTTTATTTTTAGGGGCTCCAAAATCACTGCAGATGGTGACTGCAACCATGAAATTAAAAGACACTTGCTCCTTGGAAGAAAAATTATGACCAACCTGGACATCATATTAAAAACCAGAGACATTACTTTGCCAACAAAGGTCCATCTAGTCAAAGCTATTGTTTTTCCAGTAGTCATGTATGGATGTGAGAAAGAAAGGTGATGGATGGATAAAGAAAGGTGAGTGCTGAAGAACTGATGCTTTTGAACTGTGGTATTGGATAAGACTCTTGAGAGATGCCAGAATGCTTTGAGAACATGAATGTCACACTTTATAGCCAGTGATGTGTTTCACTGGTTGTAAAACACAAAAAAAAGCCAATTCAGGGCACTTTCATGACAAGTTGGACTTAATACTTTAGCATGACTGTTGATGTATAGCATGAAAGGATTCTGAGAGCCTCATTTTGTTCTCTGGGAAGAGTAGCATACTAACTTCAGACTTTTGTTAAGTACACATGGTTAAAAATATACTTGACAATAGAAACACAATGTAGGACTTCCTTGGTGGTTCAGTGGTTAAGAATCCACCTGCCAAAGCAGGGGACACGGGTTTGATCCCTGGGCCAGGAAGATTCCACATGCCATAGAGCAGCTAAGGCCAGGTGTTACACCTACTGAGCCCATATGCCCAGAGCCTGCACCCCACAACAAGAGAAGCCACAGCAGTGAGAAGCCCATGCACCACAATGAAGAGTAGCCCCCACTCACTGCAGCTTGAGAAAGCCCGTGTGCAGCAATGAAGACCCAGGGCAACCAAAAATAAAATCAAATAAAAAAGAAATAAAATAATATATACTTTTCAAACTAAAAGAAGAAACTAAGAGAATAAAAAAATATCACAGGTAGGAAATAAGCAAAAAGAAGTATGAAAAATGCATGATAAATAGAAAACCAAGAATTATCTGGTAGAGACAAGTCTCCGTAACAAGCCATCATGATAAACTTGGACAGTTAAACCATATATTGAATTATATACTAATGAGCAGAGTAACAAATTAATACTTATGAAAAATTAACAAAATCTGGCTCTGTGCTATTCTCAAAGAAGAAAGGTTGAAAGTGAAAAGGATATTCAGGCAAAACAGAAAGTGGGCATAGCAGAGGTTGCATTGAGGTGGAAATAACCCAGGCTGAAGGCCTCTAGAGGGGAGTGGGGTGGTTGGGTGGTGGAGGAGCTAGTGAGGAAGTGATGGAAGACAAGGATGAGAGGTCATGTGCAGACCTTTAGGAAGAACATTCCAAGGGTCCTCAGGGAGGAAGAAGTTTAACATGTTCGAGGAGCAGAAAGGCCAGGGAAGTGCTGAAAGAGTGGTGCAAGAAATAGATCAGGAAGGACCTGGGAGGATATTTGCATTTTATTTTTAGTGCAGTGGGGGTCAATTGAAGAGTTTCCAGTAGGTGAGTCATATGATCTTTTAAAAAATATTTACTTCTATCTATTTCTATTTATTTATTTGGCTGTGGTGGGTCTTAGTTGTAGCGCGCGGGATCTTTACTCTTTGTTGGGGCATGCCGAATCTTTAGTTGGGATGAATGGGATTGAGTTCCCTGATCAAGGATCGAAGAGTGCAGAGTTTTAATCACTGGATCACCAGGGAAGTCCCCTCTCCTAAATATTTCAGTAATCATCTTCTAATAATAAGAATATTGTCTTACACAACCATATTAAATTTTCAAAAGTCTTCAATATGATCTAATATCCAGTCCATGTTTAAATCCTCCTAGTTATTCCCAAAGCACCTTTCTTGGTTGTTCATTTTTTTCAAGCCCACATTTACCAAGTTTCTCTCATCACATCTGGTTATAAAGGATCTTTAGTCTATTTAAATATGGACCAGTTGTCTCAGTTCTTTGTGTGACACTGATATTTTGTTTTTGTTTTTAAAATCAACTGTATTGGGGTATAATTTAGATTTTGTAAATTGCAGTCATTTCACATGTACTGTTCATACCTTTGACAGATGCAAGGATCAGTTAATAATCATCACGCCAGTCAAGATACAAATTTCTATCATCCTAAAAAGCTCCTCTGTGCCCCTCTGTAGTCATTCTCCCTCTCTGCTCCTGGGCCCAGGCAACCATTGATCTGCTTTCCACTATTGTATTGATTTCCTGAAGAGGCAAGACCAGTTTGTCTTGTAGAATGTCCCACATGTCCAATTACATCCTTGTCATGTTATTATCTTGATGTCCTAGCTATCGAATTTTCTGTGCATTGAAGGTAGGACTAAAGGCTTAATTGTGCTTAGTCGCTAAGTCATGTCCGACTCTTTGAGAGCCCAGGGACCACGGCCCTCCAGGCTCCTCTGTCCATGGGATTCTCCAGGCAAGAATACTGGAGAGGGTTGCCATGCCCTCCTCCAGGGGATCTTCCCGACTCAGGGGTCAAACTGGCATCTCTTATGTCTCCTGCATTGGCAGGCAGGTTCTTCACCACTAGTGCCACCTGGGAAGCCCCAAAGCCTTCATTTAGGGGCAGGTTAAATACTCCACAGGTGGAGGAAATGCTTCACAGGTGAAATGGAGTGCTCCTGTGGCATCACCTCAAGAGGCCCAGTGCCACGTGTACCACTGTTAGGGATGCCAAGCTTGCTCCCTTGGTTGAGCTGTGGCCTCGGCTCCTGAGTGATACTAATCTGCATTCAAGGTTGGGAGTCGTTGCAATGAAGGAAAGATAGAGCCTCCCAAAGTCCATCAACTAAAGAGGAGGAACAGTTTCCAGCCTCTGGGAGTGATCACACTACTATAGGGACCCTGCAGTGGCAGTGGAATAAAATTTGAAGTTACTGTTCTCTTTTATCCACATGCATCCCTACTCATGCATGTATGTATGTACGTGTACACACATATATTACAGACGTGAGATACTCTTCCTGTAACAGATCCAGTGACACCACAGGAATCAAAGAAGCATACTTTGGGACTTCCCTAGTGGTCCAGGGGTTAAGACTCTGCACTTCCAATGCAGGGGATGTGGATGCTGTCCTGGCCAGGGAGCTAAGATTCCTCATGCCACGTGGCCAAGAAAAGAGAATGAAAGAAAGAAACGTACCTCCTCCTTACTCCCACTCCCACACCAGTTCCCTAGCACAGTGCCCCCCACTGGAAGCGCTCCCGTGCGATTCCCCAGGCTCCTTTCTGGGCACTTTGAGCACCTTCACACACACCCGTACTTTTGTTCCTGCAAAAATGAGATCAGGTTACCTAATTTGATATTTTTTAAAAATTTAATAGTTTTCATGGCTAATGCTTCTTTTTAACAGCTATTCAGTGTACTCAGATGTTTGGTATGGCTCATTCTCTGGTTTACTTAGCTTTTCCCGTATATAGACATCCTTTTCTGGTGACTTTTGTTTGAATTGATGTAAAAACTCTTAGAGCAGTAACCCCCAAACACAAAGTTTAAACGAGCATAATTAAAACTATGACTCAGAATCACATTCAAATTTAGTGAAGAACTTCAGTCACTGCTGTCTTATAAAAGTCACAAAACTTTGTTTATCAATCTGGAAGCATTTCTGCTTCAGGGGGAAAAAAATGAAGAAATATTATTCTGGAAAATAAGTGTGTTTGCTATGGGAAACTATGAAAGGAACAGGGGTGTGATCATTCTTGAGTGGGAGGAAAAGAATTAACAACAGCTCATTAGAGTGAAGAAAAAGGAGCCAGGAGGGGCGCGGTGGCAAGCAGACACCCCCTCACTCCTTTTCTGACTCCCTTCCTTGCTTTATTTTGAGACAAGAGTGGTTATGCATGTGTACATCACTCGGGGTGACTAAGCTGAAGGTGGTGTAGAAGGTGACAGTGTCTCTCCTCCATCACTGGCCTTATGAGCAAGCGATTTGAAGGAGAAATCAAGCCAGAAGCTGAAATTTCATGAAATCGCCACCACTGTTGTGGAAGTGTCACCTGCTTCTGAGAACTCCCAGTTGGTGGTGAACCCAGCAGGTAGATTTCCAGGCTGGAATGTCATTGTGTAAGGGTTCAATTAGATGCTCGTTCCATCTGAAATAAAAATGAAACTGTGCTCTAGCTCACCCTTCACCAGCTGCCTCCAGCAGCGTGTGGAAATGATCGATTGGTTCAGAGCCTGATGGAAATGCTGAGTTACCCAAAGGTAACAGCTGATGTCTGGATTCAAGAGGTCCTGAGAGAATCCTCTGATGCTCGAGACTGGCACTTTGCCCAAGCCTAGCTAGTCAGAGTTAATATTAATACTATAGTTTACCAGGCTTATTATACCGAACATGCTTGTTTAGAAACATGGCTGCCCGGGGTTCACTGGTGGATTAGTTCTCCTAAGAAACAGATGAGAAGAAAGAAAAACAATCAGCCATTCCTAGTCAGGCAGTTCAATTTCCCCAGAATTTTTTTCTTTGCTAGTAAATGATTAGAGGGACATTGTAGGAGACATGTCTGGGAAAACACTCAACATACGTCATGTGCTAATCCTAAGGGACCCAGGACTTCCTGTGGCTTCTGTCTGGGTGCTGCTCTGCTCTGCACAGTACTATGGTCACACAGTCAAAGGCTGCAGGGAAACTCAGCTGGGAAAATGCAGATGTGGGCATTAAGAGGCCATTCCAACCACTGCAGGCAAGTTTTATTTTTTCTTTTTAACTTTTTGTTGTTGTTGTTGAAGTACAGTTGATTGCCGGGAGAAAGATCAACAGCCTCAGATATGCAGATGATAGCTCTCCAATGGCAGAAAGAGAAGAGGAACTAAAGAGCCTCTTGATGAAAATGAGAGGAGAGTGAAAAAGTTGGCTTAAAACTCAACCTTGATAAAACTAAGATCATGGCATCTGGTCCCATCACTTCATGGCAAATAGATGGGGAAATAATGGAAACAGTGAGAGATTTTATTTCTTTGGGCTCCAGAATCACTGCAAATGGTGACTACAGACTTGAAATTAAGACGATTGCTCCTTGGAAGAAAAGTTATGACCAACCTAGACAGCATATTAAAAAGCAGAGACATCACTTTGGCAACAAAGTTCCATATAGTCAAAGCTATGGTTTTTCCAGTAGTCATGTATGGATGTGAGAGTTGGACTGTGAAGAGGCTGAGCACTGAAGAATTTATGCCTTTGAACAGGGGTGTTGGAAAAGACTTTTTATTAGACTTTTTATTTTGTATTGGGATATAGGCAATTACCCCTGGAGAAGGAAATGGCAATCCACTCCAGTACTCTTGCCTGGAAAATCCCATGGACAGAGGAGCCTGGTGGACCACAGTCCCTGGGGTAGCAAAGAGTCAGACACGACTGAGCAACTTTACTTACTTATAGGCGATTAACGGGCTTCCCTGGTGGCTCAGTTGGTAAAAAATCCACCTGCAGTGCGGGAGACCTGAGTTTGATCCCTGGGTTGGGAAGATCCCCTGGAGGAGGGCATGGCAATCCACTCCAATGTTCTTGCCTGGAGAATCCTCATGGACAGAGGAGCCTGGTGGGCTATAGTCCACAGGGTCGCAAAAAGTCAGACAGGACTGAGTGACTAAGTAAAGCACAGTAGCTGATTAACAATGTGGTAGTCTCAGGTGAACAGCCAAGGGACTCAGCCACATGTATCCATTCTCCCCCAAGCTCCCCTCCCATCCAGGCGTCCATGTAACATTCATGCAAGTTTTATGCTTCATTTTTTTCTAAACACTTCATAGAGGGCCCATGGGTAGTTAAAATTTCTTCTTTCTCCATTCTAGAGAACAGGTTAAGGTGGTTAGGAGGGAGAGCTGGTTAAGAGGCAAAACGCCTTTGTGGGTGTCCTGTGAGCTACCTGCCTCTGGAAGATCACTGCCTTCTTTCATCCCACGTTGTGTGTTTAACTCTCACCCTGTCTCTGCTGAATAACGCCAAGCCACAGGGTTGGAGTGATAGCACAATGGTTCTGATCTCCCAACCCTAGTGGCTAGAGACCAGCTAGCTACGGCTTGGTCCTGCGCCAGAAAGTCCAGTCCTATTACCAAGGTTCCTTATCACTCATGTTCCTGGTAGCAGGGGCTTCATCCAGCTGTGCTATTTCATTAAGTCTGGAGACTAACTGTGACTCATCGTGGAGGGCGAGTGAGCGAGCCCCAGGCTACTTTAATAGCAGCCTAGTGGATTTTCTGTGGCCACTTATGTCTGTTTGGAAACAGGCCAGTCTTGAAGTGAGCAATCCCTGGCCCAGAAGTGGCTCAGCGTCCACACAGCACCACTGACCCCTGTGGAACCCTCTGGACCACGTACCTTCCCGACATCACCTCCCAGGTAGAACACAGGACTGTCTCACAGAGACACGAGATCACGCGCACATTTAGAAGGCCCTGAGAGTAGACAGCAGGGAGACAGCCAGGGAGGGGAGAGCAGGGACCCAGGCTCAGGAACAGGAGAACCTGCTCCCTGTAGTCTGGACCCTCCCGCGGGACAGGCACAGGCAGATGGTGCTCACAGCTAGTCCTCGACCCTGAGCACACGGTAACTGCTCTGTGAATGTTTGGGGAATGAACGAAGAGATGAGAGAAGGACCAGAAAGCATCTGGCCAGCGAGGTGAATAGTGTGCACACATGTGCTCAGTTGTGTCCAACTCTGCGACCTCGTGGACCGTAGCCTTGGGCTTCCCAAGTGGCTGAATGGTAAAGAACCCACCTGCCAATGCAGGAGATGCAGGTTCGATCCCTGGGTCAGGAAGATCCCTTGGAGAAGGAAATGGTGACCCACTCCAGTATTCTTGCCTGGAGAATCCCATGGACAGAGGAGACTGGTGGGCTATAGTCCACGGAATTGCAAAGAGTCAGACACGACTGGGCGACCAAGCACGAGTGACTGGGTTCTTTACCAGCTGAGCCACTGGGAAAGCCCAAGATGACAGCCAAAAAAACAAATGCTACAGTACAGTACCGCTCAAAATTTCCATCAAAGCTTGCTCCCTAGAGAAGTTTAGAGGGAATGCTCATCTTGGGGTTGAGGGGGGAGTCTGGAGTGTAGCCCGGGGGACCAGAAAGGACACTCAGCCGTGTGTGACCGGCAGGGTCACACAGCTGTCACATTCTCGCCCCGAGGTCCTTCTGTGGATGACAGTTGGTCCAGCTCCTGCACTTCCTCCGAGACACAGAAGCCTTTTATAACTCCTGTACCCTGGGAGTCCTCTGAGCTCCTGCAGGTCCTCAGGGACTGTGGCCCCAACAGCCAGATTTGCTTCCGTCCTCCCACGTTTCCTTTCCTGGCGGAGATTGTTGGATTTTGTCTTCTCTGGAGACGTTGACTTCTTGCCTCGGAGGTGTGGCCCTCTCCTGGGATGGTGACAAGATGGTCATCATTGGTCAGCATAGCAAGCACCAGGAATGCTAAGGAGGCAGATGGGGCTTGTGCAAGGGGTGCAGGTTGTGTGAATTAGGACAGCAAAGTGGGGGAATTTCTTAACAAGCTGTTGACCGTCAAAATCAACTGACAAGGGGACTTCCCTGGCGGTCCAGTGGCTAAGACTCTGCACTCCCGGTGCAGGGGGCCTGGATTTGATCCCTCGTCAGGGAACTAGACCCCATGTGCTGCAGCTAACAGTTCGCATGCCACAACTAAAGATGCTGCTTGCTGCAAATAAGACCTGGCATAGCCATACAAATAAATATGAAAAGAAAAACAGTCAACTGACAATAGTGTGAAGTCTGCTTAGAAGGACTATAAGATGAGAAAAACCCCTCATCCGTGCGGACTCCATAAGCAGGTGCCTGTCTGAAGGCAGAGGACGAGCCGGGTGATCTTGTCAGGCTCCCAAGACAGCACAGTTCCCCAGCCCCTGGCTCATCCAGCACCTCTTGCCGTGTTGTGGTGGCCCAGTTTCAAACAAATCATTTGATCTTATTTTTGAGGCTGGGAAATGTAGGTCACGACATGTCGGACCATTTTGCCCAAAGTGAAACCTTTGTCAGCTGTCTGCTGTCCTCAGAGGAGAGGGCAAAATTGGCAAAGTTCTGGCTTCGGGCTTATAATTAGCCCCCAGAAAATGATGACAGATCACCCTGCTATGCTGAGGCCAATCCTTTTTTCCCAGGGACCAGACACAAAATCCCTGCACCAGCTGCGCCAGCCCTGTTTATCGTTCTCTTGCTGCCTGAGCTCCAGGGCTGTGGGAAGAGCTGACTGGACTCCTCCTGACGCTGCTCTCCAAGCAGGGGTTCCCACGGGGGTGGGGAGGGCCCTCATCCAGCTGAAGCCCACGGGCTCAGCTCTGGGAGGCCACTGAACCCTGGCTTGCGTCCCTGGATCCTGGTGGAGCTCGGAGGTCACAGGGGTTAGCTCATGGCTGCAGGTGTCTTAGAGATCCAGGGAGATGGGTCAGGTTAGGGGCTCCTGATGACTTGTCCATAGGTCATGGCTGCTCTCGCTTATATCTGAGTATTTCAGGCCATCTGGTTGACCCTGGATTTTCTGGGGTGACTCTTGGATTGGGAGGGATGTGCTCTCAACACAGATGTTTTCAATGGAAAGAAATGCCCTTGCTTGGGGCAACAGGTTTCTCTGCTGGAAGTCGGTCCATGGCCTGTTGCTTTTCTGTAGTCAGGCCTCGTCTGCCCACCTCTCCGCCTGGTTTCTGTTCTATCAGCAGCCGCGGTGTGGACTCCGGGGCCCCACCTCCTGCAGACAGGCCCTCTAGGGGTTCAGCCTTGCCTCCCAGCTGGTGGAGGCAGGGGTCCAGCTCCCTGCTACTGCTGGTTCTGGCCACCCCACAGCCCTCTGCTTGGTCTGACGGCTCATCCTTCCCCTGTGTTGAGTTTCTGCTCTGAATCATGGGGAGGGCACCCTGCTTTCACAGTTGGACACTAAATCGTGTGCCTAGAGATTTTTCTACCCACTTGGGTGTCTGGTGAAGACACAGATCGGGCCAAATATTCTCATTAAAAAGGGAAACAGAAGGAAGAGATGGAAAGACAAGTAGTTTTTGGAGCAGCGGCTCCCGGGGAGGCTGGATAGCAAGGTGGGGAGCAGGCGAGCAAGGGGGTGATCACCAGAGAGAGTCCAGGCTCAGTCCCTCCCGTGAGGACTCTGGGTACCAGGTTCCCTCAGAGCCGTCTGGAATGAAGCTGCAGCCGGCAGTCACTTCACCAGAAGCTGAGTGGGCGGGGGTGAGCGCCCCACTCCCTCAGTGGCTCCGTGATCTGGGAGCTACTGTGGAGAGGAAGAGCCAGACGCAGAAAGGACACGGAGGGACAGGGAAGAAGGGAGCCCAGGGGCGGTTCCGGGGGAGAAAGCAGGGGAGCTGTGGGCACTTGCTGTGCTCAGAGGAGAAACCCCTGTAGTCTGGCAAAGAATAAGTAATTCTAGCTTCCACCAGGCTGGAAGGAGACCCCCAAGAGTGGGGCCGGTCCCCCAGGACCCAGCTCAGTGCAGACCCAGAGCGGGGCTCAGAGAACCCTGCCTCGCCTGGGTGATCACTCCCCCCGCAGGGCTGCCCCTCACCAGGTCAGGGGTGTTTAACCCCCAGAAACACCAGCAGGCTCCTTCTCAGGATGTTTGAACTCAGAACCTGAAACCGTTGCGTGAACACCTGTCCACAAAGGAACATACTTTTGGTAACGCTGTTCAAAAGCTTTGTAGTAGGTTCTGCAGATAAATTAGGGGTTGCTGGATCCAAGCTCAACCTAAAAGCAACTGCCTTTTGGTAAAACAGCAACAAACAACTTGGGGGAAAATAACCAAATATTTCCCAGACTTCAATACAGGTCTGTATTGAGCAAGAAAGGAGGACAGACATAGGCAGTGTACACGGATTGAAGACTCCGTGCTTTAAAGACGTCAGCCCTCCCCTAATTAACCTAGAGAGTCCATACAGTCTCAGCTGGGTCTGTCGTGTGGGACTCCAGGATCTGACTCTGGATTGTGTGCAGAAACGTGAAAGCCCTCTCAGGGTCGGGGTCGTGGTTCCCTCCTGGGGAGAAGCAAGAGGATGCATGGGGTGGGGGCTGCACAGCTCCTCTAAGGAAACGGCAGCCTTCTCTCTCCTCTCCCTTCATCTGGGCACTGGTGACTCTGGTGTTTATTTTCTAACCAGTAGATGAGATATTAAAAAACATGAAAAATAAAAACAGCAGGAGAGAGGATTATCTGCAGAGGAACTGGACTAAAGAGGACAAGGAGTGAGGAGGCTACTCTGCGATCCAGGCGAGAAGTGCTGAGGGTCAGAATACTGGCCAGACAGTAGAGCGCCAAGGGGACATCATGGAGTCCCGAGTGGTGGCCCCCAGGGTTAGACCCCAGGGTGGTAGACCCCTGGGTTAGACCCCAGGGTTGGGCCTCAGAGTATACTTCAGGTTTAGATCTCAGGGTGGTGGACCCCAAAGTTAAACCCCAAGGTTATACCTCAAGGTTAGACCCCAGGACATCTGCAACTGATGCTGCACTTAATGAGGGCCAGGGAACTGTCTAGAACATCCAGTGACTCCTAGGTTTCCAGCCAGGGGACCGGATGGCCCGTGGTGGGTGGGTAGCAGGGGAGTGGGTTGGAAGGGATGATACATTATGTTTGGGGAAAATTGAATTTGGGGTACTTGTGCAAACACCCGAGTGGATAGTCTAGTAAGATGGAAGGATTATAGCTCCGTGGAGGAGTAGCCAGCGGCCTCTGAGAAACGTCCAGCTACTAGATTGTTACAAGTGTTTCCTTCCTCTCTCTACTTGTCAGGAGGGACCCGAAGATCCCCCGGGCGCTGGTAATTTTGCAGACTGAGTCAGTGGATGGCCCTTCTCTTGTGGTTCATCTTTCTTCACCTAAGAAGAGAGTTTAATGATTTTTCAAGCTCCTTTTCCCTCAGTTACAATATGGAACTGCTCAGCTTGGTACTTAAGAAACTCATTTCCCACACAAAGCTTATTAGAATCTAATTCCTTCACTCACTATAAAACAGCAATGCAATAAGCTCAGTTTCCCTGGCTAAGTGGAGGAGAGCAGCTCTGACAGCTGCAAGCAAACAGGAAAGGCGGAGGGAATGAAGGAAAACACAATCCGTACTCCGGGCCCTGGGGAGCTTGGTGGGAGGCATTCTGGCTGCTCTGTGAGGACACATCTGGGACTCACAGCTAGCCTGGGGCAGGAGGACATGGGATGGCTGGGAGTGAAGGGACCATCCATCACCGGTCCAGCCCAGGGAGGTGGAATGACTTGCTAAGGGGACGTGGCAGGAGGGACATTCAGGGCTGGGACTGGGGACAGAGACGTGCTGATGCCCCCGGTTTAAGAAGCACTTGTGGCCCTAGGAGTGACCATCTCCTTAAAAACAAGAAGAATAAAAGGAGGGAACTTCCCTGGTGGTCCAGTGGTTTAGACTTTGCCTTCCAAGGCATGGGATTCAGGATCCATCCCTGGTTGGGGAACTAAGATTTCACATGTCTCAGGACAATGAAGCCTGTGCACTCCGGAGCCTGTGGGCAGCAACTAAGACTTGATGCAGCCAAAAATTAAAAAATATTTTTTAAAAACCCAAGAATATAAAAAGAACAGTAATAAACCCTTCACCTGGATTCACCTATTGTTAACATTTTAACTCATCTGCTCTGCTGCTCTATCATTCTCTCTCTCCCTCTCCCCACATCTCAATTTTCTGAACCATTTGGGAGTAGGTTCCATCCACCGAGAACCTTTACTCCAAAATACTTCAGTGTATATTTCCTAAGAACAGGTATATTCTTTTACATAACCAAAGTCATCAAGTGCATGAATTTTCATAGACCTGTAATTTTAACTTAAACCACTGTTCATTTTCAAATTGTCAGTTGACCAAGAGCAAGCTTTCTAGCATTTCTCTCACTCCAGGACAGGAGCTTGCATTCAGTTATGTCTGTTTTGCTTCTTTAATCTAGAAGTTTCTTCTTTGCAATGCTGCACACACGTGACCTTGGAGGTCTTCACATCCTGCATGGGCAGATTTGACTTGCAGAGGACAGAGTACTCTCAATGAGTCTCATCAGACAGGGATTTGGCAAAGGGTATTAAATTGCCTATAGAATCACAGCAACATCTAAGGTAACGGGTTATAAACAGAAGCCTCCCACTTCACAATCATCTGTCTAGGTCCTGAATCACATGAAAAGATCAAAATCGCTGCCCAGTGTCCTGCCTCTGGACACCCATGGGCTAGTGAACAGACACGGGGAGGGGCAGCCTTTGCACATGCTGATGCAGAAAAACCCATCGCCTGGGTAGGTGTGCTCACAGACAGGCTTGGTGGGCAGTAGCAATGCAGTCCACGCCTCACACTCCCCACATGGCCCACATCCACAGTCTTGGCTGCAAGGAGTCTGGGAACGGTGGTCTCCTGTCTACCATCCTCCATCGCATCCTCCTGCCTTCCTTGGCTTCCTCAGTTGACCAAACAGCAACCCTCTAAGAATTCAGGTGCGCCCCTGGCCCACACCCTCCTCCTCGCCTCAAACAAATCCAAGAGCACTCCACCCGCCTCCCCTCCGTCTTGTAATGAAAGTTCCAGCGATCAGAGAGAAGCTGGCTTTGAGACCATCCGTTAGAGCTCAGACCTTGGGAATAGCCTTGGGTTCTGTACTTCTCTCCAAAGTCCTGGTTTTAAGAGAGGAGAACCAATAGGAGAAGCATGGACCAGGGTCAGTAGATGAAAGCATCTTTTGAGGGCATCATGGCCACACACAGCCTGGCAGGTAAGATCAAGCAGTTACATTGCGAAGGGAGGGCAGACCCGAGGAGGCTGGAAGCCCTTGGCTCAGCATCCGAGGCTGGGCTGGGTCAGTGTTGCAGAGGCATATCTGGGGTTCTGAGGCAGACGGCTCCTTAGTGCTTGGGGCAGTGGGGACCAGGGGGCGAGGAGGAGTGGGCACTGAGGCCATGCTGATGGAATATTCAGGGCCAGCCACTCTTTTCTTTTTTTTTAGTTTAATACTATTTATTTGGCTGCATCGGGCCTTAGTTGTGGCATGCAGGATCTTCCATTGTGATGCAGGGGCGTCTCTCTAGTTGTGGCGCTCCGACTTAGCTGCCTTGCAGCATGTGGGTTCTTACCTCCCTGGCCAGGGATCAAACCCATGTCTCTTGCATTAGAAGGCAGATTGGTAACCACAGGACCATCAGGGAAGTCCCAGCCACTCTTGTTTTGGAATTCTGCAGGCCGCTTCTTCCTCTTGGCTCCCTCATCTTCCTGCTCCACCTTCCCCAAGTCCAGTGAGCCCCTCTGAGTCACCCACCTGCACTTATAAAGCTGGGAGCTGCCTTCCAGGGAGGGGAGTTCTAATCTTGGCTTTGCCACTCGATCAAGTCACTAAACTTCACAACCGGTAAATGTGTGTGAAACCAAATCATAAACTATTGATGACAAATATGAGGGATTATTGTCATTATTGACTTTGAACTTTTATAGCTCCACTTTAGCACCAAATATATTATAGGGATCTTCGGGATCTCAGAGTCGGACACGACTGTGTGACTAACTTTCACTTTCACTCTTCATACTGTAGTGAAAAGTGTTGGTCAGTCACTCATATCTGACTCTTTGCCACCCCATGGACTGTAGCCTGCCAGGCTCCTCTGTCCCTGGAATTCTCCAGGCAAGAATACTGGAGTGGGTTGCCATTTCCTTTTTCAGGGGATCTTTCCGACCCAGCAATTGAACCCGAGTCTCCTGCATTGCAGGCAGATTCTTTACCATCTAAGATACCAGAGAAGCCCCACATATACTCTGAGCAGGTCATAAATATTAAAAACAAAAACAGTAATGCCACGACGACATGCTGACAAGGAGCACTGCCCCATGCGCCCGCTGCCCCTCCTGTCGTAGGGACTCGGCCTCGGCTAGGAACGCGCCATCAAAGTTCACCCACTCTGAAGATTCTGGAAGAGAAAGTTCAGTCACTGCCGACAGCCTGGCCACTTCCAGTTCTCATCTAGGGAAAATGACTCACGCAGCAATTATTTTCGAGATGGGGAAGAGAGAAAGGAAATGAATAATTAGGAGCAATTGAAGAGATGCAAATTTCCCTTTGCTCAGAGCTGGTGGATCAAGATGCTTCTTTTCATTCCATTTAATTTCAAGTGAATGAGGAGAGGGGGTTGGAGGACAGGAAAAGCAAGACGCGAACAAGAGAGATAAGAGGAAAAGAAAAACAAACTTCCCGCCACAGGAAAGGCAAGCCATTGCTGTTCTATCATAAAAGTAAAACTGCAAGAAATGACCGTGGGCAAGGGAGGATCCTAATCCTTTATGGGAATCCCGGTGTCCACAAGGGGAGGGCGCCCGCTGTCTCTGGGTTCTTGTTATGTGGCTCCTCTCGCTCCACCCTTGTCTCCCCTGAACTCCCAGCTCCCCCACGTGGACTGTGGGATGGTGAGCAAGTGACCACAGTCTCAGCATGCAGCCCGTTATTTTCTGATCAAAGTCCTTTAGTGAAAACAGTTTCACTTTGCTGACTTGCTCTGGGGCAGGCACCACACTGGGCACCTTGTGGGTGTTTGGCTTCCCGGCTGGAGCTTCCACAGGGGGCCCAGAAGGAGGGCTGTCGGCTTGCCTGCAAGACCCCTGGAGCCCCACAGTCTCTTTGCAGGGGGGTTTTGGGGAGGGGCACCCTCAAGGTTCAAGGGCTGCTGCTCAAGTTTGGGGCCAGGGCAGAGAGTTTCTGGGAAGCTTTCCCTGATTCCAGAGGTGCCCAGCACCCTAAGATAGAGTGCCCTATGCTCCCTGTCAGGGTACCATATTGTTGCTCAAGGTCGTGTCCATTGAGTCGGTGATGCTATCTAACCATCTCATCCTCTGTTGCCCCCTTTCCCTTTAGCCCTCAATCTTTCAAAGCATCAGGGTCTTTTCCAATGAGTCGGCTCTTCCCATCAGATGGCCAAAGTATTGGAGCTTCAGCCTCAGCATCAATCCTTCCAGTGAATATTCAGGGTTGATTTCCGTTAGGATTGACTGGTTTGACCTCCTTGCAATCCAAGGGACTCTCAAGAGTCTTCTCCAACACCACAGTTCAAAAGCATCAGTTCATCGATGCTCAGCCTTCTTTGTGGTCCAACTCACATCTGTACATGACTACTGGAAAAACCAAAGCTTTGAATATATGGACCTTTGTTGGCAAAGTGACATCTCTGCATTTTAATACACTAAGTTTGTCGTAACTTTTCTTCCAAGGAGTAAGTGTCTTAATTTCATGGCTGCAGTCACCATCTGCAGTGATTTTAGAGCCCAAGAAAATAAAGTCTGTCACTGTTTCCATTGTTTCCCCATCTATTTTTCATAAAGTGATGGAACTGGATGCCATGAACTTAGTTTTTTGAATGTTGAGTTTTAAGCCAACTTTCTCACTCTCTTTCACTTTCATCAAGAGGCTCTTCAGTTCCTCTTCACTTTCTGCCATAAGGGTGATGTTATCAGCATATCTGAGGTTGTTGCTACTTCTCCTGGCAATCTTGAGTCCAGCTTGTGCTTCACCCAGATCAGGGCACCACGCTGGGTTACAACTGTCCCCCACTAGCCTGGGAGCCCCACGAGGCCAGCACTGCCTTTCTTTTGCTCACCCTCAGTGTGAACAAGTGCAGAGGGCTTGTGTGCCCAGTGCCCAGCACAGGGTGAGTAGGAAGTGTCCATGAAGCCGATGCTGCCAGGTGCCCTATTGTGTGTCCCAGGGGCACAGTTTCAGTCAGAGGAAAGATCCTTGCAGCCAGGAAGGCAAGATAGGCAATCAGTCTCACGTGCCAAGAAAGGGGCATGCCAGCCTCCTCCCTCGCATGGAAATGGGAATGAAGGAAGAATTTTAGTAATGAGTGCACAGCTTCAGGTATTGTACCCAGAGTTGGTAAAATAGTTGCTTGGGTGAATTGTCAGGTGGCAAAGACATCAAAGGGCTTCCCAGGTGGCTCAGTGGTAAAGAATCTGCTTGCCAATGCAGGAGTCACCGGAGATATGGGTTGAATCCCTTGGGTTGGGAAGATCCCTGGAGGAGGGCATGGCAACCCACTCCAGTGTTCTTGCCTGGAAAATCCCATGGACAGGAGAGGAGCCTGGCGGGCTACAGTCCATGGTGTCCCAAAGAGTCGGACACGACTGAGCAACTAAACAACAACAAAAAAGAAGCCAAACCCCAACTTAGGCTATTCTGCCAAATGGAATAAGTCCAAAGTCACTGGGTTCCTAGCATTACCCACCACAAAAGGAAACCATAACCCATCTTGGTTAAAAAGTACACAGACGATAAACACAAGCTGACTTACTAGCTGGGGAATTCGTGATTGTTTTCCCAGAGAGGGCCACAGTCAAGGCCTGTGCCTTCAGTGTAACATACTCAGTAAATATTTACCGCGTCCTTGGGTTCTCACTGAGCGACTGAACTGAACTGAACTGAACTGGTTTCTCACGTTCCCCATGCTCAGCGCCGTGACGCCACATGGCCAGTTGGCATCCTGTCTCATCTTCACATTGTTCTGTCTGAAACCCCAAACAAGGTCATCGGGGTTTAGAAGGATAGACGTGTCTCTGGCAAGATGTGGATTTGGGAGGCACGACTCCAGCCTTTTAAGGAGAACGTCACGGAGAGGTCTCTCATGCCCCCGCAGAGCCTGGGAGGTCAAAGGAAGGCTGGAGTCGCTGCAGGACTGTCCCAGACATGGTAATTCATGCTGGATCATCGTCTGAGAAGCTGCTGAGCAGACCTCCTGAGAACCTCCTTGCGTCCCACTTAAGAGGCTGAGTGGAGGGAGACCTGGTCACACGTAGTTCTGTTCAGTCCTTATTCTGCGGCAACCAGAAGGGCCTCGCCCCGGCTGTGGACCAAGCTCCAGAGGCAGGGCTGGAGAGGCGGGCTCAGAAGGAGGTTAGGACAGCTCCTGCAGTGGTGCTTTGCCCACACTGCCTCTGTGCAGGTGTGACCCTGACGTAGCCTGACACAAGGGCACGCTGAGGCTCAGAGAGGTCGAGTGAGCTACCCAAGGTGACACAGCCAACGATGAGCAGAGCTGGGGAATGGGGCTTGACCACTCTGCCATCTGACCTCTCCCGAACCAGGAGGCTTCCAAGCTGGCCAACCAGAGAAACAGCCATGTGTTTTCGCTCATTAGGAACGCCTCCAATTCTGAGCTTTCTCCTTTGGGGTATTCTGCTTCCTCCCAGAGAAGGAAAGGATACAGATGTGGACTGCATTTTCCAGGGCTCAGGGAGCGTCCACTGGGCAAAGACAGGTACTAGCCGATGCAGACTGGTGTCACTGGTGGAGAACGGTCAGACATGTGACAAACAAGTAACACAAAAGTGACACGGTGTCTAAATGAGGGTTTACATAGTCAGCACATTTGATACAATGAACAAATGGTGATTTATATTTACCTACCTCTAGTCACCTTCCACGGTGGCTCAGAGGTAAAGAATCTGCAATGCAGGAGATGTGGATTCCATCACTGGCTTGGAGAAGAAAATGGCAACCCACTCCATTTGCCTGGGAGATCCTAGACAGAGGAGCCTTGCAGGCTATAGGCCACGGGGTCTCAAAGAGTAGGACACAACTGAGTAACTAAACAGCAGCAACAACGAAGTCCAGAGGTAGAAAACTCACATGGCCTGTGGCACAAAGGTGATACAAAAGAGATGAATTCGTCAAGATGCACCCGCAGCCCTGGGTCCTGAGGAAAGCGTGACCTCGAGGGCAGCTGCAATGCCCTGGGTGGGTTTGACATTCTGAGATGGAGCGGGACCCTACAGTCCTTGCCCTGCAACCATGTCCTCTGCATGCCTTTTGTCTATCTTTAGTCAAAGAGTAAGTTTCATCAGAGAAGTGAGAAATGTGGAAACAAAGAAAAACAGTCAAAGAAGACTAAATAATAATAATGTAGTCATTAAGAATGGTCAAGGACCTTTAGTTCTTTTTCAAGGGCTATAGATAATATTCTGAGCCATATCCTGTGAGCTGTCTTATAGATACTAAAAGCTCAGGTGAAGTTAACTACGTGATTACCAGACTGTACCCATGATAAGAGCTGCCACAATTCCAAGAATTGGCCACAAAGAAATCAGGACAAATGGACCCTGGAACTGAAGATTAACTGTACCTAAAACAACCAAGGTGATGCTGGACAGACCACTGATGAGCAATGGAAGATGACTGTCAGAGATGTCTGCTTGTTTCTGCATGTAGCCCCCCACCCCAACACCATGTGTATAAAACTCTCACCCTCTGCTTGTTGGCGGTGGGGAGAGTCGGTCTTTGAACAGATGTCTGCTCCCCGCCAGGCCCTCCCAGTTGCTGACATCTGAAATAAAGCAAACTTTCTTTTCCACCAGCCTGGCCTGTTTATTGGCTTTTGGGCAGCGAGCAGCGAGACGCACACTCTCTCTCTCTTAACAATTCTGCCCACTCCCCACTGCAGTGTTCCTGCCCACAAGGCCCATCCACACGTAGACGGGCTCCACTAAGATTGGGAGGACGGTCAGAGGGGGAAGAGGGCGCCCGGTATGCACCCGAGTCCTCACCCGAACGTCCTGGGTCACTCTGCCGGGGCTTGTCTCCAAGGAGCGCGTTCATCCCTTCAGTCACCCAGCCTGTTCGTCCCTCATCATTCTTTCAGCGTCACGGTCTGTCACGAGCAGAGCTGAGCGCTGATTACAAAAATGGAGAGAACACACACCCTGTCTTCAAGCTGCTACCATTCTACAAAGCGCTGTTACACAAGTGCAGTTCTGTGGGTTACGCTTGGAGATGCCATGCCTCGGAGCTGGGGGTGGGGAGGTTTCCAGAGAGAAGAGCCTTAGCTGGATTGTTGGGATGAAGAGGAGTGTCCCCGGGAGTGGGGGGGGGGGGACAGTGAGGGGGCAAGCAGGAAGGGACATCCCAGTCTGAGGGAGCTGCAAACCAGAAATCACAAGCAATCGACTCGTCTCATAATCTTCCTGGCCACCCAGCTTCTAGTCTGCTGATCAATCCTAAATCTGCCCCTGGATTATTTTTCTGAAAACCCATGTTATTCCCCTGTACCAGCCCTTTCATGGCTTAGGATGAAAACCCCAGTGCCTCTCTGTTTTAATGAAGTATAGTTGATTTGGGCTTCTCTGATGGATCAGCTGGTAGAGAATCTACCTGCCAATGCAGGAAATGCGGGAGACCCAGTTTCGATCCCTGGGTGGGAAGAAGCGCTGGAGAAGGAAATGGCAGCTCACTCCAGTATTCTTGCCTGGAGAATCCCATGGACACAGAAGCCTGGGGGCTACAGTCCATGAGGTTGTAAAGAGTCAGACACACCTGGAGAAAATGAGCACACACACACACAGTTGATTTACAATATTGTGTTACTTTCAGGTGCAGACCAAAGTGAATCAGTTTTGTAATGTAAATGTATATTAGATTATTTTCCATTATAGGTTATTATAAGAAATTGAATATATTTCCCTGTTTTATACACTAAATCCTTACTGCTTATTTATTTTTTATTACTTAAAAAATATTTATTTATTTGACTGTGCCAAGTCTTAGTTGCAGCCTATAGGATCTTCTTTTAGTTGCCCCATTCGGGATCTAGCTCCCTGACCAGGGATCAAACCCAGGTCCCCTGCATTGGGAGTTCGGAATCTTAGCATCTGGACCACCAGGGAAGTCCCTGCTTACCTATTTTATGTAGAGTAGTCTGTATCTGTTAATCCCACACTCCTAATTTATTCCCCCCACCTTTCCCCTTAAGTACCTGTAAGTGAGTTTTCTGTCTGTGAGTCTGTTTCTGAAGCCCCAGTGTCTTGATTGGTGCCCAAGGCTGTCCACTCTCTGAGACCCACCCATTGCTGGGCAGATTTCCTGCCCTCTTGGCCCAGCTAGCCTCTCCTTTAACCAGAGCAGGTCTCTGAAATCGCCAGCCCAGGTGGAAAACTCAAAGCCTCAGAGGCCACAGATCCCAAAACAGAATGTGGCAGAGCAGACAACAGCAGGACGCCTGTGGCAGAAGATTGCTGGCTACTGGTGTTTCCCCGGGTCTCCTGCTCGCTGTGCTGGGGAGGGCCTTGCGGAACTGTCCTGTGTCCAGTTCTGTGTCCAGGCTCTGGTCCAGGCTGGGCCTCCCTCCTATCCCATCCATCTCCTATCCTTTCTTCAACACTTAACCTCTTGTGAAACTTCCTAAAACACTCCAGGGAACAAAAACCTGCCTCCTGCCAAATCAAACCCAAATTTGTCCGGAACCAGATACACCTTCCTTTTCCAAACTAGAGGAAAGCAGCAGCTGACTTAACAGCATCCTCGCGCTCATCTAGAAGGCGCCGTTGGTCCTTGACTTCACAGCGAGCAAATCTCCTGGCTGTGCAGTCAGCGTCAGGTGCCGTTCTGTGACTTGGATGACCGACTGGAGCCTCAGGCTCCTTGTCTACATCGGGGCCAGGAGCGGGCCATCCTCTAGGAGTCCGTGGCGTTGGCTCAGCTGGCACTGCCTGGGGCTTGTTAAGGACTCAGGTGACCCCTGCTTCTCCTCCATCTCCTAAGTCATCCCTGTTATTGTTTAGTCACTCAGCTGTGTCTGACTTTGCAATCCCATGGATGCCAGCCTTCTCTGTCCACCATCTCCCGGAGCTTGCGCAAGCTCATGTCCATTGAGTCGGTGATGCCATTCAACCACCTCATCCTCTGTCATCCCCTTCTCCTCCTGCCTTCAATCTTTCCCAGCATCAGGGTCTTTACCAATGAGTCAGTTCTTCACATAAGGTGGCCAATGTTTTGGAGCTTCAGCTTCAGTATCAGTCCTTCCAAAGAATAAGTGATCCCTAGAGAACTGTGTCTGCATCACAGAGTTTGTGCCCCAGCCTCACACGTCAGACACGCAGGTTCTGCTTAGGAACATCACCAGGGCCGAGCTCCCTGAACTTGTGGTCCTTCCCCTCCTCCCTGCAGGGAGGGACGTGCTGGCCCAGTGACCAAATGCTGGGATGTAGGAGATCTCGGCACATAAGACGACATGAAAGGGGGAGGAAAGAGTGCAGGTTCTGAGAAAAGAAAGCAAAGCAAACATCTGTGTTGACATTTGAGAAAAATGTCAAGACAGCTCGCCTCCCTCTGGGAAAGACGGGCCCAAGCTCCCGACCGCAGCTGAACCAGGCCCCAGTTCTGAGTCCATAGCCCCACCTGGCGGTGTAGTCAGCACGTGGTTGTCACCTATCTTGCTGGAGCCAGACTGTCTCTCTCCTCTTATTAAGAACCTGCCTGTGATTTGAAAACCAAGCACAGTATCTAATTTACTTCCTCTCCAGTAAGCCATGGCCCCTGGGAAAGCTATATTCATTTCTGTTTTTCATCTTGGGCAAAACTCTCTTTTCTGAAGAGGAAATGCCACTTTGGCAACATGAATCTGATATACCTTGTTCTCTCCTGGACTGTAGGGAAGTGCCCCCTTCACTAGGATAAAACGTCGCTGTCCGTGACGACACCTGCACAGGTAGCCTTCTCTCCCTCCTCCCGCACCCACTCTGTCCCCTCTCAGGACTCTGCACCTGCCGGCCCCTGCTGGGAACGGTCCTCCCCTTCCTGGCTGGCTCCTCAGGTACATTCTCACGAATGCATCCACATGCTACCAATCTAAGGGGTCCTTCGCATTGCACCCTCAATGTAAAACCATCACCAAGGAGCCACCTCCCTTGTGATGTCAGGAAGCGCCTTTGTCCCTTATTTCTTGCCAGTCTCTCTCCCACCTGCAACATGGGCGACCTTCATATTTCACGTTTGCATTACTGGTTGTGTTCTCCGCTTTTCTCGCAGTGTATGGTGCCCAGACTGTAGGCACACTCCATGACTATTTCCTGAATGAAACCGTGAATTCATCTTTCATGGCTGGGCTCCTCTGCCAGCTCTGCAGCCCACCCCAGCCTGCTCTGGGGCAAGGAGCAGGGAAGAGAGGAATGACAAAGACACATGAGCCCTCCTTTAACCCATGAGCTGGGAAGCAGTGACATCTCTGCGTGTGTGGATTGACCCATATCTGAAGAGATTGCTGACGCCCTCATTAACTCACCAAGCAGCTGGCCTGGGCCTGCGGCTGGGTCTTGGCTCTGCTGGGAAGAGACTCATCTATTGGGTTTTTTTTTGGCCCACACCACTCGGTATGTGGGATCTTAGTTCCCTGACCCGGAATCGAACCCTCGCCCCCTGCAGTGGGAGCTCAGAGTCTTAACCACTGGACCACCAGGGAAGTTCCTTATATCCCTTTTCAATAACCTTTCCAGGTGCCATCACGGTGCCTTGCTTGTCTCTAACATCGAGTTTTGTGTGTGTGCGGGCTTACAAGCCCAGACTCTCCCACCCTCGGTGCAGGGTGAAGGGGGAAGGATACTTTGACATGGACACTCCTTAAGATATGTTTGCTGCTCAGGAGACTGAAAGTGCCCCCCGGAGGGTGGAGGAGCAGGGGATAGTCTCTCACAGTCATGGTCACACACACTCACACAGAGCTTTCACATAAGGAGGAAAGAGGCCATTTAATTTCCGAGCACTGGCGCCTAGTAACTGTGACGGCCAGCAAGTGTCGCTGTCCCCCAAGAAGTGAAGTGCCGGGACCAGGCCTGTCAACCTGGGTTGCGGTGGGGAGGAGAACTGGATGAGGCTGGCCCTAAAGCCAGAGATAGTCAGGGGTCTCAGGGTCATTTATATGCTGGTTCACGGTGGGAAAGTAGCTCATGTCTGGCCTGCTGACCTCCTGAGAGTCAGGGGGAACATTTTAGTTCAGATAGCCTTTTTATTTTAAGGGGATGTGTTTGTCACTATTTTTTTAAATTAATTAATTAACTTTATTTTTGACCGCGCTAGGTCTTTGTTGCTGCTCTTACGCTTTCTCTAGCTGTGGCAAGCAAAACCTACTCTCCAGTTGGAGTGTGTGGGCCTCTCATTGCAGTGGCTTCCAGCTGAGGATCACGGGCTCTAGGTGTGCCGGTTTCAGTAGCTGTGGGACACGCACGGGCTTAGCTGCTCCTCGGTTTGTGGGATCTGCCCGGACCAGGGACTGAACCCTTATCCCCTGCATTGGCAGGTGAACTCTTATTCACTGCACTACCAGGGACGACCTGTCACTTGTTCTCGTTGCTGCAACCCTTCCCTGTTGGACGCTGACTCGGGAGCTGCTGGGGGCTGGGACTTTCTGGAGTCGCGTGGTCACTGGACCTCTCGGCCCGCCCATCTGTCCTCCAGCTTGTAGGTTAGACTCTTCCCTCTCCCCAAACTGCTGCTGTTTGGGGGTGTGGGTGCCCCGCTGCAGACATGGGTGGTCTTGTCTCAGTCCCGTATGAGGTCGTCCTCCAGGAATCGCCTCCTGCCTCCAGGCAGTTGTTCCTTCCTCGGGGCAGGAATCTCAGGAAAGCTGATCGGGAAGAGTGAGGCCTCACTCCTGTCCTGGCCCAGGCCTCCAGATCTTCACGGTCCACAATTCGTCCTCCATGTTTAACAATTTCTGGAATATGCACGTCATTGATACAATGTCCCAGGGAGACCCATCCTGGGTGCTGGTGATGCAGCCCATTGCAAGCACCATCCTCGGGGCAGGGGTGGGGAGCAAGGCTACCCTATGTGTGTCCCCAATAACCCCTGGGTTAAATCATAAGCTCCCCGTCCCTCCCGGGGGCTTCGATCCCTGGGTTGGCATGATTGCCTGGAGAAGGAAATGGCAGCCCACTCCAGTATTCTTGCCTGGAGAATCCCATGGACAGAGGAACCTGGTGGGCTACAGTCCATGAGGTCAAAAAGAGTTGGACACAACTGAGCCAGTAACCCTTTCACTTTCATTTTTTAAGCCCTCTCCCCAGTCTACCCTGTCTGCCCACCCACCCCCGCCATCCTGAGCTGCTTTTGGCCTGTCCCTCCTGGGCCAGTGGAGGTGCCCTTGCAGGTGGCTCTCTGGGAGCCTTGACTCTTGCCTGGTCCTGGGATGCCAGGTCTCCAGTCCCCTAATAAAGTGCACACAGGGAGGGAGTTTATTGCATTTAGTCACGTCATTCTGCCCCAGGGTCACTGGCACCAGGGTGGCCTCACCCCAGTGACCTAAGTGCAGGCATTGGGCCAAGTATGCCAGGGAGGTGGCCAAAGGGCAGCCCGGCTCTTTAACCCTGTCCACCTCTGCTATCCGTGATGTGCGTGGAAGCAGACCCAAGAAAACCTGCCTGCCACACTCCTATCCCCCCAGGAAGCACTTCCTGGAAGGCATGTACTAGAATCTGGTTCGTGAGTTCCCATTTCTAGCTTGTAATGCCTCTGGGTTAACTTAAACACAAAACAATACACTGTGATTGTCTACAACTCTCAAAGGCAAGGCAATGAAAGTTTAAGACGCCACTACATTTTCTCTGGATCATAGAATTATCAATATTTAAGACTAGACCAGATTTCTTATGCCTCCTAATAGAGCATGGCACATTGAGCCTGGAGGAAAGTGATCATTCTTGGCTCTGTCTCTTTTAAGATGATCTCTCAGGGCAAAGACCTTGCGAGGGCCCTTAAAGGATGGGATGGTAGAATTACTAACTAATCCTGTGAACAAGACTCCTTGTGGGACACCCCAGCAGATGTGTTCCTCGTTTGTAATTCGGTTTCCCCCCATGGCTTTCTCTCATGCCCATTCTAGCCCTTTGCCCACTGCATCCACAGATCCAGATGTATGGATGGCTTGGGGATCCCTTGAGGTCACAGCAAGGGCCCAGACACCTTCTGGAAGATGTTTAGAGAGAGAACCCCTGTGTTCCTGACTCACTGGCAATACATGTCCCTAAACCAGAGAAATGAGTTTGGCTCCGTACAAACTTCTTTCTGGAGTTTGCCAGCATTTTCAGCATTACCCCAAGTCTTTATCTACTTTACCCACAAAGCTGAAACATGTTCCTTAGGAGCTCTCTTTGTAATTTTTTTGCAGCGTAAAAACCACAAGATATATTAAAGCCATGCTCCTTCTGGCTAATTGACATCA
The DNA here is from genome assembly GCF_019320065.1 of Cervus canadensis. Taxonomy (NCBI): domain Eukaryota; kingdom Metazoa; phylum Chordata; class Mammalia; order Artiodactyla; family Cervidae; genus Cervus; species Cervus canadensis. Next base: position 80,251,780 of record NC_057394.1, on the reverse strand, counting down.
CTTTTTATAAACTGTTGGGGCAACTGCCAGTGGGTTTGGGCTCCATTGGGCCGAGCTGGAGCAGATGACTGACACCTGCCTGGGGCTTCCTTGCCACCCCCCTTCCCTGCTCCCACCCTGTGGCCACGATTTTTTAAAAATAGCGTTTTGAGCTGATCAAGAAGCATGTGTGTGTGCATGCTCAATGCAACTCTGTGGCCCCATGGACTGTAGCCCACCAGGCTCCTCTGTCCATGGGATTCTCCAGGCAAGAATACTGGAGTGGGGTACCATTTCCTTCTCCAGGGGGTCCTACTAACCCAGGGACTGAACCTGTAGCTCTTGCATCTCCTGCATTGGCAGATGGATTCTTTACCACTAGTGCCACCTGGGAAGCCCAATCAAGAAGTATGGAAATATTAAAGTTATTGAGAGGAAAAAGTCTAGATTGCCAGCCCATGCAACACTTTTCGATTTGCAACTCGGTTTTCAAAGTGAATCCAATTTTGTAAAGAGCCAGACGTGGTTGCTCTCCCAGGGTGAAGCCATTCAAAGCAGAAACGGTTAAAATGGTACTAGGCACAGATTTTCCCACACTGTCCTGAGTGTCTGTCTTCCATTTAGAAAGTTTTTTTCCCCCATAATGTCCTAGGTAGATTCAAAGATGCATGAAACACCAGGGTTTATTTTTGAAAATAAAATACTAAGTAGAATAGCACAACTAAAAAAAAAAACCCGAGTTATATTTTTGTTTTGTTTTTTTCAACTTTAACATGAGTATTAAAACATGTACTTCTTTTAGAGTTCTAAGTTGTTCCATCACCATGTGTTTTAACCTGACTAGTTTTAAATGCACTTATTATTTCTTTACAAGTTGCTTTCATTAAAAATAACTTTCCTGGGAATTCCTTGGCTGTCTAGGGTTAGGACTCTGTGCTCTCACTGTTGAGGGAGAGGGTTCAATCCCTGATTGGGGAACTAAGATCTTGCAAGCTGCACAGTGTGGCAAAAAAAAAAAAAAGATTAACTTTTCTTCCTATAGGCCATCAGTGAAGCCCTTTTCTCTACATGGGCGGCCCCTCATGTCAGTCTGTATAGGAGCTGTTCACTGCAAGTGACTTTGTTCTGTTTATTTTAAAATTTATTTTATTGAAGTATAGTTGATTTACAAGGTTGTGTTAATTTCTACTGCGCAATAAAGTGATTAAGTTATACATCCATCCATCCCTTTTCATGTTTTTTTCCATTATGGTTTATCACAGGACATTGAATACAATTCCCTGTGCTATGTGGTAGGACCTTGTTGTTTATCCACCCTGTATGTAACAGTTTGCATCTGCTCACCCCAAACTCCCAATCCTTCCCCCTCTCAACAACCACAAGTCTGTTCTCTATGTCTGTGTGTCTGTTTCATAGATATGTTCACTTGTGTCATATTTTAGATTTCATTTTTAAATGATATCATATGTTATTTGTCTTTCTCTGACCTACTTCACTTAGTATGACAATCTCTAGGCCCATCCATGTGGCCGCAAATGGTCTTATTTCATTCTTTTTGTGGCTGAGTAATATTCGTGTATGCACATACCACATCTTCTTGATCCATTTCTCTGTTGATGGACATTTAGTTTGTTTCCATGTCTTACTGACTGTGACCAGAGCTGCTATGAACACTGGGATGCACTATCTTTTTGAATTAGGGTTTTCTCTGGATATATGCCTAGGAATGGGGTTGCTAGATCATATGGTAACTATTTTTAGTGTTTGGGGAACCTCCATACATAGTGGCTGCACCAGTTTACATTCCAAGTGGCTTTGTTCTAAATGTGGGCTTTAACAAACACACCACAGAAATTATGTCCCTGGAGCCCCAGCAAGACCCCAAGGGAGGAACAACATGGGCAGAGTGACCTGCAGACAGGAGCAACCTCAATGAGCCTCCTCCATGACGCTTCATTGGCCTCCATTCAGTGGCCAATGACTCTCTTGGACTGTAGACCAGGCAGGCTGTGCCCTGACGTCTTGACACGTTGAATATTTGTGATGCCTCCTCCCCCTCCAGCGCTGCTGCAGAACCTTGGGCCCATGCGGATCAGCAGGCTTGTGGCAGCTTCATGCTGTTCAACCTCCAGAACCCACTGGATCAGTCCCAGTGGAGGCAAAGAGTTCACGCGCTGGGGCCAATGCCTCCCGAGCTTTCATCTCTGTTCCAAGAAATCTGACATTTTCAAAATTCCAAAATCAATCGGAATGGAGCCGGCTTTGTCCAGCAGATTATTAATGGCCCTGGAGCCGACTGATCATATTTGCACAATCTTTCAATAAACAGATTCAACAACAGCTAGGGTGGAAGGGAAAGCACACACCTCCCATCCAGGCAGGACAAACGCGAGGTATTGATCTCACCACCTCCTTCTCCATCCCCCCACTTTCAAAACAAACGTAGAGCCTTACCCCGGGGCAGTGGATCATGGCCAATGCAGTCCAAGGTCCCAACTGCATTTTGCTGGCACAGCTCATTGCCTACTTTAGCTGGAGTAACTTCCAAGATTTCGTGAGGCCGGGGATATAAACAACTGAATTGGGGGATGGGGGGGGAAGGCAGACATGAAAGGAATGTCTGACTGGGCCAGGAACTCCAGGTAGCTTTTCCTGATTGATGACTTCTCGGCTTGATGGAAGGATGCCACCATAAACCTCAGTGGGAAGGTCTGGTCCTCCCAGAGCCTGCAAACAGAAGGCACTCCTGCCGGGAGGGCGGTGAGCAGCTCACAGAGAGCTCTCCGCCGGGGGGAGGTTTCAGAGTCTTCATTAGGCTCCTTTCCTTCTTAGATTGTCTTGTTAGTGGCAGGGAAGCCTGGCGCGCTGTAGTCCATGGAGTCGCAAAGGATCAGACACGACTGATGGACTGAACAACAACAGCTGTCTGTGGGAAAGGAGGGGAAGCCGCGGGAGAGGCTCCAGAAGACCCCGATGTTCTGGTCTACACCCCGTCTGTGCTGCTCTGCTGGCCTGACAACCTTCTTGGTCCCCCCCGTCGTGACTTTGGCAAGGACAGCTCCGGGATGTGGGGATGTGGGTTTTCTCCTGTCTCTTCATTGTCCCAAAATGTGACATCTCAACAGTTTGCTGTTACTTGTGCAACACCCCTCCCACTTCCTCACCTCCGTCGGCTTTAATGATTCGTTACACTAGTTTTGCTTATTCTTCTCCTCCATCAGGTGTTTTAAACTCCCATCTGACTGCATCGTCACCCTACTGTTTGAGCCTGAGGATAATCTCTAAGGTCTATATGTCACCTTCCAACGAAGGGAAATAGATACAGTTGAGGGGCAAGAGCACAGATGCTGTGGGTAGATGGATAAGAGTTGGGTTATTCATTCAAGAGATGCTACACATAGGCGCTAACCACCAGGCCCTGAAGTGGAGCGAAAGCTGCTCAGTCATGTCCAACTCTTTGCGATCCCATGGACTGTATAGTCCATGGAATTCTCCAGGCCAGAAATACTGGAGTGGGTAGCCTTTCCCTTCTCCATGGGATCTTCCCAACCCAGGGATCGAACCCAGGTCTCCCACGTTGCAGGAGGATATTTTTTTTTTTTTTTTTTGCAGGAGGATATTTTACCAGCTGAGCCACAAGGGAAGCCCAAGAATACTGGGGTGGGTAGCCTATCCATTCTCCAGCGGATCTTCCTAACCCAGGAATTGAACCAAGGTCTCCTGTATTGCAGGAAGATTCTTTACCAACTAAGCTATCAGGGAAGCCTTATATGCAGCCTAAATGTCAGCTGAGTTCTGCACCCAGATTTGGCCAGAGGAGGGGGAATTCAGACTAGCTGTTCAGCCCACAGCTGCCCCACCTGTAACCACATGAATATGATGCCCTGGGTTTACATGAGAATTTAGGGGGATGATGGACAAAGCTGGCATTTGGCAGGACTCAAGAATTTTTTGTTTCTTTTTTTTCATTTGGGCCGAACACAAGGGGGGCAGTTTGGGAGGATAATTTGATCCACAAAAACTTGATTCCTTAGTCAGATGAACCCGCAGAGCCATGGCCACTCTTCTGTACTTATCACTGTGTAAAAAGCAAGGCCTCTGACCCTGCTCCGTATCTTTAAAAAGTTTACTTTACCTGGGCAAACACTCAGTATCAAAGAAACAAATATGAGCAACACAAAAGTTCAGTTATCCCAGGTGGGAGTTAATTAGACTTAACCAGTCATCAAATGGCGTCTCGACTGTCACGTCTTAGGATAACGCAGTCTTGATGAGGGACCCGGAGGCCGGGTTCTGACCCCAGCCAGGGCCACCACCTACCTAACGAAAGCATGTGACTTTGGACTTAACCTCTCTGTCTTGGGCCAAATTCCCTTTATCTAACAAGGAGGAGTGAGGTGCTGGGTGGTCTGGGAGCTGGGTGTCCCTTCTCCCTCTGTCCTGGCTTCTTCCCTCATCCCTGGAGCCCCTCGCAATGCTGGGCTGGTGCTGGACAGGCCATCAGAGGACCATCTTGCCCCGCTGGAGCCCTCAGGGCCGAAGGAAGACAAGGTCCTGTTTCTATTCTGGTTGGAGTAGAGCTCCCAAGTGACAATGATGCTCTGTGAGCTCAAGCTAGGAACAGTGGTTGGTATTTTTCCTATTGTATTTTCTTATTAAAGCTCATGGACTTTGGGGCAAAGGACTGAACATTCTCTCTTTTTAAAGAAAACCCAGGTGGCACTAGTACTAAAGAAACCACTTGCCAATGAGGGAGACCTAAGAGATGGAGATTCAATTCCTGGGTTGGGGAGATCCCCTGAAGTAGGGAATGGCTACCCGCTCTGGTATTCTCACCTAGAGAATCCCATGGACAGAGGAGCCTGGTGGGCCACAGTCCATGGAGTCGCAAGAAGTCGGACACGACTGAAGCGACTTAGCGTGAACATTTTTCTTACTGCTTTCTATGTGATTCTAGAAAGGTAGACCAGGGGGAGAGAGGTTTAGCTTGCCAGAAAGGGCTTCGTCGCAGAGATAAATCATCACATTATGTTCTCAGAACTCTCCAGGCCGCTGTTGCCGGGAGAGGGAGCCAGCATCACCTACAGACATGCGGTCCGGATTACCTGGTTATCTTGCCATCTGCTTTCTGGTACTAAACGATGCTTTAAAAATTTTGTCTCTGGTAACTTCTTAGTCTTGGGCTTCCCAGGTGGCTCAGTGGTAAAGAATATACCTGCCAGTGCAGGAGACTAGGGTTCAATCCCTGGGTTGGGAAGAGCCCCTGGAGAAGGGAGTGACAACCCACTCCAGTATTCTTGTCTGGAGAATCCCACAGACAGAGGAGCCAGGTGGGGTGCAGTCCATGGGGTCCTGAGAGAGTAGGACATGACTGAGTGACTAAACAACAACTTCTTAGTCTTACACCATAAGACACAGCATCACTCCATGCCCCAAGTTTAGATTGGGCAATAGCTTTATTTCACCTTTCTATTGTAGTAAAAAACACACAGCGTAAAGTTTACCATTAGAACTACTTTTAAGTGTCCAACTCAGTGGCACTGACCACCTTCACACTGATGTCACCACCGTCCACATCCAGAACATTCCCATCATCCCCGCGTGAAAATCTCCTTCCACTAAATGCTCACTCTCCATGCCCCTCCCTACCCCAGCACCCACCCTTCCATTCTCCATTCCATGAATTTGCCTGCTCCAGGTACCTCCTATAAGAGAAATCACATCGTATTTGCCCTTGACAACAGCCTTATTCTTTCTGCTGCAGGTGGGAAGGAAGGCGCAGGTTCACCCCAGACAAAGCTCCTAACGGGGAAGAGCTCAAGAACCTTAATACGAGAGGCCGCAGGCATCTCCATCATCCTAAGAGCAGAATTCCAAGGACAGCCTTAGGTGATGCAGGCTGTGTTGCCATGGCGATTCTGCCAAGGGCTCACTCCTGCGGTCCATGGAAAGAAGGCAGTAGGGGTTATTTGAAGCCCCTTGGTCACTGTCCTCTAGGGGAGCCCCTGCAAATCCTGACTCACCATGCCCTCGCTGAGCCTTGAGGGTGACCTTCTCTCTGCCCCAGTGCTCAGCCAATTCCTTTGAGGTCAGATGCCTCTTTCCCCGGAGAACATTTTCCTGCATTGGGGACCCAGCCTGTGAGCTCTCACGCCATCCCAGCCTGATGGCTGTGGAATCTCTTACAGTAATTAATTGTCCCCTTGCCAGTCACTGTCCCACCACAGACCATCTCAGCTCAGGGACCACATTCTCCCTGCTGGGTCACCACAGCCTGGCAGCGGCAGAGGCCGAGGTCTGAGACATGCAAAGGCTGAGGAAGGGCATGTGCTCAGGGGAAGATGATCCACAGGGAGTGCGGGGGGTCAGGCAGAGGGGACGCTGAACAGAAATCTAATGTAGCCTCAGTCTGATCCCAGGAGAGGTCTGCAACACGAACAGCACAGCAAAGCCATCCCCCCTGCCACAAGGGGGCCAGGAGTTTTGTACCCAGGCAAGTCAGTAGGTGGCCTTTCCAGGTGGCTCAGTGGTAAAGAATCTGTCTGCAATGCTCAGGACTCGAGTTTGATCCCTGCGTTGGGAAGATCCCTGGAGGAAGAAATGGCAACCCACTCCAATGTTCTTGCCTGGAGAAACCCATGGACAGAGGAGCCTGGTGGGCCAGAGTCCATGGGGTCGCAAAGAGTCAGACACAAATGAGCGACTGAACAATGACCACGAAGTCAGTAGGTGTAAACTTCCAGGCATTTTCAGGGGAGGTGGTGTCCTGAGGAGGCCAGGTCTCTAGAGAAGGTGCAGCTGTGTTAGCCACGATACTCTCACCAGGGTCGCTGGGGTCCTACAACCCTGGGTGTTTGTCCAGTGACAACTTGTTGAAATTAACAACACATCTGCCATCTAACATCCACAATGTGCCAGGCACTGTGCTCTGCCTTTTACCATCTCCATCTGTCTCTAAGCAGCTCTCGGAGTGCAAGTGGACACAGGGAAGATCCAGCAAAGCTAGATGATGCCTCCTGGTTGCCCAGACACTGGGCGGCAGGTAGATCAGCTTTCCTGCACCCAGGTGATACACACACGCAGTAACACTTGAGACGCAATCAGTGGACAAGGCACTGTTTCCCTGCCTCTTTGATCAACTTTTATTCAGGATGGGAATTATTGTGTTATGTCCTTTCACCAGCTTGCTTTTCTGAGATTGGGCCTGGGCTAACCTGCCAGGTTGCTGAGCTGGTAGGAACATTTAAACAGTAAACTGATCAGACCCATGCCCTTCCACATAGTCTTCCCTCCGCTTGGCAGCATCCTCGGTGAATCAGAAAGGTGTCCACCTTCCAGGTTAATTTCTTTTTCAGTCCTAGCCATTGAGTCTCCTTCCCCTGGGGAGCTCAGGGAAGGGGGGAGACCCGTTCCCACTCAGCTCGTGGGAACACCCCGCCAACAACCCTTGACGCTCTGCCCGCCCCAGGCCCCTGGCCACGGCCCTGTTTGTCCAAATTAGAGTCCGTTTACTCTGCAAACCGTGCTGGTGCTTCCATCCACAGTGAGCAGCTGCTGCCCTTGTTTGCACGGCGTGGTCAGCAGGCAGACAGCCGCCCCGGACAAGCCCGGTGAGCTTCCGGCCGGAGGGAGCCGCAGGCACCCGGACGGATGCCGCCCAGCTTCCCTGGAGCAGACGGCGGTGGCCTGGGCCCCACAATCCAAAATAGTGCACAAGAAATAAACCATTCATACAGAAGAACCCTGGAATACCCGCCAAGGGGCAGCCTCCCAGCCCTGGCTCCACCAGATCCCCTCTTTAAAAAAAAAGATAGTTAATTAATTTTAATTGTAGGCTAGTTACTTTAAAATATTGTGGTGGTTTTTGCCATACATTGACATGAATTGATGCTTTTGAACCGTGGTGTTGGAGAAGACTCTCGAAAGTCCCTTGGACTGCAAGGAGATCCAACCAGTCCATCCTAAAGGAAATCAATCCTGAATATTCATTGGAAGGACTAATGTTGAAGCTGAAACTCCAATATTTTGGCCACCTGATGCAACGAATTCACTCATTTGAGAAGACCCTGATGCTGGGAAAGAAGGGGATGACAGAAGATGAGATGGTTGGATGGCATCACCAACTCAATGGACTTGAGTTTGAATAAACTCCAGGAGTTGGTGATGGACAGGGAGGCCTGGTGTGCTGCAGTCCATGGGGTCGAAAAGAGTTGGGCACAACTGAGTGACTGAACTGACATGAATCAGCCACAGGTGTACATGTATCCTACATCCTGATCCCCCCTCCCACCTCCCTGCCCATCCCATCCCTCAGCGTTGTCCCAGAGCACCGGCTTTGAGTGCCCTGTTTCATGTGTTGAACTTGCGCTGGTCATCTATTTTACGTATGGTAATATAAATATTTCAGTACTGTTCTCTCAAATCATCCCACCTTCACCTTCTCCCACAGAGTCCAAAAGTCTGTTCTTTATATCTGTGTCTCTTTTGCTGTCTCGCATATAGGGTTGTTGTTACCATCTTTCTAAATTCCATATATATGAGTTAATACACTGTATTGGTGTTTTTCTTTCTGACTTACTTCACTCTGTATAACAGGCTCCAGTTTCATCCACCTCATTAGAACTGATTCAAATGTGTTCTTTTTAATAGCTGAGTAATATTCCATTGTGTGTATGTACCACAGCTTTCTTATCCTTTTGTCTGCCGATGGACATCTAGGTTGCTTCCATGTCCTATCTATTGTAAACAGTGCTGTGATAAACATTGGAGTACACATGTCTCTTTCAATTCTGGTTTCCTCAGTGTGTATGCCCAGCAGTGGGATCGCTGGGTCATATGGCAATTCTGTTTCTAGTTGAAGAATCTCCACACTGTTCTCCATAGTGGCTGTACTAGTTTGCATTCCCGCCAACAGTGTAAGATGGTTTCCTTTTCTCCACACCCTCTCCAGCATTTATTGCTTGTAGACTTTTGGATAACAGCCATTCTGACTGGTGTGAGATGGGTACCTCTTATGGTTTTGATTTGCACTTCTCTGCTAATGAGAGATGTTGAGCATCTTTTCATGTGTTTGTTAGCCATCTGTATGTCTTCTTTGGAGAAATGTCTGTTTAGTTCTTTGGCCCATTTTTTGATTGAGTCGTTTATTTTTTTGGTATTGAGCTGCATGAACTGCTTGTATATTTTTGAGATTAATACTTTGACCAGACCCCCTTCTTCTGAGCAGGAAGAAGCTTGGCTGGTGGTTCCTGAGGCAGTCTATGCAGCAAGATGGCAAGGTTTGTATCCTGGTTCCCTCAAAAGTGGTTTAACCTCCCTGCAGCTCAGCTTGCTCCCCTGTAACATGGGGCTAAAGTCCTGGTGGGAGGATGGAGGGAGCTAATGACAGAAGATACTCAGAATAGCGTCCCACATGAAGTTGTTGTTGTTCAGTCACTAGGTGGTATCCGACTCTGCGACCCCATGGACTGTAGACAGCGAGGCTCCTCTGTCCACGGGATTTCCCAGGCAAGATTACTAGAGTGGGTTACCATTTCCTTCTCCAGGCAATCTTTCTGACCGAGGGATCAAACTCATGTCTCCCACACTGGCAGGTGGATTCTTTACCACTGAATCATCTGGAAAGCCCCCCATATGAAGTACATTCTCAATATCAAAACCAGCATTTATTTGTCTCTCTACTGGCTAAAAGAGCGTCAAGTGGTGAGGAAGTGGTATTGGTAGTGGTGTGTTATTTCCAGCATTAAGGGTCCTTCCAGGCAGGAAACTGTATGGATTGCTTGTCAGAACCTAACCTCAGAGTTTGGTTGGAACCGATAATAAACAATGGCAACTGGAAGCCCAGGGTTCTGGTCCAGGTCCCATTCCTGTTGCATGATCCCTACTGCTGACCCGCCCCCACCCCCGACCATCCCCACTGCATCCCTGGGACTCCTCCGGACTCTCTTCTGAGTGGACTCACTGTGGGGACGTAACATGTCCTGGTCCAGCAGGATACTGTTTGTGTATCTATCCTACTGTTCTCACACGGGGTAGCTCTGTGAGATTCTCAAGTGGCTTCCTTACACATTTGTTTGTTCCATCTTGAAAGCACCAGGATTTAAAATTTAGTACTGGACTGAGTCTCCTTGGGCCCTCCAAGGTCCATTCCAGCAGTCTTCCATGTGAACAGAGGGCAAGGCTTCCACAGCTACATAGCTTCGTTGTTCAGTCGCTAAGTCATGTCCAACTCTTCATGACCCCATGGACTTTAGCACATCAGGCTTCCCTGTCCTTCACCATCTCCCGGAGCTTGCCCAAACTCATGTCCATTGAGCTGGTGATGCCATCCAACCATCTCATCCTCTGTTGCCCCCTTCTCTTGCCTTCGATCTTTCCCAGCATCAGGGTCTTTTCTAACAAGTCAGCTCTTTGCATCAGGTGGCCAAAGTATTGGAGCTTCAGCTTCAGCATCAGTCCTTCCAATGAATATTCAGGGTTGATTTCCTTTGGGATTAACTGGTTTGATCTCCTTGTAGTCCAAAGGACTCTCAACTGTCTTCTCTGGCACCACAATTTGAAGGCATCAGTTCTTATTAGCTTTAATCAGCCGCAAAATAAAATGGAGTTCCATGAACGAGGCTCACACAGATGGTGAGCTCCTTCTTAGGCTTTACTGCCTGCCACGGCAGCTAGCCTGCGGCTCCCCAAGTCAGACCGAGCACATCTTTCCCTGGCCATGGAGGTCTTTGTGAGCTGCCACGCCTGCCTCAAGGAGTGCCCTGCAAAGTCCTGACTTGACAGTGAGCTCCAGGCAAGGAGGGGGCTTTGGAAAATCCCAGGTGGAAGACAATGCTCTGTCTGTGAGCAATAGGCTCGTCACGCTGCCATGCCCAAGCTGAGCCCTTGACACTCTGGTGTCTGGCAAGGCCATTTCCTGGCAAACATGAAGAGAGGGTTAGTTTCTGCCTGCCCTTCCTGATTCAATCAGCCCTCGACCCAGGGAGCAAACACATGCCACGCTCTGGGGCGGTCTCCCCGACTCCCCGCCCAGACCTACTCCCGGGGGAGTCAGCATCTACCCTGAACCTCCCATTTAATTTGGTGGCTTCCAGTCAGTAGGAATTTATAGACACAGCCAGTCCTCTCTGGTTTTATTATGCTCATAAGGTGCAGGGGAAAAAAATGCAGCCACACCCTCTTCTCTATCTGTCTCAGGCTCAGGAATCCACACGTTCCAGTCCTGATTTTGCTCCAGGTTGTCTGAATTCTTGGAAAGGCCAGGAGGGGGCACTGTGTAACCACACAGCATCTCCCCGGCAGCTTAGTGGGCTGTTTTTCCCAGGTCCTCTGAGACCTGGCCATCCCTCTGACCTGTAGAAAGTGCCAGACTCCACTGACTCGAAAATCTAACCTAACTCTTACCTGGACCACAACACCTGGATGAAACTGCAGTGTAACAACACAGTCTTCACAAGGTCAGAGCAGTCCTCTTAACAATATCCTTTACCAACTCTGCCTGCAATACAGGAGACCCAGGTTTCATCCTTGAGTCGGAAAGATCCCCTGGAGAAGAAAGTGGCAACCCACTCCATTATTTTTGCCTGGAGAATCCCAAGGACAGACGAGCCTGGTGGGCTCCAGTCCATGGGGTGGCAAAGGGTCAAACAACTAAGAGAGTGAACACGAGCAACAGAAAACCATATTTAGCACTTTTGTGTCTAGTTTTTACTTTGGCTTAACAAGGACTAGGAGATATTTTGGTGTCAGTATTTTGGCACCAACAACAAAACAAAAAATCTTTAAAACAAAAAAACAAAAACCTGTGTCATCAAAAGATAACTGATGCACCCAGTGAAGTACCAAACATTAGCAGAAATGAAATAGAATTAGGCACATGGGAAAGGGCTTTGCAAGCTCTAAACTACCAATGTAGGGCCGTGAGAGGGGAGTGGTCGTTGAAACGACAACACTTTCCAAGATAAAGGATAAAGAATAACCTTGAAACCTCAGCTCTCTGCTGTCCCCAGGGAGACTTTTGTGGGAACCCATCCATGGGTCTTGGCTGCCCATGACAGAGCGACTGAACTGAACTGAACTGACAGCCTCTGCCCCTTCTCCCCACCAGGGGGCTTTGATCCTCTTTTCTGCTCTGTTCTTGTTCCTAGACCCTTGTCCTTCATTTCACCTCCGCAGTCATCCTCCCAGGAAGGGCTTCCTTTCCTTGTTCCCCTCTCAGTTTGTGATCCAAACATTAAGACTTTGGGGAGCCACAGATGAAATAAAGCAGAGTCAGTGGTAAAGAACTCGCCTGGCAATGAGGGAGACAAGGGTTTCAATCCCAGGGTGGGAAAGATCCCCTGGAGAAGGAAATGGCAACCCACTCCAGTATACTTGCCTGGAGAATCCCACAGACAGAGGAGCCAGGTGGGCTACAGTCCACGGGATCGCAAAGAGTCAGATCCAACTTAGCAACTGAACAACAAAAGCCACCAGTCCCACAGTATTGAAACTGTTTTCTCGTCGTTGCTCCAGTGAGGGGAAAATATATGATTTATATGTATGTGTGTTCATTCCAAAGCTCAGTGCAGTGGGGTAAGCCAGAGGCATTCAGCAAATTTGCAAACCTCAGCTAAACTGAAACCTCCAAAAATGTGATCAAGGTTGCGTGGAAACAAAACATCGAGATTCCACTGAGGATAGATTTGGCTAATTTAAAAATCACAGAAGAGGGGGTCTCGGGCATCATGTTTGACAGAACTTTTTCTTTGTTATGTTTGCTTTTAGTTTACAGCTCTCCCTCGCCTTTATCATGTCACAAGAGTGTCCTTGGCTATAAACCGTTCTCTCTCACCTTCCCAAACCAAAACTCTGTTCCCATCAGACACTAACTTTCACCCTCTGGCAACCATCCTTCTGCTTTGTGTCTCTATGAATCTGAAAACTTTGCAGAGCTCAAGGTCAAGAAAATATTTTCCTGTTTCCTTAGAGAAAATTGGTTTTGTCTTTCACATTTAGAGCATCATTCCATCTAGAACTGATGTATGGTGTGGAGTGGGGGCCGAGATTGTCTTTTACACGCATGTAGAACCAATATACAGAAAGAACCAATTGCTGTAACACCGATTATTAAGACTTTGCTCTCCACTCCTCTGCACTGGTGCTTGTAATGTCGATCCAGCGTCTGTGTGGATTTATTTCTGGACTCTTTTATTTTTTTAATAATTTATTTAGTCATTATTTTTGGCTGCACTGGGTCTTCAATGCCGCGTGCAGGCTTTCTCTAGTTGTGGCAAGTGGGGGCTACTCTCTACGTGTGGTGTGTGGGCTTCTCATCACAGTGGCTTCTCTTGTTGTGGAGCAGCGGCCCTAGGGCGCCTGGGCTTCAGTAGTTGGGGCGCACGGGCTTAACAGCTCCGAGGCTTGTGGGGTCTTCCCAGAGGAGGGACTGAATCTGTGCCCCCCTGCGTTGGCAGGCAGATTCTTAACCACTGGGCCACCGGGGAAGCCCCCTTAAGTTATTCTTGGGCCTTGATGTTTCCCCACGAATTATGGAAGTAGGCACTGAATTTCTAAAACAAAATAAATTGCTGGTATTCTAATTTGAATGATTTTGATCAATAGATCCATTTGTGGAGTAAGTCACTTTTCTATGACCTAGATCACCCTTCTGAAAAGACAAGACAGAAATACTCACTGAGCAGTCATGAGTATGACAAGAGCAGTAGGTTTGCAGACTGAAAGAAAAATCACTATGGAATTGCTGTTCATATTTATATGTGTAATGAGAAGGAGCACGTGTAAGGATTGGGGCACAATCTTCCTGTGTGCTCAGTCATGTCTGACTCTTTTTGACCCTACGGACTATAGCCCGCCAGGCTCCTCTGTCCATGGGATTCTTCAGGCAAGAGTACTGGAGGGGGTTGCCACTGCCTACTCTTAGGGGACCTTCCTGACCCAGGGATTGAACTCGCTGTCTCTTGTGTCTGCTGTATTGCAGGCGGCTTCTATACCACTAGGACCACCTGGGAAGCCCCCACAATCTTCCTACGATGGGTCATGTACACGTTGGAGCAACTTTGGGATCTGGTCTCTGAGGCTCCTTTTTCCTTCACTGGCCTGGAATTTGGAGGCTGGAGCTCTGGGAGATGGAAGAAGGGGGAGGATTTCCTCTCCGGGCTCCCACTGCACCCCCAGTCTAGCGCTTCCTTGCAATGACTGTGTGCTTGTCCTCACATGTCGTTCACTTTGCAGCCTGGAAACTGAGGAGGGAATCAGGTTATGATTTATTTTTCAAACACACCTGCTGAGTGTCAGCTCCAGTTCTGGGTAGCTCTGCCTTCCAGGTGTTCTGTATAGTGTCCCACCTAGAGAGGGGATGACCAGGGACCCTGATGGGAAAAAGGCTTATCCCACACGACGGCCTTTCTTCTGTCCCCTGGAGCATACTCTGAGTCATGCTGAGGCCACCTGTGTGTGTCTGAGTGACAGGAACTGGGTGGAGGCAGTCCTCTTTCTCTCCCTGGTCAGGCTGGTTAGCAAACACTCTTCCCCCTCAGCCCTAGACGCTTCCTTCAAAGGCTTTCCTGAGGGTCCCTTGAACAAATGCCTTCTGCAAGTAGGAATCCCCAGACTGAGACAGAGACAGGCAACAGGACTCCACAGCGTCTCCTTCTCAGGCCTCAGTCTTTCCTTCTGTCTGTGGAGCCCTGGAGGGTGACCACATCTGCTCCGGGCCGCAGTCCCCCACCCACAGTGCTGCCTGAGCCCCAGGGAACCTCAGGGCTTTCATGGTCTGGGGTCCCCCAGGCTCCGTCCAGCTCCCCAGGGGAGGGCCAGAAGTGGGAATTAGCTGGACCTAAGAAAGTACCAGGGACTTCTCAGGCGGGTGAGAGGTAAAGAATTTGCCTGCCAATGGAGGAGACTCAGGTTCAATCCCTGAGTCAGGAAGATCCCCTGGAGTAGGAAATGGCAACCCACTCCAGTGTTCTTGCCTGGAGAATCCCATGGACAGAGGAGCCTGGCGGGCTACAGTCCATGGGGTTGCTAAAGGGTCGGACATGAATTAGTGTCCGAGCACTCATGCACAGAAGCAGCAAGCCAGTTAGAGACTAGAAGGACGCCAGCTTGGGGCCCATGCTCCCCACCCAGCAGGTTGTGCCTGGGGAGCTGCCAAGGCTGGAGGTTGGGCAGCCGACCTGGACATCCCGCAGCGGGCAGGCCTGGGGCCGGAGCAGGGACCTGGCTCCTTCCTGGCCCTGGCTGACTCCGCAGCAGCTGGGTGGAGGGTGGGGTTGGCCAGGACGGTGCGGAAGGGGCACAGAAGGGCCGAGGTCTGGGCTGGGACCCCCAGCCGCCCCCCTCCACCCCCCGGAGGACGTGGCCGAGGCCCCTCATTCCTGGGAGGGGAGCGGAGGACCTGGCTGAAGCCGGAGCTCAGAACAGTTGGGACAATCAGCTTCCTGGTGGCTTCACCGCCCCCTCCAGCCCCACCTCCTGTCAGAGCAGCCAGGGCTGAGGGGATCCAGACGATCTGCTGGCAGAACCGAGTACCTGGCGGCGGGGGCGGGGAGGGAGGAAGACAGAGAGAGAAACTGGACAAAGGGAGACCCCCATAAAACCAGCCGCGGGTCTGTAATCACCAGAGCCTTTGTTTAGAGCTGGTTTAAACAAGTTGTGATCCTTGGGAAGGGGAGGCCATAAACCGAAGCGAAAATAAAAGCGTTTACAAGCGAGGGCCCGCGAGGTGCCGGGGATCAATGGGGGAGCCGTGGGGGTGCGCCTGGCCTGCACTGCCTGGCGTCCTGGGTGCCGGCAGGCCAGCCGGGCCCAAACATCACAGGCTCCACACAGATGGAGGGACGGGCTGGGGGCGGGGGGAGGGCAGGCGGGCGCCCCGCCCCCACGGGGCCAGGGGACAATCCCGCATTCCAGGCTGGGGGCGGGCTGGGGGGGACGAGGGCAGGGTGCCATCTAGAGATTCATGGCCGGAGGCCGGCAGATCTCAGAGTCAGCCTTCCACTCCCCTACAAATTCCTTTATGATGGACTTGAGGGGTTGCACTAATAAGAGGGTTTGAAGGGCACTTGTTCCTGGAAGAAATGCCTCTTAGGCCCGACTTATCAGCACCGAAAGGTGTCAGGAGGCAGGTTTCACCCGCGGAAGCAACATTCCTCAGGGGCGCTCCATGTAGCCATGGGTGGTGAGGTGAGATGCTTGTGAAGGTGAGGCTGAAGGTGGTCATTCCTGACCATCCAGCCCTGAGATGTTGGTGTGGACTCTCCATTCGCTCAGCAGATGTAACCAGCACCTGCCGTAGGCCAGGCAACCAGGCAGGGACGCGTTAGGGAATTGTATACATGTATACACTCCTGTTTTTTAACAGATTAATTCTCCCCAGGGATCCGTGTAATGGGATGTTGTTGTTTTTGTTGTTGTTTAGTCGCTAAGTTGTGTCCAACCCGTACAATCCCATGGACCTCGACAGCAATAAGTCCCATTACAGCAATTTACCTCATGGTCCAACGGATTCTCCAGCAGCAAGGAATATGGGAACGACCCACATGTAGTGGAAAGGTGCTTTGACGAAGAGACGAACAGCAGTACAACACGAAAAGCCAATACAGCCAGGTTCACTGCAGACCAAATAATAGATAAAATTGTACCTAGAGAGTCAGAGGCGCCTCGCGGCAGTTCGTGCCCTCGAGAAGGGAAAGAACAGCCCAGAGATTTATTCCCGCAAAAAGATCACACCCATAGCGATCAACGTTCAATATTAAATAAGAGCGAAATGACAATAATTGGCAGGCCCACTGACAACACTGAAATGCACAGGTACCTTTGAGAAAGATCATAATCTCCCCACCACCAACCCCCCCCGCCCTTTAAAATTTCCTGTTGACTCTTCGGCAACATTTGTGGAAGTGGTGCTGAGCCGTCTTCCAAACGGCAATGACCAGATAGAGAGAACCTGAAGGCAGGAAGCTCACTCGCTCAAGAGATCTTAAGAGAAATGAATCCATGGGGATCTTGTGCCTTTGGTCCTGAAACACCAATGCTTTGTGCAGGGGGAGAACAGGGCAGGGAATGCGTGTGGGCTTTGCGATTAGACAGTCGGTTTTTTTCTGTTTTACTATAACTAATGCCAAATTATATTTTAAAAGACAATCAAGCGTTAGAAATCGGATGGGATATACAATAACAAACTTTCTCTAGGGCTTTTCTCAAACTTATTTACTTTTAATTGAAGGAAAATTGCTTCACAGTGTTATATTGGACTCGGCCAACAGCTGGTTTTTTAATCTCTTCTCCTCAACTTCGTCATTGGACGCTTGGTATCATCTCCAAGACTCTGTTTTCTCATCTGTAAAATGACAAGAACGTCCCCGCCCCTGGGTATGAGGATGACTGAGGTGGTGTGCATGGGGCCCCTCCCATTGCTTCTCCTTCCCTCCTGCCCTCCCCTCTTCCCCGTGAGACAGATTTAGTATTGCCCCTCCCAAACTTTGAAAAATGGAAATTATGATAACAAAAGTACCAAAAAAAATAGATAAGCTCTCCTTGTTTGTTTAGGAAATATCTCAAATTCCTACACCTGGGGCTTTGCTCACTAAGTTGTCTTCAGCTCTTTGAGACCCCATGGACTGTAGCCCGCCAGGTTCCTCTGTCCTTGGGATTCTCCAGGCAAAAATACTGGAATGGGTTGCCATTCCCTCCTCCAGGGGAATCTTCCAGACCCAGGGATCGAACCCGGGTCTCCTGTGTTGCAGGCAGTACCAAAAAGATAGATGAGATCTCCTTGTTTGTTTGGGAAACATCTTGAATTCCTACACCAACGACATGCAATTTCACTGTCCATATATCCTGAACAACATTGGTTTAGGACTTCCAGTTCATTCATGTAGTACCTGCCATGGGCTAGGACTGTACTAGAGAGTGGAGATGCAGAAGTGAGTGGCACTGTCCTTAGCCACAGACAAATACCAAAGGTGCAGATAATTTCAAAGGCACAAAGAATTTGGGGGAAGTAGAGCAGAGCCCTGGGCTTCCCTCGTGGCTCAGATGGTCAAGAATCTGCCTGCAATGCAGGAGATGCAACTTCGATCCCTGGGTCAAGAAGATGCCCTGGAAAAGGGAATGGCAACCCACTCCAGTAGTCTTGCCTGAAGACTTCCATGGACAGGGGAGCCTGGTGGGCTACAGTCCAGGGGGTCCCAAAGACTCGGACACGACTGAGCGATTGAGGACACACACATTGTTAATTTAATCACATCTTTAGAGAAAAGTGAAAGCGTCAGTCGTGTCCAACTCTTTGTGGCCTGATGCACTGTAGCCCCACAGGCTCCTCTGTCCATGGGACTCTCTAGGCAAGAATACTGGAGTAGGTTGCTATTTCCTCTTCCAGGGGATTTTCCCGACCCAGGGATCAAACCCGGGTCTCCTGCACTGCAGGCATACTCTTTACTACCTGAGCCACTGCTTGTCTCCAAATACAGTCTCCTTCTGAGGTACTAGGGGCCAAGACTTCAACATGTGAATTTGGGAGGGACACAGTTCACTCCATAGCAGTAATCATAAGCTCTTCTGGGTGCACCCACTGCTCTGTGGGGACGTGGGAGCTAGGGGAATGCTCTGCGGGGGGCTTCCCAGGCCTGGCCCTCAGCCTGGCCCACCTGCTCCCCTCTGCTGGACAGTCCATCCTGGTGGGCCACACTTCAGCTTCAGTTCAAGGCTTGAAGCCTCTCAAGGTGGTCTTTCTGAATCAGCTTTCCTGAAAAGCTGTAACATGTGCATCCCAGCTGCAGCCACACCAGCAGCCTCAAAAAAAAAAAAAAAAAAAAAAAAAAGATAAAAAAGAAGAAAGAAAGAAGGAGAGAAGGACAAAGAAAAGAGAGACGTGATTGGGTTTCCCTGGTCTGTTACTGCCCAGGATACATCTGCAGAGATGCTGAAATGGGGCAGCTTTTATCAAACCATCCTGAGCAGGAGAGAAGTCGTCTCTTATCATTTGGGGTTCTCGATGAAACATTCTTGGAGACAGATACAGGAAAAGGGGAACAGAGCAAAGACTACAGCTCCTCAGGTTTGTGAAAGAGACACTTGGGCACCTGGCCCAGGTGTGGGAGGAGCTGTAGGAAGGGGCACAGGACTCACCTCCACATGGGGGGATTCGGTGTGAATCCTGGAGAAGGGACAGGGCCAGAGAAAGACCCCCAGATGCTGGCAGGAGAGGGGGAAGGGAGGAAGAGGGAGGGGAGAGGAAATGGGGAGGCAAGGGTGTGGGAGGGGGTGAGGGGAGGAGATGGCAGGCAGAGATGGGAGCAGAGGGAGATAGTTCAGTTTCTAGTAGATAAAAGCCAAGCTGGATTTTTGGCATCTTTTTTCTTCAGGCAACTCTGCCCTCCTTTGCTCCTGGTATCTGAGTCATGCATCTCAGTGCTGGGCTGAGATTGTTATCCAGGTATTTGAGATCTGTTATCTTGTGATGGGAAGGTCTAGATGTGTTTCCTGTTCGCCCCCACCTCCCCAGCTCCTAATAATGCTTGGTCATTCTGTATGGGTCAGAATCTGTGCCTGGTCCCACATGCCCTGCTTGGTAGGTGGCCCCCTCAAAGGGAAGCAATGAGACCGCCCTGTTGCTCTGTTTAAACTCCCCTCCAGGGACCCAGTACTGCCATCTGCCTTGCTCGAGTTAAAAAGAGTCTTGAGTAGGCGGGCAAGCTGAGTCTTCACTGAACACCCTAGAATATTCATAAACACAGAGAACAGTATCATGACCCCCATCCACCTACCCCCCACCCAGTTTCCTCACGGCCAAGCCTGTTTCATCTTATCTGACACTACCCCTCCTCCCAGGTTATTTTGAAGCAAATGCCCAGATAGTTCAAACTCTGTAAACATTTTAATAAATATTTCTAAATGAACTCTAAAAACCCCACAATAATATCATACCTAAAAAATGAACAATCATATCCTCAGTATCAAATAACCAGCCAACATTTGCATTTCTCCTAATATTTTTTTGCAGTTTGGTTGTTTGATTTGGAATCCATATAAGATATAAGGTCCATACATTGGTATATATGTCTCTTGAGTGACTTTTAATCTCTAGGTTCCCTTCCCATTCCCCTTGCTGCACCCTACCTTCACCAGAAATGGAGTTGTTTTTCTTTCAGAGCTTCCTGCAGACTGAATATTGATGATGGAATTCTTGTGGGAGTCCTTTAACATGCTTTTCTGCCCCTTGTATTTCCAGTTCTAGAGGCTTGGTTAGGGGTGTGTGTGCATTTCAATTTGCAAATGTATCATGTTTTTCTCTCTTCGTATAATGTAACTGACCACTGATGATCATTGTCTAGATTTATTAACTTACTTAATTAAACTAGCAATTAATTTAATTGCAAGTTGCAAGATGGTGATATTCTATCATTCCTTCTTCACTGACTAGCTGGAATGCTGTAAAGTAAAACATCCCTCATCAATTCTTTGGTTTCTCTCAGGTCCAGATCATATAGGAAAAGAGGGACAAATACTTGGCTGTGTCCCCTGATTCAGCAATCCAAAGGGAATAAAGATTTTGTTCCTTAATATCATCCAAAGATAATCAAATGAGTTATTGTTTTGGTGGGCTCTTGTATCAATGAGAATTCAGGGGCTTAAACATATTTGACCTTTTTCAACCCGCTGCATTTTTCATCCATATAAAAATATGTTTCCCTTGTCCTAGCTTTGACCCGAGTAGCCTATAATAGTTTCCTAGCTTATCTGTAAAGTTTCCTGGCCCAAATCTGCAAGGGGCCATTTCTCCAAGGATTCCTGATTGTTTTTAGTGGGATATGCCGTGTAGAGATAACAGTCTGAGTGTTGGGAGTGGTAATTAGCACCAGGTGGGTCAATGTTTGTAGGCCTTTTCCATCGACAGAGCTAGAAAATATGTGTTCTTTAGGAAAGATTAAATAACCATAAAATCCTCTGATATGGGGATTCAAACCCAAGATTTACAGGAATTTTGCTTTGTCAGTCTTACATTGTGTCTTTTTTCAATCACAGCGAAAAGTTCTCAAATATACCAGCATAATTTGATTTGTCTTGCGTTACTCCCTAACTTCCTGGGTGGCCCAGGGGTGAAGAACACACCTGCCAATGCAGGAGACTTGGGAGACCCCGGTTCGACTCCTGGGTCAGGAAGATCCCCTGGAGAAGGGAATGGCAACCCCCTCCAGTATTCTTGCCTGGAGAATTCCATGGATGAACGAGCCAGGTGGGCTATAGTCCATGGGGTCGCAAGGAGTTAGACTCAACTGAAGCACACGTGTTACTACCTAGATACGAGTCTCAGAATGACAGTACGAGTGTGATCATCAACAGCATGTTGACTGAAAGCCTCAGGAGGCTTGGCTTCCGATTCTTTTTTTCCTTTGGGCACATCCCACTGAGGATTTGTGGCCAGCTTACAGTGTAGGAATTGCTGTTTGATTTAATCTTGTTTTGTGAAGTTCCAAAAAATAGTTAGTAGCTCCAGATGATCATACTAAGTGAAGTCAGATAAGGAATGGCAAATATCATATATCACTTATATGTTGAGTCTAAAAAAAATGATACAAATGAACTTATTTACAAAATTTTGAAATGAATTTATTTACAAGTTTTGAAAACAGATTTATGGTTACCAAAGGAGAAAGGTGATAGAGGGGGAGATAAATTAGGAGTTTGAGATGAACATATACACACTATATCTAAAATAGATAATCAGCAAGGATCTACTGTATAGCACAGGGAACTCTATTCAGTACTCTGTAATAATCTAAATGGGAAAAGAATCTGAAAAATGTATAAATTTAACTGCATTACTTTGCCATACGCCTGAAACTAACACAATATTGTAAATCAAATATATTCCAATATAAAATAAAAATTAAACTTAAGAAAAAATAGAATAGTGATCCTTCAAAAAATTTAAAAAAAAAAACCAAACATTTAAAGGCTCCAAAGTAAATTCTGTAGAATGTAGTGTATGAAAAAAAGTCTACCTTTATCCCTGTGCCTTTCAGTTTATTCGTTTCTTTTTTTTGTTGGTAAACATTTAAAGAATTATGACTTCTTTCTTCCATTTTAAAATTTTTCTGTGAAAATAAAATAAAATTCTTCTGTGTAAGGAAAAAAAATTTTTTTAATTAAAAATGCTTTTGTGTATTTTTGTGAGTTGTATTGAGAAATTGTTTACAAACCATCAGATTCATCCTTTTAAAAATCAGCATGTGTCTTCTTCTCTTAGACAAGTGGCAGCGTGTAGTAAACACTTTTTTCTCTGCCTTGCTTTTTACAGTAACAATATATCCTACAGATTCTTCCATGGTATGAAAAGATCTTCCTCAATCATTTGCAAAGCTGCATAGCTTAAAAGTACCACGTTTTATTCAACCAGTCCTCTCCTGGTGGCCATTTGAGTTCTTTTTGTTACTGCAAGTAGTTCATATATTTTTTTTTCATATTTTGATGAGTGTACTTTTGGACAATCCCTTTGTAGGTGGGGAATTGTTGGGTGAAAGAGGAAAGGCATAGATAACTTTTCGAGACATTGCCCAGGTCCCCTCCCACCATAAATGTATGAGAAGCCTTGCCTCCCAGCTTAGCCAACATTGTATATTGTTGAAATGCTGCATGTTTGCCAAGCTGCCAGCAGAAACTGTATCTCAGTGTGATTTTACTTTGGGATTCTCTCCATATAAGTGAGGTGGAGGACTTTGTCATGACTGAACGCCACTTGTAGTTCTTATCTTGTGAACCATGTTTTGTGAACCTTGTCTTTATGAATCATGTGATTTCTCATCCATTTTTCCATAGGTTTTTTGACCTTTAAAACTCCCTGTGATAATGAGTGCAAATGTTTTTCCTAATTTGTCTTTTGTCTTTTTACTTTGTAACAGGGTTATATGCCATGTAAAAATTGTTTCCCTGTTGTTTGTTTATATAAGCAAGTTTATTAACTTCTTCCTACTTCTGACTTTGAAAACATAGTGAGCTTTCCCCCATTTCTGGTTTATGGATTTGAGCTTTCTCCTTTAGCATGTGAAAGCGGCTCAGTTGTGTCTGACTCTTTGTGACCCTATGGACTATAACTGGCCAGGCTCCTCTGGCCATGGAATTTTCCAGTCAAGAATACTGGAGTGGGTTGCCATTCCCTTCTCCAAGGGATCTTCCCCAACCCAGGGATCGAACCTAGGTCTCCTGTATTGCAGGTGGATTCTTTACCGTCTGAGCTCCCAGGGTCTCTTTTATGGCATACTAAATTCTCACATGCAGTTGAATCAATTTCTGGACTGTCTTTTCTGGTTTGTCTGTCTGCCTGTCTTTGGGCCAAAATTAAACTTTTAATTATAGGAGGTTTATAATACCCTCTCATGTGTGGTAAGGCTAGCCTTTCTTCTCTTGGTCTTTGCTCTTTTCCAGGGTTTTCCTTGTTCTTGCTTGTGTACAAACCATATTTTTAAAATTTTAAGGAGAATTTATACAATTGTAATACATAGATGTTGCTTAGATCCTCGTTCTAACAAAGAATTTTTTTTTTTTAAAGTTAGTATCAAACCAAGAGAATATACATTCTATGTATTTGACAAAATCACAAAGAATTATGGTCAATGTGTGTGTGATGGTGGTGGTGGTTTTAGTCACTCAGTCCTGTCTGACTCTTTTGTGACCCCATGGACTGTAGCCTGCCAGGTTCCTCTGTCCATGGGATTTTCCAGGCAAGAATACTGGAATGGGCTGCCATTTCCTTCTCCAGAAGATCATCCTGACCTAGAAACCAAACCTGTGTCATCTGCATTGCTAGCTGAGCTCTTTACCACTGAACCACCAGGGAATCCTGTGTGTAATGGTACTAAAGGGTGTTTTTCAGTCCTTATCTATTAGAGAAATATAGTGAAGTATCACAGATTAAATCATAATTTATATCTGTTTCTAAGTAATCCTGGTGGTGGCTGGAGGAGATATAGATGAAACAACTGACGATAAACTGATAATTATTGAAACTGGGTGGTGGGGACTTGAGGTTCATTTTACTACTATTTATTTTTATATGTTTTTGAAATAATAAATAGTTTAAAAAAGAGAAAGGGATTTCAAGTTCTAAAGGTTTTGAAACGCGGAGCAATATGAAACTTTTTAAAAAAGTAAGTTTCACTAAAGAGTGGGTGCTTTGCATGAGGAAATTTGCAGTCAGAAGCCAGGATGCAGAGGACGGAAGGAGGGAGAAAATGTTTGCTTTGGTTACACGACTGACTCAGCCCAAAGCCAGGTGCATGAACTAATCCTTTTCCCCATTAAACATTTACCTGTAACTGAACTATATCCTTTTTCTGGGATATAAAGATCCAATATAGATAGGTGTGCCCTGATTTACAGACCAGATGAGTTCCCGAAAAGTTGGTTTTAAATTCTCCATTTTCTAACTGGTTGCTCAGAGTTTGGAGTCTGAAATTCCAAAGTGTTTCAGAAGGACAACTTGAAAATAATGTCATAAATGTCACTTTTATGGAATTCCTTTTATTTCTAAGCAATGTGTATTTTAGAAATAAAGAAATGCTGTAGACTGCAGACCATAGACCCTCTAAGTTTTCCTTTCCACACTTCAACCCTGGAGAGGTGAATTTTGTTCAGAGTTTAAAACTAGCTCTCAATCCTGCAGCTTGACCACCTCTCTTGATTAAGTATCTGAACACTGCTCTCCAAAAGTCATCATGTTTGCAGTCTGTTTTAAAACTTAAGAGATTGTAGAAGAAAAAATACAGATAGAACTTGGTTGTTGATGTGAGGAAGGAGGAAACAAATATATCCCTTTTATTTCTTTAAAATTCGATACTGGCTACCCAGATTACCTGTCAAACATTAATAGAAATAACTACTTGGAAAAATAGTCCTGCTCTGACTGAAGGTAAAGATACACACAAATGCCATGACCCACAAATTGAGCTTCAGAGATATTCATGCACAGGGGTCCCTGGACACAAGTACAAAAACGAATGTGCCAACAAGATTGTTCCCAACAATGAAGCACTGGAAACAATACAGGTGTTTAGTAGCAGTAGGTAGTTGAGTATTGATAGACTAGATAATTATACAGCCATGAAGAGGAAGTATCCATGGTTACATTCAGTAACATGGATGAATATTACAAAAGAGTGCTATAGAAAGAGTAACAAGAATGCATACACACTGTTTATAAACTGTTGCTAAAGGATGCATACAGAAATGTTAAAGAAAACAATAGGAAGAATGACAAGTATACATGTGTTAACTCAACAATCAATTGTTGGATCATCATAGAAGGTGGGGGCTTCCCTGATGGCTCAGGGGTAAAGAATCCACCTGCCAATGCAGGAGACGCCAGAGATCTGGGTTTGATCCCTGGGTCGGGAAGATCCTCTGGAGGACGAAATAGCAACCCACTCCAATATTCTTGCCTGGAGAATCCCATGGACAGGGGAGCCTGGTGGGCTACAGTCCGTGGGGTCGCAAAGAGCTGGACACGGCTGAGCATGGCACAGCAGCAGCAGAATAGAAGGCGGGCTGGGAGTTATCTTGGTGAGAAGGGGAAATGAATGAAAAGAGACACATAAAGACATCTGGGGTTCTGGAAATGTCCTGTTTACCAGCCTGATTGCTGAACGCACAGGTATACAATGTATGATTATTTATTAAACTGGATATTCATGTATATACCTTGCTGGATAGGTTTCATATTTTTCAATTTAAAAGGTTACAATAAAAAAGTTAATTAAAGGGCTTTTAAATGTTTATGGGAAACATAATTTCCTTCGTATTGTCTATAAAAATCTATATATCACTCTTAAAACAGCCATCGTGGGCATAATTGTAATGTCACTGAATTGCTGGACCATATAACTCACACTTATGTAAAGAATATTGGAGAAACTAGAGATATGTAAGGGAATAAAATATCTAAATATGTCAACAGCAGTGATTTTCGCTGAATTAACAGTTTGCAAATACACATCTGTGATTCTAGGTTAAATAATGCTTTGTAAAGAGGAAACATAAAACAGAGAAAGCTGTAGCTCATAGCAGAAGATTCAGATGTTTAAAAAACAGCAAACTCTAAGTATATTGATTTTTTTGTACTTAGAATAAAACTCCTGTCTTACACTTGATGTGTGTTCGTAGGGCAAGGAGGAGACTGAGTGATGAGGGAAGTGATTTTACTATTATTGCAAGTGCGCCTCTGGAGGCCCTTATGATTTGCCATGTGGGAGGCAGAGTCCTTTCGAAAATCAGACCATCACAGCTGTCAGCCCGTCAGAAAGGCTAGCCTGCCTTTCTAGATTTTGACATTGGTTAATATGTTGTTGTTGTCATTCAATTGCTCAGTCGTGTCCAAGTCTTTGCGACCGACCCCTTGGACTGCAGCACTCCAGGCTTCCCTGTCCTTCTCCATCTCCCAGAGTTTGCTCAAACTCACGTCCATTGAGTCAGTGACGCCATCCAACCATCTCATCCTCTGTCGCCGCCCCCTTCTCCTCCTGCCCTCAATGTTTCCCAGCATCAGGGTCTTTTCCAGTGAGTCAGCTCTTTGTATCAGGTGGCCAGAGTATTGGAGCTTCAGTTTCAGCATCAGTCCTTCCAATGAATATTCAGGGTTGAGTCCCTTTAGGATTAAATGGTTTGATCTCCTTTCGGTCCAAGAGGCTCTCAGGAGCCTCCTCCAACACCACAGTTCGAAGGCACCCTTTCTTTGGTGCTCAACCTTCTTTCTGATCCACCTCTCACATCTGTACATGACTACTGGGAAAACTATAGCTTTGACTATACAGACCTTTGCCCGCAAAGTGATGTCTTTGCTTTTCAATACACTGTCTAGGTTTGTCATAGCTTTTCTTCCAAAGAGCAAGAGTCTTTTTAATATAGTACATGCATATCCCCTGCATTAGGGATTATTACAAAAGAACTGTGTGGTATTGATACTTCACATGGCACTGGGTTTGAGAAACGAGAGCCACTTACAGAAATACAACGAACAATTTGACGTGTTATCAGCGGAAGTTACAGAATTACTCTGAACAAAGAAAAACAAGGAGGGAGCACCTGATCTTTACTGCACACCTGGGACCGTGCCAGTCTATTTCACAGGGAATCTCAAGCAATCTTACCAGCAGGGCTTCCTGCAAAGCAGGATCAAACCCCCAAAGATGACGGACTGTTCTCCCCTATTTCACAGGCGAGGACACTGGGATTCAGAGCGATAAACTCACCTGCACAGAGCAAATGGCAACATCTGGGAAAAGTGTGAATTTCAAGAAAAACTTAAATTGCTGTCATAGACAAGATATTAAGAAAATGCAAGGACTTGCCCGGTGGTTAGAAGTCCGTCTTGCAGTGCAGGAGACACAGGTTCTGTCCCTGGTTGGGGAACTAAGATCCCGTGTGCCATTGTACAACCAAGCCCAAGGGCCGCAGCTGCCGAGCCTGTGCTCTTGGAAGCCTGAGAGCCACAACTAGGGGGTTTGTGCACCACAGTGAGGTCTCACATGACCCAAGTAAGACCCAGTGCAGCAAACTAAAAAAAAAGAAGAAAGCTCAGATGCTTTCTACAATATACTTACTATATGTGAAGACTAAGCACTCAGCTTAAATAAATAAATATTCAAAACGTGACCCATTGCGAAATCTTCCTGACTTCAAGACTTATTTCATAGCTATACTAATCACGAGAGTGTGGTATTGGTGGAAGGACAGATATGCAGATCAACAGAAATGAAACTGTGAGCCCAGAGGTAGACCCACACACAAACAATTAATTTTTGAAAAAGTTGTAAAAGTAATTTAATGGAGGAAGAATAGCCTTTTCAAAGCATGGTGCTGGAGCAATTACAAGTGCATAAGCAAAAAACAAAACAAAACAGGGACCTTGACCTGGTTCTCACACCTGACATAAAAGCAAACTTCAAATGGATAATAGTTATAAATGTAAAACTCTGAAACTTTTAGGAAAAACATGGGAGAGGATCTAGGATAAAGCAAATTTCTTAAGCTTGACACCACAAGCATGGTCCATTAAAGGACAAACTGATAAATCTGACTTCAAAATTTAAAACTTTTGCTCAGCGACAGACCCCGTAAAGAGGATGAAAAGACAAACTCCAGAATGGGAGAAAATATTTATAAACCATATAGGCAGCAAAATCCTGCTATCTAGAATATAAAGAACTCCTAAAACTCAACTGTAAAAAAAAAAAAATTGAGCAATCTAGTTAAAATATAGGCAAAAGTCATTTCACTGAAGAAGGTATACATGTGTGAAATAAACACACATGAAGATGTGTTCCACGTCATTAGCCATTAGGGAAATGTAAGTTAAAACCACAATGAGCTCACACTCTGCGCTGACCAGGGTGGCAAAAATAAAAAGTAAAACCAGCACCACGTGCTGGTGAAGTTGCAGAGAAACCGACTGATTGAAACATAAGATGGGACCATCACTCTGGAACCAGTTTGGCAGTTGCCTAAAAAACTAAACATAAATGTACCACACAACCCAACAATTACACTGCTGGACATTTATTCCAGAGCAATAAAGACCTGGCATTCACACAAAACCCTATAAACAAATGTTTGTTTGTAACAGTCCCAAATTGCTGCCAACTTTGATGTCCTTCAGTCAGTGAAGAGTGAAACTGATGGGGCAGGTACACCGCACAGTGCGAATGGGTCTCCAGATTCGTCTTCGTGGGTGAGTGACTTATCTTGAGGGGAGTCTTATACTTCATTCTTGGTACGTCAACTGTCCTCAATCAAAGGCTGACCTGAGGCTTTGGCATTAGAGGGTTTCAAGAACAGTTTGAGGAAAATCCCTATTGTCCAAGTGTTTAAGTTAGCCTGCCATCTTCAAAATTAAGGTTTAGAGTAATGAGCAATGTTTACAATTTAGTATTTTCATGTCTTCCCAGTGCAGCAATTCTGAAACTTCTGAATCTCAGGACCTCTTTAAATTCCTGAAAGTTCTTGAGGATCCCAAAGAGCTTTTGTTTATGTGGGTTAAATCTACTTCATATACACTATATTTGAAACAAGCACCCATTTTTTAAGTTTTATTAATTCACTTAAAAGTAACAGTAAATAAATCCTCTTTGTGTTGACAGAGATATTTTACTTAAAATAATTATATTTTCTTAAACAATGAAACAGTGGGAAGGGTATCATTGTTTTCCATTTTTGCAGACCTCTTTCCTGTCTTGCTTTCTAGTTTGCGGATCCCTTTAACAGCTGGGTTCTCATATTTGCTTCAATTTGTTGTAGTGTTTTGGTTGAGGTGAAGCATAAAAGAAAGGCCAGCCTCCCACAGGTATGCAGTTAAAAAAGAGAGGTCTGGGTGACCCCTTGGAAATTTCTTGGGCCTCCCAGAGATGTGTAGACCACATTGAGTCTGAGATCTGTAAATCCACACTGATCTAGTGGATTTCCTTAGATTTCATTGGTCTTCTTTCTTCAAGGTTGCAGAAAACACAAAAAGCTTGACTTTCTGTTCAAGTTTTTGGAGGACTTAGCCCTCTTAGACAGCTTAGGGAACAGTACTTTCCAGGAGGCACTAGTGGTAAAGAATCCACCTGCCAATTCAGGAGATGGAAGAGATGTGGGTTCAATCCTTGGGTTGGGAAGATTCCCTGGAGGAGGAAATGGCAACCCCCTCCAGTATTCTTGCCTGGAGAATCGCACAGACAGAGGATACTGGCGGGCTACAGTCCTTGGGGTTGCAAAGAGTTGGACACGACTGAAGCGACTTAGCACACATGCATGCAAACTGAAAATAGGATGATGAAGAAAAACAGCATCTCCAGAGGCTTTTGATGGAGAGGAGTAGGGTCTGTTTTTTTTCTTAAAAATCATACACTGAAGACAAGGTCTCAGTGAGCCCATAAGGGCCAGCACTGGGGGGCTGAACAAAGTCCCTAGAGCCCTGACGCACAGGTGACCCAGCCCTGGGAAAACGGGGCGTTTCCAGCAGCTCTGGAACCACAGTGTGTCTCTTAGCTTTCCTTGTAACAAGATTAGTCTTGCTTCTCCCTCCTCTTTATTCCACTGTCTTGCGGGCCACCTCTTGGCTTTTGCGGTAGTGTGATTAGCTGGCCTGTGGCCCACACCGCGGCCACTGACACAGAGATCTCTGCTTAGTTGAGTGCACCTCTTTCCTAAACAGCGTCTCAGTGTTTATAATCACAGGGCCATTGTGAGCGCTGGGATTCCAATAGGACAGGGTATTTACGATACCCGCCTACCTCCCCCACCTCCATAAAAGTCCATTCAAGGAGACAGTTGGAAAAGGAACAGAGACAGATGTGTGTCCTTCCCAGATGCTGACGAGCCTCAATTGTTCTGCATATGTAATAACTTTTTACAGCTCTCTGCAAAGGCCTTTTCTGAGTTTTAAAAAGGTGCCAAAGTCAAACATAGGTAGTTTTAGTAATCTCCCCGGATGCTCCAGCTGCCTAGAAATCCTCTATCAGAGGGTGTACAAAAAAGCCTGCCTCCCTTTCCTGTTTTATGGATGTAACATTGATCTCTTAGTATTTATATTTGACTGTTCATGTACATACAAAAGTCCATAGCATCTTATTTGGACAAGAGTCCTCCATAAACATTCAATGGTTCAATAATTGTTTTAAAGGCAATTTATGTAATTAGAACATAAAGAAAATAAAATGAATGGAGAATGTAGGCCCTCCTACGAAATTTTTAACAAATATTTTAACATTTCTATATTTCTGAATATAGAACTTTAAAGTTGAAAAAACTTTTTGATGTGGAATTAGCTCATTTGATTTTTATAGCCACATGATTTTGAAGAAACTTTTCTTTTTAAAAAATGTGTATTATTTTCTAACAGATAGCCAACGGGAATTTGCTGTATGACTCAGGAAACTAGAACAGGGCCTCTGTATCAACCTAGAGGGGTGGGATGGGGAGGGAGATGGGAGGGAGCTTCAAGAGGAAGGGGAGGTATGTATACCTATGGCTGAGTCATGTTGAGGTTTGACAGAAAACAAAATTCTGTAAAGCAATTATCCTTTAATTTAAAAGTTAATTAATAAAAAAATTTTATTATTCTCTAAAAATTGAAGTATAGTTGCTGTACAATATTAAAAAGGTTTAAGGTATACAATTTTTATAGGCTATACTCTATTTATAGTTACTATGAAATGTTCACTATATTCCCTGTGCTATACAATATATCCTTGTAGCTCATTTTTTTACCTAATAGTCTGTAGTTCTTACTCCCCTATCCCTACGTTGCCCCTGAAACGTCTTTTCTTTAAATGCAAATTAATACATTTGATAATTTCTGATGGATAAGGTTTGTTCTGGTCACTTGGGTAGTTTAGGTTGAGCTGAACAGGAAAATATCCAGGATTGGAGAATCCTGTCTGTGGTGCTGATCAGCTTCTTCTTTATTTATTTTAAAATGTCTACTTATTTATTCATTTGGCTGCACCAGGGCTTAGCTGTGGCATGTGGGATCTAATTCCCTCACTGGGGATTGAACCCGGAGCCCCTGTGTTGGGAGCTCGGAGTCTCAGCCACCAGACCACCAGGCAAGTCCCTGATCAGCTTCTTGCTGTGCTCCTCTCACCTTAAAATCCTCTGCTAAGAGTTGAACTCACTTGGTTTGACCCCTGTGCACAGGGTCACCTCTGTGTGCTTCCACTATGATTTCAGAAGGACACGCAGGGGGGTACTGAGTGCCTCACAGACCTGTTCCCACTGTCATTTTTCTTCCAAAACCCGAAACAGAGAAATGAATCCCCGACTGATTTTAAAAAACGGCAAAAGACAGCAGAGTCTGTGAAGAGATGCTTCCAAACCCAGACGTTATTCCTCTGCATGCTGGGCCCAGTTCAAGTATCTTCTCATCTGTGAAGTCCTTGGCACCCTCCATCTGAAAATGCTCTTTTTCAGTCCTCATCTCAGCTAGGTGTGTCCAACAGTCTGCTGGTAAACCTTTAACAACCAGCTCTTCGTGGAGAAGATGAACCCTGGTTTGTGGTGCTTGTGATGTAAACGGTCCTGCCCGGCTGACTTTAGTCCCACCAAGATGTCACTGGGCTTCCCTGGTAGCTCAATGGTAAAGAATCTGCCTGCAAGGCAGGAGCCCGTGCTTCAGTCCCTGGGTCAAAATCTCCTGAAGGAGAAAATGGCAACCCACTCCAGTATTCTTGCCTGAAGAATCCCATGGACAGAGGAGCCTGGCAGGCAGCAGTCCATGGGGTCAAAGAGCCGACACAACTGAAGCAACTTAGCACGCATGTGTGTGCGCACACACGCACACACACACACACACATATTGTTTTTAAGGGGCTTTCCAGGTGGCACTAGTGGTAAAGAACCTGCCTGCCAATGCAGCAGACATAAGAGATGGGGATTCGACCCCTGGGTTGGGAAGATCTCTTGGAGAAAGTCATGGCAACCCACTCCACTATTCTTGCCCAGAGAACCCAATGGACAGAGAAGCCTGGTGGACTGCAGTCCATGGGGCCGCAAAGAGTCAGACATGACTGAGTGGCTAAAACTTTCACTTTCATTCTTTTTCATATTCTTTTCCATGTGGCATATCACAGGCTATTGAGTATAGTTCCCTGTGCTATACAGTATGACCTTGTTGTTTTATTTTTCTACAATATTTGGGCTTCCCTTGTGGCTCAGCTGGTAAAGAATCCTCCTGCAATGTTGGAGACCTGGGTTCAATCCCTGGGTTGAGAAGATCCCCTGGAGAAGGGAAAGGTTACCCACTGCAGTATTCTGACCTGGAGAATTCCATGGACTCTATAGTCCTTGGGGTCGCAAAGAGTTGTACACAACTAAGCGACTTTTACTTCACATATAATATTCAACAGTTTGCATCTGCTAATCCCAAACTGCCATGTGGTGCAGCCAAAAAAAAAAGGGGGAAAAATCCAACAAAATAAAAGCACAAAATATGACATATGTTGATATATGTGGAGAAAGTGAGAGCCTTGATTACATCTAACATGTAAACACACTGATATGAAGTATGATTTTTCTTTGGACCTTAGACCAGTGATCTCATGGCTGATACAGACCTACAGGTATTTTACCATGCTGACCCAAATATGTAAAGCACTTATTGTTATCATAAGCATCAAACATGTTTATTTGTTAAATGTTCATTAAATGTCCATTTAGGTTGTGTGTTAGTCCCTGTAGGTGGAGTGATTCTTTGTCTTTGAAAATGGTGACCAGAAGTCGCAATCCTATTTAGTCAAACCTATTACTAACACCTAGGAAATGCTCTCAATTCCTGGTCCTATAGGTGATATCTCATCTAACATCTCCCACATTGCTGGATTGGCCAGAAGTTACAGAAAATTCCAGTTTCTATTACAGTTTTTTCCTATGTTTTTATTAATTTAGGCTGTCATTTCCATAATACATACATTTATTCTCAGAAGTGAAATCTGACCAAAATATAGATGGAAACATTTTAATAGGAATTTCGTTCCAACTGCTTTAGCCATTCTTCTATCATTATTTGGGGGCATATATCAGAGGATTATTTTCTACTTTAGGTTAAGTATTACTCAGTCAACAATCTCTTGTGAGTGAATAACATCCTAGGATTCATGGCTGGTCCCCAAAAGCTGCTGCTAATAGATTGATTCACTCAGTTCCTCATTCTTGGGAGGAAGTCCAGCTTCACCCCTCTTCCTCCTCATCCACCAGCCTCAGAAGGGAACTTG
This sequence comes from Cervus canadensis, assembly GCF_019320065.1. NCBI lineage: Eukaryota > Metazoa > Chordata > Mammalia > Artiodactyla > Cervidae > Cervus > Cervus canadensis. The sequence continues at coordinate 80,218,058 of NC_057394.1, read as the reverse complement.
GGCTTCTGGTATTTATAGATAAATATACAGACTGTGGTTCAACACTGTACACCTGCATAAGCTCATAAAAGCATCCACAGTTCAAACAACCAGTTTTATATTCTTGGTCAGTTGTGGCAATCCCACCCTCACTGGGCTGAGGCAGCAGCAAGTTCCAGCTAAGGCACGCACACACTCAGCTTGTCTTGCTGGACTGACCACCTCTCCAAGAACCAGATGGAAGCCATTGCTATGTTAGGATACCCATCACACGGACAAGCAGGTGGGGGACGCAGAGGGAGGAGACCCCAGAGGGGTGATTCGGAAGCCCCTAGAAGATGAGGACAACCTTCACAACCAGGCTTTCAGTCCATTGCTCCCCACACCCTGAGATTCCCCATGTGAGATGAGTTGAGAGCTGGATTTACCAGAAGAAAGGGGACATTTAAACCTTATCAATTATGCCCAACAAGAAATGCCCACTCTTCCAAAAACTAAAATGCATTTGTCATCAAAAGACCTTTTCATGAAGGCAGTTATGTCAATATGCCATCTGGGCACAAAGAAAAGGGTCCATTTGAATGCACATAAATGCTGCTCAGTTGATAAAGAATTTGCCTGCAGTGCAGGAGACCCGGGTTGGATCCCTGAGTTGGGAAGATCCCCTGGAGAAGGAAATGGCAACCCACTCCAGTATCCTTGCCTGGAAAATCTCATGGACAGAGGAGCCTGGTGGGCTGCAGTCCATGGGGTCGCAGAGAGTCGGGGACGACTGTGCAACTAACACACTAACGAATGCTATCAGCAATCAGGTTGTTCAGACTGTGGGCGACAGCTGTGTTTCAGCTAGTGCTACCTGCACCCTTACCTGTCCAGTTCTTCCTGGAAACCAGATTGCTGCATCTCAAGGCTGCAGTTTATGAGACAGAAAGCTGTGAGGCTCCCTATTATTTTCAGGCTTCTTAGGTCAAGAAGAATTGATTCACTTTTTCTTATTCAACTGATTACTTAATATATAACACGAATAGAAGGCACTTAATTAAATGTATCTTTCCTGTAGTATTGTTGCTGTTGTTCAGTCAATTAGTTGTGTCTGACTCTTGGCGACCCCTCCCTGCCCTTCACTATCTCCTGGAGTTTGCTCAGACTCATGTCCATTGAGTCAGTGATGCCATCCAACCATCTCATGCTCTGTCGTCCCATTCTCCTCCTGCCTTCAATCTTTCCCAGCATCAGGGTCTTTTCCAATGAGCCTGCTCTTTGCACCATGTGGCCAAAGTATTGGAGCTTCAGCTTCAGCGTCAGTTCTTCCAATGAATATTCAGGGTTGATTTCCTTTAGGATTGACTGGTTTGATCTTGCCGTCCAAAGGACTCTAAAGAGTCTTCTTCAGCACCACAGTTTGAAAGCATCAGTTCTTCAGCAGTCAGCCTTCTTTCTGGTCCAACTCTCACGTCCATACATGACTACTAGAAAGACCATAGTTTTTACTAGATGAACCTTTGTCAGCAAAGTTATGGCCGCCAAATTAACGATTTGCTTATTGGTTTTTTAAAACATTTTCTCCCAAGATCAGAGGTGAGGGTTCTTCTGAGAAGAGAATAGTTTCAAAGTCTAGTCTATGGTACTTCCTTCCTGGAACACCACGTGGTGGAAACACAGGCCAGGAGCAAGTCTGGAAGAATCTGGGTGGACGGGGTGGGGGTGGGCAGGAAGATGTCAGGCCCTCCTCTGCAGGATCCTGGTTCAATCCAACAAGCAAGTGGAAGAGGGAGATGGAGAAAATATTTCTGTCTGGTTATATTTTCACATGGATGGGACCTTTTTGAAAAAATGTTAAGACCTCATGAAGAATTAGATATGGGCTTCCCTGGTGGCTCAGTGGTAAAGAATCTGGCTGCCACTGCAGGAGACACGGGTTCAGTCCCTGATCTGGGAAGATCTCACATGCCTCGGAGCAACTAAGCCTGAGCACTGCAACTATTGAGCCTGTGCTCCAGAGTCTGGGAGCCGCAACTACTGAGCCCAAGTGCCACAACTGCTGGGCACTCTAGAGCCCGTGCTCTGCAACAAGAGAAGCCACCACAAGGAGAAGCCCGCAAACCGCAACTAGAGAAAAGCCTGTGCAGCAATGAAGGCCTGGCACAGCCAAAAAATCAACTGAACGTTGTTTTTTTTTTTTAAAAAAAAGAATTAGCTATTATAAAAGATAAAACTTAAAAAATAAACTCCACACTTGACCAATAAAAGGGCCAGTGCAGTTACACAGGGCAAAAAACGACATGTTTAGTCCTCTGATAAAGCATTGCAAGATGTATGAATCATCCACACATATCCTTGGACGTGTCCTTTGATATTGGAATCTGAGTTTTATGATCTGCCTGTAATTAAAGTTCTGGGTTAAGTTTTTAAGGGAGAGAAAATTAAACACTTTAAAAACCAACACCCTGTTTCCCAAGACGTAACCCGGGGCAGGTTTTTACGGTCGCACTCGGGTTTTAGTCACCGGCTGGCGCTCGCGCCCTCAATTTCACATTCCTGCCAGCATTGCTCTTGATGGCAGGGCCTGTGCTTCCCACAGGGGCTGCAAGTGCCTGCCCGTTCAGCCTGTGTAGACAGGCTCTGTGGCCAGAGCTCGCCAGTCCTGGGGGTGGGGTGAGCCCTGGGCCCACGACAGTGACGAGGGGTGAGGGCTAACACTGAAGGGGGTGGGCCAGGCCTAGAGGCGGCCAAACTATAAGCTGAGAGAAGTCAGAGTGGGAAACAGCCCCCGTGTCTGAAAGAATAAAGACCCTCTCTGAAATCACAGGCACCTTCACAGCCGCAGACACAAAGGTGTACATGGCCAGCTGGTACAGGCGCCTGAGAGCCTCCCAGTACCTTCCAAGTCAAGTGATTAAGCACAGCCATTCTATTTTAAAATATTTATTTATTTGGCTGTCTTGGGTCTCGGTCATGGCACGTGGGTTCTTTTCATTGCAACGTGCAAAACTTTTCGCTGTGGGCAGTGTGCGTCCGCTAGTTGCTCTGCGGTGGGTGGGATCCTAGTTCCCAGATCAAGGAGTGACCTCATGTCCCCTGCACTGCAAGGCAGATTTTTAACCACTGGACCACCAGGGACGTTCCCTAAAGAGTCATTCTGAACAATAAGTTGTATAAGAAAAGAAGGTGGTATATTCAAAGTTGATCACTTACTACTTGTCTTTTACTGCAGTTTACTATCTACCTGTATTCTTGAGGTTATTGGATTATTGTGGAAACCCTATCAGGGTGCATTACTGGGCATCTCTTATCAACCCCACATTCAGTGATGTCACGTCAGTAGGTGGAAACCAGCCTTGGTGAGAGTGTGTGCACCACAGAAAGTGGCAAAACACTTGATTCATTGTTAAACCAATCAGGACTTGATTATATATCAGGGCTTGATTTATTGTTTTGCTGATTGTCTAGACTTCAGAAAGTGATGGAGGAAATGTTAATACTGCATATTAAACTGAGAAAGTATATTATGTGTATAGCTGTTAAATTGTGAGTATCTGGAAAATTAAAAATGTATCCTTCCAGGATATGAAAATATTATCTGACATGGTAAAGAATACACACACATCACTGATAAATAACTGAAGTTTTGATATAGCTTTTGTTGTTTTACTTTTACACTTAAGCAAGAATCGCAACTAACAGTTATATTGGAACTATGTTTGTTCATCAGTGGCGCCTCTAGGTTGGCTGTGGATACAAGTGTGCAACAAAAATTAACTGACAGCGTTCTGTGAGAATCAACTAGATAAATGGAATTTACAGTCAATAGTATTACATATTTTTTGGGGGGGAAGGGATAGTTAGGGACTTTGAGAGGGTCATGTACACACTGCTATATTTAAAATGGATAAACAACAAAGACCTGTTGTATAACACATGGAACTCTGCTCAATGTTTCGTGCCAGGCTGGATGGGAGCAGGGCTCTGGGGATGATGGATACATGTATATGTATGGCTGAGTCCATTTGCTGTTTATCTGAAACTACCACAACCTTGTTAATTGGCTATATACCCCAATAGTGAGGGACAGGGAGGCCTGGCGTGCTGCAGTCCCTGGGGTCTCAGAGTCAGACATGACTTAGTGACTAACAACAACAACACCCCAATACAAAAGAAAAAGCTTAAAGTTTAAAAAAAGTTACATACTTTTTAAAAAATTTGTAAACTGTATCACATATCTATACATCTATTATATACACACCTATAATGTATAATAAACCTATATATTATTATACAACATATAGTAATTATGCAATAATAATGTATAATAAGCCTATATGTTAAGTACATTATACACACACACACGCACACATTTTTACCCCTGAGAACCGGTTGCTTAATACCTACTGCCTACGACTGTACACACTGGTACAATGTCATGCCAGACTTATAGAACTCAGACCGCAGGCCAGCGTGACAAGCTGAAACCCTTCTGGTCTACCTCCCTCCATCAGTTTCCGTATGACGCAGAGAAAGAGCCCCTCAGATACATTCAGCAGAATTATGCTCACTTTCGACTTTACAGTAGGGGTGTGGGTGGTGGTTTGCTTTGGAGCGTTGCCGTGTTACGACCAGAAAAGTTTAAACAGATGCTAACATACGCCTACACACTGCAGAGCTAACCAGACAACTCGCCCTGATCTAAGTGGGCGGCAGCAAAGCTAAACCTACAGTAGGTTATAATTTAAAAGCCAGAAAAGCGGCAATCGTGACACATGACCAGCTCAAGACAGACAGGTGACAGCTTTCCTCCCCCCAGACTGCAGGAATCCCAGCTATGCTGCAGGGACCCAGAGCCAAGCCTCATCATAGCTGGACCTCTGGGCAGGGGGTGGTTGAGAGGGGCGCTGGGTGTATCCAGTCTTGCGCTAAGTTTAGTTTGTGAATAATACACTGTCTAACTCCTAATGGCTCACTGTCAGGAAACAGATAATTAAGGCAGGAGTCCTCCGTAAACGTGAAAGTATCCGGAATGGCCTGTCACTCATAATGCTAGGGGAGGGAAATTTGCCTCCTTTCCCAAGTGGACTGTGGTCACAGAAGCCCCCGCCTCACAGGTCCTGGGGCTCTGTGGACCCTGACCATCTCACACGTAGATGCTCTGCCCCCCACGTCAGACTTAGACGCGGAGTCCTTACTGCATTAAGGTCTGGTGGTGGCTCCTGAACAGTGAGGGCGGTGTCTTCGTGGGAGAACAGATCCTTCCCGTCTTCACAGCATCCCCGGGTCCAAGTCAATCACGGCATGTCTCAGGCAGCCCCACCCCAGGTGGAAGGCCTTCTCTGATCGCCTGTAACTGCAAAGGCCCAGCTCCACCCCAAGTGAGGGGGCGCTTGGGCAGACAGGCCTCTATCCTCCAAACGAGGTCTAAGTGAAGTAAAAGTCGCTCAGTCGTGTCCGACTCTTTGCAACCCCAAGGACTATATAGTCCATGGAATTCTCCAGGCCAGAATACTGCAGTGGGTAGCTGTGCCCTTCTCCAGGGGATCTTCCCAACCCAGGGATCGAACCCAGGTCTCCCGCATTGCAGGCAGATTCTTTACCAGCTGAGCCACCAGGGAAGCCCAAAAGAGGGTTAAGCAGCCAGTTATCTCTGCTAGGGAAATCCTGTGTTTGCTTCGTGGGTGCTTTAGAGAGCTTATCTTTCTGTTTGTTTCTCCTGATCGAAACCGCTTTGGCCCATGGACAAACCAGCACCAGAACTGACCCAGCAGCCTCGACTGAGAGTTGACTTGGGGGGTTAAAGGTTACAGTTTTTGAGAAAGGCAGTCAAACATTAATGATGGGTAAAGTTCTTTCCCTCTTGCCCCATGAGCTGACTGGGTGATCCTGTTTGTTCTACAACGTGGACAGTATTTGCTGAGGGTAATTGAAATCCGCCGCACAAACAACCTCCCTCATCTCCTGCCGCCTCTGGGCCACTGTGTCAGGTGAGCACCGCCAGGCCTTATCAGGCAGCCGGAAACAGCCTGGTCCTGTCCCCGACCTGCTCTTCATCAGCCCCCACACTGGACAGATGCTGCGTGTTCTGTGAGACCTGCTGGACCAGAGACTGGAGTGTCTCAGATGCCAGGAGCCTCCTGGGCTTTTGAGCTTATCATTGTTGTTGTTCAGTCGCTAAGTCCTGCCTAACTCTTCATGACGCCATGGACAACAGCACGCCAGGCTTCCCTGTCCTTCACTATCTCCTGGAGTTTGCTCAGATTCATGTCCATTGAGTCAATGATGCCATCCAACCATCTCATCTTCTGTCATCCCCTTCTCCTCCTGCCCTCAGTCTTCCCCAGCATCAGGGTCTCTTCCTGTGAGTTGATTCTTCACATCAGGTGGCCAAAGTATTGGAGCGTCAGCTTCAGCATCAGTCCTTCCAATGAATATTCAGGGTTGATATCCTTTAGGATTAACTGGTTTGATCTCCTTTCAGTCCATGGGACTCTCAGGAGACTTCTCCAGAATCACAGCCTAGAGCTTATACCTCACTTGCAAACATGCATCCCACGGTGCCCAAGAAATCAGGGCATTTTCGTCACCAGAGACACTGAGTTTATTCCTGTCTCCAGCCCCCAGGCTCCTGGATGGCCCTGGGTCATGCTCCAAATTTGACATCTACAGTGTGATGCATTTCTTTGTTCATGGACATGTTTTCATGCTTGGAGCAGTGCCTGGCACATAGTGAATATCTGTTAAACCCAAAAATGAATCCTATTACCTCTTCTTCAGGACTTCCCTGATGGCTCAGATGGGAAAGAATCTGCCTGCTAATAATGCAGGAGCCCCAGGTTCGATCCCTGGGTCAGGAAGATCCCCTGGAGGAGGGCATGGCAACCCACTCCAGTATTCTTGTCTGGAGAATCCCATGGACAGAGGAGCTTATCGGGCTACAGTCTATGGGGTTGCAAAGCGTCGGACATGACTGAGCAACTCATACTTTTCACCTCTTCCTCACTGGTTGCCCATTGCTTTCATGCCACTTCCCATAGCTCCTGGGGGGATGTGGCTGTTACCTGGCCCACGAGAAACAGTGAGATGACCGAACCAGGCCAGCAGAGCTGGGAGCTGACCCCTGTGGGCCTCAGCAGGAAGTCAGCGGGCTCAGAGGCCCTCGTGGGCCCAAGGCTGAGGCCTAGCGGGTGCCTCTTCGTCTGCCAGGCAAAGATCAAGCTGGCCCGTGTGGTGGTGCACCAGCTGGAGGAGAAGGAAGCACAGTCCAGCCTGCCGTGTGGACACCAGGAAAACAGCTTGTTGAAAAAATCAAACTGAATTCTTAGCTGCCTTCAAAAGCGTGGCCAAAGCCATCCGTGACAGACCATCCCCTGATCTGAGCTGATGTCCCTCGGTGCCTGGCAACATCTACCCCATCCCAGGCTCTCACAGTCCCAAGATCTGTGGTCCTGAGGCTTGGCTTTCCTAACACAGCCCAGAAGGCCTCCTGTGGGAGAAGGAGCCACATCCGTGAAGACCGCATCTCTAGGCAGTGAGAGAAACCCGCATCAGCCATCACATTCTTCGAAACGTCTCTTGTCATGAGTATTCAGCAGGGAGCTTAGGCTCACTTACCTGAGGCTGAAGCTTGCATGCAGGAAAGCACACAGCGTCACCAGTCACAGCTGATCCACGCCAGCAAAGCTGTGTACAAGAGCCCTGCGAGCGAGGTCACGTGGGGGCTTGGAGGAGCAGACAGCCTGAGCCCAGGAGGCAGCCACACTCTGAAAGTTGCCCCCAGTGCCTCAGGGGTTCTCTCTGCAGGCCTGGAGAATGCGGCACACTCGTGTTTACACAGATAAAAGTTGGCCACGAGATGATCGATGCTCCCAGGAGCCACAGCAGGCGTCCTCAACGCCTACAGATGGACATTCTGCATCTCACATCATCTCCAGCGACTCAGATACAGTGTGACTGCATGGCTTTGACAGCCTTGGAGAGCAATCCAATGCATTACTATTTTCCACCATGGTGCTGGCTCCCAGTCACTAAGTCATGTCCGACTCTTTGTGACCCCACGGACTGCAGCCCACCAGGCTCCTCTGTCCGTGGGGATTTTCCAGGCAAAAGCACTAAGGTGGGTTGCCATTTCCCTCTCTGGGGGATCTTCCTAACCCAGGGATTGAATCCACGTCTCCTGCGTCTCCTGCATTGGCAGGAGAGTTCTTCGCCACCCACCCACCTGGCAAGCCCATTTTTCACGACATAAAAATCCAAACCATATAGTTGGGGCAAATAACAAATCTCTGGGGATGGATCCTTATTATCCAAAGTGGTTATTTACTTTGGTCCACTCACAAACTGATGAGTGGATCAAAAACTGAATTTTGATTTGATTATGTGCCTATAAAGGTAACCCAGGACCCAGACTGAGTAACTGTCCGTCAAAGTCTCTTCTGACAACAGCAAGCATTATAGCATGCCAATAACATTTTTATCAGGTAGTTAAGTTAATTACCTGTGGTAAACGTGTTAGCGAGACAAGTGCGGCTTGTTGTCAACATTTGCCGACCACTTTAAAACACTGCCCGGCCGTGTGGGAGGAATCAAGGGTACAAGAGTTTGCAGATGCGTTGACACCTGCTGGTGAAGTATAAAATCAGATGCAAGCTTTAGGCTGAAACCTGTGTGTTGTTTTTCCACCACAAGATGGCTCTGTATGGCTTCTTCTCAGAAGAAATATGGGCTTGTGTGGCAAATCTGTGTTTGTGAAGCAGCAGCAAGCTCTGGGCAATGGTATTGCCCAAACTGGATGGTCAGTTTTTTGTTTTTTGTTTTTTTGGACGGTCAGTTTTTAAAGGAACCTTCGTCCTGTTCTCCGTAGCGGCTGGACCAATTTACATCCCCATCAACAGTATATAAGGGTTCCCCTTTCTCCACATCCTTGCCAACATTTGCTGTTTGTAGACTTTCTGGTGATGGCCACTCTAAATGGTGATAGCTCATTGTGGTTTTAATTTGCATTTCTCTAATAATTAGTGATCCAACAATTCCACTCCTGGGTGTATACCCAGAAAAACCCAAAAAAACACTATTTTGAAAAGACACATGCACCCCAGTGTTCCTAGCAGCGTTATTTACAATAGCCAGAATGTGGAAGCGACCAAGTATCCATCAACAGATGAGTGGATAAAGAAGATGTAGTATATACAAACAATGCATTATTGCTCTTCAGTCACCGAGTCGTGACGACCCCGTGAACTATAGCACACCAGACTTCCTTGTCCTTCACTATCTCCCAGAGTTTGCTCAAACTCACATCCATTGAGTCAGTGTTGCCATCTAACTATCTCCTCCTGCCTTCAGTCTTTCCTAGCATCTTTCCCAATGCATTATTGCTCTGCCACAAAAAAGAATGAAATACTTCCATTTGCAGCAATGTGGATGGACCTAGAGGATATTATGCTTAGTGAAATTAGAGAGGGACAAACACTGTATGATACCACTTATATGTGGAATCTAAAAAATAAGCAAACTAGTGAATATAAAAAAAAGGAAACAGACTCACAGATAAAGAAAAACTGGTGGTTACCAGTAGGGAGAGGGAGGTAGGGAGGGGTAAGGTAGGGGTAGGTGATTAAGCTACTATGTAGAAAATAAACTCTAAGGATACATATCATACAACACAAGGAATATAGCCAAGATTTTACAATAACTGTAAATGGAGTATAATCTTTAAAAACTATCAATCACTGAAACTTGTGTTATGTTGTACATCAACTATAAGTCAATAATAAAGAAAGAAACAAATTCAGGCAAATGTTTCATAAGAATGTTAAGGGCAAAAGCCAGAGCATAGGATATAATGAAAGACAGATAAAAATTGATAATTAAAAAGCATATATGTTTAAAAAATCCAAGAGCAACTTAAAAAATTTAAAACATGATGACAGAAAATATAAAAACATAAAAATAGCATATAATATTTTATTTATTTTTAAAACTCCTGGTATTAGATATCCTTTCTTCATACCCAATGTGGATAGTTCTAACAGCCTACAGAATAAGTCCCTATCTTCCCCTCTTTAAAAAAAATTGTTTTTGGCTGCACAGGGTCTTCATTGCTGCAGCAGGCTTTCTCTAGTTGTAGAGAGTGGGGGCTACTCTCTAGTTGTGGTGTGTGGGTTTCTCATTGAAGTGGCTTCTCTTTTGCAAAGCACGGGCTCTGGGGCGCCTGGACTCAGTAGTTGTGGCACACAGCGTTAGTCACTCCGTGGCATGCGGGATCTCCCAGGACCAGGGATCAAACTTGTGTCCCCTGCATTGGCAGGCGGGTGCTTAACCACTGGACCACCAGGGAAGTCCAGTATACAATATTTTAAAAACTCTGTAGAAAGCTTCGAAGATAAAGCTGGGGCAAGCTTCCAGGAAATAGATCAACAAGAAAAATAAGAACGAATAGGTGAAAACAGTAGAGGATTAGGGGCATCACTGAAGAAGTAAGCCAAGGAAACCTCCAAAGATGCCGGACATGGCTTTCCAGACTTTGAGAGCCCACTCTGTGCCCACCCCCGTGGTGAAAACAGGCTCTGTGCATCCTTGTGAAATGTCAGAACACCGCGAGATGGAGAGGATCCACAGAGTTTCCAGTTTCATAGCAGGTCCTGGAGCCACCAGTCCAGGTGAGGAGAGATCAGACGTGCTCCGGCAGGAATTTCTCCAAGAAGGTAAAGCTCATAGGACACCTGATGTGTTGGAGCATATTGAGAGAATACAACTGGTGGGAGTTAGGTTGAATTAGAGATAAGTACAAAAAGCACAAAAGACCGGCTAAAAACAGCAACAAAACCCAGACAGTTTTTAAACTCTGGATAAATTTTAAAGTTTTGCAGGAAGGAAAGAGACGTCACAGTTTACTGCATGGATCAGCTGTGGCTAGCACTGATATAATCGTATTAGTAAACACACTGAAGGTGGTCTAAGGAAAGCTGTGTCATAATCCCAGCCATCTATGTGGTGACTAAGAGCACAGACCCTAAGGCCAGACCGCCCAGGCTCAAACCTGTGCCAGGTCATAATAATCCGATTATGAGTTGTGTAGGTGGGCCGGCCCATCACTCTGACTCAGTGTCCTTATCCATAAATTGGGGATCATAACTGAACCTATTTCATAGAGCTTGGGGGAAGAGTGAATGAATCAATACATAGGAAAGGCTTAGAACAATGCCTAGCCTGTGGCAAATTCTATACAAGAGTAAACCTAGGACTTCCCTGGTGGTCCAGTGTTTAAGAATCTGCCTGCCAGTGCCGGGGACACGGGTTCCATCCCTGCCCAGGAAGATCCCATGTGCTTCAGGGAAACCAAGCCTGCAAGCCACAACTACTGAGCCCACTGAGCCGCAATTACTGGAGCCCACACACCCTGGGGTCTTCATTGCTGGGCCAGGTGGCTCAGGGTGAAGAATCTGCCTGCCAGTGCAGGAGAGGCAGGGTTGATCCCTGGGTCAGGAAGATCCACTGGAGGAATAAATGGCACCCCCTCCAGTATTTCTTGCCTGGAAAATTCCATGGACAGAGGATCCTGGCAGGCTACAGTCCACGGGGTTGGGAAAGAGTTGTATATGACTGAGCAACTGGGCACACACTTTCACATGCTCTGGAGCCCGTGCTCCACAACAAGAGAAGCCCGCACAGCTCAGAGTACCCTCCTCCGCCCCGCTGCAACTAAAGAAAGCCCAGGCAGAGCAATGAAGACCCAGAGCAGCCACAAAGAAATAAATAAAACACTGCTGTGTAACACATTCAGGTTTTTTTTTTTTTTTTTTAAGATGAACTTGAGATACAGAAATATAATTAAAAAATATATATATAGCATAGTTAGTACTGTTACTTTATAACCATTTAGGAGAATAGAGAAAGTGTGTGTGTGTGTGTTAATCTTCACATTCCATAAGAGAAAATCAATAGAAAAATGCCTAAGACTTAAAAATCAAGAAGTAGCACATTGGAAATGTTATTTAGAAATGTAAAGAAACATAAGGCACCCCCCTCAAAAAAAAAAAAACCAAGAAGAAGGCTGAGATGAGTGTAAAATTGTTGCTTCTGGAGAACAAGAGGTTGGAGAGAGTCTGGGTGGAGGTGGCAGAGGTCTGTTGCTTTTTGGAATAAATCTTATAAAATGATTTGAATCTTGGTTTGCCAGAGCAGACCCTGGGACAGGATTTGTGGGCATGAAGGAAGTGCTGGAGGGGAAACAGTGGGACAGGGGACGGACGTGGGGGAGGGAGGCAAGGCCCAGGCTCCCGCCCCTGCAGGCAGATTTGCCGGCTGCCTCTCCCGTCCCCCTGGCTAAGGCCACCACCCATCGGCCCACAGGTGGGGGGCCCTGCAGCCCTGGGGAGGGCCCTCGGGAGAGTGCTGGATGCTGGCGCCCAGAAGGCTGGTGATAGGACTCAGAAATGTAAAATCATCTGGGAGGTGGCCTTTAAATCGCTACAGGTCCTAAAAATCTAGTTCAAAACTCCTTCATTCGCATCTCAGAGCCAGACGCGTACAGCAATAAAGCCAACTCACCCCATCCCCCCGGGGGCTCCTGGAGGCTTCACAGCCGCGTTCCCGGGAAGATTTGCCAGTTTCTTTTCAAGTCCCCAAATAGCTCAGTGTGTACTTTAAAACAGGAAGCAAAGGACCATTTCAGGGCCAAGTTCTTCCTGAGGCCCCAGAATCATGGGGGCGCAGACAGCCCCCCATTTCACGAGGGGCTTGAAGCTGGGTGGCTGCCACTCAGGAGATGCATGCTCATTACTTATTGTCCCCCTCCCCCATGCAGTTAAATAAAAATGACTGTTTAATATGTTTTACAAATATACAAATTTTAATCCAATTATAATATTCAAACAGCATTCTTTTGCAAATACAACCAGCAACAAATGATTCATTATTGCTTGAAGTAATTTTGCAAGACAAACCAGTCCTTTTCATTTTCTCCCAGATTCACGTACTTTCCTGTATTGCTCAGTAGCTTTATAGACCTTACATGTGACGCCATGAATAACATAAAGTCTTTCTTCATAAACACATAATCTTTCTTCACCAACCTTGTGGTCAATAAGTGGCCAATCTCACTCTGTTTCTAACATTCTGAACCACTAGCGCAGCACTGGTCCAGGTGTCCGTGAGGTGTCACCTCAAAGGCTCTGGGGTGCACCCCCTGAGCACCACGTGGGTCTGGCCTAGCATCTCATATAGAGATCCCCAATAAATAGCAAGTCCCAACCTTGACCCATTCTGTACAGATCCTCCTCCCTTTGTCGTTCATCACTGAGAGTGTCATAAACGTCACATCTCTGTGGGAGGCGAGGACGTCAGTTACTTGTTTGTGGCTGTCACAGACCATCCCAGGGAGAACACACTTCCTTCTAGAGGACAGTACTGCCCTTCTGCGGGCTTCTGCCCCGTGGGATTCTGGAGGAGCCCCCTGAGCCGGAGATAAGCCCCACTGGGAAGAGCCATGAACCTCAGGGCTTAAAATCATACCACAAAAAGCAACCAAAGATCTAAAATTCCAACCAGGGTACTGGCTCCATTAGTCTCAGCTGCCCCAAGTGTTACTTTTGACAAAGCGCTTTTTGCTCACTGTCAGGAGCAGGAATTCTTTTTTCTTTTAAAAAAACTTTTATTTTTTTAAACACCAAAATATTTTGTATTGGGGTATAGCTGGTGGCTCAGACAGTAAAGAATCCGTCTGTAATGTGGGAGACCTGGGTTCAATCCCTGGGTTGGGAAGATCCCCTGGCGGAGGAAATGGGAAACCACTCCAGTATTCTTGCCTGGAGAACTCCCATGGACAGAGGAGCCTGGGGGGCTACAATCCGTGGAGTCACAAAGAGTTGGACATGACTGAGCGACTAAGCACGCATACACACACACACACACACACACACACACACACACACAGAGCCGATTAACAATGTTGTGATGGTTTCAGGTGAATAGCAAAGGGACTCAGCCATACATACACATGTATCCATTCTCCCCCAACCCCCTTCCCATCCAGGTTAGCATGTAACATTGAGCAGAGTTCCATGTGCTATAGGTCTTTGTTGGTTATCCATTTTAAATATAGCAGTGTGCACATGACCTTCCCAGAGTCCCTAACTCTCCCTTCTCCCTGGCAACCGTAAGTTTGTTTTCTAAGCCTGTGAGTCTCTTTCTGTTTTGTAAATAAGTTCATTTGTATCAGTCCTTTTTAGATTCCACATATAAGGGATGTCATATGATCCTCTCCTCTGTCTGACTTACTTCACCCAGTATGACACTCTCTAGGTCCATTTATGTTGCCACAAATGGTATTATTTCATTCTTTTTTATGGCTGAGTAATATTCCATTGTCTATATGTACCATTTTCTTTATCCATTCCTTTGTTGATGGGCATTTAGGTTTGAAGCAGGAATTCTTAACCTGAGTCCACATCCCATGAAACTGTATGCAGTCCTTGTTTGTGGAGATGCATGTGGGTTTTTTATGAGGGGAGGACCCTGGGGATGACCTCCCTACAACACCAGTTGTAATGATTGGCTCTAAGGCTGACAGAGAGCTTGTGGAGTGCAGAGGAGTATAAATTTTTGCCACGTTTGGTAGAGGAAATACTCACATAAACCAGTTTCTTTGACCCTATTTCCACTGGCTAAAGGAACGAGAAAAGGCCTGGAAAAGAGAAAACTGGAACAGAACCATTTCAATGCTCTCCAGTTGCAAATAGATGATAGAATTTCCTCTTTTTATAAAGAGGCAGCAACCTACCCAGGAGAGGAAGCAGCTGTTTCAACATGTGCTCAAATTCCTATTTCTAGAAGATTAATACTTGAGATCAGCTATTTTCTCTTCTCCACAGGTAAGTGACTATTAATAGAGGTCCTTTTAAGATTATTGGGCAAGTTTATATTGATATCACAGACATTAGAGCAGTGGTCTCCAGGATACATTCTGCAAGTTCTTTCTGAACATGGCCCAGATGTCCCAGGGCTTCCCAGGTGGCTTAGATGGTAAAGAGTCTGTCTGCAATGCAGGAGACCTGGGTTTGATCCCTGGCTCGGTAAGATCCCCTGGAGAAAGGAATGCCTACCACTCCTGTATTCTTGCCTGGAGAATCCCATGGACAGTGGAGCCTGGCGGGTCCATGTGGATATGACTGAGCAACTAATACTTCCGCTTTCCAGATGTTCCCAAAGATCCAGGAGACCCCTTCCCTTCCCATCTCTCTTCCACACAACCCTCTGTCTGGAGAGAGATGGTTCCTATTTATTCGTGGCAGTGTTGGGAAAACTTTGAACTCAGTCAAGAAGAAAGAGTGATACAAACTGAGAAAAGAGCATGTCAGGGGAGTGGATGATGGCTGGGTGTGAGTAAGGAAGGAAGCCCAGTAGACTTGGACCAGAGTGGAGGGATGCACAGTGAGGCTGAATGTGGGGGTGCAGCAAGAAGTCAGGTCTTTACCCTAAAGGCTCTGGGATGCCACTGAAGTTCCTGGCATTGGGGAAGGATCCCTTAACAGTAGTGTGGAGAAAGGACTACAGAGTGGGAGCCAGCTGCAGGATGCATCTGGAGATCAGGTGAGACAATAGCGGAAGGAGATGCAGACAGTGGGGGTGAAGAAAGATGGATGGCTTCCACCCCTAAGGAAAACCAAGGAGCCATCTAAAAATGGGGCGAGGGTTCCCGCTCATCTCTGCCGGGAGGTGGGGCGGCGTCTCTGTGGGCTCGGTGAGAAAAGCTGGTGGAGGAAATTATCAAACATGAACATCTTGCATGGGCTGCAGATAGAAACGGTGATCACTCAAGCACCTGACCCTGTGAGTAATCAAAGAGCAATCAGGCCCCACTCACTAGATGGAATCTGGCTGCTTCCGGCTTAGATGGATCTGAAGCGGGTGAGGGGTGACTAAGTGCTGGCCATACCCTGGCTCGGCAATTACAGCCGCAGGAGAACACTGCAATCAGGCTGAAGCAAGAGGAGGGCTAATTGGAGTGGCCAGGCCGGAACTGCATGGTGAGCAGGCAACCAAGTGGGGTGATCTTGGATCTCCCGCTGGTCACGGATGGTTCCAGGGGAAGTCGTGGGGGGAGGGGACGGTCCAAGAACAGATGCTTCCAGAGGGCGAGGACTCTGCTGACACAGGACAGCTGGGAGCAAGGGCAAAAGAGCAGATGACGCCTGGGGACCTCTCTTGACTGCTTAGATGATCAGTGATCCCGGAGGCTCCCTGACAGACGAGGGAGATGGCAGCATCGGGGAATGTAGCCGATGGGCAGAATCTCTCTTGCTCAATCCTACCTTGGTCATCCTTGGGCTGACCTTGGTTCAACCCTTCACTCAATTTTTGTTTGAGCCAGTGTTTGAGAACCTAGTGTCATAACAGTTTACATAAAAAGCAGAGACATTACTTTACCAACAAAGGTTCATATTGTCAAAGCTATGGCTTTTCCAGTAGTCACGTATGGATGTGAGAGTTGGATCATAGAGAAGGCTGAGCGCCGAAGAATTGATGCTTTTGAACTGTGGTGTTGGAGAAGACTCTTGAGAGTCCCTTGGATTGAAAGGAGATCAAACCAGTCCATCCTAAAGGAGATCAATCCAATATTCATTGGAAGGACTGATGCTGAAGCTCCAATACTCTGGCCACCTGGTGCAAAGAGCCAACTCATTGGAAAAGGCCCTGATGCTGGGAAAGACTGAAGGCGGGAGGAGAAGGGGATGACAGGGGATGAGGTGGTTGGATGGCATCACTGACCTGATGGACATGAGTTGGAGCAGGCTCCAGGAGTTGGAGATGGACAGGGAAGCCTTGCGTGCAGCAGCCCATGGGGTTGCAAAGAGTCGGACAGGACTGAGCGACTGAACAACAACAGCACTTCATGGTTGGCAAAGGTGCTTTACAGGTATTTTCTCGTTAATCCTCACTATTTCTGATGGAGGTATCACTGTCCTCAATGGGCTGATGAAGAAACCAAGGTTCAGAGAGATCAGTTAATTGACCAAGTTCCCAGGTGATGCCCACAACAACTGTGTGAGGAAGGCAGGGCTGGGTCTCCTCTATTTCATAGAGAAGGAAGAGCAAGTTGGGAAGAGTTGCCCAAAGTCATACACAAGTAGTTAGTGGCAACCGGGGTTGAATCCAAAGTTCTTTCTACCCCACACCTAATAAAGAAGGAACAGAGAATTCCCTGGTGGTCCAGTGGTTAGGACTCTTCACTCTCACTGCCAAGGGCCCAAGTCCAATCTTTGATCAAGGAACTAAGATCCGGCAAGCCACAAGGTGCAGTCAAAAAAAATCAATAAAAGAAAGGTTCAGAGCTTTAAGTTAAACATGGACTTCAGGGATGACACCCTGGTGCCTTGCTTGATCTGCGAGGACAGTGGCCCTGGCTGACTGTCTTGGCTGTGCTGGACCAACACAGGAGAAGTAAACATTAGAAGATAAGAATACAGTTGGGATTAAGGGACTGTCTACTGCAGGGAAGTCCATATTTGAGCTGTTTTGTCCAGTTATCACCATAACTATGTGCATTCTTTCACACTGTGTATCTGACTTTTGGATAGGAAGACAGTTGTGTGGTGGTTGGATGCTGGGTCAGAGTCCCCCTCTTGTCAGAAGCCTCTTTGTTCAGCTGCTGTCTCCTTAGGGTGAATTCAGGACTATCGGACTTATTTCGTGTGAGGAAAGACTGACTATGTGCTAGTCAATGCTGGGTAACAAACCACCCCAAAATTTAGTGGCATAAACCAACACACATCTATTATCTTACCACTTCTGCAGGTCAGGAGTCTGGGTGTGGCTTACCTAGGTTCTCTGCTTCACAGTCTCTCCCAGGCTGCAAAGAAGGAGGCAGCCAGGGTAGGGTCGCATCCCAGGGCCTGGCTGGGGCAGAATCTGCTTCTAAGCTTACACGTGTCAGCAGGCTTCAGTCACTCCATGGCTGCTGGACCGACAGCCTCCGTTCCCTATTGGCTGGCAGGCCATCCTCAGTTCCCTATTGGCTGGAAGGCCATCCTCAGTTCCCTTTTAACTGGAAGGCCATGCTCGGTTCTTTGCCTTGTGGTGTCTCCAGCATGGTAGGTGTTTCGTCCAAGTGTACAAGCCCAGAAGGGAATGAAGTAATGAAGATGAAATCCCAATGTTTTGTAAACCTAACCACCTCCCATAACCTTTGCCTTATTCTATTAGTTGGAAACAATTCACGGGGTCCAGTCTACCCCAAAGAGGGGGTGATTACACAAGAATGGGATACCAGGAAGCAGGGATCATGGGGGGCCATCACAGAAGCCTGTCAACCACAGGGCACATGTAAGGACAGAAGGCGTAAGCCAGCACAAGATAGGGGAAAATATTTTTAAATTTTTTTTCTATAAAGATTTATTTATTTGGCTGTGGTGGGTCTTCACTGCTGGAGGTGGGCTTTGTCTAGTTGAGGCAAGTGGGGGCTGCTCTTTGCTGTGACACGTGGGCCTCTCACTGCGGTGGCTTCCCTTGCGGCAGAGTACACAGGCTCTAGGCTTGCGGGCTTCAGTAGTTGCAGCATATGGACCCAGTGGATGTGGTGCATGGGCTTAGCTACTCCACGACATGTGGGCTCCTCCCAGACCAGGGATCAAACAAGTGTCCCTTGCATGGCAAGACAGATTCTTAACCACTGGACCAGGGAAGCTTGATTTTTTAAATTACTTTTTAAGTTGAGCTCTGAGCCAAGCACTTCACATGAACTGACTGTCTCATATAAATCTCACAACAATGCTCTGGCATAGATGTCGCTATCCTCATTGCACACATAACACAAAGTTCAGAGGAATTAAATAACTATTGTGATGTCAAATAGTAAATGCTAGAGCCAGCAAGCAGAGTTAGGTCTGCCAAACTACCAAGCCCACCACCTTTTAACCACCACCTTCACTGAGTTGTCTTTTTACCTGTGCACTTCAACATCTCTTACCTGCCTCCTTCTCGCTGGTCCTGTGGTCACCCCCTAAAACCTAGACCTCCTATTCTGCTGACAATAGTAGCCTCTCAGTCTTCCCGACTCCAGGACTTTCTCTTCTAATCCTACTATAGACACTCTTTTCCTTCAATACCAGTGTTAGAAGGTATAAGGCTTGCTGGATAATGGGGAGAACTGAGGTCCAGAGCAGGCTGGGGAGGATTGATCCCTGGACACCTCTTTTCTGGTGGGATCACAGCCAACTGGGAAAAGCCAGTGCTCTCTCACTACAATACCTCCCGTCAGGGACTGAGCATGAAAACTTGGGTATAGAGAAGCATGTGGGAAGAACAGATGGTTAAGAGGATGGGAAGCATTGGGAAGGCAGAAGCAGAGCATGGGGCTTGGCATGTGTCAGGAAAACGAGAGGAGGGAGGATGTGGAAGAGGTTTACCATACACCTCACCACTTCCAGGGTGCAGTGGAACACAGAGGAGACAGCCAGAAGCACCACTCAGGCATACCATGTATGATGTTCACAGTCATAGGAAGGATGTGTGTGGACTTGTCCCTGGAGAGGGGCTGCGTCAGCAAAGGAGAAAGCAGCATGTAAACGCATGTCCCAGACACCCTCTCCCAGTCCTCCAGACACCTGACAAGACAGGCTATTATCCTCATGGAAGCCCTGGCTCGCTTTCAAAACTGCACTTCTTTGCAGGGCTCATCACCTTCAGACAGGGCTTGTTGAATGATTCAGTGATGAAGTTTGTGAAAAATACACACCTGGCAGAACATCACACCATCCTGTCATTGTTATCCTCCTCCAAGGATGTTCTTTAAATATGCGGTCCCCCTGTAACCAAGATACCCATACCATTCAAGCCTCTAAACAGAGCTTCTCAAATTCCAATTTGTATCAAATCACCTATAGATCTCTCCGATTCCAGAAGGTCCGAGGTTCCGATTTCTAATGATGCTGCTACTCCAAAGACCATACTCTTGTGCGACCAAGCCTTAGAGCAGTGGTCCCAAATTTGTCTGCACGTTGGCATCACTTGGGAAATTTCCAGACTGTGGATTCCCGTTTTCCACCGCCAAAAACTGTGATTTAATTGGTCCGGGATATGTTCTGGGCTAGGAAGTTTTAAAAGATCTCCACGTGATTTTAACCACGTTTAGGAAGGAGGCACTGCCCCGGAGATTGCGGAGGGAAGTTGTGCAGGAAATTAATTCATAAAGAAGGCAAACCCAAAATGTAATAGTAAGAACTGGATAGTTTGGATCATGCAAGGTTAGTACTCTGCAAAGGGTGGTGGCAGATGGAAAATACATATAAGCAGTGCTTAGGGGTCCATGCAAGACCCATGACTCGCGGGCACCTTTTGCTGGGGTAGGACGAAACCCTGACCCCTTCTTTCCTCGCCTCCGCTCCTCCCCCGGAGCGGTAGGGGAGCGGACAGCCTAGAGGGCTCCCCGGAGCATGCGCAACTGCCGGCCTGCGCGGGGCCTCTCGGAGCATGCGCGAGCGCGAGCCCGCGCGGAACCTCTCGGAGCATGCGCAAACGCAGGCGCGCGCGGGGTCTCTCGGAGCATGCGCGAGCGCCGCGCCAGGGCTCCAACCCTGCCCTTCAGAGGTCACGCTCCCGGAAGTGCCCTGGGCCCACGCGTTGGGTCAGGGGGAGCGGTAGGTGGTCAGCGGTTCCGCGGCACGTGGCCCAGCACGTGGCCGAGCGCTTGGCCCAGGGCAACCTGGAGCCGCCGGCCTCGGTGGCCGAGGCGGTGTCGTCCCTGACTATCGCCGATGCATTCGTTGCAGCCGGCGAGGGCGGCGCCCCGCCGCTCCCTCGGAGGTTCATCTGCTCCTTCCCCAACTGCAGCGCCGCTTACAATAAGGCCTGGAAGCTGGACGCGCACCTGTGCCGGCACACAGGGGAGGTAACCGGGCCGCGGCCGTCGGGGGCGTGGCGTGTGGGCCTGCGACCTGGGTTCGCCAAGGCCGCCCCCCACGCCTTAGGTCAGGGGAGGACGGAGGACGCAGACAGGTCGTTCTAGGACCGAGAGATACCCTGGTCGTGGGTTCAGGGCTCAACAAGCAACGTTTTAATCTTTGATCTTGAGTGATGGCCAGCCACCGCCTCCCCAGAACTTGTAAATACTTTCAAGGTTGGAATATCCCCTCCTACCCTCACCCCTCTGGTGGCTCAGACGATCAAAAATCCGCCTGCAATGCAGGAGACCCGGGTTCAATCCCTAGATCGGGAAGATCCTCTGGAGGAGGGCATGGCAACCCACTCCAGTATTCTTGCCTGGAGAATCCCTTGGACAGAGAAGCCTTGGTGGGCTACAGTCCATGGGGTCGCAAAGAGTCGGACACGACTGAGTCCTCTGACACTTAACTTTTTTCACTTTTCACCTCCCCACCCCCACCCCAATTGGCCTTCAAAGGCCCCGCCTCCTGGGACCGGAATGGCGGGAGAACTTCTGAGTCCTAAAGGTCTGCAAGCAGCCTGTGTTCATTCATTCGTAGTTCTGCACCATTCTAGCCCGGAGAGCTGCATGCCCGACAGTCCTGGCTTCTGGTGTCACGGACCTTACGGTTTCATCCGGACAGACCTTGGGATAAGTAGGAATGCAGCACAGTGAAGAGAGGGGTGCTGGAAGGCGGTGGTGCGGAAAGCCCTCTCTCTTAACCTGAGTGAGAAGGAAAGGTTTCCGCCCTGCAGACATTTGAGGGAAAAACGGGGCAGGCAGAACTGCCAAAGGAGCGTGTGGTCCTGGGGGCAGACTCCAGGCAGTGTGGTTGGGTGGGGGCACCATCCAAGGGGAGCCTGAGGGGCAGGCCAGGAGGGTCATTTGCAGACCAGGGTACAGATGGCTTTAGAGCCTGGGTTTTGTTTTGTGGGCTGTAGGAAGCTTTGGGAGGTCACAGATGAGGAAAGGACATCTCATGGAGGCCTGGGAATCAGTCGGTTTCCTGGGTTTTGGGCAGAGTCCAGCCTCTCACAGCCTCAGCTGGAGGCCCTTAACCAGGGCCCAGCCACTCCTGCCTCTTCTTCTAGCACCTCCCTAACTTACAGGCCACTCCTCTCTGTGTCCTCACACTCAGATCCTCTTACCCCTTACAGCATTTGAAGGCTGACCATCCCTCCCTGGGGCCTTCTCCAGCTCACTGACCCTGGCCCCTCTCCCACCCCCCTCTCTCATACCCTGTGACTGGCTTCACTTATGACATCTTTTATGCTCTGCCTCCCTATCCTTCCGGCCAGTTCTACCATCCCCGCCCCAATTCTAGGCTCTGTTACCAGGAGGCCAGATTAGTGCTTACCTTTCCTTTTAGACTCCTGGACTGTGTTTAGGATATTGGCACTCCCAGCTTCCTTCACGCTGGCTGGAAGACTTGGAGCCATGTCATTCCACCTCCCACACGTCAGTTCAACAAGCGTTTTTCGCGTCTCCTCCGTGCCGGGCTGTGCAGACTCCTGTGTGCGGAACCTGCCTGGCAGCGCAGTTCTTGTCTTCCTGTCCACCTGCTTTGCTACCAGTGCTGTCATCTGAGACCTCGGTGCCTCCTTCCTGGATGGTCGTGGGGCACGTTTTCCATAGTTCAATACACTAAACTGGTTATGTGGGGGACACGTTTTGGCTTTTCCTGTGGGGGTCCCTTCCTCCCAGCTCCTGGGTCCTGAGAGGTGGTTACACGCTGGGCCGTGAGCTTTTCCGGGTGTGACACAGTCCTCCGTAGCTGTGCCAGGCATTCCCCGAGCAGATGGTGGGCTTGTCCAAGACGACACAGAGCCCTGGACTCTGAGCAGATGAGAGGGTGCTGGGGAGAGAAGGCAGGACCAGTGGACATGGACTGTGCTGACAGCAGCCAGGAAGCCTCTGAGGGGGCCGCTGAAGCTCAGGGTAGGTCGGGAGGAGCGTCACAATGCTGTAGTGTTACTGTGGAGGCGCCCGCCTTTCTCGTACGTTGCTACTCCTAGGTCAGAATCTGCTACAGCAGCTTTGTGAGAAGCTGCGGCAGTTTGGTCATGTAACCCCAGGCGGGAGAACCTTCCCCGGCCTCCTGGAGCAGGTGCTCAGCACATACTGGGTGGAAACCACCTCTGCAGACAGTCGACAGTGATGTGCTTTGCCCACCACACAGATTAAGGCTTTAAGTAACAGCAGGGTTACTGACTGGGACAGGACTGACATGCTTTTTCTTTCCTTCCTGCTAGAGACCATTTGTTTGTGACCACGAAGGGTGTGGCAAGGCCTTCGTCAGGGACTACCATCTCAGCCGCCACGCCCTGATTCACACCGGGGAAAAGCCCTTTGTGTAAGTGGGGAACTGTCTTTGGGCCTTTGAAGTGGGTCGTGTTTGGCACAGAAAACTGATCGATGACTCATGAGATCAGGAATGCGGGGCTTCTGCATCTCCTCAGAGGAGACTCGGCTTGGAACATGTCGCGGAGGGTCGGGGTTTTGTGTGTCATCGTGTGTGACAGCTTCTGGGCTGGGTTCATCCGAAGGTCTCTTGAGTTTGATCCTCTTAAATGCTTCCCTGGCAGATTGAGGGCTCTGCGTCCTCAGGGCCTTTACGAACCAATCAGTGGCTGGGATAATAGACATAAGCATGAGAAAGTAGAACTGTAACAGTTTATCTTCTGTTTCTTTCAAAGAAGCCCCTGCTCCCCCACCATGCCAGTATTTCATTCTACTCAGGGTTACTTCTGATCTCTGAAAGGGTGGATATACTGTTTTTCTTTTAAATCAGCTACTTTAAAGCAGTGGATCTAAAATTTGGAATGCCTCAGAATCACCTGGAAGGCTTGTTAAAAAGATGGAACAAGCCTGCCTGCTCATCAGGAAGGACCAGTTAAAGTATACGTATATCTATATGGTGGAATACTATACAGCTGTAAAAAGGAAGGCAGGCATTCCCTGTGAAACTTGTAAGAAAATCTTCAGGGCTTATTAATAGAAAAACCAAGGTTCAGAAGAGGGTGTTTATCAGGCTACCTTTTTGTATGTTAAAAAGAACCCGGAGGGTAAATAGGAAGACCTCTATTTGTATTTGCTTCTGTTTATATAAAGAAATCCTAAAAGTTATAGAACAAAACTTGAGATATTCTTGCCTGTCTTGGGAGAAGTGGGAAGCCTGGGTGGGTAGGAGGCAGGGTAAGAAGATTCATGCATTTGTGTCCCTTTTCATGCTTTTTGGTTTTTACTTACTAGTGAAATGATGGCTAAGATTAGGGCTTGTAAAGGAAGCCATGCTTCATCCGTCAGGTTTATGAAAAGTCATCACAATAAGAGCACATATTTTAAAAAAACTTCACAGAGAATCTAGATAATTCAGGGTCAAGATATAGAAACACTCATTAAGCAGACCTGTCCCAAGTTGGTGAGATGCTAGAGGGCAGAATAGTTATGGTTCCACTCCAAGTGTCTGTTTTTTGCCTCTAATGATAAGCTGAAACCAGTTGTTTTTGAGGTCTTTTTAGAAGTGCAGTTTGTAGAGATATTTCAAGCAAAATTAAAGTGATCAAATTCTAAATTGAGAACAGTTTCAATGTGATTTAAGTCTAAGAGGCTGGGGGCTTTCGGATCTAGTGTTTCCACCTCGCCTCTGCCCACTGGACAACGTCTGTTGCACTGTGCTTAATTTCAGAAGCCTTACATGAAAATGCATTTCGTTACATAAAATCAAACTGAGATGCCTACATGGTATGGCTTAACACGTCAGAATTTGTTAAAGAATATTTTATACTATATTTCAGAGTAGATAGCTTTTATAAAGTGGGAGGAGGTAAACATCTTAAAATTTCTCTTCCTTCGGTTTGTTAATATTTTGGTTTATACAATTTCATAACAGTTGTACAGCTAGTGGCTGTGATCAGAAATTCAACACAAAATCAAACTTGAAGAAACATTTTGAACGCAAACATGAAAACCAGCAAAAACAATATGCAGTAAGTATGAATGATTTTATATGCTCAAATTCTCTAAATTTTATGTTTACTGCCTGTGTACCTAAAATGTTCATCAAATAAATTTTGTCTGTCAAATAATCTGAATTTAGTTTGACACTAGCTATAATAATAATAATATCATAATGTTGGTATTGGTATCATTTTGTAAGCAAATATTTTTTGCTAATTGTATTATTGGTAGACTTTACCAAATGAAACATTTTTTTGCTGTTTCAAACGTGCTACTCTTTGAAGCTTCTTGAATTTTATAGTAACTAAATGGGTGAAAGAAGCAAGAATATAACTTCTGCAGTATTTTTATCTTGAAAGGATTCTGTTATGAACTGTTCTTTGATTTTTTTTCCAAGACTAACAAACCTTTACTAAACAGTGCAGTTTTGAAGGGTGTAAGAAGACCTTTAGGAAACATCAGCAGCTGAAAACCCACCAATGCCAGCACACCAACGAGCCACTCTTCAAGTAGGTACTCCACATGGGTGAAAACCTTCAGGCTCAAGCAGAGATAAGGTTAAAATGCACAGGTGGCGTGCACATGCTCGGAAACAATTTCTTAATCAGCGTTTTCCTGTTGAGTTGTACAGTCTATGCCCACTTATATATTGGGGCATTTCAGAATAGGCTTTTGTTTCTTCAAAAGAAAGAGTAATGTGTTTCAGAATTATTTGTGAGATTAGTACAGTTGTGGTTAAGCTTAACTATCTATATAGAGCCTGTTGAATAATACGAAATGTCCTTATGAGGATGCTGAGTATTCCTTTCCTGTAGAACAAAGGTAACTGAGCTTAGCCTGCATCAGAAGGGGTTTCAGGAGGAAGAGGAAGAGGGGACTGGACACGTTGGCAGAGACTTGCAGAGGGCACCTGCTGACGGCTGCCCTGCAGAGCCCCGGCTGACAGCCGTCTGCGAGCTGAGCTGAGCTGCCTGCGCCTGTCTCTCAGCTCACGCGTCCTGGGCCTGGGATTTGTGGCAGCAACAGTGCCTGTCCCCGCTTGCAGCCCTGCTGCCTCTTCGTGCCGCTGGTGGCCGGAGTGCAGAGTGGCACGTGCTTTTTATGGCTCCCCAGAGGCAGTGCATCTGCTGCCCTGTTTTCTTTTCGCACCATCCCGTGGCAGCATCATTAAGGAAACCAGACACAAACGATTCAGGATGGCTTGGGTATTCTGTGGCCATGGAAATGAGGTGTATTGTCCAAAGTACAAAGATGGAAACAGTGTTTAATTTGATCACATAAGCATTAAAAAAAAAAAAAAAAAGACTTTTTTTTCTTGGTTTACTCTGCCCAAGGCTGGTCAAGTAACTTTCATCTCACCTGCAACTAGGTCTGAATTTGAAGTCCCAGTTTTATGACTGCTTTGGTTGTAGGAGAGGGGCTTCCCTGAGAGGGGCTCAGACGATGAAGAATCTGCCTGCAATGCAGGAGACCTGGGTTCGATCCCTGGGTCGGAAAGATCCCTCTGGAGAAAGCAATGGCGACCCACTCCAGTATTCTTGCTTGGAGAATCCCATGGACAAAGGAGCCTGGTGGGCTACAGTCCATGGGGTCACAAAGGGTCAAACACAACTGAGTGACTAACGCTTTTCCTTTAGTTGTGGCAGGGTGAGGACAGCATACTGTTTATCTTAGTACAGTTAGTCAGTTAGTTCTCTCTGACGGGGTCGATCGGCTGACACTCATGTGTTGTTAATGCAGGTGTGCCCACGAGGGATGTGGAAAACACTTTGCCTCCCCCAGCAGCCTGAAGCGGCACGGGAAGGTCCACGAGGGTAGGTCCCGGTGCCCACCCTGACGGGCACAACAGCCGTAGTTTGTGTAATACTCTGATCTAGCTTGTTTTTGATAATAATCATTTTCTTTTCAGTCTAATTTGATTGTTATTTATACTGAATATTCACAAAGACAACATACCAATCTGTTTATTTTTTTAATAGGCTATATATGTCAAAAAGAATGTTCTTTTGTGGCAAAAACATGGACAGAGCTTCTAAAACACATGAGAGAAACCCATAAAGGTAAGGCCAGCATGGAGGACATGATAGAAATATAGTATCTGCCCCTGTAGAACTAACTGAGTGCTTTTAGAGGGTGAACTATTACACATGCTCGGGAAAGTAATAGATTATTATCTATTACTCTCTGTAATATGTCTTGTTAAGCGCTGGGTCCCTCGGTGTTGGACGCGTGAGCAGAGAGACCCGTGGCCCCAGGTTTGGGAGGAGCTGGGCCGGGTCTCCAGGCCTGTGCTCACCTGGCATCTTAAAGGCTCCAGCGGGGGAGGCACGTGGGGAGGCCCTGGCTGGAGTCTGCCAGGAAGTGTGCCCTCTGTGCCCGAGGACAAGGGAGCACAAGGGTCTGTGTAACTTGCTCCCCTGCCCGCAGCCCCGTGCAGAGAAGCCCTGTGCTTAACAGAGGGCCGGGGGACCATGTATCACATAGGAATTTAGGAGAGCTAAGGCAGACCTGTACAATGTCACGAACCTCCGTCCATGGTTCATCAGGTTCTCTGTCTATCAGATCTAGTCCCTTAAATCTATTTCTCACTTCCACTGTATAATCATAAGGGATTTGATTTAGGTCATACCTGAATGGTGTAGTGTTTTTCCCTACTTTCTTCGATTTAAGTCTGAATTTGGCAATAAGGAGTTCATGATCTGAGCCACAGTCAGCTCCTGGTCTTGTTTTTGCTGACTGTTTAGAGCTTCTCCATCTTTGGCTGCAAAGAATATAATCAGTCTGATTTCGGTGATGTCCATGTGTAGAGTCTTCTCTTGTGTTGTTGGAAGAGGGTGTTTGCTATAACCAGTGAGTTCTCTTGGCAAAACTCTATTAGCCTTTGCTCTGCTTCATTCTGTACTCCAAGGCCAAATTTGCCTGTTACTCCAGGTGTTTCTTGACTTCCTACTTTTGCATTCGTCCCCTATAATGAAAAGGACATCCTTTTTGGGTGTTAGTTCTAAAAGGTCTTGTAGGTCTTCATAGAACCTTTCAACTTCAGCTTCTTCAGCATTACTGGTTGGGGCATAGGCTTGGATTACCGTGATATTGAATGGTTTGCCTTGGAAACAAACAGAGATCATTCTGTCGTTTTTGCAATTGCATTCAAGTACTGCATTTTGGACTCTTTTGTTGACCATGATGGCTACTCCATTTCTTCTAAGGGATTCCTGCCCACGGTGGTAGATACAATGGTCATCTAAGTGTACAAATAGCTATGAAAAGAAGAAAAGCGAAAAGCAAAGGAGAAAAGGAAAGATATTCCCATTTGAATGCAGAGTTCCAAAGAATAGCAAGGAGAGAGAAGAAAGCCTTCCTCAGTGATCAGTGCAAAGACATAGAGAAAAACAACAGAATGGGAAAGTCTAGAGATCTCTTCAAGAAAATTAGAGATACCAAGGGAACATTTCATGCAAAGATGGGTTCAATAAAGGACAGAAATGGTAGGGACCTAACAGAAACAGAAGATATTGAGAAGAGGTGGCAAGAATACACAGAAGAACTATACAAAAAAGATCTTCACAACCCAGATAACCACGATGGTGTGATTACTCACCTAGAGCCAGACATCCTGGAATGTGAAGTCAAGTGGGCCTTAGAAAGCATCACTATGAACAAAGCTAGTGGAGGTGATGGAATTCCAGTTGAGCTATTTCAAATCCTGAAAGACGATGCTGTGAAAGGGCTGCACTCAATATGCCAGCAAATTTGGAAAACTCTGCAGTGGCCACAGGACTGGAAAAGGTCAGTTTTCATTCCAGTCCCAAAGAAAGGCAATCCCAAAGAATACTCAAACTACCACACAATTGCACTCGTCTCACACGCTAGTAAAGCTCAAAATTCTCCAAGCCAGGCTTCAACAGTACATGAACTGTGAACTTCCAGGTGTTCAAGCTGGATTTAGAAAAGGCAGAGAAACCAGAGATCAAACTGCTAACATCTGCTGGATCATTGAAAAAGCAACAGTTTCAGAAAAACATCTACTTTTGCTTTATTGACTACGCCAAAGCCTTTGACTGTGTGGATCACAATAAACTGTGGAAAATTCTGAAAGATAAGGGAATACCAGACCACCTGACCTGACTTTTGAGAAACCTATATGCAGGTCAGGAAGCAACAGTTAGAACTGGACATGGAACAACAGACTGGTTCCAAATCGGGAAAGGAGTATGTCAAGACTGTATATTGTCACCCTGCTTATTTAACTTATATGTAGAGTACATCATGAGAAACACTGGGCTGGAAGAAGCACAAGCTGGAATCAAGATTGCCAGGAGAAATATCAATAACCTCATATATGCAGATGACACCACCCTTATGGCAGAGAGTGAAGAGGAACTATAAAAAGCCTCTTGATGAAAGTGAAAAAGGAGAGTGGAAAAGTTGGCTTAAAGCTCAACATTCAGAAAACTAAGACCATGGCATCTGGTCCCATCACTTCATGGGAAATAGATGGGGAAACAGTGTAAACAGTGGCTGACTTTATCTTTGGGGGCTCCAAAATCACTGCTGATATTGATTGCAGCCATGAAATTAAAAGACACTTACTTCTTGGAAGGAAAGTTATGACCAACCTAGATAGCATATTAAAAAGCAGAGACATTATTTTGCGAACAGAGGTCCATCTAGTCAAGGCTATGGTTTTTCCAGTGGTCATGTATGGATGTGAGAGTTGGACTGTGAAGAAAGCAGAGTGCCGAAAAATTGACGCTTTTGAACTGTGGTGTTGGAGAAGACTCTTGAGAGTCCCTTGGACTGCAAGGAGATCCAACCAGTCCCATCCTAAAGGAGATCAGTCCTGGGTGTTCATTGAAGGACTGATGATGAAGCTGAAACTCCAGTACTTTGGCCACCTCATGCGAAGAGTTGACTCATTGGAAAAGACCCTGATGCTGGGAGGGATTGGGGGCAGGAGGAGAAGGGGACGACAGAGGATGAGATGGTTGGATGGCATCACCGACTCAATAGACATGAGTTTGAGTAAACTCCGGGAGTTGTTGATAGACAGAGAGGCCTGGCATGCTACAGTTCATGGCGTTGCAGTCAGACACGACTGAGCGACTGAACTGAACTGAAGGCAGACTTTAAAGAAGCAAGCACTAGAGTTAGTTTCCTCTGCCTGACATTCTGATTGGTGTGTTGTCATCAGGTTTCTAGTGTCCAACCCATTACTTGATATATTCTATGTTAGCTTTTTCTCTATGGTTAACGCCGGGGACGCGGGCTCCCCTATCTTCTGCTCCCCCAGAGGACATAAGGTGTGGTGTGTGCCAGAAAACGTTTAAACGCAAGGAATTCCTGCGGCAGCACATGAGGACGCATGCCCCCAATCGAGATGTGTGCCGGTGTCCACGGGCAGGCTGCGGCCGCACCTACACCACCGCCTTCAACCTCCAGAGCCACATCCTCTCCTTCCACGAGGAACAGCGCCCCTTCGTGTGTGAGCATGCCGGCTGCGGCAAGACCTTTGCCATGAAGGTGAGCCCTGTCCACCCACCCACCCCGGGGGCAGGGGGCCATCCTTGGGGTCTGCATCTTTTCTGCCAGGCTCCCAGGAGATGGGGGAGCTGGAGGGCGGGGTCTGGCCCATCGCTCTAGCTCCAGCAGGAGTGGTTCTCCACCAAGCTGGGCAAACACCAGATTGGCCCCTGCCCTTGGTTCTCGAAGTCCAGCCCTCAGCATGGCTGGAACCTGCCAGAAGTGCACATCCAGGACCCGCTCCAGACCCACTGACTCGGAAGTCTGGGGGATGGGTCCACTCATTTGTGTTCATACCAACTTCCCAGGTGATTCTTAGGTGACTACATTTGAGACCCAGTAGCCGGTGGCACCATATGCGTACTGTTCATAAGAGTCTCCTGATGTCCTGGGTGTCCTTTTGAACTGCAATGGTCTGGGGATTGGGAACGGGGTGGGGTCTTAGAGCTTCGGGAAACTAGTCCAGATTTTGAGAGCAGGACCCAGCCCTGCAGACCTGTGCCCCGTTGCTGCTGTCACAGGCAGTGGCCATGAACTACAGTAGACAGTGGTGGTGAGGGTCATGGTCAGCGTCAGGGCGGAGACCAGACCTGGGCCAGGTTTTCCAGGGGTGTTGGGGGTGCTGTAGACACTGGGGCAATTAGAAGAGTCTCCCTCCTTCAGCTCGGAAGAGTCCATTCAGAACTGGCCCCCTCCCACCCCCACCCCCTCTGGAGGCGGGGAGCACACTCCTAACCTGGGTCCTCCAGGAAGGCAGGATTTCAGTGGAGGGAGCAGTGTGCTGCAGTGCTAGAGGTCGGATCGCTCCGCAGAACAGAAAGAAGGATGTTGGCTTATCTGAGTAACTCAGGGGACTTTAACAGACTCCAGAGGTGTCTCACAAATAGACTCACTGTCTCTCTCCTTCATTGCAGCAGAGCCTCAGCAGGCATGCTGTTGTGCATGACCCCAACATGAAGAAAATCAAAGTAAGTTGAGACTTAGCATGCTGTTAATTTTAAAACATTATAATTGCTTAAACCAGATGCTAAATATGCTATTTGGCATATTTTCAACTACTTATTAGTTTGTGAGTCTGTATGACTATTTAAGGCAGTTGGGTGGAGTTCACGTCCTTATTTACGACAGTTTTATTGTATGCTGCGGTAGTTGCATACCTGACAGGCATACGATTCTGATAGTTTTGGTTCTGAATTAGTCATCCCTTGGTATCCATGGGGAGTTGGCTCTGGGACCCCCCAGGATACCAGAGTCCACAGGTGCTTGAGTATATGTGGATTTTCGACTGTGTTGGTGTCCATGTGCCTAACCCCCCTGCCCTCCTACCCCTGAGTTCCAGGGTCATCTGTATTTGCATGTAACCTCTGCACATCCTCCTATGTACCATGAATTATCTCTACGTTACTTATGATACCTAATACAATGGAAATGCTGTGTAAATTGTTGTTAGCACATGGCAATTCAAACTTTGTCTTTTGGAACTTTCTGGATTTTTCCTTTTTTAAAAACACTTTGGATGGGCTGTTGGTTGACCCAGCTGCAGAACCTGCAGACACGAGGCCTGACTGGCTCTGTCTTCCTTATTCCCCAAGGTGAGGCCGTCTCGTGGGAAGCGGAGCCTGGCCTCCCGGCTCAGTGGGTACCTCCCTCCTAAGAGGACACAGGACCAGGCCGTGCCTTTGCCCAGGAATGGGGAGCCGCTGAGCTGCATGGAAGGCCACGCACACTCCACGTTGCCATGCTGACCGCAGCTGCACATCCACTTGGACTGTGTGGAGGACCACAGACCAGCCACTGCAGTTCTCTCTCCTGGAAGCATGTGTTTATTAAAGTCACTGGGGCAGGACACCAGATGCTCCATCCTTCCTGTCTCCCCTGTTCAGAGCGTCTCCTCTCGGGGTGCCCGGAGTTGCTCTCCACGCAGCCTCCTCCTTTTTGCTCAAGGGACGAAGAACACACATCACAGCCTTGCCTCCTCTGATGGGCTGTGGCCGGGATGAGAAGGTTGCAATTCCAGACATGGTCTGGACGATTCGATTACATATCTCCTCCTAGAAAAGGAAACAAAAGGCTAGTGTAAAACCAGCACCTCTGATTCTTGCCAGTGTTCATGCTTATCTGATACCCATAAAAGCCAGCATTCTTGAATTGCTATATAAGGGATTTGCTAAGTCAAATCATATAGACCTGGTTAAGCTGATCGAAACCTGTATAATAACCAGGTGGTTATACAAACTCCATGTAACTAGTCCAACGCGCTAAAGGCTTGATAGCTTTGAATCCCCCATCATGACACTGAGAGGCTATGTTTGGCCCAGACCACCCTCTCACAAAAAGTGCAAAGCAGTGGGTTTGGGCACTGGCAGGGTGCCCTTATCCCCCCAGATTGTCAGCTCCATGCTGTTCCCAGCTGTCCTTCACACAGTCATTGAGGTGGTTAGAAAAAGACAGACACATGGTTCTAGAGATTCTGGGTGGGCTGGACTGGGCCCAGGGCCTGGGTCATTCTAGCCTGGAGCTAAGGCTGAAAACCACTGGAGTAAATGCTGCCTTTATCTGCTGCTAAGCTATGTAACTCCAAAAGCGAAATCCACAGATCCTCCACAGACTTACCCTGGGACTGTAAACTAACACTTAAGTTTGACTTGAATGCTTCTCATAGGCATTTATAAAGAGGAATTGGACTTAGAAAGATGAACCCATTACGGTCTCTAGTCTTCCTATGTAAATGTTGGACCCTCTACAGTTTGTGAAGTAGAATAGTATACAGCCCTTAAGTGAGGAAGTAGTGTTCTCACATGGTGGAGTACTAAATGCTACGGTGGGAAAAAAGTGTACATTTTGCATTTTGAGAACCCAATTAGAAAGCTGCCACCAAGACTGGGCAGAATTACTACTTTTCTCTGCCTTTACGTTTTCCACAGCTGTACTTGTAAGTTCAGAAAACAAAGACAAGCAGTCGCTCAGGCCTGTCTTCACTTACCATTTTGTTCTCGGGCTCGTCTGCACTCTTTGCTTTCTTTACTGTAATCTGGACTTTGTACTTTTTTTCGATCCACTGCTGAATCTGTTTACTCTTTGTGTCCAGATCATGTTGTCCAATATTTGAAGAAAAGGTCAGCTCCTTGGTCAGGGTGGGTCCTGGGTTGAAAGAGTGAGATCTGGGGCTGGTCTGTGAGGCCTGTGTTTTATCACAAGCGCGTCCTAAGGTCTGTGCTGCTACAGGCCCTCCTGTCTGCCTGGTATTAAGTTTCACCCTCCAGTTAAATAGAGGAGACAGACACAAGGTGAAATACCACTTTTGTAGTTGCCAAGTAAGAGTACCTAAACAGGGAATGCTTCCATTTATCATTACCATTGTTTGATGAAAGAACAAAGGAATGGTCCTTTAAAGAGAACCAGGTAATCTTTTTTTTTTCTTATTTTGGGTGGTGGATAACAGGTGTTCACTGTACTTTTTCTTTATCCT
The DNA here is from genome assembly GCF_019320065.1 of Cervus canadensis. NCBI lineage: Eukaryota > Metazoa > Chordata > Mammalia > Artiodactyla > Cervidae > Cervus > Cervus canadensis. The sequence continues at coordinate 80,184,225 of NC_057394.1, read as the reverse complement.
TTTTTAATTTAAATAAAAATAATTTTTCTAAAAAGGAGCACCTCCTTGCTTCTCAGAGCCCCTACCAGCTGGCCAGAGTCCTCTGTCAGCCCTTCTGTCATCTCTGAACCAAGCTTTTCAGGCTGTTCACCTTTTTTTAACTGTGACACAGTTTGATGCCCTTACCACCGCAGATGGTCTCTTCTGGATATTTTTTGTTTTCTAGTCAATATCCCTGTTGCTAAATGTGGTGTCAGAGAATTGACACATTCTGACCTCTAGTGATCAGCAGTTACTAGCCATCATGAAAAACAAATGTCTTCACTTAATTCAGCTCACAGCCTCTGTAAGGTTTAAGTGACAAGTTGGTAAAACATGTTAAGTATTCCTACCCTATTGCAGTGGGCATGGGGGATGCTCTGGGGATGACTTCAGAGTTAGGAAGTGTGCTTCTCTGTAATGAACTGCCTGCCTCCCCTCAGAGATGAGGGGAGAGAAGGAGGAAGGACCAGGGCAGGCGAGAGGCCAGGACAGGACCAGGAACTCGTCCCCACCTCTCCCACACACACCTCACCCCATGCGGCACTCTGCGGTCCTGGCCCTGGGAGGCCCTGCCACGGTCAGAGGGGAAAAGAGCGCCTGTCGTTTTGGCGGTGGTCGCCTTGTCTGTCCCTCATTTTGCACAGGTGTAAAGGAAGAGATGATTGACACAGAGTAGCAAGGAGAAAAGGAACCGAAGTAAGTGGATGAAAAACACACACTGGATGCAGTAGTAAAACGGGATTCCAGTTACTCACCAGCTGTTACAGGCACCTGGCAGATGCTCGATTTAAACTGCAGATCTGCCGGCCTGAGGGAGACGGGAGCAGAGAGCAGGGTACCTACCCGGCTTGGGCGCGGCCCTCTCCGCCTCTCGGAGCTGCAGCCGCTCCTGGTGGATCTGTGCGCCCGTCAGGAGCTGATACTGTGGGGGCTCTGCGTGGGGGTCCCTCTTCACCAGCCGCAGGTCCCGCTCAGCCATGAGCCTGATCACGTTCGCCCGGTGCATGTGGCCCAGGTCGTTGCCTTGCTCGTCCAGCACGTGAATGATGCGCTCGTTGATTTTTCTCCCAACGCTACTGAAAGCCGTCTCGTTCTTTTTTTTCTTTGTCCTCTCATCCTGGGTGTCTTCAGTGCTAAAAGCTTTTGCATGAATGAGGCAGGACAGTCTTGGGGACAGCTGTGTGGGCGCCGGCCCCTGTAAAATGTATTTGCCCAAATATCTTCTAATGTAGTAATTCTCAGTCTTTATGGTTTGTGATGTTAACTTCTTGAGGAAAAGAGCAGCCATCCTATAAAGCAGGGAGAAAAGAGCATTAAAACCCAGCCGTTCATCCCCACGGGTTGGTGCTGTGGTACACAGAGGTGGCTGGTCAGAGGTGAGCGAGAGGGACGCGGTGCCTCAGGCAGCGCTTCTCGGGGATGCTCCCGGGTCTCCTGCTCGGGCGTTCCCGGGGTGTGTAAGGCTGGGACTCCCTCTGGTCCAGCTTAGATCCTCCTGGGCTGTGTATCCCAGCCCTCCTGCCCATCACCACTGCACACACCCACACACCCACTGTTGACCAGTGATATTGGGGGAAATGAACAGTAAATAGCACAGAAAGTGATGGGAGGTGCACACTCTCACTGCCCTGCCCTCAGATACCCAGGTTGATCCCTGGAACGCCATCCCTGCAGAGGTGACTGCCCGCCCAAGCCCTCCACCCAGGCAGCACCCTCGGGTCAGCATGTGCAGGACTGAGTTCCACCTGCTCTCCCACCCCCAGCTCAGGCCTCCTGTCTCTGTATCACACATGCACTTCGTGTGTGATATAGAGCTAAGTGATCCCCAAACAGCTAAGTGATCCTTGGCCCTTCTTTTTCTCTTAGCCGTTCATCAGCAGATCCCCTTGTTCCACCTCTAAAAGCCACCAGGACCCAACCACTCCCCATCCCCTCCCTTGCCATCACCCTCTCCCGAATGCCATGATCACCTCTCACTTGGGTCAGGTCCCAGCCTCCTGACTGCCTCCTGCAGCTGCCCTTGCCCCTGATGACCCATCACCCACACTTAAAGCACGGACGTCAGACCATGGCCCCCCTGTGCTCATAACCCTCCGGGGCCCCCGCCTCACTCCAGAGCCCTCCCCCACCCACCCCACTCCGCCCACAGCACCCAGCCCACCTCCTCCACTCTCTTCCGAGCTTGCAGGCTCCTTGCTGTTCTTGTAAACACTGCACACACACACCCCCACCCCTGTGATCCTTTCCCTCAGATGAGGCAGCTTCATTCAATTCTCAGTGACACCCTGCCTGTCCACGCTGTAAATGACACACCCCATCCTTGCAAACCCATCACTTTGCCCTTTAAAAGCATTCACTGATGACATCTGCACACACTGTTCGTGATCTTCCCTCAGTAGCATGTAAGCTTCGTGAGAAAACATGTCTGGGTTAGGAGTGTGGCAAGGAACCAACTAGGTTCTAACCCGGCGCCTAGAGTCTGCCCCAGTATATGCTGCATCCTCAGTATCCTCATGGGGCCGATTCCAGGGCCCCCAGAGACACCCAAATCCAGGGATGCTCGAGTCCTGCATGTAAAACGCTGTGTGTTTGCATGTAACCTGTGTACATCCTCCCACATACCACATCGTCTCTAGGTTACTTAAAAAACCTAACAGTGGAAATGATATGTCAATAGCTGCCTGGCATAGCAAATCAGTCTTGCTTTTTGGAACTTTCTGGAGTTTTTTTTCCTTGAGTATTTTTAGTCATGGCTGGTTGCATCCGTGGATGCAGAACTGGTGGATACGGAGGACCAGCCATATGTGCTCAATGAACATGTTGAGTCAAAGGAGGCGGTCAGGAGGAAGGCGGTGTCTGCAGGCATTTATCCCGGGCCTTCAGGTGCATCACCCCACCCGCCACACAGAAGGCTGGTGAGTGCGGTATCTGTCCATTCTAGAAATACTCAACTTTCCTCCTTATATCTTCTTCCTTTATTCAAAACCTAGGGTCTTCTTTCCCAGGGGTATTTGATCATATCACTGTGTCAACTTCTGGCGATTTTCTATAGTACCATGAGAAAATATTGTCAGATTTATGAATAAACCTTAAATAAAATGACCCATGCTTTACCAAAGAAGAAAACAGTTCCTAGCTGGCATTTCAAATGTCTACCACCCTCCACGAGATCTGTGATGTTTCATCCGCAGTGAATGAGGCACCTGGAGTCATGCAGAAGGACCCCACCTGCAGATGCTGCAGAGGCCCCAGGATTGGACTGAAACTGGGTTTAAATAGCTGAGCCACATCAAAAAGTCTACAAACAATAAATGCTGGAGAGGGGGTGGAGAAAAGGCAACCCTCTTACACTATTGGTGGGAATGCAAACTGGTACAGCCACTATGGAGAACAGTGTGGAGATTCCTTAAAAAACTGGAAATAGAACTGCCAAACGACCCATCAATCCCACCACTGGGCATACACACCGAGGAAACCAGAACTGAAAGAGACACGTGTACCCCAGTGTTCATCGCAGCACTGTTTACAATAGCTAGGGCATGGAAGCAACCTAGATGTCCATTGGCAGATGAATGGATAAGAAAGCTGTGGTACATATACACAATGGAATATTACTCAGCCATTAAAAAGAATGCATTTGAATCAGTTCTAATGAGGTGGATGAAACTGGAGCCTGTTATACAGAGTGAATGAAGAAAATCAGAAAGAAAAACACCAATAGAGTGTATTAATGCGTATATATGGAATTTAGAAAGATGGTAACAATGACCCTATATACGAGACAGCAAAAGAAACACAGATATAAAGAACAGACTTTTGGACTTTGTGGGAGAAGGCAAGGGTGAGATGATTTGAGACAATAGCATTGAAACGTATATTACCATATGTGAAACAGATCACCAGTCCAAGTTCAATGCATGAAGAAGCCACTCAAAGCTGGTGCACTGGGACAACCCAGAGGGATGGGATGGGGAGGGAGGTGGGGAGGGGGCACTCAGGACGGCAGGACACATGTACACCCGTGGCCGACTCGTGTTGATGTATGGCAAAAACCACTACAATATTGTAAAGTAATTAGCCTCCAATTAAAATAAATTTTTAAAAAATTAAAATAACTAATCATAAAATACCATTAAATACATATCACTTTGAAAAATTAAAATAAATCAATAGCTGAGCTACTTACTGCTCAAAGAGCAAACAATCAGACACTTATTCATGGAGAAAGCCCCCAAAGCAAAAAAAGCAGAAAAAGTCTGAAGACGCTGGAGAAAACTTCTGTTTATCATGAAAAAGTGCACGTGCCCTGTGTGATGAATCAGCAATCCATTACATAGAACAAGGGAGCAAATAAATTAGGCACAGGAAAAAGATGGAATTTAAGAAGAACCCTGAAGTTTTCCTAAGGTTGAAGACACAGTGATTTTCTTTCCCCTATTCTTCCTAATTATCATTCTCTAATTTTTATAAGGAGGAAGTATTTTTTATACTAATAAATAATCTATGTATTTACAAAATAAAAACTGTTTCTGAAAGATAACAGTTTTTTACAAAAGCTTTAAAAACACTTTCCAAAAAGAGGAAAAGGTAAATAGTAGAAAAATACTATTTACCTTTTTTTTTAAAGCGTCTTTACTGTTATTCAAATTTTAAAAGGGTTTAAACCTTCTTGACTTACACAGCAGTTATGCGTCAATACTAGCTGAATTTTGACTTTAGATCAGCAAAGTTGAAGATATACATATTTCTTCAAAATAAACTTTACATAGATAAACATATAAATACAGAGTTGGGGGGAAAAAACCTGTGATATTAAATCTGAGAGACAAATAACAAATTCAAGTCATTGAGAAACTTTTTATCAGGAAAATTCTCAAACATGTACAGAAGAAAGAGGAAAAGGAAGCCCGAAGCATCCATCACTCAGCTCCCTGACCCGCAGCACGTCAGCCAACGTGCTTCCTCTCCACCAACAACTGCTCCCCGGACCCCAATATTCAGGAACGACTTCACAGTAAATCCCGTCTCATCAGCAGACAGTTGAGTACATCACCTCTAAGAGCTGAGGACTCTTTTATCTTCTGAACAACCACAGTAGCACATCCCAACTAATAATCATTCCTCTACATCATCAAATATCCAGGCTTCAGACGTCCCTGGTAGTTATCATTCTGTTTATGTTTCATTTACAATTTGATTGCATGAAGAGACTCTCACTGGCCAAATGTATAATCATTTACACAGCAGTGACTGAAATTCATTTCAACACACCAACCATGCAAAAATCCATGAAAAAGACAGTTAGCCACAACTCTATGTGACTAATACCCTGGCTACTTACTTTGGAAATTGGTCATTAAAGAAAAAGAACTAAGTATTTATCCTACCTTTTAGGGAGAACTATAATCATCCCCAGTCAATGAAGAAAAGTGTTCTTTAGAGGGGAATGCCAGCTAATACCTGGAGAAGAAAAATAAAAGTTAACTGAAAACCACCATTTTCCCATCTCCAATCAGACCACCGATTCAGGCTTGTTGTTCAGTCTCTAAGTCGTGTCTGGCTCTTTGTTCAGGCCTAGATGGATGCAAACATCATTGGGTAAAAGGCTGATAAGGAAACAAGGAGTTCATGGGGTACCAAAGGGTGACCCAAGGAATACTTCCAAATAGAAGCAGGAAACACATGCTCCCACTGTCACCCCATAATGGGTCAGACTCAGCACTCTGACACCCTAATACTCGTCTTTTTGTGGGACGGGTGATCCTTCTGTGAAACGGGACTGCCGAAAAGGCTGAACGCGAACAGCGTCAAGCCTCTAGACTGAGCTCCTGGTTTTCAAGGATACAAGGGCCAGACTCTGAGAGGAACAAATCAGATGACACAACAAGGAAACCACTGACAAATCCAGACTATGGGACAAGACTGGTGGGTTCAAGCCTTACAAAAAAATCAGTGTCACTGGGAACTTGAATTAAAAGACTAAGGAGACATAAAATTCAATGTTTAAAAGAGAAGCAATTAAAAAGACATGTGGGGATAAGGGAGGAAGAACTGCATATGGCCTAGATTCATGATGGATTAGACTCTATCAGAAAAGTACTGTTTTCTCAGCCATGAAAATGGGAATCTTAGGGAGTGAGTCATGACGTCTGCTTACTTACTCTGAAATGGTTCAGCAGCAAATAAGTGTGATTATGGCAACATCTGCAGAATCTCGCTTATGCTTGTATGAGTGTTTAGTTGTTAGTCTTTCAACTTTTCTATGTTTAAATTTTTTTTTTCATAATTAAAAAGTTCATTTTAGAAAGAATCAACAACCTACAGGGAGGAAAAAATTCACTAGTCATGCCAATATGACTATTCCAGTCTGTGTAATTGTATATTTACTGTAATTTAATAAATTAGCACTCTGACTTTATGTATCCTTAACAAATATTCCTTTCATTAGCTGTAAGTCTGTGTTTAAGCAGAGCCTATGTCTAAGGAACTTTACAAACTTAATGGTCTGACTTTTTTTTTTAATGCAAATTGCCTTTCTTTCTCCATCTGGTTTTCATAAGATCAAGTCTAAAAGTGCCTTATCTAGTAAATGGTGATGATTTCAGTTTAAGGTAGAATGTGTACAATTTTCTGCTAACCAAAGTAGCTAAAAGCTAATGTGTATTTTAGAGAAGGGCTCTCAGAAGCTGGAGGCCCACCAGCATCATCTGGGGATGTTTTTTCAGAACACACAATGTGTCCATACCCCTCTCCTGTTAACAGCTCCTGGGTTAGGACCCCCAGAAAAAGATGGCATAAGAAAGTGAGTAATAAAGCATTACAGTGTAAGTGGATTCAAGTAACTTAACACTGAGATGTCTTGGGATACCCTTAACCTTCCAAGATTGATGCAAAATAGGAAGCCCATTTCTCTGATAAGATGTCTTTGTCAAAGTAATCTTGAGAAAGAAGAATGGAACTGGAGGAATCAACCTGCCTGACTTCAGACTCTACTACAAAGCCACAGTCATCAAGACAGTGTGGTACTGGCACAAAGACAGAAATATAGACCAATGGAACAGAATAGAAAGCCCAGAGATAAATCCACGAACTTATGGACACCTTATCTTTGACAAAGGAGGCAAGGATATACAATGGAAAAAAGACAACCTCTTTAACAAGTGGTGCTGGGAAAACTGGTCAACCACTTGTAAAAGAATGAAACTAGAACACTTTCTAACACCATACACAAAAATAAACTCAAAATGGATTAAAGATCTAAATGCCAGACCAGAAACTATAAAACTCCTAGAGGAGAACATAGGCAAAACACTCTCCGACATAAATCACAGCAAGATCCTCTATGACCCACCTCCCAGAATATTGGAAATAAAAGCAAAACTAAATAAATGGGATCTAATGAAACTTAAAAGCTTTTGCACTACAAAGGAAACTATAAGTAAGGTGAAAAGACAGCCCTCAGATTGGGAGAAATAATAGCAAATGAAGAAACAGACAAAGGATTAATCTCAAAAATATACAAGCAACTCCTGCACCTCAATTCCAGAAAAATAAATGACCCAATCAAAAAATGGGCCAAAGAACTAAACAGACATTTCTCCCAAGAAGACATACAGATGGCTAACAAACACATGAAAAGATGCTCAACATCACTCATTATCAGAGAAATGCAAATCAAAACCACAATGAGGTACCATTACACGCCAGTCAGGATGGCTGCTATCCAAAAGTCTACAAAGCAATAAATGCTGGAGAGGGTGTGGAGAAAAGGGAACCCTCTTACACTGTTGGTGGGAATGCAAACTAGTACAGCCACTATGGAGAACAGTGTGGAGATTTCTTAAAAACTGGAAATAGAACTGCCTCATAATGACCCAAGCAATCCCACTTCTGGGCATACACACTGAGGAAACCAGATCTGAAAGAGACACGTGCACCCCAATTTTCATCGCAGCACTGTTTATAATAGCCAGGACATGGAAGCAACCTAGATGCCCATCAGCAGATGAATGGATAAGGAAGCTGTGGTACATATACACCATGGAATATTACTCAGCCATTAAAAAGAATTCATTTGAATCAGTTCTAATGAGATGGATGAAACTGGAGCCATTATACAGAGTGAAGTAAGCCAGAAAGATAAGAACATTACAGCCATACTAACACATATATATGGAATTTAGAAATGGTGGGTACCAAAACCTATATGAAAACAGAAAAAGAGAACACAGAAATAAGAATCAGACTTTGAACTTGGTGCGATGATGGGAGAAGGTGAGGCGGATGGCGATTGTTTCAAAAGAACGCATTGTATACTATCTATGCGTAAACAGATCACACAGCCCCAGGGGGGATGCATGAGACAAGGGCTCGGGCCTGGTGCACTGGGAAGACCCAGAGGAATTGGGTGGAGAGGGAGGTGGGAGGGGGGATCGGGATGGGGAATACGTGTAAATCTATGGCTGATTCATATCAATGTATGACAAAACCCACTGAAATGTTGTGAAGTAATTAGCCTCCAACTAATAAAAAAATTAAAAAAAAAAAAAAAAAAAGATGTCTTTGTCAAACATATAACAGCCTGAATGAATCAGATCTATCAAAATGAAAATGGTTATGTTCTTATGACAATACTGGTACACATGGTCACTCACAAAACTACAGTTTCTGAGACATCCAAAAATATTTTAAGAGCCAGTTACCTTAAAGCCAGTTACTTAAAATGCATAATTTGATAGTATGAGATATCCATTTCTGATTTTGTGTTTATTCAGACCTTACTGAAATCATTCTGTGCTGTATCAGCTGCATCTACTGGTAGTTTTAATTGAGTAGCTAACTCCACATTCTAGAGAGAAACAGAAGGCTTCTTTTTTGCTGCTGTTCTTTACTTACTTGAGACAGGATCACTGAAAAACTCCACATCCTCTGAGCACCAGAGGACAGACTGACAGGCATCCCCAGGGCCTGTCTCCTATGTTTGTGGCTCCTCTTCTGCAGCTCCTGCTACTTTCTATCCTCACTCCACTTCCCGGGGCTCTTCTGCATCATCCCTGACTGTCCTAGATGATATAAGAAAAAGTTACATTATTTCAGATGTATACAACAGGGGAATTCTGGTGTTTGGTCCACATATTCCATAAGAACTGGAATGTAAACGTTAAGCCATAAAGTGGGCAGTCCTGCAATGTGTGGCACTTCCATGTGCTGTGTGTTTCAGGTGAGCTTAGGGCTGCGTCCTTCACACTGTCACATCAGTCTTCAGTTGTCTCAAAGGAATCACATTCTTTGAGGACTGTTACCAAGTCCAAGCTTATACTGCTCACCACACGACAGACCACAAAGACAGACTTTGGTGACTTTGTTGGAAAGCCAGCAGGCTGAGATGATGGACTCATGTCCCAAAGAACCAACTTCCCTGAGTTAGAATTCTGACCTATTTTATATGAAAAGGGAAGGGGGTAAAGTCCAGGTTCCAGCCAGGCTCCGGAGGGGATGTGTTAATTTCTTCCTCCTTGCAGTCATTCAGAGGTGGGACTGGACAAGGTGTTTTCTGTGAGATGAACACAGGTATTTAAGCTTCACCTGGGAGGGAGGATTCCTAAAGATGGACCACTGTGTAATTTAAGCTTGCAGGCAACATCTCTTTAATGATTAACTGGAATACAGAGGCACTTCCCTATTATAAGACTACTTTCCCAACTTTTATTATGAAAATGCTTAAATATTCAGAAAAGTTAAAATACCATACAGTCAACACCCCAATACTCATTCACCTACATTCCACTGTTGCTCTCCGTAGTGTATGTACATTTATTCTTCTTTCCATCCATTTTATTATGTTTTGATACATTTCAAAGTAAGCTGCAGACACTGCTACATTTCACCCTCAAGTACTTCAGCATGCATATCATTACCTAGAGTTCAGTATTTGTTTACAACTCTTTTCAATTTGAGACAAAATTTACAATGACATGTACAAGTCTTAAGCATATACTTTGACAACACCTCTGTAACCAAACTCCTATCAACTGACGAGATGAAAATAACTTCTATTTATTTGTTCACTCACTGCTTTTCTTTCCTACATGGCTAATGTTATATATTGATATCTGTTATTTCCTGGGAGACTGGATCAAAAGTTACATGGATTCTAGTGGACTAAATATTTATGAAATTAATTTTTCCAATTCTGATAACTTTTAAGAAGCCTCTGTCACTCCTTCCAAAGGAGTTTCACTAAGTCCTTCTGCCTGGAGGCCTGCCCCCTGCTCCATGTGCCCTGCTCTGGTAGGGGCTGAGCACCGCCAACCCCAGGCCTGCAGGTTGCTGTCTCCTGGCTCTGGTTTTGCACAAAGTATTCTCCATACCGAGATGGGCTGTTTAAGAGCTAGAATAGTGACTAAAAACACTAAAAGCCAACATAATATCTTGGCTAATTACTTAACCACATTTCTTTAACCATAAAATTTTAAATTTATTTTTTATTTTATTGAAATAAGCATCCAGAAAACATTTTTTAAAAAGCTTTTAAATCCTGAGCTCAAAACTCAATACCTAAAGATGTACTTAATCCTGTATATTATTATTCTAATCCGTCATCTCACCTTCCAGAACCCCTATCTCAGAGACCAGCATCTTTTCCAGTTCTGCTCTCCCGCACTCCCACAGCTAATCCAACACCAAGGCTCCTCAATGTTACTTCCAAACACCAGTCAAATCCACCTACTTCTCTCTATATTCATCGCCACCACCCTCCTGAGGACACCTCCCACCATCAGTCTCCTAACTAGGCTCTGGCACCTTGAACTCTGCAGTCCTCCCCTCTGCACTGCTGGTGCTGGCTCCACACGCAGTGCCCGCCCACCTTAAAAGTGCCTGCAGACTAAAGACCTACAGCTTTCAGGAGGCCAAAAGGCCACTCCCGCCTCATTCCACACCAAATTTCCTTTATGCCTAAACCACACTGGCCTTGCTGATCTTGAATGCTCTTCCCCCTTGATTTAGGGAACTCCCTTTCTGCCGAGCGCTGCCTTTCTCAGTGCATTTCTCTGATCACCTCCAAGACTAAGCCAGATCTCCCCTGAAAGCGCCCCCCCCATTTGTTTTTCGAGCTCAACGGTCAAGTATTTCCACAGTATAACCTCTCTTTCCACGATTATAATTTTGTGATTATTGCTGATTCTCTTCTTCACTAGACGGTGAGTTTTGTGAAGCAAGGAACATACGTGGCATACCCTTCCCGGAACCGCGCCTGGCACAGCGTGCTCTCGGAACTGCGGCTATTCAGTAAGAAGATGTTTTTACTTCAAGGAGCCTTATGCCGGGAAGCCCAGTAAATGATAAACGGGGGTAAAAAAAGAAACAGAAATCTCAGATGGTTCAGCGACTTTCCTCCAGCATCCCTCCTTGGACGGCCGCAAACAGCAAGGGTCTGCAAGTGTCTGCGCTGTCTCACAGGCCAGGAGGGGAGCCAAGAACCGAGGGGCGGGGCTACGCGCGCCGAACGGACCAATCAGGTGCGCTTGTGACGGCCTCGCCCACCCACCCCCCACCCCACGCCGCGGCGCGCCCGGGCAGGAGACGGGCGTAGCGACGTCCGGCATGCGTGCGTGCGCGAGTCCCCGTACGTGCGCCAAGATGGCTGGACGGAAGACGTAGGGCCCGGAAGGACGGGCGCCTGGCCTAGCCCGGGCTCTAAGACAACTTTACATCCCGTGAGTCCGCCGGCAGGTGAGCGGCACTGGCCTTCCAAGGACGACGACATGGCCGAGCGCCAGGCCGCATGCCCCGCAGGCCCGCTCCTACGACCCCGTCTTCCCGCCGCAGGTCCCCTCACTCTCTCAGCTCCCCTGGCCTTTAGCTTTACCTGTACCGAGCCGCCGATTGATGAGGTTTGGCGGCAGCAGCCCGCAAGCGGGCTCCCGGGTGAGACCCTCTTCGCCTTCCGTAGTGGGCGGGGCGTTGACTCCCGGCTTTAAAGGAGAGGCGAAATTAGGAGGAGAGCGTTTCCGGCTGGTGGCTTCAAGTCCTCCGACAGAAAAGGGCGCGCAGTGGCCGCTACCCCGGCTACCGCCGCCGGAGGTGGTGCGGCGCTTGGAGGCTCGTTTCCCCTGGATCCCTTACGTTGGCGCCGACCTCAGTGTTATCTGCGTTCCCAGTGGGCTTACAGCTTGCATACGTCTTTCTTATTTAATAAAATACTGCTTTGATAGGATGGTTAATCAGTTCAGCCCAGTCGCTCAGTCTTGTCCGACTCTTGGTGACCCCATGGACTGCAGCACACCAGGCCTCACTGTCCATCACCAACTCCGGGAGTTTACTCAAACTCATGTCCATCCACTCGGTGATACCATCCAACCATCTCATCCTCTGTCGTCCCCTTCTCTTGCTTTCTATCTTTCCCAGCATCAGGGTCTTTTCCGGTGAGTCAGTTCTCATCAGGTGGCCAAAGTATTGGAGTTTCAGCTTCAGCGTCAGTCCTTCCAATGAACATTCAGGACTGCTTTCCTTTAGGATGGACTTTTTGGATTTCCTTGCTGTCCAAGGGACTCTCAAGAGTCTTCTCCAACACCAAAGTTCAAAAGCATCAATTCTTTGGCGCTCAGCTTTCTTTAGAGTCCAACTCTCACATCCATACACGACTACTGGAAAAACCACAGCTTTGATTAGACGGACCTTTGTTAGCAAAGTAATGTCTCTGCTTTTTAATACGCTGTCTAGGTTGGTCATAGCTTTTCTTCCAAGGAGCAAGCATCTTTTAATTTCATGGCTGCAGTCACTGATGGTGACAGGATGGTTAACAAGCTATTTCATAAATGTCTTTATACTTACTGTGCGTTCAGGAGCCCTGCTTCAAAGTTCAGGTGGACAGGTGGACTCGGGAAGTAGAGGCTCCCCTTGTTTCCCAGGTTAGGGGTGCTAGCCGCCTGCAAGAGCACGGGCCGGGTGGGGAAGGCCTGCATGGCCCGCCACCCTGGAGAGCTCAGAGTGGTCAGTGTGCAACCGAGGGGACACGCGCATGGTGGGTGCATGGCATGTCCTGGCTCCGGGGACAGCTGTAGCCTGGAGGGGTTGTGCACCTGGTCTCTTCCCTCACTGGCTTTGGGTCCACAAACCTGCAGCCCGCCTGGCCAGGCCTGTCCTTCTGGCCTCTTCTCCATAGGAAAGTCCTCAGTGGCAGTGGGAATCCACAGTTGGGGCTCTCTGAGCCCACCTAGGTAGAGAATCCTCTGGTTTATTTCAGAGCCCGTTACTTCTGTACAGTACTTGTAGCCCAGCAGGACACATCACTTTATTCTCATTAAATAGCTCCTCAAGCATTCCCTTTTTGATTACAGATGAGGAAAATAGGTCAGTCTTAAATAGCTCCTTGAGAGCAATGACCCAGTTTTTTGTTTCCTCATCAAATCCACGGGGTCCCACCCAGAAGGTACTGAATATGAACAATGAAGTGGTAAACCCATAAAAAACTGTCTGCCCCAAAGGCCGATAGTTAGTATTTGCATGTTGGCCTTTTTGAAGTTAAACAAGAAGAGTTAAGGTTTTAGTTTCTTTTTACCAGGAATATTCTTTAATAACAACATGGTTACTTAGTATAGGTCTGGTAATGGAGTGACCAGCACAAAACTTGGGAAATAGTGGGTGCTGGCCACTGTGCTCGGTGCTTTCCTTTTATCAAGTCATCTAATCTTCAGGAAAAGCTGATTGCCCCATTTCACAATGGTGAAACTGAAGCCTGAAGAAGGTGAGTATTAATGAAAGTGAAAGTGAAGTCGCTCAGTCCTGTCTGACTCTTTGTGACCCCTTGGACTGTAGCCCACCAGGCTCCTCCATCCATGGGATTTTCCAGGCAAGAATACTGGAGTGGGTTGCCATTTCCTTTAGTTTGCCCAAAGTCTGGCAGCTAGTAGACTCAAATAAAAAAAAAAAAAAAGAATCCACCCAGGCAGCCTGGTGCAAGAGTTGGTGTTCTTAATGCTGAATGTCTCTTATGAAAAGAGTGAAGCAGTGGGGTTCAAGTCTGTGAAGATACTAAGTGAAATGTGTAGAACTGATTGAAGAGTTTAATACCCAAACTCAGGACTTAACAGTTTGGTGCGATTATGACCAAGTCGTCATCAGTAACTGGAGCTTCCTGTCAGCACCCCTTTCGCAGCACTTCTGAAGTACGTGTGGCCAGAGTGGATGATCTGAGGAGTTTTCTAGACTGCCAGTGTCAGGTGTCTCAACTTCAAGAGACAGACGTTAGTGCTCCTGGAAGGAGATGAGCAGAAAGGGTGGGTGTCACAGACATGCTCTCAGAGAGAGAAGCAGGCTCTTTTTTATCTCTTCTGAACTCTGCTTTGACCTCAGATGAAATGGGACTAGACAGCTTTCAAAGAACCATTGAGAGTTTTGGACTCAGCCCCAGTGAAGGCCGACTTTAAAGACCCTTGACTAACGAAAGTAGAGCTGGCAGCTGGCTTTTTCAGGACCCCTCCGTGTATTTATGGCCTCTGCCTACTAAGGCTCCCTCCTTGGTTTGGGCATGTTATGTGACTACGCCACAGAGCCCTTGGAAGCTGTCTGATTTGGTATGTGCATGGAAGAGGAGTCTCAGTATAGAGAGCTTTCCCAGTTGTTATTGTCTCTACCTATAATTTACCAAAAAAAAAAAAAAAAAACCCACAAAGCCCAGAATGTAAAATTGTAACTCCATAATATGACTCACATCCTGGTGGTTAAAATTCCTCCATTTTCCACCACAGCGTTATTGCCACGTTATTTCCTGGTTGGTCCCTGAATGGCACATTTCCTCACACCGTGCAGATATTGGTGGTTTTGCCCTGAGGAAGGATTAAAGGAAACAATTCTGTCCCTCACCTTGCCTGTTAGCTTTCAGAGTCCCATCTCTTCCCCTGTGGTGCAGAGGGAGGCGTGGGAGACAGTTGCTTAGCCCCGTTCGTTGAGGTTCAGGAGTCTTTACTCTGTGATTTTGTCAAAAGTTGTTAACTGTAGGCTATATCTTCATGCTGCCCCAGTGACTGCAACAAATTAAGAAGCTAATCTGATAATAGTCCTGTGTTTAGTTTGAAGTTATGTGGATGTGGCAAAGCCTATCTGGGGTCAAATACTCAGCCTGTTCTTCGACAAGTAGCTGTTAATGGATTGTAGGTAGTTTATATACCCTCTTCCCGCCGTACATTAAATTGTAAACTCCCATCAGGACCGTTTGCTAAAACAAAAGAACGAGAATCTATTACGTGCAAGAGCCTGTGCAGTGCAGACTGAGTGCAGGGAGAGTGTTGGCTTGAATGGGAGCCACTTTCCATCTCGGAGCAGCTTAGTAATGGAGAAGAACTGTGCTTCGCTCTCTTAAGCGTGTGTTTACAAACTTGTGGAAAGGGGCAGAGAAAGCAAGGCATGCTCGGGACTTTGGCTGTGACTTCAGAACCTCAGCCCTTAACACCTGAAAGCTGGAAGCCTTCTTACAGCATCTCTACCGTTCATCCCCAGGCAGGACTGCGATGAATCCATTCTGAACATGCAATCATCTATACACTTAAAAAACAAAGCACCAAAATCCAGGCAAGGAGACCCAGTCTTCAATCAGGAGCTCATCTCAGTGTTTTAAGGGGCTGAGGGACTCCTCCTTTATGAATCTAAATCCATCCAGCAGCTACTTCTGCTGGTTCCTCAGAAGAGCTGGACCATCTGGTGATCACGTCTGTGTCAAAACCCTTCACATGCTCTCAAACTATTATTAGATTCAGAATAAATTTTTTTACCATGTGAAAAGTTTCCCATAACATTAGACTCCAGATTAATCATTTCTCTTACTGAAAGTGATAGCACCAGACTTCCCTGGTGATCCAATGGTTAAGACTCTGCACTTTCACTGCAGAGGGCACTGATTTGATCCCTGGTCCAGGAACTAAGATCCTACAGGCTGTGTGATGTGGCCAAGAAAAAAAAGTGATAACACCAATAATTAAAACATGACAGTGGTTGAGAATGACCAAAGCAAATTTGTCTAAAATGAATGAAATTGTGATGAATTTTTTTTAAAAAGTTCTCATGTCTGCCAAGACATGGACGAGATGGTTGGATGGCATCACAGATTTAACGGACATAGGTTTGAGCAAGCTCCGGGAGATGGTGAAGGACAGGGAACCCTCGCGTGCTACAGTCCATGGGGTCACAAAGAATCGGATGTGACTGAGCGATTGAACAACAGGTCTGCTAAGTAAAAAGATATTTATACATGGAAGGTCCTTTTATTGTCTGTGAAAAAGCCTGTTATGCAACCAAATAAAGCAGAAAATTGGTTCAAAAGTCTCCTTTGGAGAAACAACAGGGCCACATGCTTCCATTTCAAAGATGTTCCATTCAGGAGTGAGTCAGTTAACTTTGGTCATTTTGAAACACTTGATGAAAATAATTTCTGTTGTCATCATGAGATGTCATGTAGAAACACGAAGAACTGGTGCAGGAAACCTTAGGAAACCAGGGTTTTCTTGTACTGTGAAGTCAGCCTAAAGCAGGACCAAGTCATGAGTGTTTTCTGTGATAAAATCCACTAATGTGTTTAAACACCCACATGAGATCTTCTAGTTACAAGGCTGCTTAAGGAAGGCAGGGCTAACAGCAAATAAAATGTTAGTGGTGAAACAAACTTGTGCTCCTGCCGCTTCCCACCCTTGAGGGAAATGGAATTAAAAATGTATCATTCCATCTTGGCGAGTCCTAGGCTGTGGAGTTTGATCTGTTCAGTATGGGGAGGACTTCCCACTGTACGTTTCTGTCATTGGCTGCTTTCTCCCCTGCAAGTTGTTCAGTTGCAAAGATTTTAAAGGGTGATTTGCTGGCAGCCTGGGATGTATCCGTGACCTTAGCAAAGTGGAAATGAAAGCTCTCAGTTTTTCTTCTTTTCTTTCTTTTTTTGCAACAGTAAAACTACCAATTTTACAGTCAGCTGAACAGCAATAGATGAATTTGTTTAAAGTCTGTGTTCACAAAGAAAACCTGAACTTCAGTGGCTTGAATGCCTGAAGCTGCAGCGCGATCTTTGAAGGGCAGACACTCTTACAGCTTGCTCTAGGCCACTGTCACCTGCTTCTCCACACAGGTGCTGACCCCTCGGTCGATCCGGGGCCTCCTGGCGGGGGAGCAGGAAAGCTGGGCCTTTGTGTGCTGCAGAGAACGCTTTTCCAAGGCCTGGGCCAGTTTTCTGCAGCGGCCACAGGAAGCAGAAGAAAGAAAAGGTTAAGGGCCACCATGAAGGTCAGAGTGGGTTTAAATTTAGTTAACGTTGGAGGTTATAGCTTTTAACAACAGCTTTAAGAAAACTGATTCGAAGATGCAATTTGTTTCTTCTTTGTCAACCGTTAATTTTTTTTTATCCTATTGATAGTGACAGCTTAACAAAGTTTTTATATGCTAGAGGTTTTCATCCTTTTAGGGGATAAAGGCCTGTTCCTAAAAAGAGATGCAGGTGGAGAACTTTATAAAGCTTCCATGACTTTCAAATTGGGAGCTTTAAAATGGACTCCCTGCTTGACTGAGTCAAAAATAATCTGTGAGGGATGTTTAAAAAAAAAAAGTCTTTATTGGAAATGCGGGACTACTTTGGCAGTCAGATACAGAGGCTCGGATTTCTAGAAGCTTCTTTGTATGTATTTTGCTTTCAGCCATTCTAGGATAGTTTTTGTTCAAAATTACCAAAGACGCCTCCCCTTATCTTTTCATATGTGTATTTCTTTAAATTTAGAGCATGGTATTGTTCATTGTATCTCTGTGTGAGCAAAGAGATGGCCACAGATTTCTACACATGCGCTCTATGTTCCTATCTATGTTTTCTATCTAAGGATGGAAATGTTGTGGAAATTGGTCTTTCAAATGAGAGTCATGTAAACTCTAGCTTCTCAATGAGAAACCCACACCGTTCAATAGGTATGATTACCCAGGGCTGACGTTGAATGTCCTGTATCACACAAAGGCCTTGTGTATTATTTAGCTGCATTTCTACTATACGTAAGAGGCTTGACTCTTTTGGAATGGGTTTCATACATTTATTTCGCTGGAGTTTTAGAATGCTGAGCTTGGGTCTGCAGAGCTGTGCTTTCTCTTGTATGTTCAGCAGGGTAAATGTAACCTATACATCCAACTGCTGTCCTGTAAATGCAGCCATGGAATTAAAAGACACTTGCTCCTTGGAAGAAAAGCTATGACCAAACTAGACAGCATATTAAAAAGCAGAGACATCACTTTGCCAACAAAGGTCCATATTGTCAAAGCTGTGGTTTTTCCAGTAGTTGTATACTTATGTGAGAGTCGGACCAGAAAGAAGGCAGAGCGCTGAAGAACTGATGCTTTCAAACTGTGGTGCTGGAAAAGACTCGTGAGAGTCCCTTGGTCTGCAAGGAGACCAAACCAGTCGACTCTAAAGGAAATCAACCCTGGAATATTCATTGGAAGGACTGATGATGAAGCTGAAGCTCCAATACTTTTGCCACCTGATGGACATGACTTTGAGCAAGATCCAGGAGACGGTGAAGGACAGGGAAGGCAGGCGTGCTGCAGCCCATGACATCACAAAGAGTCAGACACGACTAAGCGGCTGAACAACAACAACAACAACAACAACAAATGCATATATTTGACAGCAAAACAATTTCAGGTTTGGTGAGGACTCATTTAATTATTATTTGGGAAATGAAATTCTTTGTATAAGAGATGTTTATCTTCCAGATACCTAAGTGTACCTCTCAAGTGAACACAGAACTTAACATTTTGAATAAAAGTGTTTTATAGAATCTATTACAAACTTTATTGCTTTCTGACACACGGTATAATGAATATTGTTTTCAAGAATGGGAGTGTCCTCAGCCATTAAAAAAGTATGAAATAATGCCATTTGCAGCAACCTGGATGAACCTAGAGATGGTCATACAGAGCGAAGTCAGAGAAGGAGAAATTGCATGACATCTCTTATATGTGGAATCTAAAAGGGAATGATACAAATGAATGTACAAAACAGAAGGCGAGTCGAAGACTTAGGGAATGCACTCATGGCTGCCGGGGGAAGGGATAGTTGAGGAGTTTGGGATGGACATGTACGCAGTGCTATTATCTGGATGCTATAAATGGAGGACCAACAAGGATCAACTGTGTAGCACAGGGAACTCTGCTTAGTGTTGCGTGGCAGCCTGGATGGGAAGGGAGTTTGCGGGAGAATGGATACATGTCTGTGTGTGGTTGAGTCCCTTCACTGTCCACCTGAAGCTGTCACAACATTGTTAATCAGCTATACCCTGATACAAAATAAAAAGTTTAAAATAATGAAAAAGAATGGCAGTCCTGCTATGACTACACGTCTCCATAGGGTGGTGTATATGACACTCCCATCATAATCAATGCCACTACATGCCCAAACTGGCATGATTTTGAATTTGTGATTCTTTTTTTTTTATAGATTTTCTTGTTCCTCTCTTGCCATTGTATTGCCAGCTACCCGCTGTTGCTCTCTGTGCCTTTGCATCTTTAATAGTTCCTAAAGTTCTGCTCAAGGTCAAGTTCAATCTCGTCTGGCCTCATGCAGGGGCTGCTCCATCCCACCTTATTCCAAGTCAGCCCACACACTGCTGCCAGGGTAATCTTGTTTTAGTAAAAAGCCCTGTTCACACCAGTGCCTTGCTGCAGTCACTGCTGGTGATTTTGCACGGCCTGCCTGCTGAAATGGACTGTGACTTTCCACTGCAGGGTTTCTCGCCCTCTGCAATGATCTATTAGCCTTTTGTAGTTGACAAGCTGGTCAATTTGTCTGCTCTGCCCAGACTCCTTTTTCCATTTTGGCTCCTGGATATGACCCCTGAGAGGGGAGCCTCACAGTCCAAACGTCCAGCCTGCAGACCCTCTCCAGTTCTCAGCTCACTGGACCAAGGCAGGAGCCTGACCTACAGCAGAACGGTCCATCCACCATGACAGTTTGCAGTCAACCTGGGAGATTTGCTGGGTGTCAGAGGGCACTTGGGGCAGAGAAACTGATTGGATATCCATTCTCCTCTCCCAGGTTTTAGCTGAGCACATTTGTTGTTGTTCAGTTGCTCAGTCACGTCCAACTCTTTTCAACCCCATGGACTGGAGCACTCCAGGCTTCCCTGTCCTTCACTCTCTCCCGGAGCTTGCTCAAACTCCTGTCCTTCGAGTCAGTGATGCCATCCAATGATCTCATCCTCTGTCATCCCCTTCTCCTCCTGCCCTCAATTTTTCTCAGCATCAAGGTCTCTTCCAATGAGTTGGCTCTTTGCATCAGGTGGCCAAAGTATTGCAGCTTCAGCTTCAGCATCAGTCCTTCCAAAGAATATTCCAGGGTTGATTTCCTGTAGGATTGACTGGTTTGATCTCCTTGCACTCCAAGGGACTCTCAAGAGTCTTCTCCAACAACACAGTTCAAAAGCATCAGTTCTTCAGCACTCAGCTTTATTTATAGTACAACTCTCACATCCATACCTGACTACTGGAAAAATCATAGCTTTTACTAGACAGACCTTTGTTGGCAAAGTAATGTCTCTGCTTTTTAATATGCTGTCTAGGTTGGTCATAGCTTTTCTTCCAAGGAGCAAGCGTCTTTTAATTTCATAGTTGCAGTCATCATCTGCAGTGATTTGGGAGTCCAAGAAAATAAAGCTGAGCACATAGCTGCCCAGAATAAAGACAACTCCAGTCCCCTGGGGCCGGCAGGGCTTCATTTCCTGTCTTTGGATAACTCTTAAGCAGATTTTCTTTTTTTCTTTTTCCTTCCTTTGTAAGAGTATATTTATTTATTTCTCTATCTTTAGGCTGCACCACGAGGCTTGTGGGATCTTAGTTCCCCGACCGGGGATCAAACCCGTGCCTCTTCAGTGGAAGCTCGGAGTGTTAAGCACGGGACACCAGGGACATCCTGATGTGGATTTTCTTATCTGTCTGTCGATTGAAACCAAACATCTTTACAGCTTTAACCCTCTTCACCCTCCTCTGCCAAGCAGCCAGACCGTGATTCGCTCCTATCTTTCTTGTGTTTTCTGTGTCTGCGCATTCACACCGTGCCCTCTGCCTGGAATCCAGCCCAGGACCCTGTCCTCATGGAGCCCTCCCTTCGCCCAGGTGGGTGAGTTTCTCCCTTCTTTGGACCCTGTCATTTCTCATATGCTTGTTCTGTGCCGTTTATTTTTCTCTATCTCCTGATGTGATTACACGGACGTTGGCACATCCCGTCCTCTAGAGTGTCAGCACCTCCATGGCTGGGAACCTTGGTCCCTGCGTCCTGCAGAGAGGCCAGCCTCGGACCTACATTTCTTTAGTGCACATTAAGAATCTGTTGCGGGCTGTGAAGCGCACACCTAAGCCTTCTCAGACGGGGGTCTCTGAATAAGCTGTAGGAGCTCTGCTGCAGGATTTCATGTGTTCTAGACGTTTCCCGCCTTTCTGCTCTCTTGGAGCTGACAGTCCCTAACTGGAGACCACAGGCGCTGAGTCACAATTTTAGGAGGAACCTTTCTAAACCACTTGGGAAGCTCTCTGAGGTTAGCATCTTTTGTTGAAACAAATTGCTATGCTCAGTAGCATACCTGCTGAATTAGAAACACGGGAAGTCTATAAACTATTTATGCAGAAAATCACCGGGAAGCTCAGTGTCTGTAAAGGGGTAATAGCTGGGTCTCCAAACTTTTGTGTTAATTACCATGTTATGGACTCTATAATTGCCACTGACATTCTGTATAATCATCATGCATGTGTGCATGCTCAGTTGCTCAGTCGTGTCTGACTCTTGTGACCCCATGGACTATAGCCCACCAGGCTCCTCTGTCTATGAGATTCTCCAGGCAAGAATATTGGAGTGGGTAGCCATTTCTCTCCTGCAGGGGATCTTCCTGACCCAGGGATAGAGCCTGGGTCTCCTCAATTGGCAGGCAAGTTCTTTACCACTAGTGCCACTTGGGAAGCCCATATTCATCATAAGAATTGTCAAAGGATCATTAAACGATCAAACATATATAACCTTGGGTTGTCCTTGCTGCCTCTAAAACAGAAAGTTTACAAGGAATTAGAACACCCAGTCTTAATCACTTCTTTAACTTTCTGTACGTGATTGATGGATTTTCACGACTGTCATGGTCAAATGTTTTGGTATAAATCTCAGTAAGAATCAGACATCATACAACAGGTCCATGTGTAATTATAAATCTTTATCTTTATATGAGTGCATCTTTAAATGAGTGTTATGAGGGTGTGCAACAGAATAATGAGAACAAATGAGGAGAAGAACTGCCCCGAAGCATGTGGGATCTTCCGGACCAGGGATGGAACCCATGTCTCCTGCACTGGCAGGCAGATTCTTTATCGCTGTACCACCAGGGAAGCACCCCCCCACTCCACATTTCTGCTGCGTCCTTTATAGGCTGTGACTGATGGCCTTTCACAGCTTCTAGTATCCCCTTTCACACTCAGCCATCATGTCAGGATCCACTGGTGTAGGTGAGTGTTTTACACTAGCAATAGTTTAAGTCACAAACGTTGCCACTGACTTTATTGTTTGCAGATTAGAATGGATTTGAAGTTAGTCCTTTGCTAATTGGCCTCCAGCTCACTTGCTCTCTCAAGTCGGGGAGAGGCGGCTGCCAAGTTACATCAGGGGGTGCGTCGCTCCCCAGACCTGATTAGGCCAGGCTCTCGCCTCTTGCTGGACTCCCCGAGTGTGGCCAGAGGGCTCTCATGGGGACTTCACATGCTTGCGGGGCTGCCACAGAGGGGGACACCTGCTTTCCCAAGTGTCCAACTCTTTGCGACCCCATGGACTGTAGCCTGCCAGGTTCCTTTCTCCATGGGTTTCTACAGGCAAGAATACTGGAGTGGGTTGCCATTTCCTTCTCCAGGGGATCCTTCTGACCCAGGGATGTAACCCGGGTTCCGGTATGCAGAGAGACTCTTTACCATCTGAGCCACCAAGGAAGCCCAAAGGTGTTTTCCCAAAGGTGCTGGCATTGGTGAAAATATACACCCAGGCTGAGAAACACATTCATGTAGTGAACGTGACAGAGTCAGAGAAGAAAATGCAGGACGGCAGGGATTCAGCATGGGCAGGAGGTCAGGAGAGCCCCAAGCCGGCACTGGGCAAGGGAGGCTGAGCTGCCAGAGGGTGGACCCAGGGGCAGGTGGCAGGGGAGCTGGTTCGCTGCCTCATGAACCGCAGAAATGTGATGGTCACTGAAAGAAGCCAGTCACAAAGGAACACATATTGTTTTTCCATTTATAAGAACCATCCCCAAATGACAGCTATATGGAGGCAGAAAGTAGATGACACTTACTTAGAGCAGGGGCTGGCAATGGGGAAGGATTGTGAATAGAAAAGTTTTTTCTTTAATTATATTGTGGTCATGGTTATACAACCCTGTTCATTCACTAAAACTCCATTGTAAAAATGGGTGGACTTTACAGGATGTAAATTTTATGGTATATATTCATATTAGGTAGCAATAAGGCTATCTGGGGGATGTTCCAGATGGCGCAGTGGTAAAGACTCCGCCTGCCAATGCAGGAGACACAAAAGACGCAGGTGCGATCCCTGGGTCGGGAAGATTCGCTGCAGTAAGAAATGGCAGCCCACTCCAGTATTTTTGTCTGGAAAATCCCATGGACAGGGGAACCTGGTGGGCAAGTCCATGGGGTTGCAAAGAGTCAGACATGACTGAAGACAAGGCCATTTTTAAAAAGCCAAAGGATTTATTACTATAATTGGGGCTTCCCTGGTGGCTCAGTAGTTAAAGCGTCTGCCTGCAATGCGGGAGACCTGGGTTCTACCCCTGGGTCCGGAAGATCCCCTGGAGAAGGAAATGGCAACCCACTCCAGTATTCTTGCCTGGAGAATCCCATGGACGGAGGAGCCTGGTGGGCTACAGTCCATGGGGTCGCAAAAATCGTATTATATAAGAATATCATCATTTCACCAAATTTCTATTCTTAGTATTGCATCCATTTTATCTCAGTGACCTGTAAAATGCTCACTGGAATGTTAAATATGAATGGCATTTTAATTTTTCTAAAATTATTGTTATTCAAAAAGGCAGCATGTATTTATTTCAGTTCATATGGTATTAGATAGGAATATATTTATTTTCCCCAGTGAGTCAGTATTCTGTGGAATTGAGGGTGATCAGATTTTATACTTTTGCGTTAGCAATTATGGCATTATAGCAGGATTTTCATAACTTGAAAGTATAATTGGACTGCCGCTGACAGGTTACTTTATTACATAAAATGCAAATTAAAATACAGCTACATTTTGCATAAGTTTTGAGTCAGTTTCAGTGAGAGAGGTTTTATAAATTCAGCCTGAGTGTAAATAGAATTTCCTTTACAAATTAACCTGTATAAACAGTAACGTTATTATTCCACAAGAACATAGATTTCATGCTTTCACCACCAGGTGTCTAAACAGTCTCGTGAGAGGAGGCTGCACTAGAGCTGACCCTTCATATACAAAGCGTGTGAGGGTCTAGGGCGCTCTGTAGACACTGGGTCTGGACATCGTTCCTGCAGATCCCACAGAAATCTCTGTGGTCATTAGACTCTTCAGGGAAAATCTCGTCTTGCTGGCGCAGGTCTCCCTCCTGGTGCTCTTACAGAATCATTCTCACGTGCCCTGAGGACCCCTTCCCAAGAGGGAATCAGGCCTCAGAGACCAGGAACTGTTTCCACAACAGAACGCCCCACGGGCTTCCTGAGGGGGGCAGCACACACAACCGTTAGCAAAGCCACACACAAGAAATCTGTGCAGGAGGGTCTCTGACCACAGCAAGGATTTGTCAGTCAAGTACCAACACTGAGAAAAACAGCCCAGACAAAGGGAGTGCACAGGGGTCCAGCCTCCCTGGGAAGCAACTTCCTGAAGTCCAGCACCTGGAATTAGTAACCCACCTCCCCTCCTGCCCCCCACCCCCCACCCACCCCGGCCACCACACACACAGCCCCAGACCCGGGGATGCCCTTGGGGTAGCCCAGGCCGTGGTACTCTATTCACTGGACCTGGTACTGTATTCACTGGACATGGTGTTGTGCAGTCCCTGGATGCGGCATTGTGTAGTCCCTGGACGTGGCGTTGTGTATTCACTGGATGCAGTGTTGTATATTCACTGGATGTGGTGCTGTGTATTCACTGGATGCAGTGTTGTATATTCACTGGATGTGGTGCTGTGTATTCACTGGACATGGTGTTGTATATTCACTGGACATGGTATTGTGTAGTCACTGGATGTGGTGCTGTGTATTCACTGGACGCAGTGTTGTGTAGTCACTGGATGTCTAATTTGCAGCTTCAGCTTCTTGGGAAGGACTCTGTAACTTAGCCCCACCTGGGTGACCCAGACTTGTATACAGATCCAGGAGGGGTGTGGTGCCAGCCATCTGGGGGCTCAGCCACCCAGGACCCCCCAGCACTTCCCACCCCCCTACTCCTCCTGGCTGGCACGGGTCTGCTGCACCCCACGGCCACCACCCAGGGCTGTGGCTTTTCCTGCCTCCGTGGCCAGGACTGGGTCCCAGGTGCTCCGCAAATCCTTCCCTGACATTCTTTTCTGAGGTCGCCTCCTCACTGGTCTTAGTGATGGAGGGATTCTATTTTGTTTTTGAGAATTCTGAGTCAGAAAACTGAGCCTTGACACCTAGGAGTCCTGGTCTGAATCAAGGCCCCCTGTAGGTCCTACCTGACCCTGTCCCAAAGGCTGAATGGCTTCAGGGCATTAGTAATAATAATGATATAATATGTGATATATCTACACACACATATATAGTATACTGCCTACTGTACGTGCTAGCCACCCTTTTAAACATATTACATCTATTTAGTTCTCATAAAAACTTTCTGATTAAGTACTACTCTTGTTCTTATATCAGTCAGTTCAGTCGCTCAGTCATGTCTAACTCTTGGAGACCCCATGGACTGCAGCACACCAGGCCTCCCTGTCCATCATCAACTCCAGGAGCTTGCTCAAACTCATGTCCATCGAGTCGGTGATTCCATCCAACCATCTCATCCTCTGTCATCCCCTTCTCCTTGTTCTTATATATTCTTTCATAAATAAGGATGCTGAGACAAGAGAGTTTAAGTAACTTGCCCAAGGTCTTACAGCTAATTAACAGCAGAGCTGGGATTAGAACCTCAGAGGTTTGTCTCCAGAGTTTATGCTCCTACCTACTGTACTACCAGTGAGAGTTAAAATAATAATATATCTATGTATCTCATTTTATGTGGTATTTTATCTATGTAATAATAAAAATAGTGACATTATCAAATTGATTTTACACCTAGGTCTGACTTACAGTGAGTTATAATCCCAGGACTTCCTTTACTTCTCAAAAGCTGGTAGGGAGGTGATACTGACAATCATTTAGAGAGGAATATTTATGTTAGTTTATACTTTATTTTCAAAATTCTTTGTCTTCCGTGTGGAGGACAGAGCTCCACTGTGAGATTTATTTGCCAACTCCATCTTTTACCTTCTATGGTTCCTTGAGAAGTTAGTTTTTTTAAAATATAAATTTATTTATTTTAATTGGAGGCTAATTACTTTACAATATTGTGGTGGTTTTGCCATACATTGACATGAATCAAGTTAGTTTTAACTCTCTGGACTCTTGCTTCTTCATCCTTAAAACGGGATAGTATTGTCAAAGAGTGCAAGGATCAAACAGGATAAATTAAAATATTTTGGAAACTGTAAAGCAACATAGAAATGTAAAGATATTATTCATTTCCTGATCCCAGGTCCACTCAAAATACTTATCTCTGAGCATCTGCTGGGCATGAACTGATAAGGGGATAAGCTTGTGAAGCAGTGCTACTCCAAGTGTGGTGTGGGGACCCCTAAGGCCAGCAGCCCCTAGAAGCTTCTTGGAAACATTGTTTCCCGGAGTGTTCTCAGGTTTACTGACTCAGAAGCTGATTGTGTCATGCTTAACAAGCCCTCCAGGTGATTCTGATGCACGCGAAGTTTCGAGCAGCACTGCTGTGGAGTACGTTTAGTCCATTCTTCAACAGATACTGATGGAGTATCTCTAGAAGGGGCCGGTGGCTGGGTCTGGAGGGTAAGACAGAGATGATCTCCTCAAAGAGGTCCTTCTCTATGAACCCCTTCTCATCCTTCACGATGCTGCTCAAGTGCCCCCTGGAGGCCCCCACTGTCGCTGGCGGGCGGGGCATGTGGACGGCCTCTTTGTGGTCCCACCTTCTTCACCTGTCCTCCCACCTGGAGGTCCGGCCTCCAAACTGCTCTTCCCAACCGCTCTGTGTGCGGTGTGGCCTCCGTGCTCCTGAGCCCCCGGCCTCTGTCCCTGCGGCCGTCCCTCCTCCACCTCCTCCTCCATCCTCCCGGGCGCTCAAAGGAGGCCTCCCCGCCCTCCAATAAGTCAGTCACCTGTCCGTCCCTCTGCACCCGCTGTGTGCCTCAACCAGGTCTTTCTCAGTTCATAAGGTAAGGCGTTTTGTGTCCAGTTTTCCCCTAAACTAGAAGCCTGTGTTTTAAATTTCTAGATCTCTGGAGCTTGATAACGTTCACAGCAGGAAGACCAGGGAGGTGGTGGGGGACAAAGCAGGGAAGTGGGGTGGGAGGGTTGGCGGAGAGGGGCATTTGCCTTTTTCTTTGGAAGGCATCAAGTCCATTCACCTGTTGTGCTGCTGCTGCTGCTAAGTCGCTTCAGTCATGTCCGACTCTGTGCGACCCCATAGACGGCAGCCCACCAGGCTCCCCCGTCCCTGGGATTCTCCACCTGTTGTGCAAACCGAGTGATTTTGTCTTCCTCAATGGAAGGGACCTTTCAAAGCCCAACTCTTGAAATGACCTGCAAATGTAATTAAACTCTGTAGCTATTTCTTTCGCATCTTCTACCCATAAAGCACTGTGGTGGCTGCAGCGAATGGTCCTGCCCTCAGGCAGCTCGCCATGGAACATAAAAACCCCAGCGCCCCCGGCCCAGCCAGAGGGCTTTTTTTTTTTAATTAGTTGGCCACTTGGAACCCTCTGGAAGACATTCTAAGTCATTGCAGCCTTCCTAAACATAGGGCTGGTGCCGCGACCCTCTGCTAAGTCCCCTGTTCATTCTAGAAGTTTGTGCTGGGAGCCCTGGCTGGGCATGCGGGCCTGCAATCCTGGTTGCCTGGCACAGGCAACTCTTTTGTTTGGAGTTGGGAAGTGGGAGGAAGCTGGTGGTGGGGAGGTGGTGTGGAGTGTGGAGGAGACAGGAGGGAGGCGGGAGGGCCCCAGGGTGGGGTGATAAAACAGAATTATGTTTCCAGAAGCACTGCGGTTCATTTGAAATATTGATTCCTGTGGGGAGGTCACGGCCCAGCCTTTGTGGTGCTTTCAGAGGAGCTATTTATACATTTTGGTCTCTGTTTTGGAGTCAACTCCTATATTGGTGACACTCTAGCTTTGCTGAAGTAGTGTTTAAAAAAGAAAGTAGTAATTACTAACTTCACCCATGGAACAAAAGCTTTCTCATAGGCGTCTACTCCCACTGCTCAGGGAGGTCAGCTGGAATCTTCTTCCCCCTCTAGCTAAAGCAAGTTTCTTGGAATAAATTAAATAAAGACTCACATGCCCTTGAAATCTTGAGTTTTTGGGTCCCTATAATGACTTTTCAGGCTTCCCTGATGGCTCAGACAGTAAAGAATCTGTCTGCAATGCAGGAGACCCGGGTTCGATCCCTGGGTTGGGAAGATCCCCTGGAGAGGGAAATGGCTACAGTCCATGAGGTCGCAAAGAGTTGGACACAACTGGGTGACTAACACACACACAGTATAATGAATTTAACAGCATTATTTTTATTTATTTATATTTGGCCCCACCGTGCAGCATGTGGGATCTTCGTTCCCCAACCTGTGTCCCCTGCGGTGGAAGTACAGATGGAGTCTTAACTACTGGACCACCAGGGAATTTTTCTGGAGCATTTAATTAAAAAAAAAAAAAACTTGCAAATAATGTGATGCAGCAAAAATGAATGGCGGGTTTACTACACTATGAGACATCAATACAAGGGATGGTCATCTGCCTTCTGAGATGATATAACAGCATCCCTGTCCTATCGTGGACCTGAGTTGGCACTGGAGATTAAAAAAAAAAAAAAACATGTTTGCAGTGTTTATTTCTACTTGAAGAGTACAGAGTTACATTTACCTGCCAGGCTTGAGGTAGAGCCTGAACCTTTTTTCAGGGTGGAGTGAGGATGTGAGCGGACTGCCTGGAATGCCACCCAGCCTAGTGCATAATCACACCCACCCCAGCCTGGGGGCAAGATGGAGGCAGGGTCACTCAGATGCCCTCCTCGCCTCCTTCTCACTACATCTGTTTCAACAACCTTTATGTTTAGGGATTGGCCCTTTTGAAGATTTGGAGCTTGGTTTTTACTGTCTGCATTCACAGATCAATGGTTATGTGGTATTTGATTCAATTACATAATTATAGTATCAGGTATGACTGGTAAGAATAGATTTGAGGATAAGCCAACTGCCTTTGGATCAGAGGACCATCCCTGGGGAGGGCGGAGGAGCCCAGCCACTGATCCCCCTGTGGGCCTGTGTGTGGCCATCCGGGAGCAGGCTTGGCACAGACCACGGCCAGGCCACGATGCCACTTAAGTGGAGGGCAGGAAAGAGTGTGAACGGTACATGAGCACCATACATAACAGTGCACGGCAGCGTCTTTAATGTTAAGTGAAGAAAATTTAAAATGTGTGTGCATGTGTGTGTGTGTGTGTGTGTGTGTGTTTCTTGGTCACTTCTGACTCTTTCTGATCCGATGGACTGTAGCCCGCCAGGCTCCTCTGTCTATGGGATTCTCCAGGCAAGAATACTGGAGTGGGTAGCCATTCCCTTCTCCAGGGGATCTTCCCGACCCAGGGATTGAACCCCAAAATGCATGCATATCACAGCAAAAATAAGTAAAAATGTTACCATGTGGACCACAAATGAGACAGCATCTTTCAGTGACCCAGTTCCAGGGACTGACAGAGTTAGAATGCTCCAGAAGGCAGCGAGGGTTAGTGCTTGTCCATGGACGGTTCATCAGAGCTGAGGACATGGGGTCTTCAGGGCAAGTCCCAGGGAGAACGGGCCCCGGGTATGTTAGAACTTTAGGAAGTAAAGCCAGCAAGGTCCTGGGGAGTGTTTCCTTAGCGAATCTTTATTTTGTGGACCATCAGTGTGCGGAGATTTCTTTAGGTAGCCATGCCTGCTGAGTGATTCCCCCAGTTTTCTGTATCTGTAAAATGTAAAGCTTCAGTATCTGCTAAACAAATGTTACATCCTTTTCTGACCTTTAACAAATCACAGGAATTATTAAGAGTGATGCATTGTATCTTTTTATAATTTTTTAAAAGAGAAATTAGTAGAGTCTAGATTATCTTTGTGATAAAATAAGGATCATTTGAGTCGCTCAGTCATGTCCGACTCTCTGCAACCCCATGGACTGCAGCATGCCAGGCTTCCCTGTCCATCACCATCTCCCAGAGCTTTCTCAAACTCATGTCCATCCAATTGGTGATGCCATCCAACCATCTCATCCTGTGTCATCCCCTTCTCCTGCCTTCAATCTTTTCCAGCATCAGGGTCTTTTCCCATGAGTCAGCTCTTTGCCTGAGGGGGCCAGAGTATTGGAGTTTCAGCTTCATCATCAGTCCTTTCAATGAATATTCAGTACTGATTTCCTTTGGGATGGACTGGTTGGATCTCCTTGCAGTCCAAGGGACTCTCAAGAGTCTTCTCCAACACTGCAGTTCAAAAGCATCAATTCTTTAGCACTCAGCTTTCTTTATGGTCCAACTCTGACATCCATACCTGACTACTGGAAAACCATAGCCTTGACTAGACAGACCTTTGTTGGCAAAGTAATGTCTCTGCTTTTTAATATGCTGTCTAGGTTGGTCATCGCTTTTCTTCCAAGGAGCAAGCATCTTAATTTCATGGCTGCAGTCACCATCTGCAGTGATTTTGGAGCCTAAGAAAATAGTCTGTCACTGTTTCCATTGTTTCCCCATCTATTTCCCATGAAGTGATGGGACCAGATGCCATGATCTTAGTTTTTAGAATATTGAGTTTTAAGCCAGTTTTTTTCACTCTCCTCTTTATTTAACACTAGTGTGTTATTATGCCAGACTTGAGGCTAGTGTTAAATAAGGATGTTATTTAACTAGTGTTAAAATAAGGATGATCAGGATGAAATTCATAGTTAGACTTTGGAGGGTATTTTATTGGGAGGCTACTAATTCTTTTTTAAAATTTAATTGATTTATTTTCTGTCTGCACTGGGTCTTTGTTGCTGTGCCCGGGCTTTCTCTAGTTGCTGTGAGCAGGATGTACCCTTCATTGTGGTGCCAGGGCCTTTTATCGCGGTGGCTTCTCTTGTTGCAGAGCTCAGGCTCTAGTGCTTCAGTAGCAGCACGTGAGCTCAGTAGCATGGATCCTGGGCTCTGGAGCACAGGCTCTCGAATCACGTGGAATCTTCCTGGACCGGGGATCAAACCCGTGTCTCTTGCACTGGTAGGCAGACTGTTTGCCTACTGACCCACCAGGGAAGCCCTGGAGGGTATTTTTGTTTCAAAATAGTTTTTTTAAGGTTGAGGCAAATCACTACCTGTAAGTCAAATAATGAAAACAGAATTCATTCAATGCTTAAATCATGGGCACCCACTACATGCCAGTGTTCTAGAAGCTGGGCACACGACGCAGAGGACCTGTGTGGGCACGTCGGAACTCAGCTGCCCCACCCCGAGTTTGAAGCTTGAAGAGAATGAGTAAGTGTCTCAGGGTTGGGCCAGCTGCGGCCTGCCGTTTCATTGTGGTTCCTGACTTCCCATTCGGAAGGTAGTTAGCGAAGCAGCGTACAGTTGATTCCAACATCCAGGAAACGACAGACATCGGAGACAGAGAAAGGGGCAGTGGCTGTGGGGGACTGGGGAGGAAAGGATAAATGACAGAGCTCAGAAGATGCTGAGGGCAGTGAGAATACTCCGTGACCCCATGATGGTGGGTCCATGTCCTTATACCAAAGATGGACCCCACCAAGAATGAATCCAGCTAGACACTGGACTTTGGGTGTTGATGAGGTTGATTGATGTAGGTTCATTGATTGTAACAAACGCACCACTCTGGTGGGGGTGTTGATAGTGGGGGAGACCCTGCCTGTGTGGGGATGGGAATTCTCTATACTTTCTGCTCAGTTCTGCTGTGAACCTAAAACTGCTTTAAAAATGTATGTGTGTGTTGGGGGTGGGAATGGGGGTAGGGGAGGGTGGGTGGGGAATTCAGTTGTCTCTGACTCTCTGTGACCCCATGGACTGTAGCCCACCAGGCTCCTCTGTCCGTGGGATTCTCCAGGCAAGAATACTGGAGTGGGTTGCCATTTCCTTCTCCAGGGGATCTTCTCGACTCAGGGATCAAAACTGTGTCTCCTGCACTGGCAGGCTGGTTCTTTTACTGCTGAGCCACCAGGGAAGCCCACTCTAAAAAAATAGTCTGTTAAAAAAAAAAACACCTCATCAATGTGGAGTTTAAACCAATGTTTAATGATGGGTTGGAATCTTCTGTTTATTATTTATGTTCATACATATATGTATGACATATGAAGTTCTCAATCAAAATAGTTAACCAGCAAAAGAAGAAACAGTTCAGAAAAGATGAGCTAGTCGGGTTTAGACGGCAGCCACCCTACTGTATGGAATAATGCAGATCTGAATTTGGGTAACGACCTGACTGTAAGGACAGAGAGAGGTGTTTGGATACCAAGGGTGAGCACCCTGGGTGTGGTTGAGCACTGAAAGCTGGGCACAGTCTCTGCATTGCAATGGAGGGAACTCCAGTGGCCCCCTGGATGGCCTTGGACTCATTGGATTCTCAAGGCACAGCAGGTGGGGTCCTTGGGTCCAGCAGCATTGGTATCCCTGGGGCTTGTTGGAAGTGCAGGGACTCAGGCTCTGCCCCAGCCCTGCAGGGTCAGAATCTGCGTGAAGTGTGAGATGCTCTGCTGGGGCCTCATCAGGAGCAAAGCCGAGCCTGGTGGCTGGACCAGCACAGCTCACGGTGCTCCCTGACCTTCCAGAGAGCACCAGTCTCCACGGGAGCCCAATGACCAGGGGGCACTAACCACTGGGCATCCCTGTGGATGGCTGCTCCTTGGCTGTGGGGGGCGGCTATCAACACAGCCCTGTTTACTAGAAACCACAAGATCCTCCTTGAAGTGGCCACTCTGAGATTCACCCCAGGAGACTGGCTCTGTGGGCACAGAACCCAAGAGCTGAAACGATCTTATCCTAAAGAAGACACTGAGATTGCTGCATGAAAGGAGCTTTGGATCTTATCTGCAGAAGGCTTGTCTGTGTAAACAGCTACAACTGGAGACTTCTGCTCCTTTAGTTGAAGTTTCATGTGACCCTACTTCTGCAGCTCAGAGCGCTGTGGGGCCTTGTGGTTTTCTATTACTATCCTTCAAGGGGTAGTCCAGGTGGTGCTAGTGGTAAAGAACCTGCCTGCAATGCAGGAGACCTGGGTTTGATCCCTGGGTCAGGAAGATCCTCTGGAGAAGGGAATGACAACCCATTCCAGTATTCTTGCCTGGAGAATCCCATGGACAGAGGAGCCTGGTGGGCTACAAGGTCACAAAGAGGCGGACACGTCTGAAGTGGCTTAGCAGGCATGCGCATCCTCCCAACCTTCTGGAAGACAAGAAGCCCTTCCTAACCCATACATGTGGCTAGAATCCCTCCCTGCAAGCCTCTACTAGGAACAATACCTCTTATGAGTGCTTGCAAAAGCTCTCACAGCCAGAAGGGATGGAAGTGGATGGAAAGCCAGGTCTGGGTGCAGAGCTTTGGACCATCTGCTGTAATTCTTCTGAGCGTGAGTGAGGGCGCTGTGGGGGAGGGGCCAGAGCACGCTTGCCCCCCTAAGTGCCTCCCACGTGTGGTGCTGCTCCCTGGGGAGGGAAGGGTGGGAGAAGGCTTTGAGGTTCTGAGCACTTTGTGCCTTTGTGACCCGAACCCGTCCCCTCGCCTCCATCAGCAGCCCCACCTGCCTAACCTACTCTCAGCCATAGATGCTGATGCTAGCAGCAACAAGCGTGGGGAGGCAGAGGGTGAGGCAGCTGGTGGAAATCCTCACCAGAGGATCTGACATTGAACTTAGTCATTGAACTATTCCTGCCATGAGGAAGACCCAGGTGATGGCAGAATGGCACCCCTGGTTTGGGGCATCCTTTCCCATTCTCCCTGGCACTGTTCTCCCAAGGGTGAACAAGCCCCAAGCCTGGGGCACTGGGCTCCACAGAGAGCTGCCCTGGGGGGTTACTGGGCATTAGGAGAGCAAAGATTAGTATCGATACAAATACACAGACGACTGCAGGATGAGGAATGTAAGGCGAACGTGAGCCGGGCATTTAGGCAGAGAAGGATTTGTTATAGGAAGAAAAAAAGTGACTGGCTTTAGAGAGAAACCAGTGCCCTCACTTTACAGCCAAGCCTTCTTATACCCTGTCGATGGGAAATGTGCCCCGAAGGGAGGGGGCCTTAGTTTATCTTTAGCCTGCAGCTGAAGTCTTGTGGTCATGTAGTCGAAGGGGTCTCACGGTCGGGTGGTCACGTCGTCTGGAGAAACTGGCACCAGCAGGGAGAAACAGGATATCTCCTTAAGGAAAAAACAGGATGCCCACCAGGGCACTGTGACCACTGTGACGTCATCCCTTGTTTGTCAGGTCACCACAATGGGCCATTTTTAAACTATACGCTCTGAGGCCCTTGTGAACCCTAACAAGGAGTGCGACTGGAAATGCTGGTATGGAGCTTGCAAGCGTTGGTCGGTGAGGGAGAAACCGTGAACTCGCTGTTTCAGATTCAGACACTTCTTTCAGATTCAGGGCTGACAAAGGAAGCCTGGTTATGTGGGGCATCTCCACTGGGATTTCCTTTTCGAATATCAGCCGGTCAGCTTCCTTCTATGCAAATCATTTTGAGCATTTATCCTGCTTTTCATTAACACACTCTCCCAGGCCATCACCCCAGCCTGTCTCCTCTGAAACATTTCACAGGCGAGAAAAGCTCAACAGCGGTGTGGGGTGGATGCTGCATTTGTGAAGGAGTTTGAGTTTTTATTGTCTTCTCTGGCTGCGATATGTTATTATATACTATATCCACACCCAAGAAGCCTTTTTTTTTTTCAGCGAAGAACAAACAGAGTCACAGACACAGAGAACAGACCTGTGGTTGCCAAGGTGGAGAAGGGTGGAGGAGGGATGGAGGGGTGGAGTGGGAGTTCGGGGTTAGTAGGTGCAAAACGTTGTATATAGAGCACATAAAAAAACTAGGTCCTGCCGTATAGCACAGGAAACTATACTCAATATCCTGTCTGTGTGCTTAGTCGCTCAGTCGTGTCCGACTCTTTGCGACCCCATGGACTGTATAGCCCACCAGGGTCCTCTGTCCATGAGATTCTCCAGGCAAGAATACTGGAGTGGGTAGCTATCCCCTTCTACTGGGGACCTTCCTGACCCAGGGATCGAACCTGGGTCTCCTGCATTGCAGGCGGATTCTTTATCGCCTGAGCCACCGGGATATAATGATCCATAATGTAGAGGAATATGGGGGTGGGGGGGGAGGACAAAATAAAGCTGAGCTTAGCTACTCCTGGGACAAAAAGCCCCAGAATCTCAAGGGAGATCTGAATTCTCCCAGCGGCATGCTCTGCAGGATGCTACACTTGTCACCCCTCTGATGGGCCAGACACTAAGTAGCACATAAAGATAACTTGTGCAGGAGATGTGCTCGTTGCAAAATACCTTGTTACTGAGGACCCGTCAAAAGGCAGGAACAATTTTAAAGCTTTTGGAAAAAATTGACCAGTTGTCCTTCAGAAATATTGTACCAAGTATATATTCTCAGCAGGGTGTAATAATGATTTCATGGACTCTTTACCAATATTGCTTATTTTTAAGTTTCAAAAACTTAGCCAACTTGCAAAACAAGGATATTTGGGGGTAGCAGTTCTTTAATGATGAAGTCAAGCATTTTTTCTAGATGCTTATCTTTGGCTATTATGAATATATTTATTTGAGACTGTAAAACAACTTTTGGCTATTTATATTACTTTTGTATGTTGTTCTACTCTATAAGTCCTTTACTAATTTTTCTCACAGAGACTTAATATTTTTCTTGTTGATTTTTATGAGCTTTTTATATGTGAAAGATACTAATTCCTTATCTCAGTTAATTCAAGTATTCTCCCAGTTTTCCATTTGCTTTTCAACTGTGCTTTTTGACATGCATTCAGTTATTTGCCTTAAAATTTTCTTACTTCACTATGAATAATTTTTTAATTTATAAAAATTAAAGTAAAAATATTTTAATTGTCAAAAATAATTTGTCTCAAAATTTCTTGCTTTATGCTTATATAAGTTTTTCCCTTGCATTATTGAGATATTATTAATGTAAAAGATACACACATTTAAGGTGTACAGTGTGATAATTTGACACAAATTTACTGTGAAATAATTACCATAATAATGTTAGTTAAGACCTCCATTGGCTTACATAATTACCTTGTGTGTGGGGCGGAGGGTGGGGAACATTTAAGATCGACTCTTAACTTTCTGACATATCATATAGTACTGTTACTTATAGTGAAGTGAAGTCACTCAGTCGTGTCCAACTCTTTGCGACCCCGTGGACTGTAGCCCAACAGGCTCCTCTGTCCATGGGATTCTCCAGGCAAGAATACTGGAGTGGATTGCCATTTCCTTCTCCAGGGGATCTTCCTGACCCAGGGATCGAACCCAGGCCTCCCGCATTGCAAGCAGACGCTTTAACCTCTGAGCCACCAGGGAAGCCCCACTGTTAATTATCAGTTCAGTTCAGTACAGTTGCTCAGTCGTGTCCAACTCTTTGCAACCCCATGAATCGCAGCACGCCAGGCCTCCCTGTCCATCACCAACTCCCGGAGTTTACTCAAACTCATGTCTATTGAGTCGGTGATGCCATCCAGCCATCTCATCCTCTGTCATCCCCTTCTCCTCCCACCCCTAATCCCTCCCAGCATCAGGGTCTTCTCCAATGAGTCAACTCTTCACATGAGGTGGCCAAAGTATTGGAGTTTCAGCTTCAGCATCAGTCCTTCCAATGAACACCCAGGACTGATCTCCTTTAGGATGGACTGGTTGGATCTCCTTAGTTGTTGTTAAATAAGTTCTTATCTATTTAGAGGTCAGATGTGTACTTTTCTCATGTCTTTTTGTTTATATTTTACTCCATATTCCCCCTCTCCAAATAAGTAATAAATTTTACAATACTGAAACTTAAGTCCTGAGCTCAAATCCTGGCCTAGGCATGAATTCCTGTCTGACCCTAGGCAATTTAATGCATCTATTTTATATGTAGTTGTGTGTATCTATTGGAGAAGGCAATGGCGACCCACTCCAGTACTGTTGCCTGGACAATCCCATGGACAGAGGAGCCTGGTAGGCTGCAGTCTATGGGGTCACAAAGAGTCAGACATGACTGAGTGACTTCCCTTTCGCTTTTCACTTTCATGCATTGGAGAAGGAAATGGCAACCCATTCCAGTATTCTTGTCTGGAGAATCCCAGGGATGGGGGAGCCTGGTAAGCTGCTGTCTCTGGGGTCGCACAGAGTCAGACATGACTGAAGTGACTTAGCAGCAGCAGCAGCAGTGTGTATCTATTAACCCCAAATTCCTAATTTATCCCTCCCCCTTCCCCTTTCAGTAACCATAAATTTGTTTTCTGTGTCTGTGAGTCTATTTCTGTTTTGTAAATAAGTTCATTTGTATCAGTTTTTAAGATTCCACATGTCAGCAGTATCATATATTTGTCTTTCTCTGACTTATTTCACTTAGTATGAAAATGGACCTTATGATGGATCTTAGTCTAGGTCCATCCATTTTGCTGCAAATGGCATTATTTCATTCTTTTTTATGACTGAGTGATATTGTATTATATACATGTACCACATCTTTATCCATTCCTCTGTTCGTGGGCATTTAGGCTGCTTCCATGTCTTGGCTATTTTAAATAGTGCCTCTATGAACATAGGGGTGCTTGTGTCTTTTTAGAATTTTTCTAAAATTGAAGGATAGTGGATTTATAATGTTGTGTTCCTTACTGCTACACAGCAAAGTGATTCAGTTATACATGCATATATATGTGTGTGTATGTATATATGCACATGCATTCCTGCTTTTTAAAACATTCTTTTCCATTATGGTTTATCATAGGATATTGAATATAGTTCTCTGTGCTCTACAGTAGGACTTGTTGTTTATCCATTCTTGATATAAAAGCTTAGATCTGCTCACCCTAGCCTTTCTCTCCATCCCTCTCCCAAACCCCTCCCCCTTGGCAACCAAAATCTGTCCTCTAAGTCAGTGATTCTGTTATAGCTTCACAGACAGGATCATTTGTGTCACATTTTAACTCCACATATAAGTGATATCATATGATATTTGTTCTTCCCCTTTATGACTTAGTTCATGTGGGATGATAATCTCCAGTTGCATCCACGTTGCTGCAGATGGCATTCTTTTGTCCTTTTTTATGGCTGAGTAATATTCCACTATATATGTGTACTACATCTTCTTTATCCACTCATCTGTTGATAGATATTTAGGTTGTTTCCATGTCTTGGCTATTGTGAATAGTGCTGCTGTGAACAAGGGGGTGCATATATCTTTTTAAAATAATTTTTATTTAGTTAGTTATTTTTTGGCTGTGTTGGGTCTTTGTTGCTGTGTGGGCTTTTCTCTACTTGTGGAGGCTACTCTCCAGTTGTGGTGCTTGGGCTTCTCATTGCCATGGTTCCTCTTGCTGCAGAGCATGGGCTCTAGGGCTTGAGGGCTCAGCCGTTACAGTTCCTAGGCCCTAGAGCACAGGCTCAATAGTTGTGACCCTTGGGCTTAGTTGCTCTGCAGAATGTGGGATCTTCCCGGATCAGGGATCAAACCCATGTCTCCTGCCTTGGCAGGTGGATTCTTCACCCCTGAGCCACCAGGGAATCCCCATATATGTTTCTGAGTTAGAATTTTATCTGGGATATATGCCCAGGAGTGAGATTGCTGGATCATATGGCAACTCTATTCTTAGTTTTTTAATGAACCTCCATACTGTTTTCACAATGGCTGCACCAATTTACATTCCCACCAACAGTGTGAGAGGGGGGTCCCTTTTTGTCCACATCAAAGGCTGTAGTTTAAATAACTTTGCAAAGTTATGGAACCCCCAATCACAGTAAAAAAAAAAAACAAACTGATTTTCATCAAATACCAATTCTGTTTTGATTGCAAATATCTTCACAAATAAGACAACCTTAAAATGTTCTGTAATGTGGTGTGACACCGTTATTCTGGTATTTACCAGGAAGTGGAGTCAACTCTTCAAATTATACTTTATTCACCAGAAATAAGGACTTCTTTTTGCATCCTGTGAGGAGCTGTGACTTGATGACAAGACACCCTAGCGCTGGCCAAAACCACAAAGCTCCATATTTTTGGATCTGTGTGGCTATTTTAAAAGTAAACCCCAGCCGTAACAGCCTTCCCTCCTTGGGACCCAGCTCCTGGGTCCTCTGTGCCCTCCAGGTCCCCTTCACTGTCCAGTCCTCAGGTCCTTCACTCTAGTTCCACTTTGGTGTCTTTTTTATACCTGGGACCCAGCATCGTGTGGGGGAATAGGTGCTTGCAGTGGTATGTTTCCTGGCACCCCTTTAAACATTCTGTGTCCCCAGCTCGCATTTCCCTTTGGCTGCGAATAAGACTCTTTGCTGAATGCTCCTGAAACCAGAAAGATAAGTATTGTTTATATAAAAAACAAGGCGGCGGGCAGCACAGGGATTGGTTGGCACCTCAGTAATGTCATGGAGGACTGGCCCCTTCTGCCATCCTTGGCGTGCAGTTTGCTTCGTGGACACAAGTATCGGCTTCTTCTTGTAACATCCAAGAAAGAAGGAAGGAACTCAAAACTTTCTCTCGCTTCATCTCTCTTTCTTATAGAAGCCCCCCAACCCCGTGTTTCTCCATGCACCTCACTGCCCGTCTTGGGCCAGGTGCCCCACCTAACTTTAAATGATGTCAAGGAGAAGAGCAGACGAGCAAGCCTCTTAGACCGGTGGACAGAGCTCACATTGACCAGACCACGTGGTTCTGTGCATAAGAAAAGGGGACTAGTTATCTGGGAGGAAGGTCATCGCCCATCGGCTGTGAGTCACTTTTTTTCTTGCCTTTTCCTTGCAGGTAGACCAAACTTCCCGAGGGGGGCAAAGGTCCTGTCTTCTGTGTCTTTGTTGGCCCGTCTTTGAGTGGCTTGTCCAAAGGGAGGCTAAATAGATATTTTGAAAATCATAAGTTCTGGGGCTTCCCTGCTGGCTCAGTGGTAAAGAATCCGCCTGCCAATGCAGGAGATTCGAGTTCGATTTCTGGTCCAAAAAGATCCCAAATGCCATGGAGCAACTAAGTCCATGTGCCACAACTACTGAGCCTATGCCCTAGAGCCCAGGAGCCACTAATACTGAAGCCACTAGCTCTATGCCCTAGAGCCTGTGCTCTGCAACCAGAAAAGCCACCGCAATGAGAAGGCCACACACTGCAACCAGAGAAAAGCCCGTGCAGCAACAAGGACCCAGCACAGCCAAAAATAAATAAGTAAATAGATAAATAAAATGACTAAAACTGTATATATTCTGATATCATACTCAGCAGTAAAAAGACAAAATTATTGACAGATGGAATGATGGATGGATGTCAGAGGATGTTATGTTGAGCGAAAGAAAAGTGAAAAGTGAAGTCGCTCAGTCGTGTCTGACTCTTTGCGACCACATGGACTGTAGCCTACCAGGCTCCTCCATCCATGGAATTTTCCAGGCAAGAATACTGGAGTGGATTGCCATTTCCTTTTCCAGGGATCTTCCCAACCCAGGGATCGAACCTGGGCCTCCCTCATTGCAGGCAGACGCTTTACCGTCTGAGCCACCAGCCACACACTAAGGAATGCATCCTCTATGGCTCCCCTCACATGTAGATCTAGAACAAACGAAAGTACTTTTAGGGGAAAACCTCAGAACAATGGTGACCTTGGAGAAGCATGAGGATTACCCAGGAAGGGATACAAGGAAATTTTCTGGGAGAAGGCAGTGTTCTGTTTTGTGACACAGGTGTGCTTCCCAGGTGGCTTAGTGATGAAAAATCTGCCTGCAGGAGATGCAAGAGATGTGGGTTCGATCCCTGGGTCAGGAAGATTCCCCTGGAGAAGGAAATGGCAGCCCACTCCAGTATTCTTGCCTGGAAAGTTCCATGGACAGAGGAGCCTGACGGGCTACAGTCCATACTGTCGCAAAGAGTCAGACACGACTGAGGGCACACACATACCTGAATTACGGGCTGTGTTCATTTCAAACGGACATACATTTCACAGTAGCCTTTGAGGTGGGCGTGGGGGGAAACGTGTGGATGAAACTAGAATGGCAGGATGTTGCAGGATGATGGGAACCTTCGTCATTTGTTTTTATGTGTTGAGTTTTTCAAAATTAAAAAAAAAAATAAGTATTTTCTCCTATTTCTTTCATTCCACCCGGGTCTTTAGTGTGAATTCCTCTCACTGAGGCCCTTCTCTGCGAACATCCCCTGCCCAGTGGGGCAGAGGATGGGGTGCGGACTCTGCCTCTAACACACCCTGAACCTTTGCGACTTGCAGCCTGTGGACACCTTGAAGCTGAGACGGCGGCTCCTCTGTGGGCGGCCCAGCGCACGGAGCCCTGCCAGAGGGGGCGCTCAAAAAGTAAATATTTGAATAAGTGAATAAGTTAACAGGAGAGTTAAGCCAATCTGGCTGTCAGCCTCTTAAACGCCCTGGAGGGACTGAGATGAGAAAGCAGTGAAAACTGGCCCCAGAGAGCTGAGCGGCACATCAAAGGCATCATTTCAACAATCCCAGACTCTTGTATCTTCCCAAACATAGAAAAGAAGTAAATTCCTTACCTTGAGACGGCTGGTTTTCTTTAGTTAGCAGGAATTTTTTAATGTTCCGACTACCTGCTCTCTGTTGCAAAAACTCTTATCTGTCATGAGCAGTCCCTCAGAACCACCCAACACTCTGTGTCCTGGGCTTCAGTCCTCAGTTTCATCCACTGAATAAAACACCATTCTCAACTCTTAGGTTGTACATCTTTTTTTTTTTCAGCTGACATTTCCCCTTTTTA
Organism: Cervus canadensis; assembly: GCF_019320065.1. Taxonomy (NCBI): domain Eukaryota; kingdom Metazoa; phylum Chordata; class Mammalia; order Artiodactyla; family Cervidae; genus Cervus; species Cervus canadensis. Next base: position 80,141,947 of record NC_057394.1, on the reverse strand, counting down.
AACAAAAGTTTTTTATTGAAGTGTAGTTGATTTACAACGTTGTGTGAATTTCTGCTGTCCAGCAGAATGACTCACTTATACATATATATATTCTTTTAAAATTGTTTCATTATTTTATTTGCTTATTTATATTTTGGCTATCCTGGGTCTTCATCGCCACGTGCGGTGTTTCTCTAGTTGCAGCGAGCTGGGGCCACTCTCTGGTTGTGGTGCTCGGACTGCTCATTGAGGTGGCTGCTCTTGTTTCAGAGCAGAGGCTCTAGGACGCTTGAGCTCAGTTGTCGGGGTGTGTGGGCCCTAGAGTGCAGGCTCAGTAGTTGTGGCGAATGGGCTTATTTGCTCCGCAGCATATGGGATCTACCCCGGACCAAGGATTGAACCTGTGTCACCTGCATTCGCAGGCAGACTCTTTACCACTGGACCACCGACACTTCAGTGGGAAGCTTTGGAAATACGTCTAATCCTTCCTCACCCTTCACAATCTCTGCTTTCTGCTGGGTGGGAAGGGTTCGTTGGACCACCTGGGTGGTGGGGAAGAGGAGATCAGAGGAAGCCGTGAACGGAAGCTTGGCTGTTCCATCCTAAGTTTATTTCCTAACTCATCCCAGCCCCACAGCTGAGCTACTAGACAGCAGTGTTGGCTGGACGCTCGGTCCTCTCTTCACTGGAAGTATTTCCTGTCCTGAAATAACTGCTGTCCGGGCCTCCCACAGAGAAGTACAAGATCGCCAGCCTGAAAGCGGCCCGAACGTTGATTCAGTTCCAGCATCCAAGGGTTCTTCCGCCTCTGCTGTTTTCTGTTTTTAAATCCTCTAAAGCTAAGGCAGGAGCAAATCTTACTGTAATAGGAAAAAATGAAAACAACCCATCACAACCCAGCCCTTGGGCCTGTGGTTTCAGTAATTAGCTCAATGTGTTAATGAGAGTCTTCAGGGAGAACGGCATTAATTAATGGGTGAATCTCACTGTAATAAATGTATAGGCAATTTTCTAAATGCAGATGGCAGAGTCCGCCCTGATGGTCTACCTAGAGCCACTCAATACGGTAAGTGTCGGAGGAAAGTGGTCCATTTGTGAAATGCTTCATGATCCTGATTAGGAGTGAAATCGTGCTAGTGTTCGCCCTCCTCTGTGTTATTCGTCTCTCTGGGCAGAGGACCCATCCTGCCCCCACCTCCATCGCATCCTAAGGCTTTTTATTGCTCCCCTTGTCCTGAATGGGGAGACACCTCTATCCTTCCTGGGGGGCTGAGCTGGACCTCCCTGCTTTGTGGGCTTTCTCTCTCGGTTTCTTACCCCCAAGCCCGCCAGGGGTCTTTATCTCCTCTTTCTGTGAATACCATAAATGGCTAGGATGTGCTCCAGATGAGGATCAAGACACCATTTTAGAAAAGGTGCCTTCCAGGATATGTGGCACTCCAAAGCCGCCATTTCTTTAAGAAAGCATTTGCTAGTAGTTGGTTACAGACAGTTGAAAGAGACAGTAAGGGGACTTCCTTTGTGGTGAGTGGATAAGAATCCGCTTGCCAGTGCAGGGGATGCGGGTTTGATCTATGGTCTGGGAAGATTCCACATGCCGTGGAGCAGCTAAGCTCGTGTGTGCCACAGCCATTGAACCTGTGCTCAAGAGTCTGGAGCCGAAAGCACTGGCCTGTGCTCCCCAACAAGAGAAGACACCACATTGAGAAGCCTGCACACCGCAGTGAACAGTAGCCCCAGCTCGCCCCAACTAGAGAAAGCCGGCAAGCAGCAATGAAGACCCACTGCAGCCAGAAATAAATAAATGCATACCTTTATGAATTAAAAAAATTTAAAACACCAGTAAGGATAGGGCACTAAGAAATGAACTCCCCTCTCCCTTTCACTAACCCTCTGGGTCAGGTTTGCCTTTTGGCTTCACAGATGAACCTGGGCTCGGATTTAAGAGTGTGTTTCCAGGTCTTCCTTTCGACCTGGCTGTCTCTTCAGGCTTCTCTCGGGCACACCACTGGGACGTCACAGCCACATTCCAATTCAACTGCTCTGGATCGATAAACTTGAAAAACGACAAGAAGTCAGAATTCATCGCTACCATTATCTAGACGATAAATCTGTTTAACAAATCTCTATGCGCGAGATTCAAATTAATTGGAAAACCCAGTTAAAAAGAAATGACTTGGCTTGTGGCTCAGTGCTTTAAGAATCAAAATGGGAAACTGCTGGATGGTCACTGTCGTTGCTTAGGACAAAGACCACCTGTTTGCCCCTGGACCATCTCCTCCTTCACTGGGGGCATCTCCCACACTCACTGCAGACTGAGTCACCATCCTGTGCTGGGTGAACCCGGGAGGATGTTCAGGAGATGATGGAGTGATGGTGGTGGAGGATGGAGGATATTCTGAGGCATCTTCTCTGTCTGATGCCCCCTGGAGGGAAGCTGAAGCAGCACATTCCAGGAACACCTGTTTGTACATGAGGTGGGATTCCCCCACCCCCACCCACAATGAGGCGTAAACTAAATCACTCAGACCTTGTGTTCTGATAAAAGGATTCTGAATCCAGCACAAAAATCCAGGACAGTCACAGAATCTGTATGGTCCTGGAATCAACAGATTTTTTTTAAAAACTTTTTATTTCGTATTGGGGTATTAGCTGATGAACAGCGTTGTGATGGTTTCAAATGAACAACGGGGGAACTCAGCCGTACATATCCACGTCTCCATTCTCCTGCAGACTCCCCTCCCATCCAGACTGCCACAGAACTCAGAGCAGAGTTGTGTGTGCTATGCAGTTGGTCCTGGTTGGTTATCAATGAATTTTTGTTTTAAGCACCAAAATGGAATTTGGGATTATGGAGTGCTCACAGCCCAGATGAGAAGAGGTTGCCTGAAGGGATTGGGATACTTGTTTCAAGCCAACTGGACAGAGTGGAAGGAGGTCCAGACCCAGCTCCCAGCCTCCAGAGGAGCACACAGGTTTCCTTGACCCGGGAGGGAGCTGAGGCTCCCTGCTTACTGTTTGCTCACCAGCCCTGAGGTGTGCACCCTTCTGGGGCCTGGCCACTGACGCACTGGTCTCACTGTGCTGGACCTGGCCCGAGCCTCATCTTTGGAGTCAACAGGTTGCTAAATTTAGACAAGAGCAGCAGATTTAGCAAAGTGAAGAAACCAGCATGGCCAAACCAGGCCCTCAGAGGCTTAACCAGATGTAGTTCATGTGTCTGCCACAGCCGCCCACCCAGTGCCTGCATCCTGGGGAGTCGGGGAGGCAGTGATCCACGTAGCAGTTACTGTGGGCTGAGAAGAAAGACGCAAGTCTGACTCCCTCCTGTGCCGGTGGTTACTGGGAGCTGAACACATGAAAAACGGTGTTAAGAAAATCCTTGCTGAGAGTTTGAAGAGACACTGTGTGCAGGACTGGGAGACAATCACCCCTGCTCCCTCCCCGCTCCCTGGACCCTCCAACCAGAACCACATGTGCCCCATCTCCTCTGCTATGAGAAAGCAAGCACTCAGTCTCCAAGCCTGGGCTGTGTCACACATGCTTGGTGATCTGTTCTGAAAAGTCCCATGACCTGAGTGAGCATTGAGAGGGAGACCATTGCCAGTCCTCTCCTGGACCATGCTCAAGTACCACGGGAACAGCGTGGACCTGTGCAGGGTGCCCAGCCGGAGAGCTTCATCTTTTACCATAATTCTTTCATTTATTCAACAAATCTGTGACCGCCCACCTTCTTATCCCCCCAGGCACCAGTGCTGGAGATAAGACGGTGGGGAATGTGGATGCTCTTCCTGACCTCACAAAGCAGACGGTCCAGTGGCAGAGAGCAGGTAAAATGATTAAGTCACAAGGCCCCCTTCGCTTGTCCGATGAATATACCCAGTGATGTGTTACAGGGGCTTTTGGGTGCTAAGGGGACAGGTCCGTCCTGCTGAGGCCAAGACCAGGAATCTAGCCAGGCTGCGGGCCCTAGACGGCAGAGGGATCAAGGAGTCAGACGGCCTAGGTTACAGTCTCGTCCCTGTCTCTCACCAGCTGTGTGACCCCTGGCAAGTGTACTGTGCATGTCTGAGCCTGTTCTCTCCCTGTAGAAGTGGGCCCAGCACCTGGCCTCCAGTGGGGCCATGTCTGCGCTGGTATCCAGTGCCATCTGGGTGTCTGGCACACAGGAAGTGTTAACTGTTGGCTTGCCAAGAGATCTTGGCCTGAAGTTTAATTTACTGAGGGCAGTTCGGTTAATTTGCTTAACAGTAACAACAATCTCAGCAGCTAGGGGACCTGGTAGGTGATCAGGGAATATGTTTGCAGAGTTCAGGCTGGAAGGGCAGGCAGGTCAATGGCTGCAGCAGAGAGAGCGGTGGCCCTGGACCCAGGGCTGCCTCGAGACTCTGTTTGGCAATTCCTGAGACTGCAGACTGGGGGTACCTGGGGCAGCAAGAGAGAGGAGTGCTGGGAGCTACTGTGATTATGAAATCAGAGCACTTTTCCTGACTTTTCCATCTTGTTCACCTTTAGGTGGAAAAACTGAACCGGGGCCGGGCTCACTCCTGTGTCTGAGCCTGGCTTCTCAGAGGAAGACAGGACAGGATGTTTTCCTCTCGTTTTCACTGGAAGTGTGAGGAGTGAGGACGCCCATCCTGAGCATGTCCTGAGGAGAGTTTAAGTTCCTAGTTTAGGTTCTAAAACTGCAATCTGAGCCCATTAGAGATAGCCTGGGCTGCTGACTCGCATGAGAAAACAGTGCATTAGCCTATTTCCTTCCCGTAAAGACCTGTAAAAGCCAGTGTGATTTTTGAAGAATGAGGTTATTGCAGCCAGTAATCGGCTCAGGCAGCACCAGCAGGCCTGAAATCAAGCAGATGGGGTCAAGGCAGGGCTGTGTGCCGGAAAGGGGGAGCGGGGAATGAGGCTCTCTGCCTGATGTGGGATGTGAGCGAATGTATCTGCATAGTCACAGTCATCTGAGGGTGTCGGGATCAGCCCCATTTTACAGATGGGGAAGCTGAGGCTCAACCCTCTCGGATTCTGGTCCCTGGCATTGGGAGTGGAGCAGCCTGAGGGAGGAAAAGCCTCCTCCCAAACTAGATGGCCCAGGCTTGAATCCCACCTCCGCACCCACTGGCCAGGTGATCCAGGGTTACATGTTCTTGATTTGTGGGAACCTCAGTTTCCTCAGGGGCAGAAGGAAAGAGAGAATGGACATTGACAATGGAGACTGGGGTGTGAGTTTGAACGGGGTGTGGAGACAAACGTCCTAAGTAACGTGGTTGGCTGGGCACGCTGCCCCTCTTCCGTTTGGGGTCCTCTCCTCTGCGTCTTCTCAGCCATTCTGTTGTTGCATGAACATCTCATATGCTCCGAGTTCTTTAAAGACCTGGCGTATATGTTGGTGTCTCGTGTGTTAGAATCCCGAACGCCCGCACCCTCGTCTCAGCTGGAAGAGGGGAAAGATGGTGGATCTGGCCAATGGGCAGTTATTGAGTGATATCCACAGAGCAGCCCATGTCCTCCATCCCATCCCTCTGGGTCATCACAGAGCACCGAGATAAGCTCCCTGTATTATATAGCAGCTTCCTACTGGCTATTTATTTATCTATATGATAGTGTATAGGTGTCAATGCCAATCTACCAATTCGTCTCACCCTCTCCTTTCCCCGCTGTGTTCACAAGTCTGTTCTCTATGTCTGTGCCTCTATTCCTTCCCTGCAAATAGGTTCATCATACCATTTGTCTAGATTCCATATATGTGTTACTATACAATCTTCATTTTCCTTTTTCTGATGTACTTCACTCTGAGTGACAGACTCTATGTCCATCCACGTCTCTACAGATGACCCAGTTTCATTCCCTTTTAAGGCTGAGTAATATTCCATTGTATATATGTACCACAACTTCTTTATCCATTCATCAGTTGATGGACCTTTAGGTTGCTTCCATGTCCTGGCTATTGAAAATAGTGCTTCAGTGAACATTGGGGTACATGTGTCTTTTTGAGTTATGGTTTTCTCAGGGCATATGCCCAGTAGTGGGATTACTGGGTCATATGGTATTTCTATGTTTATTTTGGTGGGGGGGAACCTCCATACTCTTCTCCATAGTGGCTATATCAATTTGCATTCCCACCAACAGTGCAAGAGGGTTTTCTTTTCTCCACCTCCTCTCCAGCACTTATTGTTTGTAGATTTTTTTTAATGATGACCATTCTGACCAGTGTGAGGGGATCCTTTTTGTAGTTTTGATTTGCATTTCTCTAATAATGAGCGACATTGAGCATCTTTTCATGTGTTTGTTGGCCATCTGTATGTCTTCTTTGGAGAAATAACTATTTAGGTCTTAAATCCATTTTTGGATTGGATTGCTTTTTTTTTTTTAATATTGATCTGCATGAGCTGCTCGTGCATTTTGGAGATTAATCCTTTGTCAGTTCAACAAGGTATTCTCAGCTTCTCTGAGTGGCATTTCTCTGGGCCCAAGGAAGCCACCGCAGAAGGCTTAGCAGGCAGGCATCCTGGGAACAGGTGCGAGGGTGCACTCCCATGCTGTCCAGTTGGTGGTTGCCCCACTCATTCGAGGGTGTTCTCTGCGGAGCTTTTCACCTGTGTGGTTCACTGTCCTGTTTGGAGCTCCCTGAAATGAAGACCGTCCATGCCGGCATGGTTCTCTCATTGTTGTCTCTGGTCTGTTTACTCCCGACTCTCTTTAGGGAGGAAAATGCTAGAAACCACATCGTAATGGGCCAATTAGTCCTCGTACTGTGTGGTGTTGACTGTTTAGTTACCACCATATTGTGTACAGAACTAATTGTGGTGAAAGCAAATGAATGGTCAGGAAACAAACAGGCTACTAGAAAATAATTACTTGGAGTGTTTCTCTTTAGTACCTGTGCAGGGAATTCATTATAGTCAACAGCCTCTAAGCTGCTCGAAATAGTGGTATTTGTCATTTTCATAGAAACTTGATAATGACATTAATTTATCTTAATGGCCTGTTCTATTGTTATAAATAGTAAAATTAGCTCAAATTGTCTTGCTTCTGCTGGTTTTGGATGGCTGCAGAGGGCCCCACAGCCGCCGACGAGTAGATAATTTGGTGTACTTGACAGATTTCCAATAATTTGTTATGTGGAACATGAGTAATGCTAGTACCATTAATGTTCATTTTCCTCTAAATTCATTACTGCCCTTTTCCCTTTTATCTTTTTTAATGTCTGGGCCATTTTTCTGTATTTCAAGTGGAGCCACAGAGCCTATTCGTATTCAGCCAGCTATTAACATTCTGCACATAGCGAGCATCCCATAGAAAACAACTCTTTATGAAATGATGAGCCCGGTCGCTCTTTATGACAGAAAAACAGGCAGAAATGGGGTGCTTACTGGTATCAGGGCCTGGGTGTAATTAAGTCAAATGTAATTTTAAAGAAATTTAAATGTTTTCATTTTATGGCAAAGGTAAAATATACTCAAGGGAGAATCTAAGAAGGTGTAAATGCATTAACCACACTTACACCTCCCTTCCACATCACTCTTGTCTCAACTTCCCCAGGGCATTTATCAAAGGTGAGCAGGCAGTGTTTCCTAACAAATTCCATTGTAATTAACCCCTAAGAAATAGGACGACTCATTTCATTTCTGTAAGCAGATATGTTGACATAATATCTGAAACAAATGTGAAGGTTTTTTATCATCTGGAAAACTCCTATGATTTAGTTTGTTCGCTTTTTTCAGATCTTTGTCTGTATTTCTCCCATTTACTGGGAGAGATCATAAAATCAGTTGCTTCTGTCCCTCAGCATTTTCTAAGTATGCATCCTCTTCTTTTGTGTCATCATGTGAAGGCTCTCAAATAATAGTCCAACTAGAGCTTTTTATCATTTTAATAATGTATATATTATGGTTTAGTTCAGTTCAGTTGCTCAGTCACGTCCGACTCTTTGTGACCCCATGGACTGCAGCAAGCCAGGCCTCCCTGTCCATCACCAACTCCCGGAGCTTGCTCAAACTCATGTCCATCAAGTCAGTGATGCCATCCAACCATCTCATCCTCTGTTGTCCCCTTCTCCCCTTGCCTTCAATCTTTCCCAGCATCAGGGTCTTTTCCAGTAAGTCAGTTCTTCACATCAGGTGGCCAAAGTACTAGAGTTTCAGCTTTAGCATCAGTCCTTCCAGTGAATATTCAGGACTGATTTCCTTTAGGATGGACTGGTTTGATCTCCTTGCAGTCCAAGGGACTCTCAAGAGTCTTCTCCAACACCACAGTTCAAAAGCATCAATTCTTTGGCACTTAGCTTTCTTTATGGTCCAACTCTCACATTCACACATGACTTTTGGAAAAACCATAGCTTTGACTAGACGGACCTTAGCATGAAAAAAAAAAGTGTGCACTGTTTACTCTGGACAAGAGAAAGGTCACTGCAATCACAGGTGGGTTTCTTTTTACATCCTGGGCAGGTTGTGCTAATTCCTAGCCTGAGTGCCTTGACCCACCCCAGGTTGAAACGGCCATGTGGGTACAGTGAGAACATCAGCATGTTTGGTGAGAAACAGGCTTTGTAATAAAGCTGCATCTTTTTTTTTAAAAAGGAACCTGACCAAAGAGAAAGATTGCCTTTCTCAGGATGCTTTGTTTTCAAGATGAGGGGGATGCTCCTTGCTCTGTCTGTGCAGAGCTCACCCCAGGCTTGCACAGTTCTACAGGGGATGCCAAGGAAAGAAGATGCACTGAGTTTTTAAAATGAGATCTGTCAAACCCACAGTCCCCAAAATAATGACTTTCTCGCTGAAATAGCAAATCAACATTTAAAGAACCTTTCCTGGTTCCTGATCCCTTTCATGGGACAAGATGATTTCTTTTCTCCACGGACACAAACAGATTTTAAAATCAGCTTGTTCAATAAAATCACCCAGATGCACTCCTGAGTGTATGTAGACCCAGGCCCTGCAAACCCTGGAGAGGAATGACAGATAATGTACTAATAATGTGATGTATCAGGTGGGGGGGGGGGCAATTCATAAAATATTTATCCTAAAGCAGAAAATGTGTCTGTCTGCCTTGTTCATTTATCAAATAATAGTTTAGGGGAATTAGGTACCAGCTGAATCCCTTAGTCAGTGTGGTTGGTCTCACCCAGAGTCCATTAGACCAGGTTATGTATCTGTTGAGGACGAGGCATCCTGTCAGCAGTGGTGCATAATGGATCATGAAAGATAAATGGGATTAGGCAATTGAATAATTAGAGGAGCGCCCACCAGCACGGTTCTAAGTAAAGGGCCGCAGGGATTTCCATTAGAAACCTCCATTTCACTGGTTAGAAATCCATCTGGGAAAATTTGGCCAATGCTGAAAGTTGGAGCCCAGTGTGGAACTAAGGAAAAAGAATCTCCCCCAGGGAGTATCCTGGTACCCAAATGCCAAAGTAGGGGTGATCGAGGAGACAAGATGCTGGTGAGCCTTGAGCCTTGCCCCCTTCCTCCACCTGAGTATGTCTCCCAAGCACCTGATTTGATGGTATTGAGCATTTCCCTGGAGAAGGGGAGGTCTGATCTTCTCCTCTGTCCTCAGGCTTGGAGCCCTCGGCCATGCCTCAGGGAAGGGCTGTGCTGTGAAGGCTGTAGCCTGGGATTGTGCAGTAGACAACCTATACAACCATATTCTCTCACCCTCCAAGGGCGAGACCTCCAACACTGAGCATGGTGCCTGGCACACAGAGGCTGCTCAAAAATATCTAATGAGTGGGCTTCCCTGGTGGTCCAGTGGTTAAGAATCCACCTGCTGGTGCCAAGGACACAGGTTCAATCCCTGGTCTGGAAAGATTCCACATGCCACGGGGCAACTTAGCTGTGCATCACAACTACTGAAGCCTGTGTGCCTAGAGCCCATGCTGTGCTTAGTCGCTCAGTCCTGTTGGACTCTCTGTGACCCCAGGGACTGTAGCCTGCCAGGCTGGCTCTGTCCCTAGGGATACTCCAGGCAAGAATACTGGAGTGGGTAGCCTTTCCCTTCTCCAGGGGATCTTCCCAGCCCAGGGATTGAACCCAGGTCTCCCACATTGCAGGCAGATTCTTTACCATCTGAGCCAGAAGAGAGCCTGTGCTCCGCCACAATAGAGGCCATCATGATGAGAAGCCCGCACACCTCAACTAGAGGGTAACCCCGGCTTGCCACAACTAGAGAAACCCTACATGCAGCTAAAAACGTCTAGCCCAACCAAAAATAAAAACAAATAAGTATTTTATAATATATATCTGATGAGTAAACAGCAGATGATTTTGACCTTTGCTCAATTCAGTGAGACACAAGAGAAGACAAACTGCAAACAAAGGTGGCCACAGGCTTGACAGACAAGTGAGTGAAAGTCACTCAGTCGTGTTTGACTCTTTGCAACCCCATGGACTATACAGTCCATGGAATTCTCCAGGACAGAATACTAGAGGGGTAGCCTTTCCCTTCTCCAGGGGATCTTCCAATCCAGGGATTGAACCCAGGTCTCCCACACTGTTGGTGGATTCTTTACCAGCTGAGCCACAAGGGAAGCCCTAGAATACTAGAGTGAGTAGCCTATCCCTTCTCCAGTGGATCTTCCCAACCCAGGAACTGAACTGGGATCTCCTGCATTGCAGGCAGATTCTTTACCACCTGAGCTGTCAGGGAAGATCGGAAGCTTTTCTGCAGATGCAGGCTGAGAAAAGAGTAAAATCTCGGGGCTCTTTTTAAGAAATGCAGAATGCATTTCCTCACTCAGGATTTATGGAGCAGCTATAACGTGCTGGGGTACAAGACGAACGCAGGCTCTGATCTAAGGAGCATTGTGTCCACTGGGGGGATGCCATGCTGGGAGAGAGGACTGTCCCCCACGCAGGGAGCCTGGGCAGGAGTCCCGCTGGTCTGGTGGACCCCAGGAGTCCAAGCCCACCTGTGTGCTGCGATGCCCACACAAACATTCCAATGTCTTTTTAGTCCAACGGGGTTGAGCTCTATTTCAAAAGCCACTGCTGGAAGGAAAGAACGTGTTTATTAAAGATGTCACTACATACAGAGGGAAAGGCAAACTCCCCTGGCCTGGCATGGCCTCTGCTTGACTAGGGGGCCTGGGCCAATGCGCCAACCTTAGGCTTTAAGCCCAGTCTCCCCAGCATCTGGGGAATTGACCTGTCAGCCCTCAGGTTCCTGGGATCCAGTGAAGGTCAGGGGCCCAAGTGTGCAGTGAACGTGGACTCTGAGCAGACACAGTCTGCTTCGCCCATCCCCTGGACACTCACACCAACCCTGCAGTTCTCATTCATCAAACACACACATCTTTTTTTTTTTTCATTTATTTTTATTAGTTGGAGGCTAATTACTTTACAATATTGTAGTGGATTTTGTCATACATTGACATGAATCAGCCATGGAGTTACATGTATTCCTCATTCCGATCCCCCTCCCACCTCCCTCTCCACCTGATTCCTCTGGGTCTTCCCAGTGCACCAGGCCTGAGCACTTGTCTCATGCATCCAACCTGGTCTGGTGATCTGTTTCACTATAGATAATAAACATGTTTCGATGCTGTTCTCTCGAAACATCCCACCCTCACCTTCTCCCACAGAGTCCAAAAGTCTGTTCTGTACATCTGTGTCTCTTTTTCTGTTTTGCATATAGGGTTTTCATTACCATCTTTCTAAATTCCACATATATGTGTTAGTATGCTGTAATATTCTTTATCTTTCTGGCTTACTTCACTCTGTATAATGGGCTCCGGTTTCATCCATCTCATTAGAACTGATTCAAATGAATTCTTTTGAACGGCTGAGTAATATTCCATGGTGTATATGTACCACAGCTTCCTTATCCATTCGTCTGCTGATGGGCATCTAGGTTGCTTCCATGTCCTGGCTATTATAAACAGTGCTGCGATGAACATTGAGGTGCACGTGTCTCTTTCAGATCTGGTTTCCTCGCTGTGTATGCCCAGTAGTGGGATTGCTGGGTCATATGGCAGTTCTATTTCCAGTTTTTTAAGAAATCTCCACACGGTTCTCCATAGTGGCTGTACTAGTTTGCATTCCCACCAACAATGTAAGAGGGTTCCCTTTTCTCCACACCCTCTCCAGCATTTATTGCTTGTAGACTTTTGGATAGCAGCCATCCTGACTGGCGTGTAATGGTACCTCATTGTGGTTTTGATTTGCATTTCTCTGATAATGAGTGATGTTGAGCATCTTTTCATGTAAACACACACATCTTATCATCCACCACACGTGTTTGAGTTTGGTCACGCTGGTTCTGTTTTATATTATGAGAATGAGACTTAAGAAGGTGCAGCAATTTGCCCTCATCTGACAGCTAGTAAGTAACGACATGAGTGGGACTGGAACTCAGGTCTGCCCAGCACAGGGGCCTTTGGGCCTCAGGATTTGTTCAGCCTGCATGGAGGGGAAGTCCTGCATGACTGGGGACGTGCTGGCCACGTGCATATGACAGTCTCTGTGTGCCAAGCCCTGCCCGGTGGGGACCTCCCCAGGCACAGGTGTTCCTAGGAGATGCCACTGGAGACGTTCTCAGTGTGTGTGACCCATCTCCTAGACCCTTCTCATCCTGCAACCCAAACCCTGCAACTCCCCATTCCATTCCCCCCATACCCTGGCACCTGCCATTCTTTCTGCCTCCATGAACTTGACTACTCTAGGGACCTCATATGAGCAGAATCACACATTATTTGTCCTTTTGTGTCTGGCTTACTTCGCTGAGCATCATGTCCTCAGGGTTTATCCACTGTGTAGCCTGTGTCCAAATTCCCTTCCTTTTTTAAGGCTGAGTAATAGTCCATTGTGTGTTCACACCACTATTTGCTTATCTGTTCATCTGTTGATGGACACTTGGGTAGCTTCTACCTCTTGATTTCCATGAACAATGCTGCTACACACACACAGACATGCACACATATGCATATACATATATATATATATGCTTTCTTAGATTCTTTTCCCTTATAGGTTATTACAAAATAACCTCTTTATCTATTTTATATATAGTAGTGTGTATGTGTTAATCCCATCCTCTTAATTTATCCCCACCTCCACCCTTCCCCTTTGGCAATCATCAGTTCCTTTTCCATGTCTGTGGGTTTTAGCAGGGCTTTCGAAGCTTAACTGTTTGAACAGCTGGGTTGAAGTTCTGTCCTCACTGCAGGGTGAGTGGAGGAGCGGTATGGGGTCAAGAGCCCGGGTGTGGACTGATGCTGTGGGGGTGAATGCCATCTCTGCTGCCAGAGCTGCTATGTGACTTTGGGCAGAAGTTCATTCACCCTCTTGGAGACTCAGTTTCTTCATCCATAAAATGGGAAAGCAATAGAACATGCCTCTTGAAGTTGTTAATAGGATTAAATAAATTGCTGCAGTTAGAATAACCCCTGACAATAAGTACAATAATACTCACTAAATATTAGCTATTATTGTCACTCAGTTTCTGCAATGACTTTTATTAAAAATTGCTTCCTTCCCCTTTGTTTTCTTTTTCCAGCTGATCCTAGTAGTTTAGGGCATGTATCTGGAATCTATGCTTTATTTGCTTGGTTATTTTTTCTGTTCTTAAGCCAATGTCACTGTCCTATTGATTATCATTTGGTTATGGGAAGTGAGTTCTCCTGATTCAGCTTTTATTTTCCTTCCCCAGTGGAATGTTCTTAGCCACTTAATTTTGCAGTTGGATTCTTAGTAAAATTCCTGTGAAAAATTTTAATTAGTTTTTAAACTGTATACTTTTTAATTAATTTTAATGCAATGTATAGGTTACTCTCCATTTACAGTTACTACAAAGTATTGGCTATACTTCCCATTGTGTATAATACATCCTTGAGCCTATCTTACACCCAGGAGTTTGAAATTTATCTGTAACTAATTGTAGTTTTTTAATCTTTACTATGTTGTATCTTCATAGTTTGAAATAGAACCCAACATCCAACTTTTTAAAACTTCCTTTATTTTTCTCACAAGAATTTTATGTTTTTCTTTCAACAGATCTTGAAATTGCCACAGTATGTTAATTTCTAAGCATATCTTTTTTTTCTTTTTGCTGTACCGCACAGCATGTAGGATCTTAGTTCCCCGACCAGGGATTGAACCTGTGCCCCCTGCATTGGAAGCACAGTCTTAACCACTGGACCACCAGGGAAGTCCCCCCAAGCATATTCTTAAAGGTTCTGTGAAGGGGAATGCCTCATTCACTATGTTTTCTGTTTATCTCTTGTATATTAGAAAGCCACTGATGGTCGTGAATCTGTCACTGTGTCAATTCTAGGAACCTGGATTACTTCCAGTAGTTTTCTGTTTGGTGGTGGAGACAGCAAATTACAGTGTGTAGAACATGGGCTTTGGAGCAGACCAGGCTGTACATATATCTCCTCTCATGACCTCTGTGAGACAGTTAGGGCAAATAGCATCTTCCCTGAGTGATAGGGGCAGTAATAGCTAGGAGGGCTTGTGCTGGAACTCTGGAACTTCTTTCTTCCTTTCTTAAAAACCATGTAAACTACTGGGTACACACCGAAAAGAATCAAAAGTAGCGTCTCAAAGAGATGTTTGTACCTGATGTTCATAGCAGCATTTTCCACAGTAACTAAGAGGTAGAAGAACTCAAGTGTCCCCGGAAGATGGATAAACAAGATGTGGTCTGTCCATACAGAAAGAGGAAGGAAATTCTGACACATGCAAAAACATGGATCAACTCTGAGGACATTGTACTCAGTGAAACAAGCCAGTCATAAAAGATGAATACTGTAAAATTCCACTTGCACGAGGTACCTAGAGTCATCAGATTCATAGAGACAAAAAGTAGAGTTGTGACTGCCAGCGGCTGGGGGAGTGGGGATATGGCGTTGTGTTTAATGGGGACAAAGTTTCACTTCTGCAAGATAAAAAGCATTCTGGAGATAGATGGTGGTGATGGTTGCCCAACAGCATGACTTTACTTAAGGCCACTGAACTGTACACTTAAAAATGGTCAAGATGTGGAATTTTGTTATGTGTATTTTACCAGAATTAGAAAATAATTCTTCAACATTGTAAATCAACTATACTCCAATAAAATTTTTTAAAAAGTAATTCTTTTAAAAATATCATAGGGCTTCCCTGGTGGCTCAGTGGTAAAGAATCCACCTGCCAATACAGGAAACAGAGGTTTGATCCCTGGTCCCGGAAGATCGCACATGCTGCAGAGCAGCTAAGCTTGTGCACCAAACTACTGAGCCTGTTTTCTAGAGCCCATGCTCTGCAATAAGAGAAACCACCGCCATGAGAAGCCTGTGCACCACAGCTAGAGAGTGGCCCCCACTTGCTGCAACTAGAGGAAAAGCCTGCACAGCAAGGAAGACCTAGCAGTCCAAAATAAATAGGTAAATTTTTAAACAAGTAAATACTTTTAAAAAATATCATAGGAGCTGGAATTCATTCTGGAAACACAGCCTTAGCAGATGGGCGTTAGTGCAATGAAACACACACCATGCCTCAGAACAATGCAGAGATCAGGCCCGTGAACAAGCACACAGTTGTGCAGTTTGCTGTCTGCGGGTGTGTAAGAAAAAGAATCGAGTTTGCCCCTTTCTTAGGTTAGCAGGCTGAATCTAAAACTTTACGTAGGCACAAAGAATCAAGAATAGACAAGGAATTCTAGAAGAAGGAAAAAACAGAGGGACTTTCAGATCAAATATAAAGTCTCATTATATAGCTATGACCATAGGGAAAGAAAGACACCGCCACCCCCCCCTCCCCATGTGAAACCATGCCCAGAGGTAACTTCTGATGAAGAAAGACTTAAACATGAGAGGCAAAACTTAAATAAATGCATGAGGCAGTGTAACCGAGGCATACGGAAGAAAACCTTCAAAAAAGTCCCTCAAAGGACTAATTATATATGAAAAGATTGTAAATGCAACTACATTAAAATTAAGATTTCCATGCATCAAAAGACCACATAAAGGAACTTTATATGAAATTCACAGTGGCCTCCTAGCTTGGCTATTGAAATGGCAAAAAGACATTGCTGGGGAAAGTGGTGAAGTCTGAGTGAAGTCAGGAGGAGGAGGCAGGCAGCTTTGGGAGAGGGAGTGGAAAGGAAGAGGGAGGCGGGAGCAGACAGACCTGACCAGCAAGCAACCCCATGTCCTCCCAGAGCCGGGGCGGCCACTTGCAGGAAGGGGATCCCATTCGGGAAACTCTCCTGGAGCCAGATGAGAGCCTGGAGCCCTGGGCATAGCAACCAAGGGGGCTGGAGTGCCAGGTACAGGAACACTGCCTCTGCCACCGTGTCTGCCACAGAGCAGGGTGGTGGACAAGGCTCTGCTGAAACAGTGGGGAAGGAGATTCCAAAGTTTCCAGCACAGCATCCTTGCCCCAGAGGGGAATCTTAACCACACACCTCCGGCAACACCGGGCCACAGTCTTCCCTGTGACTTTATTTTGCTCAGAAGGACTGAAAGACGCCTCCAGAGATGCGGGCTCCACAGCTAACAATGGATTAATGGGAGTGATAAATAAACAGTGCTAAATCATATCAGTCATGTCTGTCTCTTTGCGACCCCATGGACTGTAGCCCACCAGGCTCCTCTGTCCATGGGGTTCTCCAGGCAAGAATACTGGAGTAGGTAGCCATTTTCTCCTTCAGGGGATCTTCCCAACCCAAGGATCAAACCCACATCCCTTACATCTCCTGCACTGGCAGGCAGGTTCTTGACTACTAGTGCCAGGTGGGAAGCCCATGTGTATGTGTGTGTGTGTATGTATATATATATATATATGCCACAATTTCTTTACCCATGCATCCAAAAATGGAGGCATAATTGGTTGCACCAATTTACATTTCCACCAACAGTTCACAAGGGTTCCCTTTTCTCCATATCTTCACCAATACTGATTTCTTGTTTTTTAAGATATTAGCCTTCTGACAGATGTGAGGTAAAATCTAATTGCAATTAGGATTTGCATTTTCCCAATGATTAGTGGTCTTAGGCATATTTTCATGTACCTCTTGGCTAAGGGACTCTCAAGAGTCTTCTCTAACACCACAGTTCAAAAGCATCAATGCTTCGGCACTCAGTTTTCTTTATGGTCCATCTCTCACATCCATACATGACTACTGGAAAAACCATAGCTTTGACTAGATGGACTTTTGTCGGCAAAGTGATGTCTCTGCTTTTTAATATGCTGTCTAGGTTGGTCATAACTTTTCTTCCAAGGAGCAAGCATCTTTTAATTTAATGGCTGCAGTCACCATCTGCAATGAGTTTGGAGCCCCCCAAAATAAAGCCTGAATTTGAGCTTCTTCATTGTCAGAGGATGTCCATCTATTTGCAGGGCTCCGTGCCACATGCTCAGTGACTTACCTTCCTTGTCTGGCAGAGTAACAGGCAGACCCAGGCGTCGGTTACTCATCTGTTAAATAGTTCCGTTTTTATTTTGGAGGAACACTGAGTGTACATGAGAAACGTTTGCATAGCATGAATTATGTTCCCATTGGAGACTCAGCAGCTCACTCAAATGGCTTCCCAACCCGCATTGTACTGAAGTATCCTGTTTGTTCCATTAAACTATTCACGGGGAGTCAACTGGGGAGCTGCTGTTATTAATTTCAATGGAAAGCTAAAAAGCGGTTCATTTTCTGTAATTGCAGGCCCACGGCCTAAAGAGCCAGCAGAAGCTTTTAATCTGAGGCATTTTCCGAGGAGGATGATCAGAATTACATGGAACGTCTTTTGAAGGTACATAATTATGGAAACCTCAATCACATTGCCATTCAAAGAGCCCCAACTATAGATGCAGGGAACTCGCATCCCGGGAACAAGGCAAATTGCAGTCCTGGAGACTCAGGACGGAGACGCGCCCACGGGGAAGGTCGGCCGTGTTTGCATACCTTGCTGGCTCTTGCACTGTGAGGATGCGCGCTCTCGGTATCGCTCCGGAGGAGGATGGAGCGCGGCGGTCCCGTCTGGAAGATCTCCGCCGCCGGGCGCGCTCACGCGGTCCCTCCGCGGCCTCCCGGTCCCCGCGACGCCAGGGTCGCAGGCGCTCGGGGCCGGGCCGCCCTCCGTCGGCTGCCATGCCAGGAGCACAGACCTTTCCCCGCCCCCAAAGGAGGAAGGATGCTAGGAGCACAGGGGGGCGCCCCGCTGCAGCCGCCTCGCCTCCTCCACTTCTTTGGGGAGGAGGAACCACGTGCAGGAGAGACGTCCGTGCTCATTCGGAACTGAAATTCGATTTACACACCACACACACACACACACACACACACACACACACACACACCTGCCACAGGGGCGCCCCAGCAAGGGGGCCGCAGACATGGGGCGTGCCCCTGACTCCCGCCTCAGGCATGTCAGCCCCGCGCTCCAGTTCAGCCTTCCCTCCCTGCCTCCCGAGGCGGGTGATGCCCAGGCCTTGGGAGGTGCAAAGTCATTAAGTGTCACTGAACCAGCTGCGATCCAGGGTGGAGGGAGACAGAGGGACCAACAGGAGAAAACGCAGCCGGTCGGCAGGGATTTGTCCCAGGCACGTCTCCCAGGAGAGCAGGGGTCAAGCCCCACAGGCAGCTGGAGACCAGCAGGTGATGGGTCTGCAACCTTAACGTAAGTTAGGCTAAGGAAAAGTGGTGAAAAAAAAGAAAAGTGAAGGCGTGAGTTGCTCAGTTGACTCTGACTCTGTATGACCCTGTGGGCTATAGCCCACTAGGCTCCTCTGTCCATGGGATTCACCAGGCAAGAATACTGGAGTGGGTTGCCACGCCCTCCTCCAGGGGATCTTCCCCACCCAGGGATTGAACCTGCATCTCTCACTGTCTCCTGCATTGGCAGGCAGGTTCTTTACCATCTGAGCCACCAGGGAAGCCCTGCTGACTCCTCAGGTCACTGAATAAAGTCCAGATTCCTTAGCCTGGTGGCTCAGACCATAAAGAATTGGCCTGCCATGCGGAAGACCTGGATTGGATCCCTGGGTCAGGAAGATCCCCTGGAGGAGGGCATGGCAACCCACTCCAATATTCTTGCCTGGAGAATCCCATGGATGGAAGAGTCTGGTGGGTTACAGCCTATGGAGTTGCAAAGAGTCAGACACGACTGAGTGACTAACACTCAGGAGCCAGCAGCAGCTTTCGAGCCGGGCAGCAATTGACCAGGTCTGGCCTGGCCTTGGCTGTCACCACAGTGGGACCCATGGAGGGGGCAGTTTCTCCACCATGCAGCTGGGGAAATAAGAGGCAAACACTCACGCCTATGGGTGCTCGGTGGAAAATGTTTTTCAGGTGGAGACGGCTATATTTCTGCAGTTCTCCAGGTCTTGTACTGAACTTCAGTGTCAGGTTCTTCGCATGTGCAGTCTCAGAGTTCTGAAGTACACTAGAGGCTTTCCAAGACATATAAGGTCAGGGCCAAGAGCAGGGGTTGAGAAGAGGCCTCCAAGGACATTCTCCTGTTTAGAAATTAAAATGAGACATTTTGACAGCAAAGAGCTCCAATACGTAGGATGGGATGAACTCTTTAGGTTGGACACCATAAACCAAGAAAGCCAATCTTTTTCAGAATCAAGGACAAGAGGCAGTTACAACATAGACTTTGCATAGTTTGCAACCTTGCAGATCTCCTTCTCGGCAGAGCTTTAACTTCTGGCTTCTCTGAGCTCCAGCAGAACAGGATCATCTTTTCTTCTGACTTGGTCTGTATTTTCCATTTGCCATTTTAAGGCAAATAAGCCATTGGACCTCAGTTTTCTTCAGCTGTGAAATGGGAATAATCTATACTGAACAGACCCCATAAGGTGACTCTGAGAATCAAATGGAAAATGTGTGATGCATGCACAAAGTGAAGCTGTGATGTGTATGGAAAATTATTAGACAGATGTGTGGGCTTCATTGGTGTCTTGCACTTGAACATGTGGAGAGACAAAAACCAGCGAATTTGCCTAGAAATGACATCCGAATGGGTAAGGGAAGATAGACACACCATACTGCTGTTTCCTGTGTAGACTCACTGTTCCGGTTTCAAACGGCAAGAGTTTGGCCAATGACAGCTTTCTGTTTTTTCCCAAACTTTTCTGTTGGTTGGTTTGTTGCTGTTTCTGTTATGGAAAAGGTCAAACATCCCTTACTTCCTTCTGTTCCCTTATTTCCACACATCCTTCCTTGTTTGCTGGACGGTTTGAAAGCAGATCCCAGATGTCATGTCATTTTGTCCACAGATACCTGCATGTCTGCCAAATGTCTTGCCAGTGCAGCCCACATCTTCCCTGGGGGGCTCCATCCCCTCCCTTGCCCTCAGCCCCGGGTCTTCCCAGCCTAAGCCCGCTGTGGAGCGTGTTCTCATAAAAGTCACTGAGGATGTGACCCAGAGACGGCGTCACAGTCTCACCCTCCGCCTCCCGCCCTGGTGAATGGAGACGGGTGAGCCAGGCACTGCTGGGTGTGGTGACCGACCCCCACTCCCGCAGGAGCTCACAGCCCCTGGGGGCACAGCCCGAGGGGCCAAGGGCACGGGAGGGACAAGCAGAAACAGCAAGGGGCGGGCAGGGCTGCAGGCAGGGGGTCAGAACTGGACAAGCTGTGTTGCAAGCCTGGCATTGGGGCTGGGCTGGAAGGATCTGCAGGGCTTGAGGGGCTGGGCTGGGGCATCTGTGGAGGGATCAGTGCGAGCAGAGCCCAGTGAGGGCAGAGCTCGGTGACACGTAGGGAAGGGGATGCAGGTCTGCGATTCCAGGTGTGTGAGCGAACCTGCTGATCAGTGCATCGTGTTTAGGAAACACGCACTATTTGGGGAGTAGACGAGAGCTTGAGTTCAGAGGAATCTCTACAGTAGAGAACTCACTTGCAGCAAGATTCCTGCTCATTCTCTCAGTGTCGGCGTGTCAGGGCGGCATCACCTCTTTGCACCATGTGTCACCGTTCTACATGCACCATCTCTAGAGCGGGCAGCCATCTAGCGAGGTGAGTGGTGTTCTCCTTTGACACACGAGAAGCTGAGGTCAAAGGTTGAGAGAACTGCCCCCTCTTCTTGGGGAGGCAGTGGCCACAGCAGATCTAGGGCTCTGGCTCTATCCCCTGTGAGGAGCAGGTAGCCTCACCCTAGGTTAGTGTCATGTGTGGACTGGCCTCCGTCGGCACACCTGCTGCAGAGCCTGACTAAGGAGTGCATGTGTGTGGTTGGGGGGGGGGGTGGTCCACAAGCATGCCCCGAGCTGGAGCCCACTATGTTGGCACTGTTGTCCTGGAGTGAGGTCGCCTGTGAATGGGATGGAAGCTTCCTGCAGTCGGTACACAGTTGACACACATAGCACCCAACCTGCAACAGCAACCCTGTGTGTCTCCTTAGAGAGACCTCCCCGACCCCTTCTCCCACCCAGTTCATTTCCATCTCATGTTCTCCAGGTACTTGGCTTAACTGTCTTCATAGCATTTATCACCATCTAAAATTACTTTATCCTTTCATTGGATTGTTTATTATTCCCCTCGGTAGAATATAAGCTCAGGAGGTAGCTTTGTGTTGGTACCTGGTGGATTCTGAGCATAGTACCTAGCATACAGTAGACGCTCAATAAATATTTGCTGGGTGAAAAGAGGAATCACTATTTTGTGTATTGTACCTGCCTGATATTCATTTAGATATTAAAAGTAACAAATGGAGAGACTCATTCCCCCCGCCCCATACACCCAAATTTCCACACTCTAGCTGGGAAGAGGGACAGGGACAAACTACTAAAAAAGCCACTTACACTTAGAAATGAAGTAGTGAGGTCCCTGTCATGGGAACATTCAAGCAGCTGTTAGATAACCATTTTATAGATGTGATTCCCATACCAGAAACAGTTTTAAGGTTCTATGATTTGGGGATCAATACTGGGGATAGACTTTAGTATATAGGGTGTGGGGACTTGATAGACACAAGGACATAATATTCTTTGAAAGGACTTTATGGATGAGAGTGAACCATGGATCAGTTCAGTTCAGTCACTCAGTCGTGTCCAACTCTTTGTGACCCCATGGACTGCAGCACGCCAGGCCTCCCTGTCCATCACCAACTCCTGGAGCTTGTTCAAATTCATCTCCATTGAGTCAATGATGCCTTCAACTATCTCATCCTCTGTCGTCCCCTTCTCCTACTGCCTTCAGTCTTTCCCAGCATCAGGGTCTTTCCCAATGAGTCAGTTCTTCACATCAGGTGGCCAAAGTATTGGAGTTTCAACTTCAGCATCAGTCCTTCCAATGAATATTCAGGACTGATTTCCTTTAGGATGGACTAGTTGGATATCCTTGCAGTCCAAGGGACTCTCAAGAGTCTTCAACACCACAGTTCCAAAGCATCAATTCTTCGGCACTCAGCTTTCTTTATAGTCCAACTCTCACATCCACACATGACTACTGAAAAAACTATAGCTTTGACTAGACAGACATTTGTTGGCAAAGTAATGTCTCTTCTGTTTAATATGCTATCTAGGTTGCTCATAACTTTTCTTCCAAAGAGCAAGCATCTTTTAATTTCATGCAGTCACCATCTGCAGTGATTTTTGGAGCCCCCCAAAATAAAGTCTCTCACTGTTTCCCTATCTATTTGCCATGAAGTAATGGGACCAGATGCCATGATCTTAGTTTTCTGAATGTTGAGCTTTAAGCCAACTTTTTCACTCTCCTCTTTCACTTTCATCAAGAGGCTCTTTAGTTCTTCTTTGCTTTCTGCCACAAGGGTGGTGTCATCTGCATATCTGAGGTTTCTGATATTTCTTCTGGCAATCTTGTTTCCAGCTTGTGCTTCATCCAGCCCAGTTTTCTCATGATGTACTCTGCATATAAGTTAAATAAGCAGGGTGACAATATACAGCCTTGATGTACTCCTTTCCCAATTTGGAACCAGTCTATTGTTCCATGTCCATTTCTAACTATTGCTTCCTGACCTGCATACAGATTTCTCAAGAGGCAGGTCAGGTGGTCTGGTATTCTCATTTCTTTCAAAATTTTCCATAGATTGTTGTGATCCACACAGTCAAAGGCTTTGGCATAGTCAATAAAGCAGAAATAGATGTTTTTCTGGAATTATCTAGCTTTTTTGATGAGCCAACAGATGTTGGCAATTTGATCTCTGGTTCCTCTGCCTTTTCTAAATCCAGCTTGAACATCTGGAAGTTCATGGTTCACGTACTGTTGAAGCCAGGCCTGGAGAATTTTGAGCATTACTTTACTCACTAGTATGTGAGATGACTGCAATTGTGTGGTAGTTTGAACATTCTTTGGGATTGCCTTTCTTTGGGATTGAAATGAAAACTGACCTTTTCCAGCCCTGTGGCCACTGCTGAGTTTTCCGAATTTGCTGGCATATTGAGTGTAGCAGTTTCACAGCATCATCTTTTAGGATTTGAAATAGCTCAACCGGAGTTCCATCACCTCCTATATATAAATGCTCCATCACTAGCTTTATTCATAGTGATGTTTCCTAAGGCCCACTTGACTTTGCATTCTAGGATGCCTGGCTCTAGGTGAGTGATCACAGCATCATGATTATCTGGGTTGCAAAGATCTTTTTTGTATAGTTCTTCTGTGTATTCTTGCTACCTCTTCTTAATATCTTCTGCTTCTGTTAGGTCCATAACATTTCTGTCCTTTATTGTGCCCATCTTTGCATCTAATGTTCCCTTGGTATCTCTAATTTTCTTGAAGAGATCTGTAGTCTTTCCCGTTCTGATGTTTTCCTTTATTTCTTTGCACTGATCACTGAGGAATGCTTTCTTATCTCTCCTGCTATTCTTTGGAACTCTGCATTCAAATGGGAATATCTTTCCTTTTCTCCTTTTCTTTTCACAGCTATTTGTAAGGCCTCCTCAGACAACCATCTTGCTTTTTTGCATTTCTTTTTCTTGGGGATGGTCTTGATCCCTGTCTCTTGTACAATGTCACGAACCTCTGTCCATAGTTCTTCAGGCACTCTGTCATTCAGCTCTAATCCCTTGAATCTATTTCTCACATCCACTGTATAATCGTAAGGGAGTTGATTTAGGTCTTACCTGAATGGTCTAGTGGTTTTCCCTACTTTGTTCAATTTAAGTCTGAATTTTGCAATAAGGAGTTCATGATCTGAGTCACAGTCAGCTCCCGGTCTTGTTTTTGCTGACTCTATAGATCTTCTCTATCTTTGGCTGCAAAGAATATAATCAGTCTGATTTTGGTGTTGACCATCTGGTGCTGTCCACATGTAGAGTCTTCTCTTGTGTTGTTGGAAGAGGGTGTTTGCTATGACCAGTGCATTTTCTTGGCAAAAGTCTATTAGCCTTTGCCCTGCTTCATTCTGTACTCCAAGGACAAATTTGCCTGTTACTCCAGGTGTTTCTTAACTCCCTACTTTTGCCTTCCAGTCCCCTTAATGAAAAGGACAGCTTTTTTGGGTGTTAATTCTAGAAGGTTTTGTAGATCATCATAGAATCATTCAACTTCAGCTTCTTCAGCATTACTGGTTGGGGCATAGGCTTGGATTACTGTGATATTGAATTGTTTGCCTTGGAAATGAACAGAGGTCATTCTGTTGTTTTTGAGATTGCATGAAAGATTGCATTTTGGACTCCTTAGGCCTGTGCAGAACTGCAAACCTCACCTTCCAATCACCTTTCCCCATGCCCACAGCCCCCATGTCCCTGTGCCTGCCTCTCCATCCCTCTTTGCATGAATACCTCGGCCCTCGCCTTCAGTGGAGCAGGTCTGAGGCTTGGTCTGCCATCTTCTTGCTTCACATACCTTGTGGATAAACCCCCCTTTGCTGCACACCCTGGCATCCCTGTGTTGTGGCTCCCTACGTGGCTGGCAACCAAACCTGGTTCATTCCTGTAACAAGGTGAGACAGGAACTCTTTTTCCCTGAGAACATTTATAAATTACATGCAGGCCAACTCTGCTCTTGGCTGGGTCCACAGGCTTGGTCCTGGGAGCAGGAGGCCAGAGAGGATGTGGATCTGCACAAACGGCCCTGGGAGAGGCAGGGGCCAGTGACTCCACACCTTCCATGACCTCGGACACTCTCAGGTTGGTTCTGAATCCTGAGCAACAGAGGTCTGTTTCATAGAATCTAAGCAAAGTGGAGAAAAACTTTGCTTTTTAACAGCTGCCTCCACCCTTGGAGCCTGCACATTGGGTAGTTGTTGCTTCTCTTCCATCACAGTCTAAGCAGTAGTGCTTGCCTGGCCTTTGTAGGACTGGTGATCAGTCTGTGGACTGTGCCAGGAGGTGTGGTTGTTGGTTCATGCCTAAACAGAAGCTCTTGGGGAAGCAGGTGAGAACTGATGGAAGTTGGTAAATAGGCCAGCTTCATGACTTGCAGGTGAGGGAGGGAACAGAGCTGGGGGAGTTTCTGTGTTCACTGCAGGGTGGGGGAGTGGGGTGTGCATGCAGCACCCTCCGGGTGGGAAGTGTGCCCCGGCCCATGGGCAGGGTTGGCAGAGCCCCCACCGGCTGCTGGTCTACTCCTGCACTGAAGAAGTTTCTGCATCTCTTACTTAGCTCTGTGCAGACAGACCCTGGGCCCTGAGCATCTGTACCTTACTTCCAGAGAGGTTCCATGTTGCCATAGAAACTAATTGGTAGCTTAGTTAAATGGCACAGATTTACACTGCAAAATAGCAAAGAGCTTTCTAATAAGGACTCTGAGGAGCTGAAACCTTCCCTTCAGGCAAAGAGACTGACGGGAAAAGCTCCCTTTCTGAATTCCCAGCCTGTGACTAGGCGGCAGTCTAGTGACTTGACTCCACCAAGCCGGTGAAGTCTCCAGGGCTTCATGCATCACCAAGTGCAGACAAACAGAGGAGAGTCTGGGTTATGAAAGAGGAAGTCAGGTGTTCTAAAGCAGTGATCCAGACCCATCTGTGTCTCATGCACACATAGGTGTTAGATAAATTCTTGTTTAAAAAAACCACGTGGTAAAGAAACCGTTCAATTGCTTGAAGGTGCTTGGGTATTTACGGCAATTTAACCAGTGTATGTCTGCATGCGGCTTCAACACCTCACCCTCCACTTATTTGACACCTTGACTTCACTTGGCACTTTAAGAATAGTTACCATTGCAACAAAAAGAATAAAATACTTAGGAGTATATCTACCTAAAGAAACAAAAGACCTATACATAGAAAACTATAAAACACTGATGAAAGAAGTCAAAGAGGACACAAATAGATGGAGAAATATACCATGTTCATGGATTGGAAGAATCAATATTGTGAAAATGAGTATACTACCCAAAGCAATCTATAGATTCAATGCAATCCCTATCAAGCTACCAACGGTATTCTTCACAGAACTAGAACAAATAATTTCACAATTTGTATGGAAATACAAAAAACCTCGAATAGCCAAAGCAATCTTGAGAAAGAAGAATGGAACTGGAGGAATCAACCTGCCTGACTTCAGACTCTACTACAAAGCCACAGTCATCAAGACAGTATGGTACTGGCACAAAGACAGAAATATAGATCAATGGAACAGAATAGAAAGCCCAGAGATAAATCCACGAACCTATGGACACCTTATCTTTGACAAAGGAGGCAAGGATATACAATGGAAAAAAGACAACCTCTTTAACAAGTGGTGCTGGGAAAACTGGTCAACCACTTGTAAAAGAATGAAACTAGAACACTTTCTAACACCATACACAAAAATAAACTCAAAATGGATTAAAGATCTAAATGTAAGACCAGAAACTATAAAACTCCTAGAGGAGAACATAGGCAAAACACTCTCCGACATAAATCACAGCAAGATCCTCTATGAACCTATTGGAAATAAAAGCAAAAATAAACAAATGGACCTAATTAAACTTAAAAGCTTTTGCACAACAAAGGAAACTATAAGCAAGGTGAAAAGACAGCCTTCAGATTGGGAGAAAATAATAGCAAATGAAGCAACAGACAAAGGATTAATCTCAAAAATATACAAGCAACTCCTGCAGCTCAATTCCAGAAAAATAAATGACCCAATCAAAAAATGGGCCAGAGAACTAAACAGACATTTCTCCAAAGAAGACATACAGATGGCTAACAAACACATGAAAAGATGCTCAACATCACTCATTATCAGAGAAATGCAAATCAAAACCACAATGAGGTACCATTACACGCCAGTCAGGATGGCTGCTATCCAAAAGTCTACAAGCAATAAATGCTGGAGAGGGTGTGGAGAAAAGGGAACCCTCTTACACTGCTGGTGGGAATGCAAACTAGTACAGCCACTATGGAGAACAGTGGGGAGATTCCTTAAAAAACTGGAAATAGAACTGCCATATGACCCAGCAATCCCACTCCTGGGCATACACACCGAGGAAACCAGATCTGAAAGAGATACATGTACCCCAATGTCCATCGCAGCACTGTTTATAATAACCAGGACATGGAAGCAACCTAGATGCCCATCAGCAGATGAATGGATAAGGAAGCTGTGGTACATATACACTATGGAATATTACTCAGCCATTAAAAAGAATTCATTTGAATCAGTTCTAATGAGATGATGAAACTGGAGCCCATTATACAGAATGAAGTAAGCCAGAAAGATAAAGGCCAATACAGTATACTAATGCATATATATATAGAATTTTAAAAGATGGTAACGATAGCCCTATATGCAGGACAGAAAAAGAGACACAGATGTACAGAACAGACTTTTAGACTCTGTGGGAGAAGGCAAGGGTGGAGTGTTCAGAGAGAACAGCATTGAAACAAGTATACTATCAAGGGTGAAACAGATCACCAGCCCAGGTTGGATGTATGAGACAAGTGCTCAGGGCTGGTGCACTGGGAAGACCCAGAGGGATGGGATGGGGAGGGAGGTGGGAGGGGGGATTGGGATGGGGAACACATGTAAATCCATGGCTGATTCATGTCAATGTATGGCAAAAACCACTACAATACTGTATAGTAATTAGCCTCCAACTAATAAAAATAAATGGAAAAAAAAGGAGTAGTTATCTTACTTCAGCTCTAAGCTTTAGTACTGCAAACTGGTTAAATCTGAACGAATGGAGTTTCACTCTACATGGTAGAGTTTACTGCACCACTAGAGTTTCAGGCAGGATAAAGGGGATCATGCGGCCTTAGAAGCTATCCAGGGTGGATAACTTCAGATTTCATTTTAATTATCCATTTGAGAGGGCTTCCCTTGTGGTTCAGTGGTAAAGAATACACCTGCCAGTACAGGAGATACAGGTTTGACCCCTGGGTTGGGAAGATCCCCTGGATAAAGGAATGGCAACCCACTCCAGTATTCTTGCCTGGAGAACCCCATGGACAGAAGAACCCGGGAGGGCTACAGTCCATGGGGTCGCAAAGAGCCAGACGCAACTGAGCACGCATGCACACATCCATTTGAGAAATCATAAAGCAGCAGCCCACTTTAATACACAGGAGAATGGAAATCAGGAAGTTGCAGCAATAGAATCTGGAGGCGCTGTGATCTTATAGGGCTCTGTGGTCTGAAAACCAGCCCTCCAGACCTGCCTCCCGACTTTTCCTATGAGAGCTGTCTCTGGGCTTAACACAAGCTATCCTTGCTCTGGACAAGCTGCTGACATTGATCTCTGCAACTGCCCCCTCCCCCGCATCCCCTGCAAATGAAAAACTGCTTTAGTGACTTCAGGCAGCTTGGAAGCCAGCAACGTGGTGACCATGGCACTGCACTCACACTTCTCTGAAACCTCTCCTGACATCTGGGCTGTAGCACCAGCTCTCAGATGATCTAGGTCAGCAGTCCCCAACCTTTTTGGCATCAAGGACCGATTTTGTAGACGACAATTTTTTTTTTAAATTTTCTTTTGGCTGTCCTGAGTCTTCATTGCTGTGGGTGGGCTTTCCCTAGTTACTGCAAGAGGGGGCTACTCTTCACACTTCTGTGGCTTCTCTTGAAGAGCATGGGCTCTAGGCCCACGGGCTTTGTTTCTCTGGCATGTATGGAATCTTCCCAGACCAGGGTGAAACCCGTGTCCCCTGCATTGGCAGGCAGATTTCTATCTACTGTGCCACCAGGGAAGTCCCATGGAGGACACTCTTTCCATGGACTGGGGTAGGGAGGTGGTTTGGGGATGATTCAAACATTTATTGTGCAATTTATTCCTATTGTTATTACATCGGCTCCACTTCAGATCATCAGGCATCAGATGCTGGACGTTGGGGGCCTCTGGGCTAGATCAATATGTTGCCTTTAATCCCCTTCTGGCCTGTTTCCTACAAGTGTTGTTTTCCTACTTTTTTTTTTTTTTTTTTAAGGTATAATTGTCCTACTTTAGCTTCAGGTGTACAAGATTTGATATTTGTATACATTGCAGAATGACCACAGTAAGTCTTGTTAATGTCACCGTGCATGGTTAGAACATTTTTTCCCTGTGATGAGAACTTTTAAGATCAACTTGGTCAGCAACTCTCAAATAGAAAAACAGTATTAACTATAGTCGCCATGCTGCACTTTCCATCCTCATGACTTATTTTTAAATATTTTCTAAAATTTTATTTTGGAGTATAGTTGGGGCTTCCCAGGTGGTGCTAGTGGTAAAGAACCCACCTGCCAATGCAGGAGACATAAGAGATGCGGGTTTGATCCCTGGGTCGGGAAGATCCCTTGAAGGAGGACATGGCAACCCACTCCAGTATTCTTGCCTAGAGAATCCCATGGACAGAGGAGCCTGGTGGGTTACAATCCATGGGGTCACAGAGAGCTGTCCATCCACTGATGGACACAACTGAACCAACTTGGCACACGTAGGTTGCTTTACAGTGTTGTTTCTGCTGTATCAACACAGTGAATCAGCTGTGTGTATACAAATATCCCCTCCCTCTGAAGCCTCCCTCCCCTGCCCGCCCCCCCCCCCACCCCCGCCCACTGACTTATAAACTCCAAGTTTACACTGTTTGATCCCTTTCAACTGTTTCTCTCACACCTGCACCCCAACTTGGACAGTCTAAGATTACACATATGAGATGGTTTGGTATTTGTTTTCTCTCTGACTTATCTCACTTAGCAAGATGCCCTTGGGAGTCCATGCATGCTGCCCCACATGGGAAGATCTACTTATTATGGCTGAACTGTATTTCACTGTTTATATACACTGTCTTCATCCACTGATGGACAGATAGGTTGTTTCCAGGTCTTGACTATTGTGAATAATGTGGTGGTGAAGATGGGGGTGTCAATAACTTTTCTCCTCGTGTTCCTTGTGGGACATGATGGTAATAAGAACTACTACTAATGGTAGAACTACTACTAACGGTGCTGGTGTCAGCTTTTCTGTTATTTCATGTAGTTAGAAACTAAATCTAAACAAATCTCATCTGTTCAGAGTATTCATAATGACTTATTGGAGAAGACAAGGAGGGACAACAGTGGTCACCATGTTAGACTGCAGGGGTGATGGAGTCAGCAGTGCAGGGGGGGGACAGAGCTTTGGCGTGGAGAGGGAGGGTTGGAGGGAAGAGCACTTTACTGTGAGAAGCCCGACACACTCGGGCCCAGTGGTCAAGGGCAGCAGCAGTGGTCATAAATCCTGTTGACAGCAGGTACCTTTGACAGGACAGGGGGACATGGTGCTCTTACTCCCCCAAACCATAACCCGTCTAATAACGAGGAACAGCAGACAATGCTGATGGAGGGTGTTCTACAATGTTCTTGACCATCCTCTTCAACACTTTCAAGATCTTCCTAAACAAGGGAAGTCGAGAGTAACCTCACAGCCAAGCAAAGCCTAAGGAGACTTGACAACTGGTGGTTCGTGGGACCCTGAAGCAGAAAAGCCCAGGAGGCCCAGATTTTCCCTCTGGGATAACTTGGGTTCTTCAGAAGGTACAGAATCTGGTATTTAATGTCTAGTTTTAAAAATTGCTTGAAACAGTGGTAATCAAACATCTGCCTGACAAGTTTTCCAGTGCATATCCATGACTGTTAAAAGTTTTGTCATTGTTCAGTCCCTCAGCAGTGTCCGACTCTTTGTGACCCCGTGGACTGCTACACACCACACCTCCCTGTCCTTCACCATCTCCCGGAGTTTGCTCAAAATCATGTCCATTGAGCTGGTGATGCCATCCAACCATCTCCTCCTGCCCTCAATCTGTCCCAGAATCAGGGTCTTTTCCAGTGAGTCGGCTAGTAGAATCTTTTAGAAGAGAGGTGCTCACCCTGAGAGGTTGATAATGATTTCTCACGTTGATGTCACTTGAGCCAGGCCAGCCACAGTGCCACAGAAAGGCAGCGGGTGGGTGTGGGTGGTGGGTTAGCAGTGAGGCAGAGAAGGCAGGGGCCAGGTGCTGGAGAGCCTGTCACGCAGTGCTGTCATTCTGACAACACAGAACCACTGGTCTTGTGAACAGGGTGAGGATGTGGTTGGTGATGACTGGGGTTGGGGTTTAAAGTTACGCTGATGGAGGGGAGTCCAGATTGAAAGAGTGGAAGCAGGCAAGTGCTTGGGAAAACAGGTTTCAGGTTTGGAATTTAGGGGCCCTAGAGCAGCAGGATGCTTGGTTTACAGACTATGGGAGTTACAGGGCATCAGCGTGTTCAGAATGGCAAGGTGGCGATCAAAGATGGTGCTTAGAACTATGCCTGGAAGTAGGTGATTGGAGCCATAATAAATACCAACACAGAGGCCTGCTGAGATTCATCACATGGAGGATCATTCTCTCGAAAGTGGGGAGTGGAGGCGAGAGCAGGCAGCATTCAAGCTATGCCTCCAAATATGGGACCATGTGAGCGGGCAGAGAAGGGACAGCATTACAGGAACACAGGAGGGAAGATGACCAGCGTGCGTGAGGGTGGGACCCGGGGTACCTGCTGGAGTGATGGGGGTGAGTGTGGCCGCAGAGCTGTCGAAATCCTGATTGAGGTTGGACCAGAGGCCTAGGTTTGAGCTTTAACTTACTAGGAAATTGGGAACCAACTTTCAATAAAAAATAACTTTTTTTTTAAATGCAGGGAGTACCCAAAGCTCTACAAGGATGGAAACCCCAGTGAGGACTGCCTGGGAGGTGTTGTGAGAGGAAGGGGTGAGGAAACCAGCATTGCGTCCAACAAAAATGCAAGGTGAGCCACCCCAGAGATTTAGTTTCCTAGTAATGACATTCAAAAAGTAAAAAGTTTGTGAGGTTAATAACTTTATATAACGCAATACATCCAGGGTATTAGCACTTCCGCACATGGCACCTGCCACATCTCTGGCGCTCAGTGGCTGCCGTCCAGAGGTCTGGCACAGGCTGACAACCCAACAGTCAGTGGAGAGCGAGTGGGCTCCACCTTCAGCAGCGATGATTAGAAGACGGGTGTATGATCCCAAGGCGTCAAGCTTGGGATACTGTAGTGTGGCACAATGCCACAAACAAAAATAAGGACCACACGAGTCTGCACCTGTGGTGCAAGAAAAGACAGTGTTGCTCTTGTGGAAAGGATGATTTTTATTTTCACCCTAAATGGTTATCACATTATTATTTAAACACATTTGAAAAATCCTGAAGTAATGTAAACTGAAGGCACAGAACAAATCAACACATTTAACTGAAGCTTGAGATGAGAGAATTCGAGTACTTTTTTTCAGCAACAATAAATTATGAACAAGTTTCCATCACCAAACATCATTCTGACCGAAAGCTCTAGTCTTTCATAATAAAACCAAATTAGCTTAAGCTGATTTCAAGATTTCCATGGTAAAAATAATATTGGAAAAAAGTCGCCTTTCAAAATACTCATCTGACCTCTGGGTCCACTGTAAGCCTTTTATTTATAATAGAGTGGAGGTCAGGATGTTTGCTGATGGACTGCCACTCCCCAAGGATGACACATTCTTATAAAATGTTTTAAAAAAGAGCAAAGTGGGCTACAAAATTCTGTTTGGGGAGCGGGGGGAGGGGGGAGACTGGACGACCTTGTTCTATGTCAATTAGAGTAACAAAACAAAGTAACAAGTAGCAATACCAGACTGCTTCAGAAGCCAGTCACCATAGAATAGTAACACACTGCAAGGGGCATTCCACTCTTTCTTGGTTAACTATTGACCTTAGAGTGTCCTAACAGTCATTGTTGCCATTTCTTATTTAGTAAAGAGATATGTTTAAAAAAACAATGAAAAAACTAACTGGAATAATCTGTGACATGCTACAGAAATGATGCAATGGCTAGGTTTTAAAGTAACATGGTCATGCTTCATAATATACTGTAGTGTTCTGAAATACATTCTCTGATCATTAACACCGTTTATTACAGAGGGCACTTGTAAATTAGCTCAGATTCTGAACTAGGTTTATAAATGAAACTTTTCAAGTATGCATAATACCCATAAGGTAGAGACTTTCCTCTTATTCACTTCATGTGTTCTTCCAGTGGACAACTGTGATGATTAAAGGATAAACAAAATGGGCTGGTCAGTTTTCAAAAACATGTCAAAAAACATGAGACAGTCTAGTGACCAAGGACTGATTGAAAAGTTTTTTTAAAATCTGGAGTAAGTGGTTTCAGACATTAATATCTTTCAGACTTTTTTCTGAAACAACTAAGTGTATAAGTAAAGCAATAATGGGGGGAAATAAGGGCTTCTAAAACGCTCAAGAGAATAAATAAAAAAAGGCCTATCTTCTACTCAGCTGTGAGATGTATTTGTATGTGATATGTATGTCATATGATATGAAATGATAGTGTGCATTTAATAGCAATATGCCTTTATTTTTATCATCTAATTGCATAAATCACAAAAACATTCCCAGCCAAGTTTGCTGATAGAAGTATAATACAAACTCTAGAAAATGATTTTTAGCAAAAACTGCTTCAAAATTTTCCTACATAACAAAACATTCCTTTGGAAATGATTCTTTTAGATTGTCAAGTAAATGCAGCTTTTACCATCTCTAGCACTAAACTATAATTACCTCCCAAATTCTTTTTTCACTGGGTAATATTATCTTTTATTCTGCAGTATTCTAATAATGGTACATTATTTTTAAAAAATGCCTTTAGTGGTCTCAGACTTATGTCTTCATCTATGAGTACTGAGATGAAAGTAGATACAAAATAAGCCAGAAAAATCGCCTTTTAAGCAGTATGGTTTGAAATGTTGGCACGGATGAAAATGGGGAGAGGCTTCCACATTGAGCAGGCAGCCACTCACAGCACTGGCCACCCAAGTGATGGCCCACTCAGCCCGTCTTGGGCACATGGAACTCGTTTTATGACTCAGTTACTGAAAACAGCTACTGGGAGCCGCCTGATGCAGCCGGCTGGCTCACAGTTTGGGCAGACTTCATTCTTTATCACAGCTCACATTCTGACAACTGAGAACCTGGATTCTGAAAATGTGACCCCACGAGGGTTAGGGGAAGACGGGTTCTGAGCTGGGAGAAATGTGGCAACCTGGCGGGGAGGAGGCATTTAAATATTAACAACAAAAGGACAAGCCTAGTGGGTTTGGCCCTGCGTGTCCCAGCTGTGTCAGCAGGCCCTAACAGAAACTTAACAAAACCAAAGGGGCTTCTTTCCAAGACCTAAAAAAAGGGAAGCTGTTTGACTTAACACCAAATTCAAAATCTACACCAGGCTGCCAGGCCAACAGATGACGGTCAGCGTGACTTTGTTTCTCTGTTCCTTCAGCATGGGGACCAGCGCTGAGTGGCTCATGCCCACGGTCGACAGGCCGTTCACAGCCACGATCATGTCTCCACATCTGGACAACGACAGACAGAAAGAGTCACTGTTTTCACGGTATCAGAAATGTTGTCCTGAGATTTGTTCAGCACACTTACCCATTAACTGTCAATGATCAGGCTATATGACTTTCTTTGAGAAATATCTGGGTGATTTTCAAGCCCATGTTGGCTTTCCCATGTCAACCAGGGACACCCCCGTGCCAGCCTCTCCTGCAACTGGTGGCTGATTTCAAAGGCAAGCAGAGTAATTTTCACAGAAGCTTAAGCAATGTATAGTTAAGAGAATAAATCTGCTGCCTGCTTTAAAAATACATGATACATTTGGAGGGGGCTGCTGTTTTCATTGTTGATTTTTTACAGCCCATTCATTCGAGGCTTCAATTAAATGAGACCCACACCTGTTTCAGCCAAGGCTGCTCACTGTCCTTCAGCTGAATTATCACAAATGGATGGTGAATCTGAAGACCTTTCTATCTTTTATAATTTTTAGTCTTTTTTTTGAATATGAATATGCTACTTTCTTGTGATCTAGTTCAACTTCTTTTAGGAAGTGGAAGTTAATTAGTTTATAATTTACACGAGACCCAGACTGGTTGAACACTTGGCTGAGAGAATGGTTATTTCATCCCCGCCTCCCACTCTTTTCTCCTGAAGTGACTTTTTCATCTCTACCAGGTGACAGTGGGATCTGGAGCACACTGACCCTGATGGATTTTCCTCAGATTCTTGAGCTGTTGCTCTGTGTTTGCAAAATGTAAACTCCCCGATTTGTGCAGCACTCTGACTAGGATGTCAACATCCACTTTTTAAGAACCGTTCCTTGCATGCAAAACTAGGTCCTAAGAACTTACAGTCACCCGTCTCCTCTGTCTGTATAATCTCCTGATGGAATGCCTCTTTCTTCTCATGGTGCCTGAGCTATGAGAAAGGCAGCACGGAGGCTGAGAGGGTACTTTTTGCCCAGTGGTGACAACAGCAGGGGCTGAACGGCCAAGACTTCTAGATTAATTGCTGTCAACGACTTCCAGCTATTTTGACTATGGGCAGCTTTTTAACCTGAATCCTCAGTGTCTTGCTTATAAAATGGGAACACCAGCAGCACTTACCTCACAGGCTGCTAGGAAGGTGCAGTAACCCAGAGCCAGCACCTAGCACCACTCCTGGCACACACATCACCCATCAATACTGATGAAACCTTTACTAGGAATGCAAGGCCCCATGCTGGCTGCCAGGGATCTAACACAAAACGCAACAAAATCCCTCTCACGTGGACTTGCATGAATTGAGCGTTAGGTTGACATAAGTGCTCTAGAAAAAAAGTCACCTAATGACAGGACTGGACTCAGGTGCTCAGGGCAAGCTTCAGGTTACAATGTGTCCACATGACTCTGCATTACTGTTTATCTCACAACAGGCACTGACCTGTGGTACCAAGATGCTTCAGTCTAGATCAGGCCTGGCAGATCTGTCTCTGTAAAGGGCCAGATGGTAGGTTACCATCCCGGGCTCTGCGAGTCACTGGTCTCAGGACTGGCCACTTGGCTCTGCCATCACATCTCAGAAGCAGCCCGGGGAGACAGGTAAACGAGGGAGTGTGGGTATGTTCCAATAAAACTTTATTTACAAGGACGGACAACAGGCTGGACTTGAGAGTTGACCTTGGTCTAGACCGTGTCCATCATAGCAAATGCAAAGCACATCATTAAACACAACAAGACTCACTTTAATCTTCCGTCGTAATAAGCAGGGGTCCCCAGGACGATGGTTTTGATGAAGAAAGGCTGATTGGTGTGGTTCTCTTCGTATCCACCGACGATACTAAAGCCCCAGCTTCCTAAGTAGCTTCTTCGTAAGACGATGTCATGGCAGCTGTGAAGGGCACTGTCAGCACACAGACCAAGAAAAATTAGGGTGAGGCTTTTTACAGCCTGTGAGGCTTTCACAGTCTGTTCATCTTCGTTGTGATTCTACACTGTGGTCCGTGCGTCCATTACAATGGGGAGCAGCATACAACATGCTAGAGCAGGGCTGCTCATGTGCTCTGGTTTCTTAGCTAAATGAGAGGCATTTAACAGAACACTGACAGAAGTGACTTTGCAGAAAGGAACGCTTGTGGTGTTACTACATCTCTGGTCATTAATGTGTTAAAAAGGCTTCCAGTAGAGAGGAGTCCCAGGCATTGGCCTGATGTTTTAGGACAGTACAGGTTATTTTTGTTATTCTGAATCTTCTGCAGGAGATAAAACACCACAAATAAGCAGGTGTGTGTACACGCCAGCACACACAGTGGAAGGGCCCCCGCCCCCGCCCCCGCCCCACGAGGGAAAGCAGAGCTGTTGCCCCACATGACAGCCCTTCTGACCCACAGTCACTGAACATTGGTTTGCACACAGTAGAGACCTCTGAGTCCACAGAATAGTGGCTGTTTAGTGACAGGTATTCTTTTGACCTATACTAAACTTGGGCTTCCCTGGTGGCTCAGAGGTTAAAGCATCTGCCTCCAATGCGGAGACCCGGGTTTGATCCCTGGGTTGGGAAGATCCCCTGGAGAAGGAAATGGTAACCCACTCCAGTACTCTTGCCTGGAGAATCCCATGGACAGAGGAGCCTGGTAGGCTACAGTCCACAGGGTCCCAAAGGTTTGGATACGACTGAGCAACTTCATTTTCACTTTTCAAACTAGGTTTTAGTATCTTGTGTTTCTTCTTTTATATTGGAGTGTAGTTGATTTAGCTTCCCGGGTGGCTCAGCAGTAAAGAATCTGCCTGCCAGTCCAGGAGACATGAGTTCAGTTGCTGGGCTGGGAAGATCCCCTGGAGGAGGAAATGGCAATCCACTCCAGTATTCCTGCTTGGAGAATCCCACGGGCAGAGGAGCCTGGCAGGCTCCATGGGATCGAAAAGAGACAGACACAGCTTAGTGACCAAACAACACCACAGTTGACTTATAACGTTGTTTTAGGTATACAGCTAAGAGATTCAGTTATATATATATCCATTCTGTTTCAGGCTGTTTTCCCATATAGATTATTATAGAATATTGAGTACAGTTCCTTGTGCTATACAGTAGATCTTTATTGATTATCTGTTTTGTATAGAGTGATGTGTATATGTTAATCCCAAACTCCTAATTTATCCCTTGTTGCTATGTTTCCCTTTTGGTAACTCTAAGTTTATTTTTGAATGTCTGTGGGTCTATTTCTGTCTTGTAAATAAGCTCATTTGTATCATTTTCTTTTTAGATTCCACATATAAGTGACATTATGTGATATTTCTCTTAGTCTGACTTCACTCAGTATGATAATCTCTAGGTCTATCCATGTTGCAGCAAATGGCATTTGAGTAATATTCCACTGTGTTGTGTACCACATCTTCATTATCCATTCCTCTATCAGTGGATATTTAAGTTGCTTCCATGTCTTGGCTATCACAAGAAGTGCTGCTGTCAACACAGGGGTGCGTTTATCTTTCTGAATTATAACTTTGTTTGGATATATCCCCCCAGTGGGATTGCTGGATCACATGGTAGCTGTTTTTAATTTCTTGGGGAACCTCCATACTGTTCTCCATTGGGGTTGCACCAGTTAATATTCCCACCAACAGTGTAGGAACTTCCCTTCTCTCCACACACTCTCCAGCATTTATTAGTAGACTGTTTGATGTTGGTCATTCTGACTGTGAGGTGGTACCTCACTGTATCTTTATCTGCATTTCTCTAATAATTTGTGATGTTGAACATCTTTTCATGTACCTATTGGCCATCTGTATTTCTTCTTTGGAGAAATGTCTATTTAGATCTTCTGCCCATTTTTTGATTGGGTTGTTTTTTGCTGCTGTTGTTTCAGTGTATAAGTTGCTTATATCAATATATTTTGGAAATTAAACCTTTGTTGGTCACATGTCTGCAAATATTTTCTCCCATTCTGTAGGTTGTCTTGTTTATGGCTTCCTTCGCTATGCAAAAGCTTGTAAATTTGGTTAGGTCCCACTTATTTTTGTTTTTATTCCTATTGCCTTGGGAGACTGACCTAAGAAAACATTGGTATGACTTATGTCAAAGTGTGTTTTGCTTATGTTCTCTTCTGAGTTTTATGGGGTCCTGTTTTAAGTCTCCAAGCCATTCTGAGTTTGTTCTGTGTATGGCGAGTGGATGTGTTCTAACTTCACTGATTTATATGCAGCTGTACAACTTTCCCAACAATACATGCTGAAGAGACTTTTCCTCATTGTATATTCTTGCCTCCTTTGTTGGAGGTTAATTGATGGTAGGTGTGTAGGTTTATTTCTGGGCTCATTCTGTTCCATTGATCCATGTCTGTTTTTGTACCACTACCATGTTGTTTCAAGTACTGTAGCTCTGTAGTACTGTCTGATGTCTGAAAGATTATGCCTCCTGCTTTGCTATTTTTCTTCAGTATTGCTTTAGCAATTCTGGTATTTTATGGTTCTATATGAATTTTAGGGTTATTTGTTCTAATCCTATGAAGAATGTCATGGGTAATTTGATAGGGATAGCATTAAATTCTGTGGATTGCCTGGGTATATGGCCACTCAAACACATTATTGACCAGAGACGTATTAATGTATCTTTTGTTACGCAAAAGTATATTGACCAGAGACATTTCAATGTTCACTTACATAACAAATTGCCATCCACAGGTGGTGGTGGTGGCAGTGGTGTTCAGTTGCCCAGCTGTGTCCGACTCTTTGAGACCCCATGGACTGCAGCACGCCAGGCCTCCCTGATCCTCACCATCTCCTAGTTTGCCCAAGTTCATGTTCATTGCCTCGGTGATGCCGTCCAGCCATCTCATCCTCTGACAACACCCTCTTTTCCTTCTGTCCTCAGTCTTTCCTAGCATCAAGGACTTTTCTTGGAATTCCCTTGCTTTCTCTATGATCCAGTGAATTTGGCAATTTGTCTGGTTTTGGCATCAGAGTGATGGTGACTTCACAGAACGTCTTTGGGAGCATTCCTTCCTCTTCAGTGTTTTGGAAGAGTTTGAGAAGGTTTGGTTTAAATTCTTTGTATATTTGGTGTGAAGCCATCTGGTCCTGGACTTTTGTTTGTAGGGAGTGGATGGGAGGAGAACTTGAGGGAGAATAGATACATGCATATGTATGGCTGAGTAACTTTGTTGTGCACCTGAAGCTATCACAACATTCTTAATCAGCTATACACCAATATAAAGTAAAAAGTCTAAGATAGTATAAATACAGATTCTATTTCACTTCTAGTAATCTAAAATTATCTATTTCTTCTTGATTCAATTTTGGTGGGCTGTATGTTTCTAGAAACTTATCTGTTTCTTCTAGATTGTCAAATTAGTTGGCACTGAATTGTTCATAGTTTTCTCTCATTTTTTTTGTATTTCTGTGGCATTGGTTGTTATGTCTCCTTTTACATTTCTTATTTTGCTTATTTGGGTTCTCTCTCTCTTTTCTTCCTGGTGAGCCTGGCCAGAGATTTGTCAATCTTTTTTATCCATTCAAAGAACCAGTTCTTGGTGTTTATTTTTTCCTATTTTTTTAAATTTCTATTTTATTTCCTCTCTGATCTTTTATTTTCCTCCTTCTGCTAACTTTAGGTTTTGTTTGTTCTTTTTCTAATCTTTTCAAGTGGTAGGTTAAGTTGTTTATTTCAGATTTTTCTTGTTTTTTTGAGGAAGGTCTATATTGCTTTGAACTTCCCTATAATTTTGCTGCACTCCCACAAATTTTGTATGCTTTCACTATCATCTGTCAAGGTATTTTTTAAAATTTCCTCTTTGATTTCCTTGTTGACCCATTGATTTTTTTAGTAGCATGTTGTTTAGTTTCCATGTAATTGATTTTTCTTCCTTTTCTGTGGTTAATTTCTAGTTTTGTGCCATTGTGATCAGAAAAGATGCTT
The DNA here is from genome assembly GCF_019320065.1 of Cervus canadensis. Lineage (NCBI taxonomy): Eukaryota > Metazoa > Chordata > Mammalia > Artiodactyla > Cervidae > Cervus > Cervus canadensis. The sequence continues at coordinate 80,101,440 of NC_057394.1, read as the reverse complement.
GATATAATTTCTGTACTCTTAAATTTCTTGAGGCTTATTTTGTACCCTTGTATGTGGTTAATTCCTAGAGAATGTGCCACGTGCATATGAAAAGAAAGTGCATTGTGGGTTTTTTAAAAATGTAATATCCTGAAAATATAAATTAAGCCTAACTGCTTTGTTGTATCATTTAGGATCTCTGTTGCTTTACTGATTTTCTGTCTAGAAGATCTGTCCATTGATGTGACTAGGGTGTCAAAGTCTCCTACTATTATTGTATACCCATCAGTTTCTCCCTTTATGTCTGCTAGTATTTGTTTTCTGTATTTGGGTGCTCCTATATTAGATGCATATATGTTGATGAGTATAAAATCCTATTCTTGTATTGATCCTTTTATCATTATATACTGTCTGTCTTTATCTTTATAGCCTTTTAAGTCTATTTTGTCTGAGTACTACAGCCCCCACTTTTTTGTAATTTGTTGCATGAAATGTTTTTCCACCCCCTCACTTTTAATCCATCCCTCACTTTTAATCCATGTGTCCTCTGCCCTAAAGTGGGTCTCTTACAGGCAGCATATCACAGGCTCTTGTTTTTTTTAATCCAGCTGCCACTCTGTTTTTTGACTAGAGCATTTAATCCACTGATGTTAAAGGTAATTTACTAAGATATGTATTTTGTTAAATTGCTCACTCATGTCTGACTCTTTGCTACGCCATGGACTGCAACACCCCAGGTTTCCTGCCCTTCACTATCTCCCAGAATTTGCTCAAACTCATGTCCATTGAATCAGTGATGCCATCTAACCATCTTATCCTCTGTTGCCCCCTTCTCCTCCTGCCTTCACTCTTTCCCAGCATCAGGGCCTTTTCCAATGAGTTGGCTCTCACTGGAAATTTTACAGTTTGTTGTGATCCACACAAAGGCTTTAGTGTAGTCAATGAAGCAGAAGTAGATGGTTTTCTGGAATTCCCTTGCTTTTTCCATAATCCAACAAATGATGGCAATTTGATCTGTAGTTCCTCTGCCTTTTCTAAATCCAGCTTGTACATCTGGAAGTTCTCAGTTCACATACTGTTGAAGCCTAGCTTGAAGGATTTTGAGCATTACTTTTCTAGCATGTGAAATGAGTACAATTGTGTGGTAGTTTGAACATTCTTTGGGACTGGAATGAAAATTGACCTTTTCCAGTCCTGTGGTCACTGCTGAGTTTTCCAAATTTGTTGGCATATTAAATACAGAACTTTAGCAGCATCATCTTTTAGGATTTGAAATAGCTCAGCTAGAATTCCATCACCTCACTAGCTTTGCTCTTAGTAATGCTTACTAAGGTCCACTTGACTTCATACTTCAGGATGTCTGGTGAGTGATCACACCATCATGGTTATCTGGGGTCATTATGATCTTTTTTTGTACAGTTCTTCTATGTATTCTTGCCACCTCTTCTTAATATTTTCTGCTTCTGTTAGGTCCATACAGTTTCTGTCCTTTATTGTGCCCATCTTTGGGCAAAATATTCCCTTGATAGTTCCAATTTTCCTGAAGAGATATCTAGTCTTTCCCTTTCTATTGTTTTTCTCTATTTCTTTGCAAAGTTCACTTAAGAAGACTTTTTTTTTTTTTTAAATCTCTTGTTATTCTCTGGAACTCTGCATTCAGATGGGTATATCTTCCCTTTTCTCTTTTGCCTTTCACTTCTCTTCTTTTCTCAGCTATCTGTAAGGCCTCTTCAAACAATCATTTTACATTTTTGCATTTCTTTTTCTTGGAAATGGTTTTGATCACTGCCTCCTATACAATGTTATGAACCTCTGTCCATAGTTCTTCTGGCACTCTATCAGATCTAATCCCTTGAATCTATTTGTCACTTCCACTGTATGATCAAAAGGGATTTGATTTAGGTCATCCCTGAATGGCCTAGTGGTTTTCCCTACTTTCTTCAATTTAAACCTGAATTTGTCAATAAGGAATTTATGATCTGAGCCACAGTAAATTCCTGGTCTTGTTTTTGCTGACTCTATAGAGCTTCTCCATCTTTGGCTGCAAAGAATATAGTCAATCTGATTTCAGTATCGACTATCTGGTGATGTCCATGTGTAAAGTCCATGTAGATGGAAGAGGGTGTTTGCTATGACCAGTGCGTTCTCTTGGCAAAACTCTGTTAGCCTTTGCCCTGCTTCATTTTTTACTCCAAGGCCAAACTTGCCTGTTACTCCAGGCATCCCTTGACTTCCCACTTTTGCATTCCAATCTACTATGATGAAAAGGATATCTTTTTTTTTTTTTTTGGTGTTAGTTCTAGGTCATCATAGAAACGTCCAAGTTCAAGTTCAGCTTTTTTGACATTAGTGGTTAGGGCATAGACTGGGATTACTGTGATACTGAATGGTTTGCCTTGGAAACCAGCAGAGATCATTCTGTCGTTTTTAAGATTGCGCCCAAGTACTGCATTTTGGACTCTTTTGTTGACTATGACGGCTACTCTATTTCTCCTAAGGGATTCTTGTCCACAGTAGTAGACATAATATTTATTGTAGTATATACATATTTATTGTCATTTTAAACTTTGTTTTCCCATTGATTTTATATTTCTTCTTTGTCCCTTGTTTTTTTGTTTTTCCTTTTGTGGTTTGATTTTCTTTTGTATTATACTTACATTCTCTTCTTTCTGGTTTCTGTGAATCTATTTTATATTTTTGATTTGTGGTTATCTTGTTTTTCAAGTATGTTACCCACTTCCTATATCTATTTGCCTTAGACTGGTAGTCATATAAGCTCAAACACATTTTAGAGGGAAAAAAATCTACATTTAATTACTCTCCTCTCCCACATTTTATATGATTTTGATGACGTCTTTTACATCTTCATTTTCATTCTTTTGTTGTTCAGTGTGGTCGTCATCACTTTAATGGAATTATTATTATTTTTTTTAACATATTATGGACTGGGGTGGGGGGTTCCTTTGCAGAAATGTAACACCTGTGCCAGCAATTTGTTATGTTAGTGAATATTGAAATACCTGCATCTGAGTAAACTCAAATCACATCAGCAACTTTTTTTGCACTTATTGAGACTTTGTACATGTCTTACTGTAAAGCATTCTAGTATTTCATTAGAGCATGGCAGGCAGTGTGGCGGGTTCCTCTGTTCAGGGGATCACAACATCTATTACAAAAACATAGTGTCTCACTGTGCTTTCCCCTGGAAGAGCAGATGGTACACTTTATGGTGGCATTTTTTTTTTTAGTCCTATGGGTGGTATTTCCTCTAGAATATGTTCTTTTATCTTCCATGATAGTAAACAAAATGGATCTTTGAGGGGGGTTCTTTTAGAAACCCAAAATTTTGTGATGCATCAGTTTTGAAAGGATCTACCTGCCAATTCAGGAGACATAAGAGGAGTGGGTTTGATCCCTGGGTCAGGAAGATCCCCTGGAGAAGGAGATGGCAACCCACTCCATTAAAGTTGCCTGGAAAATGCCATGGACAGAGTAGCCTTGCAGGCTACAGTCCAGGGGGGCCACAGAAAGTTGGACACAACTGAGCACATTAATTGTATTACTCTCTAAAAACATACGTCTCTGGTCAATGATATGTTAATCTGTGTACTGGCTTATATAAGTGATTTATTTTCCACTTATGATTTTCTCTTTCCTGTAGATTGTTACTTTTTTTTTTTTTCCTATTTAGAGAAGACCTTTCAATCTTTCCTTTCGGATATGTTTTCAGTTCAATTCAGTCACACAGTCATGTCCAACTCTTTGCAACCCCATGGACTGCAGCACGCCAGGCTTCCCTGTCCATCACCAACTCCTGGAGCTTGCTCAAACTCATGTCCATTGAATCGGTGATGCCATCTGACCATTTCATCCTCTGTTGTCCCCCTTCTCCGCCTGCTTTCAATCTTTCCCAGAATCATGGTCTTTTCTAATGAGTCAGTTCTTTGCATCAGGTGGCCAAATTATTAGAGTTTCGGATATGTTTAGTATTGCTGTATTCTTTAGTTTTTACTTGTATGAGAAATTCTCTCCCCGTTCTAAATGATAATCTTCTTGCAGAGAGCATCCTGGGTGGTATATTTTTCTCTTTTCAGGACTTTTGAATTTATCTCGCCACTCCCTTGCCTGCTGCCATTTCTGCAGAGAAGTCAGTTCATAGCCTTGTGGGGGTTCCCTTGTAATCAACTTTTTCTCTTGCTGCCTTTAGGATCCTCTCTTTAACTTCTGTCATTTGTATTATACTACATCTTGGTGTAGGTCTGTTTGGGTTTAGATTGTTTGCAACTCTCTGTGATCCCTGAACCTGAGTATCTGTTTCCTTCTTTAGGTTTGGGATATTTTCAGCCATAATTTCTTCAAATACATTTTGATCTCATTTTCTTTTTTCTTCCCCTACCAGAGTTCCTATTATGAGTAAACCGGCACACTTTATATTACCCCATGGCACTCTTGCTTTCACTTTTTTTTCCCCCCCACTTGGCTCTCTGCCGTCCTGACTGGGTGATTTCCATTATTCTTTCTTCCAGGTCATTTATTCATTCTTCTGCATTATTCATTTTGCTATTCATTGCCTTCAGCTCAGCTTCTGTCTCTGCAAATGAGCTTTCTTATTTTTCTTGGTTTTTCTTTGTATTTCTAGTTCATTTCTACAGTACTCTGCGTTTCTGTCCATAACCTTTCTTAATTCCTTCAATATTTTCATTATCTCCTTTTTAAAATTGGTGTCTATTAGACTGAAGAGGTCTTTCATTGTTTGTTCTTTCAGGGGAATTCTCTCAGCCTTTTAATAGGAAATGGTTCCTCTGCTTTACTTTACTTCTATTTCTCTCACTCTGAGTTTAGGAAAAACTGTGGTCTTGGGGGCCTATTTACGTGAGGGGGCACCCCTGTGTCACTTGTGAGGGTTTAATATATTTGGTGCGAGGGCTGTCTTTAGCATGGATGCCTGCCGCCTCTCCTCAGTGTGTGCCGGTTGTGTCCCTTTGATGGGGGTGTGCAGATGCAGTGGCTGACCTGCTTCTGGAGTTTCTGGTGGCAGTGGTGGCACCCCCAGAGCACACGGTGGGCATGGAGGCAGCTCAAGACCACTCCTGGAGTCCCAGGGGGCAGCAATGGTGGTTTGTGAGTTTCTGGCATCTGGGCAGGTGGTGGCAGCAGTGGTTCACATGATGGTGTCCTGCGACCATGCCTGGAGTCTGAGAGGGAGACGGCAGCAGCTGTGACCCTCCTGGTGTCTGGGGGGGCGGCAGCAGTGGCTCATGATGGCTCCTGGATCCTGTGCAGGCTGTGTCCTGCCCTCTGCGAGTGTGCATATGGGGAAAACAGTGGGTCCTGCCCCTCGCCTTGGACATCCCCAGACACTGGCACCTGGTCTCAAGGGTGGCCAGCTGTCCTCCATGTACACCCTCTGCAGTCGCAGCAGATGCCCACCACTCCCTGGCTATTTCTGCACAGCCAACCCCAGTCCTCTCCCGGGTCTCAGTTCTGAAGCCCAAGATTCTCTTGCCCTTTCAGCTGTCTGAGGTCGTCTGCCAGCAGCCAGCAGGCACTCTGTGAGACTCATTCCATGTGCAGATATACTTTTGATGTGTTTGTGGGAGAAGGTGAGCTTCAGGTCCTTCTAACTCCACCATCTTGACCACTTACCTGTTTTTCTTTCTCAGGATTGCTCTGGCTATTTGAGGCCTTTGTGTTTCCATATGAATTTTAAAACTTTTTGTTGTAGTTCTGTGAAAAATGCCATTGGTAATTTGATAGACATTGCATTGAATCTGTTGACTGTCTTGTACTATATTGTGTATTTCTCACCTAAAATCTTTGTTACTGTTCCTGGCACATCAGAAAATGCTCTGAACACAGGAAGAAGTGCTGACCCCCAAACTAGCCAGGGATAATAGAAAAAGAGAGCTACAAGTAGCAGGAGTGTTTCTCCAGGACTTCACTGGTCCTGTCCTGTCCAGAGGCAGAGGTGGGGGGGGACCTGTGCGGAACTGCTCAGCATGAGGGCACAACTTCTCACAAAGACTTTTGGGATGAATGTTTATAATCAGTTAGGTTCCTTCTCAGGGCCAACACCTCACAACTTAGAATGGCATGTCTGTAGGAATTGAAAAGCAAGCATTTATAGCTATGTTGACTTTTTAATGGGGGGAAAGATCACTTTTGGTGCTTGGAATAAACCTATGAAGCAATTAATCATATTTGTTGTAAAAAAAAAAAAATCTCTCTCCACAACAGCCCTATAGGTCCCTGTAACAGTAATCCTATTACAACCTTGGGCCTTCTTTTTTTTCCCCTTCTTTTCCTTTTAACCAAGAGAACAAGTTAGCAAATTAATTAACAAACTAAATTCAATAATGTTCTTGCTTTTTTCTGTTATTCTTTTTTTTCCCCTGTTATTCTTTATGTGAAAATACTTTATAAACCGTACAGCACCATATAAATGCTAACTATTAGTAATTTATTCCAAATGAAGCCAGATGGCTCAGAAACTGGTACATTCTTACTACTTAAAAAATCGATCATTTTCACACTGGGTTAAAAGAATGTTCTGTCATAGTTCAGTTTCAGTATTCTCCATAGTAAGAACCTAAATTGAGCTGGAAACGAAGATGATAATGTAATGGGCATCCTCCCTACCTCAGTACCAAACCCACACAGCCATGGTCGGAGGTCCCAAATGTCTCATGACCAGATACTAACCAGCTGCAGAATGTCTTGGCTGGTCAGCTGGTCAAAAGCTGTGACCTCTTTCTAACAGGGGTTAAGAGCACATACTCGTGAACATCAGTGATTTGGCTTACAGACTTTCTATGTCCAATAAAAACTCAGTTTTACGTTCCTTTTAAGGAAGACTTAAAAGGATTAAGAAAGGGCTTTTAGAACAGCTCTGGGACAGGAAGACACTTTGGCCTGGTTTTCCCAGTGGAGAATACACCTGAGTCCCAGCATGTGTCAGAGTGAAGGTAAAGGACAGTCTTCTGAGCAAGGAGAATGAACGCCTACTCTCATGGCGGCCCACATGGGAGCCTCTAGTAGCACGTGTCAGAGTGAAGGCTGGTAAAGGACAGCTCTGAGCAGGAGACTGAACGCCCACTCTCACAGCAGCCCATGTGGGAGCCTCTAGTAGGGGTCATTTTTATAAGCATATGTAAATCTCTTCAGTTTAGCTCTTACTGTTAAATTTACCTTTTTGACTATAATAACCTAAGAAAAACCGGGGGCTTCCCAAGTGGCTCAGTGGTAAAGAATCTGCCTACCAATGCAGGAGACATGGGTTTGTTCCCAGGGTTGAGAAGTTCCCCTGGAGAAGGAAATAGCAACCCACTCCATTATTCTTGCCTGGGAAATCCCATGGACAGAGGAGCCTGGTCTACAGCCCATGGGGTCACAAAGCGTCAGACATGACTTAGCGACTGAACACCAGCACGAAGAAAAACTGACCTGATTTGAAGTTGTTGTTGCTGCTGCTGCTGCTAAGTTGCTTCAGTCACATCTGATTCTGTACAACCCCATAGACGGCAGCCCACCAGGCTCCTCCGTCTCTGGGAAATACTGGAGTGGGTTGCCATTTCCTTCTCCAATGCATGCATGCATGGTAAGTCGCTTCAGTAGAGTCCGACTCTGTGAGACCCCATAGACGGCAGCCCACCAGGCTCCTCTGTCCACAGGATTCTCTAGGCAAGAATATTGGAGTGGGTTGTCACTTTTATCTAACTAAAGCCTCTTTCCTTCCTCATCAACTTGCTGTGCTATACCCTGATAAAGGCTGTAATGACACTTTTCCATAAAACAACAGAAAAGCCTCAGTACCTGGGCAGCCCGAGCCACATGACCCACGACGGGGACCAGCTGGCGTCGTACTCGTTCTCACTGACAGCGCTGGGTGGCTCGTCTGAGCCCTGGGCAGCCTCCTCCACCACCTGCACCTCCAGCGCTTTCAGGGCCACTGTGGGGGACGTGGCACTGGCCTTCAGCATAGCCACAGCTTCACTGTGGCTTAAATTGGTCAAATCAATGCCATTGATGTTCAACAAGATGTCACCTGTTCAAATGAAGAAACAAGGAAAATGAGTTACCAAGTGGTTACTTCCCTATGAATCCTGTTATCTGTAAACTAATCAACAAAGGTTAGGTCCAAAAACTCCAATGAGAAAAGAGACCATTTTTCTCTTCTTTATAATTCTAGAATACTGAAGGAAAATCCAGTTCACAGAGAACACTCCCAAATAATTCAAAACATTTTTAAAAATGTAGTAATATACAGGAAAAGTTGTGGCTGTGGGATTCAGTTGGGTTCACATTGTCAGCACTGGTGTAGCAGTGGACGGGCCCTGGATATTGTCATTTCTCTCTCTATAGTTCCTTCCAATTAAGAAAATGATTTGATCTTTTGCCCTTAGAAATGGATTTTTAATACATTCTAGTTTATATTTATACAGTTTTATACATCTAGACAGCTCTACATAGCTCACGCAGTGCAAACTTATCAGAGTGTGTAGAGAGGGTATCCTTGGGTCAACATAAACGAAATTCATGATTTGAACATGTTCTGCTTGAGGAAGAAAAATAGTGTCTGTTGCTACGCTGAGTCATATAATGAAAAAGAGCAATGCAGCTTATATAAAAGGTTAGGAAGGAAAGGATTAGTTTTATAAGAAGCACAAACATTTGTACTAAGAAAGTCCACAGAAATCCTCTCCCAATTCATCATTTCTCAGATTATTAAAGCAAAACATTGTCTTTGTAGAAAAATTAAAAATATATATAAACAAATAAAATTACCTCAAATTCCACAACAGAATAACTTTAAAAAAAACAGCCTTATAAAGATATAATTCATATACCATTCAATTAAAATCTGTAATTTTATGGTTTTATAGTCAGAGATGTACAACCATCACATTCATTTTTAGAACATTTTTATTATCACCTCCAAAACCCCATACCACTAGTCTTAAACAACTACTAATCTATTTTCTATCTCTAGAGATAGATATATAGACATATAGATATAATTTGGATATTTCATATATATGGAATCATGTGGTCTTTTGTGACTGGCTTCTTTTACTTAGCATATTTCCAAGATTCATTTCTACTGTACAACAGAATGTGGGAATGAATATGGGAATACATCATTCTTTCTTATGGCCAATTAATATTCCATTGTATGGATGAATCACATTCTCTTAATCCATTCACCAGTAAATGGACATTTGGGATGTTTTTACTTTTTGGCTATTATGGAAAGTACTGCTACAAACCTTCACGTACAAGTTTTTTGTGAATGTATGTTTTCATTTCTCTAGAAATGGACTTGCTGGGTCATATGACAACTGTTTAACTTTTTAAAGAACTGCTAAACTGTTTTACAAAACAATCATACCATTCCGTATTCTTGCTGGCAAATTATAAGTCAGTTTCTTTACATCCTTGCCAGTGTTTGTTATTGTCTTTTTAAACTATATTCATCCAAGTGATGAATTTGTTTCTCTAATAACCAGTGTCACTGAGCATCTTTTCAAGTGATTATTTGGCCATTTGTGTATCTTCTTGGGAGTAATGACTATTCAGATCCTTTACCCATTTTAATATTGGTTTATCTCTTATTATTGTTATAAGGGTTCTATAAGTACTCTAGATACAAGCCCTTCATCAGATACATGATTTACAGATATTTTCTCCTATTCTGTGGGCTGTTTTTTCACTTTAATGATGTATTCTTTGCAGCAGAAAAATCTGTGATTTTTATAAAGTCCAGTTTATTGTTTTAGATCTTTAGTTGATTTACAATGTCATGTTGCTTTCAGGTGTACAGCAGTGATTCAGCTTTATGTATATATACAAATACATAGATCTTGAGCATCTTTTCACATGCTTTTTTGACCATCTAATGTCTTCTTTGGAGAAATATTTGTTTAGATCGTCTATTTTTTTTATTTTTATTTTTTGTTTTTGATATTTGAGCTGTTTGTATATTTTGGATTAACCCCTTGTTGGCTGCATCATTTGCAAATATTTCCTCCCATTCTGTAGGTAGTCTTTCTGTTTTGTTTACGGTTTCCTTTGCTGTGCAAATCTTTTAATTAGATCTCAATTGTTTATTTTTGTTTTTATTACCATTACTGTAGGAGACGGATCCAGACATTGCTTCAGTTTTCATCAGTGTTCTGCCTATGTTTTCCTCTAGGAGTTTTATAGTAAGTATCCAGTCTCACATTTAGTCTTTAACTCATTTTGAGATTATTTCTATATATGGTGTTAGAGAATGTTCTCATTTCATTCTTTTACATGTAGCTGTCCAGTTTTCCAAGCACCATATACTGATGAGACTGTCTTTTCTCCAGTGTATATTTTTCCCTCCCTTGTAACTGACTATAGATATGTAATTAATTGACTATAGCATTTATTTCTGGGCTGTCCTGTTTCACTGATCTGTATTTCTCTTCTGTGCCAGTGTCATACTGTTTTGATTACTGTACCTTTGTAGTATAGTCTGAGGTCAGGGAGCCTGATTCCTCCAGCTCTGCTTTTCTTTCTCAAGATGGCTTTAGCTATTCCAGATATTTTGTGTTTCCAAATTTTTAGTTTTTTGTTCTAGTTCTGTGAAAAATGCCATTGGTAATCTGATAGGAATTGCAATGAATCTGTAGACTGCCTTGGGTAATGTATTTATTTTGACAATATTGATCCTTCCACTTAAAGAACATGGTATCCATCTCTCCATCTGTCTCATCTTTGATTTCTGTCATCAGCATCTTATGGCTTTTAGAGTACAGGTTTTTTGCCTTCTTGAACAGTGAAAGTGTTATTCACTCAGTTGTGTCCAACTCTTTGTAATTCCCCAGACTGTAGCCTGCCAGTCTTCTCTGTCCATGGGATTTCCCAAGCAAGAATACTGGAATGGGTTGCATTTCCTTCTCCAGGGGATCTTCCCAACCCAGGGATTGAACCCTGGCCTCCTGCATTGCAGGAAGATTCTTTACTGTCTGAGCCACCAGGGAAACTCCTTAGGTAGGTTTATTCTTGGGTATTTTATTCTTTTTGATGTGATGGTAAATGGGATTGTTCCCTTCTCTTTTTTTGTCTTTGATTGTTAGTGTATAGAATTGCAACAGATTTCTATGCACTAATTTTGTATCCTGCTACTTTATAGAATTCACTGAAAACTACTCCAGTAGTTTTCTGGTAGCATGTTTAGGACTTTCTAAATATTAATATGTCATCTGCAAAGAATGACAGTTTTACTTCTTTTCCAATTTAGAGTTCTCTCAGACTGTTGTAGCTTGGACTTTCAAAGCTATATTCAATAAAAATGGTAAGAGTGGATAATCTTGTCTTGTTCCAAATTTTAGACAGAATGCTTTTCACCACTGAATCTGTTAGCTGTGGGTCTGTCACATATGGTCTTTATTATGTTGAGGTAGCTTCCCTCTATGCTTATTTTCTGGAAAGTTTTTTTTTTTAATCATAAATGGATGTTGAATTTTGTCAAAAGCTTGTTCTACATTTACTGAGATGATCATATGGTTTTTATCCTTCAATTTGTTAATGTGTATCACCCTGATTGATTTGTGGATGTTGAAAAATCCTTGTACCCCTGGGATAAATCCCACTTGATCATGGTATATGATCCTTTAAATGTAGTGTTGGGTTCAGTTTGCTAGTATTTTGTTAAGGACTTTTGAGCCTATGTTCATTAGTGATACTGGCCTGCAATTTTCTTTTTTTTTTGTGGTATTTTTGTCTGGTTTTGGTATCAGGGTGATAGTGGCTACATAGAATAAGTTTGGGAGTGTTTCTTCCTCTGCAATTTTTTGTAATAATTTCTGAAGAACAGGTGCTAACTCTTGTCTAAATGTTTGACAGAATTCTCCTATGAAGTCACTTGTAACAGACTTTTATTTATTGGGAGCTTTTTTTATGACATTCAATTTCAGTACCTGTAATCAGTCTGTTCATATTTTCTATATCATCCTGGTTCAGTCTTAGGAAATTGTACTTCTCTTAAGAATTTGTCCATTTCTCATAGGTTGTCCATCTTATTGGCATAGAGTTGCTAGTGTAGTCTCTACAGTCCTTTGTATTTGTATATCTGTGGTGTTGATTGTTAACTTCTTTCTCATTTCTAATTTTACTGATTTAGGCCCTCTCCATTTTTTCCTGATGAGCCTGACAAAAAGTTTATCAATTTTGTTCATATTTTCAAAGAACAAGCTTTTAGTTTCACTGATCTTTTCTATTGTTTTTGTTTTTACTGCTTGTGTTTTTGGTGTCATATCTAAGATAGCAATTGATTAATCTATTGCCTAATCAAAGCCGTGAGGATTTACACTTGGTTTTCTTCTAGAAGTTTTAGCTCTTACATTTAGGTCTTGGATCAGTTAATTTTTATACATGGTGTAAGGTAGGGCTCCAACTTCACTTCTGGAAAATAGCTTTTAAGACTCACTTTTCCGTATGAAACAAACCAAATATATTGAGAATGCTATTTTTACAACCACCAGCCCCCATACAAATTATATAGTATTGCCTGTTGTTTAGTTGCTAAGTCATGTTGAAATCTTGTGACCCCCATGGACTATAGGCTCCTTCTGTCTATGGGACTTCCCAGGCAAGAATACTGGAGTGGGTTGCCATTTCCTTCTCTAGTAGTATTGAGGGGGGTTGTGAAATTGTGACTGAATTACTCCCTAAAACCACTACCTTTTTATTAAGTTTATCTTCTGCTCCACCTCTTCTGTGAGCTTCCTCCCACTCAGACACTTTAATAGTCAGCAAGTGTATTTCTGCTGGCAGTTAGTAAAATCAAGAGAGATGATCTTTCCAAGTATCTATTCTGCCATAATGCTGGGAACATTAATCTCTTAGAGGATCTTTTCCAACATAAAGTAACCCAACAGTTTGAGTAACTGTTAGAAAGTAAAAGAACCATTATTAAGCTCCAGCGATTTCGCTTTACATTAGGAATTTTTCTAACCTTACAGAGGCTTTATGCTTCCATATGTAAAGCAGTGGTCCCCAACCTCTGTGGCACCAGGGACCAGTTTCATGCAAGACAGTTTTTCCGCTGGGGTTGGGGGCGGGGGATGGTTTGGGATGATTCAAGCACATTACATTTATTATGCACTTTATTTCTATTATTACATCAGTTCCATCTCAGATCATCAGGCATTAGATCCCGGAGGCCAGGGATTCTTGATGCAAGGGCTATTTTAAGAAGCTATGCTTAATAGGAAACTCTGTTAGATATTCTTTATTTGTAAGAACGCGAGCTGAATTTGAGAGATGTGGTGAAACTGTCCAAGCCCCAGCTTACCTCTCTTGATTCTGCCGTCACGTGCGAGGCAGCCGTGAGGGGGCACGCTGGTCACGAAGATGGGCAGCTCCCCACTCTTACTTCCTCGGCCCCCAGCTACTGTCATCCCAAGGGACTCGTGTGGCTCTTTCTTTACAGTGATGTGTTTTTCTTGGCATGTAACACACTGGGCAAGATCCTAAATGTGAGAAGAAAAACTTATTGGATAATGAATAATATATATAGGCAAGGTAAAGACAGCTGGAGTAAAAACTTACGTGGCAACTATAAAGGCATTTATAAAAAAATCACTATAGAATTGAAAGCAATACACAGTTCTTCACAGGCACACAATGGCAAACTCTGGCAAACTCACATGACTGTAACTGGGACTGAAACACTCAGGGCTGCTGACGCAGTCAAGTCCAAGTAAAACAAGCTCATCATTTGTATATAGTTACCATGAGCTCCCAGGTCAGATCAATGTACAGAAGTAAATAATGCACTTGAATTTTAAGATCCTGAAAAGAAGCCAATTAATTTTACTTCCATTTTTCTCTTCTATTCTTTGAGAGAAAAGTTGACACTGGTATTAAAGTGTGGATTTTCCTAACTGCCAAAAACAAAAAGGCTAGACACTTATCTTCTGATTCTGACTAACAAAGGTTATCAGAGCACTCAAGTCATGAAGAAGATGCAAATCTACCTTCAAACCTTTTATGAAAAGCTAAAAGGATATAAAATAATTGAATTTTTGAAGTTAATGACAGGGAAATAAATCCCCAACGAACTATATTCTCAGGGAAAAGCTATTTTTATTGACATCTGTTACTGTTACTTATTACTGAGATACTCTTGATAACCAGTTTTCTTTTGAAAATAGAATTCAATAAAATCAAGGTACATATATGTAATAGGAATATTAAAACAATATTGAAGGCTTACTAAGTGCAAAGCTCATGGCTTTATATGCATTATTTTTTAAGTTTACTTGTTTTTGGCTGTGCTGGGTCTTCACTGCTACACAGGCTTTTCTTTAGTTGTGGCAAGTGGGGGCTACTCTTCATTGAGGTGCAGGAGCTTCTCACTGTGGTGGCTTCTCTTGTTGCAGAGCACAGGCCCAACAGTTGTGGTGCATGGGCTTACTGGCATATGGGATCTTCTCGGATCAGAGATCAAACCCGTGTCTCCTGCATTAGCAGGCGGATTCTTTACCACTGAGCCACCAGGGAAGCACTATATACATTATTTAATTTAATCTTCACTGTGGTCTTCAAAGTAAGTAGTACTATTGGCTCTCCCCTTTTATGGATGAGGAAACAGCTCAGCTCTTGTAACTTGTCCCAAATCATACAGCTCTTTAAGTGCCTGCACAGGGATTTGAGCAGATGCAAATATATGAATATGTGCACATAATATGATGCACTCCGTAATACATATGTTTGTGTGCACCCACACCACACCACTACTATCCCACAGGGAAAGCTAACGTCAGAAGGTTTCCAACATTTATCAACTATGAGAAAATGCAGGTAAGAATTAACATTATTAACAATATCAACAATAGAAATATGGGTTTATGGTTACAGAATTGTAGCATTCCTTTAATGACATGATTTGAAAACACTGACATGTACCTATCTGTTAATCCAGCCCCTGAAACTGCAGGCCCATCTCCCTTTCTCTGATCCTAGAACACATATAACTCTTGAAATTTTATTTAAGGGAGCTACTTGCAAGAACTGCCTAGCACTCCTAGAAAATGTTATGACCTAGAAGAAAACTTGGAAATGTCTTAAGGCAGTGGCCTGTTTAAAGGTATGAAATCTATCTGAGTATCCTTCAAAAATGGACAAAACCCACTTTATTAAGACAACTCATGTAAATTCAGTAGTCTTGAGTATATTTACAAGCAATTTTGGCTTTCAGGTATTTAATCAATTAAAGATGGTTGTTTTATTTGTCTAGAGGGCTCAGATATACGATTTCTCCTTGGGAACGGAACCAAACCAAACTTTAAGGACTATACTCAGTATATTTCAATTAAAGTACTAAATCATACAAATGTTTAAGCAGCTACTTAGAGGCCTAGTAGCCGGCTCATGTATATCGTGATTTTTACAATGATTATAATCATCTGAACAGGGTTTTTTGGGTGAATTTGTGTTTGTTTTCCCTAGGAGACCCTTTTTCCAAATCAGGATTTTATATAACAAATGCAGTGTTTTAGTAGTAAATAGCTAACACTTAAAAGTACATTTCATGTGGTTGTTCTAACCAATTAGATTTGCAGAGTACACAGTAATGCTAAACTTATTCTATTTAAAATGTTGTCACATAAGTTCAGTTCAGTTGCTCAGTCGTGTCCGACTCTAGGAATATATATTATATGCATAAAGCAAGGATGAGCTGTATGAAACAACTATTTGAAATTCCTATTCAAAACAGTAAGTCCTTTTTCATGATCATCATCACGAAGGCGAAATTACAGGTTTCCTTCATATACTTCAATTTCAGTTCCGAAATGAGAACGAGTATGTGGGTACAATTTCTTACATGTATTAACTAAACCAGAAACCAGTGACAAGTCTGTACTTAAGCTAGGAAACCAGATACACCTGACAGGCCAAAAATACTTCTGCTGTTAAGGGGTGCTTTTCTCAGGGTCCCTGTGACATTCCAAAGGTAAGTATTCTCTCAAATACTGTCCTACACTAAGAAGTCATTTGAGCACACAGGGAACTTCTGTGGTTTTACGCAGACCAACAGATGTTTCTGTTTAGTAAAGAAATTTAATTTTACTTAAAGAGATTGACTGTGGAAGCTCACTTAGCAAGAAGGAACTATAAACCCTCTTTAAATTTCTGCAACTTAAGTGAGACAGTATCAAAATTCTTAGCACAAATAAAAGACCTTGATATAAGTTACAAAACCAGTGAAATACTGAAGAAGCAGGGATAAAACATACAAGAATTTTAAAAGATTTAGGGCAGTCTTCCTATTCTAGAAGATAAAAACATATGCTATACATGTAATGTCGAAATTTATAGTTATGTGTTTAATATTCACATGTCTAATTCTGTTTTAGGCAAACTACCCACAATTGCTAAGTACAGGCTGTCAATCATTGTCTTCATTATGCCTTTTCAATTATGTAAACTTTACATTTAAATGAGCAAGTTAAGTCCCACTTTCAAATAGAACTAAACAAACCAAAGATTTTTCTGGACAAATACTTCTCATTAATCACCTGGCAGGAGACCTTCCCCACCAAGAAACTACTGACTGAGGGACTGAGACAGGCACTCTCCAAGGTGGCAGGACATGCACACTGCACAAATACTTCTGTGCATCTTCTCCAGGAGTGAAGAGCCCTCATTAAAGTCTCACCAGCTTGTAATGACTTATCCTTGGAGGGTGGATGAATTCAGAACCATGAGCAGGTGCCTCACCTTATGCGAGCTGGGTCTGTTGTAAGTCAGCGTCTGTGCGTGGTGCTGGCTGCTGCTCTGAGTTCCTGCCTCTCGGACGGTGCTTCCAGGCTGGGGTTTCCCTGGTCTGGCAATTGTTAAACTCACCCTCTCCCCGCTGGCCTGGAGGAAACACAGACACAGCCGCCAGTCATTACCGATGTTTCTCATTTCACAGAGCACAGGTAATTCCCATCACTGCGCCAGTGCCTTGCCTGGGGTGGCTGCAAGTGCCTGGTGGTAGGAGGAAGGGAGCTGGTCTTGTGAGCTTGTGGTTCAAGGTGTCTGCTGCTGAAATACACACACAGCTCTTGGACAGACCCTCCCCAGACCCCCTCCTCAACAACCCAGGCAGAGTAGTCCACCTCCCCAAGGAGGTGTTCTTCCTCCCCAGGACCTCTTGAAGGGTAACTTTCTTTTAAAATGAAAACAAAACATGTAAGTCTGTCAACAGGAGATGACTGAATCAATCAGCTGGTAAAGATCAGGACATGGTTCTACACTTACTTTTGTGGTTAAGACATTCACAACATGCTGCAGACACAAAGCTGCAAATTCAGACCTTACAAGGTAAGTGCATGTGTAAGTGTTGTATAAATGTGTCTATCTGTGGACACATACACTCAGGAGTTTGCAAGGATGTTCTCCAAACAATGTTGACATCGCTTGCAGTGTTTAGTGCAAATTCAATTTTAATATATTTTCAATATTTTATCTTCGGTATTTTATTTCCATTTTAGACACAGAATCTGTTATTTTTACAATCTTCAATAAGATTATTGAAAGTGAAAGTTGCTCAGTCGTATCTGACTCTTTGTGACCACATGAACTATAGTCTGCCAGGCTCCTCTGTCCATGGAACTCTCCAGGCCAGAATACTGGAGTGGGTAGCCATTCCCTTCTCCAGGGGATCTTGCCAACCCAGGGATCAAACCCATTAATTTTTCTCGAAAAGAAACTTAAATTGAGCAACTTGAGTTTTCTATGCTTTGGGGAAAAAAAATCACAGCACAAAATATGATGAAACGATTTAACTATTTGAATTATAAAAATCCAAATAAATGTATTTCCGATGAAAAACTTTAAGTGTGTTTTCTACCTGTGTAACTATATCTTCCACATTTTGGTTAGAAATTTAGAATACTGCTTGAGACACAGTCAGTCAATATATATTGCTCTCTTCCTGGCTATCTTACTGAACTGACCTCTCACTTCAAAAAGCCCATCCAACTCACTCATTTCCTTTAACAAATCCCCAAACTTGGTTAACTTTCTTTCCCACTCCCCCCGCCCCACAAGATCAACTGTTCTCAGCAGTGCAGCAGGTGATGCGACTCACAGGTAAAGCCCTTGGTGCCCTGAGTGTTGCCTCTGATGTGAGGGAATGTCAAGGTATTCGATTTCTTTAAGCTTGAAGTCTATGAAATAAGACCAATGCCTGAACCTCCTCTCAGTGTAGTATGGCTGTGAGCACGTTCCCTAAAGGCTACATTTAACCAAAAAGTGGAAAAAAAAGGGAGTAGGTTAAAGGGGGAGTGAAACCTGGATTTTCTTAGTCTTAAAACCTCATTGTTATTTGATTCTATGTACGTATACATATTTCGTGACTATCAACCTACCTTAATTTCAGATATTCAGTTAGCGAATGCTTGGTTTCCACTGCAGTATGTGTTGTGCCTGCTTAAAAAAACCCATTTTGCTTTACCTTCCTGTAAGGCTGTGGGACCCCCCCCTCCACCCCCAACTCCCCCTTAGAGGCCATGGCATCCTAGAACCTAAAGATCTTCTCTGGTTTTTAACTCATCTGTTTTGATGCTGTTACTGAAAACACATTTCTTTTCTCTAATAATGACAACCTACTTCCAGAGACTATTATGTGTTTGAAATGCTCTGGATTCTTTTTTTTTTTAAGGCACTATAGAGATACTCTGAATAGTAAGTTACCTTCCTCTATTTTTATGGACTGTGAAGTGCACGGGAGTAGAGAGACTAGGTGAGCCACACCCTCACTGACCACAGCTCCCGTGGGGTCTCGCTGCTCCCTGGTGAAGCGTGGACACCACCACCAGCCACGTGACACCAGAGGACCTTTAGAAACAGCCCGCCTGGAAGGTCACGGGAGGGGTGCAGCTCAGCTGGTGTGAGGCTAGACTAGCATGGATTAAACAGTGTGGAAGAATTTAGGAGGCTGCGCTCAACAGTGAGGTGACGTTGCACCACCCCCGGGCCGATTGCAGTGTTACCTGCCGGTGAGAACTTGCACTGAGCTCCGCCAGGGACTGGGCATGCACAGTGGGCGTGGGCGGGGCTCACCTGGATGATCTGGGCGGCCAGCTCGGGCGTCCCGTGCTTCAGGTCGTGGCCGTTGATGGCCAGCACCCGGTCGTTGCTGCTCAGCCGGCCGTCCTGGGCCGCCAGCCCCCCTTCCAACAGGTCAAGGATGAAGACGCCCGGTTCGTCGGTTCTGCGCACGAGTTTGATGCCTAGCTGCTCAGCAGAGTCCCGCTTGTGCAACACCACCGGGAAGACCTCCTCCCGGGGCGAGCCGCCCTCGGGGTGGCCGTGTGCACGGCTGCCGAAGCGCCTCTCGCGAAGCACGGTGAGCTGCAGCGTGCTGCAGGGCTGCGACAGCACGGCCCGGGCGTAGTTGTGCGACACGCTGCTGATGTTGTAGTTGTTGACCTGGAAAGAAAGCACCAGGATGACTCTTACTTTCCCAAGTTGTGGAAATGTTTAACATTTCTAAAGGAGACCAACCTTGTGGAAAACATACACAGTCATTATTTACAAAGAACACTTTACAAAGACATTCTAAAAGACAGACTTCCTAAAATTAACTTAAAATGAAGAGCAGCAAGTAGAGATTGGTAGTTCAGATCACAGCCTTTAATGATAGCTGGATAACCTGTGGTGGATTTCAGAGCTTGTGTGAGTGTCTCACATGTAAAATGTATTTACCATTATCCACTCCACCGAGTCAGGATGAGCCTAGTTAGTCAACATCAGGTATGGCAAGGGGTGATGAAAGACTAGCTCTAATGGAACAGAAAGGGAAGGTCTATTGGATTACAAGTTTGATTGGTCAAATGAAATCCACTTAAGTTAGAGAAAATAAACTTAAGGAAACCGGCACAATCCAAATATATCTTATTTCAGATGAGTGACTTTTACTTTAAAGCAGATAATCATAATTTCACTCTAATTCTTTGGCTCACAAGTATAATGTATCTAACAAATATAAGCATAATTTAGTACTCACAGAACACTTATTAAACTCTGTAACTCTAAAATAAGTACAGTGACTGATCTTTGGACATGTGACATCACTAAGAAAATACACCCAGCTCCAGCTGTTTACCCAGTGAGAGGAGATTAGCACAGCTCTTGTATTTTTCACAGTGAGAGCTGCTCCCGACCCAACGGACAGCGAGGGGGACAAGGCTCTGAACAGCAGTGACAGGCTCTGGCTGAGGTAGGTGTGATCACCTGAACTCCTTACATTTTTTTCATGTTAATCTACGTGAAGCAAGGCCTCCCCACTTTCTATTAATCTAGGGTTGATAGTTCTGAACACTGTTACCTTGAAATTTTGTTGATTTTGGCCTGTTGACATCTTTAAAACTTCAATCAAACTCATAGGTATCATACACAAACTTGCTATTCTCCCAAGTCTGAGACTTCTGTGCATTTGGTAGCCACCCAAGCCCTCAATAAGAACACTGTATAACAGGATCAAGTACATAATTAAAGCAGTGTCTAAAAAGACTACTCAGCCATGGATCCATGAATCAAAAACCATCCTTTCTATTCAGCTATGAGCCACCTAGCTCTCTGCTCACATTTGTCCTTGCATTCAGATATCACATGACTCTGGCCGAAACCCAGGCGTAGCCATGCAAAAGCATATAGCCTCTTAACTAGCCTTGAGCAGTAGGTGTGGAATATCCCCCAAGGGAAAAAAGTTTTCCCTCATGAATGTGTGGTTGCTGGAAAAATGCAGAGAAAGAAGAGACCAAATAAATTATTGTTTCTAGGCTTTGTAAAAGCAGTGCCAGAAGAGTAAACTCTACCATTTTGGTTAAATGTGCTTTGTACCAGTGTAATCAACACATGGGGCTCCCCTGGTGGCTCAGACAGTAAAGATTCTGCCTGCAGTGCAAGAGACCCGGGTTCGATCCCTGGGTCGGGAAGATCCGCTGGAGAAGGTCATGGCAACCCACTCCAGTATTCTTTCTGGAGAACCCCATGGACAGAGGAGCCAGACGGGCTACAGTCCATGGGGTCACAAAGAGTCGGACATAACTGAGCAACTCACACTTTCACTTCACTTTCAATCAACACATGGCTGTAGTTATTTTCCTTCAAAACTGAACATGCCTCAATCACTGATAATAGCTCCAACTGAGAACACTCATTCTTCATAATGCTCTAAAAGTTGTATTATCTTTAATTGTGACACTAATGTAATTTATACCAGCAGTATTTTTTTTCCTCCAACTGCTCAAAAGGCTGCATCACAAAAGGCCCTGAAGGGATATGGGTCTCCTCGTCAAAGAGCCTATTTAGCAGAAGAAGGTGTGTGTTTAATGTGGGAAAACCAAAGCCACACCTGTTACTGCAAATAGTTTTGTTAAAATAAAAGCACAGGCTTGGGGCTCTTTGCTCTATAAATATACCATCTTCACAACTCTCGGGTATTTTCAAATTGGGCTCCCTGTATTATTTATGTAGCTCATACAAAGATGGAGATAACCAGATAGTAACAAATTTCAAGCAGCCTTCTTTCCCGGTATTCACTTCTGAGTGACCATAAATACTCCACATGTGGGTGAGGGGTGTGGCTTTACTTACTGGCTCCAGCACAACCAGTCATGAAGCCAAGCAAAAGTTAGGGCCCACAGTAGCAGAGATCCTTTTGAATTCATTAATCAGGTTATGTGTTCATACTTTTGTTACCAATTTGAATCATTAAACTGGATTTCAGATGACTATTACTAGAGTTATTAGTATTATGCCTCCATAAACAGTGCCTTGGAATTTCTACAATGTAAATGTCTATAGCTTTGGGTTAATTTTCAAAAAATATAGTCAATAATTTCAGATAACTGTAATGTTGAGTTATAAGCATTCAGTTATATTACTTAACACAATTCTCTAAAACAGATATTAAAGCTACATTAGCAAACAAAGCCTAAAAAACTATTTAACCTCAGTTGTAGTCAAATGCAAATGAAAACAGAGTATTTTTACCTTTAAAATTTAGAAAAAGAATACCTAATGCTAGTATATCACTGTTGGCAAAAAAGAAAACAGAAAAACCCATGTACACTTATTAACAGAATGGCTGGCAGTCGGAGAAAATGGGACAAAGAAAAGACACTGTATGAGCTGCAGAAAAGGGCAGCTGGGCTCTTTACTTTTCCTGAACTGCCCGCGTGTCAGGATGTGGGGGCAGCCTGCGGACCCAGCCTCGGGTCTGGGAGTACAGGTGAGGTGCCCACAGGCTTTGCCAGCCTCGTACAGCTAGAGACTAATGTTATAAGGTGAGAGCAATCACAGCTGTGCAGTCAAGAGTGAGCTTACTGGTAAACACTGCACAGTCAAGAAGCTCAGTTTACATAAGCAGGACTGGTGGACGCTTCCTGTACCCTGTTTCTTAGTATTTCTAAACAAAACCCTGCTGGAAAGTTCCGTCTGTGTCAGCTGTGCTAAGGGTTTGGGGTCCAAGTGTTACAGTAGGGATAACATACCTGAGGGGCAGCATACACCTAGGGTTGGGGAAATTCCTAGAGGTTCCAGGTTTACTTCAATAAAGGAGGTGGTTATGCCTGGCAGGATGTTAAGAGTGACATCCACTCCATCAGGGTGGCTGCGGTCACACAGAAAAGACAAGTCCACTTACACAGTGCACTGTCCTGACATGCCACATGACGAATGCAGCAGTGAAGGTGGTCAGTGGCTCACATAAAGAGAGGGGAGAAGGGCTAAGCAGAACTGGAAGGACGAAGGTGGACAAGCCAGCACAGTGGGCCAGGCTGTAACTTCATCCCACACAGAAGCCTCACTTCTCTCTCCCCTCAGCACCAAGGCTAAGAAAACACCATCTGCCCCGAGCCAGCTGTTGGGAAAGGGGAGAAATTGCAAACAAAATCTGACATACTTTGCATATAAAAACAGCAAAACTCACCTACATACAACGCAGGTCCCACAGTACCACAATGTTGTTCTAATCTCATGAGTAAGAACGAGAAAGCGCCAAGTTGACAGAGGAATTAAAATGAGTACCTGAAGAATCTGGTCCCCAGCAAGGAGGCGTCCGTCTTTGGCGATCACCCCATCGCGGTAGACTTCCTGGATGACAATGTTAATCAGTGGCGTTTCGTTGCCACCCACAATACTAATTCCTAGCCGAATGAAAGGATTAGACCGGTGGATTTCGATGGTGGTGATTTCACCTTCTGGTAAGCTAAGTGGTTGTGGTGTGGCTGCCGAGTTAAAAGTGAGAGAAAAATAGATGGAAAGAGAAACAACATTTTATATCTTGATTATTTTCAGGCAAAGAAGTCATATTACATTAATAGCTATGCAATACCACTGGATAAGAAAACAGAATGACAAACAATATCTGTGTGTTAAGATTATCTAAACATTTCTTCTCCTAAAGGTGATCAGTAAATTACTGCAACCAGCTACTACCTATCAGATCATGAGGGGTGACACAGAGATCTGAAAGTTGTATTAAGAGAACATCACCTCAACCTAACTGGAGACAGTCTGGAGGGTGGTATGTGTGAAAGTCACTCAGTTGTGTCCGACTCCTTGCGACCCCACGGACTGTATAGTCCATGGAATTCTCCAGCTCAGAATACTGGAGTGAGTAACCTTTCCCTTCTCCAGGGAATCTTCCCAACCCAGGGATCAAACCCAGGTCTCCCGCATTGCAGGCAGATTCTTTACTAGCTGAGCCACAAGGGAAGCTCAAGAATATTGGAGTGGGTAGCCTATCCCTTCTCCAGCAGATCTTCCCAACCCAGGAATTGAACTGGGGTGTCCTGCATTGCAGGCATATTCTTTATCAATGGAGTTGTGAAGGAAGCCCCTGGAGGGTGAAACAAATGTCAACAATGCACAGCAGTATAAAGAAAAGACAGTTCTGGTATGTGGTCACCACAGGGGTGAGAGGGAAATCACACAGGTCCTGAGAAAGGGAGTGTCTTAAAAAACGGTTATGGCTGTGGCGGGCAAAATCTGAATTTGTAGGAACTTCTTCAAGAAACATATATTTAAAAGTAAACACCCAGGGCCAACCACCAAGCTATGCCCAGAAGCCATGACTGTAGGCTTTCCTAGCGGGCAGGAGTCATGGGGGCCACCAGAGCATCGAAGCAGTCAGAGGAGTGGCCTCACCATCAGAGACACACCCAGTCCTCCTCTGGCCACACATGTTGACCGACCAGTCTCCCCAGAGTCTCCCCGATACAACCTCCTCATGGCACCAACACA
Source organism: Cervus canadensis (assembly GCF_019320065.1). Lineage (NCBI taxonomy): Eukaryota > Metazoa > Chordata > Mammalia > Artiodactyla > Cervidae > Cervus > Cervus canadensis. The sequence continues at coordinate 80,077,188 of NC_057394.1, read as the reverse complement.
GGTTTTGGGTCAGTTAGCAGATGGAGAGGGTCTTGCACGGAGCCTGACACAAGAGGCACTTAATTGGGGTCATTATTTTCATTGCTCTTGATATTGTTGTTTTCTTAGTCAAGGAGTGACAAGCAAACATTTGAACACAAACACAATAAGAAGCAGTTTAACGACCAATGAATCTTGGACTGAATATAAGAGGGAGTGGAAAGGTCCCCTTCCTCAGGCTAAGTTCCGTGTCCTGCTTCTAAGCTGCAAACTGTTAGAACTGTACCCCTAAAAGGGTGACTTCTGCAGTATGTGAACCATATCTCAAAGTTAATTGTTTAAAGAGGAAAACAACATGTGGGAGGGCAGCGGGGAGAGGTGGGAAGGAAGGAAGGAATGCCTGATTTGAGACAAGGTGGAGAACAGAGGCGGGGGCGGCACATACTGTCCCCAGCCGGGCTCTCCTCAAAGGCAGGGTTGTCCAGGCCGGGCTCCTCCATCCAGGAGGGAAGGGTCGCTGACGTCAGGGTCCGCCCTGAGCAGTCTGTTTCGGGTGATAAAGCAGCTGGAAGGTCTATGACAGTGGTTCCATTTTCATTCTCGATCTCCATCAGAGTCTTACTAGTTTTCCGTTTCTCTAGGGCAGCTCTCCGATGAGAAGCTCCAGGGCATCTAGAAAGACAACACCGAGTGGTTTCCAGACGGTGTGAAAGGGAAAGAAAAAGTGACTAATAGTTTGTACCACAACTAAACAATAGCAAAGGCTTCTATGTAAAAAGCACCAGAAGTATCCGCAAGCAGTATATAATTCTGATCTTTATTTCCACAGAAACTAAGTTCTTACCACTCCATGTAGCAAATTTAAAACAAGGCATTTGCACAAACAAGGGTTTGGTATAATATCTCAAAGAATACCTCAATAAGAAGCTGTGTTTAGGAATATATTAGTACCAGAAATACATACACAGTATACAGCAGTACAGTAGTCTCTGCCCTGCGAGCATTGTCCTGAGGCTCCCGTTAATCCCCCTTTTCACAGGGTAGATGGCTGAACCGCAGAAGTGGGAAGGAGCGCCTTTCTCCACATGCCGCCGGCGCCCTGCCTTAGACCCTGAGCACTGCTGGCCTCTCTGCTCTTGCAGCCAACACTGCACCTCACCCGCTAGGAGCAGAGATCCACATGAAGCTTCACCAGCTGCAGGAAGCTCAGCCAAGGCTCAGACTACCTACTTTATGACAGACATGGAAACAGGTGAAAACATACCTCCTGGTTTGTAAAAGCAGAGCTGCAACAGGGGAATTACAGGTACACTATGAAACTTAAAGAATGTATTTCTAAGTTCTGGGGAAACTTCCATAAGTACCAAGAAATAAGAACTGTTACCTGGCTTGTTTTGACTTATTTAGGCAAACAAAGGGGGTAGATACATGCTTGTTTAAACATTTAATGAAAGTCTTATACACACGTTGGAAATGCTGCAAGGTGCCAGCTCTTTTCCACCTGACGCCTCAACAAGACACAGGACGAATAATGAATGCCGTCTGAGGAGTGAGCGGGAGAAGGAGTTGGGCATCTGTGAAGGAGATAGCCAGGCACACACCCCCAGACCCTGACACGACTCCACAGACCCCACCGACTCTCCTGCTGGGGGAAGGAGTTTAGAAAAGGTGGGGCAGGGTAGATGACAGTCTTGTGTTCAGGACTGCAGCCCTTCATTCAATGACAGCATTCTTAAAAAATCTAAAATTTCAAACAAATTAAGTACAGAATTAGATTCAATTAAAGTACAGAATTCAATTAAAATTAGAAGCTATTCTTTAAGGGTATGAGTAATACAATTTCCCACATGAACCGAAGATTTATTTTAGGTCCTGGATTTCAAGGTCTTGAGAAGGTCATTATGAAGTCTCTATTCAGCACTCTCTCTAGACTCGCTTTCCCTTCACCTTGCTAAGAAGGGGGACAATGGATGTTCCGTGCTGCACTGTGGGGCAGTGCTCCATGGAGTGTTTCTGCAAGGGCCTGGCGAATATTTTTGAAAATTATATCACTGAAAAGATTACTTCTGTCGAATAGAAGTAATTAAAATTTAATTAGAAATTCATTTTAAAAATATTTTACTCAATAAAAAATTGACACAAAAAACTGAATCATAAAAATACTTATAACTAAGATACATAAAGATTTAGTTCTCAAAATATATATCATACACAAATATCTACACAGACTAGAAAAAAGGACTAGGAACAGGAATTGAAGAGGAAATACAAACAATATGAACACCTGGGAATTAGCCTAACAAATGACAAAAAAATCCTACAAACTACATAATCATAAAGGCTAAGAAATAGTTATTAAACACGGAAAAACAAGTTTAAAAAGCAAAACAAAGTTGCTATAGAGGTAAAGAAACAGGTATATATGAGTTCCCAGTAGGAGAGCAAATTGGTAACAGGAATGAAAGACATTAAAAATGATGCCATACAAAAATACAAAGAATAAGCCTGCCTAGCATCAGAGGAAGGTTAGAGAGGGAACCTTTGGGAACACCCATGTTTAAATACGATGGACCAGCTGAGTAGATGGAGATAGAACAACCACACAAGAGCGTCAACAAAGAAAAAGCAGCCAACTGTGTCAATGCCATGAAGGGGCAAACAAGATAAGGGCCACAGCACTGGTTTGATCTGGAAATGAGAAGGTCATGGTGATCTTAAAGAGAACACTTTCAGTGACGAGGGCAGAAGCCCAGACCAAACACATGCAGCTCTGTTAACAAAATACATGCATTTCACAAAATCTGCACAGAGCTTAGGGGAAAAGAAGGCTGGGGCAGACCATCCAAAACCAGGGTGTCTGGGGATGGGGATGGTTGCTAGTGGGTACGGGGCTTCTTTCTGGGGTGTTGATATGTTCCAAAAATTAGACTGTGATGATGGTTACACAGTTCCATGAATATACTAAAAACCACTGAACTGTACACTTCAAATATAGCTGAAGTTTATGGTAGATGAAATATATCTCAATAAAACTAATTTTTAAACAAAAATTAGGGAGTGAATAGACCAGAGCAAAGCTCTGACACTGGTGGCCAGTGTCTCTCCCGTCTGTAAACATTTGGACCTGAAAGAGAAAGGAAGACACCAGCATGTGTTGGGTGTCTAAGCTGTGACTGCTGCTGTGTAGACGTTATGGACAGTATTTCACTGAATCCTCACAACTGCTCTATTATCCCCATTTTACAAATGGGAAACTTGAACTAACTAAGCCAGTACCACAGAGCTATCAAATTACAGAGTCAAAACCCAAACAAACTCAGATCTGACTTCAGAGATGCCTGCTCTTTATATTGGATCATACTAAGTTCATTCTTACGGAGTGCCATCTCTGAACCTTAAGAAAACATAAATTGCATTCCTTTCACAAACTTGTACCTAGAAATACAGTCATAGAACGTTAGAGTGAGAAAGGCCTTGGTAACAGAAAACTCACAAGCAACAACAAAACCTCTGCCTTTTAAATGGTGCATTTAACAATAACAACACAAACTGCAAGTGGCACCGAGGGTAGGTAACTGAGTGTACTAGGAGGCCAGCGTGGACACTCTTGCACAGGATTAGAAACAGCAGAAAACAAGTGCACGCTGACCCAAGCTGTATGCCCTGAACCAGATCGGGGTAGGTGTGCACTCAGTGCGGGTGGAAGGGGAACCCTGAGACAGCGGGTGGCCCTCACCAAGGACACTGGACGCAATGTGACCGGCCACGGGCCGAGCACAGGTCACTCCCCAGGGAGGGCCCTCTACATGCAGGTGTGTCTGTAAAATTTTCCTAAATAAATCCCAAAGGCTCTTGCCGTAGCCACAGCAAACTGGGGGACTTCTTTGCTACTGAAGGTTGTAATTTCACTTCCCTATTCTGGCTCTCCTTATGGAGGAAAATCACATATGAACTAGCTTGACTTATGGCACAGTGGCACCATTCCCTGATATACGATGACTCACATTAGGAGATGCAGACTGTAGCAGAACACACTGTATTATTAGCAGCAGTGTTAGTGGGGGGAAGGGGGTGGCAGTGGCAGGAACAGTAGACGTAAGATAAAATAGCTCATGATTAAGTGCCAGCACAATACGAGGCACTGAATGAAGCTCAATGAACACAAGCATCTTAGAACCAAGAAAAATGATAAAAATAGTTACGGATTATAGCATGCAAAAATCAATGTAAATGGCATTAGTAAAAATGTTAGATTAGGGGTATCCGAAAAGCCTCTCCTCCATAAAGCCATGCAAACACTGGGAAAAACTGTCAGTACTAACTATTACTGAACTCTGGAAATAAGCCAGGGTTTGGTAGCAATCTGGAATGCATTTATTTAAGAAAAATGACTGAATTTCAGCAGAAGGTACATGTGAGCTATATTTTTGTGTACCAGTGAAATCAAGTCCATACTAATCTGAACTAGACTGTTGAAGTTAATATGTTAACTGAAATCCCCTAGGCAACCACTAAGAAAATAATTCAAAAAATAGGTATGAACAGAAACAACAAAGGAATTAAAATGGCATTCTTGGACATATCTATTTAATAAGAACAGGGGAAGAAGTAGATGAACCTTTAGAGAAACTGAAAAGAAATGATATATAAAAACAAATAACAAAATAAAAAAGACACAATTTCTACCTTGTCAGTAATTACATCAAATATAAACGAATTAAACACTCCAATCAAAAACCAGTAATTGGCAGGATGGATTAAAAAGACAAACAGGATCCAACTATATACTGTCTACAAGAGACACATTTCAAAGATACAAATAGGTTTAAATCAGAAGGAGAGAAAAAAATATACAAGCAAACAACATAGTGTTGAATGGGTATACTAATTTCAGACAACAGAGACTTTAAGACAAAAATACTTTCTAGTGACAAAGAATATTCTACAATAATGAAAAGTTTGATTTATCACAAAACTATAACAATTATAAACATAAACACAATAGCAGGCCCTCAAAGTATTTGCATGAAGTTCAAAATGACAGAATTAGAGGAAAAAAATAATAGTCTTTTTAAAAAAGGAAAAAAAAGTCTAAGACTTCTCTCTCCCACTTTCAATAATGAATAGAATAATTAGACATAAGGAAAAGAAGAGAGACTTTTAACAATATCATACATCAACTAGATCTAAGATAAATCTATAGAACACTCCACCCATCAACAGTAGAACACACCTTGTGTACAAATGGAATATTTTCCAAGATAGACTGTGTGCTGGGCCACTAAAAAAAAAAAAAAGCCTCAATAAAATTTAAAGGATTAAATCATACACATGTTCTCCAATGACAAGTAATTCAAATTGGATCAAAGACCCAAATGTAAGAGCTAAAAGCGTAGAAGTCTTAAAAGAAAACATAGGTGCAAAGCTTCATTACCTGGGATTAGGCAGTGGTTTTTTAGCTATGACACCAAAAGCACAAGCAAAGAAAAGAAAAGATAAAATGGACTTCATAGAAATTAAACTTGTTTGTCCTTCAAAGGGCACAGGAAAATGAAAAGACAACTGACAGAATAAGAGAAAATACTTGCAAATCACATATTTAATAAGGCTCAGAATATATATAGACTGCTTAAAACTTACAAAAAGACAATCCACTTTTAAAATGGACTAGTGACGTTAAGCATTTATTCATGAATTTATGGGCCATTTAAATATCTTCTCTGGAGAAATACCTACCTAAATCCTTTGACCATTTAAAATTGTATTTAGTTTTTGTTCAGTTGTAAGAACTCTTTATATATTCTGGATACTAGACCCTTACTGGATATGATATACAAATACATATCTGTTTTTTACATTATGTAGGACAAAAAAATGCTGGTGAGCATGTGCCAGACACAAACTTCTCTCCAAGTTACAAAGTGAATTTAAAAGAACAATCTTCTCGCAGCCTACCCTGACCCTTAAAGGCTCAAAACCATGTTAACTAGAGAAGCTCTCAGCATAGAAGAGTTCTTTGAAGTTTTTCTCTGTATTGTATGTTCTTTTAGAATACTGTTAAACTCAAGTTCTAGGAGGAAAAGAAAAAACGGTTCTGAATTTTGCCATAAACTAGGGCACAAATGCTCAATTTAATTAAAAAAAATTATCACTTACAATTACCATAAGCTTTAAATGTTAAATTGCTGAGGATAAGGCAGGATGGGGTTGAGAGGGGAAGAAGAATCCTCAGAGTTGATGTTGCTTGGCAGAACTTCATAAAGCAATTACTAAAATGTTACGTGTGTCATACAGTATATGGAATATTTCTTGAGGGCTTTAGTTCTCCCTTCAAAGACGAGCACTTTTCCATGTCTTTTAAAATTCTTCACTGTTTTCCTAATATATAATCATTTAATAACTAGTAATTTTATTTAAAAACAGTCATCTTTCACAAATGTTTTACTCTTAGCCCTAGGACAAAACATCAGCTGTTCTCAAACTGAAGCAGATTTCTTAAGAGTAAAATTTTGTCCAAATAGGGAAGGTAATTTTGCACTCAAAACTACCAGATTTAACAAACTATTCCTCCTAATAAAATTATCATAATTCTGTGTCTCATGACATCACCCTTATTGCTAGTTTGTGCTGGTTTTACATGACTGCACATTTTTTGTTCTCTCCCCACAAAGGGAAGTTTATGCCTCAAATCTGGGCTATCTTATGACTGACAGCATAAGGGATGCTATGTGACTTGAAGGCTAGACCATACAAGGCCATACAGCTTCTCCGTATTTACGGGAACCCATGTAAGAACGTAAAGTAGCCGGAAGCCACTGTGCTGGAGAGGCACCGGGAGACTCTCCTGTGGGCAAGTCCTGCCTGAGCCCATGCCTCCTGTGACCTCCGTCAATGTGCCAGACACGTGAATGAAGCTGCTGTCCTGGATGTAAACACTCTAGTTCCAATGGCTACAGTCCTGGGCTTTCAGTTCTCAGCTGTGGCCCAGAGTGGACAGAGCAGAGACAAAGCAGTCCTGCTGTGTCCTGAGTCCCTGACTCACCAAATCTATGAGTGGAATATGTTTCCATGTGCTCACTGTTTTATGTGGTTATATTTGCAGTGGTTGGTTTCTCACCAATATTGACATTTAACATTTGTGAGATCAGTCAGGCAATAAGTAAGTGAAGTCAGGGTCTTCCCTGGTGGCTCAGCGGTAAATAATCTGCCTGCCAATGCAAGAGATACTGGTTTGATCCCTGGGTCGGGAAGATCTCTGGAGAAGGAAATGACAACCCACTCCAGTATTCTTGCTTGGGAAATCCCATAGACAGAGGAGCTTGGTGGACTTGGGGTTGCAAGAGTCAGATATGACTTAGCAACCAAACAACAACAAACAATAGATAACCAGAACACAGATTAACAATTTAATTGAACAAAGGTTAGTTCTAATTTTGATAATCAGTAGTCACTCTTAACTGTTTACATCAAGCAAGTCACCTCACCTTTTCAAATCATTCACCTTTTTCAGTGTTATCTTTCAAAACACAGGCCTAACACACTTTGGAAATGATTAAATTAGTAGCTCAAATATTAATAAGCACACTTGGAAAATGGAACTTTCAATTGGACATAACTGCTTAGCTTTTATCAACCTATAAGTGAAGGGATAGTTTGAAGTTCCCAAGTTTTTACATCATCAACATAACAGTTTGACAGAAAAATTCATGATACTTCAATTACATATTAAATTCTTATATGCATTTTAAGTAAACATTCCTACAATAATTGTGTAATTTTTATCTCACTGCTATCAAAATAATTAACTGAACTGAGAGTCTGTTCAGTTCCTCTAATATCCCAAAACTGATGTTCATAAGAGCCAGAAAAGAAACAATTCCTAATGTTTCTTTCCTAATGAGAGAAAAAGGAAAAGCCTAAAATCTTCAACCTCAGCCACAACTAGGCCTAAACCAAACAGTAGACTCAAAAGTCTGGGGTCAGTTTCCAGGAAGTCTCTGTTATTGTGTTCAGATTCTATGCTTGCTGGTGATCAAAGATAAACAAAAACCTACCACCACATGCATTTTCAAAAGTGTACACATCTATCCCACTCTTAATTCTTTTGTAAATCTTCTCATTCTTTCTCACAAATGTAAATTATTTCTAATGAGTACACCCATTATATAACACTGATAATTTAGGACCAGAATGAATACATATTCACGTGTATATCAAACGTTTACCACCACACAGCCGAGAATGGGATTCACTCTGTGTGAGGCCAGCATGGTATGGCAGAACAGTAAGCAGGAACACTGAAGTTCAAGTCTAACCATGCCTTTACCTATCTACAAATCTCTGTGACTCAGTTTCCTGATTTGTAAAGTGAGAGGATGAGCTTAGATTCAACTCTATGATTTCAAGTGTGAGTATAATGACAAGCTGTTCTATACCAGACTTATACTATATTATTTCTAAATCCAGTATCTTACACTAAGCCTTGTTATTCACAATTACTGCAGATTTACACTGCACTAGTGGTTTAACTATGAAATTTAGACATCAATACATTTATTTTGGTCATTTTATGTGATTCTATCTAAGAAGAGGTAAGTTTTAACCCTTCCCAAAGTGTATAAACAATTTTAAAGAACAAGTCTTTTATTAAGGTCAAATGATAAAAACTCACTAAACAATCAGCTGAACAGATTACTTCACCCCTTAAAAAGCCTTTGTTAGTAGAACAAAAACCCCTACTAAAATGTTTCCAACCTCTAGTTCTTGTCCAGTCTAGTTCCTGAAAATAGAATTTTATAAGATTTTAAAGAATGAAATCATGGATAGAGGCAGACCTCATTTTATTGCACGTCCTTTACTGTGCTTCAAAGATACTCCATTTTTACAAATTGTGGCAGTCCTGTGTGTCATCAGATGATGGCTATTTCTTTCCTAGCAGTAAAGGATTTTCAATCAAGGTGGGTACATTTTTACCTAATGCTGTTGAACCCTTCCTAGAGCACAGCACAGTGTAAACATAACTTTCATAAGCACTCGGAAACCAAAAAGTTGCTGTGACCCACTGTTATGCTCCCTGATGTTCGCTTTATAGCGGTGGTCCGGAACCCAACCCGCAACATCTCTGAGGTGTGCCTGTGCCCATTTCCATGTTGTAGCAATGTCATCATTTTTAACAGCTGCATAGTATCCTGATGCACTGATGTACCACTGTTAAATAATTAGCTTGACCCCAATTTACTGAACTCTGCACAAGGTTGCAATGAACATCTTTATATACAATGTTCCCTCCTTTTAGATTATGTCCCTAGGATGAAGCTAGGTAAGATGATACTGACAGTCAGTTCCAGTTTTGAAACAAACTGTGAAACTGCCTTGCATATCCTGCTACCCATGTGAATATAACAACTTCATATTATACCACCAAAAACACTGATAGGGGGACTTCTCTGGTGGTCCAGTGGCTAAAACTCTGAGCTCCCAATGCAGGGGGCCTGGGTTTGATCCCTGGTCAGGGAACTAGATCCCACATGCTACAACTAAGAGCTGCAATGGATACAACGTGGCCACAACTAAGGTCCAACACAGCCAAATAAATAATATTAAAAAAAAAATACTGATAGATATAAAACGATACTTTCTGTCTGTAGGTTTTATATTCATGTTTCCGATTTCTGTCTGCTTGAGCAGCCTTTCCACAAAGCCTGGAGCCACGCTCTCCCTTTCTCTTGCTCACCTGTTCTTAAGATGGCCTTCCAGGTCACAGCGCTGCATCACGTCATGGCACACTGAAGAAAATGGACACGAAACCAACAATTTGTCCAGGAGTTTATGAACCAGAATGCTAGACTTCTTACACGACTTAAAGTGGAGTCTCTTCCGGTCCAGCGGACAGAAATCCTTCTCCTGTAGGAAGTTTCTGAGGCACTTGCAGCAGAAGGTATGTCCGCAGGGGGTGTCCAGCGGCTGCAGCAGAGGCTGAAGGCAGATATGGCAGACCAGGTCGTCATCCACTTCATCCTGGTAATTGTACAGGTGGTTTTCCCGAGTCCAGTGCTGCTGGCCACATTCGAAACACAAAGGATTGAAGGAGGAGGACGAGGTCTGTTCCACAGACCCCATCTCATCACTTGTGGTTCCCATTGTGAATCAACCACAGTTTTGTATCTTCATATGCTGGACTTCCACCAAAGGTTTGGTTTCCTTTACAAGTCAGTGATGCTGTCCTTTAAAACCCAGGCCTGGTTTTCTAGACTAGACAAAGCAAAATAACCAAAAAAGTAATTAATAATCAACATAGATTAAAAGGATCAACATAATATTAGCAGTTAACATTTTAATAAAAATTTTACTAAAAAAAGTTTAGTAAAAAATTAAAATTTAGGTCATGTAATAAATTAGTCATAAAAACATAAAAAAAAGAAATTAACTAATTTGCTTGTTGGCTAAGAAGAATGACTTGCCAAGTTATTGGTAAGAAAAGAATTCAGGATTAAAAGCAGAGAAGTCATATTTATACATGGTGTAATACAGGAATCACATGTTCTACTGACTGAAATCACTCAAGACTTCACTGTTTAATGGTAGTTTTAATGTCAATTAATCTGTACAGTATGCTAACAGTGCAAATTGAGATATATTATATGCAATATGTTTGCATTTGCTATCCCAGTCATGGCTCCCTGTTTCTGATGGATTTTTACACATTTACAGTGCCATCCCAAAGATGGTGTCTTTGGAAGGATAAGTCAGTATCTGTGGAAAAAATGACCTTTGCTCTACACTGTTTAGGAAAAAACGGATTTCAAAATACGTATGTATGATTAGAATATTCTCTCTCTAATACAGATTTTGCCTGTATTGGTAGACATGGCATATATAAATGACATCTCGGCAAACTCCATAAACTTCAATACTGTTATATGCCATTAGGAGAAAAAAAAAACCTGCTATAATTCAATTACACAGATAAGGCACATTATAAATGTCAATCTCAGCTCATATTATTCCACACACCCACTGGTTCTGGCTTACTCAGTGCAGGTGTGTGTGTGTATGTATGTGTGTGTGTGTACATATATGTGTTGCCTCTGAGACTGCAGCCCACTCCAGTGCAGGGCCGGCCAAGAAGGTTCCATACCTCTTGCTACTACAAGACTAGGGGTTAAAAGTTCATCTTCAAAGGCAGTAGCTGTTATTCTGAATATTTACAGACCCTGGTGCCAAACATGCCAAACATGAACAGGGAGAGAGGGGATGTAGGGAGAGGATGGTTAAGAAAGCCCAATGTGAAAACTAAAGGCATTAAAACTTCTAAGGAAGTTGTGCATAGGACACTGTGGGAACACAGAGAAAGTGGAGGAGAACTGGCATCTAACTCAGTTTGGCTTTGTGGCTGCTGGACGGTGGCAGGAATCAGTGGCCAGAGGAGAAAATGGACAAGGGCAGCTCAGCTAAGTCACACCTGGACTGGCACAGCAATTTGGGCACATGAGCAGGTGAAACGGCGAAGGCAAAAAAGGAACTCAGGGTGAGGCAGTCCTGAAACCTGGGGTCCAGTACCAGATGAGAAAGAGCAGACAGCATGTAATGCTGCTGGCATTTGTCTCTGTGATAATTCCCCCCCGATCATCCATATATATGTACATATTAACATATATATATGCTATTAGATTTCTTTGTGGAGTATTTATCAGAAAAACAACATTAACATTTTAAGAGATTTAACAAGAACTGCCATGAACTATGGGGGGATGGAACAAGATTCAGTTGGCATAGCTGACTCAGATCAACTGTGTTTTCAAAAGCAATTTAATAAAATAATAATAGTAGCATGTGATCTTAAACAACCAGGACAGCATTAAGACAGCAAACACTTCTCATATTCTGTAACTCATGGGCCTTATTCTGAGCACCATAACTTTTATCAGTACAAGGTATGTAAGATTGTGGAGAGAAACAAAATTTATCTCAGGCAAACAGACTACTTCAATGTAAGCATTTTAATACAGGATGTCCAGACTCTTGTTTCCTACTCAATTAGCAAGAAAATTCATATATCCCTTGCTCTTCTTGGTTTGTGATAGCATTCATACTAATTTTTTCTCAAGAAAATAAACTGCAATTCTGACCTCCCACATAATGACTAAGGAAGCATTTCTCTTAAGACACTTATATTTTAGTTATTTGCTAAATCTCTAAATAACTTTTAGTTCTTTTTATTTTACCACAAAACCTTTTCATGAGGAAAAATAACACGTTCCCATTTAAATTTCCAAATAACAATTGCATCATCACAGCCAGCTCCGAAATGCCTCCATGATACCACGACACGAATGTTAATTGAAAATTTATCACAGGTAAATCACTAACATGCTCATATAAATATGGATTAGAGAGTGAGAAGACCACAGACCCTAGAAAGTTAAGAGTACATATACCCTGAAGCCAGCCTTCGAGGGGTTCAAACCCTTGTTCAGTCACTTACCAGCCCCGTGGCCTGACTAGATTTCTCTGTGGCTGTTTCCCGCTCACAAGAAAATGAGGTTAGTGACGGTGCCGATCTCAGAAGGGGTGATACAAAGAACAAACAGGCACATAACAGGTGCTGTAGAGATATGAGCTCTTACTACTATTAAAGATAAAGGAATAAACGTTCAGACAGATTTTGTGATTTGCCCAAAGCCACACAACTTACAAATACTTAGTAAGAGAGAAAGAAGATAAATCAAGTTCCTTCTTGTTTCAAAAGAACCCAATAGTAATTGGCTACCACCGGTGGCTCTGTGGTAAAGAATCTGCCTGCAATGCAGGAGATGTGGGTTCAATCCCTGGGCGGGAAGATTCCCTGGAAGAGGAAATGGCAACCCACTTCAGTCTTCTTGCCTGGAGAATCCCATGGACAGAGGAGCCTGGTGGACTACAGCGCATAGCATTGCAAAGAGACAGACTTAGCAACTGAACAACGTTAAGTAATTACATGAAAGAGGAAAGGTATCTCATGAAAGTCTTAGTGTATGAATTTTGTGAAGACGAGGGAGCCTGAGCCTGCTTTTCCAACCCCCAGCCCAACTCCTCTCCTTGCAGCCCAGGACTTAATTCTACTTTGGGAGCAAGTCCTTGATAATGGCTCTCACAGAGTTTCACACTGCCATCCCTCACTAACTGTGAGCTCCTCACGACCTGGGCCTCCCACAGGGGTAAGGCTCCGTAAATGTGAGTTACCAACTGAGTAACAAAATGTTTGCTCACTCCTGCTAGTTAGGTGGTTATAAATACACATATACATAAGGAGGATACACCCATGTTTAATTTTGATTTCAGATATTCTATGAGCAGAATCTGAAGTATTAAAATACAAGTCAAATATTAGTTTTAAATACTCTCCAAAATATAATGACAAAATGTTGCAAAATGTGTATCTTCACAAGCTACATTATTTGTATCTAGTATTCCAGGAACACAGTAAACAGAGATCAGTCAGTTCAGTTCAGTCACTCAGTCGCGTCTGACTCTTTGCGACCCCATGAACTGCAGCATGCCAGGGTTCCCCGTCCATCACCAACTCCCGGAGTTCACCCAAACTCATGTCCATTGAGTCGGTGATGCCATCCAACCCTCTCATCCTCTGTTGTCCCCTTCTCCTCCTGCCCTCAATCTTTTCCAGCATCAGGGTCTTTTCAAATGAGTCAGCTCTTCGCATCAGGTAGCCAAAGTATTGAAGTTGCAGCTTCAACATCAGTCCTTCCAATGAATACCTAGGACTGATCTCCTTTAGGATGGACTGGTTGGATCTCCTTGCAGTCCAAGGGACTCTCAAGAGTCTTCTCCAACACCACAGTTCAAAAGCATCAATTCTTCGGCGCTCAGCTTTCTTTACCGTCCAACTCTCACATCCATACATGACCCGTGGAAAAACCATAGCCTTGACTAGACGGACCTTTGTTGACAAAGTAATGTCCCTGCTTTTTAATATGCTGTCTAGGTTGGTCATAACTTTCCTTCTAAGGAGTAAGCGTCTTTTACTTTCATGGCTGAAATCACCATCTGCAGTGAATTTGGAGCCCCCAAGAATAAAGTCAGCCAGTGTTTCCACTGTTTTGCCATCTATTTGCCATGAAGTGATGGGACCAGATGCCATGATCTTAGTTTTCTGAATGTTGAGCTTTAAGCCAACTTTTTCACTCTCCTCTTTCATCAAGAGGCTCTTTAGTTCTTCTTTGCTTTCTGCCATAAGGGTGGTGTCATCTGCATATCTGAGGTTATTGATATTTCTCCCAGCAATCCTGATGCCAGCCTGTGCTTCCTCCAGCCCAGCATCTGTCATGATGTACTCTGCATATAAGTTAAATAAGCAGGGTGACAATATACAGCCTTGACATACTCCTTTTCCTATTTGGAACCAGTCTGTTGTTCCATGTACAGTTCTGACTGCTGCTTCCTGACCTGCATACAGATTTCTCAAGAGGCAGGTCAGGCATTCTGGTATTCCCATCTCTTTCAGAATTTTTCACAGTTTATTGTGATCCACACAGTCAAAGGCTTTGGCATACTCAATACAGCAGAAGTAGATGTTTTTCTGGAATTCTTTTGATTTTTCGATGATCCAGTGATGTTGGCAATTTGATCCATGAACAGTATGAAAAGGCAAAAAGACAGGACACTGAGAGATGAACCCCCCAGATCGGTAGGTGCCCAATACGTTACTGGAGATCAGTGGAGAAATAACTCCAGAAAGAATGAAGGGATGGAGCCAAAGCAAAAACACCACCCAGCTGTGGGTGAGACTGCTGAGAGAAGCAAGGTCTGATGCTGTAAAGAGCAATATTGCATAGGAACCTGGAATGTTAGGTCAATGAATCAAGGCAAATTGGAAGTGGTCAAACAGGAGATGGCAAGAGTGAACGTCAGCATTCTAGGAATCAGCAAACTAAAATCGACTGGAACGGGTCAATTTAATTCAGATGACCATTATATCTACCACTGTGGGCAGGAATCCCTTAGAAGAAATGGAGTAGCCACTATAGTCAACAAAAGAGTCCAAAATGCAGTACTTGGATGCAATCTCAAAAACGACAGAATGATCTCTGTTCGTTTCCAAGGCAAACCATTCAATATCACGGTAATCCAAGTCTATGCCCCGACCAGTAACACTGAAGAAGCTGAAGTTGAATGCTTCTATGAAGACCTACAAGACCTTTTAGAACTAACACCCAAAAAAGATGTCCTTTTCATTATAGGGGAATGGAATGCAAAAGTAGGAAGTCAAGAAACACCTAGAGTAACAGGCAAATTTGGCCTTGGCGTACAGAATGAAGCAGGGCAAAGGCTAACAGAGTTTTGCCAAGAGAAAACACTGGTCATAGCAAACACCCTCTTCCAACAACTCAAGAGAAGACTCTACACATGGACATCACCAGATGGCCAACACCAAAATCAGATTGATTATATTCTTTGCAGTAAACAGATGAATGCTATTAAACTGGCTGGGAATATTACAACACATTTAAACAGCAGTAGAGAGGGAGTTATAAGACTGTTTACCACCCAACTCCAGTCACTATTAACATGATTGCTCTTCCCGGTCTATGAGACAAGACTGTCCTGGTACATCTTAGAAATTCAGATGGAAGGTAGTTTTCAGTTAATCACACTCCCAAACTATGTTATTCAGATCATCTCTCTTACTGTTACTTTTCATTCAGGCTGAAAGGGTCCTCACTGGCCCTAACCTGGGAGATCCAGCCCAGGATAAAAGATGATAAGCTAAGGGTTAGCACCAAAGTATGGTTGGGGCAGGTGGGGGTGGGGGTGGGACAGGACCCAACACATCACTGGTTCCTCTGACTCATCTGAGAAAACCTCTCCTCTCTAAGTCTTAGCTCTGCCTCTACCTCCTGTCAGATCCCATCAGGCTCGTTCTTGTTCTCAGGACCACCGCCTTACCTCCTGTCCCTGCTGTTCCATACACACACCTTCCTCTTAGCAGTTACTACCTTTGTATGCTTGTTTATCTGTCTTTGGGCTTCCCTGGTGACTCAGATGGTAAAGAATCTGCCTGCAATGCAGGAGACCAGAGTCAGGAAGATCCCCTGGAGGAGGAAATGACAACCCACTCCAGTATTCTTGCCTGGAAAATCCCATGGACAGAGAAGCCTGGCAGACTACGGTCCATGGGGCCGCAAACAGTCAGACACAACTGAGTAACTAACACTTTCACATTTTTAGCTGTCTTCTCATCTCTTGGTGGGTAAAGACAATATCTACTTTCTCTCTTGCATTCCCACGGGTTAGCACATACTATGCAATAAAAAAACTGAGACTGAGCCTGAAGTGCAGTCCTGAGACATATTACTTAACTATGTAAATATATGAGAAAACCTTGTACACTAACCTGTGGTACTGCAAGTAGTCAACACACAGGACCCTGCACTATGACCATAAACACACCAGGAATAAGATATTACTAGATACTACTTCCTTTAATCTTCAAAAGTCTGAGGAAAAATTGCCTCTTTTTTTTGGCTTGATGATATCAATACCAGAAAATTTTCTTGTATTGTATATGTTACATATGAGCTTTCACAGCTACCTTTGTATAAAGCTGCGGTTGTCAACCTTTTACACCTAAGGATCCCTTTATCCACGCTGGACAAGTCTGGCTATTTAAAAACAAAACAAAACCAAAACTACCATGCAATCCAGCAACTGCACTCCTGGGCATTTATCTCAAAGAAATGAAAACTTATGTTCGCACAAAAGCGGGTTCAGCCTTATCTGTAATAGACCCAATTCAGAAACCACCCAGGTGACACACCACTGCTTTACTCAGCGGTAAAGAAGAATGAACTACTGACGTGCACACCAGTCCGGATGGACCTTAGAGAATTATGCTGAGTAAGGAACCTGATCTGAAAAGGTTGCATAGTGTATTATTATTCCATGTATATAACATTCTTGAAATGACAATGCAAGTTAATTAAAATGTTTACGTTCATTCATCTGTTAATAAAACAATAAGCCCATTTTTACACATTTTTATGAAAAATAACTTTTTTTCAAAATTAAAGAACACAGTGAGGGGAGGCCCTGTTTATGCAGCATGTATTTTGCTTATCTGGAGTCTTGGGTCTGTTTCTTTCAATCTGCTGTGAATTCACCTGTCAAGTTTCCTCTGGAAACTCTACTGGACCCTCATGAGAGAGAGTGAGAGTGAAAAGGGAAGGAAACATCTTAGTGTTCCTAGGAAAACAGTTTTGACCTTGTGGACCCGCTGAACACAGGGCGTCCTGGGTCACATGTGGACACGCAGCACAGAGCACTGAAGGGTTCTGACACCCTCTTCTACAAGAAGAGGTCCCAGTTGGCAACCAACACAACTTTTTAAAAAGACAAAAACTGAAAAAGACAAGATGTGGAGGTGAGCGCATGCTGGAGAAGTCTGCCTGTCCTGGAATGGAGCTCTCTCCCCAGAGCCTTCTACTCTAAAAACGTGTCTCTGGATATTTCCCTGTAGGTACGGAATACTTAGCAAATTCTATGAGACCCTTACAGAAAGTCTATTCTTCAATTAATTAAAATTTATTTCCTGCTCCAAGACATGAGGAAAAACTCAAATACCAGTTTCTAACAATTCCACATCTATAATTTATAATTCTCTCGTCTAAATAAGTGATTCAGCACACTCAGCGATATGCCTCCTTTTTCCTTTTTATGAAGTAGAAATATCTGAAAAAACATTTTAAAATTCTTAAGATGCTACTTGTAGTTAGATGTACCCTATTTAGTAAGCTAGAAAATTAATAAGCTAAGAAAAAAATGCTGGAGGCTATGAAACTTAGGCTCTGAATTCCATGCCAGCTGGGTAATTAGGTCACTATACAATTCATTTTCATTCACCACATGTTTATCCAGAGTCTCTTAGGTGCTGGTATTACAGAGATATTCTGGTATCTTGGCTTCTTGTCTGTGTACTACCAGCTATGCTTAAAGAGTTAACTGACCATACACATACACACACGCATGGAGTTTAAATCTAGCTCCATCATTCTCATGATTTTATATTTTTTATACACAATAAAATACTTACTGATACGTTGTATATCTTCTGGTCCTGACAACTGTTATTGTTCTTCGATAACTTTAATAGTCTCTTAAGTATTTTATAAAAAGGAGGTTAAATTGTGACTGCCAAAGACGGCAAATTTCAAACATCCTTCTGCCTTTAGTTCTTCTAATTTTGAACCACTAAGCTACAATGAAAACTTTTTTTTCTAATGCAAAAACCAAACCGATTACCTACACAATTCCTGTAGGCTCAGAGAGTTATACTTCTAAAAATTATACTAAATGTTACCTTAGAGTAATTTTAAAACAGAATTGACATAAAACTATTTCAAAAAGGAAACACACCATATGGAACACTAAACATTTCCGTACAGGAAAGACACACTCCCACAGCACGTGACGGCTTCGCAGCAGAGATCAGCACCAGCTGACCAGGATGGTCGCCTAACATCTTAAAGACATCACAAATTCAGGAGAGTCACACGCTATAGAAATGACATGGTGGGGGTGTATGAGGGGAAGCAGTTTGCATAGGTTTAGCTTTATTGCATGTGATGTTTACCAGCTGGATATAGTTTATACTTCTTTATTATGACATTCAAAATCACTGTGGATGGTGACTAGTCACCAAATTAAAAGACGCTTGCTCCTAGGATACAACAAACCTAGACAGCACATTAAATCACTTTGCTGTTAAAGGTCCATAAAGTCAAAGCTATGGTTTTTCCAGTAATCATGTCTGGATATTAGAGTTAGACCATAAAGAAGGCTGAGCATTGAAGAACTGATGCTTTAAAACTATGGTGTTGGAGAAGACTCTTGAGAGTCCCTTGGACTGCAAGGAGATCCAACCAGTCCATCCTAAAGGAGATCAGTCCTGGGTGTTCATTGGAAGGACTGATGTTGAAGCTGCAACTTCAATACTTTGACCACCTGATGCGAAGAGCTGACTCATTTGAAAAGACCCTGATGCTGGGAAAGACTGAGGGCAGAAGAGAGGGGATGACAGAGGATAAAATGGTTAGATAGCATCACTGACTGAATGGACATGAATTTGAACAAAGTCCAGGAGGCAGTGAAGGACAGGAAGCCTGGTGTGCTGCAGTCCATGGGGTTGCAAAGAGTCAGACATAACTGAGCAACTGAACAACAATATGACATTCAAAGGCAAATGTTCTAATTTTAATAAATTAAATTATTTTCTTCTAAAGGGTGAAAACTTTTATCTTCTTGCACACTAAGTTTAGAAAACATTTGTTTTCAAGTGATTGATAAAATTCTTATTTTCCAGGTCTTTTCAATTTCTAATTTCTGTAAGTGTAGATCAGAATTCCTCCACTAACTCCATGATCCAAGGAAGCCAAGGGCATCAGAAAGAGGACTGCTGTAGGTTCAAAATCTGGCTCCACCCGCCAATCACTAGCAACCATAACATGGCACATCAATGAGAAGTTTATAAACCTCAACTTCCTCATGTTAGAAATAGTATCTTGCTTACGGCACAGGATTACTATGAGACTAAAAATGTTACACTGCCAGAAAACCCTCTCACAGACCACAAGGCACTGTAACACAAACTTCTGAGTAGATTAAGGCCTGAAAGGGACAATGCAGATAAGAGCAGACAGCTGGCTGCTGGGTGGCCCAGGCTCCTTCCACTAGACTGGTCACAGGAGGCCAGCATCTGATGCTCAGCTCTGAGACCAGCAGCCAGGCTGTGCCGCTCAGCCCTCCTCCTCTCGAGCCTTCCCCTCTCTCTCCCTACAGACCAGTGGGCCACACCAGACAGACTCTAGGTTACCTACAGGTCCCTCATTCCATGATTCCAGAAATGTGCTTGAGCACACATTTGTTCCCAAAGGACAAACATTTTTCTTTACTATTATCCAGTGCTGTAATTACTATAAAGATGACTTAAATCCAAAGCTTATCAGGAGAGGTTTTTTTTGAGTTTCTTTTTTGTTTTTGATTTTTATTTTTATAGTATCTTCTTATCTCCTGACCTCAAAGTTTCTCTTTTTGCAGATAAGTCTATGTACAAGAAAGGAGGGCTAGATATAGAACTCTCCCTATGTTTATAGATATCTAAACATATAGATATCTCCCTATGTTTATTATGGTGCTACAACGTCCGATGCTACAGTGCTGTAAGACAAAAGTAACTTCTTCCTGGCTCCCAGAAAAATGCCATTTAGGAGATGCAGGTACATCTATCTGAAGGACTAATACAGTTAGCTTGTCTTTTTTTTTTTTTTTTTAAGACAAACATAGGTAATTGTCAGTAGTTTAAACAGATGGTTTTAGATGGCAGATTTTGCTCCAGAGTTAATCTTATATTTTTCCATTAAAGAAACATCCGCAGCTACAGAAGAAGGACAAACTCTTCAGCCTTACTTCCTTCAATAAATGCAAAGAAATCAGCAAGACACTTAGTCCTCTGTGATCAAGCCCACACAATAAAATAAATGAAGTGGAACTAAATCACAGTCAGGATAGGTTTTACGGTGGTGTTATTACTAATTAAGAGTCCCAGGTTTCATTATCTTAACTGTGAGCAAGATATAAGAAATTTAAATGCTCCAGCTTTCTAAGCTCATTTAGGGACATTGATAATTAAAAGAATAGATACTATTTAATATGCTCAGTTTGTCCCAGCTATCCAGTTATAATTCAATACATGTAAGAATGATCAGCTCAAGGCCAGACTGGGTCCAGACTTTGGACCAGACTCAAAGGACCATCACTGAGTGGCCAGATCTGGTACTCTCTCAGGACCAGGTGACATGCCATGGTGTCAGGCGCAGGGACCACAGCCTTGCTGGACTTGGTGTGTATCCAGAATGACTCTCGTGTGTTCCCGAAGGTCATTCTAAATGATTAAAACGAGTTCTTTGAGTTAAACACAGTTCTAATACTGAGAAAAATCAAAAGGGATATCTTCATGTGATGAGTCGTGGTCCAGGCTCACCTGTGTCACAGATAAAACCACCCTCCAAAGTACAACTGCCTACGTCCTATGACGGGAAATGTCTGTGCTATAAAGCCAGAAACTGTTAAGGGGCTGTGCTGTGTTAGGATGATCAACAATGCACCCTAAATTACATTAGCTTCCCAAGTTTCAGAAACGGAGTCAAACAAAATCCCAGGTTTTACATGTTACGTGGTTATTAGCTGCCTTTCTGACATTTCCAGTAGGAAACTTTAACAAACAAAATATTCAAAAGCAAACTAATTACTCACCTCCATCTCCCTAACCTTCAATCCCAACCTCCTTTTCAATCTCCCATCCTCCCTCCTTTCCACCCCTCCATCCATCTGTCTGTCTGTCCAGGAGTTACCAAGAATCTTCTATGAGCCAGGCACTGTTCTAGGGCCAGGCATTCAGCCCTGAACAAAAACAAAAATCCCTTCCCTTGTGAAGTTTACATCCTGGGTGGGGGCTGGGGAGAAGACAGACAACACACACAAAATGAATAAAATACTGGGAGAAGGAGGGCTTTTTAAACAGGGTGATCAGGGAAAAACTCACTATGAAGGTGACACCTGAGTTAACACCACAAGGACGTAACTAGAAAGCCACATAGTTAATATCTGGTATAGAATATTTATTACAGACATAAACATTCTACACCAGATATTAACTACGTGGCTTGTTAATAGTAAGGATAAAGGCCCCGAGCTGACAAGGTGCCTGGTATGTCCAGGGAAGTCAGGAGGCCCGTGTGGATGAGAGACACAAGCAGGGAGAAGGAAATGCAGCAGACCCTGACACAGGCTCACTTTTCCTTTTCCTTTGGGTTAGGATCCTCACAGGATCGCTCTGGTTGCTATGCTGAGAATAATCTGAAAGGACCAGAGGCAGAAGCAAGCAGGAACCTACTAAAATACTCTAAGCAGTGGACTGAACCAGGGTGCACACAGTAGAGAGTGGGAAGTGACCCAATTCTGGATTTACTTTGAAGGCAGATTGCTATGATTTGCTGATGAATAAAATGTGTGTATGGGCTGCTGGCGGCAGAAGTCAAGGATGACGCCAAGGTTTTCGGCCTGAACTAGAAAGACAGAATTTTAATACATCTGACATGGGAAAGGCTGTAAAAGAGTAGGTTTAATGGGTATGGCCAAATTCAAACAGGTTCTATTAGAAATGCCTGTTAGACCTCTAAGTAGACACACAAAGAAGGCAGTTAAGTACACAAGTCCAGTTCAAGCAAGAGGACTGGGCTGGTGATATAAATTTAGGAAGCATCAGTGTGTAGATGGTACAGAAAGCCATTCAACTGGGAAAGATCACCAATGAGAAATGGATTAGTGTAAGAGATGGGGCCTGAGGACTGGGCCATGGAGCATGTTCCGTATGGCGAGGCCTGGGAGAGAGGGAGGGAACAAGCCGAGCAGGAGTGGTTAGTGCAGAAGATCGGGAGAGCATGGTGCTGACCAAATGGACAAAGTATTTCAAGGAGGATGGAAAGATTAGCTGTGTCAGATGTGGGAGGCAAGTAAAATAAGATTAGGACTGAGAATTAATCAAGCATGGGATTTAGCAACACAGCATTCACCAGTGACCTCGACAGGGGTTTGGTGGACCAAGCATTTCCCAGAAACGCTTCCTGGGAAAGAGTTCAAGAGACCACCTGCAAGAGAGGGATGAGAGCACCGACAATCCTTTTGAGAAACTGTGCAATATGGAAAGGGAAATTCTGTATTCTGGGAGGAACTGAGACTCTACCGGGGATCCCCTCAACAGTTAACAAAGACGTACAAGTTCATTATTTGTATCTACACATCCCTAGTTACTTCCTTCTTGGGTCAGACTTCTCCCTCTGCTGTCTAAAGGCTAATTTCTCCTTCACTTGGGCTCAGTATTCCATTCTTTTTGGCAACCTTTGTCACTTAGTTCATCTTTCTTCAACCTCCTCTAATTTTTTCCCTTCCACATAAAAGAAGTTTACGTTTCAATAACTTGAACAATGAAAACAAAATATTCCCCTACAGTTACTACCCTTTCCCCCAGCTTCATTTCACCTCCAATATTTCTGAAATACACGACCATGTTTGCAGTCTCCATTTCCTAATCCAAAGGGCCTCTACCCGCTCCGATTGCTGAGGCTGGTTCCATGCATGGTCGTCGTGACTGGCTGCCAACTCTCAAGGTCGCCTCCCAGTTCTGAATCGTACTTGCTCTCTGCACCATCACTCATTTCCCTTTCTTTGAAACTCTTTGCTCCCCTGTCTAAATTATGCCACTCTGCTCCGGTTTTCTTACTACCTATCACTCTTTTAAGATAGCTGTCTGATTTTTATTCTTTTAGGCAAACTCTAAAAAATTTAAATTGTTGGGCCAAGAGAAAAAGTCTTCTGATTCACTTCATTAAACTGCTCTCCAACATGGTGAACAAAATTTTGATTCCTACTAGCAGTGCTAGTATGCTAACTTCTCCCAAACTCTTCTTTTCAGTTTTCAGTTCAGTTGCTCAGTCGTGTCCAACTCTTTGTGACCCCATGAACCACAGCACACCAGGCCTCTCTGTCCATCACCAACTCCCAACTCCCAGAGTTTACCCAAACTCATGTCCACTGAGTCGGTTATACAATCCAACCATCTCATCCTCTGTCGTCTCCTTCTCCTCCTGCCCTCAATCTTTCCCAGCATCAGGGTCTTTTCAAATGAGTCAGCTCTTTGCATCAGGTGGCCAAAGTATTGGAGTTTCAGCTTCAACATCAGTCCTTCCAAATGAACACCCAGGACTGATTTCCTTTAAGATGGACTGGTTGGATTTCCTTGCAGTCCAAGGGACTCTCAAGAGTTTTCTAATCCTGGTTAACTTTATCTTTTAAATGTTTATAAATCTGACAGTTGAAAATACAAAATAACACCTCATTTTTTCTTTAATTAGCATCTCTTTGAGTCTAGTTAAATTTATGATTATTATACTTATTTCTCTATGAAGTGCCTCTATATCCTTGGCCTCATTTTTTCCCTATTGAATACTGGTGTTTTCCTCAATTGATATGAACAATATATTAAGATAACAACCCTTTATCACATTATTATAACTACTTTTCCTCCTGTTTGCTTTTAGTTGTCTACAGGCATAAGAAGTGGTCAATTTTAATGTAATTGAATGCATTCATTTTCCTCTTTAAAAATTCCTCCACTACTCTTAACTCCTCCTCTATAACAAGATGAGGGCTTCCCTGGGGCTCAGTGGTAAGGAATCTGCCTGCCAGTGCAGGAGATGCAGGAGATACAGGTTTGATCTTAGGGTCAGGAAGATCCCCTGGAGGAGGAAATGGCAACCCACTCCAGTATTCTTGCCTGGGAAATCCCATGGACAGAGGAGCCTGACCGGCTACAGTCCGTGGGGTCACAGAGTTGGATACAACTGTGTGAGTGAGCACACATGCACATATAACAAGATGAGATGAAGATTTGCCTCTATATTCTTCATTTGCATAGTTTATTTAAAAACCTAACACTCAATTCAACTGGAATGCAGTATGAAAACAGATTTTTTTCTCCCAATAGATAAGTAACTATCCTAATTCTAGTATATCTGACTCACGCTTATGTTCAAAAGCCATATCATTACTTCTCCCTAACTGATCCTATTACTGTGGTTGCTAATAACCCTTCTAGACTCCTAATATCCGGTAACTGGGGCCAGGGAATCCGGGGTCTCTTTCACGCACTGCCTCATCCCCTCCCTCTCCGCCCGTCCCCCCCACCTCCACTGGTCACCAGGTTCCTATCGATTCCACCTCCAGAATGTGTTACCCCAGCCTCCTCTCCCCTGCTCCCCACCACTGCTCTGTTATCCACTGCACTGGCTCCCTGAGCCGTCACTCAAGGTTGTGCAGGCTTCTTCCTCTCCCATCATCCTTTACGACACTTGCATCCAAGCACCAGTGATATTACTGTCCCTGCTGAGTACTATCATGGAGCTCCAACTGCTTCTACAAATTGAAAGCCGAAGTATCAACCTGGTGCCTACGCCCTCGGGATCTGGCTCTTGTAGTTTCATCTCCTGACACAATTCCACACATTCTGTGCAGGGCTGAACCAAATGACCCCTGCCCTCAGCATGCTGTTCTCTGCCTGGAATGTCCTTGCCTGCCTTGCTGGTCTGCAGAACTCCATGCATTTAAGGGCCAGCTCAAGAGACCCTTGGCTACGAAGCTCTTCCTGATCCACCAGAACATAATTACGTCCCTTACGTCAGTGTGTCATTACTACAGTCACCGTGTTCTTCCTCACTGCTGGGGTGAGCAAGCACTTGCTTGCATGGGTCTTCCCTACAGACCAAGTGTCCCTTTAAAGACAGCAATCAGACATGTATATACTGTTGTATTTAAAACACATAACCAACAAGGACCTACTATACAGCACAGGGAACTCTGCCCAGTATCCTGTAATAACCTAAATGGGAAAAAAATTAGAAAAAGAATAGATACACGTATAGATACAACTGAATCACTACGCTGCACACTCCAAACTAACACAACATTGTTAAACAACTACACTCCAATAAAACATAAAGTAAAGTGAAAGTGAAGTCTCTCAGTCGTGTCTGACTCTTTGTGGCCCCATGGACTGTAAGCTACCACGCTCCTCCGTCCATGGATTTTCCAGGCAAGAGTACTCGAGTGGGTTGCCATTTCCTTCTCCAGAGGATCTTCCCAACCCAGGGATTGAACCCAGGTCTCCTGCATTGTAGGCAGACACTTTACCATCTGAGCCACCAGGGAAGTCCATAAAACATAAAAATTAAAAGAAAAAAAAACCAACAAGAATCAAGCCTCATCTCTATAACCCTGGCATTTGGATCACTCCTGACAGACATAGTATGTGGTTAATCTCAAGAAACTCAGAGGGGATGAATGAACAAATTTCCTCAAATGTCGCCTGCCCCACCAAATCCTGATTCTTCTCTGGAATTTTTATTCCCACTGTGTCTGTCCTAATTCAGGTTCCTATGACTTCTTGACTATTTCCTGCCTGTCTGTCCTTTCACCTCTCCATTACTAAGATGATCTCTTACACAACTATGATTCTATCATTCCCCTCCAGAAAAAAAATCTGATTCTAGGAGAGAGATCAGGGCTTCCCTCATAGCTCAGTTGGTAAAGAATCCACCTGAAATGCAGGAGACCCTGGTTCGATTCCTGGATGGGGAAGATTCACTGGAGAAGGGATAGGCTACCCACTCCAGTATTCTTGGGCTTCCCTGATGGCTCAGCTGGTCAAGAATCTGCCTGCAATGTGGGAGACCTGGATTTGATTCCTGGGTTGGGAAGATCCCCTGGAGAAGGGAAAGGCTACCCACTCCAGTATTCTGGCCTGGAGAATTCCATGGACTTTACAGTCCATGGGGTCGCAAAGAGTCGGACACAACTGAGCAACTTTCACTTTCAGAGGAGTGATCAGGCATCTTAACAGGAGCTGTCTGTCTCTGTTACCCCACATGTGTGCTCCAGCTGGGTGCTGCTGCAAACCATTTCCTGATCACATGCCTCACCCCATCATGCTCCCAGCAACTAGGGAGCTGGTAGCTCCTCTCTGACAGGACGGGTTCTTCCTGCTGTGGTTCCCTTCTGTCTCCCTCAATCCCCTCCTCTGTGACTGTGGCCCTCTCCACACCCCACACCACTCACCAATTTCTCAAGGCCTCCTTTGTCTTATATGCATACTTCCTTATCGTCTTAAATAGAAAAGAGTAAAGAGAGTAGACACAACTTTTTATCTAACAATTCACTACCATAAACGGTGCTATAAATAAGTCAATTTTAGTTTCTCAGTTTTCTGCCACGCCCCTCAATGCTTGTCCTCACACAAATACACTCCCCAAACTCGCAATCTGTTCTAGGCTGGGCATTCAGATACCCCAACCCATCAGGAACCATGCGTTAAAAAGGAGCCAGTGGTGAGGTCTGGGAAAGGAACAGAGTTCGTGGCTTCAGTGCCGCAAACTGGACACACACCTCTACCTACGGCTCTGCTGTCTCTTCCCTCACTCTGTCCACTGCCTAAGTGGGTCACTCACAGACCAAGATATCAACTTTCAAATTTACTGTGAGACAGGTAAGTGCCAAACCAACAGGCTGAACAAATCATGTTCTCACTTGCTGGTGAGCCCCTTACTCTCAATTGTATCTATAACTGTTTGATGGTCTTTGCCACTGCAGAGTCACCATTCATTGCCTCAACCTACTTTTACAGTATTTTACACTTTACAGATTTTACCTGTGAGATTTACCATTTCAGATACAACATAAGGTGAGAGATTACAGGAAGAGGAAACTCGCTTCAAATCATACTGCAAAAAAGGGTTATAGAAAACGTTCCTATACAACATCTATTTTAAAACACAAGATGTAGATTCTTGTTAGGTTTTTCAGACAGTTCTCAAATTTGTCCTTAAGTATTATGCTTTGTTGTCCTGATAAGAGCCTCCAGCTTTTAAGAAATGATAATAATTATCATCAAATATTTCAGTGGTTTTATCACTAACATTGAGACATTTAAACAAGGACAACCTAAGAAACAAGAGATTCCATAATTCTTGACTGTTCTTAAATTTTAGCTCTAAATAAAACAAAATCTAATGGTCTTGTTGAAAAAACACTTCTTGAAATTTTAGAATTAAATTGTACATATAAAATAGCTATCTGACAGTCACTTACCACTCCTCCAAAATTTATATATTGTTGCTTCTTTCTTCAAATTTCTCTATTTAGAGAACTGAGTTAGGATTCTTTTTTTTAACTTTAAAATATTTGTTGCTTAGTAGTCAAATATGAGAAACTGTTCTGTTTCTAGAAACAATCTGACTGAATCTGGATTAATTTATAAATGATTACACAGACACACACACACACTTTAACACTTTTAGAGAAAAAAACTAATTTAGGATAGGTGTTCGACATAAGCTACTAAAACATGAATTAAGCAGGACATTTTTCTGTAATTACTGGAATCTTATATCATTTCCCCTATGTATTAAATATATTCAGAATTCATTATAACACTTCAAAATGCATCTTCACTCTTAAGAATGCCTATAGTCTTGACCAGAAGGAAACCTAGTTTGCAAAAAACAAAAAATATTCCTATTTCCTAGGTCTTTACTTAAGAAATACAGAAGTTCAAAAATTGTACTTTCCTTAAAAAAAAAAATCAAGCAATGGATTCACCTAAACACTTACTTCATACTACAAATCATCTCATTCAGATCATTTCCTATCGTTAAGCATGTCCTAACATGGTATAAATAGCTCAATACCATATGCTTATTGCTTTCCTAGATGCTGATTGTGTCCTTTCAGCTATATTTTGCAGTAGCTGGAGAAGTACAAAAAGACCCATGAAAAGCACTGTGTGGTGGATGTATATGGTTGGGTCGATGTAGGGGAGTACAGTGCACCATATGTAAAATAGTATTTAATTATATAACAGCTCCTAGTTAGGCTGTGTACTATTTTTAAAGTAGATGAAATGCTATTAACTACTCAAATGTAAATAGAAAATACTAGCTGTAGTGTGCTTAATAATTGAAAAGGGCAATAGATGAATCAGTCTTTACACAATATAATTCACAAGTGCTCAGACTATGAATATCAAATTTCAAAGTTAGAGGAGAAAATAAAAAGGCATAGCAATGATATTACTGAGTAGTGAATAACTGATTTTGTAGGACATTTTCCCTCAAACACTATCATCTTCTATTAACTACTCAGGCAACTGCCCCCCTTTTAAGGGGGTGGAGGTGGTTTAGTCACTAAGTCATGTCCAACTCTTGTGACCCTGTGGACTGGGAACCTACCAGGCTCCTTTGTCCATAGGATTCTCCAGGGAAGAATACTGGAGTGGGTTGCATTTCCTTCTCCAGAGGATCCTCCTGACCCAGGAATCGAACCCGGGTCTCCTGCATTGCAAGCAGATTCTTTACCAAGAGCTAGAATAGGGAATGATTACATTTATCGCTTAAAAATATTTACTTAAAGATTTTCAAGCCATCTATTATACCCATTTACATCAGTTAACTATAAATCATTGGCCAACTGGTCAAATAAAAAAAAAAATGAACTATGTTAGACTTTAATATATCCTTTCTATAATTTAAAACTCAGCATGTAGGACATTAAAAGCAGTACTGACTGAGATGTACATCACAGGTGACTGACTTTCTTATGTTTACCTATACATATTTTCAAAGTTTTCTAAGATGGCCATGTGTAACTTGTACAATAAAAATTGTTCGTTTATTTAGGAAGCAATACATACTCCAAACTAATGGGGAAAAAAAAGTGTGAACCTGGTCAATGAAGAAGGGAAAGAAAGAGCGCCTGCACAGGGACAGGGGCAGACAGGTGTCCCTGGCTTCCCCTGCAAGCCGACGGCAGGAGCACGATGCGGCTGGGGCAGGCGCCTGTTCACAGTCTCTTCGGCAGGGTTATTTCCTTCAAATGCCAAATAGAAAATGTCTGCATTTAAACTCTCTCCAAAGCAGTAGATTTCAGTAACATGTCACATGAGGTGTTTGTTACAAGAGGATGGGTTAGACCACAAAGACGATCTCAGAGGAAGGAAATCACAGAAAAAGGCCCTTTCCGACTCCAGGAAGTTCCTTATTCCCATAAGTGCTTTGTCCAGAAGTCCACACACTCGGAGGACACCACCCAAGTAGCCGGGCATGTGACTGTGACCAGAAGCCACCCCTCCCCACTTCCCCAGGAGAAGTAACTGTGGAGGTCCAGAATTAGGCCAAATGCCCAAGACTGCTGTGACAAGAGCTCATTCAGTTGTATCTAACCTTTTTACATAAAAAGGATTCACCAAGTTTGTGGAATTCTATTTGTGAAGACATCTCTACTGAAAACTAAGGGTCCAATTTTGACCCTCTCCATGCCAATGAAAAGCATAATAGTCAAGAGACCATCTTTGATCAACTCAAAAGGGTCGAGCCCAGTTATCCTATACCCTTAAGATCTTATCCTCCAAACACTAACTTTTGAGCCTCTTTACATCTCAGATATAACTGCAACCACCTACTGTTACCATTCTTGCACCATTCCAGTCCACCCAGCACTAACCCCAATCACCAACAGCCCAATGACATTAATTAATTCACACCCTCACCACAATTTCCACATTTCCAATAATGTTGCCTAACTACTTCTATTCCTATTCATTGGAAGGAATGATATTCATTGGAAAGACTGATGCTGAAGCTCCAATACTTTGGCCACCTGATGGGAAGAGCTGACTCACTGGAAAAGACCCTGATGCTTGGGAAGAGTGAAGGCAGAAGACGAGGGTAGCAGAAGATGAGATGGTTAGAGAGCATCACCGACTCAGTAGACATGACTTTGAGCAAACTCTGGGAGATAGTGAAGGACAGGAAAGCCTGGCGAGCTGCAGTCCATAAGATCACAGAGAGTCAGACATGACCTAGCGACTGAACTACTTCTATTAAAAATATATATTATGTAAAGTATTAAAAGTATATATTACATTACCAATGATAACTTCCCTTAAGCATAAGAAAACCAGGTTTTCAAAGGTAAAGGTGTTAAAATGGTAGATGTCTATTTTATTTCAAGTTAAATAATTCTACCCATATACAGAAACAAGAAGGAAATTTCTGGCTTCTGAGAAATGTATTAGTCTTTCAAATTATCATCTCAGGATATTGCTTCTGAATGGATTGAGCATTTTGTGGCCACTGATGTTATACTTCAGTCAATTAAACTGCACCTAACAAATATTTACTGAGTGTCCACTCTGTGCTAGGCTGGGTACTTGGCAAATAAAATTGAGTGTCTATCTGTAATTCTATTAATCAAATAGTTTTTTAAGTCTCTATTTTCAACATATTGTGTATGTTTTACAGTAGTTGTCAAGAAAACTAACAGAATTGATCAAAATTGGAAATAACATAAGAAAAGCTTCAGATTTATTTGTGGTTCTTGCCAGATAAGTTGTTTTCCATGTACACGCTTATCATTTTAATTCATTTCACTGGAGTATGGAAAAATAGATAGACACTCAAGTTAAAATGGCTATAAAAAGAAAACCTTTAGTTTACAGAACAATCTTAGAACAAAGGTCAAATATTCATTAAATAAAAATATATTTTCAATTATATACTATTTATTTATTATTACTTATAAATTGTGAGGATGCCTCAATCTACATGATTGAAGTTCTAGCACACAGAATTAAAGATTATCATTACACAACTCTCTACTTTTAACAAAGCTCGATCAATTCTTTCTAAAAACAAACTCTAAAGGAAAAGACAGTGAGAAGGAAAGGATCCTATGAAGCTACATGAGACATCAGTTTCAGTTTGTCGCTCAGTCGTGTCCGACTCTTTGCGACCCCATGAACGGCAGCATGCCATGGCTCCCTGTCCATCACCAACTCCAGGAGTCTACCCAAACCCATGTCCATTGAGTTGGTGATGTCATCCAGCCATGTCATCCCTCCGTCGTCCCCTTCTTCTCCTGCCCCTAATCCCCCCCAGCATCAGGGTCTTTTCCAATGAGTCAACTCTTCGCACAAGGTGGCCAAAGTACTGGAGTTTCAGCTTCAGCATCAGTCCTTCCAGTGAACACCCAGGACTGATCTCCTTTAGGATGGACTGGTTGGATCTCCTTGCAGTCCAAGGGACTCTCAAGAGTCTTCTCCAACACCACAGTTCAAAAGCATCAATTCTTTGGTGCTCAGCTTTCTTTACCGTCCAACTCTCACATCCATACGTGACCACTGGAAAAACCATAGCCTTGACCAGATGGACCTTTGTTGGCAAAATAATGTCTCTGCTTTTTACTATGCTATCTAGGTTGGTCATAACTTTCCTTCCAAGGAGTAAGCGTCTTTTAATTTCATGGCTGCAATCACCATCAGCAGTTATTTTGGAGCCCAAAAAAATAAAGTCAGCCACTGTTTCCCCATCTATTTCCCGTGAAGTGATGGGACCAGATGCCATGATCTTAGTTTTCTGAATGCTGAGCTTTAAGCCAATTTTTTTCACTCTCCTCCTTCACTTTCATCAAGAGGCTTTTTAATTCCTCTTCACTTTCTGCCATAAGGGTGGTGTCGTCTGTATATCTGAGGTTATTGATATTTCTCCCGGCAGTCCTGATTCCAGCTTGTGCTTCTTCCAGCCCAGCGTTTCTCATGATGTACTCTGAATACACCATGATGGGCATTTGGTCCCATCACTTCATGGCAAATAGATGGGAAAACAACGCAAACAGTGAAAGACTTTATTTTTGGGGGCTCCAAAATCACTGCAGATGATGACTGCAGCCATGAAACTAAAAGATGCTTACTCCTTGGAAAGAAAGTTATGACCAACCTAGATAGCACATTAAAAAAAAGCAGAGACATTACTCTGCAAACAAAGGTCCGTCTAGTCAAGGCTATGGTTTTTCCACGGGTCATGTATGGATGTGAGAGTTGGACGGTAAAGAAAGCTGAGCACCAAAGAATTGATGCTTTTGAACTGTGGTGTTGGAGAAGACTCTTGAGAGTCCCTTGGACTGCAAGGAGATCCAACCAGTCCATCCTAAAGGAGATCAGTCCTGGGTATTCATTGGAAGGACTGATGCTGAAGCTGAAACTCCAATACTTTGGCCACCTCATGCGAAGAGTTGACTCATTGGAAGAGACCCTGATGCTGGGAGGGATTTGGGGGCAGGAGGAGAAGGGGACGACAGAAGATGAGATGGTTGGATGGCATCACCGACTCGATGGACATGAGTTTGAGTGAACTCCAGGAGTTGGTGATGGACAGGGAGGCCTGGAGTGCTGCAGTTTATGGGGTTGGAAAGAGTCAGACACGACTGAGCGACTGAACTGAACTCTGCATTTAAGTTTAATAAGCAGGGTGACAATATACAGCCTTGACGTACTCCTTTTCCTATTTGGAACCAATCTGTTGTTACATGTCCAGTTCTGACTGTTGCTTCCTGACCTGCATACAGGTTCCTCAAGAGACAGGTCAGATGGTCTGGTATTCCCATCTCTTTCAGAATTTTCTACAGTTTACTGTGATCCACACAGTCAAAGGCTTTGGCATAGTCCGTAAAACAGAAATAGATGTTTTTCTGAAATTCTCTTGCTTTTTTGATGATCCAGCACATGTTGGCAATTTGATCTCTGGTTCCTCTGCCTTTTCTAAAACCAGCTTGAACATCTGGCAGTTCATGGTTCACGTATTGCTGAAGCCTGGCTTGGAGAATTTTGAGCATTACACTTCACTAGTGTGTGAGACGAGTGCAATTGTGTGGTAGTTCAAGGATTCTTTGGCATTGCCTTTGGGATTGGAATGAAAACTGACCTTTTTAAGTCCTGTGGCCACTGCTGAGTTTCCCAAATTTGCTGGCGTATTGAGTGCAACACTTTCACAGCATCATCTTTCAGGATTTGAAATAGCTCAACTGGAATTCCATCATCTCCACTAGCTTTGTTTGCAGTGATGCTTTCTTTTTATTTATTTATTTATTTATTTTTCGTAGTGATGCTTTCTAAGGCCCACCTGACTTCACATGCCAGGATGTCTGGCTCTAGGTTAACGATCACACCATCATGATTATCTGGGTCGTGAAGATCTTTTTTGTACAGTTCTTCTGTGTATTCTTGCCACCTCTTCTTAATATCTTCTGCTTCTATTAGGTCCATACCATTTCTGTCCTTTACTGAACCCAGCTTTGCATGAAATGCTCCCTTGGTATCTCTGATGTTTTTGAAGAGATCTCTAGCCTTTCCCATCTGTTGTTTTCCTCTATTTCTTTGCATTGACCGTTGAGGAAGGCTTTTTTATCTCTGCGTGCTATTCTTTGGAATTCTGCATTCAGATGGGAATATCCTTCCTTTTCTCCTTTTCGCTTCTCTTCTTTTCACAGCTACTTTTAAGGCCTCTTCAGACAGCCATTTTGCTCTTTTGCATTTCTTTTCCATGGGGATGGTCTTAATCCCTGTCTCCTGGACAATGTCACGAACCTCCATCCATAGTTCATCAGGCACTGTCTATCGGATCTAGTCCCTTAAATCTATTTCTCACTTCCACTGTATAATCATAAGGGATTTGATTTACGTCATACCTGAATGGTCTAGTGCAGGTGATTAATTTTGTCTGATACATTTTGTTTTCTTAACCATTTTTTTCCTTTTCTATGTCCTTTCCTTCCTCCATTTCATATTACCTTTTCCACCCTTACCTATTTCCTTTTGAAACAAAACCTCTTTAAGGAAATAAATTTCTATCAAGTGACGTAAAATAGTCAAAGGAAAAGTGGATTTCCGCAGCGTTTTAGGACGTGGAAATAAAAGAAAAGAGGGGCAAGAGGATAGAAGAAGGGGTTCACAAACCAAAACCATCACAGACGTAGCCAAGAAAAAAGACCTGTAAGTGAACTTTTCTCCTATGTTCCATCAAAATATATGTATGTTCCCTATAATTCAGGTGAGTTTCTCAGTCATAAATCTAAGAATTTCCTACAATTTCCCCAATTTAAAAGTCCATTTACTGTTTTAGTCTGTGAATTATACTCTGTTAAAAATAAAGACCTTTCAAGATTAAAAAAAAAAAAGTCCATCCTCAGCAGGAGTGTGGTCTGAGTCCCAGCCTTCTGCTTTGAACAACCAGGGCTCTGGGCTGGACAATCCATTAAGCTTCTTTCAGCTCAAACACTCCGGGAAGCACCGTGATGGGTGCGGAGTGGGGACTGTTCAGAGAAGAGGAGTCACAGCATTGTTTACAACCAAAAGGCAAACACTGTGCTCAACACCTAGTGACCATACACCTGAGTGAAATGTCAATCAATGCCCGATAACCTCAAAGAAAACACAGTGTAGTCAGAAAAAGACTGAGAAGCAGGCAACTAAAATGAGAATGAGTGAAAGGCACTAGAACATGTGATGGGACAGAATTATTAGCATTTCTGCTGTTAGACAAAAGGGATATGACTCATGTCATAAAGAAACACACAGTCTAAATTAAACAAGGATTAACTCATGAGGGCAATTTTGACATCTAGAAGGATTGGGTTTCAGGAGATAATTGTAAGAGCTAATATTTATTTATCCTCTATCAGGCATGGCATTAACTAAACTGGGGAATTAACAGATTCAAACCTCATGATAACCCTCAGTTTGATATCATCAGCATCCCCATTTCTCAGATGAGGAAACTGAAAAATAAGAAACATTAAGTTGCCCAAGAGCCCAAAGCTAGTAACTGGTGCAACCACGATTCAAATCAGGCACTATGACTCCAGAGCTATAATTTTAAAAGTACATACTGTACTTAAGTAACAAAGTAAATATATAGAGGTGGTATACACTCTCCAGTATACACACACACATACATATGTTCATGGGTTTCCCTGGTGGCTCAGTGGTAAAAGAATCTGCCTGCAATGCAGGAGATGCAGGTTTGATCCCTGGGTCAGGAAGATCCCCTGGAGGAGGAAATGGCAACCCACTCCAGCATTCTTCACTGGAAAATTCAATGGACAGAGGAGCCTGGTGGGCTATAGTCCATGGGGTCACAAAGAGACAGACACAAGTGAGCACACACATGTGCACATATAGTCATACAAATAAATGTATGATAGAGCTATAGGAAAATAACTTATCTTCTGTTGTTCGCATCTGGGAGGCTAGTTTCCAGAAGAAAACACATGCTGCTATTTATAGAAGGGCCAGAATGCTGGATGGACTTGATTTCTTAATCTCACAGGAATTTTCCACAATTTTATATTTTAATTTTTACCGTAATAAAATAAAACTTTCAAAATCGACATTCCTTTTTACAACCACAAAATTAAAATACCTTTGTGCTTCTGCATTCAGATATCAAAATCAATCTGAATAAATATAACCACAGAGCATCTCCATTTTTGAGCTGCTCATCAATCTTTCTAAATACTTTCTGGAAAACATTCACTTACATTTGCAGTGGAGCACAAAGCTCTGAATGCCTTCTTAAATAAAAGGGTGGCCAGTCAGCCCTCTGTAGATTCACTGAAACCAATCAACGTCAGGTGGAAAATATCCAAGAGAACAAATTCCAGCAAGTCCCCAAAAGGAAAATCTGAATTTACTGCAAACCAGCAATTATTTATAAAGCTTTTTCACTGTATTTATAACTATTCATATACCATTATACCTTGCATTAGGTATTATAAGTAACCTGGAAATGATGTGAGGTATGAGAAGATGCATATAGTATTATTTGCAAATACTATGCCATTTTATATCAGGGACTTGAGAACCCCTGGATTTTGGTGACCTTGGGGGTCCTGGAACCAGTCGTCGTGTGTACCGAGAGAGTACTGTGTAAGGGTTTTAACTATGTTTAGAGCTTTCTTCCTGTGCCTTTATGGTACAAAAGGAGTCTTTATGCTTCCTCATTGCAACAACACTGCCATCCAAGGCCATCTACTACTACTGTGTATATTAATGTCTCAAGATCTATATTCCCACTGTTTTTTTTTTTTTTTTGCCAATAGCTCTGGGTTACATAATTTGAGATATAACTATCTCTATTCCCTACTATCATCCTCAGTGCAATCTGACCTTAAGATTCCCAGTACGAGAAGTTCACTTATTTTACAAACAATATAAATCTGTTCTACCAGTGTAAACGTCAACTAAAACACTTATTTACAAAGTATTAATTAAGAAAGAAAAAAAAGAGAGAGAGAGAAAACAAGTGACAAACAATACAAATGAAAGCAAACAACAAAGGTATCTAGTCAGAACAATCCTTGTGTTTTAGCAACTCTTTGCTCTCTGACAAACTGTTTTAATAAAGAGCTTCAAAAGAATACCAGGAAAAAAAAGTGAATAGTTGACAACTTTCCTCAAATTTTTACACTTGGGATGGTAAACTCAAGAAACACAGATCTAAATATTTAAGTTTCTGGGTGTTGGTTAACAATGGCAGCAAACATCACCCAGAGACTATTATAGCAGCCCAATCTTTTGCTTCCTGTTTCCATGGAAACCGATTGAAGTCAAAGAACAGTAAGACATAATGCATTTTTTTAAATTCACCTTGTTGACCCCTTTTACTTTACTAAACATGGCACATAACAGGTACAGAAACTGAGTGCCAGAAAATTCACAATTCATTCAACCCATATTTGTCAATCATGCTGCCTGCCAGGTGACTGGGTGACTATGGAGCACTCACAGCGCCTGCCCTCACAGAGCTTCTCCAGTGCAGACACTAAGCAGCCAGGGACACAGATGTATAAGAGCCAGGAAAATACATAATGTGTTATTAGGAAAGCAGGACAAGGAGGCTCAAAGTACTTGAATGTCAAGGAAACAGAAAGAAAGCTCATCAGAGGGTGTGAGGAAAGCTGGGGAGTCTGCGGGGAGACGAGTAACTCACAAAGCACCATGGACAATGTTAAGGATCCGGGTCTTTATCCTATAAACAGAAAGCAGCAACTGAAGGGTTATTTATGGAGACTGACACGATGAGATCTGCATTCCGGATATACTAAAAGATGGGGGAGGTCTGGTTAAAAAGCCAGCAGAGTAGTCCAAGGGAAAAAAAGCCAATTTGAACTCATATGGTGGAGTTGTAAAGGGAGCAGTCTGAGAGATTTATAAGGTTAGATGGATGAATTAGGTATTGGGGGGGGGGGCGTGGCTGACGGTGAGAGAAGATGTCTAGGTCACTCTCGGGCTTTTAAAACAGCGGGCAGTGCCATTCCCTAGGGTCTGGTGGAGGAGAGGTCATGACATAGTGTGACGTGACTGTGAGAGATGGCCATCCAAACGGGGACCCAGGTCCAGTGGACAGGCAAGAGGACAGGTCTGCATGAGGGATGTACGGAGTTTTTAGTATATGGAGGCACTGAGGCCACGGACAGAGGGTAGTGTGAGAACAGGGAAAGGAGCAGTAAACCTCAATATTTACTAATGTCACCTTCTGACTTGTGTTTTGTAACAAACATCCATTGTGGACTGTTAAGTATACCTCAAGAGCAACATAAAAGAATATAATTGATCTTGAGCTTATTCAACCTGTCCATCTAAATTATTTGGTACAGAAACAGGATCAGGAAGATCATCAGGCAGACAAGGACCAGGGACACCTAAATCATACTACACTTACAGGACTGAGAAAACAAATAGGAGTCACAAAAAAACTATGTGGGGGGAGGTGTCTTCCTTCATAGTTTGATAAAACAAAATACATACCTAGTTGCCTCAGAGATAGCATAACATGTTCAGAATCAAACCCAAGATCATTTCCACCAAAACTCAGTCCCCCTCTAGTGAATAAGCTCCCCAACACTGGTTATGTGGTCATGGAGAGTGTATGTCGCTCAGTTGTGTCTGACTCTTTGAGACCCCATGGACTGTAGCCTGCCAGGCTCTTCTGAACATGGGATTCTCCAGGCAAGGATACTGGAGTGGGTAGCTATTCCCTCCTCCAGGAGATCTTCCTGACCCACAGACAGAACCCAGGTCTCCTGCATTGCAGGCAGATTCTCCACCCTCTGAGACACCAGGGAATCCAGATAGTTAGAGGTTGTCTGTGATGCAGCCCTCACCCTCACCTCCCACAACTGGCCCATTATAAAGTTCTACCAATTTCACTCTGCAGAATTTTGTTCTGACTTAACTCTCTGTTATTACTTACAATCCTCACTGATTTCACTTCTCCAATCCACAAATTTTCTCACTTCCTTTAGTGTCATGCACTATATACTATACATAGTGTCACGTGTATCCATACACTATACGAGGATAAAAAGTGTATCTGATAGATTAAGAAGGGCCATCCCTCAGAGCACTGACCACCTAACCAGCAGGTAGCCATTACATAACGACACGGAGTCATAGAAGCCTAGCTGTGAACTCACTCAGGCAGGAAAGAAGCCCCGAAGCAAGGGCTATACATGCCGGGGGTGCAATGGGTGGGCGTCTCCATGCGGGGTGCTTCAGGCTCCCAGTAGGGTGACAGCCAGAGTTGTCATTCAAACGGTAGTTATTGCAATGATTCACATCTGCAGTTCTACAGTTCTGCCCAATAACATTTCACAACCAAAAGGAAGGCCGTATACAGTGAAAATATTAAAGCTATCTAGGGTGATAGTCTTAAATCACTAAATCAATTTACTTTTTTCCCCTCCACATCTAACACTGTATTCTAATTGAATTCAAGGAAAAGACTGCTTTTCCCTCTGCTTTTAGAATAAAATCAATGCACTCAACACTTCTCAAACTGGAAAGTACCCTAAGAGTGCCCACTACAAATGTTAATGCTGTAAAGATACAATCTATAGAACTGATGAACACTGTAAGATGCACCAAGACAATTCAAATCAGCAAGGAGATTTGCTAAACAAGTAGTTTTTAATTCATCATAATTTTTACTGAATAGCCTCTAATAACCAAGATTTTCAGCAAAATATAAAATGTACCAAACAGCTACTCTTCCATGGCTGTAGAAACCAGAAAATGCTCCATTTTCTCTTAGGTCGCCATAAAT
Source organism: Cervus canadensis (assembly GCF_019320065.1). Taxonomy (NCBI): domain Eukaryota; kingdom Metazoa; phylum Chordata; class Mammalia; order Artiodactyla; family Cervidae; genus Cervus; species Cervus canadensis. The sequence goes on along the minus strand of NC_057394.1, from coordinate 80,037,616 downwards.
AAATTTTTATGATGTTCAGCATACCCCTTGAAAAGGAATAAGCAACAAGGCATGGTTTATAGTTTCAAAAAAGGTCAAATCTTTCTTTTTCTAGAATCATAATCAGCAGAGAAAACCTCTGCATGGTAATGTTTACAAGTTTTTCAAGAGAAACAATTTTTGTTAAAGTAATATAACTCAGATGAGACCAACAAACAAACGACTAAGTTAAATTTCAAAAAGACTAGCAACTTAACAAATTTTGAGCTAATTTAAATCAAGGTACAGAACAGTATGCGTTTAAAAATGTCTGTATAGATACACACATAGGTTTATAGGTATAAAGCATGGCTAGAGAGAAAAAACTAGTGACAGTCAACTTTGGAGGAGCTGGGTTGTTGGAAAAAAGAAGTGCAAGTTTTGCTTTCATTAAGTATCTATTTGTACACACTGACTTTTATGTGTGTGGGGGTATGCCATGGCAGGAGCTCATACAAAAGGAGGTAAAGTCAGAGGTAGGGCTTCCCAGGCAGCTCAGCAGTAAAGAATCCTTCTGCAATGCAGGAGAGGAGGGTTCAATCCCTGGGTCAGGAAGATCCCCTGGAGAAGGAAATGGCAACCCACTCCAGAATTCTTGCCTGGGAAATCCCATGGACAGAGGAGCCTGGCAGGCTACAGTCCATGGGGTCGCAGAGTCAGACACGACTGAGTGACTAAACAACAATAAACTAGCAGCCACGCTTGATTCTCACATACATGAAATTAAAAAGCTAAGTGAACAAACAAGATGTCCACATCAAAAATAAAAACAATTTTATGAAGCACTAAAAATGACGTAGTATCCCCAAGATAATGCCTTTTCTTCACTGCTTAATCTGTTTCAGAAATAAGTAAGTAAAACACAAGCCTAATATTAAAGTACTGTATTTATCTACAAAGTGACTTTATATACTAAGAAAGGGAGAAATGTAGTGACTGCTGCATAGTAAGAATCTTTTTCAGGATCCACAACATGTTTTATACCTATTCTACTCAAGTTCTTTGAAATGTCCAGGGTTGTAACACTTTTCTAAGAATCAACATACAGCTGTAATAACACCAGGAGATACAGACCACTGTGTTTTCTTGTATTTACTTGCATTAGTGCTGCTCAGGGGAAATCTGCTATTGCATTCTTTGTTTCTAAAAATGCTCTGCAACGTCAACTGATGAGTCATGGGTCACACTGAAAACTCTTCTGTACCAAAAAAAGCAGGGCATGAACGTCTTACACATCAACTGTAAAGACAGTCTCACCAGCTGACACATAAAGTGACACAGACGATGGATTTTTCAAATGATGTGAGAAACTTTAAAAATAAAACTGCAAGGATTGATAAAATCATTTTCCCTTGGTCCTTTTCCTAATAACTGGCAGGGTTCTGTTTTTCTTAATTCAGAACCTACAAACAGTAAGTGCTGTTTGAGAGACTGACAGGTACAAACTCAACAAAGCCTCAGCTTCACACAGAGCCAGATTATCTGAGACACAGTTTTCCAGATGCCCTGCTTCTCCTCTTCCTTCCTTCCCACTTCCGCTTTGTAGTCATTTGACCGGGTGAAAAACCTCCAGGAGAGGGTTCGAAAGGGCAACAAACAGATGGGACTATTGGTGTCCTTTGGGCAGTGTTAGCAAGAAGTTTTCCTGGTGAAGAAGATAACTAATAGCTGAAATATTAATAGCTGAATCAGAAGACCAGCTGTAGATTTTAGCCACCAGTGTAACAGATCGCTGAGATCTGACCACACTATCTGATTCTCTTCCCAGCATTTGTCACTATGCTTCTCATTAATCTGCCTGCCCCCCTGCATGTAAACTCTGTAAGAACAAGAGTTTGTTCTTGTTCTTACACCTACTTTGTCTTGTTCACGGAATTGTCTTACCACCTAGAACAGTGCTTGGCGTGTAACAGACATTCAATGAATAGTCAGCAGGAGAAAAGACACCTCAGCTGTCTCCGGACGGACAAGTCATAAAAATACTGAAATTTGCTCGAGACTACTCTCTACCTTTGTTGCTATTTAGTCGCTCAGTTGTGTCCAACTCTTTGCAACCCTATGGACTGTAGCCCGCCAGGCTCCTCTGTCCATGGGATTTCCCAGGCAAGAATACTGGACTGGGCTGCCATGCCCTCCTGCATGGCAGGAGGGATCTTCCTGACCCAGGACTGAACCTGCATCTCCTGCATTGGCAGGTGGGTTCTTTACCACTGAGCCACCAGGGTGGCTCCCACTCTTTACCTACAATTTAGAACTGTAATTATTAACTTTCACCTTGCCACAATACTCTCTATGCTTATGTTTTACCATTTAAATACCATATTTGCATCAAAATATAGTAACTGTAATAAAACTGTAATCTGATTCATCTCAATTTCTGATTTTTTTCAATTCTTTAAGAAAACAGACATTCTTTAAGATGGTGATGTTACTAATTTAATATTGAATTACAAATATTATCAAGAACATCAAACTTTATCTCCCACATAGATTATCTTTCCTTAAATCCTAGTATGCTGTGAGAGCAATCTGTTTTCTATTAACAGAGCAATTTTGTTTTCGAGAGGCTCAAGTAACCAAGAGTAATTCTTTATGGACACGTAAAGAACTCTGTACTACAAACAAGCATTTTCAGAACTACCTAATGGTCTAGTTTGCTTTCTTCCAGGATCAGGTTTGATTTACTGCCTCTGAATCCAAACTATAAAGAAGGAAAATTAAGTCACATTGTCACAGACTAAAATCACACTGAGCAACTTTATAACATGTAAACCTTTTATAAGAAAAAAGTTAATACACATTAGGTATAAGCTGAGATTTTATCATTCTTCTGTATCCTACAGAATGGTTTCATTAAAAAAATTTTTAGTCCTCTGTGTAAATAGCTACAATATATTAAAACTCACCATCCAGATTTTCAGAATAAGTCCTGAAAGTTTTCTTAATGTTATTATACACCTTCAAAGGGCTTTCCTGGTGACTCAGTGGTTAAAAAAAAAAAAAAAAAAAAACCTGCCTGCCAATGCAGGAGATGCAAGAGACACAGGTTCAATCCCTGGGCTGGGACAATCCCCTGGAGTAGGAAGTGACAACCCACTACAGTATTCTTGCCTGGGAAATTCCATGGACAGATGAGCCTGGGGGTCTACAGTCTGCAGGGCCGCAAAAGAGTCGGATACATATAATTAAACAACAACAAAACCTTCAAAGGTGGACAAATCATTAAAAGATGCTGACTAATATACTCCATATACCTGGAAAAAGAACAGGTCAGAGACCCAGAAAAACGATATTTATTTTTAACAAACTCTGAAATTAGTCTATTGAAGTATCAATTAATGTATCTCATCTATAATGAAAGCACAGAGCCTAAAATTAGAGAAATTAATGAGATTAATAAATATTTCATATGAGATCTAACTGCGATGGATACTTCTGAAATCTTACTAAAGGGCCCCCAACAGAATGGTCTTAAAAGGCAGACTACTGACCTTACATATTTAGTAGGAGACACACAGAAAGCAACCATATGCAGTCTGATATCTGGGTCCTTCCCAATCACCTTATTTTTTAGCTTCAGCTAGCCCTAGACTGCTGACTGTTTCCATACTGGTGTCTCACAAGTATAAGATACAAAAAGAAAAGAGAAATTCCAGTTGAAAATCCATTAAACTTTGTAGCAGGACCTTGGCATCTGTGGTTCCCTAACCTCAGGCCGGGTAGTACTGCAGCACTATTTATTGAGAAGAAAAATCCACAAATAAGTGGGCCCACACAGCTAAAACCCCTGTTGTTCAAGGACCACCTGTAGTAAGTACCATTTGAGAACTGTGTCCTTCATCAATATCATCCATTTCCTCCTCCCACTAAAACTATTCCATGTATTTCAGACCTTTTGCTTTTACATACGGTCTCAAAAATATGTTCAAATATTTTGTTTGGACCCCTACTTACACCATATCCAAAATATGATTTATGTGGATTTTAAAATCTATGAAACTCCTAGAACAAAATATAGGGAGAATGTTCCATGACATCAGGTTTGGTAGAGATTTCTTGAATAGGACACCAAAAGCACAGGAAATAAAAGCAATAATTGACAAATAGGATTATATCAAAAACAAGGGACACATCAATGAAGTGAAAACGCATTCACAAATTTATATCTGATAAGGTGTTACTATCCAAACACATAAAGAATGCCTACAAATCAACAACAAAAATAAAATAACACAATTTCATAATGGGCCAAAGACTTGAATAGATATTTCCCCAAAGATGATCTACAAGTGGTCAACAAGCATAATGAGAAGATGCTCAACATCACTAATCAGAGAAATGCAAATGAAAACCACAATGAGATATCTCTACATACCTGTTAAGATATTTACTACTGAAAAAATCAGGATAAAAGGTTGGTAAGGATGCAGAGAAAGTGGAACCCCTGAGTACTGTTGTTGAGATTTTAAAACTGTATAGCAGCTATGGAAAACTACTTTTAAAAAAATTAAAAGTAGAACTACCACATGATCCAGCAAATCCACGTCTAGGACTGAAAGAACTGGGATTCAAAAGAACTGAAAGCAGGGTCTCAAAGAGAGATCTGTACACTCATGTTCACTGCAACACTGATCACAACAGCCAAGAGATGGAAGCAACCCAAATGTCCATCAACAGAGGGAGGGTATAGACATACAGAGGAATATTCAACCTTCCAAAGGAAGAAAATCCTATCACATACTACATCATGGATGAATTGTGAGGTCATTATACTATATGAAGTGAAGGAAGCCAGTTTCAAAAAGACAAATACTATATGGTTCTAATTACATGAGGTATCTAAAGTAATCAAATCCATATAAATGGAAAACAGAATGATAGTTACCAGGGACAAAGGGGGAGGCGGAAACGGGGAGCTGTCGTTATGGGTCCAGAGTTTCAGTTCTGCAAAATGAGAATGTCCTGGAAACATGCTGTACAACAATGTGAACACACCTCAGACTCCTGACCTATGCACTTAAAGTGGTCAAGATAGTCAATTTTATGCAACATGGTTTTTCTACCACAATAAAAACTAAAGCAGTATAAAATATTTTTGTTAGATTATTACTATCTTGATAAGATTCCTTTTACTTTACACACTGAAAATTTAGTATATGCACTAAGATCAGTTCAGTCACTCACTCATGTCCGACTCTTTGCGACCCCACAGACTGCAGCACGCCAGGCTTCCCTGTCCATCACCAACTCCTGAAGCTTGCTCAAACTCATGTCCATTGAGTCAGTGATGCCATCCAACCATCTCATCCTCTGTCATCCCCTTCTCCTCCTGCCTTCAATCTTTCCCAGCATCAGGGTCTTTTCCAGTGAGTCAGTTCTTCTCATCAGGTGGCCAAAGGTATTGGAGTTTCAGCTTCAGTATCAGTCCTTCCAATGAATAGTCCGGACTGATTTCCTTTAGGATGGATTTCTAATATGCTGTCTAGGTTGGTCATAGCTTTTCTAATATGCTGTCTAGGTTGGTCATAGCTTTTCTTTCAAGGAGCAAGCGTCTTTTAATTTCATGGCTGCAGTCACCATTTGCACTGATTTTGGAGCCCCCCAAAATAGCATATTAAAAATCAGAGACATTACTTTGCCAACAAAGGTCCATCTAGTCAAGGCTATGGTTTTTCCAATGGTCATGTATGGATGTGAGAGTTGGGACTATAAAGAAAGCTGAGCACCGAAGAACTGATGCTCTTGAACTGTGGTGTTGGAGAAGACTCTTGAGAGTCCCTTGGACTGCAAGGAGATCCAACCAGTCCATCCTAAAGGAGATCAGTCCTGGGTGTTCATTGGAAGGACTGATGTTGAAGCTGAAACTTCAATACTTTGGCCACCTGATGCGAAGAGCTGACTCATTTGCAAAGACCCTGATGCTGGGAAAGATTGAGGGCAGGAGGAGAAGGGGATGACAGAGGATGAGATGGTTGGATGGCATCACCGACTTGATGGACATGGTGTCTGGATGGACTCCGGGAGTTGGTGATGGACAGGGAGGCCTGGCGTGCTGCGGTTCATGGGGTCTCAAAGAGCCAGACACGACTGAGCAACTGAACTGAACTACTGAAAAACAGTCTCTCACTGTTTCCATTGTTTCCCCATCTACTTGCCATGAAGTGATGGGACTGAATGTCATGATCCTAGTTTTTTGAATGCTGAGTTTTAAGCCAACTTTTTCACTCTCCTCTTTCACTTCCATCAGGCTCTTTAGTTCCTCTTCACTTTCTGCCATAAAGGTGATGTCATCTGCATATCTGAGGTTATTGATATTTCTCCTGGCAATCTTGATTCCAGCTTGTGCTTCATCCAGCCCAGCATTTCACATAATATACTCAGCATAGAAGTTAAATTAGCAGGGTGACAATATACAACCTTGATGTACTCCTTTCCCTATCTGGAACTGTCTGTTGTCCCATGTCCAGTTCTAAGTGTTGCTTCTTAACAACAGTTGAGAAACCTGTATACAGATTTCTCAGGAGGCAGGTAAGGTGGTCTGGTATTCCCATCTCTTTCAGCATTTTCCATAGCTGTGTGATCCACATAGTCAAAGGCTTTGGCATAGTCAATAAAGCAGATAAATAGATGTTTTTCTGGAACTCTCTTGCTTTTCTGATGATCCAACGGATGTTAACAATTTTATCTCTGGTTCCTCTGCCTTTTCTAAAACCAGCTTGAACATCTGGAAGTTCACAGTTCACATACTGTTGAAGCCTGGCTTGGAGAACTATGAGCATTACTTTGCTAGCGTGTGAGGTGAGTGCAATTGTGCAGTAGTTTGAACATGCTTTGGCATTGCCTTTCTTTGGGATTGGAAAGAAAACTGACCTTTTCCAGTCCTGTGGCCACTGCTGAGTTTTCCAAATTTGCTGACATATTGAGTACAACACTGTAACAGCATCATCTTTTAAGATTTGAAATAGCTCAGCTGGAATTCCATCACCTCCACTAGCTTTGTTCATAGTGATGCCTCCTAAGGCCTACTTGACTTCACATTCTAGGATGTCTGGCTTTAGGTGAGTGATCACACCGTTGTGGTTATCTGGGTCATGAAGATCTTTTTTGTATAGTTCTTCTGTGTAGTCTTGCCACCTCTTCTTAATACCTTTTGCTTCTTAGGTCCATACCATTTCTGTCCTTTATTGTGCCCATCTTTGCAAGAAATGTTCCCTTCGTATCACCAATTTTCTTGAAGAGATAGGCTATATGTGTAAAATATAGTTGAGCCTTAAACAACACAAGTTTGAACTACATGGGTCCACTTACACACAGCTTGTTTCCAACAGTAAATACTACAGTACTACATGGTCTGCACTTGAAATCATCAGATACAGAGCACTGTGGACAGGGAGGGCTGACCATAAGTTGTACATGGACTTTCAACTGCCTGGGAGGATCAGTGCCCTTCATCCCCACGTTGTTCAAGGGACAATCAACTGTATAACCATATTTCAATCAATATAATTATATTGACATGTTAACACATTACGCATTTTAAATATTAAATTGTAAAATATTTCGTTACTTTTTAGGAACAATAACTAGAGGGGATGTGAGGTCAATGGTGCTTTGTTTTACAAGTTTGGAACTGGAGTATATTTGTAGGTGAAAAAGCCATCAGGGAGAGAGAGACTCAGTACAGAAGGAGGTTAACTGATGAAACTCTCCAAAAGAGACTGAAGGATGGGATCACGGGCACATGGAAAAATGAGCCTTTAACACAACTGAGACTTATCCAGACAAGCTGGGAAAGGGAGGGACAGAAATCTGCTAAATCAAACCAGGTCCTCATGAACTGACCAGATTATCTGCAGGCTGCAAAAGAGAGGGTTTGGTAAAAGGTTTCTGAATGAGGACAGTCTAGAATCATTCAGGAGAAAGGAAGAACAAGAGCCTGATTAGGGCCAACAGGGCCCACATGACCCGGCCCTACCTACCTCCCAGGCCCTATCTCCCATCACACTTTCCCAACTTTCTGCTACCCACCTCCTCACCCTCCTGCAAAATGCCACCCCCCTCTGCTGCTTCCTCTGAGAAGGCTTTACCTGTGACATCCACGCAACCAGATATCGGTTCAAAGACAACTTCCTCGGGGTGGTTCCAGGGACAGCCAGCTTCCCAGACACTAAGTCAGTTTCCCTTGTTATACCCTTGACAACACCCCATGCCAGAGCTACCCAACCGAAGGTGAACCACACCTGCCATGTTAAATATTCTAGCAGCCAAGTGAATGAACTAGTTTGAATATTTTATTTGACCCAATATATCCAGGATATCATTTCAACCTGTAATCAATATAAAAACTTACTGAGCTATTTTACCATTTTGGGTACTCAGTCTTCAAAATCGTGAAGGGTGCAGTGATAGCACATCTCAATTCAGATCAGGAACGTTTTAGGAGCTGCACATTCAGGTGACTACCATGCTGGACAGCACAGCTCTCTGTCTCGTCAAAGCACTTACCATATTTGTGACTATAATGTGTGCTGCTATTTGCCAAATTTCCATATCCTCTAGAATGTCAGCTCTGTCAGACACTGCAGCCCACTGAACTCTGAGCTCAGTGTCACAGCACTCAGTAGGTGCCAAATAAAGGGAACTGCCTGAGGGGAAAGCAGGGCAGGGGCTGTTTGAGGGGTGATTCCCTGCGCCTGGCCTTCTAACAGGGTTGCCAAAATAACTCAGGGAGAAGCAGAGTTAATGAAGCAAGCACAGAACAAAAGCAAGTTCAAGCAAAGCTAAGGTGCCAGGGAGGCATATTCCAGGCACTTAAATACAGATCCCACAGATGTTTTTTTTTTTTTTTATTATTAGTTGGAGGCTAATTACTTCACAACATTTCAGTGGGTTTTGTCATACATTGATATGAATCAGCCATAGATTTACACGTATTCCCCATCCCGATCCCCCCTCCCACCTCCCTCTCCACCCCGATTCCTCTGGGTCTTCCCAGTGCACCAGGCCCGAGCACTTGTCTCATGCATCCCACCTGGGCTGGTGATCTGTTTCACCATAGATAGTATACATGCTGTTCTTTTGAAACATCCCACCCTCACCTTCTCCCACAGAGTTCAAAAGTCTGTTCTGTATTTCTGTGTCTCTTTTTTCTGTTTTGCATATAGGGTTATCGTTACCATCTTTCTAAATTCCATATATATGTGTTAGTATGCTGTAATGTTCTTTATCTTTCTGGCTTACTTCACTCTGTATAATGGGCTCCAGTTTCATCCATCTCATTAAGACTGGTTCAAATGAATTCTTTTTAACAGCTGAGTAATATTCCATGGTGTATATGTACCACAGCTTCCTTATCCATTCGTCTGCTGATGGGCATCTAGGTTGCTTCCATGTCCTGGCTATTATAAACAGTGCTGCGATGAACATTGGGGTGCACGTGTCTCTTTCAGATCTGGTTTCCTCAGTGTGTATGCCCAGAAGTGGGATTGCTGGGTCATATGGCAGTTCTATTTCCAGTTTTTTAAGAAATCTCCACACTGTTCTCCATAGTGGCTGTACTAGTTTGCATTCCCACCAACAGTGTAAGAGGGTTCCCTTTTCTCCACACCCTCTCCAGCATTTATTGCTTGTAGACTTTTGGATAGCAGCCATCCTGACTGGCGTGTAATGGTACCTCATTGTGGTTTTGATTTGCATTTCTCTAATAATGAGTGATGTTGAGCATCTTTTCATGTGTTTTTTTTTAGCTATCTGTATGTCTCCTTTGGAGAAATGTCTGTTAGTTCTTTGGCCCATTTTTTGATTGGGTCATTTATTTTTCTGGAGTTGAGCTGCAGGAGTTGCTTGTATATTTTTGAGATTAATCCTTTGTCTGTTTCTTCATTTGCTATTGTTTTCTCCCAATCTGACGGCTGTCTTTTCACCTTACTTATAGTTTCTTTTGTAGTGCAAAAGCTTTTAAGTTTCATTAGATCCCATTTGTTTAGTTTTGCTTTTATTTCCAATATTCTGGGAGGTGGGTCATAGAGGATCTTGCTGTGATTTATGTCGGAGAGTGTTTTGCCTATGTTCTCCTCTAGGAGTTTTATAGTTTCTGGTCTTACATTTAGATCTTTAATCCATTTTGAGTTTATTTTATAGATCAATGGAACAGAATAGAAAGCCCAGAGATAAATCCACGAACCTACGGACACCTTATCTTTGACAAAGGAGGCAAGGATATACAATGGAAAAAAGACAACCTCTTTAACAAGTGGTGCTGGGAAAACTGGTCAACCACTTGTAAAAGAATGAAACTAGAACACTTTCTAACACCATACACAAAAATAAACCCACAGATGTTAATACAACAGGATGGAAGGTGGGATAAACAGGATGGCAGGCAAACTGTCCCTGCCCAAAGGGCACCGAAGAGTGACCGTGGGTGTGATACAGCTGGAAGGACAGGCTCAGAGGCTGCAGTCAGAGGACAGGATACAGAAATGTAAGGTCTAATGTGGAGAATTGGGGGAATGTCCAAGGACACTGGAAGTGAAGGTTAACGAGGAGACAAGGTACTTGAAGTCAGAGGTGTTCCTCATGCTCTGAGCTGCTGTGGGGCGGCCACGGAGGGTGGAGGCTTGAAGTGGTATCTCCCTGAACAGGAATCAAACCCAGACTGTGGCAGTGAAAGCGCCAAATTGTCACCACTAGACCACCAGGGACTAGTGGCCAGAAGGAGGATCCTGGCTCTTGCCTTCTTTGTAAAAGGAGTTTTAGCAAAAAGACCAAAAACAGAGAAACTGGTAAAGTGTTTATTAGAAAAATACATGCAGGTGAGCTCAGAGAAAGAGTTGGGTGCTTTCAGGGTGGCTTGTTGCTAAGTCACATCAGAGTCCTTTCCAATGAGTTGGCTCTTCACTTTGGCCACCTGATGCGAAGTGTTGACTCATTAGAAAAGACCCTGATGCTGGGAAAGACTGAAGACAAAAGGATGAGATGGTTGGATGGCATCACCAACTCAACAGACATGAGTTTGAGCAAACTCTGGGAGATGGTGAAGGACAGGGAAGCCTGGCGTGCTGCAGTCCATAGTTGCAAAGAGGACATGACTCAGTGACCAAACAAGAAGTCATGTCCAACTCTTTTGTGATCCCATGGATTGTAGCCCACCAAGCTCCTCTATCCATGGGATTTCCCAGGCAGGATTCCCCAGGCAAGATTTCCCACTAGAGTGGGTAGCCATTCCCTTCTCCAGGGGATCTTCCCGACTCAGGGACTGAACCTGCGCCTTCTGCACTGCAGGCAGATCCTTTACCTCTGAGCCACCTGGGAAGCCCTGGTTGCTATATGGAGGCAGTTTTCTGGGTCTTTGTTTCCCTCCGGCTAATTAACTTGCTTTAACCCCACGCTTGGTCTGACTCATGGCCCTCCCCTGTGTGTCTGTGTATCTTTTAGCCAAGATGGATTCCAGTATGAAGGTCTCTGGGAGGTTGACAGGACATATTATGGGCTACTGTTCCCTCCCCTGAGGACTCTTTCTGCACATGTGTAGTCTGGGAGACTGCCTTGACCCCAAGAATGAGGAATGTGCGACCTCCTTACCGAGGCAGGGCTCAGCCCTTCTCTGCTCCTGCCACCACTGTTATCTTAGTGTCCACAGGAGACTAAATCCAGCTGCTTATCCTGTTCCTGTTATTATCTTTGTCTCAAAGCATAAACAGGAGGCTAGCTGTAAATGTCTAACCCAGGGTCCATCTATCTTCTGCCTTAGAATGATTAACTCTGACTTAACGTCTTTTAAGATTTTAATCTTTCCAAGGGCAGAGAATGTTTTATGTCCCACACAGCCCAGTGTCAATCCCATCATGTATGCTGCTTTTTGAATACAATTAAATTGGAAGTCTACAAACATTAAAATCATGTGGAAGAAAAGTGGCAATGATTTGAATAAAACAATGAAATAAGACATAAGGACTTCAATTTATTTGTTCAGTAATTAGACAGTTCAATTGAACAGGATTAAGAACTCTGATAAAGGATTAATTTTTAATTTTGGTAGCCAAAATTCCAATCTGAGGGGTAAAGGGGGCATGGGGTAAAATATATACCAGACTTACTTTATCAGTAAAACAAAGTGATAACCAACAGAGCCTTTGAAAGCTTTATTAAAGCCAAGTAGACACCTGTTTATAGTCCAGTTGGTAAAGAAACTGCCTGCAATGCAGGAGACTCAGGTTCGATCCCTGGGTCGGAAAGATCCCCTAGAGAAGGAAATGGCAAACCACTCCAGCAATCTTGCCTGGAGAATCCCATGGACAAAGGAGCCTGGCAGGCTACAGTCCATGGGGTTGCAAGAGTCAGACACTACTTAGCTACTAAACCACCACCACCAGACACCTGTTTTACATAAGATACAGGTCCTCATAGTTTGTTTATAAACATTTTTTTACAATGCCCCCTATTATATACTTTAGGGAAATTTGCTATTTAAAAGAACTCTAAGATTACTCTTTCAATAGAGAAAACAAAACCTAATTTGTTTACATGAAAGTGGCATGCTTTTTAAGTGGACACATGACAGTTTATGCTTATACACATAGATAAGCACGTAAATACACGATATACGTAATTCCTATAGTATAGTTAGGCATATATATTGTGTGTAGGTAAAGTTTTAGTTGCCTATCGCCTATTTTCTGCACTTGTTTCTAATTCTTTCGCCTTCCCAGTCCAATTTTGAGAAACAAAATTCTCCCACAAAATTACTTTGATGAGGGACCCTGATTATCAGAAAAAATAGAAGGAGACCTCAAGGGTGGGGAAATTAAGGTGTAAACTGTGCTTGGCCCTCTCCACCCACAACACTTCTGCTCCTCTTCTCATCTCTTATCGGGTCTGGAGTTTTACTAATAAGAGGACAAATTGACAATACAGGTGTCATCAGTTTAGCTCTGAACAAGGCAATACCCCTACAGAAACCTTTCTTCCCAACTATACCCTACAACCATCACAGTAAAAGGGGAGAAAAAGGGAATCATGCAAATAAATTACAGCAGCTGGCACTAAAATAACTGAATCATAATGACCATAAATTCTGTTATAGTTCCGGTATCTTCTATAAGAACACAGAGTACTTTAAGCGGCTTGGCTGGCTCAAACGCCTCTTTTGTTTTCCCTCTGACCAATGACTGTTCCAAAGATTTCAGTATGTCTGTGGGCCAAGACAGATCAAAGTCAATGGATCCAGTTCATTTACTCATGCATACATTAGTATCTTTGGTTCTGGGACCTGGGGACTCTACTTCAGTGAGCAAATCAGGATCCCTGCTCTTACGAAGTGTGCATTCTGAGGACAGAGCCTACATATCTGCCTCTTTAAAAACACACTGACTGGATGCTTCTATCACCGTCACCATAATGAACATCACCAACATTTGCTTCTTAAAAAATTCCTAACAACTTCTCATCAGTGAATACACAAAACAGCCGTTTCTTCTAACTTGACTGACCAAAAAACTTATGTAACCACATATTTTTCCAGTTTTGTACTTTCTGAGGAAGAGAGACATATGACAGGAAAGCTGAAGGGGACTGAGTTTGTCAATCTCCCAGGTCCCTTAACAGAATCATTTTAGGCCTGACTAAGTCTTCTACAACTGTACCTGTATATACAAGATATACACAGATATGTATTTAAAATATGCTTATATACATCTATTTTTAGAACCAACATTACTTCCTAAGTAAATCTATTAGATGAGACCTCTGATTTCTTCTAGAAATCTTGGATTTTTATATAGGAAGGTAGGCCTAAAGAGAACTTTAGCCCCAGGAGAAATTAAATGGCTCTGCATAATAAAATTTAAAAGTACCAGGATTTTGAGGGGAGCAATCAAAAAGGAGACAAAGAGGCAGGGGAGGAGGGCAAAGGGCCCACCAGGTTACAGGAGCCTTGACTTCCCTTGTGATGGTGACCAAAACGCATTTTAAGGCTAGAGACGCCCAGCATGTGACAGCAACACTCCTGGCACTGCAATAATGTCAACTTCCCCACTTCTGCCTACCCCCTGCAAATCTCCCGTAAAGCTGACCACATCCACAAAGGCTTTATGTGAGCTCTTGATCTTTTTATCATCCATTCTTTCCTATCTCTGGCCTGACACATCTAACAATGGCATCAGAGACTCAACCACCTATGTGCTCCTCAATGGGTTGGTCCCAAACCATCTTCCTTTCCCCAGGCCTACCACGGACTGTTCTTAACTGTTCCTTCTCGTAACTTCTAGCACTCCACTAGCTCTTTAATGTCATAACCCCTTCAGGAACAACCAATATTTATTGAGCACTTGTAATGTGCTAGGTACTCTGCCAAGGGCATTAATGCGTAATTTCATTTGATCCTCAAACCCCACTAGACAGGTATACTTCATTTTCTAAATGTTAGCAAACCAAAGTTCAGTGAGGACAGTAGTGCTCAGAATAAGTGATGGAATTCAACCCCGTTCTGACTCCACAGCCAGCTTAACCAGTATACTCCAATGCCCCCAAGTCAAAAACCCTCCGAACCACCCCTCTCTCATTAATCATTCGCAGTCACCTATCTGGTTGGACCAATTATACCTCCTGGATGCCACATCATCTCTACTTCCACTGCCTTCACAGAGAACAAAAAACAGCATCTACCAAATCCTTCCTATGTGCCAAGCACTATTCTAAGTAACATACATGTTTTTCAAGCTTTATCCCCCAAATCCTATGAAGTGAAGACCCTAAAGAAGAAAGAGATTACGTAATGAGTGACAGAGCCAGATCCAAACCCAGACAATGTGAATTGAGAAGTGCTGAGCACTTAAACCCTCCAGGATTTAAGAGGCCCTGCGCCGTCTCCCTACCTCCCATCTGGACCCCCACCAACCTTCAGCCTGCCGCAGACATCCTTATGGAAGGCAAATGTTATCATGACATTCTCCTGCTTAAACTTGGCAGCTCCATATCGCTGACTGGATCAAGTCCAAATTTCTTAATTTGGCATACAAAATCCTTTATGTTCCTGTTCAACTCAGTTCAATAAATATTTGAGTGCCCACTGTAAGCAAGGCCAAGTGCTAAGTGCTCCGAAATGAATAACACATCCCAGGCCCTGACCACGACTCCAACCGCAGACACCATGTTCTTCAGCCAGAGTAACCAGATGCGGCTTTCATAAAGCAAAGCCCTACATGCTAGTCCCTTCGCAGAGAATGAAAATCCCCCAGCCACCTGAAGAGTAAGTGCAGGTGTGAGGCCTTCCCTAACAAACTCCAGGCAGAAATTCTCCCTCTTTTAAGGTCCCTCAGCACCCGCTCAAATCGCTTTCAGGTGGCTGGTCGAAGAGAGGCATACATCGGCTTCCAAACAGCACTGTGAGCCAGTTCAGGGCAAGAGCTGACCCTTGCCAAGCATGTCCAATTTGCAAAAGACACTCATCTGCTGAATGAATAAATAATGGAAAAAGTATAACCTGATGAAAAAAGGAGAGGAACAAGACACAGAATTAGGAATGCTAACACACAGGTGGGCCACATTAAAAGCAGCAGCAGTTATTTTGCCTGGGTTACAAACTGGCCTACATTTTTACTCCTACGGGAAAACTCACGTGCAGGACTGGGACAAGCTAAAAGGGCACAACTTTTGTTATTCTTGACTCCAGAAAGCTCGGACAGGCCAGAAAGGATACAAGATCAAAGTCCATTGTCTAAAGGGGTGAGGAGATGGGAATCAAATCTATCCAAGTAAACAATATTGATCTACTGGGATGAACT
The DNA here is from genome assembly GCF_019320065.1 of Cervus canadensis. Taxonomy (NCBI): domain Eukaryota; kingdom Metazoa; phylum Chordata; class Mammalia; order Artiodactyla; family Cervidae; genus Cervus; species Cervus canadensis. Next base: position 80,021,816 of record NC_057394.1, on the reverse strand, counting down.
CACCAGGGCTACGTCACAGTATGGTGCAAGGAAGAGAGAAAAAAAAAAATCAAAATCTGTCCTGAGACCAATTTAGAAATTAGTATGACTGCGGCCAGAATGTGAAATTTTAAAAGCGAAGACAGTTGCAATAAACCGAAGCTCACAACTGTTTCCCCCTCCTGAATCGCCACTGCTTTTCGCTCAACTTCATTTCTGTAATTTAAAAAGCAACCATCTACCAGAGTTAAGCCCAGGCATGAGCGTACTGTAGCTCCTGGCATATACTGAACGTCCTGATTCATAACCGTAAATGCACACAGAAACCTCCGAAGAAACGCTACATCTAAGCTGCAAGTCCTTCGTCTAGATCTGGGCATGAGGTTCTGAAAAGCGAGTGAGGTCCTTCCTGAACGGTGCTTTGTGTACGGCTGCTTCCAAGTCAAGGGCCGTGTTTTGAAATTACTCCCTTCGAGGGTGTCTCTCTCCCACCCTCTCCAGCCTCCAGGGAAAGGTGAGAATTCGCGGGCAACAGGCTGGGACGGAGCGTACGACCTCGCCCCGCTCCTTTCAAACGGGGACAAGACCGGGTAAGGCAGCCAGTGGCTCTCTCACCCACGGCCACAGACACTCAGGGGACAAAAATCTCACCCCACCTCTCCCCTCCCTAAAACCGGAGCAAACGACGCAAAAAGCTCGGCCACCCGGCGGCCGGGACCCCCCAGACTGTCAGAGCCGAGGCCGCCCGCCCCCGCCGGCGCCCGGCAACCCCGCGCCCTCCTCCCCGGACCCCGTGTCCCCACAGCCCGGCCGGGCCAGGAGAGCGCGAAGGACGCCTCGGCCGCCCGCCTCCGCCGCCTCCCGGGCGCCGCGACGCCCCACACCCCACACGCCGCCCGCACCTGAGGCGCGGCCGGACCGCGAGCGGGCGCCGAGCGCGCCGGGCAGGGCAAAGTTACTCACCGGGTGAGCCCGGCTCCCGCGCCTCAGCCGAGCGTCGGCTCCGCTTCCGCGGCCCCGCTGAGGGAGCGCGGGGGCCAGCCGGCCTCCGCTCCGCCGGGACCTGCCGCCGCCGCCGCCGCAGATTTCCTGGCAAGGAGCAAACTCTAGTCAAGACTTCGCTCCTCAACCGCCCCTGCTGCCTTCCCGCGGGCGAACGCCAGGGCCGAGCCACGCAAGCCGACACGCACCCTGGCCAATTGGCAGCAGCACAGGGCGTGGAGGGGGCGGGCCAGAGGGCGGCTCCGCCTATCCGAGAGCGCGAGGGGCGGGCCGGGCCCGGGCCGTCACTCCGCGTTAGAGTGAGCCCGCTCAGCCCCCCCGCCGCGCGCCCTCCCTTCCCCCCCACCCCCCAGCCGTCCCCTCCGCGGTCAGCCTTGAAGCCCCCGGCGTGGGGCCAGTGCCGCCTCTGCGCTCTCTGACGACCGCGCGAGGACAGGGGAACAGCTGGGGGAGGCGGGGAACATCTAGGGGGTCGGGGGTAGGGTAAGGAGAACAGGTGGCGCCGAAAAGCTGGGCTGTGGGCGTGTCAGGCGAGAGGACAGCAGGGGTCGGGGTGGGGGGAAGGGACGCGAGCTGGCGGGGGTGAGGGGGGGACAGGAAGGGAGGGGGGGGTTGGTAAAGAACACCTGAGGGGTAGAGGCGCGGAGAGCAAGTCTGGGTAGTGAAAGGCTGCCGAGGCGGGGGCACGAGCACCTGGGAACGAAGGTGAGAGGGAGGTTCCGCGGGTGAGGAGGTTGAAGAGGCCAAAAGGGTGAAGAGGAAAGGACGTGTCCACAGCCAGGCAGGACGTACTCCAGGTAGAGAAAAAAGATCCCAGGAAGGAAAAGATGGGGATGCGAGACGGGGACGGTTTACATCCAAACTCGCTCATCCTCACCCCCACTCCCGCCCCCCCCCCGCAAAAATAAACAAACGCTTGTCCTTTGACCTAGTTGAGCTGTGAAACCACTCAAGATCGCGGATGAGACAAATACCGTCTTACACGTGCATATTGTTCTGTTGTGAAATTCATCAAAATGTATCGATCAACTATAGCTGTCCATTGTCCCCGGAAAGGCCTCCCGGGGCGGTCCAGCCTGGGATTAATCCCGTCCCCCACGGGGCCAGGATCTTCCCCAGTGGCTCAGATGGTGAAGAATCCGCCTGCAATGCAGGAGATCTGGGTTCGATCCCTGGGTCGGGAAGATTCCCCGGAGAAGAGTATAGCAATACTCCATTCCAGTATTCTTGCCTGGAGAACCCCATGGACAGAGGAGCCTGGCGGGCTACAGTTCGTGGGGTGCAAAAAGCCGGACATGACTGAAGCGACTGACACTGCTACACTGCCAGAGGGCTGGCCCCAGAGGAAAAAGGATCTGGGGGAGTCAGGTAAGGCCCCGCCCCTTCTGCCATCACCTGCGGGATGAGGGGAGGTGCCAAGGGCCGAGCTCTGGCGCCCACAGGCAGGTCTCGGCCTCGGGGCGGGGCAGGAGCCCGGCTCCACCTGTCTGCCACCGCCGGCTCGGCGGGCGGGCTCACTTAGGAGCTCAGGTGAGCGGCTCAGGCTCGGCTACCGCCCTCCTCGCGCCGGGGGCGGGGCCGGGGCGGGGGCCATGGGCGGAGCCTCCACTACCCGCCCAGCGGCCGGGCCCTGCCGCGCCGCTGCGGCTCCTCCTCCCTCCTTCCGTCCGCACTCCTTCCGTCGGTCCTTCCTTCTTTCCTTCCTGCCTGCCTGCCTGCCTGCCTGCCGCGCCAGCACGTTTCGAGGCATGGGGCAGAGCCTCCGGCCCGCCCGCGCCACCTGAGGATCCCGGAAGCCGCCCCCGCCATGGAAGAGGACCAGGAGCTGGAGAGGTAACGGCCGAGGGGGAGCGGGGACGGGAGGAGCGGGCCGCGCCGGGCCCCGGAGCCGGCGGCCGGCCGAGGCCTCCGCCTCCGCGGCCCGGACTGGCAGCGAGGGCCTGACCAGGAGGACGGGCGAGGAGGGGGCGCGGTGGGCGCGCCAGGGCGGGGAACGGGGCCCCGAATTGGGAAGGGGTGCGGGGGAGCTGGATTGCTTGAGTGGAGACGCTCAGTACACTAGATACCAAGGAGGGAAGACGGGTTGTGAGGGCGGAGTTCAGTCCCCAACGGCCCATCCCCATTAGGAACAGCCAGAGTCAGTAAAAGATAACGTGCACCCGGCCACCGTTCCCCGAGTGATGATGGGCTTGGCCTGTGAGCCAGGCCCAGGCCACTCCTCTGGGCCGAGCGCTAATTGGTCCTCTGTGTGCGCCGAGTGCTCTTTTTTCCCCCGTGCTTGAAGACTCTTCTCAGACTTTCTAGTTTCCGTACCTCCTGTAAACGGAAACCATAGTTGGAAAACTGCACGTTGATGAACTTTAGTTTCTATTTTTTAATCATCTGCGTTTCCCTCATGCCTTTCAACTCCCCTTTTCATCCTTTAACAGGACCCACCCTATTCTAATCCTGCCCCTTTTCTTGTGACTCTACCAAAAGAATATTTTAGCAAACTTTTTGTTGAAGGACACTTCCCTTGGTCACCATGTGGACGGCCAAATGGAGTAGGAAACGGCCAAATGGAGTAGGGAGAAACTGGAGGCAGTAAATTATTTAGTGGTAGAATAGGTGGAGGCAGGAGAAGATAATAATAAGGGCTAATGCTAATAGTTCTGTGTAATTGGAGTGCATTAGAACAGTAACCTGTTGCAATTGTGATAGATTTAAAAAAAAAAAGCTAGTTTCAAAACCGTACTCAGTATGATCTCATTTTTATAAAAACTATGTGTGTAGAAAAATGTCTGGAGTGAAGACCTCAATGGCTGAAGGCGAGAGGAAGACAGCCCTGGAGATGGTCCAGGCGGCTGGGACAGATAGACACTGTGTGACATTTGTGTTGCACGAGGAGGACCATACCCTAGGAAATTCTCTCCGGTACATGATCATGAAGAACCCGGAAGTGGAATTCTGTGGTTACACTACAACCCATCCTTCAGAGAGCAAAATTAACTTGCGCATACAGACCCGAGGTGCCCTCCCCGCGGTCGAGCCCTTTCAGAGAGGCCTGACTGAGCTCATGAATGTCTGCCAGCATGTGCTTGACAAGTTCGAGGCCAGCATAAAGGAATATAAAGATCAAAAGGCCAGCAGAAACGAAGCCACATTCTAGTCCCTCACACACCATACAGGGAGAACTGACGTCTAGGATATTCTGTATGTGCTCTTGGCGAAACCCAGAAGTAAAAGATTGTGGTGACAGCACAATGTGACCTGCAGAAGGGCCTGCTTCTAGCTCATAACTCATCTTAGCTGTTGGAGTCCCTGCAAGAAACTGTATTCTGCTAATAAATTCCCTCTTACACTTAAACTGATTTGAGTGGTTTCTGTTCCTTTGTTCTGGAGGTGGACTCTTAGGATTTTGTGGGTTTTTTCCCTTTTAATTGAACCAAGATTGAAAGTGAGGAAACAGATAACCAGGCACCTAGAGAAAGACCTTGATGGAGGGAATTAAAAGGGATGTGCATGCACTCCTGTGACTAGAGGAGAGGGAAAGATTATGTAGAGCAGTGGTCCCAACCTTTTGGGTACCAGGGACTGATTTTGTGGGAGACAAATTTTTCCATGGACTGGGGGTGGGAAGGATGGTCTGATGATGATTCGAAAACATTGCATTTATTGTGTACTTTATTTCTAATCTAATGCTGCTGCTGATCTGATGGAAGGTACCTGCCTGAGGCGGGGAGGTTCGAGACCCCATGCCATAGAGCATGACCCCACATAGGCTATGGATGATTTAGAAAAGAAAGGTGGGAGTGAGGGGAAGACTTGGCCTCTTCCTAGATATTTTTTAGTAATTTATGAGAATTGCATCCTTTGCTATGATTGGCAGATTGTGCAAGGGACGAAAATAATTTGAGAGAATTCTGGTTTCACGTGAGAGAAGTTAAGTGGTCTTGGGCTTCATCTTTATGGTAGTGTTAAGAGGACAGATTGCAGTTTAGTGCTGTAATTTCAGGACCCTAATACAGGAGGAGACAGCTGGGATGACCAGATAACATTTTCAATCCTTAGGTAGGTATCTCAGTACAGCACAAGGTTCCATGAAAAGAAACAGTATTTGAGAGAAAGTAAAAACATGAGGAAAATTCAATGTGCAGAAAATGATTTTTGGGGAAACCTAAAATACTGGTGAATCACACTTAACAGCTGCCCTTCAACCTTGTGTCTTATACCTTGTGTTTTCAACCTTGTATCATACCTGTCCTACCCCAATTTGACTGATAATTCACCCTACATATCTATCAACCTCAGAACCTGGGCCCAGCCCCACCCTAGTTGAGAGGGGAATCTGCTTTAGGTATGGAAGTCAGAGAGGATCTCCCAGAGATTACAGGAACATAAGGAGCTGGCCATGCAAAAAAGAAAAGCATTCTGGGGGAGTAGTACTTGCAGAAGTCCTGACGCAGAACACCAGTGGTCTGAGGAATCAAAGGCCTTGAAAAGAGATCTGCATGTCTAGAGCAGGGCAAGCAGGGAGGACAAAGGCCTGTGAGAGGCTCCAGGGAAAGAGCTCTGGGGCAGGGTCTTTGGAAAGTACAAGGGGGAAGGCATCTGTGTATCTGATGACAGTGTGGCAGAATGGACTGTGGAGAGGCCAAGGTAGAAGCAGGCAAACTGTAAGAGCTGGAAGGGCCATAAGCTAGTGATGGAGACACGACTGGATTTGAGATATGTTTGAGAGCCAAATGGTACAGAATTGGTAGACCTCAGGAAGTGGCTGTAGAAGATGAGGAAAGAGAAGGATGATTTCCACCTAGATTTGGGGCTAAATTTACTGAAATGGGAAGCTTAGAGGGAAAAATTCGTTGGGAGGTGGAGTGATGGAAAACTTGGGTTGTGGGGAGGGGATTGGTTGGGAGGTGGAGAATCAGAAGTTCCATGTTGAATGAGGTAGTCAGTAGATATGAGTTGAAGGCCATCAAAGAGATTCAAGTAGAGATCAACTTTGTTAGTTCTTGCCACAAAGATGAGGTAAATGCATAAAAACTGGAGTGATGAAGAGAGTCCAAGCCAAGCCTTGGGCAAGCTCAGTATTTAAAGGTTGGTAGAAGAGCAACCAGTGAGTTGGTGGGGAAGCCTGTAGAAAGTCAAGTTGTGGAAGACAGTGCTTTCAGAGAGGAGAGTGATGAATGAGTCACTTGAGGACAAAAAAAATGTTGGCTGAAATTAACAGGGAAGTCACTGGGCAGCTGGCAGCATTAGTTTAGTGCCTACAAAGGCTAAATATTAACCCTGGTACAGAAGAATGGCTTCGTTTGGGTTTTCCAATAAAGAAAATACACTGTGGGACGTTAGAGGCTAAATTTAAGTGGGAGCAGGAGTGGGTGGGGAAAGATCAAAAGTTCCGGGGCAAGGACAGGGAACATTCTCCGAGGGTAACAGACAGTAAGAGACAGTTAACAGAAAGCCAATGTCAGCATAAGGAACACAGCACTTGAAGACGCAGGGAAGTCCTAAAGGGATCAGTGGGAAATGATCAAACACTCATTTGCCTCTTCTAAAGTTCTGCCTATGAGTAGTTCAGTGGGGACCGCGAACAGGGTAACTTAAATGAAGTTTAATGCCTACGAGCCAAGACCTGTCAGGAGTGAAGGCCAGATTTAATTAGTGGACACAGCAGTGCAGAATGGTGACAGTAGACTGAAGTAATCGGTAACAGTACCTGTGGGGGATGCACCCATTGGTGGCCACCCGCCACATCTCGTGGCCTCTTTGCTCCTAAAAGGGCTCATCATCACTCATGATTTGGCATGGAGTCTTGAATCTGTTTGTTGTATAGTCGCTTCAGTCATGTCTGACTCTTTGCAACCCCATGACTATAGCCCACCAGGCTCCTCTGTCCATGGGGTTTCCCAGGCAAGAATACTGGAGAGGATTTCCTCCTCCAGGGGATCTTCCTGACCCAGGGATCAAACCTGTGTCTTCTGTGTTGGCAGGCAGATTCTTTTACCACTGAGCCACCAGGAAAACTGAAGTGAAAGTGAAAGTTGCTCAGTTGTGTCTGACTCTGCGACCCCATGGACACAGTCCATGGAATTCTCCAGGCCAGAATACTAGAGTGGGTAGCCTTGTCCTTCTCCAGGGGATCTTCCCAACTCAGGGATCAAACCTAGGTCTTCTGCATTGCAGGTGGATTCTTTACCAGCTGAGCCACCAGGCAAGCCCAGCCCTAAACACAGGTTCTTACAAAAACACCTTCACAAGGCAGGTGTGTGAAAGGAAAAAACAGGGCAGGGCAGGCAGGATAACCAAGAGTCCTGGAGACCAGAGAAGAATCTTTGCAAAAAGTTTGTCAGAACCTAAGGGAAGGCAGAATTGGTCTATGAGAAAGTGAGGGAGATTGATATGAATCATATATTTACTTAGATAAACTGAAAAACCTTACTCAGTATTTCTGATTTACTAACAGCAATAATATCAATGGTTCAAGCTCAGAAATTCTGTTCAGCTATAAAATATCTAGGCCTTTTAAAGAGGCAATTATTAAATAAAATGATTATATGCTAAAGGCTTTTTTAATATACAACAACTTGAGTACTTGCCTAGCACTTCCCACTTTCAAAGCACTTTATAAACTACTTATAAATTGCATACAGTTGCAACATCTAAGTGTTCTAATTGGTCATTATAACGCATAGGTGCGTATAGAACCTCTGTGGAGGTGAAAAGGTGTCTACCTAGAAAGTGGTCCAATCAGTGTCATTCTGAACCAGTTTCTCACATTTTTAGAAATAATGAAAGCACACCAAGTTCTGTGGCCACCATTCCCCACCCTTCTTTTTGTTTCCCTTAAACATGTTGTTAAAACTATAGATAGTCTCCAGATCACTAGACAAAAGTCATCTTTTCTGATAAGCAAAATTTAGAACCAGAGACAACGTTTGTACTAGCCCTCAAACTAGGCTTCCAGGCAATTTGCCCAAATCCACCAGTCTGCTTGCAAGTACTTATGACCCCAGATCCAGCCCTTCTGTGCTCAGATTCTTAATGCTGGTTTTTCTTTTGCCATCTGAAAGTATATAACCCAGGTGGTGGTAGTGGTAAAGAACCTGCCTGTCAATGCAGGAGACATAAGAGATGCAGGTTCAATCCCTGGGTCAGGAAAATTTCCCTGAAAGGGCATGGCAACCCACTCCAATATTCTTGCCTGGAGAATCCCATGGGCAGAGGAGCATGGTGAGCTACAGCCCATGGGGTTGCAGAATCGGACAGGACTGAGCAAGTAAACAACAACAGCAAACATCTACCTAGTAGTGGCATCAGTCCTGAGAAATGGTGGAGATAAGAGAATATGAATCTGTCCTCTAAAGCCCCCTGATTTTGAAGAGGACAGACAAGAGCCATACACATGAAAAAGGTAGCTAGCTGCATTTACAATGAAGTGCCCTAATGTGCAGTGTAGGGCATTACCTGCTGAACACAGAATGGAACTGGTGAGGGACACTCTTGTAGCAGAGATGGTTCCATGCGCACCCACTCTGCCAGCCACTGCCCTGGGCCCTGGAGAAATTAAACCACACAGGCAGTGTGCCTTCCAATAACTCATGGAGCACTGAAGCAGGCAAACCTGTGAAAGAATTAGTGCTCCAAGATAGTGTTTCCTTTTTCCCAGTGTAAAGAAGCCATTACAGATTCTCAAGCTAGGGAATGCCCATGCAGGATGGACAAGTGGGAGGAAATGTGGGAAGACAGCATGGGTCAGTGGGTATTTGTACCAGTCCAGGTGTAAGGTAAGGAGGGTACCATTGTAGGCGTGGAGGTAAAAAGATGGATACCAGAAAGCTGCTGGAAAAAATGTGGAGCCAGAGTCCTCCAGGGGAGCAGGTGAGAGAGGCTGTATACGGCCCCTGTCCTTCAGCCCAGCGTTTTGCTACCTCTCCGTCCCAACCAAAACCAGCATGGCGGGATTCATGAGCTCCTCTCCTCACCTGTCCTCGCTGACAAGGGTCCACCCTTAACCTCCTTCCCTGCCTGTCAGAAGAACTGCCTTTAACAAGGTCGAGACTCCAGGGCTACAGATGTGGACACTGAGGGTGGGGGAGAGGAAATCGGGCAGTGAGCTGACCAGCCCCTGCTGCCCTCTGCCCATACCACATGGCTCTCCTCAAAGGGAGCATCCCCATTCATCCATCCATTTGTTCGTTTGGCAAAATGAGCACAGTTTAGACGCAGGCATGGTTTAGGTACCAGACAGACAGCAGGGAACAAGCTGCCCCACGTATGGTCTGTTTTCTGATGGCAGAAGTAGAAAATAAAGAACTAGTGCATGCATAAATGTATAATGTAATTAAGGTAGTGATGTAAATGGGAAGCAAAGGAATCATGGGCTTGGAGAAGAAGGCCCTGAGAGTCTGAATATCCAAGAAAGGCTTTTCTGAGGAGGTGACCTGAGCAGAGAAAAGGAGAGACCAAGGAAAAAGGAGAATACACTCGGAATTTCCTGGACGATAAACTTAAGTTATTCAGCCAAGAAAAAGCAAAATGATGAACCTTTTCAAAGGAATAAACTTTCAGCATTGGATGTGTGTGTAGTTTTTATTAGTACCCAAACTCATATCATTTATCTTTAATCTGTATATTAATTACTAATAATGATAGTAAAGAATTTGAGTTACTGTATAGGGCAGTAGGATATGGTGGAAGTTTGGGATCTGCTGATAGGTGTATGTGTATTAGGAGAGTTGACCTTAATTTCGGTTTGGGCATTTTTGAGAGAAGCATATCTTTCTTAGAAGCAGAAGTGGACATGCTTGGAATCCTGCACCCCTTTTCAGGCTAAATAACTGAGTTAAGAGCTCACACTGTTGGAATCACGCTGCCTGAGTCTTGGTCTTGGCTCTAGGCTTCTTAGCTGTGTTACCCCAGACAAGCTGTTCGACCTCTGTGCCTGAGTTTCTTCACTTGTAATTGGGATAACAACACTTACCATACAGGGATATTATAAATATTAATTTAGATAATAGAGTCAAAGTGCTTAGGATAGTATCTGGCCATATAGCATGCTTTCAATTAGTGTTAGCTGTTGATATTATTGTAATACCAGTTGTGTCAAACAAACTGGTTTCGTTCATATTTCTTCTGGGTGAAAGCCTGAGAACAAAAACCTTAGTGCCCTCTGTTATTTTTGTTTGTCTGTTCCCTCTGGCCCAATACAATACTATAATATAAATTTGTGGACCCCTGTGTGGAAGGTTTATTAGTCTGATAAAGCCATTGCTTTTTTAAAAAAGATAGTTTAAATAAAATAGCACTCCTAATATAACTGAATATAGGTAAAAATCGAAGATAAGTGGATTGTTGCTTCTTTTCATGAAGAAATTAAGATTCTAATGGAACATGCACAGTCTTCCTTGAGCTGTAAGACAGAGGTTAAGCAAGAAGGAAAAGTAAGTTCCATAGCAGATGGATTCCTGGTTTGGCGCCAGGTACGTGAATACTGATGGGGAATCAGGGTTCAAGCTATGCCAGCCAAGCATAGAATTGCATAAAATGTAATATATTGCTATTTTATCTGCCAGTGCTCCATAGATTTCATGTTTGCTATGTAAGACTCTTAATGTCAAAAAGAAAAGCTACCACCCACGTGCTCTTCTCAGTTTACATGCTAACTTGGGTCAGACATCAGAGCAAGTGCAGATAAAGCCCAGAACAGTTCTGTCCAAAGGACTCCTGGAGAAGATGAAGCTGCCTGGGGCGTCTAGTCAGACAGGGGCTGGACTGGCTGGCTTTTAACAACAGTTTGTGGTTTGAAGGTTTGGGTTTTTGTTTTTGTTTCTTTTTTAAGGGTGAAAGAGACTTTCTTCCTAGGGGCCTCTTTGGACAGGACTGTGTAGAGGTGAAGTGTAAGGACTCTGAAGACAGGGCTGGTTGGCATCTCCGCTTCACCGCTTCCTAACTTGCAGACGTGTGGGAGAGCAGCCTAGCCTTTCGGAGCCTCAGTCCCCTCATCTGTAAAATGGAGCTGGTAATAATACCTACTTTACAGGGTTATGGTGAAGTGTAAATGCCCTAAAGCACTCAGCACAGTGCCTCGTAGACTTAAGTACTCAATCATTAGCCATTACTGTTACCGTTGTCATGTCGGCTGCATTGAAGACAGTCAGTGGTGGCTAGAACAGCAGCCTTCTAGAACTGGGTGTGTCTCTATCCGCGGGGTCCCTGCCTGTTTCTTCTTGCCACGTGGCCAGCTGGGACCACAGGCCACGCTGGCCTTCCCATTTCTTTCAGGTTTTCCTGGAGCGTTCCATCTCAGGGCCTTGGTGCTTGCCCTTGACTTCTCCGGCCCCTCTTCCCCGGGTCTTCATCTGGCTGTGTCTTTCCAGAGTACTTGCTCAGGCCATCCTTGACCACTGTGTCAGTTACCCACTGCTGTGTAACAAACTGTCCTAAAACTCAGCAACTGAGGAATCTAATGGGAGCTAAGGTAGAAGAATCTGACTCAGGACTTCTTGCAAGGCTACAATCAAGGCATCATCTGGGCTGCAGCTTTGCAAGGCCTGAACAGGGGTGATTAATTTCCAAGCTCGCTCACGTGGGACAGCCTTGCTCCAGGGCAGCTGGCTTCCCCCAGAGCAGGAGATCTGGGAAAGAGGGAGAAAGCAAGATGGAAGCTGAGTCTTCATACCCCATCTCAGCAGCAACAGCCCCACCATGTTTGCCCTGTTCTGTCTGGGAGAAGTGGGTCCAGCTCCCACCGGGAGGGAGGGGATTGTACACGGGCAGGAGTACCAGGAGGTGGGGATCCCTGGGACCATCTCAGAGGCCACCGACCCACAGCCGCCTTCTCCAGGATAACACGTGCTCCTCCATCAAGACCGCCCTCACCGTCTGTTCCCTGACCCGGCTTCATTCCTCCCTGGTCCTCACGTTAATGTTGTACTCTGTATCTATCTGTTTATCATCTAATTCCACTTGAACATCAACTTCCAGAAGGCAAGGGCTCTTTCCCTGTTTGCCTTTGTATCCACAGCACTCAAAACCAGGCCAGGCAGGCAGTAAGCTTTCATTCATGGTAGGCCGGTGAACGAATGACTGTGTGCACGTGTGACTTGAGTGTGAGTGTCTGAGTACAACTGCCCCGGCAGGGAGGGAAAGCTGTGATCGCACTGACACGACCTTGTACACTAGCGAGCTAACACTTGCAAACTCAGCCAGGACAGTGACAAGCTCCAAGAAGAAAAGTAATTCTCAACAAGCAAGGAAGCAGGCCCATCCTGTGGCTTCCAAGGGAGGAAGGGCTGAGGCGTGAGTATCACGGAGCAGCTCAGTGAAGGTGGCCATGGCTGGTGACCCCACGCTCTGATGTCTTCTCTGCGAGAGCCTTAGGTACTGACCTCCTTCAACACCTCTCCCGTGGCACGTTTGGTACCTTTCCTCCTGTTGGTATAAAACATTCATCACAAGAATGCATAGAAGATGGGCACCCTGTACTTTTAATTGTGCTGAATCTGAATTTGTGAGGCTGAGATAACTATAAGCTGGAGGATTGCAAACCACCAGTTGGTAGCTGATTGTCTTTAGCAACCTCTGTCCATATGGAGATGAGCACATGCTGGGATGGGCAGGAGGAGTTCATTAGGCAGAAGGTGGTTGTGATGGGAGCAGGTGGAGACAGAGGTGCTCCCAGTGGAGCAGCCTGCACGGGAGGAACCAGGCGGATCTCACACACACACTGACGGGGGCGGAGGAGTGCAGAGAGGTCACCTGAGCCAGGTGGGCTCTGTTGTTTTCTCTGGGTCTGGAAGGGAAATGGTTCCCACTGAGTGCATCTCACAGCCGTGACCCCCAAGGCAGCGGCGGTTGGTTCTGTGAGTACCTGCTCTACACTTTACACACCTACTGCATGGCACCAGGTTTGGGGAGTTCACTGATCAATAACACGTCAAAGAATAAAACTTAATAGGGTGAACTGATATAGAGTTGCATAGTTTTATTTCGCTGTTGAAAATCAACTTTGTTTTGGTTGGAAATTGTCAGAAACCCCAGCCTGATAGCATGTAGAGGCCTCCAGGGTGTGTTTTCACCCTCTCCAACAGTTGGTCAGGCAGTTCGGTTCTGACACAGTCTGCCTGGAGATGGTATCAGATCGCACTCAGTCCCACAAGGCTCTCCTGCCCACCCCCGCTTCAGACGCCAGTTGCAAATCCAGGGTATTACTCATGCTTCTGACCTAAGGGCTGGAAGTTCTCATGACCCTTTCCCTGGGCTCAGTTAATTCGTTCGAGTGGCTCACAGATTTCAGAGAAACATTTATTCACTTTTATCGGTTTACTGTAAACGATACAGATGAAGAAGGACATCGGGCAAGGCCTGTGGGAAGGGGTGGGAGTTTCCGCGCCCTTCCTGGGCATTCCACCTCTCCTCGAATCTCCATGCAGTCACCAACCGGAAGTTGGAGAACCAGAAGAGAACCAGAAATTCTCCGCACCCTATCCTCTCGGGGTTTCACGGAGGCTGCACTCCACAAGCACAACTGATTAAATCATTGGGCCCTGGTGTGAACTTCACCTCTAGCCCCTCTCTCCTGCCCAGAGGTCTGTGGATGGGACTGACAGTTCCCACTCTCTAATCACTAGTTGGTTACTCTGGGTGACCAGCCCCCATCTTTGGGTGGTGGTTCAGTCACAAAAGTCGTGTCCTACTCTTTGCGGCTCCGTGGACTGCAGCACACCAGGCTCCTCTGTTCTCCACTGTCTCCTGGAGTTTGCTCGAACTCACGGCCATTGAGTCGGTAATGCTATCCTACTATCTCATCCTCTGCCACGCCCCCTTCTCCTCCTGCCCTCAGGAATGGGAGGAAAACCAACCATATACTTGTTTCAGTAAATCAGCATACCATAAGAGCAAAACAGAATTAAGTGAAACATTGTGTAATTTGACATCTGTTATGCCATTTTCTTCACATTGGCTCCACACTAAGAAAACAGAGTCTTCAGGTTTCTCTTGGATCTTCAAAGGACTTGGTCCACAACTCCTAATGTCTCACCACCATACTTGGTAAATTATATGGGATCTCAGAATGAATTTTAATTGGAGCTTAGATTTCAAGATAAGGGTCACAAATAGAGATGCCAGATCTAAAATTATTTCAGATCCTGGTTTTCTTGCTTACTGTGTTCTGCATACTTAAGCATAAATCCTGGTGCTTAGAATGCTTAACAGGATTTTTATTCAGAAGTGATTAATATACACTTGGGAAAATAAGTATCAATTATCTCATTCCCTGAAGATGAAGAAAGGCGACTATACTCATCTAGTTCAGTGTCCATCAAAGTAAGAGTCCCACTTATGTTTTCCATCAGACCTTGTAATCTAAGCCTTCAGAACTTAGTTCTATGGTTGTTTTCCTGGTTTTTTATTTGTCTACATGGCAAACACGGTACTTTGTCATTAAATGGATGAGAAAAAAAATGGTGATTCTAGGGCCTTATGATTAGAAACTATTCTGCTGCTGGTACATCACTAAACATCCAGGAAATGCAAACTAAAACCACGTGAAATACTACCTCCCAACCATCAGAATGGCTATTATCAAAAAGACAAGAAATAACAAGTGCTGGTTAAGGATGTGTAAAAAGTAAAATGAGAACCCTCCTACATGGCTAGTGGGAATATAAATCAGTGCAGCCACTCTGGAAAATAGTATGAAGTTTCTTCAAAAAATTAAAAGTAGAACTACCATCAGCCCAGCAATTCCAGTCCTGGATATTTATCTAAAGAAAACGAAAACATTGATTCAAAAAGACATATGCACCCCTGTTTCATTGCAACATTATTTACAATAGCCAAGATACAGAAGCAACCCAAGTGCCCATTGATAGATGACTGGGTAAAGAAGATGTGTGTTTATACACACACACACACACACACAATGGAATATTAATCAGCCATAAAAAAGAATGAAGTCTTGGCGTTTGCAACAACATGCATGGATCTAGAAGGTAATATGAAATAAGTCAGAGAAAGACAAATATTGTGTGATTTCACTTATATGCAATCTAAAACACAAAACAAATGAACAAACATAACTAAACAGAATCGGAGTCATGGATACAGAGTAAAAACAAGTAGTTGCCAGAGTGGAGGGATCTGGGGAAAGGAGAGAAAATAGGTGAAGGCAATGAAGAGGTGTAAACTTTTAGTTACAAGATGAATGAGTCACATTATGAAATACACAGTTTGGAAATACAGTCAGTAATTAGGTACTCTCTTTGTCTGGTGACAGATGACAACTAGGCTTATGGTGATCGTTTTGAAATATTTAAAAATATCAAATCACTGTGTTTATGCCAGGAACTAACATAGTGTTGTAGGTAAATTCAACTTCAAAAACAAACTCAGAAAAAAATGATCAGATTTGTGGTTTCCAGAGGCAGGAGGTGAGGGGAGGAGAATTGGATGAAAGCGGCGAAGGTACAAAATTCTAATTATAAGATAAATAAGAACTAGGGATGTAAGTACAGCATGACAACGATAATTAACACTGCTGTGTTATATATGAAAGTTGCTAAGAGTAAATCCTAAGAGTTCTCATCACAAGGAAAAAATTTTTTTCCAATTTTTTTTTAACATTGCCTCTGTATGATATGATGGATGTTCACTGAATTTATGGTCATCATTTCATGATGATGTATGTGAGTCAGGTCAGTACATTGTACATCTTAAATTTATATGGTGCTGCGTGTCAATTATATCTTAATAAAACTGGAAGAGAAAAGAAGCTATTCTCCTGAAAATGTCAGTCATTAAAAGTGTCAGCCTACAGGTGTGTCACCGCCTGCTGCCCAGACTTGTAGCAGTCAGGGGTTCCCTTTCTGTTTTCTTGTTGTAATAAGTTGGTCCCCATCTGAGGGCAGTGTGCAAGCCAGGACATGAAGAATCCAGCTAGGCTTATTTCTTGCCAAAAGCAGACACGTAACAGTGACTGTAAAGTAAGAAGACCAGCCAGGTGGAAAAACCAGTTTAAATCTCCTTCAAGGTAGATGGTGTTTTTCCCATTTATAGAAAAAGAAACTGAGCCCATAGAAGTTAGGTAACCGTGCTGAGTTTGCACAGCTAGTAAGTGGATATGAACGCAAGGCAGCCCAAGCCCTGAGGTCCGGCTGTCTGTGTCCACGGTGTTGCCTGCGTACCTCCCACAGGTTCACGGGAAGACAGCAAAGCTCTGCTAGAGTGTGTGTTCCAAGAGGTCAGCTTGGGAGATGGCACCATGTTTACTTCTAAGTTCAAGCTGAAACGTGTTGGAAATGGGCTGTTTTCTGTTAACGTTAACCATGAAGAGTCACTGAGTTAGAGACTATCCGGTCAAGAACCTAGCTTCCCAGATGGCACAGTGGTGAAGAACCCACCTGCCAATGCAGGAGACGGAAGAGACGCGGGCTCGATCCTGGATTGCGAAGATCCCCTGGAGAAGGAAATGGCAACTCCCTCCAGAATTCTTGCATGGGAAATCCCATGGTCCAAGGAGCCTGGTGGGCTACGGTCCGTGGGGTCACAGAGTTGGACATGACTGACAGACTGAACACACAAAACTTGGTTCATGAAAACATCATTTTCCTTACTATTAAACTTCATGGGCATCATCTTTAAATACATTAACTTGTAATCAATGTTATCCCAAAGCAGCACTTCAGTTCAGTTGAGTCTTTCAGTCATGTCCGACAAAGCAGAACTTGATCATCCTTAAATGCAGAAAACATCTTCATGAATGGGATAAAATCAGGGTGTGTGTGAGCTGAAGGCGGTCTGGATGTGGAGTCAGAGATGTCCAGGTCAGACCAGGTGTTCCCTGACCCGCTGACCCCGGACGAGGCAGCCTCCCTGCGCCTTCCTGGTCTAACGGATACAAAGGGAACAATAGCTTTTAAAAGGTTCTTCTGAGGGTCAGTGAGATAATATGTTCTGCTATTAATCACTATGCACCTGATAGATGCTATTATATAGTATTTTTGTGTTTTAGTTAACAGTTTAATGTAACAATCGATACTATAGACCTACACTTAAAATTATTCTTAAAACCTTACGTTTGTTCACTTGTTTATAGTTCAAAGTAATTATATGCTGCTGCTGCTGCTAAGTCACTTCAGTCATGTCCAACTCTCTGCGACCCCATGGACTGCAGCCTACCAGGCTCCTCTGGCCATGGGATTTTCCAGGCAAGAGTACTGGAGTAGGTTACCATTGCCTTCTCAAGTAATTATGTAACTAACTGTATTTGATCCCCATATAAACTCTGGAAGGGTAGTAGAAATATCTTCATTTTATAGATGACATAACCAAGATGACAAGGTCACAGAGTCAGTGAGGGCAGCAGTGGGATCCCCCTTTCTCCACGTATTGTGGCTGCTTCCTCATTTTTTTAAGGTGACCGAACATGTCCTTGATTCAGACCTAAGAAGAGGGAACTGCTGACTCCCTCTTCTAAGAGCGTCGAGAGATGTGGTAGAGAACGTATCAAGGTAACTCTACTCAGTCTGAACTCTCCAGGTGAGAGGCTCTGCTCTGAAGGGTGAACTGTCCAGAGCATGTCCCCATGTTGGTCACGTCCTCTGGGAAGTTGTCCAGCTTCTGGCCTTGCACAGAGCAGACGTAGCTCCCGAATGAACACACTCAACTGTTGGAAAGGCTGAAGAACCAGGACCACCAGATTTCTTTTTGTACACATGGGATAGAACACTTTCATATTTTCTGCTTCTGGTCATGGAGTTCATCGGTCAGGGCAGTGTGAGGGCTTTCCGTGCCCACTGGGTCTCTGCCTATCTCCCTATTGGCCTCTTAAAATCTCACTCAGTGTCATGAGGGGATTTGGGGAGCTCTGTCAAGCAGGCTGGTGATTTTGATATCAGGTACACTGTACACAGGAAATCTCCTCCCACTTCATTAACCACAGGAAGATAAAATTTCCTTCACATTCTTTGCATTGATAAATAACCCCTCAGCTTCTCATCAAAACAGAATTATGTTCCCTGGAAATCCAGTGGTCAAGAATCCAACTGGGAATGCAGGGGACACAGGTTCGAACTTTGGTCGGGGAGCTAAGATTCCACAGGCCCAGGAGCACCTAAGACCCAACTCAGCCAAATAAATAAATATTTAAAAGCAAAACAAAAAGCCAGAATTGTGCAGCAGATAAAAATTAACATTCTGGAAGTTTTTCTTTACAGATAGTAAATGGTATGAGATAATTGAGATTAAAATAAAAATGTTTTGTTTTGGCAAATTCAGATACCTAAGTGAACCCTGTCCCTCCCAAGGAACATCAATACAAAGAAAATCCTTTACACGTCTTATCTCTTGAGTTCCCCTAACGCCTCCGTGAGCTGGGCTTAGTCTCCTTTCACGGAGAGGAAAAGTGCTCAGGAAAGGTCCTCAACTGGCCCAGAGCACCCGGCGGCTGGTGGGGCTAGCTCCCACTGTACCATACTGTCTCCAAGATAAAACACGGTTTCCACAGTAAAAAGCTTTTGATTTGTCATGCTTTGAAGTTATTAATTTAGGTCCTTTTATATAGGTTTCCATTTTTATATGACTAAGCAATCAGCAAATTACTTCAAGTAACATTTTGCAGGCTGGGTGAGTTTCAGTCAGAACGACACCTGAATGCAGCCAGGACTGCTCCCTGTGAAACCATTGCTGGGTGGGCTCTCCTTGGATTCCTCACACAGCTGTAGACACACTGCACTGCTGGTCCTCACACTGTTACACTCTGAAGGTAATGACCCTGGACTTACGGTCTACCTTGTCCTAATTTCTCCCCAGGGTGACTGAAACATGCCATCTAGGTGAATCAAGTAATTGTGAATTAAACCCCCCCCCCAAAAAAAATATCAGGTAACTCTTTAGTTTTAGGCAAGTCGTTAACCTCTAAACCATAATCTCCTTGGCTTTATCCAGTGAGCCACCTAAGTTAAGTAGTACACTGAACTTTAATAAACATTTTCCTCAACAAGACACTACTCCCCAAGTTAGGTCTATGTGTCTAACTGCTCGATTCCATGAACGGTATCATAGAACTATAGAGTTTTCCCCCAAAGTACTTGTATGTGTATCAGCTAAGTTTGGGGGTTTTTTGTTTTTTGTCTTTTTTTTGGAAAATGGGCTTTAAATTGCCTTGCCCTAAAAAAAAAAAAAAAAAAATTGCCTTGTCCTACTTAAATACATTGTTAGATATATTAGCCCCTGAAAACCAACTTGAAAACTTGACACTAGAGGGTTTACAAGAACGTACTGGTTGTTTTCAATAAATTATTTTGTACTGTAGATCGTCGCATTTAGTTACCGATGTAGAAAATGCACATGTGTACTGTTCGTTTTCAGAAACTGTCCCTGCCAGTTTTGTAGGGTGAAGCACCATCTCAACGTTCTCCTTGATCCCTGGAGTGTGAAAGACAGGGCGCTCCTGGCACTCAGGAGGTGGCAGGGTGTGGAGGTCCACATGGCGGGGTGGGGGAATGCTCACTGCCCTCCTCCGTTTCTTCATCTCCTGCCTTGTCCTGAAAGGCCCCAGGCAGCTGTTGAACCTGAGCTGGTGCCTGAAAAACACAGGCTTTCTCTCCCTTCCATCTCGTCATGCACTATGGGACTTCTAAGAATTAGAAGCATCAGTATGTTTTCTTCCTGGGTTTCACACTGCTTAATTCCACTGTAATGAAAACAGTTTTTAAAGAGCGGGCACTGAGTAGAAAATCCTACACGTTCTGGAACATTCTCTCTTTGTCTTCTCCAGTCCTTGGCTCTTAGCTCCAAGGATAGTTTATAATCATTTGATGAATCAGCCATCCACAAGGGGTGGACAGCTCGTCTTTGGCAGACTGCTGCAGCCTTGACACCGCTCAAGGAAACAGCTTCCGCGGGCTGACGAGGCTTTCTGCCGCACGGGCCACCTTCGGGGCCGAGAGCCAAGGACTCTGAAGCCCCGTCCAGGACGGTCTGCAAGAGTCTTGGTCTCTGGTGTGAAACAAAGCGCTTTTAGCATTAAGAGTGATTTACAGACCACACTTTCGGTGAGGTGGTGTTTCTGGCATGTGGTGTGTTTATCAAAGGACAGACAGCATGCCAAATGTCAACCCTTGTTAAAGAAAGCTGTAGAGGCAAACCTTTGAGGCTTTATACTGGAATATTTTCTTTTGTATCAACTGTTGTGGTTTTTTTTCCCTTTTTGCATTTGGAACAGCTATTTGGTGAGAGATGACAAAAATTTTTGACATTGAGTAAGAGACCGCAATGATTATTTTGACTTTATGTCCTTTGACCGAGTTTATTTCCCCCAACTAGTCTTTTTGTGGACGGTGTATATACTTTTAAGCTTAACTGACCTATTGAACAGGCACATTGTTCCTGGCATGGTGTGATTCATGGGCTTTTCCAGTCAAAATTGACTATTTTCTAAGGTAGTTCTCTGCCATCCCCGTCCCATCTCCACAGAGTTTTTCCAGTAAGAGCTGCTTTTCTTCATAACTCACACACAATTTGTTGTTGTTTAGTCACTTAGTCATGTCCCACTCTTTTTCGACCCCATGGACTATAGCCCACCAAGTTCCTCTGTCCATGCAATTTCCCAGGCAGGAAAACTAGAGTGGGTTACCATTCCCTTCTCCAGGGACCTTCCCAACCCAGGGATCAAACCCCAATCTCCTGCATTGACAGGTGGATTCTTTATTGCTGAGCCACTGGGGAAACCCCATACACAACTTACCATGGCACATTTAACTCTTATAATTGGAACTGAAAATGAGTTGTATTTTCTGTGTGTGTATTTTCACTGTATTTTCTCAATCAGGACTTAAGAATAGATACTTGTAGAAATGCTACTTTGACAATGAAGTGATTCCTGTGGTGAGATGTTTTGTGAACTGAGAAATCAGGTTTCCCTCTAAAAAAATAAACTATTAGGAATTGGTCCCCATGTCACCTGAAGAAGTCATCTCGCAGTAATAACACCCCACCCTCAGAGGTCTCCTCGGACGGGGAGGTGTGGACGTTTGAGAAGGTCCAGGTCCAGGTGAAGGGCCAGGATCTCATCCTCACGGCAACAGTGCTTGTTGTGAGCACAGGACACGTGCGGCCACCCTTCTCCTTCCTCTCGCTCAGCTGAGCTGCGTGAGGCTGGGGTCTCGCCTTCCCACACCTCAGCTAGCGTTGGAGTCAGCTAAGAGTCAGCTGCCTGGGTTCACATCCCAGCACCAGCTTCTCCAGTTTTTCTTATTTTCCCCTACCACTGAAATAGTAGTCTCTTAGAGGAGTCGTGAGGGTGAAGTGTAAGCTGTCAGTTTTCATCATATTCCTGGGGTGCATGTTAAGAGCTTATCTAGTATGTTGATATTCAAAGGAGAGTCTCCTTGAACCTGCACAGCCTCAAGTATCACAGACACATGCACGGCCCCTGCTGGGGCAGCTCCCAGCCCAGGAAACACCCTCCTTGTGTTCCGACACGTGTCCTCGAGTGAAGAAACAGTGGGATCTGTGGCGATGGGGGGCTGTGCCCTGTTGACCTCAGAGCGGATACTGCCTCAGAGTCCAGGAAGGATTTGAGCCACAAGTGATCCAAAGAGAAAAGACACATGAACATGTCAAGACCTTCTTATCAGCATGAATGCAGTAGGTTTTGCCATAAGGAAATATCGTTTCCCAGTCGAGCCAAGTTTCCATTTGCTCTCTTGTCTCAGGATTTCAGGTCAGTGTTCTGGAGGTTCTCATGACTTGACTTTGTTCAGTATAAGGAATAGTTATACTTGGAGACTGACTAGCATTTGTAATGTTAAATCAGATTACTCAAGCATTTGTCTGTGTCCATAACACTTTCTTTTACCATTTCTCAAGAAAGTGTGTACAGATGTCTTGTTTGAGCAATTACTTGATATTTAGCTTCTCTGGTATTACTTCTTTTAAAATTTCATTTTCTTGTGTTCATTATTTAACTTCTATTGTTTCCTTGTAGTTGCCTTGAATATCTCACTACCCTTTGTCTCTACTGACACAGTTAACATTCAGTCGAGTTATGTGAGTAAAAAGGAACACAGACCCAGATAAAACTCAAAACTAATTTGTTTGACTTTGGACTTTAAGACGATCTTGCACCAGATTTGCGTCCCCACTTGGGTTTTATTTAAGCTGCTATTATGATTAGTTTACACTCCGTAAGCATGTACCAGCTGGCTAATGGAATGAACAGGCAGGCCTGAGGAAGCCACCCTCGAATGGAAATTGGCCATGGATGATACACACATGGATCATCGAAAATTGACTGCAGTTTGTTCCTGTGCCCAGAAAACTGTCTGCTTAATGACCTGGCTTCCTTGGACTTCTTGTCTCCATTGCAATGTCTGTTCTAATTTGTTTTTTACAAAGAAACCTTTAGAGATGTGTAAAGGATCTAAGTATAAAAATTATGGCACTTAAATTTGTGTCTGAAATTTCATTGTTCAAGTCCTCCTGGTACTTAATTCTTCTATATTCTCCTGACTGTTTGCTTTTCCTGTATTTTAATTGCAGTTGTGCTTCACGATCTCATTAAAAACTATTTTGTTTCATGATGCCGATGCTTCATCATCTTTGATCATTTAAGTATCCGGCCTCTGTGATAATGTGCGGTAGGAACTGACTTTGTTATTTCCTCACCCAGGAATTTATTAGTCAGGAGTTCCAGGGAAAACAGCAGAGGCTACAGGAGTGAGGAAAAACACTTGACTTTTTTTTTTCCTCCTTGATTTTGAAGGTGATGTTATTTCAAGGACAAAACACAGGACAGCTGGAAGCTGTCGCTTTCCTGTTTGGAAGGAAAGCCCTGCAGCAGGAGCGTGTGAGGATTCAGGGGTGGGGGCAACGGAAGGTCCGCGTTCCCAGGACCAAGTCTGAGCCCCCTGGGCCCCTCCTCCCCCTCTCCAGCTCTCTGAATGAGTGTGAAGCAGTGACAGCTCTGTCAGATCCCTTGTCTGCTTTTCCACTTATTTTGTGCCTTTTAATGGTAAAGAGAAAAGGGCTTCTCCAGGTCTTGCCATGCCAGTGTTTGTGGAGGAGACAGGAAGTACAAGAAGATGCAGGCAGGCAGCCTTAAACACGCTGGTCGTTTTCTGTTCCTTCTCCTCCTGCTCTCTGTGTCCCCACTACCTCCTTCCTCGTCTGAAAACTGGTATTGATAACTACATAGTCATGTTCAGATAGGGCAGTACTTTGTAAACTGTAGAGCTTGTAGCAACATGAGTTGTTCCATGTTGCAATTACTGGGTCCACCCCAGTCACAGGCAGCCTGCTGGGCCTGCCTTGCGGCCCACCTGTCGCCATCTCCCACCACTCGTGAGCTGGTCCATGCCAGGCAGTCCTTCTCATACTCTTACCTTCTTTTCTCTTGGACTGTTATCATAAATCAGAAGGTATCCTTAATTGTGACAGATCAAGTTAGCCATAGCGCTGGAGACAGTTTTAAGAGAAATGACAACTACAGAAGAATCACATCCAACCGCATCCTCTGGAAAGTGCCTGCATAGGCCTTCAGGATTTGGGCAAGGGTCCTGACTGAGGATTATCTCCTGCAGATGGACGGCATTTCAACTGTGTCATCACACAAGCTGGCGTTCATAGGCGTGTATAGAAAGCCAGGCAGACATTTTAACAGTTTTTATGGGAGAATGCATCCTGGTTCGTTTGTTCATGACTGGGGACCTGCTCAAACAAGTTCTCTCCCTGACGATTTTCAGTGTTTCTGCTGTCAGGAGGGAGGACATGTGTGGATCCAAGGATGATTGACTTCCTAATTGTTTTTGTTTGTTGGTTTTTTGAAAACTACCTCTCTAATTGATGGAAAGGTAGGGGGGTATTTGAAGTATTTTTACCCTTTGATTATTATTTTTTGCTTATATCTATAAGGGTGAAGTAGGGATCTCTATTTTGGAGCCAGACAGGATAAATTTTTCCTGAGATGCCCTATGAGGCAGAGCCCACAGATCACATCAGTAGGATATACTATTATTTTAAGGAGATGGAAGAAGGTTGTGTGGTGACCAGCTGCACTTAATATTCCTGACATCAGGGGGCTAGGCTGTGACCCCTGGTCTGAGTCCAGGGGTGAGAAGTGGGCAAGTTGGTTAGTGTTTCTGTTTTATCAACCCATCAGTGGGCCCTCCCACAATGGACCAGAAAGCATCCAGCTGCTGAGTTAGCTGAAATGACATTTTCTGAAGATCTCACTATTAATAGGAGTGTATTAAAACATATGTAAGTTATATTAATATAAAAATAGCCAGATATATCTGCTGAGGACTAAGAGGGTGGTGAAACAGTTTGAAAGAATACTGTTAGAAACCTGGAGGTAAAAACGGAGAAACAGATAAAAAGGAGTTGAAGTTGAATTTTTTGGTGGGTAGGGAAGGGTGATGCCTTTAATTTTTTCTTCATTGTTTTTCCTGTTTATGGAAACAATTTCTTTTTAATTTTTATGTATTTAAAACTATCAACCATTTAAGAGCATTTTAAAAATTTGTCCCCCAATTTTGAAGTTTTATGCCTCAAAAACTGTTCCTTTCCCAGGGTCACATATGTGGGATATATAGATTTTCAGAATATAGTGGGGTGACTGCCTCTTAAATTTCTTCCCTTTTTTCCCCACCAGGAAAGCGATAGAAGAGCTGCTGAAAGAGGCAAAACGTGGGAAAACAAGAGCAGAAACAATGGGACCAATGGGCTGGTAAGTACTTGGGTCATCTTCCTAAAAATTTAAAGATATGTAAATACACATTAAAGGGAAAAGTTTGCGTTAGCATGCAGAGGGCATGTAGAACCATGGGCGTAGAGGAGAGCACCCAGAGACAGGTGGTGGAGGAAGAACACTGCTGAGGGCTATGGCCGTGGAACAGTGGGCAGAGGGGTGTGGACTGAGAACGCCTGTCATGGTGTCAACACCCTCTGGTCCACAAGTCCCCGAGAGATGGGTTGACCCTGCTGTGCCTGAGGCCACCAGAGTGCGAGTAATATTACGTCAGTGTTCGTTGTTTAAGAATTTCTGACTTAATTATAGTCCTCAATAAATTAAAATTTACTTGTAAAAATTCTAATTTTAAGTTTTGTGACAATTCAGCTGTGTAGAACAAAAGTTTAACCTTTGCGTTTTTTTTTTTACTAAATAGAGTTTGTTAAAACTTAATATAAACAAAGGAAGAATTTAACCTTAAGAACCACATCTACTCTTCTAAGTGTTACTTTAGCAATAGCATTTGCATCCAATAAGTATGCTGACTTAGATCTTTTATCTACAACTTAAAATTCTCTCTAATGGAGTACTTTGGGCTGTTAAACAGTGTAAAATGTAAGAATGGGATGGGAGTACAAGCTAGGTCTCTATGGATTTGACTCTTACAAGAACAGGGCCTACATCAAATGCAAACCAAGGTTAAAGTCAAAGAAACAGAGGGAAAAGGCAATTACTAAATATCAAGCAACATAAAATAAATGGACCTAAATGTGCCATATAGTAGACAGCTTAGCCACACACAGAGGAACTATTTCAGGTGATCTGTGAAACTTGACTGTATTTCCAAAAGACAGAAAAGAACTAGAAAGAAACTTTAAATTGTTTCTCCAGTCATCACATTGTTAGTAATAATGTTGATACTGTTATTCTGAAAGTATTATATAGTAGGATAAAGCAAGTAAGTAAATATTTATTTGTTATAGACACTAAGGTTTTTAGTATACAAGCTACAAATATAAAATTAAAGACATAAAAATCCATAACCCTATATTTTAATTGGTAATACCATTATGAAGTTGTGCCAGATTTTCACTTTAGAAGAGAGAGAAAGGGCTTCCCTGTTGGCCCAGTGGTGAAGAATCCACCTGCCAACACAGAGGACATGGATTCGATCCCAGGTCCAGCCCACGTGCCATGGGGTAGCTAAGCTGGTGCACTGTAGCTCTGAGCCCACTCTCTAGAGCCCAGGAGCCACAACTCCTGAAGCCCGTCACCCTGGAACCCGAGTTCCACAACAGGAGAAGCCATGGCAGTGAGAACCACTGCAACTCAAGAGTAGCCCCTTTTCGCCACAACTGGAGAAAGCCCACACGTAGCAACAAACACCCAGCACAGCCATAAATAAGTTATTTTAAAGAGAGAGAGGGATAAGCTTTTGTAACTCTGTCCACAGAAAAGCCCGAGAAACAATGACCTTCCACGCAATAGCGGTGAGTACCCCCGGCACCTGGAGGTGGCATATAAGCCCATAGTGCTGTATGTAAGGCCGTGTCTCACTGACAGAACCAGAGGTCCTTAGGGAAATAACTGGCTGCAGATCCGAGGCTGTGCCTGGAGTCAGCCGAGCTGCACGCTAGCTGTCACAGCCTCCTCACAGCCTCCAGCACCGCCCGCACTTCCTGTGCCAACTGCACATTCAGGGAGTTCCCAGAGCAACCCTCAGCCTCAGTAATCTGCTAGAAAAACTCATGTAATTCACAGAAAGCTATTATACTTACAGTTACAGTTTATTACAGGGAAAGGATACAGATTAAAATCTGCCAAAGTAAGAAATGCAATGGGCATGGTCTAGGGAGGTTCCAGACACAGGGTTGCTATTGCCTGTCCCCCGTGGAGTCAGGACAGTTACCACAACCCCCCGACCCCATGACCAGCATCAACCTGTGACAATGTACTTGGCATACTGCCAACCAGGGAAGCAACCCTGAGCCTCAGCTGTCCAAAGTTTTTACTGGAGTTCCTCTCTGTAGGATGATTGATAGATTGCTCACATGACTGATCTCAGTCTCTGGCCCACCAGTGCCCCAGTAACCCGGATCCCCACCCTGAATCATGTGGACTGTCTCTCTGGCATGGGCAGCCCTCTCAGTCAGGTGTGGCCAGCTCCACCCCAAGTGGAGACAATTCTATCAGGTATGACATTGCCTCCCAGAATTGATATTACCTCCCAGAAGCCAGGGCAAAGTCCAGACCACTCTGTGGACAAGATCGCTGTTTACTGTGCAGTCAGGACACATATAAAGCTGAGCCAGAAAACCCTATCATATCAGAAAGTAAAACTCTCAAAGACTACAATAGTCACGTCAGAAAGACTGGGAACCAACTTGAAAGGCCTCCTGCTAATTGAATCATCAAAAAAATAAAGCTATAGTGGCTGAGATACCTAAAACATGTCACAATCCATAAGGTCATAACAATAATCACATCAGGAAACTCAGTGGTCCCTTTTGGATGATGCCAAGGAACCAAATCATTGTTTGTAAAACTGGTAAGCAATGGGAAAGAATCAAGTATTTATCCTGTTGCTTGTACAAATTATACATCAAAGTTATATAACAACTGATGAAAGAAAACTTCTTTATAGAATTGCAACTGTTAAATGTAGGACTATAGAATAAGATTATCATCATTTGTATTCTTAACAACTCCATCATAAGACAATCTAATTTAAGAATAGACAAAAGATTTAAATAAAGACTTCACCAAAAATGATATCAAATTGACCAATAAGCATATGAAAAGATGTTCAAATCAGTTACTCGGAAAATGCAAGTTAAAGCCACGGTTTTTTACTACAAATGCACTAGACTGACTAAAATTTAAAAAGACGGACAGCAGCAGGTAAAGAGGAGGATCTGGAACAACCAGAATGCTCACACATTGTTGGCAGAAATGTAGTCAAACAGCCACTTGGAAAACAATTGGCAGTTTCTTACAATACGCACTCACAGAATTATTCTTCTAAGTGCTGGCCAGAGGATTGACAATGTAAGCCCACACACAAATCTGTCCAGTAATGTCCACGGCAGTTATACTCATGATAGCTCAAAACTGGAAACAGCCCAAATGCCCGTCTGCTGATGTGTGGACACACCCTGGTGATGCCCATACGTTCCATACTAGTCAGGAACACAAAGGAGCAGAGCTACTGATACACACTGCATGGATGAGTCTCAGATGCACTGCGCTCATGAAAGAAACCAGACTCAGTACATGACACCGTGTAAGATTCCATTCATATGACCCAGAGAAAAGCCAGAAAAAGCTAGACCCGGAGAGACAGAACACCGCTCATCACTTGCCAAGCGGTGGGGGCCGAGGGACTGCATTTACTGCCCAGCTTTTCTGGGTGATGGAAGTGTTCTGCATCTTGGTTGTTGTGATCATAACATGACTACACACATTCGTCAAGACTCATCACGCTATTTACTTAAAAGGTAAATGTGATTCTGTGTAAGCAGACAGTAAATATGTCTGCTTACAGAAGACATATGTATAAATTTATGATTTAAAAATTTGATTTTTTTAATGATTTAAAAATAAAAAGAATGTCATTATTCTACAGTCACCAATGATAGACTGAATCTAGGCAAAGCTCTGTCTATGACTTGCTAAACCTATCAGATGAGAAGCTGATGGGGAACCTTCTGATGAGTGGGTCAGGCTGATGACACTGGACTCATCCATCGATCCTTATACCACAGAAAGGTGCAATAGGAAGAGGATACCACCACTTATGAGACATCCTTGTAAAGAACCTGAACCTGAATCTGATCAAGTCTCTAGTGAGAGCTACTAGTTGGCAGGAAGTAGAGGTCAGAGGAACATACTCAATGACTGTAGAGATAAAAGGACAGAAATGAAAAATATGGGGAATTCTACAGGACAAACAAACCAATTTCTTTAACAAATGAATTCCATGGCCAAAAGGGAGGAGGAGTACCCCATGAATTAATAGATCTGAGACAGCTCTAAGTGTAACTTTGTCTGCATTCTTACCCAGACTCATTGAAACAAAGGTATGTAATGATACAAGGAATTAATGTTGACTTCTGTTTAGCTGTGATAATAGTACTGCTATTATTTTTTTAAGCTGTTATCTTTCAGAAATTCATTCTTATGTTTATATAAGTGATATAATGAAATGCAAAGATCCAGTGTGGATCAATCTGTACATATGTAATCATTTTAGCAGATACCCAAAAGAGCAACTGGTCAACTACTGGTGGGCAGTGGTCTGCTTTTCTAAGCATCTAGAAGCTTTTTACATTTGCTCTAAAATTTAAAATAGAACTAGAGCGAGTGACACTCTTTTTTTCCCTCTTGGATATTCCGTTAAGAGAGATCTCAAGTGAGGCAGTTGAGCCGTTGCCAGAGAGATTGCTGAACTAGAGAAAATGCAAGTGGGATGAACTTTTTTTATATCATAAAGAAAGAAACCATTTGGTGCTATGTACTTCCTTGGACATGTTTCAGCAAAAAGAATCTCGAGAAGCTGTTCTTGACAGACGCCTTAGAGAAGCTGAAGTATTGGCCCATGTGACTTCCTTTCAGTCAACATAACGGAATTTATAAGCACAAATTTCAGAAATTTGCTCAGCTTCACGGTCTACAAAGCTGTATTTATTCAGTCACATTCACTTTGGCTGATCTTAGCCCAGTATAATAATCGAGTCCAGTGCCTGGGTAACTTCCATCTTAGACATGGAGAGGCTTATACTTTGGTACAAAAAGTCCCAAAGGTTGGATTTGACAGAAAATGATTCTCCAGTTTTCATAACGCAGTTGTTTTAAGGGGAATGACATTTTGGGTGCTTTTCTATTTGGCTTGGGGTCAATCTGGTAACATGGGTGAGCACTCCTACATTTTCTGATACTTTACATCAGCTGCGAATCATTTCCCTGGCCTTCAGCCAGTCGCGCGGTGTCTTTATTCATTTAAACATCCTAGGGATTGGCACTGCCCCTCCTTGTCCCCGGCCCAGTGGTTGTTATGTTAGCGCACAGGACGCTGGGCATCCCGCCCCTGCCTCCCGTGTTCATCCCTCTTCCTGCCCGGTTAGGAAGGTGGGTGGGGAGCCCCGAAGGAGCGACTGTCGCCTCACACAGTGGTGGACACCACCTGTGCGGCTGAGGGAGCAGGGCCCAGGGGCCGTGCCCCGGGTACGTTCCAGGGGCCCCGCTCCTCATACCCGTGCTCTGACCCTCTCCTTGGCCCACCTTCTGTCCCGCCTGGCCATCGCCTCAAACACAGGCAGCCTGGGATGTATTTTTGCTGCGGGACCTAGCATTAATGCCTTACACATGAAGGAGCCTCAGGTTTTTAGAAATAAATACTGTAGGTACAGATGTACATATGTGTCGGCTATTCTTCATTACTTTTAGGTGTAGTGTTGGAAGCGGAGCGTATTGAAAGCCTACCTCAGGACTGTTGTCGGCACACTGGTCACCAGGGCTGCTCCCTTTGGGACAGATGCACAGAGGCAGATGGTATGTGGCGTCGGGTGGGCTCGGGGCGCCGGCCCTGCGGGAGCCCAGGTGAATCTGACACAGACAAGGACAGGGGCACAGAACACCCTGGACACACGTGACTTGGAGACCTATGAAGTGCATCAGGCTATGGTAGATGATGGTGGGTCTTCCTCTGTTTAGGGAAGCAGAGCCTTGGGGTCAGGGAAGCGGGCTCCATGTATTATACCCTGATCCATTCCTTTGTTTTGCTGCCAAAGCCCTTCCCATAGAACATTTTATTTTCCATTCTACACGCTCCTTTGCACACTCTCGGCTGTACGTCTGAGGTAACAGCCACAGAAAGGAGCCCAGCTACAGTCCCCACAGCCCAAGGAGCCTGGTGATCCTGGATCTTGAGACTGCGGTTGGTGACAACTCAGCTCGTCTAAGGCGCCACGGTCACCATAACCGCCCACGGTGCCACAGGAGCTAATCTGGCAATCAAATGCCTCAGCTGCCTGAGAAGTTCTTGTGGAGCATTATAATCCCTATAGCTACACTGCTGACCCTTAATTACTCTGCAAGCATACAAAGAAAAGTGCAGAATGGAAGGTAAAATGCTGTGTGCCTGGATGGGAAGGCCTTTGGCAGCAAAATGAAGGAATGGGTCAGGGTACAACTCATGGAGCCCGCCTCCTTGACCCCAAGGCTCTGCTTCCCTAAACAGAAAGAACCACCATCATCCCCACGGCCTGACGCATTCATAGATCTCCAAGTCACGTGTGTCCAGGGCGTTCTGTGCCCCTGTCCTTGTCTGTGTCAGATTCACCTGGGCTCCTGCACGGCCGGCGTCCCAAGCCCACCCGACGCCTCGTACTATATGCTTCTGTGCATCTGTCCCGAAGGGAGGACGGACTCTGGAGTCAGAGCCCTGGTTCCCGTCCCGGCTCCACGCCCTCCCAGCTCGGGACCCATAAGCACACTGCCTCCTGTGCATCTGTCAGAGGGGCGATGGCAGGGCAGATGGAAGGAGGCGACGCTGATGACAGGAACTGCCTGTCAGCATGGTCGCCACCCTCCTGGTTCTCACTGGCGAGTGGTCACTACCACTATTCCATGGGTCACATTCATGAAAGTGTTTTAGAAACTGATGTGGCAGCTCTGCGTCTGCAGAGTGTTAGATATTACTACCTCTGTCCAAAGTATTAAAATCAGAAAGGGAAAAAAAAAACACTACATTTATGTTCCTCCTGCTGTTCTCTGTGCTTGTTTGAAACAAGCCGGTCATGAAAAACAAAACAAAACAATTGTGAAAAACAGTTGACTGTTTCTGATGAGTGGAGTCTGATAACTGCCGGGAGAAAGTGCCCCATTTTTGTGAAGGACGTTACACAGCACGCCTGCTCGGGAAATGGGGAGAGAAGGCTAAAGAGCTGACACTCCTGGCCTCGGTCCATCTCAGTCTCCGCCAGGGCAGGCGAGACCCCTCCTCTCAGGCTCTGCGTCAACAGCTTTGAAAGCGGAAGGAAGTTGCTTCACTTTTTGGTTTAACGTGGATAGAACGCCAGGTCTTGAGTCTGACGGTGCTGTCATGGGTACTTTCTAAAGCAGTTTTAACGTATCTCATTCTATTTATAGAATTTCATATCCATTTATGTTGTTAGCACCTTAAATTTGGCTCTCCCCACATGAGCTAGTATAAATTTCTAAAACCAAAAATAAGAGTAACCAACCAGGGTAAGAAGGTTGACATTGTGTGGGTCAGAGCTCCCCAGGAAAGCAGCTGCACACCCCGCAGCCCCCACCCCTCGTCCCGGCACAGCCAGTGACAGAGCCCTGCAGACGTGCCCAGCAGCCAGGCCCGCGCCCCAGGGGTGCCCAGCAGCCAGGCCCGCGCCCCAGGGCTCAGGCTTTCCCCACAATGCTGATGCGGAAGAAGCTTCAGGATCTAACACTAGCTTATCGTGTCATCTCAAATACAGAAAAAAGTGGCACTAAAAGAGAGCTGAGAGATAAGAAGTCAGAGAGCAATGAAATAATTTCCTAATGTGGTGAAGGAGAAAAGGATCATTTTCCAAAGGGTCAACAAACGTAGAGTACATGAGACACTCCAAACAGGGAGGGCCCTTTGAGATCACACATTACTCCAGCCTCTGGTGTTATTGTATCTGAGGAGCGCCTACAGACAGAGTTTACGGGTCATTAGGAAATGCAGATAATAAGCTCAAAGGTAATGGCCACTAGCCCACTGGCTCTAACATCAATGGAGAATTGAGGTGTCCTGCAGAGTGGAGCTTGCAGATATAGAAGCTTCACTATTTTAAGCACCAAAACTTTAAAACTGTAACCATTTTTATGAACATTTCTGTAAAATATCTTATTTTTTTCTTGATGGCTCAGGGTTTTTTTTTTTTAATAATTTTTTTTTCATTAAGAGACATCAGATATTCTGCTATGTTCTTGATTAACTTACTATCTCAGGTGATTTGAGACTTAGTGGTCTTGAGTTTCCATCCGGGACAAATCCTGAATATATGAACTTGAGTGCCATATATATTCTCTTTCATGAAAGGAGAATGAACAGTAATAACATTACTTTACATTATTACTATAATGAATAGTAATAAGAAGGGTCCACAGTCCCTTGTTTAAAGCCCTCAGATCCAGATAAGTTTCTTAGAAAGGTACAGAGCACAGACAGTGTGCACGACA
Source organism: Cervus canadensis (assembly GCF_019320065.1). NCBI lineage: Eukaryota > Metazoa > Chordata > Mammalia > Artiodactyla > Cervidae > Cervus > Cervus canadensis. The sequence continues at coordinate 79,988,893 of NC_057394.1, read as the reverse complement.
AGTACCCCCACAGTATCTGTTCAACACACAGTCATCTCCCCAACAAAGCATATGAATGTTACCCCAAAGGGGACGCAGACTAGAAATAAGTGCCCAGCGTCAGATTAGGTCAGGTCTGACTGCCAAACAAGTTGTGTCCAAAAAAGGAACTTGGTTTTCAAATTTTGGAATCATGCATAAGAAATCATAGACCCACAGGTACCATTTATCAGGAATTTGCTCTATGCCAGGCACTGTGCTAAGTGCTTCGTGGGTTATCTCATTCAACTCCTGCAGTAGATGGATAATTCTGTTAACAAATAGAAAACTCAAGCACAGAGGCATCGGGTAACTCTCAGGATCCCAAAGCCAGTGAAGCCGAAGGGCTAGGGTATGCACCAGAGCAAACCTTTACTGAGTGCCTGTTACCTACCAGGCATTGTTGTGCGCGCACATCCAGCCTCCATCAACCTGCCCTCTAACTCAGTCACTATGATGGTCCCCGTTTAACAGAGGATGGGCAACAGGAGATGATCTGACATGCCCAAGGTACAGTCTGGTAGACAGTGTGACCCCAGAGCACGTGTGTGCACCGCGTTGTACGAGTTCGTTGAAGAAGAACAACTGGCAGTGAGATTCAGCAAAATTAATTACCACGTTACAGACCAGAGCTCAAGGCCAAGGAGAGATTCAAGTTTTCACTGTGTGCAGTTTTCATTTGTGTAGCCAAATGAAAGATTGGCTACACCTGAAAAACAAATACTGCATATGTAAATATGTATCAACATGTAAATTAACGATCTGATCAGTGACATCCTTCCTCCTGGGTGAACTTGAATCATGAAGCCCCTGAAATGTACATGGCCCCGAAATTCACCTGGAGGGGAGACGTGTGGCCAGAGCTCCCTGGCAGAGCAGGGCTTTGAAACAGAAAGTCCTCAGTTAGAAACTGAGTTTTTCAGAGGGTAAAAGGTGGTTAGTGCATTTTAATAGACTATTATTTTTTTATTTCTAGAGTAGATCATGAGGTCCAATATTCAGGGTATAGCAGGAGATACTTTTTTTGTTCCTCAGGGGGGTACTTACCCTTATTCTTTGGGTACCCTATTTAAAAGCAGGCCACCATAAACATAAATCTGCATTTTGAGTTAATGCCTAGTCAAGTCAGGCATTTATGGTAAAGGAGATAAATGACTCAGGAATTAAAAAAAGGAATTAAATGACTCAGGTGATGTGTGTTGTGGTCAGTACCTGTACACACATTGTGGTACTCCCTGGCTTCATTAGTCCCAGCCAGGAAGACAGGGTCAAGGTCTTCAGACAGGGTCCAGCCAGTGCGTCTGGGAATTCTCAGCATCCTGGGTTTTCCCCCTTGTACTCGCAGTTTACACTAGGTGGCATGCAAGGAAAGCTGAACAAATTCAGAAACTTGACTCCAGGGAAGCAAGATTCTTTGGCACAGGCCCTGATGGGAGGGTTCGGCTCCGGAGTCCACATTTGATTTGTGGTTGTTTTCTCTTTGCCCCCAGGATGAAGTGTCCTCTTGCCGGGACAAATAAAAGATTTCTAATTAACACAATTAAGAACACACTGCCCTCCCACAAAGAGCAAGACCACGAACAAAAAGAGGGCAGCAAGGAACCAGCGAAAAGCCAGAGCCAAAAGGAGGAAGGGCGCCAGAAGCACCGGTCTCACCCGTACAAGCACAGCGTCCACGCCCGGCGCTCGCCGCCCGGGAAGCGGGGGAAGCGGGGTAGCCACGAGAAGTCGCAGACACGGTCCAGCAAACGGTGAGGTGGGGGCGCGGGGCCCAGCAAGACCCTCCCAGTGCCCAGGCCTGGGGTGGTGCGGAGACACCAGGACGGGTTTACAGCAGGGCCTCCGTCCTGATGGCGGACAGTCACCCGAGGCTCCACGAAGGAAGGAGCACAGCGACATCCCGGCAGGCTTAAGCGGCTTCGGCGGTGTAATATACATTCGTCTGGGTTTTCTTCTGTCTTGTTTGGAAGTTGGTTTCAAAATAAATCTAGAACTTACAAGTTTTCAGAGATTATTAAAATTAGTTCCAGTTTTTGTTTTTGTTTTTTGATGTGCTGCACTTGTGGTCTTTTCTCAGAATTTATAAAAACAGAAAGATACTTGTCAATCCTATACTTTTTGGGGGTGATGATTTTAGAAACCTGGCCAGTGACCATATTTATGAAAAGCTGTAGCCCTTATTTACCCAGAAATTCTTGAGAGCTCTGTACCAGTTGACCTTTAAACGAACAACGTAGGAAAATCTCAAAATCCTCTTGAATTTAGCACCGCCCCCCATCAATAACCAGGGGTTAAAAAACTGTCTCTCTTCTTTCCTTGTGCATTCTCAAACTCATTCCTGAGATAGAGCAATTTTTCTGTATTTCATTTTGGGGGGAATATGTACATTTTAAGTGGTGCTTTTAAAAGAACCTTCAAAAGTTAAAATTACTATTATTTTTATGCTATGTCTTATTTAGCTAAAGACCTACGATGCCATTCTTAGGTGTTGTACAGTTGTTTCAGAAATCTGAATTTTAAATAAAAGTGTGTTTACAATGCCTTTTTTCTGTTTTTTCAATATCAGTGTGGCTCTGTTTTTAACATACAATTATCATTACTCACACCTGTATTCTTCCTTTCATACTCAGAAAAATGTCACCAAGCACGCTCTTCCCCCATCCATGAAAGGAAGAAGAATCTCTGTCCACACCACCCCCCACCTCCCAAAGCATCCGAGCTTATGCCTGGCTGCTCCCAGATAATCACTTGACTCAGTCCCACTCCCTGCTTCCCAGCAGCAGAGAAAAACCTTTTCTAAGTGCTAGAAAGGAGAGCGTTCACAAAGTCAGCTTCGGTGTGTTGAACGGACCCACTCTGCCCCCGCCGCCGAGCTGCCTGCCACACCTGTTCAGCCTGCTCTGAGCCCAAAGCTTGGGACTCGGACCCAAAGCTTCTGCACAGCCCTGTTCCCCTAGAACCCAGCCTCACCCCCATGACTTTGTACAAACACCCTTTCCTTTCAAACACTGAAAAGGGACCATTTGGTTCATATGACTTTATCCAAGTCCAGTTACACATTAGCCTATATCATTTGTGCTAAATTTGAAATGTTTTGTATTTAAACATCTATTAGAGACAGCATAGAGTTGTGGTTTTTAAGCACTTCTAATTAAGTAAAAGTTGAACTCTATCATTTGTCTATGTGCCCTGAATTTAGAGCTCACTGGCAAGTTCATTATTCTGAAAAAGGGGGTGATCACGATCAGCATGTTCTTCCCCTCGACAGTAAAGGAAGCGTGTTAGCCTCATCACACTTACCTTTCTCAGACAACTGTGTTAAAGGACAAGCACTCCTCAAAACCATTTTCCCCTTAAAAACCTCCACCCCACTTCTGAAATTTTTATTAGAGTCTTTCAAACTTTCATTAGGGCTTCCCAGGTGGCTCAGTGGGTAAAGAATCCGCCTACAATGCAGGAGACGCAGGTTTGATCCCTGGGTTGGGAAGATGCCCTGGAGAAGGGCGTGGCAACCCACTCCAGTTGTTCTTGCCTGGAGAATCCCGTGGGAAGAGGAGCCTGGAGGGCTACAGTCCATGGGGTCGAAAAAGAGTCAGACACAACTGAGTGACTAACACTTTCACTTTTCACTTTCCTCTGTCTGAAAAACCTATATACCTATGCTCTGACCTCTGATGGGCAAAATAGATCTCAGAGCTGAGAGGTTGCTGGGTTATAATCCTGAATTTGGCTTGAGTAAAATTTGTCATTTCTTTTTTAGATTGATTTTTTAAATTTTTTTAAAATTTATTTTTAATTGGAGGATAATGCTTTACAATCCTGTGTTGGCTTCTGCCATACAACAACATTAATCAGCCATAAGTATATATGTATGTCCCCTCCCTCTTGAACCTTCCTGTCACCCCCTACACAGTCTCAGATTGTTGACAAGAGGCATACAATCCAATTCAACCATAATTTTAAAACCTAGCAAGTTTTAACAAGTTTCCTCTAAAATTTAGATGGGACTGCAAAGGACCTAGAGTAACCAAAACCCTTTTGAAAAAAAAACGCTGGAGGACTTGCCGTCTCTCACTTCGAGGCTTATTATAAATTTACCGTAATTTGGAGAATGTGGCATTGGCATCAAGATGGACAAACAGATCACTGGAACAGTCGTAGAGTCCAGAAACTGACTGTACGTGCATGTTACAGTGACTTTTGACAAAAGCGAAAAAGCAAGTTGGTGGGGGGTGGACTTCCAGGATGACAGGATGAGGACTTCTGCAGAGGGGCTCCCAGTAAAAACTATCTAAGAAACAATTATTTAGTCTCCAGAAATGATACTAAGGGCACTGCAGCACATACGTATTTTTTTATAAGTCAACAAAGATACAGTGACAGTGATAGTCTGTTTTGTTAATCACATCCACTCCCTTCCCCCTTCCAGCTCAGTGGCAGAGAAACCCCACTCCAGACTTACGCGGCCCCGAACACAAATCTCGCTCTGCCCCCAGCATATAGGCTGTTCTCCCAGAGGGCAGGATGCCAGCATTTCTCATCGTGTCACCAGACACCCGTTGCTGAGACTTAAGTTCTGAGCAAGAGTGACCAGGCCAGGAGGTAAGGCTGCCTCCTCCCATCCGGTTCCCACTGGGACACAGGCTCTACCTTGGTCACAAAGCCACTGGGAGCTCTGAGTCCCCGATCACCCTCACCCCAGCTCATGAGACAGTGGTTCCACGTCAAGAAGACCTGAAGCCACTGCACCCACCTCCGCCTCCTGCTCAGTTCCTAAGGTGGGGTATAACTCAGATAGAAGCACATCACTGTCCATATACCACTTCCCAGTTCCAGAGCCCTGGCTCAGAGGTTTTTCTAGAGGAGGAAGCAGGCTATAAAACAGACAGCTCCTAGCCTCTTCCCAAAGAAACTGACTTTGTTTTCCAAAGAACATGGACAAGTTCGCGCATAATGGTGTATTCAAAAACAGTGAAGATTGTGGTGAGAAATAAGAGGATATTGGTAGATTTGTTGAAGACAGAGGCTAAACTGAAGACTGTTAGTTTGCAGTAGAGAACTTGGGGTGGGAGCGGGGTGCTGGGAGTAGCTCTCCTAGAATAATAACAAATATCGAACACTGATCTCAGGAACTATTCCTTCAAAGAAGCTAGAATTTGATTGGTTTAGTCTCTGGAACAACTGATGCCCTAGAGCATTGTTGAAAACAATAGAGCAATTATCTTACAAGTTGTGAAGCTTAACAGCTAGGTGTGATCAGGGGAAAAGATAGCCAAAAAGAAGCCCTGTCAATGCACTGTCATCCAGGACAGCTGGGCACACTCAAGGCTGCGCACCGTTGGTTGAGAAGCAACATCAAAGGTTTAACACTCCATGTGTTTGTGTAAAATAGACTTCACTGAAATAAAAGTCACTAAACAAGCAATCAAGTAAATGGAAGGGGGGGATCGGAACCCAGAATTTCTATCCTAAACTATCTAAAATGTCCAATTTCCAACAAAATGTATGAGACATAGAAAGAAACAGGAAAACATGACTTACACACTGGGGTGGGGCGGGAGGTGGGGTGAAGCCGGCAATACAAATTGCCTGTGAGAGTGACAGATGTTGGATTTAACAGTTAATGGAGACTTCAAGTAGTTATAAATATAGTATGTTCAAATAACTAGTGGAAACCATGGTTTACAAAATAAAGGAAGGTATGCTGACAATGTTACATCAAATAGCTAGTATCAATAAAGAGATACAAACTTTTAAAGAACCAGATAAAAATTCTGGACTTAAAAAGTAAAATTGAAATGAAAAATTAACTAAAGAAGCCCAGCTTCTTGCAGAACAATTTACAAACCTGAAGTTGACAGAGACTTTGCAAGCCAAAGAACAAAGAGAAAAAAAAAGAATGAAGAAAAATGAACAGAGCCTCAAGAAATGTGGAATGCCATTAAGTACATCAAGATATATGTAAGAGAAATATCAGAAAAGGAGGAGAAAGAAAAAATATGTGAAGATATAATGGTTGAAATCATTCCTAATTTATTGAAAACACTAATCTACACACTCAGGAAGCTCCACAAATTCCACAAAGAAATCCACAAATAGATATGTGATGGTTTGAAGGAAAAAAAAAAGGCTGAAAGGCAAATACAAGGTGAAAATCTTGAAAGTGGCAAGAGAAAAAAGACTTGCCATTTGTAAGAAATTCAGTAAAGATTAGCAATTTACTTCTCATCAGCAACAGTGGAGGGCAAAAAGCAGTGGGATAACATAATCCAAATACAAAGAAAAAGAAACTGTCAATCAAGAATCTAATATAGCAAAGCTATCTTTTAAAAAAAAAAAAAAAGAAGACGACAAAACAAAGACATTACCCAATAAACAAAAACTCAGGATGGTCAGAGGATATAAATCTTGGCCAGAATAAAAATTTTCAAGTAACTCAAAGAAAAAAAAAGCTGAGAGAGTTTGTTTTTGGCACACACACCTTAATTTTTTCACCAAAAGCAGTGACCCCAGAGGGTAATTTGAATTCACATAAACAAGAGCACTGGTAATGTCATATAAACCAAGTATAGAGTGCTTCACCTATTTTGACTAAAAAGTCTCAGTAAAAAGGAAGGTAGTGCATCTCAAATGGAAAAGTTAAGAAACTAATACATGACACATGAAAAAAATGTGCTATTTTTATAAATCCAATGTTAAAACTTGGGGGCTGGGGAGAGGTTATTTCAGATAACTGAGAATTAGATGCATATTTTGTAATAGAGTGAATGCTTTCCTATTCTGAGAATTGTTATGTTTTTAAATGGTTTGATAAAATAAGACAACTCAGAGTATGCAAGAGAGACCATGTGTGACCTGGAGTCTAAAACATTTATATAGCTCTTTACAGAAACCATTTGCCAACCTCCATTTAAACATTTTAACTTAAAATATGTATATATACACTTATTCACTGATACATATATAAGGGGGCTTCTCAGGTGGGTCAGTGGTAAAGCACCTGCCTTCAGTACAGGAGACATGGGTTTGATTTGTGGATTGGGAAGATTCCCTGGAGAAGGAAATGGCAACCCACTTCAGTATTCTTGCCTGGGAAATCCCATGGACAGAGAGCCTGGTGGGCTACAGTCCATGGGGTCACAAAAGAGACATGACTTTATGTAATTATAAAATATAGTAAAAATACATCTTTATTCTCCTTTCTTCTCAAATTATTTGAAAAGCAATTGTATAAAACAACATGTATTTTTGATCCTGTAACATATAGAAGTGTAGTAATTTTGCTAATAACAACATAGAGGAGGTGAGTGAGCACAAAGCTAGATTGACCCAAAACAACTCCATATGAGTCGTTCTTGAATTCATAAGAATGAATCAAGAGAATCTGAAATGATCAATGGGAAGGTTGATATAACAAAAGCTATCAATATACTTTTAGTCGGCACCAGTGCCACTTGCTCAGTTCTGAGCACCAGACCAGGCAAACTTGGTCCCAAGAGCCGTGAAATGATGGGGCATCGGGGAGGCCTGAGAATGGGTATCTGTAGCCACTTGAAAGCAAAGCAGACCAGCACACACTCACCCATTCATTCCTGCAGGTCCCTGAATGCCCTGTACCCCTCCTGGGAAGAGACATCTTACACAAACTGGGTGCTGCTCTCCACAGCGGGAGACAAGCTGCAGTCTGGGGTCCCCGGAGACAAGGGGCACAAGATAATGACACTCATGGCTGAGGAAGAACCTCCCCAGACAGAGCAAGTCCACCATCCTGAAGTGAAGCTCAAGGTCGGGGACCAGGGACAGATGGGGTGAACTGTCAGGCAAGTCCGGTAATAGTCCATCTAAAACCCAGACACACATGGCCCAAGAGAAAACAGTACCCTCACCATCAGGGGGCCTTGCTGGGCACTGCCCCTGTGATACAAGACCTGACTGACTAGGGCCTTATTCGACCATCCAATCAGCCTGTAACACCCCTACTCTTCACATAAAGAAACCCAGTGGGGAATGCAGGATGGTACAGATTGTTTTGTTGTTGTTTAGTCGTTAAGTCATGCCCAATTCTTGGTGCCCCTATGGACTGTAGTCCACCAAGCCCCTCTGTCCATGAGATTTCCCAGGCAAGAATACTGGAATGGGTTACCATTTCCTTCTCTGATGGATCTTTCTGACCCAAGGATCGAACCCCAGTCTCCTGGATCTCCTGCATCGGCAGGCAGATTCTTTATCACTGCACCACCAGGGAAGCCCCACAGGACCTCAGCGCAGCAATGAAGCCCCTGAAGATACACATCCAACGGTCCCTAATCCCTACACCCTACTGGCCACTCTCCATCCACCAGGACCTGGTATTCTGTGTTAAGATTTATAAGATGCCTTCTGAGGCTTCCCTGGCAGTCCAGTGGTTAAAACTTTGCCTTCAGATGCAGGGGTTGCAAGTTTGATCCCTGACCGGGGAACTAAGATCCCAAAATGCCTCTCGAACCAAAAAAAAAAACTGAAACAGAAAACAGATGCAATATTGTAACAAAGTCAATAAAGACTTTAAAGATGATCCACATCCCCCCAAAAAAAACTTTTAAAAAAGCACTTAAAAAAAAAAAGACATTCCTATATTCCATTTGCCCCAGAGTCAAACAAAATTTTTGCTTTTGAGTGGCAAAACCCCAAAACACAACAAAAACAACACTTTCAGACAGTAATGCTCTACGAATTCAAAAATTCCCCCATCTTCTTTGGGGAAACAGCTAAAGGTCTAAAAGATCTACATCTGAAGGAGGGATCCCTTCCTCCAAAATGTAGACAACAGTCTGATCGCCAGGCCTACTAAAGAGGCTTCCGATAAAAAATACTGTAACCATCCCCAAACCACCTAGCCAATAAAGTGTATGAAGTGTCCAAGAAAAGGGCTCAGATATCACAAACCAGGATCACCTACCTGGCTGCATTCTTAACAGAAGGTCAGGGAAGCCCACCTTAGGAGACAGGAGACGCATATGCAGCCTCACCCCTCCTAGAACTAGAAGACTTCTTGGGGGTCTCCTGGGGGTGGCAGCACCTGGATCCCCAGCCCTGGTCTAGTAGCTAAGCCTCTACTTGAAATGTTAAAAGGAAAGGCTGATGATCCTTCTAAATGGAAGCCAGAATTCAAAGGAGCCTTTTGAGAATTCAAACAGTAATTCTTACAGACCCCGTTCTGGCCCTCGCAGACTGAGCTACTTCAACAGATCCAGGAGGCCAGCGGTGGCCGGTTAATGACCACGGGCGATACTTCTTTCCCCAACTGCAGCTTGTCAAGCATAAGGGAGGCTCATCAAAGAACTCACTCCAGGAGGGAAGCTCTATATCACTGGTTAGCAGGGGTCATGGTAACTCCTGGCATGAAAGGTATTATCAGTGGGATTGTCAAAACATGCCTGACTCTCCCTTCTCCACCAAAGCCCCCAGATAAGGACCATTCAGATCGGGGGGACATGCCCTGGAGAAAACTGACATACTGATCTCATGCTGAGGGCAGCTGGCAACTTCAGGTATCTCTTGGTGCTAGTAAACACATTTTTTGAGTGGATAGAATTCCCCGCTAGAACTGAAACAGCAGCTGAAGCGGCTAAGGCAGTAGTAAGAGAGATAATCCCCAGGTTTGGGCTCCCAGGATCCCTACAACAAATGATGGTCCAGGATTTGTATCTCAAGTGACAAAGGGGATGACTGGACCTTACTCTCAGCCCAGAGACCTCAATCAACAGAAGAAATAGATCAAATCAGATCTGGAAACATGTGTTAGCCAAATGTCAGGAAACTCTGACTGCCCTACTCCACATGTGGTCAGCTCCAGGTTAAGTGCCCTTGAACTCCTGTATGAACTCCCATTTCCACAGCTGGAGAGAAAAGATACCTCAGTCCCCTTGAAATGGAACAACTCAAGTAAACCCTCCAGTTAGGAGAAACCAGAAAAGCTCTCATGGAACATGGGACACAGTTGCTGCCTGCCCTCACTGACCCAGCCCCGGCCTTCCAGCCAGGAGCCTAGGCACATCCAAAAACCTGGAAAACCAGCAGCCTGCAAGCCCTGCTCACCCCTAAGTGGAGCAGATGCCACTCGGTGACCCTCACCACCCTCTCTGCTCTGAAATTACAGGGGCCACTCCATGGGGACACTATATTCTAGTGAAGAGGCCCCCAAGCCCCAACCTCTGGAGAAACAACCTGGGGCCATGGGCCCCTTGACCACTCGAGTGAACCATGCTCTGACCTGGAGCTTCTTTTCCGAAAAACCACCAAAATGGGGCCAGGGACACTCAGGTGCATCTGGCCCAAAGCCCTGGAGTCCTGCCTTTTCAGGAGAATGTGACAGGTAACCACTGTTTTCTTGCTGATATCTGAGCACATATCTTAAACCATCTCCTTTGTCTCCAAAAGGTTAGACAAATGGGAGCGGAGGGATTCATCACCAGCAAAGCCCATGCACAATTCCAGGAGAATAAAAGCAGAATCTGGTTAATAAAATCAAGTCTGACCTTTTCTTCTTTTCCTCCGTGCTGAGTCTAGTGTCGCTGGCTCACAGGCAACCGTGGACATATACCTTGAACCTGGCACTTCAGGCCAGGGTTCCTGATGGGTAGTGGTTGCACTTACACGGGGCTCAGGGCTGTGTGCAGAGAGCCCCGCTCCCTCCCTGCTGACCGGGACCCTACAGGAGAGCCTGTGCTCTGGACCAGGAGCTCACACCTTTCTGTTCTCTGATCAGGGAATAAAGCTTTCCTTTGCTTCCGAATCTAACTCAGTCTCGTTCTGTTTACTCAACACCAGGCAGGTGGCCCTCCTTGGGGTCGACTCGGAAGGGTCAATAACACGTGGACTGCTCTTCCCATCTGCGGCAGAGAGGAAGCGCCCTCCCTTCCACTTCTGGGGTGATGTGAGATGAAGCCAGCTAAAACAGAAAATTTAAAGAAATGCCAAAGTCTCACAATATAATACTACAAAGTTCCAGGTTGCAGCAATAAATTACTCATTATATCAAGAACCAGGAAGATCTAAAACTGAATGAAAAAGACAATCAATAGAGAACATATCAAGATACCATTGGTAATAGAATTCTCACAAAGACATGAAGCAAACATCATAAAAATGCCTCAATGATTATAAGCACTCTGATAGTGAATAAGAAAATAGAGCAGCTCAGCAGAGAAATAGAAGGTATAAGCAAGAACCAAATAGAAATTACAATAACCAAATTAAAAACTCAATAGAAGGGCTCTATAGCTGAGTGAAGAACCCAGATGAAAGAATCAGTGAACTGGTAGATAGAAATTACCCAAACGGAACAACAGAGAGAAAATTCTGAGGTGAAGAAATGAATCACCAACATATTGCTGGTGGGAATGAAGAATAATTTGGCATTTATATATAAATATATATTTATATATATATTACATGCAACTGCCATATAACCCAGTGATTGCATTTCTAGGTATTTAGCCTAGAGAAATGAAAACTTATGTTGTCACAAAAACCTGTACAAAAATATTTATAGCAGCTTTATTCATAATAAGGGCTTCCCTGGTGGCTCAGATGATAAAGAATTTGACTGCAGTGTGGGAGACCCAGGTTCAATCCCTGAGTTAGAAAGATCCCCTGGAGAAGGGAATGGCAGTATTCTTGCTTGAAGAAGCCCTTGGACAGAGGACCCTGGCAGGCTGAAGTCTATAGGGTCGCCAAGAGTCGGACACAACAGAATGACTTTCACTTCACTTATTCATAATAAGCAACAATAAGACTAGATGTCCTTCAATGAGTGAATGGTCAAACAAAAGGCAGTACATCCACACCATGAAACACTACCCAGCAATGAACAAGAACAAACTATAGACACATACAACAACCTGGTTGAATCTCCAAGGAATTATGAATGGAAAATCCAATCCTAAAAGGTTGCATATTATGCCACTTATGTGACATTCTTGAAATGACAAAATTATAGGAATGGAGAATAGATTAGTGGTTGGCAGCAGTTTTAAGAAAAGAGCGAGAGAAGGATAAGAGTGACGAGATATCCTTGTTGTGGTGATGGAACTGCCCCGTGTCTTCATGGGATGGATGCCCATGTCCTAGTGGTGATACTGTCCTAGAGTTTTGCAAGATGTTACCATTGGGAGAAACTGGGTAAACGGTACAATGGAACCTCTCTGTATGAGATCTTACAACTGCATCTAAATTGATAATTACCCCAAAATGAAAACTTTAAATGCATTTGTTAAAAAAAAAAAAGACAAATCACAGACTAAGAGAGGTTATTTGTAATACAAAACAATATTCTTAAAGGATATTTTCATTAGATATATAATTGGGGGTTGACATTCTTTTTCCTTCAGCATTTTAAAGATGTGTTTTCACTATTTCTGACCTCATTGGTTCTGGTTAAGTCTGCAGTCATTTGAAAAATTTTCCTCAGTTCAGTTCAGTCCCTCAGTCATGTCTGACCCTTTGCGACCCCATGGACTGCAGCATGTCAGGCTTCCCTGTCCATCACCAACTCCTGGAGTTTACTCAGACTCATGTCCATTGAGTCGGTGATGCCATCCAACCATCTCATCCTTTGTCACCCCCTTCTCTTCCCGCCTTCAATCTATCCCAGTATCAGGGTCTTTTCCAATGAGTCAGTTCTTCGCATCCAGTGGTCAAAGTATTCAAGCTTAAGCTTCAACATCAGTCCTTCCAATGAATATTCAGGACTGATTTCCTTTAGGATGGACTGGTTGGATCTCCTTGCAGTCCAAGGGGCTCTCAAGAGTCTTCTCCAACACCATAGCTCAAAAGCATCAATTCTTTAGCACTCAGCTTTCTTTATGGTCCAACTCTCACATCCATACACGACTGCTGGAAAGACCACAGCTTTGACTAGATGGATCTTTTTTGGTAAAATAATGTTTCTGCTTTTTAATACATTGTCTGGGTTTGTCATAGCTTTTCTTCCAAGGAGCAAGCATCTTTTAACTTCATGGCTGCAGTCACCATCTGCAGTGATTTTGGAGCCCAAGAAAATAAAGTCTGTCACTGTTTCCACTGTTTCCCCATCTATTTGCCATGAAGTGATGAGACCAGATGCCATGATCTTTGTTTTTCTTTCTTATTTGCATTTTATTTTTTTTTAATTTATTTAATTAAATTAATTTATTTATTTTAATTGGAGGCTAATTACTTTACAATATTGTAGTGGTTTTTGCCATACATTGACATGAATCAGCCATGGGTGTACATGTGTTCCCCATCCTGAACCCCCACTCCTACCACCCTCCCCATCCCATCCCTCAGGGTCATCCCAGTGCACCAGGATCTTTGTTTTCTGAATGTTGAGTTTTAAGACAGGTTTTTCACTCTCCTCTTTCACTTTCATCAAGAGGCTCTTTAGTTCTTCTTCACTTTCTGCCATAAGGGTGGTGTCATCTGCATATCTGAGGTTATTGATATTTATCCCGGCAATCTTGATTCCAGCTTGTGCTTCATCCAGACTGGCATTTTGCATGATGTACTCTGCATATAAGTTAAATAAGGAGGGTGACAATATAGAGCCTTGACATACTCCTTTCCCAATTTGGAACCAGTCTGTTGTTCCATGTCCACTTCTAACTGTTGCTTCTTTATCTGCATACAGATTTCTCAGGAGGCAGGTAAGGTATACTGGTAATTTTCCTGTTGTAGAGTAAAGTGTTTTTCCTGTCTGCGTTTTTAAGACTTTCTCTTTGGTTTTCATAGATCTCACTGTAATGTGCCTAGATGTGGCTTCCTTTATAAATTTCTTATTTGGGATATGCTAAATCTCTCATAATTATGAATTTCTATATTTCCACAGATTTGGAAAGTTTTTTCTCACTGTTTCTTCTAATATTTCTTGTGCTTCATTTTCTTTGTTTTCTCCTTTGGGGATTCCAAGTCTATGTATGTCAGACTTTTTTGTATTGGTTCATAGTCTCTGAAGCTCTGTTAACATTTCTTTTTCAGTTTCTTTTTTTTTTTGAGGAGGGAGGGACTCCTTTTCAGATTGAATGATCTTTTGTTTGTTTTTGGTCACTCTTCGAAGCCTTTACATAGTTGGTATTTTTAGCCTTATTGAGACATCATTGATATATGATAAACTGCATATATGTTAAGGTATAATGTTAAGGCATATATGTTAAGGTATAATAAGGTATAAAGGCTTAATATGTTAAGGTATAATTATAATCAAATTATATTTGGTATATTATTTACACCAATGAAACATCTATCAAGAAGATAAGGAACCTATCTATCACAGTCAGAGTATTCTCATGCCCCTTCTAACCCATCATCCTGCTCTCTTCTACACCCTCTGTCCACTGATACCCTTTCTATAACTATAGATTAATTTGCATTTTCTAGAATAATGTTAACCATAGCGCCCCAGGTGGTGCAGTGGTAAAAAATTCAATGCAGGAGATGCAAGAGATGTGGGTTTGATCCCTGGGTCGGGAAGATCCCCTGAAGAAGGAAATAACAGCCCTCTCCAATCTTCTTGCCTGGGAAATCCCATGGACAGAGGAGCCTGGCGGGCTACAGTCCATGAGATCTCAAAGAGTCGGACACGACTGAGCGACAGCACACACGCACACGCACACGAGAAGTCCCTAAATCTTGGGGCCTGCCTGATAGTGTTATCACAGGAAGAATGTCATGATGATTTCCTCCACTGCACTAACCTGGAGCTGCCTCTCCACAGCCCAGTATTAGGAACATCTCAGGGAAAGAGAAGACAGCTCCCAGGGGACTGGCAAGCTTGGAGGGAAACAGGCAGGCGCGGTTTTGTGCGGAATCAATTTAGGTAAGCTGGAGCTGAGTTGCCCAGAATCCCCTTTCTGTATGGTTTCGTTAAGACTGGCTGCAGGGAAACTTGTACATAACTTGAATGGGGAAACTGAAGTAGCACCCCTGAAGCCCAAGATGGAGGGGCCTGGGCGTGGCTGCCGATGTGCAGGCCTCCTTTTCCACGCGGGTGGGCCTACGGCTCCCCCAGCTCCTCTGAGCTCCAGGCCAGGGCCAGATGCAGCTCATTAAGGAGAGGGCCAGCTGCTTCTGTGGGTTTCCCAGGCCGCCTGGGTGAGAGACAGCACAAGTCCAGGTTGTCTTCATGGGTTCTAGTTGGTTCTTGCAGGTCTGGCTTGCCTCTCTGTACTTTCACATCTGGGTTTTTCTCTGACCGCCAGCCCTGCTGGCCTACAGCAAAGTTATGCCCACCAGCAGACAACAGAGTCAAGCTTCCCATGGACACTTCACCAGTTCCCACCACTATAAAACATCCAGTGCCCACAAAAGTCTTTTATTCCACATCACTCGTCATGGCTCTGCTTCCTGAAATGAACCCTGAGTGATATCGCCTGGCAGGCTGCAGTGACCCCATCTGATTGACGGGAGGGAAGGGTCTTTTTCATTACTTTGGAAAACAAAATTCCAAGTGATGAGCTTACTTAAAAAATTTACAGAGCTCTCAGTAAATAAGTGGACAATTCTTTATTGTTAGACTTTTCTCCCAGGAGGCAACTCTTAAGGACCTCAAACTAAATTTGACACATATTTCTTGATAAACATAGCTATTACAGAGCTCTCAGTAAATAAGTGGACAATTCTTTATTGTTAGACTTTTCTCCCAGGAGGCAACTCTTAAGGACCTCAAACTAAATTTGACACATATTTCTTGATAAACATAGCTATAGGACTTCCTTTTAATACTTTGCAAAAATTCTGGACTTTTAAGAAAATAAAAGAAGGCAACCTCCAATCAAAGTGTAACATTAACCTCAAATTATTTCTATTTAGCTATATCCTCCCCCAACCCTGCCTTTTACAAAGCCACTTGAGAAATTCCATTTGACAAGGGATATTATTACAGTTTGTAATGCCCAACATCAGGGCAAGACTTTTTTTCCTCTTTTGTAAAATCAATTTGAGTTATTTACAATGAACTTAAAAACCATGAACTTTAATGAAAAAGCTTGACAGGTTTGATGTATGATAGACTAAAGTTTCAAAAAAAAAAAAATTTTTTTTTTCTTTTTTTGGCCGTGGAATAAAAACATGGGTCTAGCCACTCAGTCTCTTCTCATAGAGCAGTGAAACAGAGTTGCCTGGTGATTATAAAATTTCTACAGAAAACTAGTTAACAAAAGAGATGTAAATGTTTTTCCATCAATGGAATAATGTAGCCAGAGGGGGCTTCATTTCTCCCCAACAAATAGAATCAGTTTTTGTGTGTTTGTCTGCAAGCTAGTTACTGATTACATTACGTCATTTATTCTGTCCAAGTAGCTCCTAATAATTATTTTTCAGGAGAACCACAAAATAGATAGGTACAGCACACTCCTGCCAAACACTGGATTCTGGCCACAGATGGCTTGACTTACGTGATGTTGTTCAACACATTCCTTCAGGCCTTCCATTGCGGTTGCACCCCAGCTCCTTGTTTTGTTAATGACTTTGCAGTAGTTGTAAGCAGTTTCTCGTAGTCTTCAGCCCAGTGTTTACTTTGACCACTGGCTGTTGATTTAGAAGCAACTTTTTTCAAAGGAAATCCCTCCACTTTTCCTGTGCCTACAGGCAAGGCAGAATAATTGTCATGGCACCCGGCCCCATGTATTTAGAGTTTTGAAATGATCACAAAATTACTTTTCCCCTTTCATTTATTTTCCTCTTAAATCCTGTTTTACAGTAATCATTCAAATGACTTCACTACATGGTCAGCCAAATAATGGCTTTAGGAGGCTGGCTATTTTAAATAGTGGGGACTAAATAGCCACTTCTCAGTACAAACCTTTTAAAAAGTATTTGTTTAATGAACATGAAATGTCTAGAATATGAATGAAAATGCATCAGAAATGCAATTACACTCTTTCTAAAAACGTTTTATGCAAAAAAAAAAGTAGATTTTATTCCTTACTTGTAACTTCCTTGAAGATTGTATTTGTAAATGTCTCCACGTGAAATAAAAAGGAAAAGAATAGGGCAAGATTAGAAAGGAAAACATCTTTTAAAATTGTTAGAGATATTTACCTAGTGACTTACTAATTAATATTAAATCATTGACTTTGCAATATAAATATCAAATTAGTCCTTAGCTGGGAGAATCTCTACACCCTGTGTTCTATCCCTTTCATAAATTCTTTGTTAAGTTTCTTTATGATGATGTCATTCATTGAGGTTAATATTTAAACTACAGAAAGAATAAAACTTGGCTCACTTTAAATTTGTTAGACTTTTCCTTAAACTTGGTAATTTCTGTTCAACAGTCCTTCCCTCCCCAAACTATGACAACATGCTGTGCTGTGCTAAATTGCTTCATCCACATCCGACTCTTTGCGCCCCTGTGGACCGTGGCCCGCCAGGCTCCTCTGTCTAGGGCATTCTCCAGGCAAGAATGCTGGAGTGGGTTGCCATGCCTTCTCCAGGCGATCTTCCTGACCCAGGGATGGAACCCGCATCTCTTTCATCTCCTGCATTGGCAGGCGGGTTCTTTACCACTAGCGCCACCTGGGAAGCATGACAACAATCAGTTCAGTTCAGTTACTCAGTCATGTCTGACTCTTTGCGACCCCATGGACTGCAGCACACCAGGCTTCTCTGTCCATCACCAACTCACAGAGCTTGGTCAAACTCATGTCCATCGAGTCTGTGATGCCATCCAACCATCTTATCTCTGTCATCCCCTTCTCCTCCTGCCTTCAACCTTTCCCAGCATCAGGGTCTTTTCCAATGAGTCAGTTCTTCACATCAGGTGGCCAAAGACAGATACATGCTGGGTGAGAACATGCTTCCTGGCTGGGCTTGGGTGAAGATGGGCTCAGGGAGCCCTTTAATTGCTGAATTGACTCACAAGTGCTATGATGTCCAGGAGGCTTGTAAAGCTAGAAATACTCAGATATAGTCAGAAGGAATTTTGATTAACTTTGTCATTTAAAAATTGTATTAAAAATTTTGGGGGTCTACAATAACAAATTTGTGAAATGTTTCATATTTTTTATGTGTGTACATACAGCTGATTCATATTGTTGTACAGCAGAAGCTAACACAACACTATAAAGCTACTTCAATTAAAACATAAATTTAAAAAATTGGGGAGGGGGATAATTCTTTTATTTGGAAAATGTCCAGATGTAGGAAGAATGCTAGAACTAGAAAATCACCATTTGTCAATAATCGTTTCAGTTAAGAATCATCAACTGCTAAAATTCGTGGACAAAAACAACATGAGAAAAAAAAGATATCTGCACAGTTTCCACGTATCTTCACCCATGTTGTTATTGTTCAGTTGCTAAGTAGTGTCCAACTCTTTGCGACCCCATAGACTGTAGCATACCAGGCTCCCCTGTCCTTCACTATCTCCCAGAGTTTGCGCAAATTCATGTCCACTGAGTCGGTGATGCCATCCAACCATCAACCATCTCATCCTTTGTCTACCCCTTCTCCTCCTGCCCTCAATCTTTCCCAGCAAAAGGGTCTTTTCCAATGAGGAGGCCCATAGCATCAGGTGGCCAAAGTATTGGCGCTTCAGCAACAGTCCTTCCAATGAATATTCAGGGTTGATTTCTTTCAAGATTGACTGGTTTGATCTCCTTGCTGTCCAAGGGACTCTCAAGAATCTCTCCAGCACCACAAATCAAAAGCATCAATTCTTTAGCACTCAGCCTTCTTTATGGTCCAACTCTTACAGCTGTAGATGACTACTGGAAAAACCATAGCTTAGACTATATATCTCCCCCGTAGGCTACTTATTAATTACAAATGAGGAAAAGAGTTAAATTCCAGTGGAGAAGCCCTGCCTCACTGAAGACAGTTCTTTTGCCTCTTTCCTGTTTGCCCATTTCTGTTCTCCTCTAACCTTTAAAGGCCCTAATTAACCTGTTTATACTTTCCTACATAAAAGGAAGAATAAAGAACTAAGTAGTTAAAAAATGACTAGCTGTCTCCCCTCAAGAGCACCCTTAGCAATCCTGCAGGCAGATCGTGTGGGCGAGATCACGTGGGAAGACAGGGTCAGCCAGTGTGCTCACAGTGGACAAGGGTGCAGAACCCCACCTCGATGACCACTAAGATTCTTTGCCCATTAAAACCTGTCTTGGCTGGGACTTCCCTCATGGTCCAGTGGTTAAGAATCTTCCTCGCAAGGCAGGGGAGGCAGGTTCCATCCCTGGTCAGGGCGTAAGATCACATATGCCACAGAATCCCGCCAGACACAACTAGACAGTGTGCACATTGCAACCGGGACCCCATGTGGCGAAATAAATAAATATCAAAACAAAAACAAAAACTGCATGGCTGAGCAGAAACCTTGGAGATGGTCTCAGGACATCAGTTCACCTTCTCACTAGATTGATGACTTTTCTGATTAAAGCGCCTTTCCTTTCTGTTGACACCTGCCTCTCCAATTGCTGGATTTTGAGCGGTGAGCAGCCGAACCTGAGTTCTGTAACGTCACCACTTGAACCAGAGGTCCAGGTTAACTTTATGAATCAGGGAACAAAGCAATACATGTGCTTAAGGACACACAGAAGTTCTTTGGCAGCCCTACCACAAGTGTGTAACTGGATCTGATCACGGAGAAACGTCAGAAATGTCCAGACTGGAGGATGTTCTATGAAACAGATGGCTTGTATTTGTCAGAAGAGTCATGAAAGACAAAGAATGGCTGGAGGGTTCCTGATTAAAGATGACCAAATAGACATGGTGACTAAATGCATTTCACTGTGGAAATGACCATCTGAGTCTGACAGAGGGGACACAAAGTTCAGAGATTCAGAGGCTGGCCTACAACATCAGTTTATAATGTGACCCATCTATGGGATCCAAACAGAGGCACACAGATCAAAACTCAAAAAATGATTTTTGTTGGAGGCAATTTTGTATAGTGAAAACCTGTGCATTTTAATAGAACAAAAGTCATGGGCTACTGAATACTCTATTTGGCAACACATAGGCTGAGTAGGTAAGCAGAAAAGATGTACACAGGTGGGGCCACCAGAGGAGTTGTCCCTGTCACCCCCTCCACCAGCCCCGTGAATGCTGTGACAGTTGACCCTGGCGTAGAGTGTGCTTACCACACTGTGTAAGGATCAGCGTTTGCCTGAAACAGCACAGCTCTTCACAACAGCCGAGACATGGAAGCAACCTAAATGTCCACCAATAGGTGAATGGATAACGGAGATGTGGTGTATACAATGGAATACTACTCAGTCAAAAAAACAAAAAACGAAATAAGGCCATTTGTAGCAATACAGATGCACCTAGAGATGATCATACTAAGTGAAGTAAATCAAAAAGAGAAAGACAAATACTGTATGATATCGCTTATATGTGGATTCTAAAATATGACACAAGTGAACTTAACTATGAGAGAGAAACAGACTGATAGACATGAAAAACAGACCCGTGGTTGCTAAGGAGAAGGGGCAGAGGGGAGGGGAGGGTTGGGAGTTTGGGATTAGCAGATGGGAACTATTACACATAGGATGGAGACACAACAAGGTCCTACAGTAGAGCAGAGCAAACTACAGTCAACATTCTGTGATAAATCATAATGGTAAAGAACATGAAAAAGAATGCAAATATAACTGGATCCCTTTGCCATACCGCAGAAATTAACACAACACTATAAATCAAATACTCTTGAATAAAATTTATTTTAATGCATTTCTCTTTCCCACACATGCCTGAGATGAGGATGAAAGCTTAAAACCTTCATTTTGCAAAGTTTGGAAGTTGTTTTTTGACGTCAGGAAAATAGGAATGTTGGGACTTGAATGCTTTCTTGCTTTGGGACAACCGTTTAAGTCCATTTAATTCTGATTACACTTGGCTTCAATATGAGATGTAAGTGAATTTAGAGTACTTAGCAGTCTCTCTGTTTTTCTATGGCCTCAGTCCCGGACACTTACAAAACGTCAGCTGTGCATTTCTGAGAGACAGTTGCACACACAGAGGTCCAGGTCTTGGCAGACCTGCTGGGAAACGAAGACAGATAGAAATAGAGGACTCCGATCTGTGGTCACGCTTTGCTACAGTATCCAAAAGCAAAACTGCTTCAAGGGAGAGCATTAGACAGCCAGTGTTAAAGTTTCCAGAGCCACAATATCTACCGAGTGGGGATGCGTTGACTCGTGGTTTTGCATCTAAGGTGGGACAGGGAAAGACTGTTGGCCGTATGCTGATTTGGTTCCATTTTAGCCATTTCCTTCAACGGTGCCTAATTAGTACAAACTTCCCCAAAGGAGCTAAGGTTCACTAAGGCTTTTCATCCGCAGGGGAGAGAGAAGCTGCTGAAGGGGAGCCTGACAGTGAATTGTTCAAACTATATCTCTGTTCAGCGTGTCCAATACATTCTTGAGGCAGGTGCTTGAATTCACAGGCTCTTTAGAGAGAATTTAGCAGCCCCAGGAATATACTGGTTAAGAAGAAGAAAGGAGGGGCTGCGGGGGGGGACCCACAGCATGAGCTGCTAGGAGGGAAAAAGCTAATCGCAGGAACTTGTCTGCCTGCCGGGGAGAGGTGCAGCTGTCAGAGCACTAAGGTAATGAGTCTCAGACCAAAGTGGATTTTGCAGCAGAACTGTGCTCTCCGATAAATAGCGGAGCTTGAACTCCAGCACCACCCCGCTATTCCGTGGTAATGCCCCCATTTTGGCACTGACTGGGTGGTCTTAAGCCCACTGCCACCCTGGTTACACCGGCCACACCAATCAAGGCCCCGCAGCTGAGACCCTGCCTGACCTGACTCAGGAGCCTCTTTCAAACTCCGATTCGCTCGTCTGTGTGGGATGCTTTTTTCGCTACTTTTATTTATGGGATTACATAAATGAGCCATTAAAAATGTAAATCTTCAGGACAGTGGAATAATACAGATTTAAACAATCAGCTCGGGGGCGGTACAGTACAGAAAGAGCCCTGCACCCACCCTATCGGCACATCGTGACTATGGCAACAATAGGGGGTGACAGCAAGGACCAAGGGGAGAGGGACAAAACATCCCGCATGGTGGCCGTCACTGGCACCAGAGAAAGATTAGGGTGTTCTTTTTTTTTTTTTTTCCCTAAAAGGAGTATTAGAACAATGATGAAGATGCGCCATTATGATCAACAAAGGACGGGGCATCCCTCACACGCTGCAGTCAGGCACAGCACAGAGTTGAGAATTTTATCCCCCCCCTCGTGGCAAAGTATTTAACCCTTTTGTGGCTTTTTTGCAGAAGCTAAGGGGAAAAAAAAAGGGAAGGGGAGGAGTTGGGACAGAACCACTCTCATCTCCTTGTCCACTTGTAATACTTTTAGGTTAATGTTTTTAACTCTTTCTACAAGTGAATTCTAAGGGAGCCTCCCCTCCACATAGTCAGACCAGAACCAAGGTTGCCATCTTTCTGCTCTGAAGGGCAGCAGGGTGATGTGGAGTGGTGGGTGACCTGGCAACCTGGAGGTCCCCCAAACTGCAGGGGGTCCTGAGGCCCCTCTGCAAAGCTGAGAACCACTGTCCTCTGCCAAGGTCCCCACCCCTGCCCCTACCACGACCATCCTGCAGCTCCAGCGTGGAAAGGGGCAGCATATGGGCAAGGGTGCCATGGGGAACACGCAGCACGGTGGGCAAGAGGCCAGGGTACCTGGCAGAGTGGGTGCCCCAGGGAGAAGAGACTTGCTGTGAGCCCAGTTGAGACTCTCCCTCGCGTCACACCCCTGTGGGCAGGTAGGGACAAGGACCCCTTCAGAACCTGTCCTCTTAAAGTGTCCTCACTAGCAAGCACAGTCTAGAAGTTCAGGTCAAGCAGGTGACAATTACCGCTGCCTCTGTCCCATGGAGATCAGCCAGGCCTGAGCTCTGCATCCTGGTCTCCTGGGCAGCCTTTCTCTTGGGGCTGCCTCATCGCCTCTCTGGCTGTATCCCCCACCCCCCCAAATTCACCCTTTGGACCCACCTTCCTCATTGGCTTCTTCTCCTATTGTGCCCTTGGAAACGTCCAGCCACTACCCAGAGAGGTGGCTCGGAGCTTTATAAGACACTGTCATCTGCTTCCCAAAGCCCAACCAGACTGGGGAGAACAGGGCCAGTTTGTGGCTCTCTAGGGAGGATGTGGAAGGGGGACAACACAGGCCAAACGACCCCTCCCACCCCAGCTCACTGAGAGCTCCTGATCACAGAACTCTTAGAACTCTGAACTCGGAGGTTTGTGATGACGCTCCAGAGAAGGGGCTCTCAACCTCCACCACATGCTAGGACATCTGCAGGACATGAAGAAATCCTGAGTCCCGGGTCCAGCCCCAGACGTTCTGACTTGGTCAGTCGGTGCGGACCCTTGTGATTAGGCAGAAAACCACTAGTCTAGAGATAAAATGGTTGTGTGAGAACTGTCTAAATGGACACAGCGCTTTCATCCTGGGTGTCACAGTGACTGTGCTGTCACAGTTTAGGACAGTTGGGTGCAGAGTGGCAGAGGGGCATGGACAGTATGCAGACAGAGCCCTGTAGAGTCGGACTGACTAGCTGGGCTAACCCAAGTGAATGTGAACTAACAAAAGCCATCACTAAGCAACCCAAGTTGGGAATAATATCGCTGATGCTAAATCCATGTGCACCAAAGAGGCTCTGCAGGAGAAATGATGAGGTTGTATATGTGTGTGTGTGTGCATGTATGTGTGTTGTGTGCATGCATGTTCATGTATGCGTGTGTGTGTGAGTGTGTGTGCGTGTGTGTGTGTGTATGTGTGTGTGTGTGTTCGGGAGGGTCTGGGAGGACAGGATGAATGAGACAGGCAGACAGAGAGGGAAGCACTCCCTGGATGGGAAGGCTGGAGTCCCTGCCCCTACTTTGTTGCTCTTTCCCCTCCCAGGGCCTTGGCTTTGCCACTGCTCCGTCCCACCTCCCACCACTGTGTGACGCTTCCCCATCAGCTGCAGTAATGTGGTCCTACCCAAAGCTCTTCCCCAAAGCCCCATCTGAAAGTCCTCTATTCACAGAGGACACTCACAACACAAAGGGCTCACAAGGACACAACACATTTTCAAGGTGCACATAGATAATAAAAGAGGTTAGGAGTGACCATAGTTAACCCTCAATCATTTACATAAGGAAAGGAAAGGCTACAGAAAATCCAGAGGTATTTTCTATTAAGTTCTGGAATGCAATTTTTTCTTTATCATACCTATCACGGCAGATTGGGAGTCTTTTGAGGGCAGAGACTATGCTTAATGTTTTTATTCTGGTAAGAAAGGAACTTGCTTGTAATAGGAATGGTGCGTTAATCTTTGCTGCACAATAATTATTGGGGAAATCAAAACTACAGTGAGGTACCATCTCATACCAATCAGAATGGCCATCATTAAAAAGTCTACAAATACTAAATGCTGGCGAGGGTGTGGAGGAAAGGGAACCCTCCTACACTGTTGGAATGTAAACTGGTGCAGCCACTATGGAAAACAGTCACAAAACGAAAAACAGAATTGCTATATGATCCAGTAATCTCACTCCCCAGAATATATCTGGAAAAAAAAAATTATAACTGAAAAAGATCCATGCACCTCTATGCTCATAGCAGCACTATTCATAATAGCCAAGATATGGAAACAACTTCAATGTCCGTCAGCAGGTGAATGGATAAAGAATATGCATAAAGAACATATATACATAATGGAACACTACTCAGCCATTAAAAAGAATGCTGCTGCTGCTGCTAAGTTGCTTCAGTCATGTCCAACTCTGTGCGACCCCATAGATGGCAGCCCACCAGGCTCCCCCATCCCTGGGATTCTCCAGGCAAGAACACTGGAGTGGGTGAAACAATGCCATTTGCAGCAACATGGATGGACCTAGAGGTTATCATACTAAGCGAAGTAAGTCACAAAGAGAAAGACAAATACCATATTCCACATATCATTTATATGTGAAATCTAAAATACCACACAAATGAATAGATCTTCAAACAGAAACAGACTCACAGACATAGAGAACAGCCTTGTGGCTGCCAAGGGGAGGGAGTGTGGGGGCAATGGATTGAGAACAGGGTCCTACTGTGCAGGACAAAGAACTATATTCAATATCCTATGATTAGTCATAATATTTTTCTTGATTATTGCTTATCCATTGTGCATATAATAACATCCACTAACTCTAAATTCCCAATCCATTGCCCACCTCACAATCTCCTCCCCTTGGCAACTACAAGTCTGTTCTCTATGTATGGGCTTCCCTGGTGGCTCAGCTGGTAAAGAATCTGCCTGCAATGCGGGAGACCTGGGTTCAATCCCTGGGTTGGGAAGATCCCCTGGAGAAGGGAAGGCTACCCACTCTGGTATTTTTACCTGGAGAATACCATGGACAGAGGAGCCTGGTGGGCTACCGTCCATGGGGTCACAAAGTGTAGGACACGACTGAGTGACTTTCACTAATGTCACTTACTCATCCATATGTATAACTGAGTCATTTTGCTGCACAGCAGAAATTAACACAACATTGTAAATCAACCATCCATTAATAAAATTAAAAAACCTTTGCTGCATAAATTAAGTAAGTGATCTACTCACTCAGAAATTTGGGGTGGGGGTGGGAAACTAAAGAATACTCCAACTATCCTGAATTCCTTATTTCCAGAAAGCCTTCTATTCTCTTGGACCCCCACCCCTTTGCACACCTGGTTGCATCTTTTTGGAATTCTCTGTCATGTCCTGCCTCTCTCCCTCCTCCATGATCCAAATTCCAAACTGCAATCAGCCTCCAGTTTCAGCCAAGTGAGGCTCTCCCTACCGTCAGACCCTCCCTCTGCCCTTGGACTCACTCCATCCCCCAGGGCCACCCGGTTGTGAAGCATCTTTCTGTTTCTCTGTCTCCCACTGCAGTACATGCTCAGTGAGCCGCCAGGCCGCTTTTATCTATCGGCCTCAGTGCCTGGCACTGTGGTACATTTAATCTATAAAGTTTCTGCATAAATGAATGAGTGAACACAGAAATACCTATTTGTCAAGGTGTACATAGTTAAAAATTAACTTAAGAATCCTGGGTCCCTAAGTACAGAGGTTATTGGGCAGTTTACTTTTTACAAGTGTTGCCTTTCCCGTTTTGGTTTCAAGTAGATTTTGAATAAGTGAATGGATCAAATTACTGGAATAATGAAAATAATCAGCACATTATAGTGTCTGCCACATGCCAAACTCATCTTTAAGCACTTTGCATACAGAATACTTCCTACGCCAGACTTTATGTTTGACTTACTTTAGTCTGGATATCCCACACCTTCTGATGAGAGAAACCATGATTATTTACTGTTGCTTAAATATATTAATACATCTAATCAATTTTGTACAAAAATCAAAACCATCATGTGAGTTGGAGAAAAGTTTTTTTTGCTCAATTTAGAACTTGTACAAAGATATAATTTTTCTATGAAACAAAGTCAAAAGATATGGGAGGGCTTCCCTGGTGGTTCAGTGATAAAGAACCTGCCTCAATGCAGGAGACATGGGTTCAATCCCTGACCTGGGAAGATCCCACATGCCAGGGAGCAACTAAGCCCATGTGCCACAACTACTGAGCCTGCGTCCTGGAGCCCATGTGCTGCAACTATTAAAGCCGGTGCACACTAGCGCCCCTGCTCCACAACAGGAGAAGCCACCGCAATGAGAAGCCTGAACACCGCAATTAGAGAGTAGCCCCTACTTGCTGCAACTAGAGAAAAGTCCTCACAGCAACAAAAATCTAGCATAGCCAAAAATAAATAAAGAAATAAAATTATTTTTTAAAAAGATCTGGGAAACAAAAAACTGTGAGTCTTGAAGAAAGATACTTCCTGTTGAAATTGCTCCTATAAAAGCTTCTTTTCAATCTTATTTTCTATATATTGGGGCTACAGAGCGGGGAGCAGGATAGCTCATCCAAAACTTTGTGACTAGAGGCAATCATTTTCATTTTCTAAATGTTTTTCCATGTTGAGAGAAATTAAAACTTCCTCATTATGAAAACCATCCTCTTGGATTCTTCTTCTTTTCAGGTTGGGGAGTATCATTAAGTGATGTGGAGTTCATAGGGTTAAGTTTTTATTGTGAGCTGAATGGTTTACAGAGTGAGGATTAGGCTCAAATTGATTTCTTTTTGCTTCTTCAATCCTCAACTTGGGAGAGAAGCCTTTTGGTGATATGATATGAAAAGTGGTGCCTTCTGCCAGGGCTGGGTTAATCTGATGGTGAGGGTGATGGTGATGATGGGGATGATGGTGAAGACAGCAGTGATCATGGTGAGGATGGTGAGGACTCTGGTGGTAAAGAAGGAGAGGAAGGAGAAAGGGAAAGAAGAGAAGGACGAAGAGCAGACGAGCTACCCATCCAGCTTTTGTTCATCCCCACTATGCTGCATTTATTGGTGAACCTGATAGCAACACTGATTATTTTTCTTAATATTAGCAATATTGTGAAACTACAGAAGATTCTGGAAGAATTTCTGTTTGCTCTTTTGTGATAAATCAGGAATCTTCACCTGGGTAATGCTCTGTCGTTTTGTCCTGTCAGTTTTCTGGGCCCTGAGCACTTGCAGGCGAGACGAGAGTTGGGAGCTGTGGTTTTGTAATGACTCAGGAGGGGGGGTTCTGTCCAGGATTTCTCTGCCCCCTTTTCACCGAGGAACTTGGATTGATGTGTTTAGTTGTTTATCCAAAAACGAATAAACAAAACCTAGTGACCACATTGCCTCTTCTTTCTTTATCGCTTACTATTTCGAAGCAATCAACATTTTAAAGTTACCATCAATTCACCTTCTATATTTTGCCTTCTTAAAGAAAAAAAAAGCTAAAGCCCACTAACTAGTTTAAAAGAGATGATACAAACAAAGCAGGCTTTTTCCTCCCCATGAACTGTGTATATAATTACTTGAATCACGTTGAATTTCACCCATATGCTGGGGAAGGAAGAAAAAAAACCCAGCAAAAATAACTACTGTGAATTCAAACTGCAAGTGAATGGAACCAGCCTCATTCATAAATGTCATATGAAGCTTTGGTTAAAAAGGCAAGTCTGTCATTCCAGGGACAGCAGCTGTTGTTATGTTGAACAAAATGGATACAAATGGGTATTATTTTAAAGTGAAATGCTTAATTTCAGGCCTAACAAGCACAGTGTCCTCTGTGTAGCCCTGTGTCACACGAGCCGGGGTCTCCGGTAGAGGGCTTGATTGCACAGGACATCAACCTCGCAGGCTGCGGCCGCCGGACCAGCAGACACACTGGCGATGTCTGAGTTACTATGGCAATTGCAAAACGGGGAGGCCTTTTCTTCTTTTCCCCATCTCTGCGTGCAGCCACAGCCTGCTCCTGAATAGGCCACATCTGCAAAAAGTTTTAACACGGTACTCAGATAAAGAAAGGATCCCAAAAATGAGCACTGACCCGTCTCAAAAAATGTTGCAAATTTTACACACAAGAATTGGGGAGCCAGGCCACTTCGCACAGGTTATGTCATAATGCAAACACAAAGGGATAAAAGCACATGAAGGCTTTGGCTGTCAGATACTGAGAGGAGGGAACAGCAGAAGTAAATGACAGCTTAAATGCAGATGTAAGGAGAAAAGTCAAAGATGGGTGACAGAAAGTTACTGGTCAATGAATAAGGGAGAAATTTCAAACACAGACACAAAAAAACAGACAAAAGGGTAAAATACAATAAAATCTATCCATAGAGATTTACTGAGAAAACCCCCCAAAGCATATTCAGCAAATCTTAGAACTATGAAACCCTGTGAAACCAACACATGGCTCTTCAGACGGGGTCTTTGTAGACGTTCGGCATCCCACCACTGTTTCCATGCAACCCATCACCAGACGAGGGTGTTTTCAGACAACGACAGAGCCCCCGGGGGAACTGGTGGTTTAGACACAGCTTGGAAAAAGGGATGTTTGCTGATAAACACTACAAAAAAGTAGGTATAGATGATCTTTGGAAGCCTTTCATGGAATGCAGGGACTGGCTTATACTAATTCCTGAGTTGTTTTAGGTAGAAAAGACCCCCACCCCACCAATCTCCACCTCCCTACACACTTCAAAATTTGACACTTAGGTTTTACTTGAGTCTCCTCATCTCTCCCCGGTTTCACAGTGATGAGCAGTTTTCCAGAATGGACCTTCCTGCCCATATCCTTGGCATGAGAGGTACCATCTTTAGGCTTCAGAAGAACACAGCTCATCCCCCATGTTCCCCTACACACACTTCAACCCCACCCCATCAGCACAGGGTCAGGGATGAACCATTCTCTCTCAAAAAATCCAAGTTCCTAGAAGAAGCAAAAATACTGAAATTAATCTTCACTTCTTTTAACTTAAAGAGCTATTCAGGGCGTGAAAGCAGTTGGAAAAGACTTGGGTGGGTAGCGGACTGAAAAGTCGCCATTTGCAAGGGTTGAGACTCCAAGGGAAGAATACTCTTAAATAGCATGAACTCCCCACAAAAAGTCCACAGTGCTGAAAGACGTCCGGAGTCCAGTAAAACTGACACAACATTTCACATTCATTGACTCTTGTTCTTTTGGGGGAGTCTTCGTATGAAGAGAGAGAGACAATGGCAGACAATAGTGCTACCTTATCAAAGTTCAGTCATGCAGCTATTTCAAATACTTTTAACTGCTTGTCAATAGGTCTTGCAAGTCTCTGAGATTCTAAACGTTCTGTCACATTTGTGTACTAACCACTTAAAGTTCTGCTAAAGCTTTGTGACCTGGACTGCCTCCTCTTTATGTGGGTCAAAATGCAAGGCAAAGCCATTGTGTCAAACGGCCTTCATTAAATTCATTGATTTGACCTGTATTTTAAAGACCAAAAGTCAAATGGAATGGGAAGTTAAAGTTCCCATACAAAAATCTTCTCCTGGGCACTTTTCGGCTTCCTTGAACTCTCTGGTGTGGATGCAAAGGACATTTGCGAGGCTGTTTGAAGTCTGGCTTGCAGCTACACAAGTTTCTTGGCAAAAAGTTGGAGTTTGTGTTGCATTTTATGCAAGAACAAAACAAATGCTAAGGTTGAAGGAAGCTATTGTCTTGAACTTGATTTTCTTCCCAAAGAGGTATTGATAGTTTGTCTGCCTGATAGAGCATCCTTTCGAGGGTCTGCTCTGTGTTGCTCTGCACGGAGGTCTCTGTTCCTGCTCAGAACTCTCTGAGTGAATTGTCATTCTTTTCATCAATATGCACTTTTTGGACTTAAAATGAGCTTAAATTTTCTTTTGGACATTTTGAGGCATGTCAGCATTCAAAGCCCTAGTTTTTATGGCTAAAATGGCCACAAACAGTGCTCGTTGAAAACAAGGGGTGGGGGCCTGGTGGAGGGGGTGGGAGACAAGGGAAGAGAAATTTTCAATAAAAAAACAGAAAAGTGCCCTTCATCTATGAGTCTGCATTAGCCCCCTATTTCTCCTCTCTCTCTCATTTTTAGCCTTCATCACTCTCCTTTACTTTCCAATTTAAATGAATAGAAAAACTGAACTTCTCTGGTGGTCCAGTGGCTAAGAATCTGCCTGCCAATTCAGGGGACACAGGTTCGATTCCTACTCCGGGAAGATCCTACATGCCGCGGGGCAGCTAGGCCACTGCGCCACAACTACTGAGCCTGAGCTCTAGGGACCATGAGCCTCAACTGCTGAGCCCATGAGCTGCAATTACAGAAGCTCACATGTCCTAGAAACCGTGCGCCGCAACAGGAGAAGCCCCCACAATGAGAAGTCCAAGCACCACAACTAGAGAGTAGCCCCCACTTGCTGCAACTAGAGAAAGCCCGAGCATCAGTGAAGACCCAGCACAGCCCAAAATAAATAAATAGTAAAATTTTTAAAGAAGAGTAGAAAAACCATCCGCCCATTTCTTTGTAGAAACACAACACAAATCCAACTGTTGGTACCACCTACTAACTACCGTATTTCTGGAGATATTTTTTCCCAACTAATTCAATAAACACAATAGGGCCAAGAGAGAAGATGGCAGACAAACCTTTGACATGTGAACCTCAAGGAAGGTTCAAGACTCAAGGAGTCTGAACCTCAAGGAAGCAGTGTGCCTGAGACAGCAGAACGAAGTGGACAATGAGGCTTCATGTCAAACCAAGAAGGAGCCAAGAAGCCCAGGGGGTAAATGAATTGCTTGTGAAAATCACAAACCTTCTAGGACAGAGTTCTTGAAAGTCACAGAGACATTATCTCTGTGCGCATAAAGCTCTCTTCTAGCTGTTGCCATGGGCAACGATGACCGAGTACAATGACACAGCATCACTGTTGAACGAGATATTCTCATCCTCACTCGATAAAGGGGGAAACTGAGACTTGAAGGTCAAGTAACTTTTCAAGGTCACCTACCAAGGAATAGAACTCAGTTGTGTGTGACCACAGAGCCCACACTCAGAGGGAAACTGTAAAAATCTTCCAATTGCCAGTTCCTATGAACCTGTGAGATTGGCTGAGAGCTAGGAAAGACTACATCACATTAAATACTGGTAAGCACCGATTGGGGGTCACTGCTGTGAAATAAGAGATGTTTTCCTGAGGCTACTTTTAAAATAGAATAAAAATACATTTCTTGTGCTGTGCTGTGTTTAGTCACTCAGTCATGTCTGACTCTTTGCAAACCCGTGGACTGTAGCCTGCCAGGTTCCTCTGTCCACGGGGTTCTCCAGGCAAGAATACGGGAGTGGGTTGCCATTTCCTTCTCCAGGAGATCTTCCTGACCCAGGGATCAAACCCACGTCTCTTATGTCTCCTGCATTGTCAGGCACCACCTGGGAAGGAAGTCCTTGCTCTGCTTACCCTCAAAGAAATAGCAAAATTATACCATGTATGAATCCCCAGAGTATGGTCCTTATGATGGGGACAGAGAGTGGTCAGATGAGCCCCGAGGGGCATGGGCATGGCCACCGTCCCCTGTCCTTCCTCAGGCTATGTCGCTCTGCTTACCTGAGACCTGTGGCCTCTCCACCTCCTCTAGGACAAAGTCTGGGTTGATTTAACATCTCTGGAAAGTTCCTGCCTTGCTCCGTATTTTTCTACAGATCATATTTTCTCCTGGAACACAGTTCTGGGTTCAACATTCATCTTTTGGAGACGAGGACACTTGGGTCTTGTGGTTTGTTGCCTTCAGGGCAGGTATATGGCCTGTGTTAAAAAGGCAATTTTTTCCTTTCCTGCAACTGCATCTTTGGATATGTTACCACTGCTTCTGTTCATTACTAATTTAAGAATCCCAGAACCACGCCCATCTCCTCCTGAGTTCCAGAAGGGTCAGACTTTTGCCCTTGTGGGCCCCAAAGCAAGATCACCCCTGGGGGCCTAGAGGAGAGAGTATGGCACCAAAGAGGATAATTCTTGAGTCTTAAAATCTGATGGATTTTGCCCTGCTTAGTTTTGGGCTCACTTGGGACCCATGAACCCTTGCTTCTTCCTGATTTTTCCCTTTGGGAACAGGAATATCCGTTCAGTGCCTGTTCCACTATAGTATTTTGGAAGCACACAACGCCTGTCTGGTTTCACAGCTGGAGGGAAATATTCACCTCCAGAGGAATCATACCTGAGTCTTATCCATACCTGATTCAGATCATCTTTAAATGAGATTTTGGACTTAGAGTTGATGCTAACATGGGCTGATCTGGGGGCTGTGTGGCTAAGGGGATGTATTTGCATGCAAAGAGTACATGAATTGGGGGGAACCAGAGGGCAGAGAGTTACAGGCTGAATTGTGTCCCTTCTCAATTCATATGTTCAAGTCGTAACCTCCAGTTTCTCAGAATGTACCTATATCTTGGAGATTTTGTTCTTGTTGCTATTCAGTTGCTAAGTTGTGTCTGACTCTTTGTGACCCCATGGACTGCAGCACGCCACGCTCCCCTCTCCTTCACTATCTCCTGGAGCTTGCTCAAATTCATGTTCATCGAGTCAGTGATGCCATCTAGCCATCTTATCCTCTGCCACCCTCTTCTCCTGCCTTCAATCTTTCCCAGCATTGGGATCTTTTCCAATGAATCGGCCCTTCCCATCAGGTGGCCAATGTACTGGAGCTTCAGCTTCAGCATCAGTCCTTCCAATGCATATTCAGGGTTGATCTCCTTTGGGATGGACTGGTTTGACCTCTTTGCAGTCCAAGGGACTCTCAAGAGTCTTCTCCAGCACCACAGTTAGAAAGCATTTTGGAGACAAGTTCTTTTAAAAGACAATTTAGTTAACATGAGGTCACTAGGATGAGCTCTAATCCAACCACATGGGTGTCCTGATGAGACAGGGGAAATCTGAACCCAGACATGCACAGAGGGAAAACCACGTGAAGACACAGGGAGAACATGACCGTCTATAAGTCAAGGAGAGATGCCTCAGAGGACAGCCGACCTGCCTTCACCTTAATGTCACCCTTCCAGCCTCCAGAATCATGAGAAAATAAATTTCTGTTGTTTAAGGGATCCACTCTGTGGGACTTTCTTATGGCGTCCTTAGCAAACAACTATACTTGAGTCCAATGTCGCAGGCCAACATTACCTTTTTAAAAACATTCTGACCCAGTTCTAGTTTTTTGTTGTTGTTTGTTTTGTTTGTTTTAATGTATTTGGCTGCCTCAGGTCTTAGTGATAGCCTGCAAACTCTTAGTTGTGGCCTATGGGATCTAGTTCCCTGACCAGGGATTGAACCTTTGGTAGAATATATTTTAATACAGGAAAACATTGCAGAGAAAATGAAAATTAGCTATAATCCCATAAGACTGAGAGAATCACTGTTAAAATTCACTGTATTTAAAGGCTGACATCTATTTGTCTATCTGCCTAATAAAACTGAAGTCATCCCATATCTTGCATTTGTACAGTGTGATTTTCACTCAGGATTATAGTATGGTGTTTCCCCACACGTTAAACATTCACCAGAGACATTTTAATGACTGCACAATTTTCCACCCTGTGTATGTACCTATATTATATATATATATATATAAAATAATTCCCCTTTGGACACTCATTTATTCAAATAAATTTGTTGAGCATTCTCTATATATTCAGTTCAGTTCAGTCACTCAGTTGTGTCTGACTCTTTGCAACCCCATGAATCGCAGCACTCCAGGCCTCCCTATCCATCACCAACTCCCGGAGTTTACTCAAACTCTTGTCCATCGAGGTGGTGATGCCATCCAGCCATCTCATCCTCTGTCGTCCCCTTTTCCTCCTGCCCCCAATCCCTCCCAGCATCAGGGTCTTTTCCAATGAGTCAACTCTTCACATGAGGTGGCCAAAGTATTGGAGTTTCAGCTTCAGCATCAATCCTTCCAATGAACACCCAGGACTGATCTCCTTTAGGATGGACTGGTTGGATCTCCTTGCAGTTTCAAGGGACTCTCAAGAGTCTTCTCCAACACCACAGTTCAAAAGCATCAATTGTTCGGTGCTCAGCTTTCTTCACAGTCCAACTCTCACATCCATACATGACCACTGGAAAAACCATAGCCTTGACTAGGTGGACCTTTGTTGGCAAAGTAATGTCTCTGCTTTTTAATATGCTATCTAGGTTGGTCATAACTTTCCTTCCAAGGAGTAAGCGTCTTTTAATTTCATGGCTGCAATCACCATCTGCAGTAATTTTGGAGCCCAAAAAAATAGGTACTAGCAATATAGTCATAAACATGACAAATCAAGTCTTTGTCCTCCAAGAGTTACCATTCCAGTGCATAAAAGGTTGTAAATGAGTAGTTAAATATATAATATGGTGCCAAGTTATGACAGTTATATGAAAAAAGATGAAGCAAGGAGTTCTAGGCTAATATAATGGATTAAACACATGCATTCGACTTAACTCCTCTGGAAACACCACTAAAACCATATCAAGTGATTTTTTTTGGAGACATAACCCTGTAGAAGGAATTCCCAGGTAATCCTTGCAGTAAAGAACATGCTTGCCAATGCAGGAGATGAAAGAGATGTTGGTTTGATCCCTGGATCCAGAAGATTCTCTAGAGGAGGGCACGGCAACCCACTCCAGTATTCTCGCCTGGAGAATCTCCAGGGACAGAGGAGCCTGATGGGCTACAGTCCCTGAGGTCTCAAAGAGTCAGACATGACTGAAGTGACTGAACATGTAGCAGCAACCCTGTAGAATCCAGGAGAACAGGAGACAAACAAAAGTGAAATTTAGACATCCTAAACTGGAGAGACAAACAGCACCAAATGCTGGGAAACTAAGCAAGCTGAACCCTCCATCTACTCCGTTCCTATCACATTAGAAGCACCAGGTAACTCTGAAACTGAGGGTGAAGGAGAGAAATTGAAACAAAGAGGAGAAACCATTTCAGAAGCAGCTCTACCCCAGGACCCCGACACCCACCCTGCTCCACCTGGCATCAGTCCTCTCCTGTCATAGATGAGATGTTTGCTGTGTGAAGAGGAACTCTGGGGACCTCCTAATGGTCCAGTGACTAAGACTCTGGGGGCCTGGGTTCCATCCCAGGTCAGGGAACTAGATCCCACTTGATGCCGCTAGAAGACCCTGCATGCCACAACTAGAAGCCGGTGCAGCCAGATAAATAAACAAAAGGGGAGGGGACACATGTATGCCTAGGTTTGATTCATGCTGATGTAAGGCAGAAACCAGCACAACGTTGTAAAGCAATTATCCTCCAATTACAAATAAAGAAATTAATTAAAAACAAATACAAATAAATATATAAAAAAGAATAACTCTGAACAAGAGGACTGGAGACAGTGTGATTCTAAGAACAGGAGGATTAGGTCCTCTTGTGCTTAAGGAATGTCAAATGCTAAAGTTCCAGCATTCCCTCTCCACCCTGCTTGGCTTCCCCCACACCCTTACCAGTTACATTCTCCCACCTGGCTCCCAGAACATGCATGGCCAGACTCTGACCCGCCAGACAGGAGACTGGGAAATCTTTTAGTCCAAGAGTTTAAAATAAAGATACTGACATGGGCAGTTCCTTGGCAGTAGATCCAATGAGACCACTGTAGGGTGAACCTCAAAGTCGGTGGGTCCATTCACAGCCGGAGCTTCCAAACAGCATTACAGACTCAACTCTAAATCGCTAGCACATGTCCAGGACTGACACCCAACAACACCCCAAAATAGGAAAGTCGTTTGGAATGAAACAGACACCACGAAGAGAGGAATTCTACAAGTTTATCTGAGGATAAAACAGTAGACAAAACTGACAAAACCCTTACCCTCATGAGGGTAAAGTCTTTGAAATAACCCAGGAGGATTTCCTGGCAGGTTGGGCAGGACGAGGCAGGAGGCAGTGAGAGGAGGTCAGTTCATTCGGTTGCTCAGTTGTGTCTGACTCTTTGTGACCCCATGGACTGCAGCAGGCCAGGCTTCCCTGTCCATCACCAACTCCTGGAGTTTACTCAAACTCATGTCCATTGAGTCGATGATGCCATCCAACCATCTCATCCTCTGGCGTCCCCTTTTCCTTCTGCCTTCAATCTTTCCCAGCATCAGGGTCTTTTCAAATGAGTCAGTTTTGGAGTTTCAGCTTCAGCATCAGTCCTTCCAATGAATATTCAGGACTAATTTCCTTTAGGATTGACTGGTTGGATCTCCTTGCAGTCCAAGGGTCCCTCAAGAGTCTTCTCCAACACCACAGTTCAAAAGCATCAATTCTTCGACACTCAGCTTTCTTAATTGTCCGACTCTCACATCCATACATGACTACTGGACAACCATAGCTTTGTCCATACGGACCTTTGTCAGTAAAGTAATTTATCTGTTTTTTTAATATGCTGTCTAAGTTGTTCATAGCTTTTCTTCCAAGGAGCAAATGTCTTTTAATTTCATGGCTGCAGTCACCATCTGCAATGATTTTGGAGCCCCCCAAAATAAAGTCTCTCACTGTTTCCATTGTTTCCCCATCTATTTGCAATGAAGTGATGGGCTGAATACCACAGTCTTAGTTATTTGAATGTTGAGTTTTAAGCAGGTTTTTTGGCTGAGAGGAGGTCAGATTCTACTATAATCTTGGGGTGGGACTCATAGGATTTGCTAATAAATTCAATGCAGAATATGAAAGAGGGGAATTAACGGTGACTTACAGATGATGCCAAGAGAAGAAAGAATGGAGACTGGAACATGGTTTGGGATCTATAGAATCTGACTCACCTATTATACATTCAGGCAGAAATGTCATTAGGCAGAGGCATACAAGTCTGGAGTATAATGAAGAAGTCCAGACTAGAGACAAAAACATGGGAGGTCACCGTTCTCCCTTCTGTGCCCCTCCATGCCCTGTTCTCTGGATCAGCTGAGGACAACAATTCCATCAGATGAAAGTACTCTACTGCGATCTGCAGAGAGCTCTTACAACTCAAAGACAAAAAGACAAATGACCTGATTAAAATCTGGGCAAAGGATCTGAATAGACAGTTCTCCAAAAAGGATATACAAATGGCCAAAAAGCATGTCAGAAGATGTTCAACATTGTTAGGCATTAGGAAAATGCAAATAAAAACCACAGTGAGGTACCACTTCACACCCACTAAGTGAAGTGAAAGTCGTGTCCGACTCTTTGTGACCCCATGGACTATACAGTCCACGGAATTCTTCAGGCCAGAATACTGGAGCGGGTAGCCTTTCCCCTCTTCAGGGTATCTTCCCAACCCAGGGATCGAACCCAGATCGCCCGCCTTGCAGGCGGATTCTTTACCAGAGCCACAAGGGAAGCCCTCAACACCCACTAGGATGGCTACAATTAAAAAAAAAAAAAAAAAAGACTAAGTGTTGACAGGAATGTGAAGAAATTGGAACCACTGTACATTGCTAGTGAGAATGTAAAATGTTTCTGCTGCTACAGAAAAGTTTGGGGGTTTCTTTAAAAGTTAAATATATAATTACCATGTGACCCGGCACTTTTATTCCTGGGTTTATACCCACAAATAATTGAAAACAGATACTCAAGCAAGCACCTGTATATTCACGTTCTTAGCAGCACCATTCACTGCAGCTGAAAGGGATAAACAGCTCAAATGTCCATCAGCAGATAATGAATAAACAAACTCTGGTATATACAAACAATGGAATGCGATTCAGCCATAAAAAAGAAAGAAGTGGGCTTCCCTGGTGGTCTAGTGGTTAAGAATCTGCCTGTCAACGCAGGGGACATGGGTTTGACCCCTGGTGCGGAAAGATCTTACAGGCACTGCCGTGGGGACTCTGGAATCTAGAGGACTGGGGACCCTGGGACGTTCACAGAAGCAGAGGTGTGTTTCAGCCACACTCTGATACCCCTCTCTGGGCGCTGGCCTTGCCCCTCTCATTTAGATCCCTTGTGGCTTCCACCCAGTACTTGGCCCTTGGATGCCTCCTTCCAAAGGCCACTTCCAGAGCGGCAGGAGCCAGGTTGGGGCTGCCAGCAAATGCGATCAGCATGAAGAGACCCTCTCCTCTTTCTTCTTCTTTGAAACAGACCCTGCTTCATAAACAATGACATTTCACTTTAATATATTTTTTTCAGTTTTTAAAAATTAATTTTTTTTCCCTGGAGTATTTCTCAGAGCCTTTTATTTTTTTCCCAACCCAACAATTTACCTTTTATTTTATTTTTTTAGTTAATTTATTTATTTTAATTGGAGGCTATTTACAATATGGTAAAAATGTATGTTTTTGCCATACATTGACATGAATCTGCCACGGGTGTACATGTGTTCTCCATCCTGAACCCCCCTCCTACCTCCCTCCCCGTCCCATCGCTCAGGGTCATCCCAGTGCACCAGCTCTGAGCACCCTGCCTCATGCATTGAACCTGGACTGGCGATCTGTTTCACATATGATAATATACATGTTTCAATGTTATTCTCTCAAATCACCCCACCCTTGCCTTCTCCCACAGAGTCCAAAAGACTGTTCTTTACATCTGTGTCTCTTTTGATGTCTCACATGTAGGGTCATCATTACCATCTTTTCTAAATTCCATACATATACATTAGTATACCGTATTGGTATTTTTCTTCCTGACTTACTTCACTCTGTATAATAGGTTCCAGTTTCATCCACCTCATTAGAACTGATTCAAGTGTATTCTTTTTCATGGAGGATAATTGCTTTACAATATTGTGTTGGTTCCTGCCATGTTAACATGAATCAGCCACTTTCCTTAAAGCTTGTCTGTATGCTCTGGACTTTGTATCTGAAGCAGCCAGGACTGAAAAATGGGCTCTGCCAGTGGCTTTAAAAGTAACTGCAGACTTCCCTGATGATCCAGTGGTTAAGAATCCACCTGCCAAAGCAGGGGACATGGGTTCAATCCCTGATCCGGGAAGATCCCATGTGCCGCAGAGCAACTAAGCCCAAGCACCACAACTACTGAAGCCCTCTCGCCCAAGAGCCTGTGCTCCCCAACAAGAGAAGCCCCTGCGATGAGCAGCCCCTGCACGCAACTAGAGAGTAGTCCCCCTTGGCTCGCCACAACTAGAGAGAGCCCCTCACTGGGTGGGGGCGGGGCCGGGGGAGCCTGTCCTGGGCACCGGAGGACTCATGACAGCACCCTGGCCTCTCCCCATCCCCACTGGATCATAAAGCATCCCCCACCCCAGCTGACAAACAAAAATATCCCCCAAATGTTCCTGGGGAAATTGGGGGCTGGGAGGCTGGCAAAACACCCTCCTGGTTGAGACCCTCCTGCCCTCGGGTACTCATGCTGCTGGCTCGCTCTCTCTCCGCTTTTGTACTAGAGCACCTGAGAAGTGAAGATCTCTGAGACAAAGCCTGTCCCCACGATGGTGCTGCCCAGGCTTCCTGTCACCATTCCCACGTGCTTCGTGATGTACGACCCCCTCTTAGGGAGCTCCGACGGCCACGGGGACTCAGCTTTATCATCCGTCAGGCTCCCTTTCAAGAGCGTGTGCATCAGAACTCCACACCCCCTTCTCCCAGGAGTGAAGTCCCCTGATCCCTCCCCAGACAGACACAGAGCCTCCCCCCACCTCCAAGCTCACCCTGCCCTGCTGGACTAAGATGCAGGGTTCCTGGTGGAACACATTCCCCCCAGGAGGCTGTGAAGAGGAATCTGGGGTCTTTTCCTGCTTTTTCTCTTCACCGCTGACCCTCAGTGGAGAGCAATTCCTGGCACCAGTGCCCCCAGCCGTCTAAAGGGAAGCTGGTTCCCAGGTCTCTAAGGTCTGCCCCATCCTCGAAGAGTGTGAAAGTGAGAATGAGGAAAAACATCATTTCTTTTCTCTCTTCCTTAAAAACCAGTTGAACCTTTATTTTCAAGTAGTTAGAATGTGCCATGTGTGCAAAGCAAAGGAGCTTCACAAATATGAACCCATTTACTCTGGTGGCCACTGGACCCACCTTTCCCCTAGAGGATGAGTCCCTCAAGAGCCCCTCCCCTTGGATGTGGAACTAAAATCAGGAGATTCAAGGTCTCTCTGCACATCACAACATGGCCATCAAGGACCACATTTCCCACTGTGTGACCAAAACAGCAGAGGAAGCCAGTGTGCTCAGAGCAAGAGGAGGAAGACCCAGATGAGCAGAGATGAGTGGCAGAGAACAGCCTCAAGTTCAAGCTCCAGCTCCCAGCACATTTTTCAAGACTAGGGTGGATCCTTGTCTCTAGGACTTCTGACCCACTCCTGGCTCTTGACAACAGACTCACGTTTTGCATCGGACAGTTTAAGTTGGTTTTCATCTGAAAGACAGTGGTAGACTGTTGGTTACTGAGAACCAAAGAACAACCATTGTAGGGAAGACAGGCACTAATTGGCCCTGTCGTGGCATCCACGTTTCCCATCGCCACTCTGAAAAGACTCTAAGATGAAGATTTAGGTGAAGTCAGGATGCAGCTCGTGAGAGCGGAGGTCTGGGGTTCTCTCTTGCCCTTTCAGGAAGGAGCAGAGAAGGAGCAGCTGGATGTCAAAGTCTGGGATGAGGAAGCAAGGGAACCAGGCTCCTCTTCTGAGGGAGGCCTCGCTCCAGGCCCTGGGGGTTGGGGGACGTGAGGCAGCATGTGAGCAGATGAGTCGGAAAAGGCAAAATCACAGGGAAGGTGGTGAACCCCAAGGCGGGGGAGCGCTTGGCTCTCCGTGCCCGGGGTCAGCGCCCAGCTCAGGCAAGGAGTCCAAAGCACAGAGTCAGAGAAGCAGGGCCAGCCCAGCCATAGAAACTCTCCTCCAGCTCCTGCAGCCACCGTCCTCAAAGACATGACTGTTCACGTAGGTATTCTCTTTCTGCCTGCTTTCAGGTCAGAAAATCAGGCCATGGACTTGATCCATTCGCTCCAATGTCTGGAAGCAGCAGTCGGCAGAAGGGAGCGCCTGTCCTCCAGGTGGAGCTCAGATCTGGCTGGATCAGGGAGACATCTGAGCTCATTGGTGGACTCTGAGTGCCTGGCTCCTGGACACAAATCCTTGGTTCACTCCCTGTGTCTGCTGTCCAACCCAAAGCACGTGCTTATTCTTTGACACTTGGTGTTTCTTGTATTTATCCGACCAACATTTATTGGAAGTCCTCTATGTTGTAGATATCTATCTGTCAGTACTAAAATAGATGGGAGGAGGGCACCAATTATTTTTATACCAACCCATTTTTCATTGATCCCAGAGGACTTTTTCACTTAAGGACTGAAGGAGAATAATAATAGATGACATGTATTTGGGCTTCACAGGTGGTGCTAGTGGCAAAGAACTCGCCTGCCAATACAGGAGACGTAAGGGACGCCAGTTCAATCCCTGGGTCAAGAAGATGCCCTGGAGGAGGGCATGGTAACCCACTCCAGTATTATTGCCTGGAGAATTCCATGAACAGAGGAGCCTGGTGGGCTACAAGTCCATGGGGTCACAAAGAGTCGGACATGACTGAGTGCTAAACACCCTCTGTGCCTCACCTCACTCCAGATACACAAACACCTATAGGGAGGGTGCTATTATTACCTCCATCCTATATCCAAGGACAGTGAGTAGAAGGTTAACTCGCCCAAGGTCACATAGTTAACAGCTGACAGGGCCTGAATTTGGAAGTAGACAACCTGACCCTACAGCCTGCATTCCCAAATTCTACAGTATCATGCAGAGCGGAGCACAGATCCAGCCGGATCAAGGAGATGCCCAAGCTTGTTGGTGGAGTCTGAGGACCTGGCTCTGGGAAACTGACCTTGTTCCATCCCCATGCCTATTGTCCAACCCAAAGTGTGATAAGACGTGAGCATCACTGGGTGGAAGGAGCCTGGTGGAAATGAGCCCCAGCCTCCCACAGAGACCCCAACCTTCAAGATTCAGGCAAATGCCCACAGAAATGTCCAGTGGTCACCTCCGTGGCCAATCGTCTGAGCTCTCTTTGGAGAAGATGGACTGCATGGGCAATCCATCACGGGCTGCCGGAGCCGCCGGCCACTGGCTCTCCTCACCCGCACTTAACTCCATAACATCATCCAGTTTTTTAGACTTTTCCTAATTAAGAAAGGTTCCCACCAGCAATAGCAAAAGAAATCCTCACCACCTCTTTCATTATCTCAGCCTTTCTTCCCCTTAATTACTATTGAGCTCCTGGCTGATTAAATTAGTTTGTTGAGGTCCTTCCTGAAATCTTGGGGAAATTATCTAAAAAATCATGAAATCAATTCCCTTACGCTGTTTTAATCTTTTATGCCCTGGGCTCAAAGAAGGATGGGCAGACAAGTGCAGGCCCTCTGAGAAGTGTGCAGCCCTACACTGCTGGCCAGGCTTCCAGGGCCTTTGTGGACCATCTGGGTCAATTTCCTTCCAAGTAAATGAAATGCAAATAAAAATTCCAGCAGTTTTTCAGCTGCCGGCTGCCCAGCTGATTAGCATGACAGAGGCTGGGAGATGAGGCCTGACCCTCTGCACTTCCCCTCATCTCATTAAGTTGTAACTCCGCCGCCGCTGCATTCATGGTGTTTATTGACGCTGAAAGGCGTCTTTATCCAAAACTAGCTAAATTCACATTCAGAGTTTTTACTTGGAAGTCTTGCCTGCTTCAGCCTCCACATGAAAGTGAACCTATTGTGGCAGGCCCATGTGTCCTGCTGATTCTGAAACAATCTGGAGGTTTTCCCAAAAAAAAAAAAAAAGGTCTATTTCACCGGCTTGTATCCCGCCATCCTCCTCGCCCAGCCTCCAAAGGCGCAGGGGCACCCAGCGCAGGAAGAGGTAGGGGTGCACATGGGAGGAATCCTAGAGCCAAGTTCTAGGATGCTGAGGGGCGGGCCCTCGAGAAGGCTCTCTGTCCGGATGACTCCCTCAGCTGTGGGTGCCTGGGTGGAGGCTCTAAGATTTCTCACAGGGCACTGGCTCCGCGGAAACCTCTGGCTGGGCGTGCAGTTCCCTGACCACATCTCCTGTGTCTCCCTCTTGCACGAAGCATTCGAAGGGCCGTGTCCCTCTCTCTCGGGCTTTCCTGGTGGCTCTGCACCCACTGTGTGAGCTTAGTCGCTCAGTCGTGTCCAACTCTTGGCGACCCCATGGATTGTAAGTAGCCCACCAGGCTCCTCTGTGCGTGGGATGCTTCAGGCAAGAATACTGGAGTGGGTTGCCATTTCCTCCTCCAGGGGATCTTCCCAACCCAGGGATCAAACCTGCATGCTCACCACTGAGCCACCAGGAAAGGCCCCTGTATGCATTACCCGCCTAGGACAACATATGAAGACAGTAGCCTTGATTTCTTGCCGGGGCTGGGGGTCCTCACTGATTTCTGGCTGGACTGTTTGCAGGCCTTAGAATGATTCACTCAGGAACAGGGCTTCCCCTGGTTTTCATTTGAATGCATTCCTACAGAGGACTTATGTATACCCCCAGGAGTGCATCCACTAGAGAGGAGGTGGAATTCAAGAAGGGGAGGCAGTGATTATTACCGGTAATTCTCTGGTAGGTTATGGTCAACACTCTTCTCTCTGCTGCTGTTGGATTTGTAGGTGAGAGTTTTGGGATTGAGTCTAACGAATAATCTGTGATGAGTGGCTTTT
This sequence comes from Cervus canadensis, assembly GCF_019320065.1. Taxonomy (NCBI): domain Eukaryota; kingdom Metazoa; phylum Chordata; class Mammalia; order Artiodactyla; family Cervidae; genus Cervus; species Cervus canadensis. Next base: position 79,944,927 of record NC_057394.1, on the reverse strand, counting down.
TGATGTGAAAGTAAAGCCTGAAGACTCTTGTGGGCAGGGGTTTCTGTGGGGGAAGGGGTGGGTGTCCTCCAGTGCCTGCCCGAGACCACCAGCCGCTTAGGATGCACTTTTTAAATCAGGTGCACGGCGCTGTCCACCACGGTGCTCTCCAGTCTGCAAATCGATCCTGACCTTCACCTCACAGGGTCTGTGCCAAGTGTTGTAACAGCTAACATTTCTCTTTAAAATCTTCTCCTGCACCGTGATTTCTTTCAAGGCTGCTTTAGTAACTCAGCAGGCTTCCCTGGTGGCTCAGCTGATAAAGAACCCGCCTGCCAATGCAGGAGACACAAGAGATGTGGGTTCCATCCCTAGGTTGGGAAGATCCCCTGGAGAAGGGAATGGCAGCCCACTCCAGTATTCTTGCCTGGAGAATTCCAGGGACAGAGGAGCCCTGTGGGCTACAGTCCATTCGGTCGCAACGAGTCAGACATGACTGAGCACACACGCCTTAGTAACTCGGCAGGTGAGTCACTTTATAGGTTGGTCATGAGCTCCCTGGCTCCTGATGACAACCTTTGCTTTCCCCTTTAGCAGGTCAGTGGGAGGGGGTGGGTGGAGCCCAGTCTGAGAGGCAGTGACCAGTGGGGACCGCAGGAAGGGTGGTCAAATGAGCATAGCTTGCTTGGTTCGGGATGTCCTGGCAATCCCATGAGGCTTACACCTGGGCAGGAGCAAAGGAGGGTGCCAGGCAGTGGCCTGGGCAGACAACAGAGATCTCCCGAGCCAGACCCCCTGACCACGGGCTGCAAAGCAGGACAGTCGGGTTTGAGGGTCAAGGCCACGTCTGGAGGGTGACTGCAGGAACGATGATGGGCGTGGATAATCTAAGTAAGCGTGCCTGAGTCGCTGAGTGGATGCTGCTCTCCAGAAACCTGCAGAACCCACTAAAAAAGGCACCATCTGAATAACCACCATAAAAATGTCTACAAATAACAGATGCTGGAGAGGGTGTGCAGAAAAGGGAACCCTCCAACACGGCTGGTGGGAACGTAAGTGGGTGCAACCACGATGAAAAACAGTATGGAAGTTCCTCAAAAAACTAAAAGAGCTGCCATATGATCCAGCAACCCCACTCCTGGGCGTATACCCAAACAAAACTATAATCAGAAAAGACACATGCAGCCCTGTGTTCACTGCAACACTGTTCACAGAAGCCAAGATGTGGAAACAATCTAAATGTCTATCGACAGGTGAACGGATAAAGATGTGGTGTGCGCGCGCACAGACACACACACACACACATACACGCACACATGCACGCATATACACACATACACAGACACACACACACACACACACATATATATGCATATATATATAATGGAATATTACTTGGCTTTCAAAAAGAACGTAATGCCATTTGCAGCAACATGGATGGACCTAGAGATAACCATATAAGTGAAGTAAGTCAGACAAAGATAAAAACCATATGATATCATTTATATGTGGGATCTAAGATATGACACAAATGAACTTATCCACAAAAGAGACTCACAGTCATAGAGAACAGGCTTCTGGTTGCCAAGAGGGAGAGGAGTGGGGATGGATGGAGTGGGAGTTTGAGATGAGCAGATGCCAACTATTAGGTATACACTGGATAAGCAACAGGTCCTACAGTACAGCACAGGGAACTGTATTCAATATCCCATGATAAACCATAATGGAAAAGACTATGAAAAAGAATGTATATATGCACGGCTGACTCTGCCGTACAGCAGAAACTAACATAACATTGTAAACCAACTAAAACTTCAATAAAATTTTCTAAAAGGTACCATCTGACAGGGCATCAGCCCCTTCATTCCTCACAATGACCCCTCATGTCACAGATCAGAAAACTGAGACTGGGGATTCCCTGTGACAGAGTCGAGGTTGGAAGCTACCCTCAGTGACCCCAGAGTCTGATATTCTTCCCAATGCACTTTCCCGTCTCTTCCACCCCACACATTTCCCACTCAAATGTGGGACAATTATAGTCTCTCAACGAAATAAAAATGCCAGCCGGGGAGCTGCACACAGGGCCTTCAGCAACCCTGCAGGCATATCTTCTTGATTCTATCTGCTACGGGCACCTGTGCTGCCTGACGCCGTGTCTGCCTGGCCAGAAAGCAGAAGGCACCATCACAGAAGACAGGATAAAGGCTCCTCCTGCTCTCCTCCATTTCCGCAGAGCACAGCTGCAGACCGCTGGGGCTCGGGGCCCCCACCAGGGCCGTGGCTCTTCTGATCTGCTCTGTGAGCCAGGCGCCACCATGGACCCAGCGGGTCAGCCCCAGCTCTGTTACATCCGCCCCCTGGCCCTCCCTCACCTGATCACCCCTCACTGTCCATCCTGTGGGAGATGAGATGACCATTGCATACCACAGGCTCTCAAGGGACAGGTCTCCCCACAGTGATTCACAGGGAGCCGTTACTTACCAAGCCCTTGAAGGGGAGAATGAGTTTTGACCCATTTATGGGCTTCCCTGACAGTCCAGGGGCTAAGACTCCACGCTCGCAGTGCAGGGGGCCTGGGTTCAATCCCTGGTCAGGGAACTAGATCCCATGTGCAGTAATTAGAACATCGTAGACACCCCTGTGTTGCAACTAAGACCTGGTGCAGCCAAGCCAATAAACAAATATTACCGGAAACCATGCCCCAGTTTGGATCACAGGCAATAATAATGCATCCAGTGTACCCTACACAGCTAACACACAAGCAACAGTGACAGGCTGACTATACGTCAGGCACTGAATTAAATACTTTATAGCTGTCTTGTATGTTGAATGAGAAGAGGACATCATTACTGGATTCAGCACCAACTGGGCCAAGGTCTCCCTCGCTCTTCAAAGTGTAGCCACGAATAATCGGCATCAGATTATCTAGAAGCATGTTACAGGAGAACCTTGGCCCCCGCCCCAGTTCTCCTGCCCAAAACCTGCATTCTAACAAGAAATGATTCTCATGCATTTCAAGTTAGAGAAGCATGGATGCAGGATTCTTTTTAAATCTAGGATAAGGAAGGAGTATGATTTTTTCCCCCTCAGGGTTTTTAACTCAAGTGAGGCTGTACATAGAGGACTTCTGAGCAAACTTGGAGCTTCTCAAATTTATATTCCCTTTGTACTTGGTAAGAGATTTTCCAAGACTTCTTGTAAAGCTTATTATCCCTCTCAAGCTTTAAAAAAAAAATTATTTATTTATTTGGCTGTGCCGGGTCTTAGTTGCAACATGAGGGATCTTCATTGCAACATGTGTCTTTAGTTGAGGCATGTGGGATCTTCATTCCTGGACCAGGGATTGAACCCGTGTCCCCTGCATAGGAACCTCAGAGTCTTAACCAGCCAGGCAAGTCCCAAGAGAGTAAGTACTTTTGATGACTCTTGGAAAGAACATGGATTCTGGCTAGAATCACTAATTGTGCAGAGAGTTTCTCACATTCTCACTTCCACAGCCAGTGTAGAGTTTCCCTTTAAAGCTGGATAGGAGAATTGTGCAGGAACTTCTTTTGTATCAAAATAAATAACCATCCCAAATGAATTCATGAATGCACTGTAATGAAATAGCTAAACTCCAAACAGGTTTTCCTCTAGGGGGATTCATGGCAACGGATAGCTATTTCATGCAGATACTGTTACCATTCTACCAAGAAATTAAGAAGTATACTATTTCCAACTAACATTAAAATATAATTCAATAAAGAGATGAGAAAAACATTGTCGATTCCTGACATTTTCCAAGCCATATGAAAAGAATTTTCAAGGGACTTCCCTGGTGGGCCAGTGGTAAGACTCCATGCCCCCAATGCAGGGGGCCTGGGTTCCATCCCTGGTCAGGGAACTAGATCCCACAACTAAGACCTAGTACAGCCCCAACTAGCACCTGGCACAGCCAAATAAATAATTTTTTAAAAAAGAATTTTTAGAGCAGCAGCTAATGTGGACATGGGATCCAAGGGGATGACAATTTATTCTTTCATAAAACACTTAGAGAGCCCGACTTAAGTTCCAGGTCAGAACCTTTCCCATCTGTCTCCATGTTCCCTTTCACCATGCCAGCCTCCCTTCCAGGGTCCCTATACCAACTGGTGCTTCCTAGTCACTGGGCAGCGGGGGGGTCCCTAACTCAGAAAACTTCCACTCTTCCTTCCATGAAGTACCTCAGGGTACAAAATACACTCTCTCTCTCCTTACCTCATCTGAAACACCTGTCTAGCAGCAATGCCAAGCCCAGTTAAGAAGTGTTAAGGTAAAATCAGGCTCACTAAGCTAATTCTCTCTAAGGTGTGAATGACTGATAGTCCCAAAAACATCCCATAGCTATTTACATTTTAAAAGACCTTATGAACCATATTGGGGTTTCCCAGGTGGTGCTAGTAGTAGAGAACCTGCCTGCCAATGCAGGAGACACAAGAGATGTGGGTTCAATCCCTGGGTTGGGAAGATTCCCCTTGGAGGAGAGCATGGCAACCCACTCCAGTATTCTTGCTTGGAGAATCCCATGGACAGACAAGCCTGGTGGGCTACAGTCCATGAGGTCACAAACAGTTGGGCATGACTGAAGTGACAGTCTTCATGCAAGGACCCTAGGAAATCTCTATTTGTATGCATTTCAAGCGAGGAATACTTTGGCCACCTGTGAAGAGCCAACTCATTGGGAAAGATTTGATGCTGGGAAAGATTATGGGCAGGAGGAGAAGGGGATGACAGTGGATGAGACGGTTGGATGGCATCACCGACTCAATGGACATGAGTTTGAGCAAGCTCCAGGAGATAGTGAAGAACAGGGAAGCCTGGTGTGCTGCAATTCATGGGGTCCCAAAGAGTCAGACATGACTGAGGGACTGAACAACAACAAGCTAGGGAAGCACAGATTTTTTTTAAAACCACACAAACAATTTTGTAACTTGTCCAATAAAAGATCAGTCCTTCTCATCACTTAGAATCACTTCATTGGCTCAGTTAAAACCACTGGAGTTTTATTATTATTTATTACATTATTTTCATGGTCGCATGCCTAATGATTTCCTGGGTCCATGGCAAAGCAACATGATGAGATAAACTAGGTCTCTGCATGTGATCCCTGCAAATCTAGACCTGGACTAAAGGGGTTCTGAGCCCGTCGAGCCTCTCTGCACCTTTGCAGGACCAGCAGAAGTACCCCAGATAGTCAGCTTGGCTGTGTGTGAGCCGCATTCTTTGGTGGCATTTAGCAAGACGAGGATGGAGACGAACTCTGACATGTGTAACAGCCCTGTTGCTCCCTGCCCTCCACTTGCTCACAGAGTCTGCCATAGACCCCTAACCCTCTGAGCTGGGGGTCCAGTCCCACTTTCAGAATGCTGGCTTCTGGGTACAGAAGGGAATAGAAGGAACCCCAGATAGGTTATACTCTGAAGAACAGCCCTTGATGGGAGCTTTCATCACTGCTGCCATTCCATTTACTGAGCATCTAGTAGATGTCACTTAGTAAGTGACAAGCACTGTGTGAAGTATTTCAGCTCTACACCGGACCTATGGCAGAAATCCCCCTCTCCTCATTTTACAGATGATGACAGTGACACTCAGAGGTAAGCCATTTACCCAAAGCACCACAGCTAGGATAGGGCAGAGCCACGATTCAATCTAGATCCGACTAACGCCCAAGCCCCAGATCTTACCTGCCACCTTACAGTGGATGCAGTCAAAGTAATAGCATCATCTCAGAGCCACTTTGTGAGCTGGGCCTGTTTCTCTAATAGGAATAGTGGGCCCAGTGCCTACGGCTCCTGATACCTTCAGGGTCCATGACAAAATTTTCGTTACTCTTAAAATCAAAAGAAAAATTTAACCTTTAGGTTGAAAAAACACATATATTTTAAATATATATTTATAGATTCACAAATATATGTTTTAACATATTTATAGATTCACCTTTATACCAACAGTCATAAAATTATCATCAACATTTTTTTAACGGAGGAAGAGGCTGCAAGGGCAAAAGTTCCAGAGATCCACAGAGCCCTAACACAGTCCTGCTCAGAGCTGGCCTCCCCAGAAGTTTCTGCCTCTGTGCCACTTGTATCACTGTGGACTTTAGGATCAGCCTCAGAAGAGGGTTGCTGTTGTTTAGTCATTAAGTCATGTCTCACTATTTGCAACCCCATGGACTGTAGCCCACCAGACTCCTCTGTCCACAGGGTTCTCCAGGCAAGAATACTGCTGAGCCACCTGGGAAGCCCATAAGAGGGACAGCATTATCACCTCTGGTGTCAGGGGGGGCCAGCTGAGCAGAGAAGCTGAGTCCTTCTCTCCAAATCTGGGGTTCAGAGGAGGCAGGCTGATTTCCGCCTGGCAGGTCACTGGAACAAGCGTCTCAAGGGTGTGTGAGTTGGTCTGTACATTGCACCTCCAGGGAGGAGGTTTGAAGAAGACCCACGGGTTTATATCCCACCCCCCAGGCCAATCATCACCCAGACTAGGTCTCCCTGCAGGACTGTCAGTTCACAGATGATTAGACAGGGTAGACGGCTCTTTGCCAGCAGATCTGAGCCAGGGGCAGGTCTGCTGTTCAAGATGCTGGTCCAGGTGAGGACTGTCATCCAAGCCAGAGGCCCCTCTGCTCGTCTCTGGGAGCCCAACCGGAGAGGGGCCCCGAAGGAATCCACGTGCTTCGGCTTTCTCCAGGGAATAACTCAGATGGCGCCAACAGCCTGGCAGTGACCTTTGCGAATTCTTTGCCAACATGAGGGGATTTTCATGCAGACAATACACTGTGGCCTGGAAAAAGCCAGCTTGAACACAAAACACTGTATTCCTCTCTCCTCTTCTTTAACCACAAGGATACTGCACAAAGCTAAAATGGCAGTTTTCAGTCTTTGTATAATAAGAGATGCTGGAATAAGGGTGATGTGGCTGTGTGTTAATAAGCATTAATTTAACATCAATAGTCGTTTATGACTACAAACATCAATAGAATGTTTATGCGAGCCCATCCCACTTTACATGAGCCTCACTTTAGATATGGGGCTTGCCAGGTGGTGCTAGTGGTAAAGAACGTGCCTGCCAAAGCAGGAGACACAGGTTTAATCCCTGGGTCAGGAAGATCCCCTGGAGGAGGGCATGACAACCCACTACAGAATTCTTGCCTGGAAAATCCCATGGACAGAGGAGCCTGGTGGGCTACAGTTCATGGGGTCGCACAGATTCGGAGAGAACTGAAGTAACTTAGGACGCACACATGGACTTTAGATATCCCTGGGTGACTGTAAGTCAAATTTTGCAAATTCAACAATCTATATGCCAATGGATTGACTTTTTACCAGAATTCAGAGATGACTGCTATTGCAAGTTCACCACATTTTGAAGTGCTCGTAACCTTGCCTATATTTACATATCTTATAAACTCACATTTTAGTATATCAAATTTTTCTAAATGAAAACACAAGCTATTTATGAATTCCGGACTCTAACCCATAATAGGAATATGAAGTATTAGAATAGGGGCAATGGAAAATTTTTTTAAAACAGTCTCAAGGATAAGAACCAAAGGCTTTGAGGAAAAGGTAATGTAAATATATTAAGTAAAAAAGAAAAAAGAAAAGCTGAGGCTAGCATCCTGTACTTAGGCCAGAGGGCTTCTCCGACACGGGGATGTGGTCATGCCTCTCCATGACGCAAAGCTGCTCAGGAGCCTCCACAGTCTGAAAGTCAAGTCCAAGTCCCTCAGGCTGGACTCTCAGGCCCTGTGGTTCTCTGAGCCCATCAGTACATGTGCGGGTCCCAAACCCCCAGGGCTGCCTCTAAGCAACGTTCTTTTCTTCCCTAGAAGGTACGTTGCTTTTTAATTGTTTTCCCATACACGACACAGATTCAGCCTGGGATCCATTCTCTGTTTTCTAAACAACATCATATTTCTGCAGGCTTTGAGAGCAGCCTGTGCTATGTTGATCCAAACACTCACATGAAGAATATAATCCCCCATCAGACTGCCTGAGTTCATCCATTCATTCAGCAAACTGTTAGGCAGCCTGCAATGTGGGTGACCCAAGTTCGATCCATGGGTCAGTAAGATCCCCTGGAGAAGAAAATAGCAACCATTCCAGTATTCTTGTCTGGAGAATCCCATGGACAGAGGAGCCTGGACAGCTACAGTCCATGGGGTCAGAAAGTCAGACATGACCGAGTGACTAACAACACAAGCAGACAGACTGGTCCCCACTCCTGTGCAGATTACTATGTTCTAGATGGGGACAGAGTGGATATAACTGAGCTGGCCTTAACAGAGTGCCCCACAGGGATCTCCCTACTGGTCCAGTGGTTAAGACTCTGCACTCCCAATGCGGGGGAGCCAGGTTTGACCCCTGGTTAGGAAACTAAAGCCTGCCTACTATGACTAGAAAAAGAAAAAGATTTTGCATGCTGCAACTAAGACTTGGCACAGCCAAATAAATTTTTTTAAAAAGACAGTGCTTCATATACTGGGGCTTCATTAGCCCATGAGCTAGAGAATGATACAAAAATCCATTCTCAGGCTTCCTGGTGGTTTGGTGGTTAAGGGTCCATCTTGCAATGCCAGGGAGACTGGTTTGACTCCTGGTCTGGGAGGATCCCACACGCTTCAGGGAAACTGGGCCAGTGAATCACAACTACTGAAGCCTTCGCACCCTGGGAGCCTGTGCTCCTCAACAAGTGAAGCCACCGCAATGAGAAGCCTAAACACCACCGCTCAAGTTGCCCCAGCCCTCCACAGCTGGAGAGGGCTAGCACTGAAGACCTAGCACGGCCAGTAGGAAATAAATAAATATTAAAATAAGGCTAGACTGAAGGCAGAAGGAGAAGGGGACAACAGAGGACGAGACCATTGGATGGCATCACTGACTCAATGGACATGAGCTTGAACAAGCTCTGGGAGATGGTGAAGGACAGGGAAGCCTGGCGTGCTGCAGTCCATGGGGTCGCAAAGAATCGGACACGACTGAGCGACCGGACAACAACAACATAAAGACATTTTAAAAAAATCCATTCTCAGAAGCTTTGAGCTGGTGAGAAAGGTGACAGACACATGGCCCTAACTGGAGATGGAGAAACAGGCTCTGTTCTCGACTTTGTCATTGGTGCTTCCGGTCTCACAGTGTGTGAGCTAATATCACTAATGACCCTTTGAAGCTGCTGTCATCTGCATTTGATAGAAAACAACTGAGACGTGATGATGTTCAGCTTCATGATAAAATAACACACAGCTAGTAAGTTGTGAAGCCAAGAATTAAGCTCAGGTATGGATGACCGTAAAGGTTTAATTTTCTTTCAACCTTTTTTCCCTACTACTTTTGAAATTTTTTATTTCTGTGAAAGTTATGTATAGACATAGTTTAGTGAATCTACATATTTCTCACTCATGTCCCTCCTCCCCACTCCCTCTTCAAAAAGTAGCCGTTTTTAGTTCTTTTAGTTGGTTTTATTTATATTCATATCTTTAAGTAACATGTTCTTATTGCTACTTCTTGGTGTTTTTTTCATTTCTAGGCATTGCCAAGTTGCCTCCTATGCATACTTGGGAATATAAATATTTCACTCTCTTTCCTCCTATCCCGTCAATGAGTGTTTTTAAACACTTTGTCTATAAAGTTCAGGGTGCATATAGTTATGACAAAGCATAAGGACAGAGTGAGAAATTTGGCAAAAGTTCCTCTCAAAAACTAATGACAAGGGAGGCACACATGTACACTTATGGCTAACTCATGTTGATATATGGCAGAAATGAAACCAATATTGTAAAGCAATTATCCTTCAATTAAAAATAAGTTTAAAAAATTTTTCTAGATGTAAAAGCTAATGACAAAACTAGGCAAAATGGTCAAAAACAACCATTTCAGGATGTAATCAAAGGCTTATAAAACTCGCAAAATATTTTTCAAGAAAGACTGCTGAACTTTGGGAAAGAACACCGGGACTCTGGCCTTTAGCCTGGAGCTGATCCCAACTATATCACCTCCTTGCCTCCCCTCCACCCCAGCTCTGGTTTGGTAGTCTGACCAGGGCAGGGTGGGCCATGACAGCTAGCACCTTCTCCAGCACACAGACCTGACTTGACTGTGAGTAGAATGCAGAAAAAGCCCATGCCAGGGGCACTGTCAGAAATGGTAGCAATTCCAGTTCCAAACAAATGGAAAAGGTTAACATCACAGAGAGCCTGAGGTCGGGGCAAATAACATGCTGTCAGACTGGCCAGAAATGTAACAGAAAGCTCCCCACAAGAAGACAGCCACGATGGACCCGATGGCCCTGGCAGTCTAAAAAGTGGCACACGTTTGCAGTTCTGAACACGCACAAGGGAGACCAGAGAGGGCCCTCGCTATCACACATCCCTGGCTGAGCACCAGTTCTTGTGTAAACACAGAGGAGAGATGAACACAGGGAGCAGATGAAAAGCAAAATCCAGGGAAGATTTGTAAATAATTTAAATTTTCAGTATGTTCCCCAACCTCCATAATGATCTATTAGCAAAAGATGGAATTCTTACGGCCTTAAGGTCTTCAAACACAACCTCTGATCAATCACTGGTGGACCACTAAGTTACACTGATGTGGAGATGACCTCTAGGAAGCCAGAATCAAAAATGAAAACAATACTTTAAGTAAAACTGACAAAAAGCATCAGCAGGTGCACATGGCAAGGGAAATAGACTCTCTGAAATTAGTCAAGTCACCAAGTAAGTGAACAAACAAACCCCAGCAATAGCAACAACATCTGAAAGGGGCAGTGGGTGGAATTTGGATCTAGAGTGGCTACAATATATTATCTGAAATGGGCTTCCCCTGTAGCTCGGTGGTAAAGAATTCACCTGCAATGCAGGAGGCACAGGAGACTTGGGTTTGGTCCCTGGTTTGGGAAGATCCCCTAAAGATGGGAATGGCAACCCACTTCTGTATTCTTGGCTGGAGAACCCCACGGACAGAGGAGCCTGGTGGGCAACAGTCCATAGAGTCAAAAAAGGGAGAACACAATGAAATGACTGAGCACATGCACACATAATCTGAAATAAATAGTTTTCAACAGAAAATTACTTCATACAAAATACACAAACAGGAAAAGGAGATCAATACTTTGAGGTGGGGAAGTGGGGAGTAGTTATTAGAAACTGTCTCTGAGGAATTTCAGATGTTAAACTTCACAAAGACTTCAAAGTAATCATTATAAGGGGCTTCCCTGATAGCTCAGTTGGTAAAGAATCCACCTGCATTTTCGGAGACCCCAGTTCAATTCCTGAGTTGGGAAGATCTGCTGGAGAAGGGATGGGCTACCCAGTATTCTTGGTCTTCCCTTATGGCTCAGCTGGTAAAGAATTAAACTAAGGGAAACCATGTTTAAAGAATCAAAGGAAAATATGGTGACAATGACTCATCAAAGACAAATACCATGTAGAGCCAGAATTTACAAAAGAAAGAGGCAGCTACTCTTTGTTGCAGTGTGTGGTCTTCTCATTGTGGTGCCTTCTCCTGTCGTGGAACACGGGTGCTGGAACACACAGCCTTCAGTAGTTGCAGCTCTCGGACTCAGTAGCTGTGGCTCACAGGCTTAGCTGCCCCATGGCATGCGGGATCTTCCCAGACCAGGGATCAGACCCATGTCCCCTGCAATGCCAGGCAGATTCTTAACCACTGGACCTCCAGGGAAATCCCCGCTTTTAAGTTTTGTTAGACAGAACCACAGTTGTGTTTAGTCTGTAGGTAATTATTACCCACTACTAGGAAAGACCCTTTAGAATAATCTACCCAATCAATGCCAGTTGATATCAAATGTGGCTTCTCTGAAATGTATAGTCTGAAACATTCTAGGCAGGTGGCTTTCCAACGTGGAATCGTCTCCCAAATTCTCCTCACTATGCAACAACACCAAAGGGGTAAGTCAGTGAGTTCTGAATTGAACAAGGAACTTATGGCACAATAGGGACAGTGGAGCCTTCAGATGCCAGCTTGGTCTAGACCATGGCCACTGCCCTGACCTGGTGGCTGTGTCCAGAGGAAGACTGACCAGGCAAAGGAGGCTGGCATGACAGAGGGCTAGAATGGCCCTGCCAACCCCCAAATTTCATATGTCTCCAGCAGAAGGCCATCTGAGGATGGGGTGGGGACTTGGGTCACTTGAAGGTGAAACAGAGACCCCAGGCTGCAAGTGGGAAATCCTCAGGGAAACTGACAGCTTTCTATTTCATCTCGGGAGCTGTGTGAGGGCTCCAGACATGTCAGTTCCAAGAGATGAAGCCTCCCCAGGACACGAAATGATTGTTTGACAGAACCTCCAAGACTGTCTATGCAACAGTGAGGGGGGAAAATGGGCTTCTATCCTTTTAGCTACAGGAGAAAACAATGTGGCTTTGTTGTTGTGATGGAGCCCGAGACCCGCAAGGGCCAGGAAGCACCAAGGCCAGCAGGAAAGGTATGGAGAGTAGATGTTGGCCTTTCTTGCCACCTCTGTGAGGAAGCAAATGCAGATGCTGGGGGGCTGCCAAGCTTCAAGAGATAAAGGATTCAAGACTGTGTGCCCTCCCACGGACTCTCACGTAAAGGCAGGGGGTTGGGAGGAAGGAAGAGGAAGCTGACCCTTTGGTGGGTGTGGGTTCCTGGCCAGGCGACCACTTCAGAAAAGTCATCAAAGTTGAAAATTGTCTCCTGATTGTCTGGACTAAATCTTTATAACTGTGGCCACATGGCTAGATTGGGAAGCCCAGGTAGCTTCAGAGGTAAAGAACCCACCTGCCACTGCAGGAGGCATAAGAAATGTGGGTTTGATCCCTGGGTCAGGAGGATCCCCTGGAGAAGGAAATGACAAACCCACTCCAGTACTCTTGCCTGGAGAATCCCGTGGACAGAGGAGCCTGGACAGCTACAGTCCATGGGGTCACAAAGAGTCAGAGACGATTTAGCAACTAGCACGCATGTGGCCAGGGACTGAGGATGGCACACTCTGCCCCCAGTGGCTGTGAGGCTGGGCTCAGGGGGCCCACCTGCCTTGAGCTCCGCAGTCCTATAGGTGATGTTAATGCCAATTATCATCGCTGGACATTTACCATTTATGACATGTCACTCACCACCTGAGAAATTTTATGAGTATCATTTCATTTTGTCCATCAACAAAGAACGTGGAGAGTCTGTTCATGCTCGACTCTGGCACTGACTCCCCACCATGAGCCAATGAGGAACCCATTTTATCAGTGATGAAACTGAGGCTAGAATTTAACTGACTTGCTTGGTCCCACAACCAGCAGGTGGCAGAGCTGGGATTCAAACGTCTGTCTACTGAGGCAATGCGTTCAACCACCTGCCCTCTCAGGGAATCTCTACCTTGATGCTGAGGGATGTTCACGGACCAGGGAAACCTTTCCTAGGTCTGTTCCCAAAGTAAGTTGCTGGGGGTGAGTCAAGCCCAGGGAGAAGATTGCAAGGCAGGCCCTGACCTCCCTGTGACCTGGCAAACGGCTTTCCAGAAAACAGAGTGTTCCGGTTTGGCCCACAATGTTAGCACTGGTTCTCCCAAGTCTGCCAACATCTCCTGCTCTCCAAAAAAGGCTCTCCAAGGCCTTTTTCCTGCCAGCCTTGGTGCCTCCTGGCCCTTGCAGGTCTCGGGTTCCACCACATGCAGGGTCCACCTCTCCCAGTCCATGAACCAACTCAAACCAGTCCCCAACAGCACGTGGCATCTGTGATAACTGGTGCTGGTTTTGCAGCTTCCTCTATAACCGGTGAGCCCTGGGGCCAGGAGGGAGGAACCAAGGTCCTGTAGTTGGCATCTCTCCTCTCCCTCCCCACCCTCCTAGGCCTGCTCACTCTTTAGGACACAGTTCCTGCCTTGCCGGGAGTAGAACTGCATCCCAGGCAGAAAGGAACACCCTTTGTGTGAGGGTGTGAGAGAGGAAAGGAGGGGAGTGTGCTCACCCTTCTGTGGAAATGCACTTCACAGGAGCACTAGAAACCAAAGCGTCCCGTGAGAAACATGGATGGTCTGACCACGCTGTGTGTCTTTTTGGTTTTGGAGGCAAACCACCCTCCACAGCTGGGGCAGCAAGCCGTCTCCCTTCCAGAGCCCAGCGATCTCTCTAGGTGCAACATCTTCACACCACTGTTACTTTTCTGGGGAAGAAGAGAAGCCCCATGGTGGGATGGGGCTGAGAGCAGGCCTAGAGTCCCATGAGCACAGAGGGGCTTGACCCTGCCATCCCAGCCTACAGGGCAGCCTGTTGAGTGGGTCACAGCTCAGCTGTTGCAGTTGCTGGTGAGGGGCTCTGAGGAGGGAGCCAGTGTGGGCAGGTGGGGGGCTGGCAGTGCACCCCCACCTCCCTCCGGAGCCAAAGAAAGAGCCCAGAACCTCACAGGACAGATACAGCTGTTTTCCCAGCCACTCACATGGGACCCTGGACAATATCTCTGAGCCTCAGTAGCCTCATCTCCAGAACAGAGCCCATGGCTTAGCTGGTGGGGCTGTTTGGAGGCACATAGGTGATGATGCAGGACGGCAGCCGGGCACAGATCCCTGCCAACGGTGACACTCACGAGCACACATCCTCTTCCCACCACCTCGTGGCCATCTGGGCTCACTGAGTCACAGGCCCCATGCCGCAGCCACCAGCTCGGCTGCATCCCGCCCACCTCGTGCCCCTTCTCCTTTTAGTGCCAGCAAGGTGGCGACGAGGGTGCAAAGGGGCCCGCAGGCATGTGCCCAGGCTGCCAAGCACTCTTCCTGTCCCCTTCCCAGCCTGACTCTCTGCCCTTCCTCCTCGTCTCCAAGACCAGACCTCTGTCCCTGCCCCTCAGTCCCCTCTGCAAGAACACCTGGGGCTGGCACAGTCTTGCCTCACGGGGCTGGAGATGTGAGGGGCTGGGGGCGGTTAGAAGCCATCAAGGAGGCTGGAGGAACGGACAAAGGGATCGGACGCAGCAAGCCTGGCGGGCCCATCACTTGTGCATTTCTGCACCTTCGCTGTTCAGGTAGATGAGAAGCTGCACTGCTGTGCGCGTGGCCTCTTCCTTTGTTCTCCTCTTGGGTCGGTGGAATCAGCCATCATTACTGTGCTTGTTGGAAGCATTGTTATCATCAGGTCCTGGGGCCACATGGGTGCCCCAGACACTCAGGGTAAGTGAGAGCCCAAGGAAGCCCTTCCGGAATACAAAATTCTGTCCTAAGGAAGTCTTAGAGATGCTCTGTTTACAGAAGTGCCTGAGCCCTGGGCAGAGCTGCATCCTTGCAGCGTCCTCTGGAAGGGCATCTCCCTGCAGGCTGCCCAGAGGACTTCAGTGCTTTAGCCTAGAGAGGGGCTTTTTAACCACCTCCTCCCCTCCCCCAGGTTAGTCTCCCCCTTCTAACCTCAAGTTGCCCCTTTTGAGGGGCTCTGCGGAAGCTGGGGGTACACGGGAGGACACGGCGGTGGCAGCGTTCAGGACTGCATTTCCAGCTGCCCCAGAGGAGTCTCCGGCTAACTCGCAGGGACCCCCAGGACAGGGGGGAAGTTCTGTGTCCCCTCTCCACACAGGAGGCTTACCAAACCCTGGATGGCCTACTTCCTCTGACTGTCCAGCCCCCGCTGGTCCAGTCTCGCCTGACAGGTTGTCCTGCCCGTCACAGAAACAGCGCAGGGCTTTCCAGCAAGCTGTAAAGCGACTGCTGAGAAAGCTTGGCCCTGGGCAAGCGCAGCAGGCCTGCCTCATTCATGGCAGCTCAGACATTCAGACTGGACCTCCATCCATCATTACCTCCTGCCATGGGAGAGCCCAGGACCTGAGCTCCAGGCCTGGCCGTTCCTGGAGTCACATGGACGGCGACCAGCAGGTCGCTTTGTCCTCTGGCCTTTGCAGGAAATGGGCCTCATTCTCACATTTGTTCCCAAGGAGGAGTCCAGACTAGGGGGAAAACCTCCAAATCTCTATTGATTGTGCCTCATGGAGGGAGGTTCATTTGTAGTCTCTGCCCTTAGCTGTTACTAAAGAAAATAGAAATTGTTTTCATATTTCTGATCGGTGGCAGGGGGATAAAAACCTTCCGCTTTATTTCTCTTTTCATGAGACAGTGTGACTATTGGACCTTTGGAAAGGACTGACATCAAAGGCTATTGGAAAGGGAGAGACTAGTTAGAGCTCATGGATGTATTGAGTCCACAATCAAACATGTCAGCCTCACAGAGTCCATAAGAAAAGGAAAAACTATCTCAAGGTGAAAAAGGGAGACTCTGCTCTGAAAAGGTGTTGAGAATCAGATTACAGATGGAAAAAGGTAAATCACCCTTCAGAGAATGTTCTTAAAAAATGCGGACTCACCATTCTGAGAAAGATTTTGTCCTAAATACTGTTTTATTCCTTAGCCCTGAAGCTGATTAAAGTAAACACCAATTAACTGAAAAGAATGAAAAATGTGCAGGGAAAAGAAAACACCACGGCACGTAAGAGCCCCGTGCTACAGATGTACAGAACAGACTTTTGGACTCTGTGGGAGAAGGCGAGGGTGGGATGTTTCGAGAGAACAGCATCGAAACATGTATATTATCTAGGGTGAAACAGATCACCAGCCCAGGTTGGATGCATGAGACAAGTGCTCGGGCCTGGTGCACTGGGAAAACCCAGAGGAATCGGGTGGAGAGGGAGGTGGGAGGGGGGATCGGGATGGGGAATACATGTAAATCCATGGCTGATTCATGTCAGTGTATGACAAAAACCACTACAATATTGTAAAGTAATTAGCCTCCAACTAATAAAAATAAATGGAAAAAAAATTTAAAAAATAAATGTTCTAAAGAAAAAGAAAAAAGAGCCCCGTGCTAAGGAGGGAGAATGAAGGAGGAAGGACAGAGTGGAGCCTGTGGGGACATTCTGCAGAGAGGAAGGGGGGGCTTCAGTGGAAGCAGGCTGCAGGGACCCCCAGAAGTCTTGGGAGGGCACTGGACTTCCCTGGATGGGGTGAGAGTCAAGCTAGTTCAACCAAGCTTTAAAAGAAAATGTGTGCCTGGCAGGTTGCAGGGTTTCTGAACCCTCAGGTGGCAAATCTTGAGTCAACCTCACTTAAAAGCCCATCCCACAGAACATGCTACATGCTGTAGCGCACAGGGAGCTCGGCTCAGTGCTCTGTGGGGCCCTGGGCGGGGGGGATGGAGGAGGAGGCGGGAGGGAGACCCAGAGGGAGCGGATATGTGTATACATCCAGCTGGTTCACCTTGTTACACAGCAGAAACTAGCACACGTTGTAAAGCAATTATATTCCAACAACAAAAACCCTCTCTACAATTCTCACCACCCCTGCTATGCATTGAATGCTTCTGTTCCCCCAAAATTCACAGGCTGAAACCCTAACCTCTAATGCGATGGTATTAGGAGGTAGGGCTTCTGGGCCATCGTTGGGTCGAGAATGAAGACTTCACGGTCGGATTAACACCCTTATAAGAGACAGGGCTTCCCTGGTGGCTCAGCTGGAAAAGAATCTGCCTGCAGTGTGGGAGACCTGGGTTTGATCCCTGAGTTGGGAAGATCCCCTGGGGGAGGGCATGGAAACCCAATCCAGGATTCTGGCCTGGAGAATTCCCTGGACTGTATAGTCCATGGGGTCGCAAAGAGCCGGACACGACTGAGCGACAGGAGAGAACCTGCTTTCTCTCTCCTTCTGTTTGATGCTGTCTGAGGACACAATGAGAAGACAGCTGTCTGCAAACCAGAAAGAGGACCCTCACCAAGAACCTAACCCTGCTGGCACCCCGACCTCAGACTTCCAGCCTTCAGGATGTGAGAAAATAAACGCGTGCTGTCTAAGCCCACGCAGACTGTGACGCCCCGACCACAGTCTGAGTCAGAGGTGCCTCCTCCTTCTCCCTCATGCGGTCTCAGTACTCGTCACGGACCTGAGTGACTGCCTGACCTGATTCTCACCCTGCCCCTGTTCCCCACTCCCTCCAAGAAGGGTGGCTTGTCACGGAACTCCAGGTGGAGCTCCCAGGAAGCTCTGGTTCCTGACAAGAAGCCCGTGGCCACTCTTTGTCTGTCTCCTTCTCCCCACTGCCTGGAACATGATGAGGTGTGGAGCACAGCCTTCTGCCCGCCACGAAGGGCAAATGTGAACATGAAAGACAGCAGACCACAAATGCTGGGGAGGAAAGATAAGAAAAGCCTAGATTCCCTAAGAGAGTAATTGCATAGCTTCACCACATGGTGTTTTCATGAAAAAAATAACATCCTATGTGTTTAAACCATTGTTCGTCAGACTTTTTTTGTCCTTTGTATCTGGGAAAATTCCTAAGGGGCCCAGTGCCACCCCTCAGAACCCTGGAGAGCATTCCTTAAGTTATCCAGGTCCTCTGACTCTTTCAGAAAATTGAAAGTGTTAGTTACAGAGTCTTGTCAGACTCTTTGTGATGGCATAGACTGTAGCCTGCCAGGCTCCTCTGTCCATGGGATTCTCCAGGCAAGAATACTGGAGTGGGTTGCCATTCCCTTCTCCAGAGGATCTTCCCAACCCAGGGATAGAACCCAGGTCTCCTGCATTGCAGGCAGATTCTTTACCGTCTGAGCCACTCAGAGATGGAGGCCTAAGGAAGACTGTCTTGCTCGTGACAGTCTGTTCAGCCCCAGTGGGGAATGAGCAGGGCTGACAGGGGCCTTAAATTCTCCTTCTGTGTCCTGGTAGACATTCTCTAAAACAGAACCTTAGGACTCTAAGAGCACCTCCTGTATTTTATAGGAAGATTCGTGAGATGATTCATGGAATCTACATCTGGGAACAGTATGTTTGGATAAATAAAACTGCCCTACATAGAGCCCCCAAACTAGACTTTTCTTGTCTTAAAGAGTCTGGGGAGTGGTGGAGACATTCTGTGTCTCCCAGGGAATCTTCTACCTGGCAGTACCTTTTGCAACATCACACCTCAAACAAACAAGACCCCCCATGGCTGGGCCATGACACACAGTCCTCTGGGAGTCTGCCTGAGCAGACACAGAATTGCAGGTGGAATGCCAGGAGCCTGCCGGCCTGGGCTTTGCACCCAAGGGGACAGTGGCGCCAGTGTTGCAAACTCAACCTAGCAAACCCAAACCTGCCTTGTTATCTGGGGAGGGCGGATGGGGGCCTGAATGAATGAGCTTCCTGCCTCTGGGGACCACATTCATCATTTGTCCATGGCCACATCCGTGCCTCCTCCAGTGGAAAATTCAGATCTGGTGCACATCTTAGTAAGTCCAAACGTAAACCTATCCTTTGAGATCTTTTCCCCAATAGATAATTTTTAAACTGTTTCGGACAAGAAAGGAAAAGGCTAGTTTTGGTTCATAGCCTCCAACATTATTTACAGACTCTCAGGTGGATTTTTGTGTCCATCTATCCCACTTCACACTTAAAATAAGCAGCCCTCCCCACCCCCAGCATCTTGCAAACCTTGGTTAACTCCAGCACGTGTCCGTCTATGCACGGATGTCTAGGAGGAATACATTTTCTGCCACGTCGAGGCAGTTACATCTCTAGCCCTTATTTTTAACCCAGCCCCATTTCAGAATCAATTTCTATGGAGAGAGAGTACCTGGACATTTAAATCCATCAAAAAGGAGTAAATGAGCATTTCAGATGCATCTATCAAGAGGCAATGCCCCGTCTCTCCATCATTGTGGGGCTTTGTCAGTCGCCCGTCAGATGAATGTCCGGGTAAGTGTTTATTAATCACGCCCGCGTGCTGATGGGCCTGAACGCTCTGCGGCTTGACGTCTCTGACACGTACAAAGTATGCAGTTGGGTTTCTTCTATCTGTCTCGATCACAGTTGCTTACTTTGTTAAAGTTAATTTCCACTCATTTCTGGCTTTGATGGGAAGATTCCTTTATCAATTCAATTCATGTGTGTTGTCTGCAATCAAAGCAATATTGTCTGCTAATGCGAGTCCGGCCCGTGCTCTCTCTCTTCATTTTATGCTAACGCCTGTCTTCCGCTGGTCCTGCACTGGACAGCGCTGGGAAGACGCTCTCTCCCTGCCCTTCGGAGGCAGGCGGCAGCAAGGACTGGACTGGCAGCCATCTCCTCCTTCCCGGCTTAGAGAAACGATCAGCCACTCCTCTCCCCAGGAATTATCCGGGCCACAAACCAAGTCAGAGGAGGGACTTCCCCTGTGGCCCACTGGTTACGACTCCGAGCTTCCAATGCAGGGGGCCCGGGTTCGATCCCTGGTCAGGGAATTAGATCCCACATGCCGCAACTAAGACTCAACACAGCCAAATAAATTTAAGAAAAGAAAAGAAAAATAAGTCAGTGGGAACAAGAAGGTAATGAGAGAAATGGAATGACAATTTGGTACTCCTACCACCAACTGTAAGAACAGTCTTACTCTGAAGCCCAACACTCTTTAACACCAGGCCCCCTCAAGAAGCCCTCCCTCAACTGTCCCTCCAGCCTCATAAATTCATTATGTCCCCAACATATACTCTTGTGCATCTTCTCATACTGTCCTTTCCAGCTCCTCTCTCTTCCCCATTTCATCCATCCATGTGCAGCCCATGCATCTAAGTCTTTTATATTTTGCCCTACCTCCTTTCGAAGACAATGGGCTGCTTTCCTGGGTGCCTGATGTCCTCTGTTAGCGATCAGAAGTTGTTTTGTGGAGTCTGCTCAGCGTTCAAATGTTCTTTCGATGAATCTGTGGGGGAGAAAGTGGTCTCCCCGTCCTATTCCTCCACCCTCTTAGCTCCTCCTCCTGCATCTAAGTCTTAACAGCTTCCCTGGTGGCTCAGATGGTAAAGAACCTGCCTGCCATGCAGGAGACCTGGATTTGATCCCTGGGTTGGGAAGATCTCCTGGAGGAGGGCATGGCAACCCACTCCAGTGTTCTTGCCTGGGAAATCCTATGGACAGAGGAGCCTGGCAGGCCTGTGGGGTCACAAAGAGTGGGACACAACTGAGTGACTAACACGTTTACTTTCAGCCTAAGTCCTGTCCTTCCTGAAGGAAAAAGTCAAGCCTCCCCTCCTCAGAGATGTGCTTCCTCCTGGACCCAGGCCGCAAGAACTCTTCTCTGAATGCTTCCAGAAGTAAAACTGACCGGGACGACACCGGCACACACCACTTTGTGCCGTGTGAGGCTGGCACATAGAGGAGCGAACGGAACCAGGAGGTGGAGTCGGGCAGACCCGAGCCTGAATCTGCTGCAAGGAAGACTTGACAAATAAATGCTTTTTAAAAAAAGAAGAAGTGGTATCTTTTTGCTATCCCAGAAAAGAACCAGCTAGCCTTAGCTCTAAGGCTCTTGCTGGTAGTAACTGCCCCGTGATATTGGCCTCCACTTAATAGCTAGAGAAGAAAAAGAAAGTGTCTCTTCTTAGGGATTCAGTTTGTTCACAAACTCTACATTGTTAGCTAGAAACGAGACTTCTCTCCGAGGTCCAGGGCCCACCCAGAGCAGATCCACGAGGCAACAATTCTCCGTGGAGTCTAACTATAATTTCTTCCTTTTTTTAACGAGGCATTAGCCGGGTACTCCAAAATGACACAGAGATGTGTACAGTTGCAATGACTCAAGCAGCAATGACAGACCCAATGTTCTCTGTGGGAATTAAGAGCCAGAGTTCTGGAACTTCCCTGGTGGTCCAGTGGCTAAGACTCTGTACTCCCAATGCAGGGGACCCAGGTCAGGGGATCAACCCACAGGCCAAGACGAAGACTGAAGCTCCTGTGTGCTGCAACCAAGACCCAGTGAAGCTAAATAAGTGAATTTAATTTTAAAAAAGACCTCATCTTCCCATGACCATCTCTTTCAGCAGACCCCTGTCTCTCCCTATATCCACTGCCTTTCCTCTACTCCTAAACACAATGCCTTCACTGGTACAGAATCCCACTCCCTCTCGCCTTTTTAGAGTCTGAGCTCTTGAGGTTCCCTCTTTCTCTTCTACAACATCAATTTCTAAATATCATATATATATATAAAGAATTAAGGTCCTGGAGGATGAGGAACACTAGCCAAATGGCGAGCACCATATCCTTTGGAATTGTACATGACTGCAAGACCGCAGGGCTCCGGAACCCACTGGTGGACTGGGGTAGAAATGCCCAGCTCCCTGCCAGGGGTGAGGACATCGCTATGAAAATAGCGCAGCTCCTGCAAGACCCAAGGTCTCCCAGTACGCCTGCCGTCCTCCAGCCCCTGACTGTCTTCCAAAACATTATGAATGCACAGTCACCATCCATCACCTGCTCGCTGTGCCTATGAGAAACCACGGGCCAAGTACTTTACTGAACAAAACAAGAGCTTGGCAGTGTTAGTCTGGAGTGGGGTTTGGGGTGATGGTCATAGAAGCCCCCAGACCTTCTCAGCTGATCTACTCTCCATGATACACCACAGAGTGTCATGCCAGCTATAAACAAGCCCTCAGCTCTTTCCCTTCCAGTGGCTTATCTTTGGTGTCCTGCTGCTTCTGAGCCAAAGGCTTTCAAAGGCTTGGGGGAGGAGACGTGTCCTGGGTTTGCTCTGGTGAAAATGGGGGAAGAGGAGAGGGTTGGAGACACCTGAGCAGTCAAAGGAGGGCTCAACCGTCGCTGGGTTTATGGCTTTATGCTGCCACCTGGCTGATCATTGAGCCGGGAGCTCCCGTTGGCAGGGAAAGGAAGACAGACAGGACAGGAAACACTCACACTGTGAGGTCTCAAAACCAAGTCTCCTGCTGGAAATCTCACTTCAGGCCACAGACCAGTCCATCCTTGTGACTCAAGAGTCACCGTCATCCATTGGGGGAAACAGAATTATTCTAAAGGCCATGCTTAAAGGTAAGGAGTTCACTCATCCATGGAAAACTATTTGAGGTGAGACTGGTTCTGCTTGTTGCAAACCCTCCAAGTTTTCTTTAAATCTACAAACACTTCCTATTGAAGTCCTCAGTAAGAGGTGCCACATTCACCCTCCAGGTCCCTGAGTAGGAGAATACCCTCATCCTGCAGAAATCATCTTTGCTTCCATCAATGTCAAGGTGGAAGAGAAAAGGAAAAGGTTTAGGGTGAGTTACTCAGACTGGACAATCCATGCCGAGAGAGGGACTCACTGAACACTCCTGAAGCCTGTTGCTCTGGAGAGAAAACAGCACGTGGTGGGCGTCAGGGTAGGTGCCAGTAACAGACTGGCCTGTGGGCACTGGTAAGACAACCCTTGAAGGCCGTCTACAAAAATCGTATGTGAGAGGGAGGCCAGAGGCCCCACACGATTCAAATAGAACCGCTGATACTTTTTTTTTAAACATAGGATTGCATTACTTTTTTAATAATTTTATTGATTTATCTTTTGGCTGTGCAGGCTCTTCATTGCTTCATGGGCTTTTCTCTAGCTGTGGTAAGCAGGGGCTACTCTCTAGTTGTGGCGTGTAGGCTTCTCATTGTGGTGGCTTCTCTTGTTGTGGTGCACAGACTCTAGGGTAGAGGCTTAATAGTTAGGGAGCAGGGGCTTAGTTGTTCCACGGCACGTGAAATCTTAGTGCGCCAGGGATTGAACCCGTGACCCCTGCATTGGTAGGTGGATTCTTCACCACTGAGCCACAGGGAAGCCGAGAAGCTCTGATTCTTAGTATGAATTGCCTTCACCTGCACCCACTAGCCGGAAAAGCTGATAGCATTCAGGATACATATGTATCATCTTGAATCCTTACAAGGAAGGTGAGGGATCATTCTCATTTTATTAGAAGAAAGCTAAAGCTCCGAGAGCTTCTGAAACCTTATAGTGCTCATCAAGATGCAGCTGTGGTATGTGTGTGCTCAGCCGCTCGGTCATGTCCGGCTCTTTGGGACCCCCATGGACCACAGCCCGCCAGGCTCCTCTGCCCATGGGATGGGCAAGGATGCTGGAGTGGGTTGCCATGCTCTTCTTCAGGGGATCTTCTCGACTCAGGGAACCTGAGTTTCTTGCACCTCTTGCATTGGCAGGTGGGTTCTTTACCACTAGCGGTACCTGTGGTGCATTGAACGGGGGCAAAGAAAGGACAGCCCCTTTATGGCCATTAGCACCCACATTAAACATTTACTCAACATATCAGCAGGAGGAGAGGAGACGACAGAGGATGAGATGGTTGGATGGCATCACTGACTCAGTGGACATGAGTTTGAGTAAACTCCAGGAGTTGATGATAGATAGGGAGGCCTGGCATGCTGCAGTCCATGGAGTCGCGAAGAGTCAGACACGACTGAGTGACTGAATTGAACAGTATATCTAATGTGCCACGTACTGTGACCAAGGTTGGTGATACTATATAAGTAAGTCTTCATCCCTGCCCTGACAGCTTTCTAATCTAGTTGGGAAAAAAAACAGGAGGACATCACAGCTGCTTTGACATGATTCCCATTGATTCCTTATTTGGGCTTGATTCTTATTATCTGGCTGGATCCGGGCTTAGGGACCATATTGTGCTGTACTTAGTCATTCAGTCGTGTCTGACTCTTTGCAACCCCATAAACTGCAGCCTTCCAGGCTCGTGTCCATGGGATTTCCCAGGCAGGAACACTGGAGTGGGTTGCCATGACCTCCTGCAGGTTTGACATCCCAAACCCGGGATATCACCCAGATCTCCTTCATCTCATTGCAGGCAGATCCTTTACTGCCTGAGCCACCAGGGCAGCCCAGGGACCATATTAATTATGATTAAATACAGCCACGTGTAATAAAAAAATTCAAGTAATAGTTTAAAAGATAAACACCTTTTGCTTACAAACAAAAAATTAGGTAAAGCAGCTCCTGGATTCTCAAAGACTCTGGTTCTTGTCATCTTTCTGCTCCATTATTCCCAGCATGAAGCTCCATCTTCAGGATTATTGTCTGGTTTAAGATGGATGCAAAACTTCCTTGACTTTGAAAGAGCCTTTCTCCACCTGTCTCTTTAAATATGGGTGTTCCTAGGAATACATCTACAATCCTGTTTCTTCTCTGTACCTTCCCACCCCCAAGCTCATCCATCCTAACACTAAAGCTACCATTTTTGTCTACGTTAGTCCCAAATCTCTCTTTTCACCTCTGATCTCTCTGCTCAGCTTTAGGCTCACATTTTCACTATGGGACATCAGCAGAAGGCTCTGAGGTTACAGATGAAAATGCAACACGTCCAAATATGACATCATGTTGCAGCTTCACGAGCAAAAATGGGCCCTGTTCTGACATCCCTGTCTCTCTCTGCCTGTGGCATCACCACCCTTCCATCCCCTCAGACTGAGGGGTGTGTATGACTCCCTCTCTCACGCCCTTCCTTCCCCTCCAACACACACACCCCCACATACACTCACCTAACTGATCTTATCCATTCCCTTCTCTCAAATGTTTCCCCTTTCTGACCCTCCTGCCGCCACCCCTGCCCAGGTGGTCATTATCCATCACTTGAACTGATATAATTTTCTCCTTGTGTATTTTCCCTCCCTCCGTTCATCCGATAGTTCGATAAACATTCATTTGCAAGCTGGCTTTATTAGATCCCACTCTGGCTTTCCTCTGTCCCCATCAACAGGACCTCCTGGTGCCGCCAGTTCGGTCTCAAGTTCAGACCTGACTCTGTTACTACCCTTGCTTAACGCTCTCCGCATAGGATCAGATACGGAGTTCTCACGGTGACCCCTCGTGGCCTGGCCTCCACTCCCCGACCACACCCGGGCCCAGGCACCTCTCCTCACCCCTGCGGTGGATGGACACCACTCCTGCCTCCCAGGTGCACTCATCACTCCCTGGGAGGTCTGGCGCCCTCGGTCCCCTCAGCTCCACTGAGCCGGCTGCTCTCTCTCGGAGTGGTCTGAGTCACCACCAGCCTAGTCAAGGGAGCAGCCTCTCCAGTAACAATGAGACTCGCCTCTCCACAGAAAGCACAGACGCGGTTGCTGGTAATTCCAGAGCATACACTGCATCGCTCTCTTTCTGACCAGTCTTTTCTCCGATTTATCACAGAAGGGCCTAGATGACAACCCTAGCCTTGAGCTACCAAAGGTTCACCCAGCTTCTCAGAGCAGAACAACAGAGCTGCCTGGAAGGGAACCAGCCTTCCTCTCTGAAGGCCATCTTGCCTACAGATCCGCCTTTCGCTCAACAAACACGGGGATCCTGTCCTGTTTGGGGCCTGGGGAGGCTGTGGTGGCTGGGGGAGGGTCAGCAGTCCTGCAGGCCAGTCACCCTAAGTGTCCAGGCTACTAAGCAGACAAACCAGCATATCTTCTTCCCCACGCTGCCTCCCAAGTCAGGCCACTTTCTTTCCTTTCTTTATGCAGGAAATATATGCTGAACGCCTACTATATGCCAGGAACAACTGTTCTGAGTTGGGATATAGTACAGCAATGCACAAGACAGACAAACAGCCAGTCCTCAGTGGAGCAAACACGTGGTGGGGGGCAGGGAGCAGAAAATCTAATGCCTCAAGGACACAGTGACAAGGTGTTTATAGCAAGCAACACCGTGGGGAGCGCTGTAGAAGAGGGGAGGTATTTTTAAGCAGGGTCGTTGGCCTTCCCAAGAAGGAAAATGACATTCGAAGAAATTCGTGAATGAGATAAGGTAACAAGGGCCTGCCCCACTCCACCCCACTCGACCCCCAGCTGACAATCTGTGCTGTTTTTGCTGCAAGTATCTTAGAACTACATTTCCAGGGGAAAGATGGTGTGTTCTCTATACCAACAGGAAAGGAGGCAGTCTGAAAGTAAAAGAAAAGACCAGCATGGCAGAAATGATTCCATGTTGAACTGTCCCTGATGGACACTTGAAAACCCGCTTGGGGGGCCGAGTAGGGCCCACAGGCAAGAGGCTCCCCAGGGCCCCTCTCCCAGGCTGTCAGGCTAATCCCGCCACCTCCTCCCATCCCCGCCCCATCCTGCTAAATGCAGCTCAGGGAGGTGCCTGGAAGGAGAAAGCTGCGCAGCCGCCCGCCTGCACCGGGGTGGGGGAGGGGGACCCCCTCAGACCCCCTCCGGGCTCTAAGGGCAGTTACCGGAAGCCAGGCGACGACACAGGCCTCCGGGCCCGAAGGGCGCTGGGCACTCTTGCTGGGCCGCACTCAGCTCCCTGAGGCCGGCGTCCCTCTGTTCTTGCCCGGCCGGTGGGGCTGGCCTTCTCTGGGGGCACAGAACTTTTTTTCCTGACATTACCCAACTCCTGGGGTGCGGCCAGTGGCCCAGGACCACAAAGCAGGGAGTCCCCTTTCCAGCCCACAACCTGCCCAGTTTAGGGATGGGGGATTAAGTGTGTGCTCTTTCCAGGCTTCCCGAAAACACTCTTCTCAAGGATGCTATTCTGCTTGGGCCCGGCTCTCCCGCGCCGAGTTGCACAACAAACCATTTAAACATTTCAGCACAAAACCCAATCCATTGTGGGCTGCACATTAAAAAGTGTTATTCGCTTTGAAGTTTTTGTCTAATGGCTCTAAACTGAAAGAAAATGTTTTCCTATTACTTAATTCAATCATAGCGGAGAGACTTGGTAAAAAGCCCACGGATTCTGCCCCAAAGTGTGACAGAGTTCTCTTTGTGTTTGCTTATCCTCTGCTGTCACACACTTTAATTCGCCTCTCTTTATCTGGCATTCAAAACTTTCTTCAATGACATTCAATAAGGTCCAGAGGCTGGAGGGAAAAAAAAAAAAACTGGTTATTCCCCCCCACACCCCCAGATATTCTTTCCCAGTAGCTTTGGCCTTGCTCACATTCAGGGGCTCTTAACCCCTTCCTCCCCGGGTGTGGGCTGCAGTCCCTGGAGAGAGCACCTCACTGACCCTTTTCGGGATCCCAGCTGCCCCTTACAGGCGTCTGGGTCCTGCCTGCACCCTGCACCTCTCCCACCCACCTCTGCCCAGAAGGGAGGCCCTCTCCCGGCTCTAGTCCCCCTCTGCGCCCAGTCTTTGAGGTCCTGGCCAGCCCAAATTTTCCAGGGAGCAATTATAAATGGCATTAAGCTGTACTGATGCACCCTGACTTGTCCGTCAACAACCCCCCCCCCCCCACACACACACACACATAGCAGGAGTCTTGGGGAAGAGACCTTTCAGTTGAGGGACTCCTTTGGCCCCCAAGGCGGATCGCTCCATCAAGGAAGCTCCGAGTCCTTACTCTTCCTGCTAGGGGACAGGCCCTCCATCCTGGTTATTTCCCCACCGCCCCTCTCTCTTTTATGGAATCTGATATTTCTCCTCAAATAAACTCTTTGCTTTTTGATCATCTGTTTCTGTTGCTACTGCAGAGATATCCCGGATGATGAAAAGCCGTGCGCAGGCTTCGATTCGGGGCCGTCTTATTTCCGTGCACTGAATCCCCGTCCGGAAAGCTTCCCTCTCCGTCTCTCGCAATTTCTTTCAGGGCTCAGAGCAGGTGACTACGGCGACTCGGTTCCGATAAAATCGAAAGTAAACGTCTACCTCGAAAAGTCTCAGGCTGTACATTCGAAAAATGTATGCTAATATCCCATTGTATGGGAAAAGCTCCTGCCTGAAGTAGCTTGGAGCTCAGAGGACGATTTTAGAAGCTGAAGCTGCGTACACAACGCCAGGCGTTTGAAGTTGTTTAACCATTGTGTGACCAGAAAGAAGAGAGTGATGCAGGCACCAGGAGCAGGTCTTGGGGAGAGTGGAAGTCTGGTAGAGCGTGGCCAGAGTCAGCAGAAGCTGGGCATAGAGCTACCCCTGGAGCCGCTGCTCCTCCAGGGCTAACTTCGGGGAAGACAACGACTTCCCAGCGCGCCCGCGGGTCTGCTGGGGCGCGGGCCAGCGGAAAGAGCGCCAACACTCTCCATTTCTGGTGCTGTGTAAGATCTAGGTCTTTGCCGCAGGCTCTCTTCCCATTCCCTATCTCTGACCGTGATTCTCCGTGGCTGATTTCATCTTTACAGCCATGATCAGCTCTCGAACAAAGACTAAGGCGTTACAGGCAGCATCCAAGTTAAGAGTATTTGAGAAACTTAAAGAGGGACAGCGATGCGGCTAAGGCTGGATAGCAAATACCAAGCCCTTCTCTCTGCCCAGCGACGCCACCCCTGCAGGAGACCTGCTGCTTCGGCTTCCCGTACCCTGAGAGGGGAAGGAATTCCACAGGTGGAAATAGGGGCCGGCCGTGAGGACACTCGCGGGGTGCACAACCGAGCTGATCAAACCCAGTGGAGGCAGCCTGATCTTGGGGAAGGCGGGGGGGCGGGGGGGCGAGAGAGAAAGGATAGCAGCGCGGGGACCTGGACCGAGTTCCGCAGAGAACATGGGGGTGTGCGCCCATGGGGAGATCTGTGGAAGCAAGGGTGCAAAATCAGTAAGATAAACGGGCCGATCGCCAATGCAAAGCCAAAGGGGAGTAAGGAATAAAGAGAAAGAAAAGAATATTAAATCGCAGAAGAATGAGAAAATAAACCCGCAAAAGGGAGAGGAGGGGGCGAGGGCGCCTGTTACGGCGTGGGTGGGGTTGACAAGAATAGAGTACATTATGCAGTTCATTTAGTTAACAAGTGAAATAATGAGGAAGCGTGCAGAGTGAATGCCAAGAGAAAAGGCACAAAAACCCTATTGAGAGGCCCCGGCCGCTCCTGGCGTAGCCCATCACATGGCAATAGTCCTATTTAAGCGGCGCCGCCGGCGCCTTTCAGCACCACTAGTGCTGGCCAGCACCCCGCGCTCTCTGGGCGGTGCCTCCAGCCGCGGCCTCCCCGGAACGGGCAGCTGCGCGCGGCCGCGGCCCGGGCGAGCGCGCGGGGAGCCCCTGGGTGCGCGGGGCGCCGGGAGCCGGCCGGCGGCTGGGCGGCCGCGCGCCGGGGCCATGCCGCGCTCCTTCCTTGTGGATTCGCTGGTGCTGCGCGAGGCCGGCGAGAAGAAGGCGCCGGAGGGCAGCCCGCCGCCGCTCTTCCCCTACGCCGTGCCGCCGCCGCACGCCCTGCACGGGCTCTCCCCGGGCGCCTGCCACGCGCGCAAGGCCGGGCTGCTGTGCGTTTGCCCGCTCTGCGTCACCGCCTCCCAGCTGCACGGGCCCCCCGGGCCGCCCGCGCTGCCCCTGCTCAAGGCGTCCTTCCCGCCCTTCGGCTCGCAGTACTGCCACGCGCCCCTGGGCCGCCAGCACTCGGCCGTGTCGCCCGGGGTCGCTCACGGCCCCGCCGCCGCCGCCGCCGCCGCCGCGCTCTACCAGACCTCGTACTCGCTCCCCGACCCCAGGCAGTTCCACTGCATCTCCGTGGGTAAGCCGCGCGGGGGGGCAGGGAGGGGACAGACCAAAGTTGGCCAGGCGGGGATGGGGGATGAGGACCCTGGGCTCCTGGGGGCGATCACTCTGGGTGGCGTGCTGCTGGAGAGCTGGGACTGGACCCCGGCAGGGAGGGCGAGGCAGGAAGTCCCGATCCCGGCGGGGACTTCCAGGAGGGAGCGAGGACTGGGGCGCAGAGCGCTCCATGAAGGAGTGCGGGGCCTCGTGACTCCTGGAGTACCTGGAGTCCCTAGGCTTGGCGAGGAGGCCGACCGCGATTAGCTGACGTGCATTGTGTTGGGGCGAAAGGGTGGGTGAAAGACCAGAATCCCGGGATTCTGAAGGCCGCCCACCGGAGGATGGGGCCCACGGCGCCGGGGTCTGATGGCTTGCGTCTCTGCGCCCCACCCCCTCCAGACAGCAGCTCGAACCCGCTGCCCAGCAGCAAGAGGATGCGTACGGCGTTCACCAGCACGCAGCTGCTAGAGCTGGAGCGCGAGTTCGCCGCCAACATGTACCTGTCCCGCCTGCGCCGCATCGAGATCGCGACCTACCTGAACCTGTCGGAGAAGCAGGTGAAGATCTGGTTCCAGAACCGCCGGGTGAAGCACAAGAAAGAGGGCAAGGGCAGCAACCACCGCGGCGGCAGCGGCGGCGGCGGGGGCGCGGGGGCGGGCGAGGGCGCACCGCAGGGCTGCAAGTGCGCGTCGCTCTCCTCCGCTAAGTGCTCCGAGGACGACGATGAAGTGCCCATGTCTCCGTCCTCTTCGGGGAAGGATGACCGCGATCTGACGGTCACTCCCTAGGCGCACTCCTCCTCAGGGAGCCCACCCCAGACACTCCCCGCTCGTGGCTCCAAGACCGGTCCTCGGACACGGCTCTGTTTCCCAGGCACCCACTGCGTAAGGCGGTCGCGCACGGACGTAGCGCGACTTTGCAGGGGTCTTCCGTCCTGGGAAGCGTCAAGAGCTTGGCTGACCTGACCTTGGTGTCTCCACCCCAGGGCCCGCGGCTATCCAAAGCGGACTCCCAGCTATGAACACACCGCAAGCGCGCGAATCTTTCTCGGCCAGGCGACACAGGGGCCCGGCCCAGCCCAGCGCCTTGCTGGCGGCCGGCGCCTCCTCGCCCGCCAGCTCCGGACTGGCTCAGGCTTCCTCGCTTCCTAGGCTCTTCTCCACCCTTGGCCAAGCTCGGCCTTTCACCTCTAGGGTGCCCATTCGCTCCTCCCTTTTTTTTTTTTTTTTTTTGTCTTTCCCTCCCCACCTCTTTGCTACGGTGATTAATCCACTTCCCCAACCGCCACACAACTTAGGAACTCCTGGGTTTTGGTGTTTTTCTTTTCCTTTCTCCTCCCCTCTCCACAGAGCCCCCTTGAAGTTCATCGTTCGTTTGTCGCCCCCCATCCGACCTGCTGTGACCATGGCTCTTCTCCCACGAGAGAAACTGCCTGTCGGGAAACCGGTTCACTTTGTCTTGGAGCCGCTCTGCGTTCCCCCCAGAGTCCCACTGTCTGCCTCTGAGGACACTCATCTCCCAGACCCCAGCCCTGCCCCGGCCTAGCTTGTCATTGTAAGGTCTCTGTAATGCCATAAGATATTTATTTATTTATTTATGTACAAAATTTTAAATAAACTTTTTTTTTTTTCTTAGAAATCCACATAGCTCTGGATCCCAAGCCAGGTTGGGGCTTCCTGCGGGGGCCGGTCGGGGCTGGGTGGTGGAGTCCGGCTCCATCCCTCACCTTGCTGCTCACCAGCCCCTCCCTACACCCTCAGCACCCCCACCCCCGACTCCGTCTTCTGCGCCCACTGGCCAGGTGCGCTCCCTGATCTGTCTGGTTCCGGCAAGGTGCAGCCCCGCGTTAGAGAGTCCAGTCCGAAGGGAAGGACGGGCTCTGCCCGCCCTGTGCCTTTCGTCCTGACCCCTGCAACGCCCCCGTCCCGCCTAGGGTTGAGCCCCACCTCCAGGCCAGCCGGTCGGTTTGCATGTCCCCACCGTCATCCTTACGGTCAGGGAGTCGGTGAACTTAGTCTTCTGATGAGCTCGGATTGATAACTTGCTGTCAATCTTTAAAAAATCTGTCTTACTTGTTAGGGACAAATTCCCAGCGAAATGGTGCGACCTCCTCTCGGAAAGGTCCTCATGCTTTGCAAATTTCCTTAGCGTGGGCCCTGCTCCCAAGCCGCTGTTTCGGAGGACCCAGAGGATCCTGCGTCCGAGTTTCCGCGAGGGGCCCCGCGTAGCCGGTGCAGATGGCTCCAAGACCTTACGTTCTCATCTGTTCTTAAGAACCCCACAGCCCCCGACGACTTAGAATCCACACCCCAGCCCTCCTGTAGAGATAAGCTGGGGTTTTACGCATTATGCGGAGGAAGAGACTCGGGAGGTTCTCGGGTTCCACTGCGCGCACGGCACGTGGCCACCGGAGCCGGGTGTTTCTGTTCAGGAAATGGAGAAGGGGAAACAGCAGATCCGGATTCTCATGACCAGAACCACCCTCACAACGCCAAGACCCCCACCCCGCCCAGTCCTGGAATCCTGGGTCACTTCTTTTCCTGCCAGAAATCTCTCCACCACACACCCCCACACGCACAGCCCGAGGAGAGCCGGACTCCGAGCACTTAAACAAACACACGCGTCCCTTTCCGAGAAAGGCGCCGCTGTGCTCAGCACACTCGCGGGTCATTTCTAAAACCTTCGCGCTTTTCCTTTCAGATAAAGCAGATGCGGGGCTCGCTCTCCAAGACTCCTAGAGCAGGGGTGGCTGCGTCTGGCTCCCCACAGAGAGGCCACTCCAGGTTCCTCCTGCAGCCAACGCCCGGATGGTGTCCCAGGCCGAGGAAAGTCTGTCCCTTGCGCCTTCCGGCACCCTACCCCCTGCCCCTCCCCGTACCCCCATCTGTCTGAACGCCAGTCTCACTGAAGACCGGTTCTCCGCCCTCTCAGGAGGGTACATAGCGCCAGCACAAGCCGAACCCAGGATGCTTTATGACAGATCGTGAACAAAACAGCAACAAATGTGTTACTATCGATGCTTCTGACGCTCTCCGAGTTTTGCGCGGCTGACCGGCTGAGCGAAGAGCCCTTGGACAGTGAAGTTTCGATCCCTTAGCTCCAGTGCAACCCACCAGTCTCTGCCTTGAAACTCTGGGACCC
The DNA here is from genome assembly GCF_019320065.1 of Cervus canadensis. Classification (NCBI taxonomy): domain Eukaryota; kingdom Metazoa; phylum Chordata; class Mammalia; order Artiodactyla; family Cervidae; genus Cervus; species Cervus canadensis. The sequence goes on along the minus strand of NC_057394.1, from coordinate 79,911,616 downwards.
GGCAGCAGAAGGGCCCCCAGGCCACCGGTCCACCGTGGATCCGGAGGGCTCGCTTTGAGCCAGCCCCTTCCCTGGATCATGGGGCGGGGGGAGGGTGCACCTGAGACGGGCTCTCCGCTGGCACACCCCTGGGCCAGAACAGATTTAGGAGATGGGTGGGCCAGGGGCCTGGGGGATGGGGTTGGCGTGGGGAGGGGTGGGGAGGTGCGTTGCTGAAAGAGACGGAAATAGAGCTTGGAGAGCCGTGAAGAGGCTGGATCGCTCCCCCGCACCGCCCCCCCCCCCCCGCCGCCCACCTCAAGCTACCCCTACTCCTTCAGTGTTGGATCCGCGCAGGGGCTCCTCTTGTCCCAGCTGCTCTCAGAAGCCGCCCATCCAGGGCTGCGCGCCAGGTCCGCGCGGCTACAGTTCTCTCGGGAGAGCGAGCGCGTCTTCCTTCCTCTGCTTTCTCTACCCAGGACTTCATTTCCCCCGTCCTGCTCCCAGAAAACCGGCTTTTTCGCTTTCTGGGAATAAATGCATCCTCCTTGTGGTGGTGCCAGCGGTGACCAAGGCGGCGACAGGGGCGCAGCGCGCGAGAGCGCGGACAGGACTGCGGCGGGGAGCGGCGGCGGCCACCGGCTTCCGAGTCCAACAGGCTTTAGTGTCCAACCCTCCTCACTCTGCGGTCTCTGTCGGCCTCGGTTCAGACCGACTCTGCTGCCTGGGTTGGGGCGCCAAGGCACCTCGCGCCTACGGACACGGAGCTTCTTACTTGGGAAGCCAGGATCCAGCCCGTTAACCACCACTCTATTTTGAACTGTAATTTGGGATAGCAAGGCAAATTGTGAAATTAAAATCAGTTATCAGGATGAAATTTCCTGTAAATTATCATCGAGTGTGAGTAATCCACATACAGACCCCTGGTTTATTTCTGGGACCGCACCTTCCTTTTCTCTGTGGTTTAGTGACTAGGAGTCTGGACCCCAGAATCCAAGTGATCAACTTTGCAAGTGGTCATTTGGGTGATCTTGGGCAAGACACTGGTTCTTCCTAAGCCTCAGTTTCGTCATCGGTAAACGGGGATTTTCTTTACAAGGTTATCATGCACTGTTACAGGACTAAATTCACCTAAAATACTAAGCACGGGGTCTGCCAAGTTTCAATAAATGTTGACTAATCCTGCTGTGGTTGTCACTTTTCCTGCCTATAGCTGTGCCTGGGGCATGCTGAGTTATTTACCGAAAGCTGGAAAATGGCCACTCTCACACAGGCTGCCACCTGAACCTACCACGGAGAGGCTAGAGGACACACACAAACACAAATGTTTCCAGGACTCCCTCAAGTCAGTGTGTCGTTCAGAGAACCGATAATGCCCAGGAACTGCCCAGGCGCTGAGGCTCACCGAAGTTCAGACAGGGACTCTCCACCTGCATTTACATCAGTTTCTCAATTTCCCACTACTGACATTTTGGGCTAAAATATTCTCTCTGCCGGAAAGTCCTGCGCTCTGTGGGATGTTTCATAGCATCTCTGGCCTCCACCCACTAGATGCTAGAGGCACTCTTCCCCCTGTGGTGACAACCAACTATGTCTCCAGACACTGTTCCCAGATGCCTCCTGGGGGGACATTTCTGTCTGAGACCCACTCTTCAGGTTGAGAATCACTGATTTAGACTTGTGTCTTCTCAGCTGACGTTAGCTAGCCTGCAGTGGCCAGCGTTTGGTAGCCTAGCTCCAAGCACTTCGCTCCTTCCCTGCATCCATCCCTCATGGAATAGTTGAACCTTCTCCATCAGGGGCTCTGGACTCTGCACTCAGGAGGGGCTTGAGAGGACCAAGGGGAAACAGAAGGTGGGTGGGGGCATGGGGGGAGAGACCACACATGCCTGGGAGCAGGCTGGCCAGACTTGGGCGTCTGGCTTGAAAGGGTGGATTAGTCTGGAGGCGTGCTGGGCTGGCAGAGTGGACAGGGCCACTAGGGGCTTTCTGAGAACCCGCTATCCTGTTGTCCTGTGACCTGTGGACAACTGGGCTCCCTCTTCAGTCATGTCCATGGGTACCCACAGGACCACACTTCGGGAGAAGGTTTCAGGAGCCCGGGTGGAATCCCCTTCTGTCAAGGACACACACTGACCACCACCACCACCACCAAGGTGGTTCTTCTGGATCACAAACCGTTTTGCCAGTGTCTGCAAGTCTGAAACGAGAAAGCAATTCTTTTTGACCTAGGCCTCCCGTACCTGGTTTAACACAAGGACCCCTGAGAGTAGCGACTACTGAGTACATCATTCATTTTTTCTGAGAAAAGGCTCTGGAAGGGCAAAAAGGAGGAAGTCCCTGGGGACATCTAAGAGCAAAAAAAGAGGGCAGAGTTCAGGGGAATGGGTCCCAGAAGTCTCCCTGGCATGGATCAGGGTTGCCTGGGCCATGTGCCCCCGAGACTGGGCTCTGGGGGTGAGTGAGGTGCTGTCGGACAATTCAGAAGCAGACTCACCCACAAAGTGAGGAAGGAGCTGATTCCAGTGGGGCAGTAACCCCACCCACCCAGGGTCTCCCCAGTCTTGTATGTGGTGATCACAGGTGGACTTCTGTTGTCATCGCTAAGTTGTGTCCAACTCTCTGCAACCCCATGGACTGCAGCATGCCAGGCCTCCCTGCCCCTCACTATCTCCTAGAGTTTGCCCAAGTTCATGTCCGTTGAGTCAGTGATACCATCCAACCATCTCATCCTCTGGCTGCCCTCTTCTCCTTTCCTTTTTGCCTTTGATCTTACCCAGCATCAGGTCTTTTCCAATAGTGACATCCTAATAAAGTGTGTGTGTGTGTGTGTGTGTGTGTGTGTGTGTGTGTGTGTGTGTGTGTGTTTTGGAGATGAAGGTAAAGAAATGTGGAGGAGAACCAGGTCACCCTGAAGTTGGACACCGAGCTTCAGGGCATCCTATCACAATGAACCCAAGCCCTGGTGCTCCTATGATAGAACTCTCCCTAGAAATGACCAATACATCCCAGGCCTCAGTCTTGACACCTCACAGCCTGGTGTCCAGACTCTGTGAGCAAACTTTCCTTCCCAACTCTGGAGTGCCACCCAAGGCATCTGTTTCAGGCAAGAGTGGATGAGGGGATAGAGAAGCTGTGGTACATATATACAAGGGAATACTACTCAGTCATGAAAAGGAATGCATTTGAGTCTTTTCCAATGAGGTGGATGAACCTAGAGCCTATTATACAGAGTGAAGTAAGTCAGAAAGAGGAAAACGAACATTGTATATTAACACATACATATGGAATCTAGAAAGATTGTACTGACGAACCTATTCACAGGGCAGCAATGGAGACACATAGAGAACAGACTTATGGGCAAGGTCGGGGGGAGAAGGGGAGAGGGTGAGATGAATGGAGAGAGCAGCATGGATGCATGTACACTAACATACATAAATAGACAGACAGTGGAAATTTGCTATATGACTCAGGGCTCTGTAACAACCTAGAGGGGTGGGAATGGGTAGGAGATGGGAGGAAGGTTCAAGAGGAAGGGGACATATGTACACCAATGGCTAATTCATGTTGCTATATGGTAGAAATCAAACCAACACTATAAAGCAATTATCAATCAATTAAAAATAAATAAATATAATTCTTTTAAAAAAAGAAAGAGTGGGTGAGAAAGGTGCCGCCACAGTCAGGGGACTGGACACGTGTGCTGGGCATGGCTCAGGGGCCCTGCAGTGAGGAGCTTCCCCTGCTGGTCTCACTGGACCTCAGGCTTTTGCATCAGGAGAGGAAGGGGCCACTTCCATAAGCCCCCTGTCCTCGGCAAGGGCCAGAGAGAAGCAGAGGTCTGCTGCTTTGATGCCCCGACGCTGAGAATGCCTCAAGTGGCTCTGTTACGGGCTGAGTTGTGCTGCCCCACACACCCAGTGTGCAGGTTGACACCTTAACCCTCAGAATGCAAGCAAGCTTGGAGATGGGGGTCTTCGAAGAGGTGATTACGGTTAGATGAGCTTGTAAAGGTGGGGTCCCAATCTGAGATGGGGGTGTCCTCCGACGAAGAGGACGAGACAGTGGACATCAGCCACTCAGAATGACAAGCCTGTGAAGACATGTGTGTGCTAAGTCGCTTCCATCATGTCCGACTCTTACAACCCCTTGGACTGTAGCCTGCCAAACTCCTCTGTCCACAGGATTCTCTAGGCAAGAATACTGGAGGGGGTTGCCATTTCCTTCTCCAGGGGATCTTCCTGACCCAGGGATGGAAACTGCGTCTCTTGCAGCTCCTGCATTGGCAGGCAGATTCTTTACCACTGAGCCACTGGGAAGCCCCAGGGGGGGAAGGCAAACCTAGGAGAGAGGCCTCTGGAGAAACTGACCCTGCCAACAGCTTGATCCGAGACCTCCAGCAGCCGTAACAGAGAGAAGAGAAACTTCTGTTGTGAAGCCACGCAGTCTGTGAGGGGCATTTTGTATGGCAACCCTAGGAGACTAAGACAAATTCTGACCCAGGTGAGGGCTCTCTAGACTCACCCCACCCCCTCTAGACTCACCCTACCCCCGCTGCTAAAGCAAGGATATAAGAAGAGTGAGGTGCCAAGGGCACTGTGCTGGGAGTCAGGCCCCTCAGAGGCAGCTTCCTCCTTGGACACCTGAGGTCCACACCCAATTATGCCACCAACTTTGCACAAATCATGGTCTTTCTGGATCTCGGCCTCCTCTTCTCTCAAGTCAGGGCATACCAGTGACATCAGTGGGGTTTTCCCTTTTTCTGACCAGGACTGTTTCCCTTCTTTCTTTCTTTTTTTTAAAATTCTAAATATTTATTTATTTATTTAATTTTGGCTACATTGTGTCTTGGTTGCGGCACATGGAATTTTCACTGCGATGTGGGGGCTTCTCTCTAGTTGACGCAAGAGGGCCTAGTTACCCCGCTGCACCAGGGACCTTAGCGCCCTGACCAGGGATGGAACCCCCATCCCCTGCATTGGAAGGTGGACTCTTAACCACTGGACCACCAGGGAAGTCCCCCTCCCACACTTCCTAATAAACATCTGGATTTTGTCAAATGTAAATTATGGGGGGAAAAAAAAGGAGGCACCCACTGAGACAGACATTCACACATTGAAGGACTTCCCCATAGCCAGGCGCCCATGTTCCACAACAGAACCCAGTGAGGACCAGATATTTACTGCTGGGCGTAGGACCTGGACCCAACATTTTCCCTAGAAGTCTGATTTGGAGGGGAGTGACTCAGAGATGGATGTTTCAGTTAGAGATTATTTCCCATTACTGTAAAGCTAAGAGCCTCTGAGTGATAGCAGATGGACTATGACAGTGGTGGAGGGAACTGTCCAGCGAGCCCCAGAGGCCACATCTAACAAGACTGCCTAGTGGTGAGACCTTGGCTATCTCTTCCCTCCCTTTCCAGGCCGTTTCACCAGCTTTCCCATTGATTCTGTGAACTATCAGATGGCCTTTCACTCAACACCTTTTCTGTTTAGGTAGTGGGAATTTGTTTCTGTTGTCTGCAACTGAGAGCTCTGAGTGATTCAGGAACCCATGCCATCTCAGAGCTATTTAGATCCTGCACGGGACCATGACCAGACCTGGGATAAACGTGACTGTTCTGTCCCTGGAACAGTCTCAGTCTCTGACTGGGTGACCAGCACTGCTGCACGTAGGAGTCCCTGGACCAGGGCTTTTAGGCTGGTGTCCGTGCATCCCCCTTGAAGGCACTGGGGCAGTTAGATCTATGTGGATAGTTTCAGAATTCAATGTCTGGGTGTGAGGGCATGAGTTGCAGCTGGTGCATGAACTGGCCTCACCCTGGAGCAGTGCTGGGCTTCCTTGGGGGGCAGCAGGGGTGGCAGCCCCCCCTCCCACTTTCACAGCGGCAGGGAAGCCATGCTCAGGTGTGCACAGAGACTTGGGACATGATTTCTCCATCTGTCCTGCTTGGCCAGGCCCTCTGAGGTGGCCGTCCCCTTTGGACACACTCTCATGAACTGCTCAGTCTGTGGGTGCTTTGCTCCTATCAGGGAAGAATCTGCCGGCTCTCTAAGATGCTCCATGCTAGTTAAGAATGTCCTGGGACTTCTCTGGTGGTCCAGCAGTTAAGAGTCCTCACTCCCAATGCAGGGGACCCGGGTTCAATCCTTGGTCTGGGAACTAGATCCCTCGCTCTGCAGGTAAGACCCAGCACAGCCAAATAAATAAAAGTATTTCTTAAAAAAATGTTGTAGAAGCACTCAATAACTCTACTCATCACAGTCCTTTTTATCATGTGTGTCAGAAACTGACTTCAAGCTACTTTAGGCTAAAAGGTGTCTTGTCCGTTCACTGAACCAATTAAGTCCCTAGACAGGGCAGCTGTCCTCAGGGGCTCCAGGACACGACAAACTGAGGAGACAGCTCACCCTCTCCCCTGCCCTTGGCTTTGCTCCTCTCTGGCCACTAGGTTCCCTCCTTTCCTGCCGTGGAGGTTCTGTCCTTGCAGGTGGGAGTGTGGTGCTGGGAGCAGGCAAAATGGGGCCATGTCCACAGCCAGCTCCAGGCTCACCTCATCCCAGCTAAATGGCACTTCTCCTGCCCAGAGTCCTATGGTGATGGTCAGGGTGGCGGCAGGAGTTGTCCAAGGTGGCAACCCTAGAGTTGACCATCCCAACCACAGGTCAGCTCTGCTCGGACCACGTGTCAATCCCGTGGCTGTGGGCAGGGATGGCGGCAGGTGGATCCTATGACAGGAGTAGGGAAATGGGGCTCATTAACTTTGTCTGTTGAGGCAAATAGCCTAGTTCCCTATTTCACACAACTAGGGGCTCTCAGACAACACGGCCTCCCTCACCTACCCATTCCAAGGGCCAGGCCTAGTGCCTGCAGAAGTGATTTCAAAAATAAAATACCACATCACTTTAAAAAGTTACCTTGGACACAAAATCTGACTTTATCCTACACAGTACATTCCCATCTGGCTTTCCTAAGGGACTCTTACATTGCTTTCCACCAGGGACAGGAAGGCAGAAGGGTCTCCTGTTTTACTCTCCAAGCCCAGCCCCACTCCTGAGAGCTTGCAGGATTACCAACTCCCATCGCTTTTGCTTTTTACTGTTACACTCTCAACACTGGAAAACTGTACGTACTTATGTGTGTTTCTGTCACCCATGCTGTGATGCCCAGTGCCCCGAGAGGGATGTCTTCAGGGGAGCCAGAATGCAAAGGGATTCCGGCTGTGAGAAATCTGACCAGTTAAACACTCTCTGATCCTGGCTGCCTCTCTGCTGGGCTGTCACAGCCTCTGATCTATCTCTGCCATGCGATTTCTCTTCATAACCTTGGCCCAGCACACCAAACCTAATATGACACACGCTGGGTAACCACAACCCCCTGGCCCACCAGCATCTTTTAATTAAAATGTTAATTAAATATCAACCCCACTTCAGCCCAGAAAGAAGGGTTTCAACTCTAAAAGGATTCTGAAATTCTTTCATCAACTTAAGGCATTTTGGGGATACGGTTTGTATGAAAGATGCTTCAGAAAATGAAGTTGTCATGTATTGTACGTATAAATAAACCTTTCAGCTCCCTGGCAGAACCCAAGCTCAGTGGGGCTGGAAAAGCATTCTGGGTATTGGCATGCAAATGAGCGTGTCAACAGCGGTTACGGGGCACCTCGGAGCAGTAAACAAGCCGATTGTCATGGGAAATGTAGTCGGCGCTACTCTGTTTGAAACTGTTTTGCAAATCCCTTGTTTGGTTAGATTTCTGAACGTCGAGTTTGTGAACTCAATAATACAGCTTAATACCCAATTCCCAGTCACACCGTCTTTAGACGCCTGACAGCCTGTGCACATCATAAAGGGCCGCACAAGCCCCGTGCCCAATCAGGCTGGGAATGCACACATGGAAGGCCGATGGGAGACGTCGGCCGCCATCGGAATAGGGCCAGCGTGAAGATGGTGGGTGCATGGACCCCTCGATCAGCAGCTGGGGGCTGGGTGTGGACGGTGTGCCAGCCCTCCACCCCTGGCTGTGCCATGCCTTGGCCCAGGCTCACTTTCTCCGGAGCTGTTCCTTCTCCCATTCCCGACAGGCCAACCCCTCCTCGGTCTCCTCTGGGAAGCCTCCCAGGCCTTCCCGGCAGCGGTGGGATCAGGCCATCCATCTCAGGAAGGGTCCATCTCGTTGATTCGACGGATGCATCAGTGCATTTTCCCTGCTGGGCCTGGCTGGGCTCTGAGCAGACGAACAGTTCTCAGTGTCCACCCCCCCGCACCCCGGCCGTGGCTCCCCACCTAAGCGGTGCTCCTCAAGGCAAGACGCTGAGTCTGACCCCTCGGAGTCCCCGTTCCGTGCCCCTGCTGCTGCAGCCAGCCTCCACACCTCCCCACTGGCCCCCTGCTTGCCAGGGGAAGGGCTCTGCTCCCCCTCCAACTCCCTGCCCACCGTCTCCTCCAAACCCGCGCCCAGGCTCTTGTCAGCGAACTCAGAAACCACTTCTCTGAAGAGCCCCCTGTCCGGGAGGCCAGCCCTGAAGACTCCTTCGCCGGGGAAAGGGACATCCACCCCCAACAGTCACCCAACAGCCTGTGATCTCAGGAGCAGGCACATGTGGTGGTGGGTGGGCCGCCCACGGGGGAGCGGCTGCCGCGTGAATCCCCTACTGACTGTGGAGACGTGCCCCGAGGCACCAGGACGGAAATAGGCCGTGCTGCCCTTGTGGGGTACAGGCTAGGCTGTGGAGCCTAAACTGTCATACGTGGTCTCACTCAGAAACAACTGAGGTCCCTGTCTGAGTCTGCCTCCACGTCTGTGTGTCTCCTCTGGTCACTCCCATCGCCCACTGTGATGGGGTGAACGGTACCCCCCCAAATTCACAGGTGGCAGCTCTGACCCCCGGGGGCTCAGAAGGTGGCTGCATTTGGAGTGAGGACCTTGGCAGAGGTGATGAAGTTAAAAACAAGACTATGGGTGCAGCCCCTAACCCACCCTGACTGGTGTTCTTATTAGAAGAGGAAATCTGGGCACAGACACTCCACACCCACAGTGGACAAGCCATGTGGACACAGTGAGAAGGCCCCACCTGCAAGACAAGAGCAGAGGCCTCAGGAGGAACCAGCCCTGCCGACCCCTGATCTCGGGCCTCCAGCCTCCAGGCTGTGAGGACGTAAATGTCTGCTGCTTAAGCCCCTCAGCCTGCAGTGTTTCGTCCTGGCAGCCTGAGGTGCTAAGACATCCAGCACACGTTCATAACTTCTCTTCATGCCGAGAAGGACAGAACAGAAAAGTAGAAGGCTACAGTAGACCTGAAAAGCACTATGAACCAATTCAACATAATTGAGATTTGTACAGTTTTCACACAACAGCAGTATACAAATTCTATTCAAGTTCCCATAAACTACAGAACCTAGAGGTACCGAAACATATCCAGGGACATAAAACAAGGTGTAAAAATTTCATGGTCTGAAAATTAGAGATACCAAGGGAACATTTCATGCCAAGATGGGCACAATAAAGGATAGAAATAGTATGGACCTAACAGAAGCAGGAGATATTAAGAAGAGGTGGCAAGAATACACAGAAGAACTGTACAAAAAAGATTTTCATGACCCAAATAACCATGACAGTGAGATCACTCACCTAGAGCCAGACATCCTGGAATGCAAAGTCAAGTGGGCCTTAGGAAGCAACACTACGAACAAAGCTAGTGGAGGTGATGGAATTCCACTTGAGCCATTTCAAATCCTAAAAGATGGTGCTGTGAAAGTGCTGCACTCAATATGCCAGCAAATTTGGAAAACTCAGCAGTGGCCACAGGACTGGAAAAGGTCAGTTTTCATTCCAATCCCAAAGAAGTGTAATTGCCAAAGAACGTTCAAACCACCACACAATTGCACTCATCTTACTTGCTAGCAAAGTAATGCTCAAAATTCTCCAAGTCAGGATTCAATAGTAGGTGAACTGTGAACTTCCAGATGTTCAAGCTGGATTTAGAAAAGGCAGAGGAACCAGAGATCAACTTGCCAACATCTGTTGGATCATTGAAAAAGCAAGAGAATTCCAGAAAAGCACCTACTTTATTGATTACCCCAAAGCCTTTGACTGTGTAGATCACAACAAACTGTGGGAAATTCAGCAAGAGACGGGAATACCAGATCACCTTACCTGCCTCCTGTGAAATCTGTATGGAGGTCAAGAAGTAACAGTTAGAACCGGACATGGAACAACAGACTGGTTCCAAATTGGGAAAGGGAGTATGTCAAGGCTGTATATTGTCACCCTGCTTATTTAACTTAAATGCAGAGTACATCATGAGAAATGCCAGCCTGTATGAAGCACAAGCTGAAATCAAGATTGCCAGGAGAAATATCAATAACCTTCAATACGCAGATGACACCACCCTTATGGCAGAAAGTGAAGGGGAACTAAAGAACCTCTTGATGAAAGTAAAAGAGGAGAGTGCAAAAGTTGGCTTAAAATTCAATATTCAAAAAACTAAGATCATGGCATCTAGTCCCATCACTTCATGGTAAATAGATGAGGAAACAATGGAAACAGTGAAAGACTTTGTTTTGGGGGGCTCCAAAATCACTGCAGATGGTGACTGCAGCCATGAAATTAAAAGACGCTTGCTCCTTGGAAGAAAAGTTATGACCAATCTAGACAGCATATTAAACAGCAGACACATTACTTTGCCAACAAAGGTCTGTCTAGTCAAGGCTATGGTTTTTGCAGTAGTCATGTATGGATATGAGAGTTGGACTCTAAAGAAAGCTGAGCACCAAAGAATTGATGCTTTTGAACTGTGGTGTTGGAGAAGACACTTGAGAGTCCCTTGGACTGCAAGGAGATCCAACCAGTCCATCCTAAAGGAAATCAGCCCTGAATATTTATTGGAAGGACTGATGCTGAAGCTGAAGCTCCAATACTTTGGCCACCTGATGCGAAAAACTGACTCACTGGAAAAGATCCCGATGCTGGGGAAATTTGAAGGCAGGAGGAGAAGGGGAGGAAAGAGGATGAGATGGTTACTCGGCATCACTGAGTCAATGGACATGAGTTTGAGCAAACTCCAGGGACTGGAGATGGACCGGGAAGCCTGGAGTGCTGCAGTCCATGGGGTCGCAAAGAGTTGGACACGACTGAGATACTGAACTGAAGAAAGGTATTGAAATCATACATCTCTTATCACTGTGAAATCTAATCTTCAACCAGATGTGAGAGTTCTGACAGGGCTGCCTGGGTGTAAAACGCCACATGAGCTGCCCCTCCTGGGGTTGTGTGACCCATCCCAGGAGTGCCCAGGAGCCCTGGTGCCTCTCCCAAACTCCCCCACCAACTCAGACCCCCTGCCCTGATCATGCATCTGCTTCCTCATCAAGGACCCACCAAGTACAACTAGTCTACGTATCAGGTAATGGTGAGAAAAACTATCCTGAGAGGAAGCTTACATCTGAGAAGGGGACAAAGACTGTAAGCAAATCACCACAAATTAGAGAAAAAGCCACAGTCCAATGAAGAAAGCAGAAGAGAAAAACTTGAGGGAGGGACCTGCGATCTTGAGGATGGAGAGGAGTAAACTAGGCCAAGGTCTAGGTGTGGAAGGAAGTCACGCCAAGCGCAGCCCGTGCAAAGGACCTGGGGTCACAAGGCATGAGGCTCTCTGCCAGAACCAGGAGGCCCAGGGATGAGAGAGCAAAGGGCAGGCGTGCCCCGAGTACTGAACCTGGTCAGCTGGATTAAGGCTTGAGGGTTTTGTTTCAAGAGCAGTGGAGGGACTTCCCTGGTGGTCCAGTGCTTAAGAGTATGCCTTGCAATGTGGGGGGTGCAGATTTGATCCCTTGTTCAGGAAGCTCCCACATATTGCAGAGCAATTGAGTCTTCAGGCCACAACTACTGAGCCTGCACTCCACAACTAGAGTCTGTGTGCTGCAATGAAAGATCTTGTATGATGCAACTAAGACCAGATGCAGCAAATAAATAAATAAAAATCTTAAAAAAAAGAGCAGTGGAACCCACTGTAGAGTTTTAAGCAGAGGCTTGACTCATTCACATCTGTCTTTCGAAGAGTTCACCTTGGCTGCAGCACAGAAAACTGATGGGAGGGAGGCAAGAGTCTTTAGGGGGAAACCAGCAGGTGTTGTCAAGACCGTTCTTGCCGTTCTTGCAGGTACAAACCTGGACAAAAACAAAATCACCTCCCATGTGACCTGAGGGTCCCAGCAAAGGGCCCCTTCACTCTGTCCAGAAAGTTCTCTCTCATCTGCCTGTTGCAGAGCTAGGTTCTTCCGTGAAAGACCTGCTCTTTCAAGTCAAAGCCTGGAGCCCTGGTACATGCAAAAGTTCCTGTAGGACAACGCCAGCCTACATGGCCAGCTTGGACAAGGTACCAGAAATGAGCACAGTGGACAAGCACCTGCCAGTAAGATAGGATCTCAGAACTGAGCTTCCCTGGGCCAGCGCTAGACCAGGCTCGGCTGTGGGAGGCGGGAGAGAGTTCCAGAGACCGGGGAGCATGGGCGGTGCAGCCAGGAGGAGAAAGGGGTTGAATCCTTAATCCTTCAAGCTCTTTACTACTATTATCTCTGTTTCACACATAAGCTTCAGTTCAGAGAAGCTGAGCAACTTGCCTCAGGCCATCACACAGGCCAGAGCTGTTAAGAGTCAGGACACAGATGGGGGCCCTAGGTCTGAGTCTGTGTCCACCTCAACCAGGGTTCTTGGGAGCCCACTCTGGAGAATCCAGGCAGCGGCCCCATGGAGGATGAGCGTGAGGGCCACCCCAAACCCCATTGGCAAGGGACTGGCACACAGGAAAGTGCAAAGAACACTCATTAAATGAATACCCCATCATCACAGGGGAAATCATGTGCGCCTGCTTTGTAAACAGTGAAACCCCGGATCTTCAGGGGAGTTTGAATAGCTTCAGTCTCTTTAATGGAAAAAGTTCCTCAAATGTGTTAGTGTTAGTTGCTCAGTCACGTCCAACTCTCTGCAACCCCATGGACTGTAGCCCACCAGGCTCCTCTGTCCATGGGATTTCCCAGGGAAGAATACTTGAGTGGGTTGTCATTTCCTTCTCCAGGGGATCTTCCCGACCCAGGGATCAAACTCCCGAACCTGCTTCTCCTGCGTCGGCAGGCAGATTCTTTACCACTGAGCCACCAGGGAAGCACTCAAATGTGCCCATTGAAAAGCAAACACAACTGTCTGGGCCTGTATCTCAGCCCTAAAACCTTTTAAATCCACACACATTCACCAAACACACTCTACCATGTTACTTCAATGCAACAGACCAGTGGTTTTAAAGATACATCAGTAACCAGAATGGACAAGGTCACTGCTTTCAAACCAGTGGGTGAAAGAAGCCCCCAAAGCAATAAATAAACAAGATACAGAAATGGGTGTGTTACGAAGAATATGGGAGTTACTGAGGAGCCATTTTCAGTAGACTGGTCAGAGGAGCCTTTGCCAAGAAGGAATGTCCACTGGAAACTTGAGTAATGAGCAGGAGATGGAGGTGGCAAGAGCTGGAAGAGGGACATTCCACTTGGAAAGCCCAGAGTGTGCAAAGGCGCTGGGGCAGAGAGATACTTAAGCAGTGCCAGGTAGAGAAAGAAGCTTCATCTAGCAAGGGGCATAGAAGGGCTCCAGCTGGAAAGCAGGATGAGGTCACATGACAAGGAGACTTAAGGGCACGTAAGAGAGTTAGATTTTATTTTTAAAATTTATTTTTCTTATTCTTTCTTTGGTCTGTGATGTTGTTGTTGTTCAGTTGCTAAGTCATGTCCAACTCTTGGTGACCCCATGGACGGCAGCACACCAGGCTTCCCTGTCGTTCACTATCTCCTGGAGTTTCCTCAAACTCAGGTCCATTGAGTCAGTGATGCCATCCAACCGTCTCATTCTCTGTTGTCCCCTTCTCCTCCTGCCTTCAATCTTTCCCAGCATCAGGGTCTTTTCCAATGAGTTGGCTCTTCACATCAGGTTGACAAAGTATTGGAGTTTCAGCATCAGTCCTTCCAGTGACTATTCAGGGTTGATTTCCTTTAGGATTGACTGGTTTGATCTCCTTGCTGTCGAAGGGACTCTTGATCAAGAGTCTTCTCCAGCACCACAGTTCAAAAGCATCAATTCTTCAGAGCTCAGACTTCTTTATGGTCCAGCTCTCACAACTGTACATGACTACCAGAAAAACCATTAATACAGTTGTTCCATATAAGGTTCTAACTATTTCTTCTTGACCCACATACAGGTTTCTCAGGAGACAGGAAAGGTGGTCTGCTAGTTCCATCTCTTTAAGAATTTTCCACAGTTTGTTGTGATCCACAACAGTTAAAGGCTTTAGCATAGTCAATGAAGCAGATTTTTTTCTGGAATCCCTTACTTCCTCTATTATCCAACAAATGTTGGCAATTTGATTTCTGGCTTCTCTGCATTTTCTAAATCCACCTTGTGTGAAGTAAGCCAGAAAGATAAAGAACATTACAGCATACTAACACATATATATGGGATTTAGAAAGATGGTAATAATAACCCTATATGCAAAACAGAAAAAGAGACACAGAAATACAGAACAGACTTTTGAACTCTGTGGGAGAAGGTGAGGGTGGGATGTTTCAAAAGAACAGCATGTATACTATCTATGGTGAAACAGATCACCAGCCCAGGTGGGATGCATGAGACAAGTGCTCGGGCCTGGTGCACTGGGAAGACCCAGAGGAATCGGGTGGAGAGGGAGGTGGGAGGGGGGATCGGGATGGGGAATACGTGTAAATCTATGGCTGATTCATATCAATGTATGACAAAACCCACTGAAATGTTGTGAAGTAATTAGCCTCCAACTAATAAAAAAGAAAAAAAAAAATCCACCTTGTGCATTTGCAATTTCTTGGTTCACATACTGCTGAAGCCTAGCTTGAAGGATTTTGAGCATAACCTTCCTAGCATGCAAAATGAACACAATTGTCCAATAGTTTGAACATTCTTTGGCACTGCCCTTCTTTGAGATTGGAATGAAAACTGACTTTTTCCAGTCCGGTGGCCACTATTGAGCTTTCAAGTTTGCTGGCATATTGAGTGCAGCACTTTGACACCATCATCCTTTAGGATTTGAAATAGCTTAGCTAGAATTCCATCTCCTCCACTAGTTCTGTTTGTAGCAATGCTTCCTAAGGCCCACTTGACTTTACACTCCAGGATGTCTGGCTCAAGGTGAGTGACCACCCTATCATGGTTGGTTATCTGGGTCATTAAGACCTTTTTTGTATAGCTCTTCTGTGTATTCTTGCCACTTCATTTTAATCTCCTCTGCTTCTGTTAGGTCTTTACCATTTCTGTCCTTATCACGCCCATCTTGGCATGAAATGTTCCCTTGATCTCTCTAATTTTCTTGAGGAAATCTCTAGTCTTTCCCATTCTATTGTTTTCCTCTACTTCTTTGCATTGTTCATTGAAGAAGGTCTTCTTGTCCCTCTATTCTCTGGAACTCTGCATTTGGTTGAGCACATCCTTCCCTTTTGTCCTTCATGGATCTCTGATGATCTTTTGTCTATTTATTTTTTGCCTTTAGGCATGTGGGATCTTAATTCCCAACCAGGGATTGAACTGGTGCCCCGTGCATTGGAAGTGTGGACTCTTAACCACTGGACCGCCAGGGAAGTCTCCATTGGTTTGTTCTTAGCAAGGGAGTGAAATCGTCTGGTTTGTGTTTCTGAAAGGCTGCTCTGAGGACAGGGTGTAGGAAACTAGATTAGAAGGAGGGTGACCAGTTAGGGGGTGGGTGATGTCGGTATTGCAGGGCAGAGCTCAAGGTAGAGGGGCCAGAGAGGGCTGTGAAGGTGGGCAGTGCGCTGACAGGATGTGCTTGGAGGGTGAAGACAGTACTGGCTGTTGGGTTAGACGTGAGAACAGCCACAGAATACTGAGCGATGAATGGATTTCTGGACTGAGCCGCTGGATGAAAGGTCCCATCACCTCCTGAGCTGGAGAAGACAGGGGAGAGGTAGGTCAGGGTGGTGAAGGACGGAGGGGGGTCTGTCTTCCAAGGGCTCTGCTTTGGCCAAGTTACATTGGCAAAACCCATCAAATGTCTGAGTGGAGAGGCTGAGTAGACAGCTGGCACAGGCATTCACAGCTCCGTCAGCAGAAAGGAAAGGAAATAAGGACAAAAAGGGAAGAGAGATTCTGGGATGAGAGGGAGCTGATAAGAGAAGGAACGTAGTTGTTCACAGGGACAAACTTGCCTCCTGTTACAACTTCCAGTTCAACTGCATTCCTACAGATACTTGTGGTGTGCTGGGCGCCACACAGGGTGCTGAGTGGTCAACAGAAAACCAGACAGGCAGAGCCCTGCCCTTGGTTGCTCATGCTCCAGGGTAGCAGCGGGCACCTAATGTGCGAACAGGCACAAACAAGGAGACTCCTCGGTGAGGGAGGACATGGGGGAGGCGCTGGGTGCAGATGCAGCTCAGGAGTCTGAGCTGGGACCTGAATAATGAGAAGGACAGGCCTCGGGGCTAGAAAACACAAAGGGCAGGAAGAAGGCCAGCGGGAGGTAGACCAACTGTGACTGCAGGCATCTGCCAGGCCGAGGACGCAGTGTCTCCTGGGCCGTGGGAAGGACTGGAGCTCCTGCCTGCAGAACAGGAAGCTGTAGAGGGTTAAGCAGGGACACATCTGGATCAGGCATCAGACAGGAGGCTCTGGCTGCAAAATATAGGCTGAACTGAGTGGGGGAGAGTGACGGGGAGATAGCTGACCCACTGGGGAGTGGCAGAGGCTTGGTCTGTGCTGGCCGTGGGGGTGTGAGCAGCAGTGGCTCAGACATGTTTTGGAAGCTGAGCTGATTGGCTGTAAGGAACGTGAGATGCCAGTTTGAGAGTCACGAGAAAGGTCGGTCTGGGGACTCTGGACTGAGCGAGGAAGAGAAAAGGACAGAGGGCGGGGAACTGAAGAGCTCCCAGTGCTTGGAGCCCACGGAGGCCATGAGGAGAACCAGGGAGGGGAGCTCAAGCCCTCTGGGGGGATCGCGACCCCAGCCCTGTAAGCACAGCGGTTGGGGGCTGCCCTGCACACTGCAGGACTCTCCGCAGTATCCCAACCTCCACCCCCAGACACCACAGCTCCTCCTCCCTGAGTTGTGACCCGTCAGAATGCCTCCAGACGTGGCCAAATGTCCCTTGGGAGCAAAGTCGCCTCTGGCTAAGAAACCTTAGTCAGCGAGAAAGAGCGGGCATCTGGAGGGGATGCTGCATCTGCAGGTGGAGAATGTGGGCTCGGGTCAGACCACCTCGGGCTCTGCACCTCATCCACCTCCTGTGGGCAGTGGACCCGGTTTATCTATGAGACAAGGAGAGGGGCACCACCTTACTCAGTGGGAAGAGGGACACACCAACACACTTAGAATCAAGCCCGGCACGTTGTTAACAGGTGGTGGTGGTGTTTAGTTGCTAAGTCGTGTCTGACTCTTTGCAACACCATGGACTGCAGACTTCCCCATCCTTCACCATCTCCTGGAGCTTGCTCAAACTCATGTCCATCAAGTCAGTGATGCCATACAACCATCTCATCCTCTGTCACCCCCTTCTCCTCCTGCTCTCCATCCTTCCCAGCATCAGGGTCTTTTCCAATGAGTTGGCTCTTCACATCAGGTGGCCAAGTTAGTAAATTATATCACAAAGTGCTGTGAT
The DNA here is from genome assembly GCF_019320065.1 of Cervus canadensis. Taxonomy (NCBI): domain Eukaryota; kingdom Metazoa; phylum Chordata; class Mammalia; order Artiodactyla; family Cervidae; genus Cervus; species Cervus canadensis. Next base: position 79,893,956 of record NC_057394.1, on the reverse strand, counting down.
GGGCGAAGAACTAGGAGTGTGTACATACACATCACACTAGACACATACCACACACACAGACACACCTCACACACACATACACACCTCACACACACATACACACAGCACTTATCGCATACATGCACACACGCATGCAGGCACTGGAGGGGTCCCTGGCCCAGTCGTGGACGTTCCAGGCCAGCACCCGCAGGAGGAAGCCTCATCTCCACTGCACTCTGAACAGGGTTCAGCACTCAGCAGGGAAAGTGCTTTGGTACCCAGGATGGGGAGTCCCAGGAAGAAGGACGAATGGACGAGTCCACGGCGCCAGAAGAGATTGGCACTTGCAGGAAATGACAGGTGGCTTAGCATGAGGACAGGCCAAAGAACACCCTTGGGCTGTGGGACACTGGGGTTGGAGGCAGAGAAGCGAGGAGAAACACGGCCCGAGAGAGAAGCTGGATGCCACGCGCAGGAGCCGGGCATCACTGAGTCAACAAGAAGCCACTTGGTGTCAGACTAACCCGCGACCTGAGAGCGTGAAGGATGGTCCTGGCAGGGAACAGACGGAGGGGCTGAGTCTCCATGATGACCTTCGCTCCTGGTGTCCCCTGACCCAGTGGGCAACCCCTCCCTGTCTCCGTGGCTGACCCTCCTCTGCTTAGCCAGCCCTCCTCCCATCCTGGAACTCTCTCCTTTCTTTACACTCTTTTCAGCCCCCTGACGTTAAAAGCCCTCATGTTCCAAAGTGAGTCATTTATTCGTTCAACAAACCCCGAGCCAGTTATTTGTCAGGCATTGTTCCCAGTGCTCAGGTTACCACAGTGAACGAGACAGACAACACTCCTGCCCTCCTGGAGTTCTTGTTCTAGTGCAGGAAGATGGGCAATAAACAATAAACACACAAAATAAGTTGTCTGAATGCAAGAGAGGGTGTGGAGAAAAGGGAACCCTCCTACACTGTTGGTGGGAAGAGAAGTTGGTGCAAGACTATAGAGAAAAGCAAGGAGATTCCTCAAGAAATTAAAAATAGAGTTACAGTAGGATTCTGCAATCCCACACCTGGGCATATATCCAGACAAAACTATAATTTGAAAAGATATATCCACCCCTGTGTTCACAGCAGCACTATTTACAATAGCCAAGACATGGAAACAATCTAAATGTCCTTCAATGGATGAATGGATAAAGATGTGGTACACACACACAATGGAATACTACTCAGCCATAAAAAAGAACAAAATAATATCATCTGAAGCAACATATATGGACCTGGAGATTATCATACTAAGTGAAGTAAGTCAGACAGAGAAAGATAAATATCATATGATATCACATCCACGTGGAAACGCAAATACAACACATATAAGCATATCTATGAAACAGAAACAGACTCACAGACATAGAGAACAGACTTGAGGCGGCCATGGGAGAGGGTTGGTGTATGGGGGGGATGGATTGGGAGGTTGGGATTTAGTTCAGTTCAGTTCAGTCGCTCAGTCATGTCTAACTCTTTGCAACCTCATGAATCGCAGCACGCCAGGCCTCCCTGTCCATCACGAACTCCCGGAGTTTACTCAAACTCATGCCCATTGAGTCGGTGATGCCAACCAGCCATCTCATCCTCTGTCATCCCCTTCTCCTCCTGCCCCCAATCCCTCCCAGCATCAGGGTCTTTTCCAATGAGTCAACTCTTCGCATGAGGTGGCCAAAGTACTGGAGTTTCAGCTTCAGCATCAGTCCTTCCAATAAATACCCAGGACTGATCTCCTTCAGGATGGACTGGTTGGATCTCCTTGCAGTCCAAGGGACTCTCAAGAGTCTTCTCCAACACCACAATTCAAAAGCATCAATTTTTCAGCGCTCAGCTTTCTTCACAGTCCAACTCTCACATCCATAAATGAGCACTGGAAAAACCATAGCCTTGACCAGATGGACCTTTGTTGGCAAAGTAATGTCTCTGCTTTTTAATATGCCATCTAGGTTGGTCATAACTTTCCTTACATCTGGAGTAAGCGTAGCAGATTCAAACTATTACATACAGGATGGATAAACAACAAGGTCCTACTGTCTAGCACAGGGGACTGTATTCAACATCCTGTGATAAACCATAATGGAAAAGAATACGAAAAAGAGTGCATATGCGTATGTATAACTGAGTCACTTTGCTATATAGCAGAAACTAACACTACACTGTAAATCAACTATACTCCAAAAAAAGTTAGGTGTATCTACTACAGATGGTGATGGATGCAGTGAGGAAAATCATAGACTGCTAAGTTCTGAGGATGCAAGGGGAACCTCTCTGAGTACCTGGGGCCTGAGCAAAGTCCTGAAGGAGATGAGGGTTTAGGCCTGTGGATCTCAGGGCAGAGGGAGAAGGCAGGCCAGGACCTCTGGTGGGAAAGGAGAATCCGGAGATGATTGGGGGGTGTAGAGAGAGGATGGGGGCTTCCCGGGAGGCACTAGGGGTAAAGAATACAGCTGCCAATGCAGGAGACATAAGAGACCTGGGTTTGATCCCCAGGTTGGGAAGATCCTATAGGGGAGGGCATAGCAGCCCACTCCAGTATTCTTGCCTGGAGAACCCCATGAACAGAGGAGCCTGGCAGGCTACAGTTCATAGAGTCGCAAAGAATTGGATGTGCCTGGAGCAACTTAACACATGTGCAGAGAGAGGACGGGCGGCTCTCATAGGGCTTCACCCCGCCTCTGAGCCACGAGGACCCCCAGACAGGCTTCCCATCTGAAGAGGCAGCACCACCCCCCTGGCCAGCTGCTCAAGCTGGGAAATGCCAGGCAGCCTGCATCTCAGCCCCTCGCCCAGCCCATCACCACACCTGCCATTCCCACCTACCCTAAACACCCAGAATCTGTTCCTCGTCCTCTCTCCTCATGGCCACCAGCCTCTCTCCAGTCATTGAGACGGTCTCCTCACCAGGCTACCTGGCTCCATCCCCTGCCAGAACATGCCTGGGATGCATATCAGGCCTCTCTGGAAGCTTTCCCAGGACTTTATGATCGCTGGACTCTAAATCCCTTCCTGCGGCCTCCCTCTGAACTCAGTCTGGTCCACCCCTGCCCAGGCTCATCTCTGCCCCCGCGCCCCTGCTCCCCTGCCTCACCCATCTGCTCCCACAGTCTCCTCTCTCTTTCCGAGACCCAGACCACTCTTCCCACCTCAGAGCCCCGCACATGCTGTTCCCTCTGCCTGTAACACCCTTCCCGGCATCCCTCCCTCCCTCAACACTTTCTGCAAATCCTTTGATCTCAGCTAAAGTGTCCACTCCCTCCAGGGCTGCTGACAGCCCTGCCCACAGGGCTCCCACTCCCCTTGTTCCCTGTCATTGCTCACATGCTTTCTCATCCTTCTTGAAAGGTTAGTTAGATATTTATTTGTGTCCATCATGTCCAGTTGCCTGCAGCTCGGAGACATAGCAGGTCTGCCTAGTGCACGCGTGCACACACACACACACACACACTCACACACACACGCACACACACACACACACACATATCACTGAAAGAATCAGGGAGCAGGTGCAGTGGTCCCGCTGCAAAATATGGTGGTCTGAGACTTGGAGACGGAAGAAGTGGGTGGGCTTCAAGATCCTGGAAAAAGTGCATCCTGGTGTCGGCTTGGATATGCCCCCCAGAACCACTGTGAAGCCATCAGGAGACAGCGGGACCACCGGGGCCAACCTGGGCATTCCCACAAGATCCAGCCCCTCCACCCACCTGTCTCCTTCCTGCCCCCGGCCCCCAGGCACATCAAACCCATCTGTCCTGCAGGGAAGTGGAAAAGGGGCAAGGGACTCAGATGGGGGTCAGATATTTACATTCCCAGGGTGTGTTTCCTCACCAGACCTAGGAGAGATCTGCACAGCCTGCTGCTCATTCATCCAACAAACACTTACTGAGCAAACAACACACATCACCAAGCATGCTGAGCACGGACAGCACAGTTCTCAGTTTACAGAAAGCAGAAGCAGTCTTGTACCCTGGCCTCCGAGTCCAGCTAGATCCCAGTACCTCCTGGGGCCTCCACTGTGAAGAGTCCCTACTGAAGGGCCATGGAGAATTTAAATAACACAGAGGATATCAAAGTGCTCCAGCCAAGAGACTTGAGAAAGGAGGGAGCGTGTAGGGCCCTGGGGGAAGCCACTGTTCAGGTGTGACTGCCCTTACCAGAAGCTTCGTTGAGAAGTTCAGTTGCTTTGCTAATATTGGTCAGGCCTCTTCCAGGTACAAGTGGCAGAAGCCCAGTACAGACAGACTTGAGCACCAAAGGGAAGGGAACACCTTCAGGCACAGCTGTACCCCGGTGTTCAGGTGAGGACATCAGACTCCTGTCTCTCTTAGCTTGTTTTTCTCTGAGTTGGCTTCATTCTTGGGCCCTGAGGATGCAATCAACAGGGGCCCTGTTCTAAATCTTGGGGATACAGTGAACAAGACAAAATGCCCTGCCCTCATGGAGCTTATCATAGAGCAGGTTATTTATACTCGGCAGCAAAGGAGACCACCAGACTTTCTAGGCTCACATCCTACTAACTTAGCAAGCCCAGCTGAGTTCAGTTCAATTGCTCAGTCGTGTCCGACTCTTTGTGACCCTATGGACTACAGCACGCCAGGCCTCCCTGTCCATTGCCAACTCCCAGAGTTTACTCAAACTCATGTCCCTTGAGTTGGTGATGCCATCCAGCCATCTCATCCTCTGTCATTCCCTTCTCCTCCTGCCTTCTATCTTTCCCAGCATCAGGGTCTTTTCTAATGAGACAAGACCACCGGGGAACAAATTACCTCCAGCGAAAATCCTAGGACTCAGCTGATCAGTTCAGGTTTATCATGTGTCCCCAGCTTGTTGATCACCGGGGAGGCAGTGCTCTGTTTGACGAGCCTGGGATCTGGTAGACTGAGGGTGGGGCGGAAGTGGGTTCACCTGTGAGAATGGATGTGACTTTACCAGATACTACTCCAAGGAGGACAATCGGGCTCTGATAGCAGAGGTCATCAATTAAAAGCAGACACAGCTGTATCGTCAACCTGAAGCAAAGCAGAAGTCACAAGAAGTCCCTGGAAAGCTGTCAAGAGAGTGCTTAGCGAGGGAGGGCCAGGGGATATGCATCCCCGGTGACTCTGAGGGAAGCCAGTGCCTTTAGGCCATCATGTATCGGAGCGCATGTAGAAAACTCTGGAATTGCAGCAAAAGCATGATTTGGAAGTCAGGCAAATCATTCAGACCTCCTGCCTTCAGAGCTGTTACTCCCTTGGGCAAGTACTTCAGATCCACAACCCACGGTTTCCTCTGTGAAAGGGGGCTGAACATACCTGTTTCATAAAGTTGCCATCAAAGTTAAGTCACCGGACTTCCCTGATGGCTCGGTGGTAAAGAATCCACCTGCCAATCATGGGTTTGATCCCCGATCCGGGAAGATCCCACGTGCCTCGGAGCAGCTAAGCCTGTGCACCACAACTCCTGAGTCTGTGCGCTAGAGCCCGGGGCCGCACCTACTGAAGGCTGAACACCCTAGAGCCCTGCTCTGCAGCCCAAGAAGCCAACACTGAGAAGCCCATGCACCCCAATTAGAGAGTAGCCCCCGGTCACCACAAC